>NC_135268.1:24700988-25950988 GCF_051311805.1 Agelaius phoeniceus
TGAGAGGGCACGCGAGAAGGGATGTCCTGCCGCTCAGCAGGGAGACGTTCCACCTGCTGCGTGACAGGTACCCGAGTTGAGGAATTGTCTTGAGGCTCTGAAAAGGGGCAACACCCAACTGCCACCCTCCCAATGTCCTGCTGTTGCCCAGGAAACCCTCTGTGCTGGGTGCTCCCTGCCTCCAGGCTTCCCATGTCATCTCTCTTCTCATTTTCCTCCATGAGGCATCGTCTCAGCAGGGTCTTTCCTGCATCCTTTAGGCCCATGAGGACTAGTTTGAGGCGGGGTTTGAGGGCAGGCTGGGAGTGGGCCAGCTCCTGCTGGTAAGCTGCAATGTAGGGGATGCCTTTCATGCACACCTCATAGGGGGGCTGGATGAGGGGGTTGTCTTTGATCTTCCACAGGGTGACACGGGAAAGCTGCCCGAAGCCCTCAGGCAGGATGGCGATCTGGTTGCCTTGCAGGACCAGCTCCTCTAAGCTGTGGAGGAGCACGATGGAGTCAGGCAGGTAGCGGATGCGGTTGTTGTCCAGCCAGAGAGTGCGGAGCTGGTGGAGCTGACAGAGGTGAGGGGGCAGCACGGTGAGCTGGTTGCGGCTCAGGTAGAGCTCCTCCAGACTGGGCAGTGCCAAGATGGCAGAGGGGAACTCCCCCAGCAGGTTGGATGAAAGGTTCAGCATCTTGAGCCGCTGTAGTCTGCCGAAGCCAGCGGGCAGCGCCTGCAGCCGGTTGCCGTCCAGCATGAGGCTCTCGAGGGCACTCAGCTGGCAGAGACCCTCGGGAAGGGACGCCAGCCCGGTGCCGCTGAGCCAGAGGATCTTGAGGCGGCGGAGAGCAGCGATGCCCTCGGGCAGGGCCCCGAGGTGGCGGTTGCCGGAACAGTCGAGCTCCTCCAGGGCG
The DNA here is from genome assembly GCF_051311805.1 of Agelaius phoeniceus. Classification (NCBI taxonomy): domain Eukaryota; kingdom Metazoa; phylum Chordata; class Aves; order Passeriformes; family Icteridae; genus Agelaius; species Agelaius phoeniceus. The sequence goes on from NC_135268.1 coordinate 24,701,889, forward strand.
GCCAGCTCCAGCAGCGGGGCAGGGAAGGAGGGCAGCAGGTTGTGGTCGACGTCGAGGGTGCGGAGGTGCCGCAGGCGGCCCAGGCCCTCGGGCAGGCGGCGCAGGCGGTTGAAGCTGAGGTCGAGCTCCTCGAGGCAGCCCAGCTCGGCGAGGCGGGGGGGTAGCCCCGGGCCCTCGGCGCCCAGTTCGTTGTGGCTGAGGCTGAGCTTGCGCAGGCCTCGCAGCCCCGCCAGCGCCCCGCCGTCCCCCAGGCCCCGCAGCCGGTTGTGGCTGAGGTCGAGCTCGGCCAGGCGGCCCAGGTGGCGCAGGGCGGCGGCAGGCAGGCGGGCCAGCCGGTTGCGCCGCAGGCTGAGCACCCGCAGCCCGCTCAGGGCGGCACCCACCTCCTCGGGCAGCTCCTCCAGCCCCCGCCCGCTCAGGTTCAGCGCCTCCAGCTCCCCCAGCGCCGCCGCCGCCAGGGACGGGAGGCGAGGAGCGGCGGCACCGGGGGGCGGCGGCGGCCCCCCCGGCGGCCCCGCGTCCGGCTCGGGCTCGGGCTCGGGTTCGCCGGGGCCGCCCCGCAGCTTCCGTGCGCGCAGGGCGGCGTCGCGCCACAGCCGCACCGCCTTCGGGGGCTCCGTCTGAGCCATGGCCGGGGGAGCGGGCCCCCGCCCCGCCCGACCCTACCTGCCGCCGCCGCCGCTGCTCGCCATGGGCGCGGCCGCGCTGCGCGTCGCCGCCGTCGCGACGGGCTCGGGGCTCCCCGCGGCTCCGCGCCGGCACTGCCGCCGCGCCGCCCCGCGCACGTACCGCCGCCGCCGCTGCCACCGCCCCGCCGGGGGCGGGACGCGGTCACGGCCCGGCCCCGGCAGCGCCGCGCCGCCCCCGCGCCGGGGAGAGCCGGCCTTGCCTCTGGGGGGAACACCCCGCCCCTGCCTGCTGGGCACCAGCCCGTTCTCCCCGAGAAGGAACGGTCCGGAAGAGACTCCCAGCCTGCGGCTCCTACCCCCGGCAACGCCCGAGAGAGCGGCCCTTCGGGTGGCCCGGTGCAGTGAGCCCGCCTGGCCCCGGAGTAGCAGCGGTGGCGGTGCTGGTGGCGGTGCCGCCGGGACTCCGGTGTGTGACAGCCGCCGCCCCGGGTCTCGCCCAGCGCCTGGGCTCGCTGAGAGCTTTGCGAGCCGCCCGACTCACCACGGAGTTACGGCAAAAGGTGTCGTGTTGCCCCGTGTCATTTTTTCTCGAGGCAAGGGCTGATTTTTCATCCAGCCCTGCAAGAAATCGAGGTTAACCTTTCTTCCCATTCAGTAAATGTTCTTCCGTGTTGAGAGAGTGCGAAAGCCTGCAGCCCTCTGGTTAATCGGAGCAACTCTGCCACCTTCCTGCCGTGCTTTGTTTCCTGTGCTGCATCCATCTGGCCAGACCCTAAACACTGCCTTCTTCAGGTTCCTCAGTCAAGCTTTGCTCCAGGGGGTCGCAGAAATAGGCGTGGAAATTTCCACCTCTGCTATCGAGGGGGAAGAGAGCCCCTTTACAGCGGAGCCGCGAATCAGGGTGACTGGGGCTGTAGGCGCTCAGTTTTCCCGAGATGTGTGACCTTACCCTTACAAATGTCAGTGATGCACCGTGGCCAGAGGTTCACAGATTTTAAAACGTCATTGTCTTTGTTCAGCACTGGACACTCCAGCATGCCTTGGGGGCTTTGGTGCTTCCTTTCACCGTGGAAGCAACCCTTCACCTTGTTTTAACAGCTACCATTAAAGCATGCTATAAGCTATTACTTCAGACCCACGAAAAAAAAAAAAAAAAGGATTTGAAATGAAAAGTAGTCCACAGAGCAACCAGATTTATAGCCTTTATTGTCTTCCTTATTGTGGAAAGCCCTCACAAGAATGACACCTTTCCTTTTGGGTGGCCCTGTGCATCTGACTGTGCCTGGAGAGGAGGAGAGAGCTGAACCAGCTTTGTGTGGAGCCATAGTCACTGCACTAAATTATTAAATTTGCAAATTACTAAAACTACAAGATTGCAAAGGCTCAGATTTAGTTTCTGTATTTCCTATCATTAGCAGACAAGCAGAGATAGAAGACTTTTTCAGGCCCTCTGAGTTCTAGGAAACCTTCACCAGGTTGCTGCTAAGTGAGAATGACATCGCTCTGTGTAGAGAAAATCTTCCTGTGTTGCCTGGTAAAGCCAGACAAAGGACACAAAGGACAGGGAGGAAAGTCCGTGCTGAGAGGAAGTGTGGCTGTATGAAGGTAAAACCTGTTTCCAAGTAGAATTCAGGAGCTGCCCAAAGCCAGCAGAGGCAGTCCTGACCTCATGTTTTGGGTCTGGGGCCACTGTCTGGAGAACAGGTATGCAGGGATACTCATGATCCATGAGACTCTGCTGAGAGGTCCTAAACCTGGGGATAAACTTCTTCCAGATCCTGGCCCTGGGAAACAGAAATACTTCATGGCCTCTTGCTAAATTGTGCCCATCTAGAAGAAGTTTCCAAGATTATACTCATTTATTTTCAGAGCATCTCTGCAGTGGGTCAATACATCTTTTATTTGGGCTAACCTAGTTTTTGTGTCTTTCCTTTTCTGAAGGTCACGTGGGAAGTAGCCCTTCTCTGTGCTCCAAAAGGAGCACTCTCCTTCCTCATTTCTAAAGTGGCACATTCAATTCCTACTGGGGAAAGAGTCATTCCCTTCTCCCACCCTCTTGCCCAATAACTCTTGTAGAAATAAAACCAGGTTGATGGTTTCATTTCCAGCCCGCTACATGCAAAATCGCCCAACCTGTTGCTATCAAAATTACATTTTTAAATCAAGATGGTGTTTCTAGAAACAAAAAATCTCTGCAAGGAAAATTTACCCTGGCTTCAAGTTTGCAGCAAATTTTCTTCTTTCCAATGCCTTGTGCAGGTAAAGACAGCAAAAGCAGCACCATTATTGAGGGTCACCCACCCCATGATTCCTGTGGGCACTGCAGATCCTCTCTGAGGCCAGGGCAGGCTTCCAGTTGCTATATGACCTGCAGCAAGTGAACTCAAAAGGCTGCCACTGCATGATCCTCTTGTTTCCCATGGGAAAACTGGAGGAGCTTCTCCACTGGGGATGGTCCAAGCAGCTGCTTGGCTCAGCCAGCTGAAAAACACCAGGGAGAGAAGTGCTTATCTCCATCTGCCTGCTATTAGAGGTCATAGCCTGTATTAAACGTATCTTTCTGGCAGCATGCAAGGACAGACAGAGTAAGTTTTTTTCACTAAGCAGGGAAAGCTTTGACTGTCAACCTTCCTATCAAAATATGCAAAGCAGCAGGAGCTGAATTCCTCCCCATTGAGAAGTCATGTAGCACTATTCAAACTTTGATAAGCTCCTGTAGGTGATGAATGAAGCTAAGGCAGAAGAAACAGCATGCTGGCACAAAGACATCCCCAGGGCTGCTTGAAGGTTGTCCAAAGAGGAAAGCTCTGCTGCTTTCCTATGAACCTTACACTTTATCCCATTATGCATGAGTGTGCAAATCCGTGATGGTGCCAGCCAGGGATGGTTTCTCTTGGCTTTTTCAACACATTCACCACAGTCAAAGCTGCCAATAGGGAATGAGATAGGTAGTTTCTGGGGAAAAGGAAGATTTTGTTTCTCATAAAATTTGGCTTTTGGTACAGACCTAGATGATTCTTTATCTTCCCATCTTCTTAGGCAGAGGAGATATATTTTTCCAAACATGACTTCCTCATTTTCTCTCAGTTTACTCATCAGCTTACTAGAGGTCCATTAAACATGAGCATCAGCATGCCGGATGCTAGTTTTGAAGCCATTTCCTAATTTTTAGAGGTTAAAAATATTCAGAAACCACACCAAACCCCTTTCTTGCTGCTCAGGATCAGCTGGGACTTATAGCCAGGTGGCTGTAAGATTGCCAGGAAATCTATAAAGCATTTTATAAAAAAAAAAAAATCCCATTTCAGTGGGTTGCTTTATATGTCAGAATTGCATTTGCAGTTATTAATTTTAAATAGTAGTCCTGCAAAATCCTATTGATGGAATTTAATTATTCAGATGAAATCTGAAGTGCTTCCACTTTACTGAGCCCTGCACCTGCATCATTAATAAGATTTCTATGTAAAGCACCTTCTTCCTGGGTCAGGCAAAAGGCACTGAGTAATCAACAGTATTTTAGGCCCTTGCAGGACAAGAGGTGCAAATGTAACCAGCTGCTTGTGACAGGACATGAACTTAAATCAGCTCAACAAAAGCACCAAGCTGCTGCGGTAGGCGGATGCAGGGTGTGCTGTGGGCCAGTGCAGAGCTCACAGGCTCTGGCAGCAGCAGTGAGCGAGGCTGGCAGACCCTTGGGAGCCTGCATGCCCTCTGCACCACCAGAGACACAACCCACTTGTTAAAAACCCAGGGTCCTGCTTTGGCACCAATTCAGGAAGCCCTGTTTCCAAGGGCTCAGTGGCTGGCTGGCGAACAAGCAATGGGTTCACTGACTGCTTTCAAAGATACTCCACATGTTCCTCCTCAACCTTAAATAGAAGCCCTGTGAGGATGAAATTTTGGCCAGAACTGCATTCTCCACATGATTTTGCCCACCATTTCTGCAGGAGTGCTATGAATCTACCCCAAGGCTTAACAAGCCACATACAAATGGTGATGGCAGCACTTGAAGAGATCCTGGACATGCTCTGGGCAGGAGAAAGGGAGGGGCTGGGATGAACAGCACTGCTGTTTGTCTCAACCCTCTGTAGAGGAGCAGTGGGGCTGTACTTGTGGAGCAGGAAGACTACAGAGAAATTTGGGAGTGCAATAGGATAGGGACCCCCACCCAAATGTGAGAGTCTGAAGAGGAGGTGCATCCCCAGAACTGCCCCATGTAACCCATGACCCGGCCCCACTTCCCCATAGGTAGGTCTCATACTGTTTGTATGTCACTTTCTATGTCAATTGCTTTGCTTGTTTCTTCCTAGGTACAGGAAGGATGATTCCTTTCATAGAATCACAGGAAGTTTTGTGCTGGAAGGAACCTTTAAAGATTATCAAATCCAACCCCCCTGCCTTGGGCAGGGACATCTTCAACTAGGTCAGGTTGCTCAAAGCCCCATCTCACCTGGCCTTGAACACTTCTGGAGGTGGGGCATCCATAACTCCTCTGGGCAACCTGTTCCAGTGCCTCACCACCCTCATGGTAAAGAATTTCTTCCTAACATCTAATATAAATCTCTCCTCTTTTAGTTTAAAATTGTTCCACCTTGTTCTGTCACTACCTGCCTGCATAAAAGTCCTTCTGCCCTTTTTCTTATAAACCCACTTTAAGGACTGGAAGGATACAATGAGGTCTCCCTGGAGGCTTCTCATCTCCAGGCTGAACAACCCAGCTCTCTCAGTCTCTCTTAATAGGAGAGGTGCTTCAGCCCTCTGCTCATCTTTGTAGCCCTTGTCTGGACCTGCTTCAACAGGTCTAGAGGGCCCCAGAGATGGATATAGTACTCCAGGTGGGGTCTCACAGGAGAGCATTAAAGGGGAAGAATGTCCCTTGACCTGCTGGCCATGCTTCATTTCATGCAGCCCAGTACACAACTGGCTTTCTGGGCTGCAAGTGAACATTGCTGGCTCATGTCCTGTTTTTTACCCATCAATGGCCTTCTTTTGAAGGCTGACGCAGAGTATAGCATTCCCTACTCAATCCTACAACCAACAATTAAATTTTAAGGCCACCATGGATCCCCAATTTTAAAAGATATTACTTGTACTTTTAGAATTCGTTCAGGAAGTAGAATAAATGTTTGCATACCAATACATTTCATAAAAGTGATGTCTTGGTTTATGGGAAATAGAGAGAGAGCAAAGGAATATGAGGTTTTCTGCCACTGATGCCATTAGAGCAATTGGAGGGTGACATATAAACTGTGGGAAGCCAGTGGTGAGCTGAACAAGTGCATACTGTTGCTCTGGCCTCTTAAATATCTTACAAAGCTTGGTTCTGACAAAGGGTGATGTTGCAATTAGCTTTCAAAATTCCTTTTGGAATTTTGAAATGAAAGACAGCTATGAAGAAGCAGCTGTACAGATTAAGTGCCAGGGAAGTCTTGCTGAGCTCTCTCAGTGCCTGGTCAAGGCCCATGCCTTCTAAGTCATGGCACAAACAAGAACTGAGCTGGGCACTTTCAAATGGATCTTCATTACTTCTCCACTAGTCATGGGGGCTGATTTAATGCCTCCCTTCTCATCACCAGCAGGAAGGTACTTTGTAGCACTAGACCAGATCCCAATTTCTTCTGAGTTCCTATTTTCCGTGCTCCCATCACTAGACCTGTCAGTGCTTCTTCAGCACATCCATCACATGGTGCTATGCAAACTCTTCCTAAAACCCTTTTGCTACCAAACAGCTAAGGCAGATCTATTTGCTAGGATGAGGCTGGCTAACCTTGGCCATATTCATCCTTTTAACAGGAATTCCTCATGACTCTTCCCATTATCTAACCTGTGGCTGCTGCCCCACCAGGTGCACTGAGAATTTTCCAGAAATTGTTGCTGTTGATATTATTCCTGTCGATGGAATATCCCTTTTCTCACAGATTAAAGTTAAGTGATCTCTCAGTAATAGCTATTGGAGCTTTCTGACTTAAACTGTAATTAGTGTTTATATCCTCCCTAGATATCAGAAAGCCAGGAGAACTGTGATCTCAGCTTTCTTCTGTTTTCCAAATCCAAACCAAAATCCTTATTTAAATGCTTCTGCTTATGTTGTTCAGATCTGCTCATTCTTACAGAGGGCATGTTTTGGTCCCTGATTTCCCTAGATTTCTCTTCCTTACCTTTTAGCACTGGTTACCCTGGGTAACCTTCTGCCTGGCTGCCCCAGCTTCCTGTTCCACCTCTCTACACTCTGTTGTTTCTGAGCAGATGGAGTGTTCCCCACTTGGCCTCTCTCCACCATTGGCTCCATGTAGCTTTTTAGTGACTGCCTTGCTCTGGCCAATGGGCTCTGCGCCAGTGCTGCTTTTCTCCCTGGAATGAGTGAAGAAGTGGCCTTTCAGTTTAGCTAATCAACTTTTAAAGAACTGCCAGGCTCCACTTAGGTTTCCCCATCAGCTTTCTCTGCTGGTTTCACTCCATCGTTTCCTGGCTTTAGGAAAGGAGCTGTACTGGAACGAAGCAGTGTTCAAAGCCAGGTTGGATAAAGCCTTGAACGGCCTGGTCTAGAGGAAGGTGTTCCCTGCCTGTGGCAGGGGATATCGGGACTAGATGATCTTCAAGGTCCGTTTCAAGCCCATAACATTGTACGATTCTGTGATTCTATGGAGCCCCGCTGCCGGCTGGATCGCCTGCAGGGGAGGGGAGGTGAGCGCCAGGCCAAGCACTGGCTACCCCTGGGGACCGGGTAACCCACCCACCGCTGGGGTGACCAGTAAAGGAATGTGATTTGTTTGTCACTGATGCCACAAAAGCACCTGGATGGTGAAACAAACTGTGGAAAGCTGAACAATTCGCACCGATGCCTCTTAAGTACCTCGCAAAGCTTGGGTCTGACAATGGGGCGTTACAATTAGCTTGCAAAGACATTCTAGAGTTCGGACACGAACGGCGGCTGTGAAGGAGCAGCTGCCCACATTCTGGTGTCGCCGTCGGACCGTGCCGCGCAAGCGGAAGAAGGCTGCCTCGCCCCTACAGCGGGCTCCGCAGGGGAACGCCGCCCCTCGCCCTCCCCTCCGGGGTCACGCCGGAGGAGCCGCTGTCCCGCCCGTCTCCCGGCACCGGCAGCCGCGGAGGTGACGCGGTCGCCGTGCAGCGCCGGCCCCACCCGGGGCTCCGCCCGCTCCACCCGGGCTCGGCCCCGCCCACGTCTCCGCCCGCCCCTCCCGGGCCCCGCCCCGCCCCGCCCGCCGCGGCCGGCAGGGGGCAGGCTGGCCCCGCGCGGGGCGGTGCCGGGGCCGCTGCGGCCGCGCCCCGCGGGCCCCGCGCGGGCGTCACGTCCGTGCGCGGTGCTCGGGGTTGGCGGGCGGGCGGAAGCGCGGGCGGGGCGGCGCCGTTGCCGCAGTGACGGGACCGGGAGGGGCGGAGCGACGCGAAGATGGCGGCGGTGCCGCCGCGTCGCTCCCAGCACCACCATCACCACCACCACCCGCCGCCCGGCCCGGCCTCCCCGCCGCCCACCGCCGCCTCGCCGCCGCGCAGTCCCAGCCTGGCACCGGCCGCGCAGCGCCACAGCCTGGCCGGCCCCGAGGGAGAGGCGCCCCCCGACGCGGACCGGCCCCCAGCCGCGGAGTGCGCGGAGGGTTCGGGCGCCGCCGCGCCGGCCCCGCCGCCGGGCTCGGGCAGCAGCTCCAGCGGCTCTTCCTCGTCGTCGTCGTCCTCGTCCGCGTCGTCGTCGGCGGCGTCGAGCCCGGCGGCGGAGAGTCCAGAAGCGGCGGGCCCGGGCGCGGCGAGCGGGGCGTTCCGCGAGCTGCTGGAGGCCTGCAGGAATGGGGACGTGACGCGCGTGAAGCGCCTGGTGGACACGGGCAACGTGAACGCCAAGGACATGGCGGGGCGCAAGTCCACGCCGCTCCACTTCGCCGCCGGTGGGTACCGGGGCCTCCCGTGCCCGGCCGGGGCAGTGACAGCGAGCGGGACAGGCAGGGTTCCCCCCTGGAATAGCTTCGGGCAGGGGGCCTCCAGCTCCCCGGTGATTCGGGAGTGGGCAAACCTAAGCTGGAAGAGTGTGAGCACACTCTCTTCCCCGGCGGCGTTTCGCTCCAGGCTGTTGGGAGATGGTGTTAAATCCCCTTCTCTGGGTGAGACGAGTGGGAGAGGAGATCCTGGGAGCGTAAAGACTCTGTAACATCTAAAAGTATGGACAGTGATCTCTGTGTTTCATATCCATGGGCTGCTGCAAACTTGTGCAGTGGACTTAGGAAGCAAGAAACTGGAGTTCAGGACAGAGTTGACTTGAAGTAAGGGCTTCACCTGTGTTGTAACAGCTCGGGGACTCCTGTGATGCACGTGCACTTCATGGGCATCAGTTTTCATGCCTTGTACTTTGTAACTTCTTTCATTTCGGCATGATTGCTGGTTGGTGTCTGCATCTCTTGTGGTCTGAGTAGGCTGGGGAAAAGGATCAAGTGGAACAGCTGAACTTGTAGAAGTTACAGATGTGTCTAGGAAAGAATACACCTCTTTGTGCAGAGATGTCATTGTGATCAGAGCTAGTGTTATAAAAGCAATTTAGCAATAAGGTCCAGCAATGTAGACTAACTGGAAGTAAATATTACCTTTTGGCAAATAGAGCAGTAACAGATAACTGCAGTTCATAAAAAGAATATTTCTTACGGGTGTATTCTTCACTGCGGGCATAAGGCACACAAAATTCATGATAAAAGTTAAATGAAGAAAGTCTTTTAAATCATTACTCCTTACTCAGGGCTTGTACAATTGCTAGGTCTGTGGTCAGTCTGAGAGCTCTCTGAGTGTGCCACAGTGTTAGAGAGCTGGACCCTACATAGTGAAGTGCACAGATCTAGTTTGAGCTTTGTGGTGCTCTGGTACCTGTAAATTAAGATAATTAACAAGTCTGTATCGAGTGATCAGTGTTTAAATGCTGGCATGTGGCTCTAAATCACTGTTGAAATCAGTAGCAAAATGAACATTGCCATTCGCTCTGAATAGTGCTGTACAATTTATCAGTTAGATAACACACCCTGAGATTGTATGGGTTTGTTTTCATTTTCAAAGTATAAGAGGCATTTGACAATGCCCCTAAGGGAACTTTTGGTCCTGAGCTGTTTACTTTTCTTTCTTCTCTGCTCCCTGAGCTCTACTGCCGAAACAGGGCTTAAGCAAGTGGAGTTTAAAACACAGCAAACTTCTGGGGTATGGAGATGGACTTAATTTTGATGAACCCTGAACATAATGCTGGTACCAACTGCATGTGTGCTTATGAAGTTTTTAATGTTTTGGAAGGCTTCAGTCTGCTCTGCTAATTTTGGATTCAGACTTAAAGTTAGATCTTGCTGCCTCCCCTAAAACTCTGAGATCTCAGGTTGTAACTTCAGTGCCTGTACAAACTGCAGTGGCTAATATCTGCCTGAAGCTGCAGTGGGTAATATCTGCTCTGATTAGAGAAGAAATGGACAAAACTTACTTGAGGGGGTAAGGTTTTGAAAGTTGGTGATGTTATTAAGATGTTACTGCAATAGCAGTGGAATGTGGTTTGTTGTAGCATGAGGAAAAGAGCAGATGAAGTTCTTGTATCTAGCAAATTCCCATATCTATTTTTCTAGATTAAAAGACTTTCCTTAGATACCATACCTACTTTATCTAAAATTGCTGCTTGTCTGGTGCCAGTGGATTGGACATGTAAGAGCATTAGGCAGATTTCTTATTACATACATCTTGAGATCCTGCATTTTGGAAAGGCCTGTAAGCAAGCATGTTGTTTGAATGCAGCTGATCTTAAGCAGTGTATACCTGCCAGTGAGGCAGTGTGTTGATTTGATCTCCTTTGTGGGCCAAAGGTAAAATAAAACCTGTTTGCTTATGAGCATAATAGTCTGCTGTGTCTAAGAAGCTGTTTTTTGGATAATAGCCCATGTTTGTGAGCCATACCTAGGTGAGAATTGTATGGCCCTCAGTAGGGGAATGGGTAGATGAGAATGCAGGATATTGTGCTTTAAACTGGTTTTTTCAAACTTCTTGAAGCTAAACTCTTAGATGAATAGAATTTCACTTCTGATGTTGTGATTTGTGAAAGAGAAATTCTTCTTCTAATTTCTTTTTCATTTCCCATTTTTGGGACTGAATTTTATTTATTTTTTTCCTTCCCCCTCCCACTGGCTACTTGACTTCTCAGCTGTTTTTTCAGATGTCTATCTTGGCAGCAATGCCAGGCAGTTAAATTCTTTTACTGTAATAGGGAAGGATAACTTCCCCAGTTATAGTTCCTTGTAAAAAGTCCTAAGTTTGGGTTTTCTTAAGCTATGTAAGGTTTCTGACTTGAAAATCACCTTTACATCCTTTCTTGTGGCAGGACTATAAAAAGAGGGACTTCTGAGAGGGGACTCAGAATCCTTGGCATAGGTGTAAGCTGGAGGTAAGACAAGAGATTAAATCTGTTACCAGTTATTTAAAAAGCTGGGGATAGGTCTGAATCTGTTTCTAGGAGCTGGAGTCTTCTGTCCATTATTCACTTCCAGATAAATTGTACATGGCCACATCAAACTGGAGCAACAGTTTTATCCACATTTTCTCTGTATGGGATACCTGAAGTGCCAATTGAACTGAATAAAGGGGAGGTGGTTCTTCAGCTCTGTGTTGAAGTGTCAAGTAGTGTGCTGAATAAATGTGATGTGCTTTGGTTAGCTATTAATAAGCGGGAAATTAATACTGAGTGGATATCACAGTTATAGAAGACTCTCTTGCAGGCGGGAAGAGGTTGAGTGTCAGAACCCAGGACATCCCTCTGGCTGTCCTGAGCAGCCAACACCCCTGCCAGGGGGCTCAGAGACCCTGGCACAGAGCCCAAGATGCCTGTGGTTTTGATTATGACCTGTGGAGCAAGCTACCGACCTTAGATGAAGATCTGCAAGCCATGACAGTTTGAGTAGAATGATAGTGGATTTATCATGGGGTGAAAAAGTAGACTTTGGGGCTTTTAGCATGGGGGTTCAGGGGGCAAGATGGAGGAATCTGAGCATGTCCAGCCTTTCTTCTTCTTGGCCTCCATCTTCTGCTGTGATGTTGGCACTTTTACATTGGTTTAGAGTAGACACTCACTGTCTAACATAGGTGATGGGTATTGGAAAGTAATTGTAAACATGTATACCTAATTTTTAGTATAAAGACATAACACTGCTCCGGGGGCAGGCAGAGTGCCTTGACTGTCTTGCTGAGCAGATCTCAGCTGGACAGGAGAAAATATTTTATAGATAAGATACAATAAACAACCTTGAGACCGAGAATTGAAGAGCTCTGACTCCTTCTTTGAGCACTGGGCTGGGAAATGAGACTTTCGAACTTTTCTTGGGGTCACTCTGACCAGTGAGAGGCCCTGAGAGTTGAGCAAAGCATAATTTTCCTTTCATCCTCCTTGCTTAGACAGAGGAAAACTCAGTTCTGTCTCAGCTGCTGTATGGATTGCAGGATATTTGTGTCTCTGGTACCAGTGCAGGCTTTGGATATTGTCCAGCAGCACCCAAAACCCAGGTTTTAAAGACTTGAAAGTGATTGAGTGACTTTAAAACGTGTACCAAAAAAAAAAAAAAAATTAAATGGAGGTATTAATGTATACATAGCTTTTACATTCATTTTTTTTCAATAAAAACTAGCTTGCTAAAAAAAATTTAAAAAGCATCTGTGCTAAGCATGGACAAAGGTATGTTTGGCTTAACTTTCTATCCATACTGGTAGCCAAAAGCAGATACCTAGGGAAGAGTTACACTCTTACCCTCTTGATATGATACTTCTCTGAGTACTCTACTTGGAGTTTGTAGCTTAGTAATTGTCTGAACAAAACACAGTTTTTAAATGTTATTAGAGGGTCATCCTGTGTGGAGGGATAGAATGTAAGAGAATAGTACAGAAGGTAATCTCACACCTGAGGAGTTGCAGCTGTACCAATCACCAAAGATAAGGAACAGGCCTGCCCTTAGTAGACCACAGCTGTGTCCAGTAAGAAGACAAGTACTACAAAAGAGCTGGAGTTTGTTGGTTTGCGTGCTGCAGAGGGCTGGAGTTTGCTTTCTGAAGAAGAAGGAGTCAGTGCTGTGAGGAGCTGCCCCTGAGAAATCACTGAGAAGGCATGTCACTGTTGCAGTAAGTTGACAACAATCCTGTGCTGAGGAGTTCATTAAATTATTGAGCTGTTAACTTGTGCTGGAAGTAACTTGTTTTCTCTTGTACTTTGCACCCTCTTCACTGGAATATTCTGTGTTCTACTTAGCAGAACTTAGTTCTTCAAACTGGGTTAAGTAAGACAAACTTTTTCACTCACTTGTCTTTAGACTGCATTCCTTTGATCTAAATATTACCTCTTTTCCTTAGAGAAAGATCTTAACTGTCATTGTTTATTTCACCAAAATAGGAACATCTTTACTGTACTATATGCCTCTCAGTAGCTGAAAATACTTGTAAGGACAGTGTTTACTGTTCTTGTAAACTGGCCCAACAATTCTGCATTTGATGGTGGTGTTGACACACAGTTGATAAAATATGTCTTTTGCTGGCATAATGAAATGATTTGGTTTTTCTGTGTGTATGTGAGAGGTAGATTTATTTTTTCCTGTTGGGAAGGCTATTGACTTTTTTAATAGTTGGGAGATTTTAGTCTGTGATGAGGTGTCACTTTTAGGTACAGTTTGTATGGGATGTGGTGTGCCTTTACTTCTCAGCCTAAGATATATCCTGTACATCATTCTGTGGTTTGTGAGTTGAAGTGCCTGTGTTGGTCCATTATGTTTGAAGCAGGCTGACAGTGATGCATTCACAATTCTGTGTGTGTCATCCTCCATGCAGAGCGCTCACATACCAAAGCTGATTTTCTGTGACTTTTCTACCATTAATATACCTGGATGGGGAGGACTCCTGTGAGCATTTGTCTGAAATCTATGCTTATTCCTAGAGCCAGGAATAAGCTTAGGAACAGATGTATTTTTCCCTTCTGAAACGACATTAAGCCCTATAAAAGGATACATTTGTATTTCCTGCTGACACCTTGGTTCATATGTTTTTAGACCTAGTCCTTGCAGGTAAATCATTAATAATAGCACCTCTGTCAGAAGTGACTAGGTGGATGGACCTGGTAGAAATACGCTGAGTCCTACTCAGTTCCTTCATATAGCCACAGTCATAAGCTTGACCAGTTCCACACCCATTTAAGGGGAAATTAAACTTTTTTTTGATCAGGAAGTTAGCTGCTCACATTCTTGTGCAACACATTATTTTAGGTTTACAAGTGTTCTCTTTCTAGTGTTTTATCCAGGGATATAGAGAGTAATATAATAATTGCTGAACTGTGGCTTAATACCCACTTCTGTACCAAGAAGAGGTAGAAGCTTCCAGGAGGGGCTTTTGGAAGTTATGGAACTGGGATCACAGAGTGGAATGTTCTTGGTGTCACCGAAGCTCAGGCTTGGAGAAACCTGATTTAAGGTGACTTGTTAGAGCTTCTTTTCTTTCTGCTTATGTGTTTAGTAATGGCAAAAAGCTGTTGGGGGAAAGCAGTTTTTTTCTAAGCATGCCTTTGATATCACTAGTAATAACTGTTGGAAGTCTAATCACTTTGTGAAGGCTAGCATAAATAGCTATGCTCTAGAAAATTTCTGGAGTATACAGCTTTAATCCTGAAGGCAAAGGGATCTCACTTGGGTTGGGAAGTAGCCAGTGGTCAGAGTTTGAGAGCTGATCAAGTTGGTTTGTCAGCTAGCAAGCTGTTAATCATAAAAATACAAGCTGCTTTGACATATATGAGTAAGACAAGCAACTGCAGAGGCAGAGCTGCTCTAAGTAGTGACTGAGTGTTACTTGAGGGAGAGCCAGGACATGGCAAGAGATAGTTGGTAACTTATGACACACTTCCACTCTGTGCAGAGACACCTGAATCAAGCACTCCACCTGTGCTGCAATGTAGAGCAAATTAGATTACATTGCTCTGGAAAGCTTTGCTTGAGACATCACTCTGAAACTACTCTGACTCAACTTGTTGCAGGTGTCCCCTATGTCCTTGTCATAGGAGAGATGTCTGACCTCACACAGGTGTTTGTAAAGCCAAGGCACTGTTCAATTCTGCCTTCTGCCACTTAAAATGGGGTTAATTTTCAGCTGGATTCATATGGATACAATGAAGAATGCAAATTGTGTAGTCAATTAAGAAACATCCTGGCAGTCTAAGAGCCTCAGAGCCTGCAAAATGCACACTTTTTTGTGTTAAAAAAAACCCCAAAATTGATAAATTACTGGCCTTGACTTTGAAATTTTTTCTTTTATGTTTTTGGCAGCATTTGTGGTACATAAACTGTGTCACAAGTGTATTATTTAGTAGAAAGTTTGCTTTCTTTGTGACTAGTAACTTGTTCTCTTGAATTATCTTCTATGTGACTAGTAAATTGTTCTCTTGAATTATCTTCTAATACTTTGTGCAATATGTCCCCCTCCCATTTAAAAATTTTTGGAGGGAATTTACAAGAGGATATAAATGCAAAATCTTACACCTTCAGTAATACTGCGCTACGTGCACTTTTTCTGAGCTTGAAGGCTTTTCAGTTTACTTAGTTAAATCACTCAGTTTAATTTTTTTCTGTCTGAAGTGGGAGAAGTGCTTGGGAAAGTCTTAGGGAAAAGGTCTGATCCTGGTGTGTGTTGTAATAAAGCAGTGACACACAATGACTTAGCTTGGACTTTTTTCCCCGTTTACTTATAGCATAAAACAGTTTTGAAAAGATCATGTCTCTAAGAGTGCTCCTCTACCCTAAGAGCTTCTATTCCCATATAAACTGTGTTTAGTGCTCTAACAAGTGGGATTGCATTTAATAAGAGCATCTTTCCAGCTTTGCTTAAGATCCTGGTGATACCTACAGGTGTGCTTAACCTGTGATTATACACTTCTGTAAAATTTAACTCCTTTTGGAGTCTTGTTCCTAAATCAAGGAGGTGAAAGGAGGAGGAAAAACACCTAGGAGAATCATAAGTCTTCCATGTCATAAGTCAAACTGTGCACATAACAGCTTTACAGAGATTGGAATTGGCATTTGGAGGAGTTCTTGCTGTGTTGAGATAAAGTGTCATTAATTGGGTGATGGGTGAAACAGTTCAGCTGGATTTAAACTGATCAAACTGACTGGTTGATGCATTTACTCACCAGGGAAAGCATTCTTCTATCTCTTCAGGGAAGTCAGTTTTTTACCAAACTTTCTAAAACTTTGGCAAAGAATTGTGTCTTAACTAATACCATGTGAAAGCTTTTGACTAACTGAAGGAAGGTTTAAAGTGGAAACCCTGGTGGGCATACGTAACAGAGGGTACAGTTGATGCTTCTGTTGCTTTCCTTGCATCCCTCTCATCATTCAGCATGCTCAGCCTTGGTAGAATGTCTTAATGAGTGGAGTGGCAGGCTCTGGTACAACACAGTTCTGTTCTGTCATGACTGTAAGTGAATGGTCCAGCTGTTGTTTGAGCAGGTGAACAGATTTACTTTACGGTGAAATTACCAAGAAGTAGACGAGGAACATGAATAATGTACAGTGAACTAAGAGTGAACGGTTTTAGGTACTAAATCATGTTGTTTTGCCAGACAAATGAACAGAAGTATGTTCTGTTGCAGGTTTTGGAAGGAAGGATGTTGTAGAGCACTTGCTGCAGACAGGAGCCAATGTTCATGCCCGCGACGACGGAGGACTGATACCCCTGCACAACGCCTGCTCCTTTGGCCACGCAGAGGTGGTCAGCCTGCTGCTGTGTCAGGGGGCTGACCCAAACGCTAGGGACAACTGGAACTACACTCCTTTGCATGAGGCTGCTATCAAGGGCAAAATAGATGTCTGTATTGGTAAGTGTCTGTCACTTGTTAGGTTGAAATTTGACCTGATTATGTTTTGTGAGGCTTTAATTGTTTATGTGCTGAACTTGGGATGAAAGCTTGTTTTAAAAGTGAACTACTTTTAATCTAGCAGGTAGGTATAGTGATAGTAATTTAACTTTTTCTTGTCTGTAAAGTTTGCGGAACTTACATCAGAAAATCTATCCTGGAGAGATTGGATGAAGTCTTGTTTGTTAAATTACAGTATTTAAAATCTGGAATATGTAGGTTTGTCTTTCTTGGTTGCTGTCAGGAAAACTAGCTTTATTAGGTAAAGTCTTTGGTTTTTTTGGCTGCTCTATATGTTGTAGTAGTGGTTTGGAAGATGGTAACCTTTCATTCCATGCAGTATGGAGAAACAAGTCAGTCCTTTGGAGCTTTCCAGTACAATTTACAGGACCTCATTGTTCAGTGGTGATCTATCTTCAGTATGTGTTTTTTAGCCTGGAGCCAGAGCAATTTCAAATAAAATTGAACACTTCAACTGTTTAAAATTTGTTGAGAACATACAAAGAGCTTTTCAGTCAGGATGTCTTTAACGTCTGTGGTTTTTTCCTGTACTTAGTAGTACTTTGTTTCTAAATGGGAACGTCTATTTTTATTTTTTTACACTTAGAGCAGTTTCTTGAACTTACACTCTTAACTTCTACTCACCTGAATAAAATTATCTGCTCACCATTTCTTTTTAATCAAACATGTAAAGAAAAGCCTGACTTTTAGGTACTTCAGTTAAGATTATGAATATATGTTCTGTGTGTTATCCAGATAACAAGACACAATTATGACACTTTCAGATAATGTCTTTTTTTTCTGAAGGTTCTATTACATAGAATTCCTTCATAGAAAGCTACAAAATTTACAGAGTAAAATATTGTGTTAGCTTTTTTGCAATATTTAAGTCATTACTTAAAAATAAACACCAGAAATTGAGTAAAAGAAAACTGGAGGAAACACCAGAATATATTTTTCAGTCTGTTTCTTGTTTCTACAAGCAATGTGATTTCATCTGTGTATGCAAGGTAAAACATGGAGAATATTCTATAGAAATTGAATCTAGTTGATTATGCAGCAGTTTATGGGAAGAGATCCATTGATATAGTAGGTTCCAGTAACAGTGTACTATGACAATGTTGAATAGAAAAGTAAGTTTAATTCCAGTCATTAACTGGAGTTTAGTATGGGATTTAAAGGAAGTATTTACTTTGGTCTGTTTTCTGCTGGAGTCAGCCTGATTTTGGGAACTGCTGACTGAAAATCCAAATTAAATGGAAGAAAGTTTGAGACTAAGAGGCTGAATAGAAAATTGATCTTTTGCTTTGGAAAAGATTTGTCTTTTTCAGTTTTTGAAACCTTGTATTAGAGCAGTAAAGGATGCAGCAGCACACTTTTGTCTTTCTAGATTGGTTGTGACAGAGGTTTTAGGATTTGGCAGGGCAAGGCAGCATGGGTAGTGTTGCTTTGGGTGGTTTGTCTAAAGACTTTGATACTCTGGAGGAGTTGGGGCAGGTCAGATGAAGAGGCAGGTTATGTGATACATCCATTTTGAGGTGTAGTGCTGGTAGAAATTGAAGATATTTAATTTCTGATGGTACTGATCAGAAGGAACTGATGGTACCTTTAAAGTTCGCTCTTAATTCAGCAAGAAGTTGTGGACTTGGTGGAAGGAAGTACAGGATTAAATGTATGGCTTGTGTTACACAGACCTTCATTCCGTATTCTCTGCGCAGGGTAGATCTATGACTCTAAATGTTGATGCTAGACTTCGGGCATGATCCATGTATATGTAAATGTTCAGCATGTAGTACTTGCTGATCAAATCCCAAGGCCCTTCTGCCGTCTGGAACAGTTTTAGAGCTCCTTGGAAGCAGTGAGCAGGCTTGTAGCACTACACACAGTTCTTCTCCAATCTGCTTGCAAGTAGCTGTGGAGGAATTTTGGGGTGTTTTTGTATAATTTATTTTAAACAAACAAGTGTGATGCTGTTCTGCTCAGTTTAGTTACAGTTATCCATGTCTGTTGTACTTCAGTCAGGTATTTCATTTGTCAGGGTGAGAGTTCCTACTAAAGGCAGTGGCACCGGTCACCAGATTATTATGTACTGTAGTATGACACTAGTTTGGGATTTACTTGATTCTATAAAACTGGTAGGACATGAGTTTAGACAAAGAGGTCCATTCTTTAATGTTTGTAGAGATTTTGCAATTTATATCTAGTGGGCAAGCGTGTTTTGTTGTCTTCAGAAAAATTCCTGTTTCTTTCTAGGAGTTTTATATAAAACTTATATTTTGAGGTCTTCAGCTTTAATTTCAAAGTCTTTTGAAGGAACATGTTTTACATTGGGATAATGCAACAATGTTTTTGACGGAATTCAGGACATGAATTCTGACTAGGAATATTTTAATAGCTTTTTGGACTACATTGTACAGTACTGCTGTTTACACCTTAAGTGTATGCTGTTGCAACTGATACGATAAAAGAAACTGGTCTGTTAAAAAAAAATAAAATTCAGAGAACACATCCTTGGAGTGCTTCTTTTTAAACAAGCAGGGTGTGCTTTTAAAAAAGCATTGTTTGTAGAACAGGAAATCCTGACATAACCTGGAATTTTTTGCTGAATTTGGATATCTGTTTGTAAAGTGATAGACTGTGTAGAAATTAGTCATCTAACCTCATTTTTGGCTACCTACTCTTGGCATCTTCTTCCAAATGATGAGTGAGAATTTTCCATTTTACCTTCTCTCCTTTGCTTCTTCTTTGCCACCCCGGTCTGCATATTTTCTGTATCACATATAGCATATAACACTTTTTTTGGTCACTTTACATGTCAATAAGAGAAAAAGTGATAACTGGACAGAGTGTGGAGATGCAGCACATTCATGAATAATGATTTTTCAAAGAAAAATCTCAGACATTGAAGCCTAGTAGGAAGACCAGCAAAAGACACGTAGTGACTCCAGCAGTAGAATACTCTTATGTCTAGCACAAGTGTTGGAATGGAGTGTCTATATTTGTGCTAAAGTTATGGTAGGTGCTCAGCTTTTGTGCTGAGTTTGGAGTAATAGGTACAAACCCTGCCACTGGAGGAAGCTTGTGTAGAAATAAGTATACACAAACTGATGAAAACTCACCAGGCTGTGCACCCAGGAAACTGTAAGACAGCAAATAGCTCATGTGAGTTCTTTTTCTTCTGTTTTACTGATTGCACATTGCAGTTGTAGGGCAGTATAGAGGGGTACTGAGTGTGGCAGGAGTATTGGCTCTCCTGGGTGGCAGTCACTTTTGTGTTCTGCTTCTGGAGGGGAAGGTCTTGGTAAGCAGTACTCAGCTGGTTTGCTGACCATCTCTTGCAATGTATTCAGTCACTGCAGATCTGTTTAGTTGCCAAGTAATTACTCTTGAAAACACTGTTTGCTTTATGTAATCAGTTTTTGGACTAAATTTATTGAAGCATTGGAACCAATTGTTAGCATCCTCCAGTATTTATGACTTCAACAATTGGTTTATCTGTCAGGAAGATGCATTTTCAGTGTCTGAACTGCTTCTAGAGCTAATGAAAAGTGGTTTTGTATCTCAGTGTTGTGTTTTGTCCTGGAATAGTGGATGAGTGGTGAGCTCTGCAATGTGCATTTGGAGGAATGCTGCGACGTCAGGGTAGTGACTGTTCTCCATGTTTCCATGTTGGGCTGTGGAGAAGGAATTATCTGTTTCTTCAGTCTGACTGCAGCATAGACTTTCACGTGAAGATCCTCATATCTCTTTTTTTTTTTTTTCCAGAAATGAAGCTCATGATCTCAGACTGTAAAATCCTTGAATGTATCCTTCTTTCCCATGGCAGTCAGCAATTTAGGAACTTGATAAAGAGCCTGCATTTGAACTGTGTTGCATAGCGATTTGTGTACAAAATTCCTGAAAGCTCTAATTCACTTCTTAAATGCTGTAATACTTTTGGCTTTGAAGGTGTTCTGTGGCAAGAGAATTTTGTGGTTTAAAAGTCTTGCTGAAAGAAAACAACCCTTCCTTTTTATGGAAAGGGGATTATTCTTGATTTCTTGGTGACTTTTATTGCAAGCTGTTCAGGAATTTAGTGAGAATTAGTGAGCAGTCATATCTGTTTGCAGTTTGTATGTCCTTTATGATTTTATAGATATCTTTTTTTTCCTTCCAATAAATGTCTCTTTTCCAAGCTGAAAAGCATAGTCTTCTGTTAAGTCATCCTGTTGAATATTCTGGTTTTTCTGCCTCCTGCCTTCCTTCACTCTCAACTTTTTTTAGGGGTGAGCAGTTGGTATGGAGGATATGGACACCAAAAATGGGCGAAGTAGATTTATGGGGTAACCTAATTTTCTTTCTGGTTTGGTTTTCTGGTTGCTGAGCACTGCATGGGAATAGTTCAAGGTAGTTCCTGTGTGCTAACAGCTCCTTTAAAACTATTTGTGTAGCACAGTTGGTTTTTATTTCTTGTTAAAAAAAACTAGGCTAAAAATAACCTTACAGAAGCTGCGCTTATGCAGTTTGTCTGGGTTTGCTTTGCCCTCCAGTGCATTTGTTTCTGCAGAAGCTGTTCTTCCAGAGATTTTTTTTTTTTCCATGTGGATCTCCAATTAAGTGTTGATATCTATAGGACTGCTAGGCTAAATATTATCTCAGGTGTCATACACCTGTTTAGTTTTTAAGGGCATCCTTCAAAATATGCAAACACCAGCATATCTGTGGTGAGGCTGTGATTTATGGATCTAAACATGCTGTAGTAATTTTAGGGAAATAAAAAATTCTATCTACTGAAAAGCTCCTTCATCACCGTACAAAGCTGTAAAAGTTTTTAAAAATCACTTTTAGTCCATGCAGTGTTGAAAAGATCCACCTAGAATTACTTAATGTGACTTGAAAGTAGTGTTTTTACTGGCTTCCTCAGGCTAGTTATAAAATCTACTGCAAAGATCCTGTGGCATGATGAATTTACTGTTCCAGTGCTATGAAGTGATCTCTAATGGTACTGTCAAGGTGCATTTGTCTCTTTTTGACCAGAGAATTTCTGTGTAAGTTGATTTTTTTCCTCTACCCTTTTTGCACTTGAACGATAGAACAAGCAAGCAAGCTAAAACTTTCTTAAGCTAACAGCTTTTCTTATATAAGTTGTGCCCTTAATATAGAGATCACTGTTATTTAAATGCCTCTTTGTAAGCATGTCAAAACATTCCTCATCCTGCTGTCCTTCCTTACAACTGAGGAAGGAAAAGAATTCATTAGTTATTACCTTCTGCTAGTGTACATGTTTTGGCAGAAAGATGTGGAGGGACTATTATGTGACTCCTTTCTGCATGGCAGATAAACCTTCTGTTAGGATTTAAAAAAAAAATCTATGAAAGGTATTCTATGGGTAGAAGCAGCACACAGTAAACCTCAAAGGAATTGTAGAAGTGGTAAAATCATTGAACTACAAAAATCTTTGAACTACTCATTTGTTTGGTCACCTTGCAAAGAAGGCATGTACAGCAAATAGTGAAACTATTGCAGCTTATGGTAATTTTGTCCTAAGAGATTTTAGAATGCTTAGAATGCTTCCAAGCAGAGGAACTGTAATACTGCAAAAGTTAAAGCAGTGTCTAATTTTACTACCTGAAACAGTAATAAGAAAAATCATTAGAAGTGCTGTCAAGGAGCAAAATTGTATAGTAGCCAGTTCTTTTTGGAGGTGGAATGACAGGGAGAAGATTTGGTATCTTAACTGAAAATTAATTAAACTGACTTAGATTTATCTGCTGGGTAGACAGAAGCCTGTAAGAAGACTAGTAGCTCCTTAATAGGAATTAGAGGGGATTTTGGTAATTGAAGTCCACTGGGATCTGGTTATGCATGCTGTTTGTGGGAGAGATGTACTGAATTCCTGAAGCCTCTCTTGGAGAGCTGGTGTTCTAGAGGGAAATTTAGATACAAAGAGGCATCCTGGATATCTGATGTTCAGAGGCTTGTAAAATAATTGGAAAATACTCTCAAGTAAGTACTTTAAAATGTAAAACGTTTTCACTGTTGCTGTTTATATCAGAAGATTCTTAATATTGTTATTATTCCTGCTTTGACTTTTGAACTACTGCAGTACTACTGTTACTGACTGTTCATAGTGTGTTGTGGGGAGACAGTGACTTGTATTTGAACTTTAGGTTGCAGAAGAGTTTGAAGAACTTTAGACTGTTCTTGTGTACCTGAATTCTGAGTTTTGCTCCATTAGGAGGACATTAATTAATCCCTACAGTGTGGAGCTTTCCTATCTGTTAGCTGCTGTTAATGTTGATATGAGAGGAAAGATACTTTCTATTTTATAAGCTTAACCACAAGCAGTCCTTGTTAACAGCATCTATCTCTTATATGTTCCAGTATGCAAAATAAAAATCCTATCTATTCTTAATAGTAGTTATTATTCAGATACTGATCAAAGCCAGATCAGTTGTTGTGGAAGCAGGCTCGTCAGACTATAAGGGTTAGGAGTTATTTTGGTCTGTTTCTGCTGTGTAAGTTACAGCATTTGTTTGGAACCCTGCTTCTTTGAGTAGCAAAGTGGTTTTAAATTGGTGCATACCTAGTGACTCAAACACCTAATATGCTTCTCAAACTGTTTCTTCATGGGGCCTTTCTCAAAGGAACCTTGCATGATAGCAGACACAGGATGGAAATTTCATGTTTTAGTTTGAGTGGAAGAATACTTTTGTCTCAATTAAGTACTTGTTCCTGGTTTTAAATAGTTTAATGTCCTATAACTGCTTGCTTAAGCTAAGTTAGCCTCTAAATGTCAATATTCATCACGGAAATTAAAGCCTGGAGGGCTGAGTCTCACATTTTTTTTGTATCTACAGTGTAGTTCAGTAGTCTGTAGTTCGGACTTGCCCTATTGGAAGAGACCTGAGAATAAGGCTGCCTTCTCTGAGCTGTTGGGGGTGGAGGAACCAGGACTGCAATAATACATTGGTAATTGGGAGGCATTGTAATACTGTTGTCATAGTAACAATGGACTGGAGCGTGAGACAACAGGGCTTTTGTCAAAAGTGACAACAGAAAATGGTTTGGGGCATTCTGCCGTGGCATATACAACTGCAGTGCTCCCTGGTGGACTTGGGCAGAAAGACACGAGGGAATGGATCAATAGCTGTATGAGAAGGATACCTCTCCAGTGTGTGGCATTTGTGTGCAGGTGGGTTTGTTAGGGCATGTTGTCTTCAGGAGTTACTGTGCACTGGTACCTGTGCATGTGTAGCTGTGATAGACACTTTTGGAAGAAATCTCTGGGCAGTGTCAGTCACACATATGTACCCAACAAAGAAAGGTCTTGGAGTGCAAGGAACCTTAAAATAAGTGGGTCATTGATGTAAGGTGGAAGTGCCAAACCACAACATTTTTTTATGAGGGCCAAACACTGAGCTGGATTAATCCTCAGGTTAAATTCTCTTCAGGAACAAAATCAACAGTAAACTTCATAGCAGAGAGGATGATGCTTTGTACAAATCAGGTGCCTTCTCTGGGATTTAATGCAATGCATAATTTGAAAGCTGTCTTTCTTTCTGTTAGGTTTAAATTGCATGGACAGTTAATATGTTAGGACCTATCTAGGTTTTAGACTTTTTCCCAGTCTTGTTTCTTTTTCAAAATTCTGATGTCAAGAAAAGAACCTTTTTCCTTGTTTGCTTGCTTGGCACAGGAGGTTCTCTGGAGGACAAAGAAAAGAGTAATTTATTTTATGATGTTTCTTTACAAGTGCTCATCAAATCAGAATATGATTTCTTGCAGTGAAGGAGGTGGTAGGATAATATGCAAACACTACTGGAAAATTTGCTATAGGGTCTTTCTGGGAAGTTAAGGTCTTCAAAAATACTGATGTTAGCTGTCTGCAAATTGAGAGGGAGGGGAAGAAGTTGCATATCATTCAGAGCAGAGTAATGGAACAGATGGTCTCTTGCAGACACTGAAACTGCTTTCAAATGTCCAGAATGGGTTTAGAATGGCTTTGTAAATATCTTGCAGAAATAATTAATGTTATGGGACAATGCTTCTGATTACTGTAGCAATATCTGCTTTTAGCTTCTCAGCGGAACCATGTGGTCCTTAATGCAGTTCATATGTGGTTTAAAAACAATCTGTAGATATATGTGTAGATGTTAAGGGCACAAATGAGTGGAGCACATTCCAGCAGAGGTCTCAGATGCTTTCTTAGACTAATGGAAAACATTGATTAAAGTATTACTACAGGATGTAAAAGTCTTTCTTTTAAAAACGTGTAGGCAAATAAAACTTTGTCATATAGTGAATAAAGGAAGGTATCTCTTTGTAATGATTTGGTTCTTCTATAAAGCAAGTATGCAAAATAAACTGTGGTTGCTTGAAGCTTACTGGAAATACTGAGCTCTTGCCTCTTTTTCTGGGTGATCTTCATTTCAGCTATTTGTGCAGTTAGGACTCGTGATTGATTAGCACAGACTCCTGTAATTCATTGTTTCACCATGTTTATACAAATGCACCATGCAGCACCAAGGCTGCGGTGTCTGATGTGAGTCCTGCTATTCATGCTGCTGTGTGTAGTCTTCATGTTTTGCTGATGTCTTGTCCAAGCAAGCAATACTGAGTGGTTCCTTGGTTAGGCACAGTGCTCTGGACCTAACCAAGGATAGGATACTGTTGGATAGGATAGGATACTATTGGATACTGAATGGATATGATGAGGGATGCAAGAAGAACATTTTGTTTTTATATTCTTGTTTGGAGTGATGCAAGGATGGCACAGGACATGGGTGACCCAGGAAAGGAGCTCACTCAGACTGATGTAACATGCATTTCTCCCTAGCGTGAGACCTGTAGCACTGACGATATCTCACCTGACAGACTGAGATTTTTACATTGTAGGATATTTGCTTGTCAAGGACCTACTGTTAAATTTGCTAAGACTTGCACTGCTCTGTATCAATAGGCCATGCTGGTGAGCAGTTCTAGGGCTGCAGGAAAAAAAAGTGGATATAGCACTTTAAAAATTGACAGCAGTCTTACTGTTTTACTTAATAATGTGATCTAAGATAGTTGCTGGGGAAAGTTTACTATCCTGATACATGTAGTCAGTTCTTAGTAGAGCTCTAGGTCTGCTTGAATTTAGTATATTCTTAGCTACCTCATTTTACTTCATAAACAGAATTTTTGAGAACACTTGTGTCATCTGGCTAACCCGTAGCTTTAACCACATTTTCATGGACTGAACAACTTGTTATTCCTAAGATTTCATATGTTACTTGTGTCTCTTAAACATTTGGTAGCTATGTTGTGGACTAACGATGAGTTTACAAAATTGACATAAGGTTCAAGTTAATGCAAAATGTGCAAAAGTTATTTTACATTTTGGGGCTTCTTTAATCTAAAGAGTTTCAGGTCTTAATTACATCAAAATATCACTGTGTGTGTGCCATAGAATGTGTGTCTAAGACACCATCTGTGTACTGTTGGAAGCTGGTAGGCACTGAAATTCACCTCTGGAAAAGGAGGAATGTGCTTGTGGAATGTGACAGTTATTCTGGGATTTGGTGGTTGTTTTTTTCCCCATCCTGTGCTCGCCTCACTGAATGGTGGCATGAGAGCTGCTGCTAGGGTTTAATTACTTTCAATTAATGTTTTTTCAGAGGCTTTTCTGTTTTGGAAAAGTGGTAGATCCAGGACAGGTTCTCATAAACTTTTAGGATCCCTTTGTTCGTGTTGGTTCTTGGGTGTTAGATTTTGGTTCACTGGAAAATAGTTCCTTCTGATAGCCACACAGCTAATTTCACATGCAGTCTGTAACTTGACTTCCACTAAGACTTTTTTCCCCCCCTCAAACTTCATCAGGAAGAAATGGTAAGCTTATGCAGGAGATTGGAGTTCATTAGTTTCTCTTAACTCTCTTCAATTCCTTTTTCCTCCTAGGATGTTCTTTGTTGACCTAATTTGGCTCAGTGACTGCTTTTGCTTTTCAAGGACTCTGAAAGCAGGGCTCTTAATCTGTCAAGTAGGATGTCAGGATTATAGCTGACATTTATTTGAATAAAACTTGAAGTAGAAAGGTGAATTTGTTCAGAGAAAAGTTAAATTGGGACCAAGCAATGAAGAATTGTCCTTAAAGCGGCTTTCAGCTTGGGATATAGGTGAAAACATAAATTGCTCAGACAGTAGGGCAGTAGTTCAGATTTCTAGCTGTTCAGTATTGTATGTTAAACCAATTGCTTGAAGCTTAAGTAGTTGCAGAATTGCTGCTTGCAAGAAAAGGGGTCATGATTTTGTTGTTGCATACTTAGTCCTCAATCCATACCATCTACAAATGAGCTAAATGGTTTTTGTTAGATTTTTTTGAACCTCTTTTGATGAAAGGGTCTTCTATTCCATTTTGCACACTTAACAGTGTACATGTTCCAGATGACTTACTCAAACACACTGAGATGTGATTCTTAAGCCCCTTTGTGAAATGGCCACAAATCAAAACGTGGGAGGTTCCTTCTGAATACCAGGAAACACTTTTTGCCATCAGGACAAGTAATCACTGGTTGCCCAGAGAAGTTGTGGAATCTCCTTCCTTGGAGATACTGAAAAGGCATTTGGACAGAGTCCTGGGCAACTGAGTCTAGGTGGCTCAGCTGCTGCAGGGAGGAGAAGCTACAGAGGTCCCTTTGACCACAGCTGTTCCACGATTCACTGTCATTTGGTGTTAAAGGAGTGCATGTACATACCTGCAGATAAATGGGATTAAATAAATGCTCACTGTCCTTCATTGCTTAGTAGCTCAATAAAGGTTTTTCCGTTTTGTTATTTTTTTTCTTTTTTCTTTCTTTTTTTTTTTTTTTTCTAGCCAAAGCTTCTAGAGTGCTTGCATTTTGCAGGCTCATTGTGAAACTCCCAAAACTTCCTTTACACTACACAGCTTTTTTGTAGAGATAGTGTTCTTGAGGGAAATGTTTTGGAATGCCAGCTCTGTCTCTTACATGATGTAAAAAAACCACAAACAAAAGAACTGCAATTGCACTTAGGTTTTGAGGTGGCTTTCTAGAAGACTGCATTCTATGTAACCTGCATATACTTTTGTTCTCACTCTTAGCTGGAATGGAAAATTTTAGCTTGAAAACTGCTACATCAGAAAAATGAAACGGGGATATTTAGTTCACTTAGTCCAGGCAAGATCAAGGCTTTGAACTGCTGTTCATGTAGGCTGAGCAATCTACTCTGGCTCTTTCTCTGAGGGCAGAAGGATATTATGAGCCTCTGCTGTGCTGCCTACAGGCTCTGGAACCTTCTGCATGTTCTTTCTTTCTATGCATATTTAATCACAGGTAGGTAGAACTGGCATACCAGGAAGCAATTTTGTCGTGCTTCCTACACACAGAGAACTAATCATAGTTAAAATCACAGAATGAGTAAGGTTGGTAAGGACCATTGGAGTGGATTCAGTGCAACCTCCCTACTCAAGCAGGATTCCCTAGAGCATGTTACTCAGGATTGTGTAACTCAGGATGCACCTACTTATGGGGTAAGACTTGAAGGCAATCACAGAGGGAGGAGGGAGCCTTTAAAAAAAGTATCTTCTTCCCCTGCTGGAAGAGCTCTTGTCGTGGCAGTGATACTTGTGGTTTTGGTTGTCTGGTTCAGATCCTTTCTCCTTTCCTTGCTTTGATTAGATAAATCTGATCTCTGGAACATCTAGTGCCATCTTAAGTCTAGAATGCATTGAAGTCTTGCAGTACGTTGAGAAGTGAGGTTTATGTATGTAGCTATAGACAGGAAGTCAGGTTGTCTTGCTAGGAGGCTGAAACTTCATTGAGCAAAGTCTGAAAGCACTTCTGGGGCAAACAATGACTGAGACAGAAGAGTCTTTCTGAAAAATTAGGAGTTAAAATAAATTAAGATCCTTTCAAAGTGATGCTGTGTATTTTTTTTTTTTTTTGTCTAGATCCTTTTTCTCTTCAAAACAAGCAAAAAAGTGGTACTGGGAGACCTTGTTCACAATGCTTCTTTTTCTTACTGCTGCCTTGAAGCCTCTTTTTCTGAATTGCCAAAATAAGCTGAAGGAACCTGATTTCTGATCTCCAAGTGTTGTTTCCACTTAATCTTTTACTGGGCCTCTGCTCAATTTGGTATTACATCTTGTTACTGTAGGAACTAGTGCAGTTTCCACAGCATACAGAGTTATGAGAAGCTGCCTTTCAAAGATCAGATCTGTGTCAATAAAGGGAGACACTTGATATGGTTGTCCTCTGACCCTGCTGGACCAAAATGGACATTTTAGCTGTAAAGCAAGAAATGCCTCTGCTAGGAGAGCCATATTCTGAGCTGTCTGTGTGAGTTGTCTCCTCCCACATACTGATGCCCCCAGCAGTTGCTGCAATTGTTTATCTAATGACAAGGTAACAGAAACATGCAAGCTGGTGCTGTATTTATCCAGATCGCATCACATTTGGTCCAAGTAGCATTTTTAAATAGAGGTTGCTTTCTTTTACTTGAAAATGACCATTTATCACCATCTATCTGTATAAATTTTAAAACTGTGGATCTCCAGGAACTGGCCTGCAGGATTACAATCATAGAATGGTTTGGGTTATAAGGGACCTTTAAAGATCATGTAGGCCATATTCCCTGCCACGGGCAGGGGTAGTGTTCACCAGATGAGGTTGCTCAAAGCCCTGGGCAGCTTGACCTTGAACACCTCCAGTAATGGGTATCCACAACTTCTCTGGATGTTCCAGCTTTGCAAGAGGTTCAGGTGGATGACATCTGTAGCTTTTCCTCTGTCAACTGATGGAATCATTTCATTGTGGGAGGCTACCAAATGAGTCAGGCATGATCTGCTCTTTCTGTCTCTAAGCAGCTCCCTGTCTTCCACATGTTTTGATGTGTCTTCCAGGAGAATTTTCCATGATTTTACTGGATGTGGAGTGAGGCTGCTTGATTAGTAGTTCCCAGGGTCTTCCTTTTTACCTTTTTTCAAAATGAGCCTGTTGTTTTTCCAGTCTGGGGATTTACCTTACTGCTAAGACTTCTCAGATATGATTGAGAATTGCTTGGCCATTTTCAACATCAGCCTATCCCTTCAGAACCCTGGGATGCATCTCAGTGGATCCTATGGACTAATGTATGTTCAGGTATCTCAAGAGGTCTTCAACCTGAGCTTCACTTAGAGTGGAGGGAACTGCAGTCTACAGTTGCAGCCTTGAGGTTCAGGGAACTGAGAGATGTGGGAAGAGAGATTGATATTGAAAGCTGAAGTGAAAAACTGTTGAATAGCTCAGCCTTCTCCATATTGGTTTTTGCTAGTTCTCATGTCTTATTTGTCAAGGGGGAATGTTTACTTTAATCTTCCTTTTTCTAGCCAGTGTTTCTGTAGAACTGTGCATTTCCTTCTTACACTTTAGTTTGATCAGGAGG
This sequence comes from Agelaius phoeniceus, assembly GCF_051311805.1. Classification (NCBI taxonomy): domain Eukaryota; kingdom Metazoa; phylum Chordata; class Aves; order Passeriformes; family Icteridae; genus Agelaius; species Agelaius phoeniceus. The sequence continues at coordinate 24,731,817 of NC_135268.1, forward strand.
TCCTTAGTTAGTCATGGTTATCTCCTGCTTCCCTTGCCTGTTTTCTTACACGTGGTAATTGAGAGCTCCTGGGCTCTATGAAAAATGTCCTTAAAAGGCTGCCAGTTCTGTTCAGCTCCTTTGTCCCTGAGGGCAGCTCCTGGGGGATCCCATCCATGAATTCATTCAGCAACTGAAAGTGTGCTCTGAAAACTTGGGAGTCCTTACTCGGTTCTTCAGTGGGTCTGCAAGGGTCTCCTGGACTGCTTGCAGTTTACTGTGCTGCTTTTCCAGCAGATGTCAGGGTGATTGGAGTCAGGGTCAGAGCCTGCAAACATGACACCTCCTGTAGCTGAAGGAAGAACTCATTATCAACAAGCTTCCCTTGATGAGGTAGACTGTAATAAACACCAGCCATGAGGTTTCCTTTGTTGGCTTAGCCCATAATTTTTACCCATAAGCTATCAGCTTTTTCATTGCTGTTTTTCTAAGGCAGCTCTCTAGAGTCAATGCTTTTTTTGTTGTTGTTTTCTTGGAGGGCAGCCACCTGCTTGTTTTTTCTTCTTGCCTGTGACTTCTGAAAATTTTCCAGTTGTCTATTGCAGCATTCCAGTTGTGTGGTCCTTTGCACGATGGTTCAGTGATAGTGGTTAGATTGTAACTTTCTAGCTGTGAAGTGGCTTCCAGCTCCTCCTGTTTGCTGCCTGTGCTGTGTACATTGGTATGGAGAGGCTTCAGCTGTGTCTCTGACCTTACCACCTTCTTAGAGGACCATGCCATAATTCCTTTGAGGCATTTTCACAGGTGTTTCCCCCCTAGTTCCTAATATATCAGCAGTCCCTGACTTTTCTCTGTTGCTCAGAACTTTATCACTTTTTCTTGGCTACTTGTCTGCTGCTCCCTCCTGCTGTCAGAACTCTTGTTTCTGTCTAGGCTATTGGGGAACACCACCTAATTCCCTTCAAAATTTTTGTTTCAACATAATGGAGCCTAACATTGCTTTTGTAAGCTTCTGCTTCATACTGCTGTAGTCGGTGTATTTGTCTCTTGCTCTGTCTGGCCCCATGCTGGTTCATTGGGGACAAACCCATGTCTGGGATAATGGGAAACTGGAATGCCCTGAACAAGGGAAGTAGAGAAGGCAAAATGATGGGAAGCACTAAGCAGCTCACACTGACCCAGCAGGACTTTGGCTGGTAACGTTAGATATACTCTAAACTAGAAACCACAAAGTTACTCCTTTCAACTCCCATCACCAGCGTGTGTCCCTGTGCTGTCCTTGTTTGTGCCAACCAGAGCATGTCATGTTGTTGCATGAGGATTGGGCAAGTGATTGCTTCTCTAATCTGCCTTGTTGCCTGCCCAAATGTTTGCAGCTGCAGCTCCCCAAAGCAGGGTGGGCAGCACAGGGCTAGGTGTTGCAATTCTGCCACTGTGGTCTAGGTGAAACAGTTGTCCAGACAGGTTGTGAAAGTCTCCTTCTCTGGAGATGTTCAAAAGCCTTCTGGACACTCCTGTCCCTGATCTGCCACCAGGTTATCATGTGTTCTTGCCAATGAATCTACCTGCAGTGTTTCCAGATGTGTCTGGTTATTGCCTCTATCCTGTCCTGACTCTGTACTATGTACTTTAGTGTGCTTAGCCTTTCTGCTTCTTAATCCTCTCTTCATTCAACTTTGATGGCATTCACTACAGAGGGCCGTCAAGAGCATAGGACCTGTCTCTCCTTTTTTTCTAACTCCTCTTGACTGAGCTGACAGTGGTGTTTGAAGCTGTGGGTGTCATCAGGTCCAGCAGCAATACTTAAATCCCTACAGCTCTGTGCAGCCTCTGTAGTGATACTGTCTCTCATGGTTTTTCCTTGCAGTTCCAATGGCTGATGGGTACTACAGCTTGTTTCTCTATGACACAGACAAGATTGGGTTTGCTCACAGAGGTAGAAGTTAATCTGTGATACTGTGGTGGTTGATGTTATTACCCATATCTTATGTATTCAATTTTATAAAGCTAAGAGTAGGGTGCTACAACTTTTGTTATATATGGTCATTAGCAAAAAAGCTTATGTATCTGGTAACTTGCCAAAATTGAATTATTGGCTCTAAATCACCTTATATAGTATAATATCTAGGCAAGAAACTGGTGTTCTTGTAACATGAGAAAAGCTTTAAAATTTCAAAACTGGTTTGACTGACATGCACTGGTAGTTTGATTTACATGTACTGGTAGTTAGGGGAGAAGATGCATTTAGCATTGGCTGAGAAAAGTTTATACTTTGGATTCCAGTGTGTTGTCTAGATGTTTTCACAATATGGAGGTAAATAAGCATGTTATGTTTCTTGTTAGCTTGGAAACATCATACACAAGGCCTAGACTGAGAGGTGTGTGTGTTCCTGGGACCTGAAGTTAGTGAGAGACTGACCAGCTCTAGAGGTGCCACTTAGAGAAATGGAAGATAGTGCCTGTGTTGTAAATCAAAAAGAGGCCTTTTTTTAGACTGTATCCTCTGTACCTTGATTCTTCAGGGGTAAGTAGATAAAGCTCAAGTAACATAATTAGGAAAAAACCTTTGGAGATGGCCTTCAGAAGTTGAATTTAAAAAGAAGAAAGGATATATAGTAAAGCTGGAGTAACTGGAAAGGATGCCAAGCACAAGACAGTGGGACAGTGATAAAAAAAACTGGTGGGGAGAGAGTAGGCAATAGTACAGCTGTGAGCAACTCTTGAAATATAATTAAAAGCAGTGGGTAGCTTGCAGTACAGATACTTCTGGGAGGTCTTCCTGTTGTTCTTGCATTTTTCACTCAACAGTCAAAAATTTGGTTGTGCCCTTTTTTTTTTTGTATTTGCATGCATCTGATTTAAAACCAAATGTGAACTTTTCCATCAGCATCCTTGTAGGGATAGTCAGGAAGCTGTAGATTTTGGGCCTAGAGAAGTCACATCTGAACTATACTGATCTTTGTGCTAATATGAACAAACAAATATATTTTTATCCTTATTCTATTTCCGTTGTATTTATGTCTTTCAATCAAAAGTGTTTTCATTTGGTGCACTTTCAACTGTGGGACTAAGAAGCAGGAAGGACTAAGTACTTGGGTGATGGTTTCTGTGTAGACAAACTTCCTTCCCCCCACCCCAGAAAAAGCACAGTTGTTGATAGATACTGGGGAAGTTTTTGCCATACCTTGTTGGTGAAAATGTGAAGGTTGAAAGGAACAAAAGTAAAAATGTTTGCTCTTGACAGCTGAATGAGGTTGTGTTGGTTAATTTCACAGTTCAATATACCTATGCCAGGAGGCTGTGGGCCAAGTGTCTTATTTTAGGAGTCATCCTGCTGTAGTTACTTGACAGTAATGTGAAATAATTAGTGGTTGTAGTATATGCTCTATGCAATACAGCAGCTTAAAAAAAATATAGTAATACTTATGGCCTTTCTTGTCTCTAGTACTGATCTGATATAATATCATTGTAATTAAATAAGGTATTTCAGATAGTGTGTGAAAATCAGAACCTGAAGTATTTTAGCAGTTGCAGTGAGGGTAAAAAATATAACTCCAGACCAGTCTATGTTTGTACTATAGACAATGTTACAGGGTTTTGATATCTATATGCAATATGAACATTCAGTAAGAAGAAGACTTTCTTTATACTGTTTGTACAATATGGTCTCTAGAAAAGGCAGGGCTAGTCTGTTAATGGTGTTGCTAGATTATTAAGGGCACTGCCTCCAATACAGACAAATAATACACCCTAATGTCCCCGTTGTCCAGAGGAAATAAACCAGCATATCCAAGTATGCTAATTAACAAAGTTTCAGGAGTTACTTTTTATGCACAACATCCTTACAATACAAGGAACAATTCTGTTCCTTCCAGAACTGGAACAGAAGTTTCTTGATAGAAACTTATTTCCACATCCCCTTTTTGGCTACTCAGAAACCATCCTCTAAAACCAGTGTGCAGTGTTTGAAATCCAAAATAGCTACAATTATCTAGAACAATTATCTTGCTCTGTTGTGTTTCTTTATAGAGGGAAAGTTTTTTCTCCACAGAGGAGATCTATCTTGCAATTTTTACACATCCCTGGCGTATTGAAAAGGAAATCTAGAGAGACACACTGTGTCTAGATCTCAAATGCCCTGTTGTTAGAAGAGACTTTGTCTTGGGCTAAAGTGTTGAAGGTTTTGAATATTCAGGAGAACATTCAATTAGAAGCCACCTGGGGTTCACCAGGTATTGAAGTACAGCTGTGTTATACTGATAGCCTAAACATCAAATGCTGCATTTCTCTTCTAAATTCCTGTTGATGACAACATTGCTCACTGGGATATCTTTTTGCGAAATTTTGTACTTAAAAGATATAGAGATGTTAGAATAAAAAAAGTCAATATAGGGAATACAATAATAAGATGGCCTTTGTGACCCATTTGCTTCCTTTGTTCATATGCATTCTAATGCAGTCTTTATTTTTATAATTTGTTTCTTTTTCCAAGATGCCATTGCCTTAATTTCATGGTGTAGATGTGTTTCTAGGACTGAGTAAGGGCAGTATCTCCAGGACCATACCTGTGGTGTTGGAGAAGCTGGAAGATGAGTGGGATGAATGATTGCAGAGACAAGTAGGATGAGTCTCATGGTTACAGCAATTGAGTTCTGATAAGTTACTTTTCTGAACCTCATTTGGCCACTTTAAATGTGTGTTCCACAGGCAGTCAATAATTCCAGGTTTTGCAGACAAACAGCTAAAGCCTTGTTAGTAAATTTTTTATGTATTTGCCTCGGTTTTAAAAGGCCTAAAACTGGACACAGAAGTTTTATGTTGTAAGCCATGGCCAAATCCTTCATGGTTCATTAGTATGACTGAACAGGTTACATATAGTGCACAATCCTTTGTCATTTTACCAGGAGAGGAGCTGGAAGCAGTACTGTGTGTGTTGTCATCTGTGTGTGCCAGCAGAAGTAGCAGGGAAGCACTCTTGATTGGTTTGCATAAGATGGAAGAATCAAGAGACTTGAAAATGTACTTCTGTTTTAGCACGGAGCTCAGGCAGTTGCAGATGCCTTTGAGAGTTCTACATCTGTTATTTGGCATTTTTGAAAGTCACCTTTCTTGCCCTAACCTGCCTCATCTTGGCATCACGTGCTAGTCCAAACCTCTGACTGGGTCAGATCCCAGTCATTTCTCTGTCTTGGTCTTTCTTCATGGACTTTTTTTCTGGGCTATTATCTTTACCCCTGCCTTATCTTGTTTTTCAGTTTTTTTCCCTAACTCTTTGTCTGAGGCTTTTTGCCATGTGAATCCTTTGTTGCCTTCTGGTCTGGTCAGAACTGTGTTTCAGTATTTTGTACTGCCTGTTTTCTCTTAATAGACAATTAGTTGCTGGTAATGTCTTTCAGGCTACTACTCCTTCACTGGTGCCTCTTGGGACAAATGGCTTCTCTCTTCCCAGGTACATGGAGTCACTAACAGCGTCCAGGGGAAGAGAGATGGGACATAGATAATCTGTCTCTCCATACTCAGTTCCTATACTGCCTGTTTTGTTTAAAAAAAATCTGCAAAAGGTCTTGTGTGCCTGTTCCTACTGGAACATGCCTGAGTGGCTTGAGAGGCTGGCTCAGTCTCAAACCTGTCCGTGAGTAAGATCTCTCAGTGGGTGGTAGCACGTATGGCACAGATGGTGTCTTCAGAAACGTAGGTGCTAGATCCTAACAAGATTCAGTGAGCACGTGCTAGCTGGTTGTTCTTCTCCCCCCACCCCCGTTTTGGTGTTTTTGTCTTGACACAGGGGAAGAAAACCCCACCACCAAACAAAAAAAGCTGAGGTTTTTTCATAGGCTTCCTACTTCAATCTTCTTTCAAAAATATCAGGCAATTGTGCCTTCTCATCAAAGTGTAAGATAAGTCAATTTACTTCACTGAAGCACCAGACTTCTGCAAAAATTCAGCTTGGGGACAAGCATGTAGCATTGCACCCTGTAAGTTAAAATATATGAAGTTTGGCAATGTTTAAAGATTTTGAAGTCAGAAATGTATAAGAAAAGAGGTTTGAATAAAAACAATGGTACCAGTTAAATTTTTAATTTAGAAAAAAGGTTTTCTGAAAAGTGTTTCCTGGTTAAAGTTTTTTTAAAATATATATATGTGTGTGTGTCTATATCTATATGCAGGATCAGTAATTAGTTTTGTTATGAATTAGATTATGTTTTTTCTGGAGAATTCTGTGTGTGAAGTATTTTTATACCCTTAGTTACAAAAACTGCTTGCAACTATTTCTTTATCTTGACTTCTTCAGTCCAGCTGTATCACAACAAATGTTGTTAACCATAAATGTCAGCTGTTTTTTATTACTCATCTCTGTGACCTGAGTTTCTGTATACTGTCCTGTTATTCACCTGTACAAAATAAGTGTGTTGCTCTGAATTTGTAATGTGTTGTGCTTATTTTGCATGACATCTGGGGCCTTTCTGTCAGGTTTCTAATGTTGCCGTGGGCTTTGTTTTCCAGTTCTGTACAAAATGTCTTGGTCGTGATCTGTATTGCATTACGTTGTTTCTGACAACATAATGGGTTCACAGGTGAAATACTGGGATTTTTTAATGAACTTTTCTAGTTGATAGTTTACTGTATCAATGCCTTCCTAGGCTTATGGTTGTATATTGTATTCTAAGTGGTTTTATGTACTTGAACTTTCATGTATTTATAGGCTTAGCAGGGGAAAAAAAATACCAGTGAGTAACACAGCCTCTGAGCATCCAGTCTGCAGGGTAGCAGGTTACAAATCTTACCCTATTTGTTCCACTTCTTGAAGGTGAGCTGATATGCCATGGTTAACATTTCCTATGCAAGTGATGAGCCCCTGAAAGGCTGTGAGTATTGCTGACTTATAGAGGCGGGGTAACTTGGAATATTCAGCTGGAAAAGGAACAGGAGTGGTAACAAGCAGCAGCAGTGGTAGTAAAGGCAGAAGCAGGTTCCACAGCAGAGTTCCCAGTGTGAGTCAGTGAATGCACAGCATACCAGCTAGCTGTCAGGAGGAACCCAAACCCGACTATTGCAAGAGAGTCGGGGTTCATGTTTATCATGCAAAGTCATGTGGTCTTACCATATCTTAACTTGCCAACTTAGCCTTAGCCCAGAGAAGATCCTTTGCTGCAGTGCTTAACAAAAAAAAAAAGAAAAAGAAAAAAAAAAGGGAGAGAGAGGGAGAAAAAAACAGAAGGAAAAATAAATTGTGCAATGTTTGTTTATGCCTTCATCATGCCGAGGAGACACTTGACAGTAAATAACCTGTGTATACCTGAGGTAAGATACTGTTTCTGCTTTCCCTGCACAGTGCTGCTGCAGCACGGAGCTGATCCAAACATTCGGAACACCGATGGCAAATCTGCACTGGATCTGGCAGACCCTTCAGCTAAAGCTGTACTCACGGGTAAGATGCATCCATCTCTCAGCACTGTAACCTGAGTTTATTTTGTATGTGTAAGTTCAGCATCAGAAGAGCGTTCTGCCTTTCCAGATTTTCTGTTGTGTAAGAGCATTTAAAAAACTGTCTTTTACCAGATTTTATGTTGATGTAATTGTTGTTAATCTGCTGTGCTGCTCTAGGTTTGCTTATTCTACTTATGCTAATGCTGTAATTTTCTGTTACCATATCATCTGTTATTTACTCTATTTCTCTGGATTTTTTCTTTTTAATTGATACCCAATAGACAGATTGAACAGGATGCCCTAGCCCCTGAAAAAAAAAAAAGGAAAAAAATCAGGTCAGTTGTTTTAAGACCTTCACTGTTAGGCAAGCAAGGACATTTGTGTAACTATAAAAGTACCTGTGATCTGAAAGACAACCTGCTACTGATTGCAGAGATCAATACTTACGTTAGATTTTGCTGCAGATTCCGTGCTGTGCTTTCCTTCCTCTTCCTTGTTAGTCACTTTGGGTTGAACCCTTTTTCATCTACCAGTTTTTTCCTTCTTTAGGGGCTGTTAGCTGCAAAACAATGTCTCATGAAAATATCCTACAGATATAACTTTGTTTTTACAGAGCTTTGATTTTTTAATAAATTAACTGTTGCGGCATACCAGTGAGCATGAAAAGCATAATATAGTTGCCTGTCAAATTGGTATCAAGAAATACATGGTCCTCTGTGCTGATTTTGTCATCTAGGAAATAATGCATAAAACAAAGTAACACTGGATTTTAAAATATATACAATTAGATTTATAGAAAGGAATTCAGCAGCTGAGGTTCATTTGAAGGAATAGCTGTTTTTCTTTTGCCTTTATTTCCTCTATTCTCTCTCTCTTTTTATTGACAGCTTAATATATGGGTTATGTGCTATGAAACACCCATATTCTTTCTTCAGATTATGTTCAGAGCACACCAGCTCCCTTCACTTTGTCAAGAACGTTTCCTCATCGTCTTTCTTCAGTGCGCTGAGTGCTATACATAATTATCTACAGCGCTGCAGTGATTTGAGAGTGCCTTTGGAACAGTGTACTTTAAATACATATGATTTACTTTAATTACTCTGTGTCAAATTTAAACACGTTCCTACAGTGTTAACACTAATGTTAGCTGTGCTAAGCAGGTTAATCTGACTTTTGGCTGTTAATGGGTACAGTTGTGCAGATGCTGAAGATAGAGAGGGCAACAGAGAGTCAGTGTACCTCAGAAGTGTTAAAGGATATAAGCCATTTACTTGTGGGGAAGTTGACATACCTACAATGTGGAGGTTACAACCCCCAAGCTGCTCTTCAGGCTATGCATCTTCAGAGGATAGTAGAAGATTAGGAAATTCTGTGACCTCATGTCTGCTCCACTGATTTCTCTGGGCACTGGATCACCTTGTGCTTTAGGCAGAGGAGAGGGCAATGTGTCCTAGCAGACGAGTGGAGATGAATTCGAAGCAGCCCTCTGAGAACATCCTGTGAAATGAAGCCAACCCCTGTCTCTGGGCTCCCCCCCAGTGCCTCACACACAACATCAATGACTGAAGCGGTCTGCAGCCAGTGAATGTTACCAGGTTGTGCGTGGAGGCACACGTGATGCTATAAACATGTTTAGTTGTTTGTTTAGTTGTTCTTAAGAAAGCATCATTTTTGTATGTGTTTGTTCTTCCCAGCAAGAAAATCAGCTTTTGTTTTATCAGCTTTGTCCTCAAGGTGGCTCTTGGCTACACAGGGCTCTGTGCTGTGTACCTGAGTTCCAGGCTGTGCAGACAGGGCTGTAGCTGCCATGTGATGCACAATAACTGAAAAAACTAACACTGGAGATGTCATTCAAATAGAGGCTAGCTATTAAGAGCTCTATTTTTCTGGGTGTTGCCCTGTTTTATACTATCTCTGTTAGGTTGCTATTTCTCATGAGTTTTCCATATGTTGTTACCTTCAGGTCTTGCTTCATCCCTCTGGAAGAAGGAGGCTTAAGGGATTTCTTAGGATCTATCTGACTGGGGATAATCTTTAGCTACAGCAATGCTTTGCAATTAGGTGCATCAGAACTTAAAGGTATTACTGGATTAAGGATGAGGAGGATATATTAACTTGATTTTCAGTATTTAGTATTGAATGGTGGGGTTGTAGGAATGCTCATATTTAGAGTTTTTGAAAATGGAGCACAGTCCATAATTTGTTACTGTATTTGCATCTTTTAGTGGCATGTGTATGTCAAGGCTGCTCTCATTGTTATTTTTGATTCCTTTTTCTATCTGTGTTTATCGTAGAATGTCCTGGGTTGGAAGGGACCTTAAAGACCATCTAGTTCCAACCCCCCTCCTGTGGACAGGAGGCACCTTTAATTAAGTCAGGTTGCCCAGAGCTCCATCCAACCTGGCCTTAAACACTTCCAGGGATGGGGCATCCACAACTTCTCTGGGCAGCCCGTTCCAGTTTCACAGTAAAGAATTTCTTCTTAACATCCAACTTAAACCTACCATCTTTCAGTTTGAATCTATTTCCCCTTGTCCTATGCTTACACTCTCTTGTAAGAAGTCTCTCACCATCTTTCTTGTAGGCTCCCTTCAGGTACTAGAGGTGCACAATTAAGTCACCCCAAAACCTTCTCTTCTCCAGGGTGAACTGTTGCAGTTCTCTCAGCCTTTCCTCATGGGAATCATGATAGATCATATGACCATAATAGACTTTTCCACATTGCTGCTGTATTGGTTGTTGAAGAACATGGGCTCTTAAAGCTTTTTTAACCAAGTGTTTGCATAGGTTCATGCATCTGTTTTAATTGCTTGGTGAATGAAGTGTGATTACAGTGTCCCTTTGACCTCCAACACAGCAAAAGTAAACAGAAAACTGGTTGGTAATTTATTAAACCTTTTCATTTTGGCAAAGAATTCTGTATGTGTTTTAAAAGGGAAATTCCTGCTGCATAAAAAGCATTTCTGCTGTTCTGGCAGCAAATGCTCAATCCACAATGACTTGTTCTTTTCTGTCTTCCAGACTAGAATAATGTATACTCTCCTTTTCACCTAGATAGCAGAAAGGACATGTAATGCAGTAGTTTCTGGCACGACTTCCAGCCATTTTCCTGCAACACCCTCTTAAAATACGTGTTTCATAAGGATACATAATGCAGATGAAAGTCTAATATTTTGATGGAAATGGACTTTGGAAACTTCTTTGTAGAATAAAGGGAATGATATAGAAATTAAAGACCCAGTACCATCTTCTTCTTCAAAAGAAGTTACATAATTGAGGAATCTGCTTTTTCTACCTAGAAAGTAGCCTCTTTTCCTCCTTTTGCAAAATAGGCAGCATTTGTGTGAACCAAGAACTTCATGTTTGAGAGGGTGAATATTTTGTTTCTTCTTAGTTAGCATCCCATACTGTTCCTGAATCATGTTGTCAGGGAAAGGATTGTAATCCTCTTTTTCTCTAGGCTGAAGTGGTACTACAGGCTCTAAAAACATATAATATCTAAGAACTGTTAAATACACCAGATTAATATCCTAGTTTATTTTTTTTTAGTTTAATTGTCTTTGTGGTTTCTGAGATGGGAACTCATCTTTGTTGGCATACATAGCAGTGTGACACTCCCATCCAAAACAGGGCCTTTGGGAGCTTTTGCACTGCTCTCATATTAGTCTTCATTTTTTTCTTACCCTGATTATTGCCTCTTTAAAGATTAGCATCCTTTTATATCTTCCCTGTACAGTATATGACAAGCCAACACTATTGTTAATTATGTGAATGATATTTTTGTTTGGTTTTTTTTTTCTACACAGTGATGCTTTCTTGCCACTTATCCCTCATATTATCTGCTATTCAGAAATGCTTTCTTTATGTGAATAGTTGTTCTTTGTACTTGAGCAGTTTCCAAAGGAGCTGAGCAGGAGCTGAAGGCATTTTTGTTGGATAATATATTTTTATCTGCTTCCTGCCAGTGTTTTGTGGGGTTGGTTTTTGTTGGTTTCAAGGATTACTCCCTTGAGAAAGATCAAAATGGAAAAAGTCTGAAAACTGCTGCATCTCTAGATTAAAGGAAGATTTCTTAGGTATGAAATAATGTCTTATTTGTTAATAGAATGAATTTTCAAAGTTAAACAAGACTCTGATCTGCCTGCTTACTATGGAAATAATGTCTTTTACAAGCAAAGTGCTTTAGGTCCTATTGAACATTTCTCACTTGAGTTTTTTGGAGGTGAAGGACAGCTTGATGAGTGAAAGTATAGCTGGGCTAAGGTTACTAGAGGTGTTAATGAGGATTCATGTTTTCATCTATTTGTTATGTCAACTTTTTAATTTAAGCAGGAAGCATAGTTCATGTGTTGAAATATATGTGCACAATTCTTTTTGAAGTGAACTGCTATTTACACATAATTTGCCTGCAAGGAAGAGAAAAATCTGATATTTCATTACAATAAGTTTACTGAAGTTCAGAGAATGGAAAATGGATTTTAAGTACAACTTACCCATTTTAAAAATAGCAGTAAGAGAAGAAATTTTAGATTGTTAATTTTGTTTTTCCTGTGGCACCTTTATAGCTTGACTGTCTGAAATCCTGAACCATTTCCTTTTGGGTTGGTGTTACTTCCTTCTAGGTGCTCTTAGGATATTGAAGGCCTTCTGGAGAGACAGTAGCACTTCATTTTGGGAGATGCTAACCTCCTCCAGCTTATCTTTAATTGATCTAATTCTTACATAGTGTGTATTAAATCAGATCATTTGGACAAGGTTTAGCTTCTGTCTTTACAAAACTGTGTAATAAACATCAGTACAAAAGAAAAAGTGATTTCATGGTAAGGAGGGCAGGTGATGCTAGAATGGTTTGGGCTACCCACTTGTCCAGCCATTCTCCTCTCTGACAGTAACACTGGATCTGCTGCCCTACAGAAAAGAGCAAGAAATCCCTCAGTTGAGGAGTATTATGGACCTGCAGAAAACATTCACCTTATTTCATATAAGCTGTTGATACACATCTTGAAGCAAGAAGTCTGAAGAGCTTCTTCCAGAACTTGTGTGAGCTTTGAATGTATGCTTTTGTGATTGTTACTTGTTTAGCATTCAGGCAGGTTTACTCTTCCTTTTCACCATGACCTAAGAGGAGGAAATAAACCATATGCTCTAGTTCACTGCTGTGAATGCCATATGATGATTTTACATTTGGAGTCCATGGTGGTTTGTTACATTTACTTCCTGGAGCATTATGAGCAATATCAGTTTTCCTTTGGGAATGCTGGGGCCATTGCTCTTCCAGTCTTTGGAAAGATATGGAAAAAAGGTACTTGTGGCACAGACCTGGAACATAAAGTCTACCATTTTGGTGGCCTCATCTAGAAACTCTAGTTCTGTAGATTTTAAATCTTGTTTTATGTTTTTTAGAGAATATTATAATGATAACTATCTTGATGTATTTGTAAATGTATAGTTTTAAAAATCTCATTTAGTGTATGGTCTAGTTCCCCCTTTCCTCTTTGAAGAAAGTGCACAGGTTGCTTAGCAAGCCAGGAGTTAAATGCCATCTTCTCTCAGTTCTGGCATGGTAACATTTCAATTCTAAAACTGAAAAAAAACTGTTTCCTTTTTTTCTCATTGAGAGGAATGTGGAAGAAACAGTCCTCTCTTTGTTCTAGACGTTGTGTCATACTTGCTGTGCACTTCTGCTGTATTTCTTCTTCGAGGAGAGCAGTTCTTGATCTTTAGAATGTGGACATAGGAAGTTTCACCTCAGGGAAAAGGAAGTTGGGCTGTGGTGGTACTGCTGGAATCGCTGATTCTCCTCCAACTTTCCAGCACTGCATTATTATTTCAAGATAGTGTATCTTGATTTGAGCACTGTGCTCTGGTACAGCATCCCATTGACTTCTGCAGGGATGATTTAATAGCTTTTGTGGCATTTTGTTATTCCAGGTTTTATTCAGGCTAAGTTTGTTTTTTATTACCTCTCTGATTGCAGAAGAGCTAAATGGTTTATGGGAGCCTCTAAAGCAATTCTGAGTTCTGAAATTTGTGGTTTATATTCAAGTATAATTCTAGGTGATTTATATTATGCATGCAGTGTTTATTGCTTTGTCAGTTCTCCATTTTGTTGCTCATTCCCTAGGTTTCTTTTAGGTCCTTCTAGCTTCTACTGTTTTTTCTCTGGTAATTAAATAATTTAAATATTTCCTTCAGTGTGGTAGGTTATTTAACACAAGTCGCAGTGTATTTTATCCTAAAGGAAACAAGTTATTCCGGCTTTTAAGTGTCTGAAGTGGTTTTGGTTCTGACTCCATCAATGTGTAATTTCTTTAATCTCTTATTGAGGGACTTGTGCAAGGATTTGTGTGAGCTGATGTGCATGTACTGCTGCCTAAAGTCCGTTTCCATGCCTTAATGTGCTTAGATTTCTTCCTATTGTAACTTCAGCTCTGGGTGCTTGTTTCATAGGGCTTAATTTTAGGATAATGAGAGCTTCTCTCTTTCCTCCTGCTCCATATTTTAGAGTTAAGTGCTATTATCCTTATCTTTTGTTTAAGCTTAGATGTGTATCTTGAAGTGGCTTCTCTGGAATGTGGGTGTCAACCTAGATCAGGCAACTTTTCATTCTTTGTAACCTCAGTTTAGGCAGGGAGTTAAAAGTCTGCAGTCTGTTGTGTAGGTAGTCATGTAACAAGAGGCACAGTGGGTTAGGATTGGTGCTTTTATGAAAAGCATGGCTTTGATTTACACAATCCCTCTGGCAAGGATTTTCACTCTTTTTTTCTTTTTTTACTGTTATAACAGTTCAGTAGTATTTACTCTTCAATGGAATCAAACTCTAAAGTTTGTCTTTTCAGAGTTTTCACAGAACACCTAAATCAGGTGTTTTGGTTTTCTGTTTCTCAGTTCTGCTGTTATATAGAGTTGTGGATGCTTTGAAAGCTTTCAGAAACCTAATGTACAGAAATTTATTTAGCCTATACTTCACACGAAATTTTACAACATCAAGCTGAAAAAAAGCATTTCTTCCCAGGGTTTGTTGTTATTCATATGGACAGAAATAATGAGTGAGATCTCCGTAGCTTGTACGTAAAGAATACAAAATATATTTTTCATGCTGCACTAGGAAAAATAATAGTAGAAATGTGTAAGAAGCCTTTCTGTTTCCATAGTGCATCAGAGCACTCTTCTTTTTGTTGCCCTGCCTTGAGCACTGACCTATCTTATACTTTATTGATTTTTTTTTTTCTTCTCTAAGTGTTGATTAGGTAATTTAGTTTGTTGCTAATTTTAAGCTTTGTTTGTTTGGGTTTTTTTCCATATTCTATGTTGTACATTTGATTTTCATAGCAATTTCTGCCAGTCTTAAGACCAAATAGAGTTTTGATCTCTACTACATTTTTCCATTGTCCATGGCCTTTTCACACTGTATACTGCGTGTGATAAGCCAGGTGTAGTGGTAAGAATTAAGTGGATGCAGAATGTTATGTCATATAGCTTCTCATTTATTTAGTTCTGTTTGTAAGTAGGATAGTTAGGCTGCAATTTTAACTATTTAAATGTAGTTTTTGTTTATACTTGATTCTAATATGAAATTTAGGCTGTAAGTAAGCATAGAACTCTTAGGAAGGAATTTTTAGCTAGCAGGACAATTCTTGCATACAAAAGCTCCCATTGCTTTTATATCTCGTACTGTAGCTTCTAGAACAGTCTTTGATACTTGTTTTCTTTAAGTATTGAAAGTGATGAGCCAGTCATAGCTGAAATCTGTGGGGTCTGTGAATTCATGCACAAAACATTTAAGTTGATGTTCTCCAGGTTTTAACAGATGAATATGAAAGAATGCTAATGTTGCATAAGGAAAATATATGGACTAAGAAATGGGAGAGGAAGACAATCTTAATTTGCTGTTTTATGCATGTGTTAGGACACAGCCTGCTTATAAGATTGCGTACTGTTCCCCACTGCCTCATTCAGCAGGATGGATGACTGTGCTCTGGGGAGGAATCAAGACTGCACAGTGTGGCTGTGCTGGGCACTCTTTCTGTACAGAGCTGCTGCACCAAATTTGTTGTGCTGAGAGTGGGCATGTTCTTGCCGCCTGAGGGGCTGCTCCTGCTCTCATGAGCAATGGGCACAGGATGCAATTCAAGTTCTCTGCAGCATAGGACACTGTGTCGGGTCAGAAACTGTGGGTCCCCTTTAACTTCACTACACACGTGCTTGATGTAATTTAAGTTCAAGTGTAGGACTTTGCCAAGGAGTTAATACTCTTGAAATTTAAAGGCACTTGAAAATTCTCTCACAGATCAGACAATTTGTACTGAAGACAGGAACAGTGCTCTGTGAGTTTGTTTGAAGCTCTTTGCAACTTCCATGCCCCAGGTTTTGTATTCTCTTCTGCTGGGCTTGAAGCACACCATGTGTATTTGTCTTGGGTATCCCATTTCACCTTAGGATGCTCTGTCATAAACTGATTGCTGATTTGTACTGGACTCTGCTGCTAAGTTGCTCCTTCCAGCAGTTTCTATGTGGTTTCCCATTTATAAATAAAGCAGGTATCCTGCAGATAAGATTTACTTTGTTGTGCTGTCCTTATTTATGATAGTGAATACAAAGAGTCAGTCAGGGGTCTTGTGAAAGTGGTAAGGTCATAGTGGAATGCACATACAGACAGGTTGAGTTTAGCATGCATGGAAAGTCAAACAGATATTGGAGGGGAATGTGTTTTAATATAGATTCCTGTACCTTCACCTTTTTTAGACCTTCCCCTGCACTCTCCTTTATTCCTGTCCCTTATTTGTGTAGGTATCTACTTGCTTTTCCCTGGATCTGTGTAATCCTAGCTGTAGTCTTCAACAGTTTAGACATATGGGCTTGGATTTATCAGGTTGGCCATGCTAGGCATTTCTGCTAAGTTTGAAATGTAGCAGAAATCCTGGGTCAATCAAGTCTCTCTTCTAAAATATCTAGATATTAAAGTGTCTTCTCAAAGAGAGTAGAAGAGTTTGATTGTATTCAAATGCATAAAACGTTATGTATGAGCTTTGTGGACAGCACAAACACTCCTTGTTTTACAGATGTGGTGAATTTATAATTTAGAAAAAAAACTAAGTTGAGATAAGCAAGAATTTCAGCCTGAAGGATTCAAAATTGGCAGCATTATGATTGGGAACTAGCATTTAAATCACAGTTGTTAAATAACCTTTAGTTTCCTAGCACCTATCACAAATGCTACCAGCTCTGTTTACCATTGATTTATTGTAAAGAGTAATTTCTTGAGTGAAGCTTGTTTTGCTTTCTTGTGGTGCTGTGCTTAGACCACCTACCTTGAAGTCTTTCCAAATTAATTGGCATAGAGAACTTTTATAATTGTAGAAATATGTAATGGAAATGGAATTGACCTGACTTATTTGATGAGATGATCTGATTCAGCAGGCTCAGATGCAGTTTATATTTCATATGGCCATGGGTTAGATATTTCTTTGATATACAAAACTTTCCAGAGATGGGGGTAGGAAAAGCTTATTTTTAGTGTCATGTTACTTATACTATCACATAGGCCAAGCACCACAGGTCTGATGTGCATCTTTTGCGCCACAACACAAGCCTGGTGTCCAAACACTTGAAGCCATCCATGCAACTTGTTCTGTTGGAGGGGCAGTACACGGAGGAGAGAAGGGAAGGGGGGAGGAAGGTAATCCAAAGCAAATGGCTGTGACCTCTTCCTTATTGGACAGGTTGCAGAGAATAGTTGGAACCTATAAGAGGCTCTATTTTCTTTCTAGAAATACTCCAGAAACCCCTCTACAGCTGACTATGGCGTCATATGGAGTGTTAATGTGGAGTCTTGATATATGTATCTCCACATAAAGAGTGTTCCACTTATAAGAATAAAATAGAACTGCATTGCTTCTGTTGTATTTTACATATGCTTTTAACTCTGGAGAGAGTTTATGTTGATTTATACTGGGGCTGTAGTGTGTGGGAGTGTTGTAATTCTCATGTGCACACACATATGTGTGTGTGTTTATATTATCAACAAAAATGAGGCACTTCTGGGGTTAGGCAATGGCAGTATTGTTTTTATGTAGTTGAAGTCAAAAGTGTTTTTCATTGGTGCATGAAGAAGCCTCTAGAAATATGCTTCTCTCTGAACAGGTATTTTAGTGGTACAAGTTAATTCATAAACTAAGAAGTTTCTTAGTTTATGGATTAAATGTAAATGTAAATTATGGAGCCATTTCACTGACTGATTCATTCAAGCTGTCACAGATAATATAGGTATTGACTACTAAGTCTGAAATCACAGGGTTTGGAGTCTGGGGGACTTCAGCTTGTTTTATCCTTCCCTTTTGCAGTGGTGAAAGAAAAAGCAGACTTGATGACTGAGTATTTTTTTAAATTAAATAATTTAATTAATTATTAAAATTATTTCATTGTTGTTAAAAATCATCCCCAGCTTACCTGCACTTTAGAATAGAGTGCAGCTTAAAAATGCTAAAACCTAAACAAACCAAACTATATTTATATCCTCCTAGGAGGCTGCAATAAGAAAGGAAAAAAACCTACTTCTATACTGTTTGTCTAATTTCCTAATTTATCATTGAAAGGCAAACAGATGCTGTGGTGGATAGTGCTGATGCATGAACTTGAACTTTGTAGAATACAATGTATTTTATTTTATACAGGTAGCACTAAAAAGAAATCTTCAAAAAATCATTTAAGTAGCTGGGTGTTTCAGTTTAATTTGTGTGATGCCAATATGTGGCTCTGTAACTGAAGAACATGGAAAATTTAGTCTAAAATGAAGAAAATTGGATTGAACTATTTTTGAAAACTTTGACTACTTTTGTTTGCTGAAAATGTCAGGCTCAACAGAAGATTTATTAGCTTCATTTCATGCTTTCTAACTATTTGTTGTGATCATTAAATAACAATCAAGGCTCTTTCTGTGTGCTGAGAGATCACTTGTTATACTTCAATTTTCACTGGGAAGAATAAGTATTAGGATTTAAATAGAAATCACTAATTTCTTCTTTCATATCCTTAGGTCTCAATCCTTCCAGATGCTGAGCCACTCTAGCTGTGGTCCAAGAAAGATTGAGGGTTAAGCTGGGGTTTATTCAGAACATGCTGAAGCAGGGCTCACAATGCTCACCATATCAGGAAGGGAGATGGAGACCATTCCAATGAAGCTCTCAGTGGGTGCTGTTCTCCTCTGGGGTAAAATGGATAACAATGAACGCTGTGGCTGTAGTCCACATCTCGTGAGGAGACAAAGCCTTTTTCCAGATTTTATAAAATGCAGCAAGTTATTTTTAAAAGTGGGGTTTTTTTTTGTTTTGGTTTGCTTGTTTGTTTGTTTTTTCTGCATGCAATTATTTAGAAGTATGATATGTGGGTATAAAGGAATAATGCAAGTCAAAGCAGTGTTTCCCATCAGAGTAATGAGCATGCAGACCCATTATTTTTCATTTTCTATTTTTATTGTCTTCATGAACAAAGAAACACGGTGGGTTTTTCTTTAAAAATTGGAGTTAAATTTCTGAGCTGTGGAGAGTGCGGTTGAGTTTTTAACTAACTTGGAGCATTATCCATGATTGTTGTTCATGAAAGTGTTGTGTTAAGGTATGAAAAGGCATAACTTGCCCTTCAAACCATATGTATTGATGTGAGTCAGCTTCTTTTGTGTGTGTGTCCAACATAGCTGCAAGATGTTTGGCTTGGTGCTCCCTCTGGAAATGGGGCCTCGCATATCAAATCCTGGATGAACATAAGATCTCTTTCCTCTTAAGCTTTGTCCCACAGCCTCCTGCAGTCACTGCAGTGCAGTCTTCCACTTTGGGCATGTGGTTCTTCGTGGTAGCATTGGCAAGAACCTCTGATAATTCAAAGGCATAGCATGAGCCTTGAAAAATCTTCCTATGCTTATTTCTCCTCACTCCAAGCAGCACAAGGGGGACAAGGAGTAATAGCCTTTTTTCTCACTGTATCTTTGGTCTCTTTTTAGAAGAGATTAGTAATGAACATTGCTGCTTTTTCTTTTCAAAGTTCTTGAGTTCTTTTTTTATTATTTTCTTATCTTATGGTTGTTGTTATGTCTAGGTGGTGGATGAGATTTCTTCTCATATTTACTGCTCATCCTTGTCAAGTGGATGAGGCTAATTGCTGCACTTTTTTTGTTGGTGTTGTTTGGTTGGTTTTGTTTTTTTTTTCCTGTTTGGTTCTTTTTCTGTTTTCTGGGTTGTTTTTTTTTTGTGTTGGGTTTGTTTGTTTGTTTGTTTGGGTTTTTGTTTGTTTTTGTTTTTTACTGCTTTCCCAAGTGTAGGGAAGGATTTTATTAGGTAGGGGGGCTGTTGTCAGTCTCTTGTATGATGAAGATTGTTACTGAGATATAGGAGTTTTCTCTAAAATTAGACTGAATTTGTCATTTGAACATGGCTGCTTATTAGACTTGTGTGAAGGTTCAAAGTTTATAATATAGCAAAAATTAACTTACTATCAAGCTTCATGCTGAACCTCTATGTAATATTTTTTGAGGTGGTTTTAAAAAACTTGACCTCACTGGGAAGTAAGATGTCATCTGTGTCTTTGAAAATGCAACAGCTATTGTCTTCCTTTATCTTTACATCTTCCATACATGGAAGACAAACTCAGGCAAAAAAAGACTGTTTTTCATGTCTCACAAGCCCATTTGTTTTCAGTGTGCTTTAGAGACATTTCAAAATTACATATTTTTGTGATTTGCACCCAATTTAGTTGCATTTAATCATATGCTTCTTAACTTCCCTCTGTAGTGCAATGCAACTGTTCTTATGCTTTAAAGAACTGTGTGATTAAGTGCTTACTTGCTTGGTAGCCTTGAACACTTTCTAATTTTAACATAATAGTTAATCTATTGTCAGTCTTGCACGAAGACACAAAATTTTGAATTGGTACCATATTATTAATGGAAGTCTTTCATGCATCTGGCAAGCTATATTGTAAGTTAAGTAAAACCCTTTTGTTTTGGTAATGCATTGATAAATCACATTCTGTCATGTTGCAGCACGTACAGAACTAGAATTGTAAAACAGTAGACCATAAAGTATGTGTGCAATGCTATTGATTATCTCTAAATAGTTAGTATGTATCTGAAACCTGTTTTCCACAATGCTTTTTCCTGTCCCACAAAGACAGCTATACTTCTGTTCAGAATAGAATAGTAATTTTCAATGCTGATTTAGAGGCAGGGTCCTGAGACTTGTTACAGGTGTTATAGATCCCATTTACAGGCATGGGAGGTATTTTTACTTTTCCTTGCAACAGTTTACAGGCCCAAAACCTGGACAAAAGAGGTTTTATCCTGTGTTTCAATTCTTGTAGTTTAATAATTTCCTTTTTATAACAAAAGTGGGCTGTGTCTGATATTTCATTAGTCTGAAATGTTTTAAGATTAGGCTTCCCACTTTATGGATAATAAGCTTATTTCTCTGCTGCTTTGTCTCAGACTCCACAGATCCTGCTGCTTTGAGTGATAAGTGTTTCCATAATGTTAAGCACTCATTAGACCATAGGTGGCTCATGTATTTTTCATTGTTGCATGTATTAGTCCTTTAAACAGCTTGGGAAATGAATTTTGGCAACAGAAATTGTGGGATTAGGTCAGCTAAATTTGATCTTTGGGAGCTGATCACAAGAAGCGGGTGGCAGAGTTAGAGCCTAGATTAGAAGGGAGAAAGGCAAGCTATCTCAGTGAACAAGAACTATTTTATAAAATAAAATATGAAATCAGCCCCCTCAGACTTATCCAGTAGATAAAAAGGAGTATAAAATACTTTCCCCTTTCTCTTTGAGAACACAGAAGAGAACCTGTGAGTTAAATCTTTCCTCTTCAGATTTCCCATGCTTCTGTGCATGTATAATTGTTGGCTGAAGAGCACTACACTGTCAATGAGCAAGCTGGTTTTAGCTGTCTCCTTTTAGCACTTCTTGGGGAAATTGTTTTCATATCCCCAAGCTTATTCCTTTGGAAATTGCAATTTATATAACTGTGTCTGTGAGAGTTGGGACAACTTGGGTGTTGGGAGGGGTACCCTAGGCAGAATATGGGGCCACTTGTGTTAAGTCTGGACAAAGTGTTTAGAAGTAGAAATGAAATAGCATGGGTATTTAATTGACACATAAATGCAATTGGCCATCTCTGCAAACCAGCTGCATATTCCCTTACTAAGGCCTCAGATCAATTATCTTCTATGCAGTTATTCCAAGGAAGTTTCTACAAAGCTCTGCTTGTCAGTAGCTTCCTTGTCAGTAAAAAGTTGCAGCCATAGTAATTAAACTTGCAAGCACTGATCATCCTAACAAAGTCCAGACCTTGGAAGGAAGAACCTGACAGCAAAGTTCATGTCACTGTCTCTCTCCCCCTGCACCTTCCTCAGTTTCCTAAAGTACCTTCATGGTTTTCACAGCTTTCACTTGGTTAGAAATTGTAAGAGGGCCCTGAGGGTATTCCCTTCATCCCTTCTTTTTATTCTCTTTACTTTTCCATTTGATACACCTTGTTTCTGGAGAATGTCGATGGACTGCAGTGTGGATGGATATCTGCTCTGGCACTGTGGGGGGAGTCTTCTGGCACCTGCAACACCTCCTCCCTCTTCTTTTTCTCTGACCTGTGTGTCTGCAGGACAGCTTCTTTCACATGTTCTCACTTCTCTTTCACAGCTGCTGTGCAGTGTTTTTAACCCTTTCCTAAATACATCAGCACGGAGGCACCGCCAGTGCCACTGATGGGCTCAGCTTTGGCCGGCTGGGTCTGTCAGAGCCAGCTCTGAGTGGCTGTGTCCAGCACAGGACAAGGACATCTCTTCTCAAAGGGGCCACCCCAGCAGCACCTCCTGCTGCTCAAACCTGGACACCTGCACACACTGCACGCTGGAAGCTACACAGACAAAGTCTCCTACTGCCCACATTGAGACTCCAGCTTGTCAGCTCCCCAAATGAGCCTCTGTTGTAATGATTGACATCTGCTGTGGACCATGTATACATTGCTATCAGGCTAATTTGAAATACAGCCATCTGGAGTTTAACCTCAGTTATTTAATACTGCCCATTCCAGAAAGGCCCTTGGGTCTGTGCTGTGAATGTATCAGTCTTTCTGTCCAGAATGCAATTCTTCTGCAATGTATTTGTCATTAAAAAGAAACCCAAACCCAACATACTGATGCGAAGAAAGGTTCTCATCTCTTCTTTTTTACAGTAAAGCAGCCTAAATTTGCAAATGGCTATCTTCATATTAAAACTTAGAATAATTGGAGATAGTGCAAAAAATGGGTAGACCTCCACTGACCCCAAACTGTGTGATTTACTTTTTGACATTTTCCATGTAGTCTTTTGGTAACATTTTTACAGCATGAATTTTAGATTTTCTATTTTACATTCTTAACTGTCTTGGAAAATACTTTGCCTCTACAGAAGTAAGACATGAAATATTATTAAATTTCTGTGATTTGAGCTTTCAAAAGAATGAATACGGAATGCTCGTAATGATGCTATTTACTCAAGCTTTATCTCTTCTTGGAAGAAACATATATTACTCTAAAAAATTTAAATAGATCATTTCTGCAATAATTCATGAGATTTTCTTGAGAGTTTTAGCTGTAATTAAAGACCCAGTCTATATCATTATAAGTAGCATGATCTTTCAGCTCCTCAAAAATGACATTAATGTAGAATGTAATAGTAATTTGTCAGTGTGCATGAAGAGGAGCTGTAATTTTACATTTAGCATTCAGCACGTACACATTTTGACTACTGTGAATTTTAGTCATTTCTATTGCATTATGCTTTACAGTCTGGTAGTAATTTAAGAATATATCTAGATTTCATTTGGCATTGCTGCAGTGATGGTTGTTGGTACTTATGTAAGCAAAAACATCTATAATGTTAAAAGCAGAATTTTATGCTAATGAGGATAGCACTTTCTGTTCTAAAGAAAGCATTTCATCCTCCATATAGAGCAAATATAAATAAAGCTGAGGATATTAAGTACAGCATTTAGTGGGTAAGGAAAATGTCATGCTATGTGACTACTTACTAGAAGTTTTATTTCCTGGTGTTCATCCTGTCCCAGTAAGTCTCTTACCATTTTCCAAGGGTTTCACAGCTAGTACTTCAGTTAATAGGTTTTGGATTTTGGTATCACAGCCAGAATAATCATTTAGGAGTTCACAAATGTGCTTCTAAAATGTCCCTCACCTCCCTTTGTCCAAGAGCTGTCACTAGGAAGCACATAGTCCCCTGTCTGTTGTGATGTTTCCACATCTGTTCTGTTTTTCAGGATTAGTATGTAGAGAGCCATTCATCATGGATGCATACTGTGATTTTTCCTTTGTGCCAGAGTATCTTGTGTTTTTTTCTACAGTGACATACTTTACCAGGAGGATACTGCTTTGCCCTGTGTTAATGGTGTTCTATAAATCATGTATTAGGTCTGGTAAATTTGCTTCAAAGATCTTAAAAAGTGTTAAGTCTGGAAGATTTCTACAGGGGAGGTTCTTTTGCGTCTCTTTGGTGTAGGTAATTTTGTCTTGCTGCAGGCCATCTGCACAAACCAGTAAATTTGAATATTCACTACAAGACAGTTGTAGTCAGTTTTTAAATCAGACTTAGGTGATCTAACTCTTACCCAGGGTGGTCTTCTGAGAACATCATGGGCATGTCAAAGACATGATTTGGCATGACACTGCTGCATTGTATTCGTGCCAGCATGCTGCATGACCTACTGAGGTGCATTTTTGTAAGGCTGCTGAAAAATGTCTTCTCAGTTTGGGCCTGCCTGTCTTGTTGCTGTAATGTTCTTCTTGTTTCTGATTGTTTATTCCATAAGTGCTTGTCCTAGTTTCCTATATTTGAAAGGAAAAAGCGAGGAAGTGTTGTCAGGCTGTGCAGTTTAAATTGAAATTTGCTATAGGTCTGTTCAGAAAAGTCAGCTTAAATTGAAGCGCTGAAATTATTTAGTTCAACAATGGTGCTTGATCTCATTTCTTCCTTCTTAGTTGTCGCTTGCCCTTGGGTTTAACAGAGATATTAAATTGCCTGGGAGCCAGAAATACCTGAGATTCACTTATTGCTGTTTCATTTAAGCCTACTGTTAAAGTTAATGGGTTTATGTCGTTTTTGTACTGTATAGTTTGAATATCTGAGATGTAGTTTCTGGTCTGGTGTCACAGAATTGCAGAAGCTCTGGGGCTGGGAGGGACCCCTGAAGATAATCTAGTCCAACCCACCTGCTCAAAGCAGGGTTGACTGAAGCAGATTGCTCAGGACCATGTCTGGTCGGGTTTCGAAAAGCTCCAAGGATGGAGACTCTGGAAGTCCTCTTGCCAGCCTGATCTAGTGCTTGATCATTCTTGCAGTTGAAAAAAGGTAAAAAAGGTTTAATGGCAACACAATAACAACTAGTTGTTTTCTCAGTGTCTGAAATCAAATATTTCTGTTGAATTGTTTTAATATATCCATGGTTGGTGCAGAAACTTCAAATTTGGCAGGTGGATTCAGAGGTGCTGGATTCAGAGGTGTGCCTCTAGCTGCCCCAATGGAAATCCACTTCAGTTTGAGTGACTGTAAGTTTCTGAAAATTTTCATTTGCAAAACCTCCAGAGAACTTATTTTCAGGTTATAGCTGAAAGGTGTATGCTTTATTGCTGCTGGAATTATTTGTTCCTGTTGACTTCCTGAAGGTACCAGCTATGCTCCAGAATATGCTAGCAGGTATCTAAATCGTGGGAAATTGAGGAAACAATGCAAATACACACCAGCAAGCTTGACCATGAGTTGTTAACGACCTGTTCACATCATGAGGTCATTCAGTGTAAATAGGGTGTATAGAGTTATGTAGTTGTTCGTGAACTACTTTGACTGCTTAGCAAGGTGACAAAGCATTTAACAAGGATGATTTTTAAAAAATTGCTGTTGTCAAAGGCATATTCATTTCAAATTAAGGAAGCAATTAACATGAAGCAATTAGTATGCTGTAGTATGTGCTGTGTCAATTCAAACTGGGTTTTAGTTTCATTTACTTTGCATTTCTTTCCTGATAACAGCTAGGATCTTCACTCTTGAAAAAACAAAATAAGCTGTGTAAATTATATTTCTACGATTTCCTGATTCCTCCAAATAAAACCACCAAATGTTGCAAATGGTCAATCACAGCATTTAGTCACAGTTGGTCAGTCACAGCATTTAGTAACACTTCTGCAAGACTGCTGCTTCTTGTTACACCTCTGCTCTGGAAAACATGTGTAATCTGCTGGTGGGAAACTACATGATTAAAGGTTTGTCTGCAGCTTTGCTTGAATTGAACCAAACTCAAACTTAGTGAAGTGCATATAGGAATGGGGGGAGGTAGGAAAATTGCAGAAATGTCTTAAGGCTGAGAGTCAGATGTGAGCATACTCAGAAATGTCAGAATTGAAGTTGCACAGGTAACCTGGGTCCAGGTCTTGGGTTTTTTTTCTGTCCTAGCCAGTAATTGGGGCTCCTTATCTGCTGATAGCTCCAGATATTAGTTAAGGTAGAAGGACTTGTGTCTAGAGTATAAATCAATTGGTGAATTGTAAGTTGTAGGATTTTCACTTTGATTTAAGACATAGCTGAAGTAAGAGCTACAGTGGGAAGCATCACCTCTGTTTTTAAGTAGCTAGACTTCATAAATATGGTCTTGACAAAGGCTATTACAATGTCAATGCTGCTGGTTTTGTCCCAGGCGTTTTGTTTACAAATGCTGGTTTCAGCATTTGGAAGCATCGGATTCTTCCCAGTCCTTGCTCCAGGAAGCTTATTGGACTGCATTAGGATGGGCAGGGAAGGGCATCTGAATATTGCTGGGCTTCTCACACTGATATGCTAGGTGGAAGAGTACTATGGGAGAGTGTGGATAAAGGTTAATTTTCTTAGTACTAGGGGACAACTTTGGAACTGTCCCTTAGCATACTCTGCTCTTAGCCTTCTGGAGTGTGTCAGAAGAGCTGGCTTTAAGCAGGCAATACCATCCCTCTCTTATATACTGGTGAAGTCTAGTTTTAGCCTTCTCTCCTAATAAAATGCTTATTTCTCTACTTCCAATTTCTGTTACAGGGTGAGATTATATAAAATACTGAAAAGTTCAGTCTTTTGTTGCTGCTTTGCATGAAAATTTTAAATGCTAGCTCTGTCTTTGTGAAGACATGTTCATTTTTCTCATATAATTATGCCTGGAAACAATTTTCTTTACTTTTTCCTGATTCATGTTCCTTCATCATTTATCTTCTTGCTGTCTTCTCCTCTGCTATATTTGCTTTTTTTTCAAGTTAGGTTTTAAAATACTGATTTTGGGTGTTGCTGAGCATAACAACAGTCAGGTTCAGTTCCCTGCTTTGGAAATACAAAACCTTATAGGCCTTTGCTATCTCTCCTGTCAACAGCTTATTAA
This sequence comes from Agelaius phoeniceus, assembly GCF_051311805.1. Taxonomy (NCBI): domain Eukaryota; kingdom Metazoa; phylum Chordata; class Aves; order Passeriformes; family Icteridae; genus Agelaius; species Agelaius phoeniceus. Next base: position 24,758,659 of record NC_135268.1, read on the forward strand.
ATATAAAGCTTTTTGGGTTTTGTTTGGGGTTTTTTTCAGTGTAGGGTAACTCTGATCTGGTTCAGTCCTGTGGACTTGGCACACACTAGCTGTTACTAAGTAAGGGTCTACAGTCCATTCTTTTGAAAACTTCCAGAAGCATCTATGTGGTGTCCTCCAGGACTGCTACAGCATATGCACGAAACTGCTGTAAGTCAGGATTATGATTACTTTGAAAACCCTCTCCAGACGTAGAATTAAATGCTTATGTAGATATGCCATAGTTCATAAGTATCAGAGACACCTTTGTCAGTCTGTCTTGTTGCAGCCCTCTGGTTAAACTATTCTAGGTCATTGAACTAACCCAGACTTTTACACTAACTGTATGGACTGGCATTGCCTTTGGCAGAAATAAGGGGAGATGTTTTTATGTATGGCCAAAGATACTTTCTCCTTAGAGGATTAGGTTTTTTCAGTCACTTTGCTTTTCATTCTGTTAATGCCAGATTTATTGTCCGTAATTAATTTGATCTTGCCGTGCTATGTTTAATGCTATTCTTTGTTATTGAAGCAGTCAAAGCTTTTTTAACAAATTGAAGAATGGCATCAGTATGAATTTGCTGGCCTTTGTGTATTGCATAAGCACAGCTGTATGCTGCAGCTTGCAGTGTTGCTGTTGCTCTCATTCCTTCAGTCTTTGTAGGTGTTTGCTAAACAAATGGAGTATGGAGGTGTGATGAATCTTGCTATTGTTTTGAGAGGTGAAGACTGAGGAATGTCACCGGGTCCTGAATATATTCACCTTACCATCTTGTTTACATGTGTCATAGCTGTCAGGTGAATATGTTTTAAAAGCCCTGCTCCTAAGTACAGTCTTGGGAGAGAAAGACTGCCTGGAGCAGGGCCTTACTACTGGTAAAGGTGGTTTGAAGAACTGTATCTGTAACAAGACAGTATGTCAATGGTCAGTGCTTTATGACTTCACTCCAGGGTGTCTTAAATGTCTGGAATGGATTTGGATGCAAAATCCCTATTTTTACAATTTTTTTCTGTTTGTATATATGCTCATTGTATCCAATGAGGTGCGCTACGCACCAAGGAAATATTTATACACCTTAATTCACCTGGAGGATTCTTAATGTCTCTCTTTGTCACTGTTGGGTAAGAGAGCAGCACAGACTCCAGGAAGGCTGGTTTGCACAGCAGCAGCTTTGATACGAAAAACTCTATAGACTGTTCCGATACATTCTACCTGATTGGCTAATTAGCAAAAATACTTTCTCACAAACAATCTTGAGAAGAACAGGAAAGCAGAGAGTAGGAAAACACCACCTGCAGGTTGTTTATAATAACAAGCTATCATTGTTTCTCTACAACTCCCTAAAAGTCTCACAAGTCCAATGTGAGAACTTACCTGGTTTTCTCGCTCTCTGAGCAGGCTGTCAAATCCACATCTCTTGGTATTAAAGTAGTTCCTGTCTGTAACTTCTTTCTATTGTCTGAGACCAGCTCTGCCTTTCTCTTGTTTTGCTTCTTTTCCCTGTCATCATCTCTAGAACAGCTTCTTTCTATGTTTCTAAGTACCTATATACTTTGAGAAAGTCATGTCTGAAACAAGTCCTTATTTTTGCCCTTGTTTTCCTCCTCCTCTAGTGGTCTCCAGAGGGTTGAAGTATACCTTCCTTTGCTTAGCAATCAAGGAGAGGTTGGAGAGATTTGAAATAAAACTGCCTGAATGAATTGAGTCCGTATCATGTAGAAGTTGAAAGAAGTGCATTTGCTAGCTTGTCAGAAGAGAAGAGGATTTGGTACTTGATGCAAATGCAGGAAGAATCCAAATTTTCATAATTCAGTCCTCAGAGTTGCTTATTGTTCCCATAGACTACTGAGTGCTTTAGACAGACTGATAACTCCATTGCTGTTATTGTGCTCCTCCACCACTATACAATGCATGTGTAAAACATTTGAGGAAGGAAGGCTGGCTGTGATAATGGCACCAGACAGAGCAATTGATTATGTGCTTGAGCTGAAGAGTAAGGCTTTTTTTTTTTTTTTTTTTTTTTTTTTTTTTTTTTTTTTTGTGGTGAAGAAACATGATAGCTTGTCTTTGTAGCTGCAGTTCAACAAAGTGCATTAGACATGAGAATATCAAGGTCACTAGGACTGCTCACATGCATGCTTAAAGTTAAGCATACTTTAGAGTATTCTAACTATATTATTTTGGGGAGCCAAGGGAAGATGAAAAACTGACTGGTGTTGATGGTTTCCTTTTTGGCAAAAGAGCAAAGTGTTGTGTTCCAGAGAGAACATCATAATTTTTCAGGGATTGGGAAAATACAGGCATGGAATTTTACTCTGCAAAGAGTACAAGCAGTGATTTGAGGCTTTTTGGAGAATACAGGAAGAGGACTGGTTATATAAATGTCTCAGTATATAAGGACTATTTCAAATAATTTACAAACACAAAAAAGTTCTCAAAGATATCTCCAGGAGACTGTTATTCACAGATAATGTTCTTTTTTGTCAAGTATCTATTCTTTGAATAGAAGCTTCATTGTGTGCAGTACTGCACTGCACACTGCATTGAGATAAGAGGACTGACGCTATAATGTTTTCAAGCATTTATTTTTAAATGTCTTCAGAACAAATTTTACATAGCTGCCTGTTTGTAGGGTACAAACTTTGGAATGGCATGTTTCCTTTCTCTAGACTTGTATTTTCCTTTGGTCACCTAAAAAGTAAGTACTTTACTCTTTTGAAGGCATTCTCTTGTGTTTTGAAATTAAACTTTGTGTATTTTCTGCTGTTTCAGTAGCATTTTCAGTTCATAACTTAATTTGATTATTTATTGGCCATAGAACATCATGGTCCGTATCCTTCTGTGCTCTGCAAATTTGTTTTTGCTTGCCTTTCAGGAATACAATGTTGTACTTGTTTATTTGATGTTTATTTTGTATAATGGCAAGAACATTTTGGCATGAATTCAGAATTCAGTTTGTTCTTTCAGTCTGGGCAGGCAAACAGCTCTGTCCCTATACGAGTAGCAAACTCATGGCAGCTTTCATCTGACTGCCACCTTCAACAAAGTCATTACCTCTTGCTGTGTGTGTGTGTCTGGCATGGCCAACCCGGGTGGTACAAGTAACTGGCAAGGCTGCCAGCTGTTCTCAGGAATAAACCTAACAGACTTGCTAGAGGAGCTTGTCTCTATCTGAAAATTAAAACTCCTCTAATGTATACAGGTACCTTTGAATACCTCTCAGATCCTCACATCTACCACTGTCAGCCCTAAAGTAGCAGCTTTGAATGACGAAGGACTGATTCTGTAAAGAATGCCTTCATTTTCTGTATGCAGTCTACCTTTACTTTCAGGAAGGTAATATGGGAGGGAACATAAGTAACAAAAGCCAAACCTGTGATGTCATCAAATGTAGGGAAATTGGGCTATTAATTTCTAAAAAGCTTTTGAATAGATTCGTGTAGGGAGCTGGACTCTATAAAATATGCACCTTACCTTTACAAGCTCTGTTCCTACAAACAGTGGAAAAGGAGGGCAGAGCCATGAGAATCTTCCTTCTGAGAATCTATTTTTTGATTAATAAAATCCAGCCTTTATTTTTGTAAGTAATTTTGGATGATCATATTACTTCTGCTACTTGATTATATTAATAATAACTACTCTGATAGACTCTACTTAGAGGATCAAGCACCATGACTTCTGTAACTAAAACACTCTTTTGCAATCACTGACTTGCCCAAAGTCATAAGGCAGGTTGGTGTGTGTTCAGCTCCTGCCTGATCTCCTGCTGTGGGCTTTCCTGGAGTGGTAGGCTCTCAGTACTCTGCTCAGGAATGAGGCAGGGTGTAGGCTGCACTGGCATCTTGACTTCCATCCACTGTTAAACTGGGCAGTCAAGAGCTTACCTCAATGCTCAGTCAGTTAACCTTCTTCAGGACAGACTTCCTGCTGTGGCCAGGCCTATTGCAGGAGTGAATGCAGGGAGTCTACATTTCAGCTACCTTTGCCTGCAAGGTAAATCTCACACATTAAAGGCAATTTTGTGCTGAAGTTGAACAGGTAATCTGATGCTGACTGCTGCCAGTTTGCAGAACCATCCAAAAACCTGGATGTCTATTGCACCGTTGTAAACAAACCTAGGTTTTTGTTCTTGTTAAGCAAGTTTTTCTTAAAGTATGTACAAGGCAGACCTGTGTGAGAGACATTATTTTCTCAGTAATATTCATTTGTGGTTCTGCTGGTTAGTCTCTTGTCATCTATTGCCCTGGAAGTGAAGGATTTATTCTATCTGGCAGAACAGACAAAAATAACCTTTCCTGAGAAAGCAGGTGTGCAGATTTTATTTACTTTCTAGCAGTCATAGCCAAAAATCTTGTGAGCAGCCTTTCCAGTAGAGAAAGACAATTTCTTTCTTATGTGCACAAGAAAAAAGAATTTTTTATAAAATTAGAGGGATGGAAAGAGCAAAAACCCAAACCAGCACTGTATGTAAGTATAAGATTAAATATACTTGTCTAAGAATGGAGGGAATAACATTTCTGTGATTGCATTGCTGATCTTCCCACAAATCTAAAAGGTAAGTATTTTAAGTGATGCCTTTTCAAATGGTGCATTATCCTCAGGGAGCTAGATGAGAACTCTTATCAGTGTTCTAGAAATTGTTGGTCTAATTATCCAGTAAATCTTCCTTTCATGGATCTCTTTTCTCTTGGAGTCATGTTGAGCTATGCAGGGAAACCTGTTCCTGCCCACTGGCAGGGCAAATGTAGCTCCATCTCCAGAGTCTGCCTACTTTTGTCTGCCTGCACTAATGCAAGGCAGTAGGTAAGTGTTTTTCTTCTTAAGAGCTAGCAGATCAGAAGGAAAATAATTTATGACTTGTGTGCATTGTGGCTTCTTACTGTATGTGGCTGTAATTTCTAAATAGGGTATTCTGTCTTTGCTAAGGCTGGGAGCAGCGTCTTTGAGAAGGTAAGAAAAAGGGAAAGGAAAAAAGGAACCCTTCTTAACTGCTGGCTAGGAGTCTCCCTGCCCAAAATCTGAAAGTATTGTACTTTCAAGTCTGGTTTGAGTTGCTGAAGGACACCACTGAGGGAAATTTTCTTGTGGAGCACTACCTGTATGCTCAAGAGTTATGTGGGCTTCTCTATCTAGCACAGCCTTCTATTTGGACGAAAATGGCAACTGTAAAATCTGTCTGACAAAAACCACAGGCAGACTGACATCTTAGACTGTTGGACTCCTAGAGAGCCCACTGCCAAGGGTCAGGGCTGCTGGTGTGACAGTTGAATGGAAAAAGAGAATCCAGAAAATTTTTGTACTCTCTCTCTTTGACCTTGCCTGTTCCTTTCCTTGTGTCCTTTATCTAAATCCAAAACCATTTTGATTGCAGTAAAGGATGTTATGGCTAGAACTGTTTTAATGGCACAGTGTGATCCAGCAAGAGCTGTCCTTTCTCTGGGTATTTGCTCTTCCTCCCTGCAGTTTTCGTTGTGCTGCTCTCTGAAGACAGACCCAATTCTCTTATAACCTGTCTTTGCTCTGCTAAAGGATGCTCAGGGGATGGCAAAAAGAAGAGTCAGGAGGCAAGTTCTGTCAGTAATAATCTCACCATTTCCTGCATCAGTAACTGGGCTTTTATAGAAAGGGACAAGCAGGAATCCTAAACTGGTGTTGGGGAAGGTACAGTATGATTTCTCCTTGATGGTATGTACTCTCTGGGAGGAGTGTAATACTGAGTTAGCTCCTGCTGAACTAACACACCTAGGGCACAGTAGAGAGAACCTGTGCTAGCTCTTGCATGGTGTTTCCTTTTAGGTTAAATGGAGGTTTAAAATACTACTTTTTTGAAAGATAACAATGAACTGTATCCAGAATAACTTTGAAATAAAGCCATTGGAAAAATAGACTGGTTTAGGAACTGCTGGTAATCACTTTACCTAAATAAGAGGATCACTTAAACATATTTTCTTTAGTGTTTTTAAGATCATTAGTGGTTGTGATGAATGAGGAATGTAGAAATACTTTCTGGCCAATTATATTTTGTATTATTTGGGGTAAGCAGGGTCTTTAAATCTAGTGAGATTTCTGAAAGTGAGTGAGAAAGCAGTATTTTTTTCCTACTTCCTGCAGAACACAATAAAACTGTCTTTTACTGCAGATTTACACAGAAACCTGCAGAGTTGTTATGCTGAGGATACATGCAGTTTATGTATTTCCTTTCTGTCCAGCAACAGAGGGAGCATCTGTTTTGGAAGATGCTTTATTTATGGATATACCTGTGACAGAGTTCTTGCACTTAGTTTTTCAGTAGGAGTGAAGTGTGCATGGTGTATCAACAGTTTCCATTTGGGTAGGACTGATGACTGGTGTCCATGGCCACCTTGTACAGGGATGTCTTGAACAGGCAGCCCTGTGCTGCATCTGATCAAACTTGCTGGTGTGAATGAAAGTTGAAGGGATATCCTTGTAATGACAGCAGTCTGGTAAACTGAAGCTCTTTAATTAAGGAGTAAGCATCTCTTTCATTCTCTCAGACTTGTTTTTTCCTTTGGTGCTATTTTGTTTCCAGTCTTCATAATGAACTAAATTGTCATTTAGGGTAATAAATTATTATTTTGAAGAAATCATATGTGTAAACCTGTTACCTCTGAGGAGCAGCTAAGGAATTTGGGTTTGTATAGCTTGAAGAAAGGGGGCTGAGGGATGCCCTCACAGCTTTCTCAAGTTTCCTGAGGGGGGGAGGAAGGTTCTGAGCTCTTCTCCCTGAGATCCAGTGACAGGAAGCATAGGCGTGGTTCAAAGGTGTGCCAGGGGAGGTTCTTAGACCGCATGTTAGCATTTTTTCACGGAGAGGGTGGTTATACACTGGAGAACAGTGTATAACCACCCTCTCTGTGAAAAAATGGCTTCTACAAGATGTGGTCAATGCCCTGAGCCTGTTGGCTGCATAAGAGGCATTTGGACCATGCTCTTAACCACAAGCTTTAGCTTCTGCTCAGCCCTGAAGTGGTCAGGCAGTTGAACTACAAGATCACTGTAGGTCCCTTTAAACTGAAATAGTTTGTTCTATTATGCATTAAATCAGTAAAGTATTTAAAACAATGAGGTTGATATAAGGGATTGAAAATGTTTACAGAACTTGAGTTGTGTGTAGTTAATTATTCTTTCATTGCTGGTAAATAATGTAACCCTTCTCAGACTTCCAGGACATTGGCAGTAGGTACTGTTATTGCTGTGCTTCTGTCTTGTGTTATGTTATTCCAACAGGAATAGCAGAAAGTGCCTGAGTGTAAATAGAAAATTAATTTTTTCCCCAGCTGGTGTTTTAATCGTTATTTTTTAGTGAGGATAGCAGTTTGCAGATTCAGATTTCAATCATTTTCTGTAAACTGCAGCTTTTTTTCATCTTAGAATATGCTCTTAGTCACATTAGGGCACAGAGCTGCTCTTTGCCTGAGTGAATATGCAGAGACCCTACCATGGCTCGGATCAGCAGAAGCTTGAGTTGAGTTACTGTGACTGAGCATTGCTACTGCAGATGTCTTCAGAAAAGGTGTTAAAAGATGACTTCTAAAAATGAGACAAAACAAATGGAACTGTTGTATTTAAGTCAATAATATCTTTATCATAAAATCTGATGGGGAGGATAAGGGAGAGGAAGAACGTTCCAAGTTAAGCAGCTGCTTTTTACTCTAGGCTACCAGTACTAATCTTTCATATCAATCCACATATCCTGTGTCCAGTCAGGGCACCATCTCCTTTCTTCCCTTGATTTGTACCAAACTTTCCTTAGTTTTCCAGCTGTCTTTTGATTCTTAGATAGCAAATAAAAATCCAGGGGGGAAAATTTGCCCACAGCAGGAAGGCAAATGGGTTGATTTTGGGGAGCTATTTTGTCACCATCTTTTGTTGGGCAGATAGACGTGTTTTCCAAAATGTTTCAAGTGAACTGTTGACAGATCAGTTTTGTGGTTTTTGCCATGACAAAATGGTTCATTATAACAAAATATATATTGCCTCTGTTTTGTTATTCTTTTATTAAGGACTTCCTTGCTGTACTTTGCTTAAGTGTTTCATAAATATACGTTGGCTCTTTCATTGCTGTGTGTTTGACAGGTTTGCCCCATTTCCTCCAGTTATAAAGGAGTTCCTCCCTTCTGCTCACTACTCTGGGGCCCAGCAGGCAAAGGAAATGTTTTGTATTTTTGTCTAGGAGCTAGAGGAGTGATTTAACTGGATTTGAGTTCCTTCCAGGATGTGTGCCGCAGGGCAAGCGTGGTAACACGCGTGCATTTTTTATGAGGTGGTAGCCTGTGTTTCCTCAGGTTTGTAGAGTAAGTTTAGATACACAGGGCAACTTCAGACATACAGAGGAAGGATTGTACTGTTCAGTAAAAAGAAATACTTTGGCACATGTGTACATTTTATGTCTCCTGTTCATTTTCTAGCAAACATTAAAAACTCCCACTTCTTTAAATCTGTACAATTTGTTACTACAAAATCTGTCATGTTTGCTGTAGCTAAGAGAATATAGATTTTTTTGGTTAAAATGCTCCAGTTTTAAATCCAGCTATGGATTTTCAGACATGCCGTCCCCAGCTTGTTAGCATGTTTTATCTACAATGGGAAAATAGGAGAAACTGCAAAATTTAGTCTTCCTGTATTTACTCCAGAGTTCTTTTCAGAGAAAGATTAAATGATGAAGCATAATTTTGGAGCCTTGCCTTTATACAGTAAAGGCTTTCCTGAGGGTTGCATTTTATATTTTTCTTGCTAGTTTTCTTCCATGCTTTATGTAAGTTATGTAAGGTATTTCTGTGGTCTCTCTTTAGAGAATATTCTGGGGAATTGAATGATTTACTTGTTTATGGATATTGTTTGGAAAGAGAGGGTAGGGAGCTGGCTTTTGAAAAAGATGCAGTAATACAAGAGCAGCTTGGCTATCTGTCCACCCCTACTGCAGTCAAGTCTTTGACAAAGAGAGTTTCTTAGTCCTTTGTCTTCCTCCAGAAAGTTTGCCTTGAAATCCTGGAGAGAAAATGCATCTGTGGGCATGTTGCAGAAATGAGAAAGTAATTGTGGCTGAAAAATGGAGCAGTTTATTAGTTATTAATACTGAGCATGGCCAAAGTAGTGGCAATTACAGTGGATGTTTGTTTTTGCTGATAGCAGGAATTAATATAAGAAATGAAGGGAAGAGCCATGGTCGTGTTGCTTTTGCTATAGGCATGAAGGGGTGGATAATGGGGAAGACTGGAAAAAACCCATCAGATTTCTATATGTAATTTCACAAAAGATGTCATGAGTATTGAACTTTGGTGAAAAGATGAGCCTCAACCCCTTCAATTTTTCCATCACACCAGTGTGTTTTGAATTGCTGAAGGTTTGGGTTTTCTTCCCAGTCACTTGACATGATATTCTGCAGTCTTTTTAAGTTTTTCAATCTCAGTCTGAAAACATGACAGACGAGCGGTGGTGTCTTCAAGATAAGTACAGCATTCTAAAATAGTACAGTTGTAGTGAAAATACTAATTTTTTCACACTAAGAATAAAAAATGGATGTGTGCGTGGTGTTTATATGAGTAGCAGGCACTGAATCTACTTGTACAGGTCCACTAAACAGGTTCTAGAATGTTTGTCAGATTTAATATTTCAGAAGAAACTATATGCTAAACTTGTAGCATGTGGTAACATTGTTGAAAGTAAAATTATTTATATGGATAACCACATAATGGGTAGTTGTAGGGGTTTTTTGTGTTTGGCTTCATCTTTGGTTTTGTCTAATTATTTAAGAGTTAAGACACTTGAAATCCTCTGACAAAGGGACTGTTTTCATCATTCTGCTACTGTATAGGAAATCTGGTAGCTTATTTTAACGAATAGACCAGCACCACTGAAAAAAAGGCGTTCTAGAAACAGAATTGTTACATGTCAACCGTGAACTTACTGGTGCTATAACTGCCCGTGCACTGAAGACCCATTTTGGTACACCACCTAATCCTCCTTAGTGACCAAAACTCTAATGTGCAGTGTGTGTAATTTATGCCTTGATATGGGGACAGCATTTGGTAACTGCAGTATCCTGTGTATGCTTATGTAATAGATGTGCTTTGAACTGATGGCTTAATAGACAAGAATCTCTTCTATCAGGTAAGATCCTGGCAGAGGTTTTGCCAATCTGCACTATATAAAGCTGCAGGTTTTTTGACGTAGTGCTTTCTGCCAGGCCTTAGAAGAGGCTTTTTTCTCTGGAGCTGTGAATCAGGAATGCTCTGCATTTGAGCTCTGTCCACATAACTGAAAGATGATCCAGGTCAGATGCTGCTAGCTCAGTCATTTGGTAGAGTTGTGGCCAAAACCAAATGATGTTTGCTTATTTCTTTAACTTCCACACCCCCTTTTAAAACATATCCCTGAAAGACTTCACTATTAGCTGAGTCATTTTCAGTTTTAAAATTTCAGTTACAAATGTCTGCTTTGAGTCCAAATGCACAGTGCCTGACTCATCTCATAGAAGAGGCAGAGTTAAGGTGTCAAACCTTTCCTCCTTGGTAACATTCCTCCTTGCTGGAACTTGTTCTTGAAGGCATTGTCTTCTGAGTTGCTTTTCTGTCACTTGCATATGCTGGTGTTACTTTGGTGTTTTTCATCCATGACAAGAGCTTAAAATTAGGGTCTTACTGTGTTCCTGGTTGAGCCTATTTAGACAGCTTATAAAATCAGCCCATTTATTTGTGAGAGACTGCTGAGCAGAGAAGTGCAAGAGGCATAAAGAAATTAACCCTAACAAGTGGGAAGTAAAGTATAACGTAACTATTAATAAAACCTTAAATTGTTATTTTTTGCTCCTCTTTATTTTCATGTGTTTCTCAGAGTACTAAGTTACAGATGCCTTTTCCCAAATAATATTATTTCAACATATCTTTTTTTTTTTTTTTTTTGTTGACTTTTTTCTTTTGGGCAGATATTCCCTCAACCTGGTGCTATTTGGATGGTTAAAAATTTCTTACTCTGATTTAACTCCATATTTTAGTGTCACCTGCTGATTTACATATAATAAAAATTAAATGGGGAAGAAAGAATTGATGAGTATTTTAATAGTATTTTTAGACCCTTCAAAAGCAGCCATGTTGAAAATAAAATTTAAATTTGCTAAAAAAAAAGCTAAAAAATTTTAAAATTAAAAAAAACCCCAAACCCAAAATCTCATCCTCTCCCAATAACCCTAGCAGTCTCTCAGAAGCACAAAAAGTCTTGTGCTCTGATTATAACTTGAATATTTGTTTTAAATACTTAAATATTACTCAGAAGTCCTTGGGGGATTTAAAAGGATTGTATAAGTGATGTGTATTATTGATCACCCATAGGTGTGTGTGCAGTCCTGGAGTGTCAGGGAGAAGGTGTATTTTAATTTACTTCTGTGGAGTTTTATTTCTTTGCTGAACTCTACATTGCTTTCTTTGTAGCAATGGCAGCCCAAATGTAGAGTTTCCATTCCCCTCCCTCTTGTTGCAGCACCATCCTTGTTCAAGGTCTTCATTCTCAGGGACCTGTTTGGGTCCCTGGCCATGGACTGAGCTGGATGAAGTAACAAACCTGATAGAAAAACAAGTTCTCAGCCCTCCCAGATGCATCAGGACTCTGTTGTTTTCCCAACAACCCCATGCATTCCTGTGCTATCAAACTATAAGGTTGGGAAGGCACCAGAAGCACTTCTAAATGAGGAAAAATGGGAGGTTTTGATACCTGCTGTCTCTACTCTGGTGGAGAGCCCATGTCCTCTGTGTTGCTGGGTAATCGTAAACGCTTGTTTGAAAAAGAAACAAAACAATCTGCTGGACTGCTGACAAAGATCTTGTCAATCTTCTTGTGGATGTATATTTTGAAGAATGGAAGCTCAGGTTTTCATGGCAAGCAACCAATAACAAGTGTTAGGTCTGCACATGGTCAAAGGTCAAATGTAGAGCTGCCATGTTTTTTAACAGAGCAAGATTTCTCCCCAGACTTCCAGTGCTGCTAGACCTGAGCTGCCAAGAGAGAACAGGAGGTCCTGAGGAGATTACCTGAGATTACCATGAAACTTAAGGTGTTGAGCTCAGTGGGACCACTGAGCACAGGTTGCCCAGAGAACTGGTGGAGTCTCCATCCTTGGAGAGATGTAAAAGCCACCTGCACACAGTTCTGAGCAGGGTGCTCTTAGGTGACCCTGCTTGAGTGGAAGGGTTGGATGAGAGACCTCCAGAGGGCTCTCAATCTCAAACATTCTGTGATACTCATGAATTTTCCCTCCCCAGCCTGTGGCCATGGTTGCATGTTCATTAGACTCATGTTCCTTTGTCACAGGTCAGAAGCAGAGGATCATTGGCTGGCATAAAAATTTTCACTGTGTTTAAGTATTCTGGGGATTTAAATTTATAATTGTGATTCCATATAATGTACAACTTCATATGGAAAAACCTCTTTAGGTTTTCAGTTGGGTTTAGAATATGTTAATCCATTTTGTTTCCATTATATGTTGCCATTGGATAGTAATGGCTTGGTTTAATTTGTGGCATTATTTTTTAGGATATTGTCTTCACTATAGAAAGCTGACGTGATATTATGGTGAAGCAAAACCTGCTTTGTCCAGATTGAAATTTTAGATCTGGCTGCTTTCTGTATTGGCTTATGTGTATGGAGGGATAGGAAAGGAATTCACCTTGGTTTTGAGTGTAGATGCATTGAAAAAGCACTGTTGATTTATGCCATGCATTCAGATAGGTTTTTCAGTATTCCGTTGAAATTTCAAGACTTTCAGGAGAGACTGAAATAGGGTTGTCTGTGAAGATAGATTCATTATGTTATTTTTTCCCAGCTTCCCGCTACTGATCTGCTCAACCTCCAGGTGCAAGCAGCCACTGATGTCTGATAGTTAATAAGCATTTGCTAATTTGCTAATCAGCTACTGCAGAATGCAGCTAGGGCCAGGCACAGCAGTGACAGCATAGCAGCAGCTGATCAGGAGTCTTGGAGGTAACTGGTTTTCTCCTGGGAGGGGAACAGAAAGAGAGCTGGTTAGCTGCCTGATGGTAGCTGTGATCTGAGACCCTGATTATCTGTGGTTAGCTGTGGTAACTTCCTCATTCCAGCATAAATGGAGCAGCAGTGGTGTGATCTGGAGCTGGGATCAAGTAGAGAACTTCATTTAAAGAATGCTGACCAAGCTGTAGACAATGAAATTGATTAGATGCAGTGAATACCACTGCATCCCCATGGTTTCTGCTTCCCTACTGGCTTTTGTCTGATGAGATAGGAACAGGGACACTGCTATGGTGCTCTCTGCTCCCCATTTCACACCTTGTCTTTGCCTTAAGAAATTCCCAGGCCAGCTGTCACTGGGCTGCCTGGCCCTTTTACAAAATTATAAATTCTAACCTGCCTAGAGGAGCTCTTTAAGAGATGTTATTAGCTTAGTTAAAGTCAATTTGACATTCTTTGAACAGAAGTGTTATGTGAGGTTGATGGTCTGTATTCCTGTACTTCTGCTTAGAACTTGAAATTCATCTCTGCCCATGCACGCATGGTTTGTTTTCAAATGCTTGCAAATGAATATTTGATGAGGTAGCTGTGGCCAATAGCTGCAGGATGGCCTTTGATAAGCTGCGTGGCCAAGCAGCGTTGGCTGTGTTGGCAGAGCCCTCTGCTGGGAGCACAGCCTGTGCCAGCAGCAGTCGGTCCTGCGGCCAGCGCCACCCGCTTCTCCCAAATGCCATCAGCCAGACCCCTCTCGGCTCTGTCCTGTCCCACCAGCTGCCTGCTACAGTGCCCAAGGGGTTCCTCTTCATCCCACAGAGCCTCTGGAGTTCACTTGACCTTTTCTTATTTTTTTTTTTTAGCAAACCTGGTGGTGGGCTGTAAATGCTTATGTGATTTTAGGTTTTGATTTGCAAAATACAGTGGCACTTTGAGAGTAATAAAGTTAGCCAATTACAAAATAATGTTTTCCTAATCCTAATCAGTGTGAGAGAACCATGATGAATTTCAAAAATTGCATGTATGGATTCCAGCCCTGTCTGTAAATACCTTTTTTAAAAAAGTACTGCTTAGTAAAACTAACTGATCTAATTGGGCATACATGGGGACATTCCTAAATCAATAGCCACAGCTTTCCTTTTTCATTGGACAGTAAGGCTTCTGCTATTCAAAGTATTAGAGGAAACAGCTTTTGTGTGATAAAATACTAACTTACTGAGCATGAAGGAAAAATGTTGTTACTCTTCTCTAACCTAGTATGTTCAAAAGCCTGGTTAGGACTACTAGATGCATTGCCAAACCAAACTGTGCAAAGAGGTATTTTAATCTGGTTATGTCTCTAAAGTGTTGATATAATACAGGCCAATAACTCTACTGCAGGAAATCCAGCTGTTTGAGATTGTTGCACAAACAATGCACTAGTAATAAAGGGTCTTTTTTTCTTCTTCACATGCTGGCCAGAGCTTTTCACTTACCATTGATTTGAAACACTCACAACTGTGCCCAGTATTTTATATTCATTAAATAAAAAAGAGGAACATGTACCATGGCTTAGAAAAGGCTGTTGCCTGTGGTGGACAGGCCCCCCTTCTGATGAAGCTGAAGAGTGGTAGAAGTCAAAGGCAGTCATATTTCTGTGCCATTTGATTTGTCTCATGATGCAGCTTTCCTTAACAAAGACATAAATTCTTTCAAAAGCTAGGTTAACCTTCCTGGCCTATATTTGAAATAACCAGTTTCACCTTTGCTTTGAACTTACTTGCTCCGTTGCTGGGGTTCAGCAACACAGAAAACTCTGTTAGGAGACCCATCATGTGAGTGGCATGATGGAACTCCTTGCTGCAGGTTGTTGTGAATTCCCAAAGCTGAATATTATTCAGAAAGCAATTAAACACACCTGTGAAAGGAAAAATCACCAATATGATGAGATGTAGATATTGCTTTTGAAAATTCCCCATCTGCATCCAAGGGAATGGGCAGAAAGTGCATGGCTGTGTGTACTCACCCTCCTCCTCACCCTTGTGTGAAGGCAGGATGAAATAAAGGGGACTCCTTAAGGAAAAGTCAGGTTTTGTTGTGGTTCCTGTAACCCTCTGCTGTTAGCTGGAGAAGCCATGGTGGGGGGAGGACCAAGCTCTTCATGGTGGATGGGGAGTCCAACCCTCCTCCTGCACCTTACAGCTGTTCTTTAAGGGATGCTTTCAGATGAACCTTCCATCTTACCTGCTATCCAATCTGGCATTTTCCATGGCCCAGTGCCTTTCCTCACCTGTAATGAGAGTTTCACTGGAGGCTTATTACAATTACACATAGGAGGCGGCACACAGAGGTTTTTTTCCTCTTTTGTGACGGCTTCTTCTTCCTGTTTTTCTTACAGCATTTTGGTTAGAGGCTTTAATTCTCTGGCAGATGGTATACAGTATGTTTTTCAAACCCTTTACCTTTTGGGTCTAGGATACACTCTGTTCTCTGACTGCATAAAGCTGCTAAATAGCTATTTTTTCTAATTTCTGACTTGAAATTCCATTCCATTTGTATTGCACAATGTCATAATGATTCAGCTTTGTAGAATTCTGTCTTTCTTCCGTGGGTTATCTTGTCCCATGCTCTTTTTAAAATACTAACATGCAGTTTTAATCCTGTGCTGCAGCAGCCCTTGTGAGTTGTCTGTTTTAACTCAGGACTTCAAATATAAATGTTGCTTTAACATTACTCGTGGTTATCTCTAATCTCAGAGTCTCGTAGCAAAATCTGTTGCAGAGTTCATCCTCTTTTGTCTGTGCTTTTTATTTCAAACGTGTATTTTGTTGAAAAGTGGCTGATGATATAATACCTGGATTTTTTTTTAATAATCCATGCTTTTCTAAAGAACTTAGTGAAGTGTAACATTACCATTCAAATAGGCAGGTGAGAGCCTCGGAGATCAGTAATTTGTACCTTTTCAAAAGCCGCACTGCCTTGCTTTGTCTTGGAATTTATTATGCTTCCCAAGTATAATGTGACATACTGAATAGGGCAGGGGGTGGGGACATTGTCTTCAGCTGACATGCCGCTATCAGCGGGACTGTGTTTCTGGACACAAGATTTCGCAGTCATTGGTTGTCCGAAGAAAGCCTTTCCATCTGAGGATTGGACAAGAAGATGCGTCAATTTGCTGCCCGTCTCCAAGGTACTGGTGATGCTGCCTCCACAAGCTGGCTAACGTCACAGCTCCATCACCCAGCGGGGTGTGGGCTTTTTTCTCCTCTTCTCTGTTTTAATTCTGTATTTGCTTCCTACTGCATTTCTTAATCTGTCTTCTGCCAAATGCTAACAGCATGATATTTTGCAATCATTTAGGTGAATACAAGAAGGACGAACTCCTGGAAGCTGCTAGGTGAGTGCTGCTTAGAATATAAAACGTATTTTGGGGGTGGAAGCAGGCGAGGAAAAGGGGTTTTTAAAATAGTACTGTTTTGTCATTGCCTTTCCATGAAATGCTGCAAGCAAACCACTTAATTAGCATAAATCTCTTCAGACTTTAGTCTGGTACAAATGTAAAAGCCTGTTTATGTAATTGAAATCCCCCACTATGGTGGTTATAAGGTTAATATTGAGTTTTTGTTTTAAGCTGCTTAAATCCTCTTTATTGTTTTGTGACTGTTCTTTTTAGGGGCAATTTAAATATTGGAATCTTTTTTTTTTTCTTTGGGGTTTTACTGCTACCGTAGGGTGTATTTTGAAAATAGGTTTTATCCGAACAGAGCATAAGGAAGCCTATACAAAAGGTGTAAAGTTCAATTGTATATTGCAAAGGTGCTTTTCATCCTTCCTTCTGACTGCACAAGACCATTTTATATAGCCTGTTAACCCTTCTAAAAAAATTTTCTGGGTATTGGTATATAGCTGTTTCACATGTTATGGGCCATATGCTATGAAAATATGTTAAATTCAGAACATTTATTTCGACAAATGGTTTCAGAGGATCTGTAAAATTAGAAAAAGGAAATACGAGGTTAAGGAGAGAAATTGAGGTGTTTTTGTATGATCTTTCGCAACACATTTAACTGCAAACGTAGCATTCTTTTTTGTATTTACCCTTGGTTTTGAAATGTTCAAAAGATTCTTTAGCCATCCAGCATTCTCCCTGCCACAGCACAAATTTAAAATATACTATACTTTGCAAAATACTTGCTAAGGAGATAGATATCAAACAGCTCTGCCCTTTTCCCACCCTTTCCATAATATTCTCCTCATTTACAGGAGTGGTAATGAAGAAAAGCTGATGGCTTTATTGACTCCTTTAAATGTGAACTGCCATGCAAGTGATGGGCGTAAGGTAAGTTAATACCTGCTTTATATTTCAATTATTTAAGAAAGGCCAATTTAAGCATACTAGTAAGCACAGATGTATAAACCAGGAGAATGTATTGGGGGGGGGGGGGGAGCTGTGATGCCTTTTCACCATAAAATTAAACATTGGTATACTTGCCACTGGCAGCTGTGACAGATTAAGTCGGCAGACGTGGGTTTTGTGTGTGTCTTTCAAACATCAAACACTGGTCTAAATGTAAACAAAACTTTAAGACCCTTTGTAAGAAAAACAAAATGTGTACTGTTGCAGATGGTAAAAATACTAAAGGAAGAAAGTTATTATTTGTATTTGAACATTGCCTGGGTGAGGTGCTTGGTATTCAGCTTAGCTCCTAATACACTGCCACATAGACTGGCACTGTATTGCTATGTTTAACACCTTCTGCATTTTCTTAAATTTGACATTATTGTTTTGACTTTGTCTGGCAGAGATGTTTGAATGAGTTAAATTAAGAATTAGGCTGAAACTGGAGGAGGGAAGAACATACGGAGTGAGAAGTAGATCCTATGATTTTTGATGGTTTAGATTTTGAGACGATAGTCTGTCTAGACTGTTGATTTACAAATGTTGCGTTTGGGTTTTTTTTGTTTGTTTGTTTGATTTTTTTGGTTTGTTTTTTTGGTATTTTTTAACTGTGTACCAGAATGTTTTTAATATGTATCTGTTAAAGTGTTTCACCTGTAACAGTGCATCTCATTTTTGGAGAGAAAAGCATGGGAGTGTTTTCTTTTCTAGCTTTTTTTAAATTTTTGATGGAGTGTGTTGGAGCACAGTATAAACATCTTCCCATCCTGGACCTGTTGTGGAACAGCCCAGTTCCACTGAAATCAGTAAAGATAGGTTAGTTTACACTTTTGGTTAACAGGTATGTTGTTACTGAATATAAAAAAAATACAGCTCCATTGTACAAAAATTCCTGGTTTTTATACACATTTTTAAATGTTTCTCAGTTGTAATGTCTATCATACATACTATGTGATGGAAAACTCAGCCAGTTTTTTGCTTATTTATATTTATCACTGATTGGAAGTTGATGCATCTTCCAGCTTTCGAAAGCAATTGATTTTGCGAACTAAGGACAGGCAATTGAACAAGGGCTCTATTTAATTTAGCAGTGTTGAAAATGATGAAACACTCTCCACATTTTAAGATTAAAGATATTGTCCATATTTCTTGAATTTCCTTTTCTTATTTTAAGACTTTGCTGTTCAACTAAAAGTGTATATAGCTATTAATAGTGCTCTATTGCACTGTTATAATTAAATGGGGTGGTGTACAGCAGTGCATTACTGAATAATTCAGCCCCCATCACTATTGATCTAAGGCCAAATGCAGAGTTATGACTTCTGTCAGCAGGGCAAAGAATGAGCCCTTGCAGATGTTTTCTTGAACATTTATCACTTCAAAGTAAAAATTTAAAAAAAAATTTACAAAACTTTTAAAATTCATATTGAGATAGCAGCCTCTGAATTAGTTAGGAAATTTGTGCCCAAAGCTTGGAAGGCATATTGCAGTTAAAGTTCCCGTGTGTGGAGACTTTGAAAATATGTTTGGTTGGTTGGTTTTTGGTAAGTGCACTGGTTTTTGAAACACCTTTTAGGATGCCTTGCCATTGATATTAATTAGCTTTTTAAAAATTATATCTACCAGATCTATTTTTTACCACCACATATATACAGGAAGGTTGGAAAAACCTTCCTCTAAACCTATGGAAGGTTTACTAATGCTTTGTAGTAAGCATGCTATATAATTGTTAAGTATTTAATTTGTAAAGCAAAGTGCTCAGGTCCTGTTCTAGTGCAAGATCACTTGGGGTTTGATCAGTTTAAGCTGTGCTGCAAATTAACTGAGCTTGTCAATGGAAGTCTCCACTGGTGTAGCTGCCCGTAGTTGATCTGTGGTGATTTACACTAACTGAGGATTTGTCCATTTTGGAAGTTGCTTTTTGCATTCCTTGATGCCTTTAGTAATTTTTTTTGCAGATCTTCTGAGCGTTCAAGCTCAAGCTTAGGACAGCATAAGGCCACAGTTTGAATGCAGCTCTCAGGCCAGGAATGCAGACTCTGCGGATTGGCCCGAGATTCTCAGCATCATGCTTGTTCTGCAGTACAGCTGGACCCACAAACTCTTCCCTCAGTCTGCTTACCTCTTTCTTCAGTCTGCGCATTCCTTGATTTTCTGAGATGTCCAGCTCTAGTCTAGTGATAAGGGGAACACTTGCTGGGCGGGTGAAGAAATTGGGTTCCAGTACTGAATGGGTAATTATTTTTTCTGGATTAGCAGATGGTGATATTTTTTTCCTCATACTTTGGGGTGCAACTGTATGCAGTTTAGTTTTTTTCCCCTGGGGGATTTCTCTCATGCATACTAACATCTGGGGTTCTGGATTTCTCAAACACCACATGTGCTGTGAAGTTGTGCTTTATAGAATGGGTAAAAGGAGTGGAAAACTCTGACAGTATCTTGCTGGTTTGAAACCAGCTAAGGTTGGAAGTAAAAAAGATTTATTGCATTCTGGGTGCTGCTTGCAGCCTTTTTGAAAAGTATTGACAGCCAGAGTCTGATTCCTACTGGACAGGATTCCATGATTCTAAAACAGTTACATCTGGTGCTGATAACCATTGCTCCATCTGTTTATTTAGGATAGAGGTCAAGACAAATAGGAATGAAAACTGAAGTTCCTTCTTTCCCTCCAAAGTCACAGTTTAGGTAGGTTATAGTCATTGTAGAAATGTTCACATTACTGAAGCTTTTGAGCTGCTGTCTGAAGAGGGAATGTATTCTTTGCCATTATCTTCTGGAGGGAAAAATGAATTAGTGTGCAAAACAGAGACCAATTTTAAACATCAGCTGAAGTCTTCCTGCATACCAAGGATCATGGTAGTTCTTGGGAGTTTTGATGACCAAAGAAAATCAGCAATAATCATCTCAGGAACTGCAATTTCATTAAGCTAGGGAATGATTGATTTTTGTGCAAGTACTGGCTTATGTGCATATTCAGTGTCTCTCAGGGCACAAATAATGAGCTGTATAGTGCAGAGCTATATGGTACTGTGTAAGCAAATTAGTATTACACAAGGGTAAATTTTACAAAACCTGTTTTTTTAAAACTGTCTTATTTGTTTACTTTTTAAAAAGCAATGCTTGAGCCGAAATATAATAGTGATTTTTCATGGCAATTAGTCCTGCTTTGATGTCGGTGTTTTTTAGCAGGAGACTGGAAATTTGCAGTTGTTATGATGTGGTGTTGTATGTAAGGCAACATTTACATGTTGCATCATTTCTGTTCACATTGCCTCACCAAGTATCAGAACAGAACTTAGACACAGTGCACAGAACCTGCCTATTGCTGTGGGTCTGAAATTTCCCTGCATCCTACCTGTGAGTTCTGCTGGTCTCCTTGGTCTTTACATTATCTGTAGAAGTAATGACTTCTAGAAGACAAGCCTGTGGTGTTGGTGTTAGCAGATGGTAATGAATTTCACACTGTTAAGAAGCCAAGGCATCTATTTATGTGTCTATCTGTGTAAAGGTATGTTGGTTTTAGAGCCCCTGTTATTTTCCCTCAAATATTTTCCTCTGGGGTTGTCTTTTTCAAGGCTTAGTTATGAGTGAATTTCCAAAAAAATGATTTTTGACCATTTTAAATCACTGGGTTCCTCTGCTGGAAATTAACGCTGTATTACTTCATCATGGAAGCTGGATTTCTGACTTGTTACAACAGTCTCTGCTTACCTAAATCAGTGGCAAGAGACAGGTTTAAAATTGCACATATAATGGTTGCAGGTTGAGTAGAAGCACTTAGTCCACTTATTTCCTTCAGGAAGCTGATGTGAACACTTGAAAGCTGTTTAAGGAAGAAATTGATGTTGCCTCCATTTCAAAAATGCAGAAGTATCTGACCTGATAAGAAAGGATTGGTTTCAGCAATTCAGATAAGAACTCTTTTCTACAAGACACTTCCCATGTGACTAATCATCGCTTTCCAAAGTGATCTGCATCCAGCTGACGTGGTAGCTGTTAGCAATAGGAGGTTGGATTTTTGGTTGTACATAATATCCTGCTCCTGCACTGCATTATGCACGCTCAGATAATGCTGGAACTAAAATACTTAGGTGTTGGTTGAGTAAAACCTTTTCTTATGCAAGGGAATCCAAACTCCTCTATTTAGGAGTTACCCAAAAACCAATTTGTTGGATGGTCTCTCGAGGTGGACCCCTTGAAGTAGAGCAAATATCTAATATTTTGAGCTCTTAGGACCATAGAAAAGTCATTAACTGAAAAATAAAATGCTTGTTTTGTACTTTGAAGTAAAGTTTCTGTAGCAGCTCTGTTTTGTATTTACATTTTGTATCAACCATATGAAAAACAGAATACAATGGCATAACCTGTGACAGTGTGATCTCAGGTATTAGTTCAACTTGAAGCAGGAATTGCTACCAGAGGGCAGCACAGAATGCAGTTCCTCCATAGCTACATTGTTTTGTGTCCTGCACCTTCCCTCCCTACTTCCTGTTTTGGAAACTAGAAATGTTCTTTTTGCAACAGGTGAATCACGGATCCTGCAAACAATGCACCTCAGTTTTTCCTTGCATGGGACCATCCAGTACTGTGGATAATGTAGTGATCCCATGGGGAAAAATAGGCAATTAATTAAAATGCCATTTCTGTCATGCACGTGGTCATACCTCACTTATTTGCACTGTTGTCTTCTGACTTGTAGTGTCCCTTTGTTTATTCCCAGTTTTCAGTCCTTAAGAGCTCTCACTACCAGTCTTTGGTATTTTGCTTCTGCAATGCCTTTGTTGTTACACCTTTCCAAACTAGCTGTAGACAACCCTGGATCCAGAATACCAGAAACAGGCCTTTTCATTAAACTTTGTGAGTCATAGGAGGCATACTTGCCTCTTGGGTTTGACTGAGGCTGTTGCTTCAGCCTTTTCTTTCCTGCCATAGGGATATTGGTTTTTCTCATGCATGGCCTCATTCCGGTTCATTGGCACAGGGTTCAGATGTAAGAATTCCAAGTCTGAGAAGGTCTGCAATGCAGTGCTGAGTAGCAGCATCCTTGGCCCGAGGTAACCACTGCAAAAGATCTTGAGAACCATGTGCTCCTCAGCTTTTGCTGTGGGACATCCCTGATACCAAGTAGCATTGGTAGTAAGTAGTATTTGGATGAAATTGCAAATTCTTTCTCTTGCTTCCTGTGCGTCTTTCTCTCTAATGAAAGATCAGCCTGTAAACAAAGGGCTGGTAAAGAGAAATTAAATTCTAACAAGATCAGGTGAGTTATGTCTCCTCTTACCAGGGAGTCTCCAATTTGCTGCTGGTAAGTGAATTTGCCAACCCCTGTTCAACAACTCTGGTTGTTTGCAGCCATTTTCAAGAAAAATCCTGCAATTGGAAAGAAAATTGGTATAGCTTCCAATTTCTGAGTCCGTATGGAACAATCGATCCACATTTTCACAAGCTTTCCCTTTACAGTTATTAAGCCTGCAGACTTGGGTAGAGCTTTAAATTCCCTTGTAATATGCTTGGCTCTAGGAGCTGGGGGTTGAAGAAAAATGCCATGTACTGCAAGATGTGAACACATTGTGTGCTGGTGAAACTGTAAACCTTCAAATTGTGTGCATTTTTCTTGTCCTGTGAAATAAAAAGCAAAATTAATACCACATAAATCCACAGGTCTGTTTGTTCTGTAATCTATGTCATAGAGATTATATTCAGATGGGTGTGGAATGTATTTTGGAAGAAACTATTTCACATACAATAAAAAAAAGTTGTTTGAGTATTGGGAAAATCTACTTTTCTACAGACAAAAGCTGTTTATTTGAGCAAAAGACTTGTGAACAGATAGCCAATGTAAGGCCTTGTCATGCCCAAGGGTATTTCTGAATGTCACTGTGGACTTTACATGTTTGGAGTTTTTTGTCACCTATAGTATCGTACCTAGTTTCACAATTTGCATTTCATCTTTCTCAAAGTTTTATGAACTCTTCTGCTGGTATACATTGTTTGTTTGTGTGGCTTGTAAATATAGTCCCTACTCTTAAGGCTTCTCTACCACAAAAAAATAACTAACTAGTGCAAAGGAGAGGAATCATCCAGAATAATAGTTAACTGTATATTATTCTTGGTTCAGAATTCTCCTTCATTTATCTAATAAAATGAAAAGATTAAAATGAAAAGATTAAAAATTGTTTAATGAAATGTCATTTTGTTTCAGGAAAAAAGAAAGCTCCACAAATCCAAAACAGTTATTTCAGAGTAACTGGACAGACAAGCCCTTGCTATATCTGCTCACTTTCTGCTTACTAGCATAAATGTCAGTCTGGTTTTGATGAAATGCTTTAGACTCAGTTTTGTGGGTGGGGGACGTGCAGATTTTGGTTTCTACATTTGTGGTCCTGCAGGGATTTGCCAGAAGTTTCCTGATGTGCAATTACAGGGCTGTGGAACTGCAGTTATCAAAATAAGCAGTAACCACACAGGCTGTTAGCTGATGTTGGCTTGTGTAACGCTGGCTGTGGCCGATGGCTTCTGGACACTGCAGCCCTTGTTGGCACTGATCTTGTGTGTGTTTCATGAAACACATGTGTATCAAGGTTATATCTAGGGCTGTGAGCTGGTAGATTGATAAAGAGAATCACAGAATGTCCTGGCTTGGATGGTTCCTTAAAGATCATCTAGTTCCATCCTCCCTGGTATGGGCAGGGACGCTTTCCATCAGACCAGGTCAAATATTTTAAATCAAATCCTGTGTGCAAAATTGAAGGTATTTTCTGGATTTAGTTAATGGTGTACTGTAAAAAAAAAGTTATATTTCCAACATTACAAGAAGATTACAAAGCAAGTGTTAAATGTCATAAGGTTTGTGTTGTGCCTTGGGCAGAAGTGCCCAATGCCATATATGTACAAAGAACATTCAAAAATGGTCACAATTGTGTTTTGCCTTTAAAACACTTTATTTTATTTGTTAGTTCCCAGGCTTCATGCATGTTAGAAAAAGTGACAAATTATGCACTTTGTTATGCTGTGATCCTGTCTTACTTCATCTGCCAAGCATGATCAAAGTGGGTAGCACAAGAATGCCTCTGCAGACTTTGTATGGTTTAGATGACTTGGCTTAATTTCTGTCCCTGGTGTCACTTAAAACCTTTTATATTCAAGGATGATGCCTTTTGAATAATATGTAAAACTGATCTACTTGATTTAGGTTTCTGTTATGAGATCCTAAATATTTTCCCTAAAACATTTCAGTGAGTATCCCTTCATGTATTATTTGAAGTGTATTCTGTCATGTCCACAAATAGAAATTGTGCACCAAAGGACCGGAAAGAAATTGTTTACACTGTCATCATTCTCTTTGTATTGTTCTCTAAAATTCAGGGAATCTCATTTGTTAGATCTTAATTAATGTGCTCTTTGGGAGGCCTCAAATGTGTTGAAGGCATGGGGGATTTTTATACCTGAACTGTTTTCCCCTTGATGATTAGCTTCACACAGGAGATGACTTCCTGCATTAGGCTATTATCCATCTTTTGTCAGGAGAAAACAAGTCAAATTGGCAGATTTGGGCAGAGCTGCCATGTAATATTTTATGCACATTAACTAAAAGCTGTCTTCTGGATTTGGCTCTTAACAGCTCACAGAGCATCCAGAGGCCGAGTACCGATAATATTTCTTCTACTGTGATCTCAGGGGTGGAGCCCCTTCCAGAGCTTGCTGAGATTGTTTTGAATTGAAATGCAGCAGCTCAGTCCAGGGACTGAGTGCATTTGACTTCTTTATATGGTTGACTGTAGTGAATACTATAGGTGATATTTCCATGCTTGGTGTCACTTTCCTCTAAAAATCCCTGCATGGGAGCATAAGAAGTACTGAGAAGCAAACTGATCTGCTTTCTGGTTGCTTTTTGCTTTGGAGTGTGGCATTAGTGCACTTTGTGGCCTCCCTCTGTTGTGACATCTATCACTTCGTTGTACACTATTTCCCATCTCTCTGTGCTGTTGTGCAACCGCCCGAGGACCCAACATCATCTTCCTAATAAACCACTGGTGAGGATTTAGTTAAAAAACCCATTGAGTACCTATTGTAACTTGTATGTGTTGGCTTACCCTTATGCATGTGCTTGTTGTGCTTCAGAAAACCCAAGTTTTTGACTCTTCTCAAGCAGGTTGTGTTTATGCAGGTGTTCACTAATTCTAGCTGTTATTATATTGTATTTTTGCTTGTACAAACATCAAGATTACGGGCCTTTATGTAGCTCCCCAAAATGTGCACTGATGATTGGTTTGTAACTTCTGTGTCTTCACATACCAAAATAATCTTAGGTGAAGGTCATGTACAGCTAGTAATTCAGCTGTTTTATTCTCCTGTGCTCTAGAGTAGATCCAGTTTAGTCCTGGCAATTTGTTGATGTTCATTTTGGTTATGGGGATGGCAACCTCCTCTATGCTTAATTCAGAGAGATCCTTTGCCAAGCTTCTCCCAAATACGTACATGCTCCCAAATACGTACATGCTCAAGCTTTGCCAAGCTTCTCCCAAATATGTACATGCTCGCTCACCAGGATTTTGGAATAAGACTTACTGTTTTTTCTAAGATGTATACCAAACAAAAAGATCCTTCAGTTCTTCACAGTGCCTTCTTGCCTGTAAGATCTCCATTTCTTGCCCTAGCATCTCCTTGCCCCACTGAACTGGCTGGTGCATTTTGTGTTCCTAGTTGGTTGCCAGAAATTATGTCTGGTTTGAATCCATTTCACCAGTTACTACTTAAACTGTTTTTGCCTCTCTACTTGGCTTTTTTACCTCTAAACTACTGGAGTTTGTGGTCCTTGTGTTTTTCTCCAGCTTGTAAATTCAGCTTTTTGAATGTCCTCTTAATTCTAGTAAACTCTTTTAGCTTGCTGTTGGTCATACTGGCTTCTTTCACTATATCAAGCCTTTCCCAGTAGAAGGTATGCATTAGCAAAGTGTCTCCAGTATTACCTTCACTAGTAGTTTTTGTGCTGTCTGTAAGGACATAATTTTATTACTTACTAATTCTAGCTTATTTTTAAAAACTTGCCATTTTTTCCATAGCTCTACTTTATGAAGGCTGGTGCCTCATGTTGGATTATTTTAGCAAGCATTTCCCCTGAACATGAGTTGTATCTGAGTGTGTTATAGCTGCTGTTAAAGACAACTTCTACTGAAAAGTCTTGCTTCAGGTGTCATTTGGTACCATCCCAGCAGTTGCATTTACCCATGTGGTGTTCCAAGCCACTTTCTCTGTAGGAGAGTCACTGATAGCATCCAAACATTTCACCTCTTAGGTCACCCAAAGCCCTTGTGTTTTCTGCCCTTGCTGTGTCTCTCTGATTTCTCCCAGCACATCAGTTATCACTTGCTCCTACAACCCCATCACTGACTTCAGAGGTTGTATGGATAATTTGTAGTGATCAGTTTAGTTCTGAATGAAAAGAACTGCAAATACTTATGTGCAAGGAGAGGTGTATTTACATAACCATTTTTAAAAGTATTGTTTAAGTTGACTGAGCAGGCAGCAGATGAAGGATAAAGGGGAAGGGAAATGCCAAAATGTATTGTAATTGATGATGGATGTGTCATTGATGAACAAGAAAATTGAGATGATTTGATTAGTCTTTTCCAAGTAATATTATATGTGACTACTTATAAAAGAAACTTATTTCTTACAAGTGAAGTACTTTAAAATTTTAATATTCTAGTAACAGTTGCTTTTCAATTGGAATTACAAGATGAATTCTCTGCCTTTTCCCTGTATTTTGCAAGGTTGCTCTTCAAAAGGAATGGTAAAGGCTATTTGATTGGATGACAAAGTAATTTAATTCTAAAATTTGCAAATTATCACTGTAATGCAAAAAGAGCATTTTGTGTATTAATTTTATTAATTATTTTATATTTCATGTTTTAATTGAATTCCAAAATATAAGGTATGTTTATTTCATACTCAGCGCTGGAGCTGAAATGCAGTCAACATGCAAGTGTTTCTCACAACAGTTTTTTCTGACCCAAGTTTCAACAAAATGAGTGAAGTGCTGATTTGACAGAGAGAATGATCAAATTAATTTATTCCTTCTTAATAATGTGAAAATATTATGAACTGAAGCCCAGAAAGTTTCTAGTTGGAAGGGGAAGGTGGGGAAGCAAAGTAAGTACATCAAGGAGAAGTAGTAAAAATAGTAAGATAGGTAAAAAGAAAAGGGAAATAAAAGATTGCTAGTTGACTGTATTAGGAAGAACATTGATGTTCGTACAGACCGGGGAACGAGAGGCTGGAGCAGCGCTGCAGAAAGGGAGCTGAGGGTCCTGGTCCATGGCATTGAATGGGAGTCACTGAGCCCTGGCAGCCAGGAGGGCCAACCCTGTCCTGGGGGGCAGCAGGCACAGCCAGGCAAGGGAGGGATTGTCCCGCTCTGCTCTGAGCTGGGGCAGCCTCACCTCCAGTGCTGGGGGCAGCTCTGGGTGCCACAAGATCAGAAAGACACTGAGCTGTTGGAGAGTGTCCAGAGGAGGGCAACAAGGGTGGCAAAGGGCTTGAGGGGAAGCTGTGTGAGGAGTGGCTGAGGTCACTGGGGCTGTTCAGCCTGGAGCAGAGGAGACTGAGGGGAGACCTCAGTGCAGTCATAATTTCCTGGTGAGGGGAAGAGAGGGGCAGGCACTGATCTCTTCTCTGTGGTGACAGTGACAGGACCTGAGAGAATGGCCTGAAGTTGTGTCAGGGCAAATTTAGGTTTGATATTAGGAAAAGGTCCTTCACCCAGAGGGTGGCTGGGCACTGGAACAGCTCCCCAGGGAGATGGTCACAGCACCAAGGCTGACAGAGTTCAAGAGGTGTTTGGGCAACACTCTCAGGCAAAAGGTGTGACTCTTGGGGTGTCCTGTGCAAGGCCTGGAGTTGGACTTAATGATCCTGGATGGGTCCCTTCCAACTCAGGCTATTCTATGACTACAAAAGATTTTGATAGCATGTGGTAAAAGAAGAGACTGCAAGAGCAAAGAACCCTGGCAGTTTTGGTTCTCTGGTGATTCAGTGTGCATCTTCTTCAGATTGCCAAAAATGGCTATGCCGGACACAATGATACTGTAAGGAGTTTCTCTGTAGGGTTCTACCATATCTGTCAAGTCAGCATAGATCTCCTTTCAGTGTTAAATAACATCAGCCACATTCCTTTAGGAGAAGAGAGTGGATCTTTACTGTAATTCTTTCCTTATGTAGCTCAGCAAGCCACTTTTCCCTCAGCTGTCAGTGTGTATCACCAAAGAAACAGCATATACTCCTCTGCTTCTCTGATAATCCATCTCAAAGTTCCTCTCCCTGTGTCCTTGAGTGCTGCCAGAGATGTATTCTGTGCTTCTGAATCTGGGAAAACTACAAATGCTACTTTGTGGTGAAAGCCCCAGAATTTCTTTTCATACTGCAGTTCCATCCCCAGCTACACCCTCATCATGTAGCAATGGAAGAGATTCTTGTAAAGATTAGTCTTCTGAGAATACTATGGTTTTGTGAGAAGTGTTACTCAATTTTTCTGACACATCCTCTGTGGAACTGTTTTGCCAAATGGTGTCTGAGATACGTGCCTATACAGAGGATTTTCGTGGAAGGGAGGAGGTGTTGCATTTTAGTTCTTGTTTAGGAAGAGGTCAAAGATTACTAGTGCCCTATTTATGGGATCTGCTGTTTGTGAAATCCTTCAGAGATCAATGATGTTCCTATTTAAAGTGTCTCTCCCAGTTCTCTAGCTTTTTTCCCCTTAGTCTATGTTTCTAGGTTTGTTTCTGAAAGTAATGACAACCCCCTGAGCGCTACAGCCTAAGGACAGAGTGACTGGACAGTGGCCAGGCAGAAAGGGGCCTGGGGGTGCTGGTTGAGAGCAGCTGAACGTGAGCCAGCAGAGTACCCAGGTGGCCAAGGCCAGTGGCATTGTGGCCTGTGTCAGGAATAGTGGGGCCAGCAGGACAAGGGTGGTCATTCTTCCCTTGCACTTGTCACTGGTGAGGCCACACCTCGAGTGCTGTGTCCAGTTCTGGGCCCCTCAGTTTAGGAAGAATGTTGAGGTACTGGAGCAGGTCCAGAGAAGGGCAACTTGTGTCTGGAGCACAAGTCCTGTGAGGAGCAGCTGGGGGAGGTGGAGTTGTTTAGCTGGAGAAAAGGAGGTTCAAAAGAGTCCATATTACTGTACAGCTGCCTGAAAGGAGGCTGTAGCCAGGTAGGGGTCAGTCTCTTCTCCTGGGCAACCAGCAACAGGACAAGAGGACAAAGCCTTAAGCTGCAGGAGGGAGGTTTAGATTGGGTATTATGAAGAATTTATTCACAGAAGGAGTGATTGGTCAGTGGAATGGGCTGCCCAGGGAGCTGGTGGAGTCACCATTCCTGGAGCTGTTTAAGAAGAAACTGGATGTGGCACTGAATGCCATGGTCTAGTTGACAAGGTGGTGTTCAGTCATAGGTTGGATTCAATCTCAAAGGTTTTTTCCAACCTAATTGATTCCATGATTTCCTTTTCTATCTTATTTTAACCTTGAGATGGAGACTCTCCAGTTATTTCTTTGTCTACCCCTGTGCAAGATCACACTTGTCATCCTGTTGGTCCTTCCCCACGCTGGGCCCGTAGGTGATTGAAAAAACTTGTCTCTTATAAATCCCCTGCCCCCTTATTTGCCAACACTTATCCCAAGTTGCAGTACAACAGGGTCACTGTGTTAATATGTGGGACTGATGCCAACCCTTGTCATGCTGTCTTAGAGGTTCAGACATACAGTCAGAAAATTGGGTTGTCTCTGAAAGGTCAGATCTACTAGAGAAGCATTCAGTAGTCAGTAGTTTGGACAGTACAGCCCCCTGAGAAGGAACAGATTTGAATACTCACTGGATATGAGCAGCTGGTCTGTCACCCAAGCAGACCTCTTCCAAATGAGGCCTTACTCTGTCGGTGTGTTTGCAGTATTTTTGGCCTTCTCTCTCTGTGTTTTTTAACTCTTCCTCGAGTTTATGGACATTCTTGCCCATTGATGCTCTGCCCTAGCACTGCTGTGTCTGTGCAGTCAAGCTGGTTTTGTCTTTGCTGGTTTACAGCTCAAAACAGTTGGTTCCTCACCACCACCACCCCCCACCTGCCAAGAGATCATCTGATATACCAGACCTCTAAATAAGGATACTGTTTGCCTTGCAGATTCTGAATTGGTTAACTGTTCAGTTCATTTTCCCTGTCATTAGCTGTTAGAAAGCAGCACATGAAATTTGTGACATGATGTTTTGTGGAATTTTACTGTACTAAGCCTGTCCAGTTCAATGGTCTAATTAATTTCTACTGTTTGTATTCTGAAGATGAAGCAGTTAAATTATCACTGGAAACAGTGGAGTGAGAAATGTTTTCCTTAAGTATTTTTTATTCTTGTCTTTAGGAATTTTGTTTGTTTGTAGGGGTGTTAATTTGTTTCTTGTTTATTATGTTTTTTTTACATAAGAAAAGTGGTTTAAGCTCTTCACCTGTGTGCTTATCTCCAGAGCTGCAGCTAGCTCATCTACAGTCAGCAGTCTGACATGACTTGTTTTCCTGAAGCAGCATCTATAAGTTTGTCCCTAAAGCATAATTGTCAGCCACGAATTTAAATAACTCAGTGCTCCTATAAAATGTCCAAGGAAGCTGCATGATTAGTGTGACAAGTCATGTGGCTGGTGAACAGAAGCATGGACCCTTTCCTGCTCATTAAAAGCTTAATTATTCAGTCAAGGATAGGGAACTTCATTACTTTTGTACCAAATGTGTAAGAGCATTATAGCATGAATATAAAATAATTATTTTGAGTTACTTGAAATATGTGTTTATAGAAGGAAATATTTTGTACCTAAGTCCTGTCTTGGCACAACACAAACAAATGTTAATGAGCTATTTCCCAAGAAAGCTTCCAAATTCATTTAAAATAAAGGTGTAAGATGGGTGCACTGTTTAAAATTAGAATGCAAGTTGGTATCTGAGCAGCAAAGGAAAAGCCTCATTGTTTCCACAGTGGAAAAGTTTAGGAATGTGTCTGTAAGATTTTAGTGTTGTTGCAACTTGTTTTCTTACCCCATTTATCAGAATGATAAAGTGGTGACAGGAGGTACTCTGCTTGCATCCGGAATGTCTTCCTGATGTACTCTCATGATTGATGTGGTTCATTTTAGAGATGTCTGCAAGAGAGCAGCATCAAGCACAGGCTACTGTGATTGGAAAGAAAGATTCTGTCATAAATTCTAACACAGTAAAGAGAAAGTTGTTTGCTTTGCCAGGAGTCAGGACATCTTTCAAAACAGTTTTATGCAAAACTATGAAACAAAGGTCCCTTCTGCAATTAGAAATCCCTGTGCTCTTCCCTTAATTCAAAACACTTCTCTTAAGGGAGTTTGTATGACAAGCTACAAGAGTTTTAAGATATTTTTGTTGCTGTTTTCTAAGGGTAGAATGATCTGAATACAATAAATGTTTTTTTTTAACTACATTTGTTAAATGGGAGTTTGCTGCATACCTGCAATTTCCAAATCTACTAAACCTGAAGATTACTACAGACATGATATAAAAAGTCACAAATATTTAAATCTGCATTAAACATTTTAAAATCCCTCCCTCTTTTTTTTTTTTTTTTTTGGTGTGTCCTCTGTCAGCAGGGTGTTGTAGAAGAGTTAACATTAAACATACAAGTGTCCTTAGCTATTTTTTTGCCAAGCTTTACTTGTTTCCCCATATGTGTGAAAGCCACCCTTACTGGTTCATATCCCTGTGGGGACCTTCTGAACTTGAGAGTAGCCATATGTGATGGCCAGAGCTGGCCATCAAAATCAGAGTGTTGACTCTTTATTATGAGAATGCCCTTTCTGTAGACAATTATATGAATTTATGATAATTCTAAATCACTGTATATTGATGTAAATAAGATGTGGGATGAGATCTTATTTATGTAATAAGATTGTTGGTTTTAATAGCTTTCAAGATGGCAAGTTGAGAATGAGAGAAACGTATAGATCAGGATATTTTTATTTTTAGGTATTCAGGTATTTTTATCAGATAGCATTATATAAAGATTTTGGCAGTAGAAAACAAGAACAGGAGATATTAGTTTTATGAGATCTTATTTATGTAATAAGATTGTTGGTTTTAATAGCTTTCAAGATGGCAAGTTGAGAATGAGAGAAACGTATAGATCAGGATATTTTTATTTTTAGGTATTCAGGTATTTTTATCAGATAGCATTATATAAAGATTTTGGCAGTAGAAAACAAGAACAGGAGATATTAGTTTTTAAAACAGTTCCTGCAGCTGTTATTAATCATGCAGATAATGCATAATATGAGATGGTTACATAAGATCCCTTGGTTTAAAATTGCCCTTAAAATGTGTAATTTGAATCTGAAATGAAACTTTCTTCTGAGGCAGTGTGGCAGCATTACCGTCTGAAGGCTGCTGAAGACTCTTTAGCAAGATAAGGGAAATGGCTGGTGCTTGGAGCTGGAACTCCCACATTGCCTGTGGACAGCTTGTTGTAACAAATTTTCAGATTTTAGCAGAAGCTTCCCAGAGCCTGCAGCACTGGAGATCCCTCCTGGCCCCTTTTGTTTGATGCAGGTGAATAGGGGATGGCAGGTCCAAGGCAGCTGACCTTGAACAGGGGTCATCAAATCAGCTCTTGGTAACAAAGCAGTGCAAAAATACCTAAGGCTCACTGAGAACAGTATCAAATGATCAAATCTAAAAAATGCATTTCTTGTATTCCCAGGCAACACATTATCAAAAAGACTGCAGGCAAAACCACCTCCCTTACTATAAATAGTAGGTATATAGGTTGACAGCGATTGCCATCTTGTGTACAGTGATGTTCCTTAAAGTGCTCTCAGTACCTGCTTTGACTCAGTTACAGCTGCCATAAAATTTTCAAATAATATGAGCATCTTGCGTGATGGTCTACTTTACTTAATAAAAATGGAGTTATACTCTTTTTAATTATACTAGCAAGTAAGCCAGTGTGATTGGCCTGGTAACTGTGAATGTGAGTCTTGGAAGGTAAGTGCCCTCTAAGGATTTTTGTTAGTAAGTCTTGCCAAGTTCTGCAAGATATGGGAGGAGGGGTTAATTGATAAATCTGTTTTCTTAATATTAAGTCATTAATTTGATATACCTTTTAGGTGCAGTAGACGTTGCTATCCATGGTATTTAATTTTTACTTCCCTGATGCTATAAAAATAGCATGTTAATTTTAAGAATCACTCTCTACTGCTGTAGTTAGCTTTTTTTTTTTGAGGGCTCATAATGTCATCTAATGAGTAGTTCATGTAGCACAATATTATCTTTTAGTTACCTAGATTCTGTAATTAGCATACAAAGTTGTAACTCCACATGAGTATTTTTACCTATTAAATCTATAGTATGGATGAATCCTCTTTCTTAGGAGAAAGGAAAAGATGTTTTTAAGAATCATGGAGACAGCATCTTCCTGCTTTTTCCTTCCTGAAGCATATGTAAGCATGGCATTTATAAGAGCCATTTAGCCAAAATAATGAGCAACTGGTTTGTGAATAAAGGGGGAGCAGCACTCCAGGTTGTCTGCTCCTGCCTCCTGCACCTGTGTGTGTGTTCACTTGTCCTTGACCATCAGTTGAGCAGTCTCTCTGGCCCTCTGACTGCCTGCCTCTCCAGCACTGGGTGTTTGCAGTTGCAGAGTTGAAGCATGCTGCCTGCTGGAGATCTCAGCCCCCTCTCCAGGATGGGCACAGGGAGCATCAGTTGATGCTGCTTGGAGAGACAGCCACAGCACGGCACACAGCTTTGCTGGAGCTGCTCTGGGCCACAAGGCAGGCACATCAAATGTCAGGTGCCTGGCTGCAGATAAATAATTCTGGTGTGCTGGGAAAGACAAGATGCTCTGTATTTCAGTCTTGGGACTGGGGTGTCTGCATGCCCTTGCTCAAGAGAAGGAGGTAGCTCACCTTACTGAAAGACACGGATATAAGTTGTCTAAAGATTTGGGTTAATGCTGATTTGCTTCATTTATGCCATTTGTTGTGAAGCTATAAACTTGAAAAGTTTTGTGTTTCTTCTCTAATGAAGTTATTTGGCAAATGCAGATCTATTAACCCTAGAAATACAAAGTGCACAGTCCCAGCATGAGTCATAATAGTTTTAATTTTAAGGAGTGAGCAAGACTCTGGGGTTATGTGTCCTTATTGAGAACATCTCTGTTAATAATGTTTCCTTTTAGTAAAGCATCGTTTTGGAAGTCTGCCATCATTGTTGTAGAAGTGGCGCACAGACAAGAAAAGATGAAGTTTAATTGTTGTGAGGTTAAAGGATCCTGCAGTGTTCCAAACATCTAATGCTTGGCTCCAGTTTTTCTGGAGTCTAGACCTTTGAATGGACAGACTTCTCTGTAGTCCATTTCAAATTATTTTAGGTTTTCTGAGTTACTAATTCAATTGATAAAACTGGATTTGGTAATCAACCCAAGGAAACTGTCAGAATAAATAGTGCTGAAGTATTCTGCTAGTGTCAATAGCAGCATCATCCTTATCCACATTTTCATTAGTATTTATGATATTGCCTTCTAGATCAGTCTAAATTGTTAATTATTTTATAATAGGGGCAGATATAAAAAGAATATATTGCCTTCTAGATCAGTCTAAATTGTTAATTTATAATAGGGGCAGATATAAAAAGAATATATTGCCTTCTAGATCAGTCTAAATTGTTAATTCAGTAGCAGAAGCCTTAATAGTAATAGATCCTGATAATTTGTGTGGTCAAACAACTAAGTGTTTGTTGTTACTGGTATTTTGTTTCTTGGAAACACTCTGGGGATCTTCATGTTAGAATGTTAGAGGTCCTTCAGTAGAGATAATTCTGAAGATGGGTCTTATGGAAACTTGTATAACTACTTCCCTAAATTTACTGAGTTTTCCAGTTGTTTTTCTAAGAGATACCCTGTGCTGTCATTTCTGATAGTACAACCTGTGTCCTCAGTATAATACACAGGACACTTGGTTGTTGTCAAAGTTGTTACTCTTTCTGAAGCCAAGTAGCATAGTGTTGAGACTTTAGTAAAATATAATACAGACTGCTCTCAAGTTATGGACATTAAATATGTGTTCCTGGAAATCCATACTGTTTATGGATGTATAGTACTTCTGTTTATCACAGATGAGACCATTTGTCTTGATTTTTTTTTTTGTTTTTTAACCTCTTGATAATAGTGAAATGTGACATCTCCCCTTGTAATACTGTATAATGATGTTTTAATGCTGACAGTAAATTTATACTTGGTATAATACAGTGAGATATGTACGTTTTCCCATGTTTCAAGCTGCTTTATGTGTGAGGTTTTACTGTGAGAACATTGTATCATTTGGTTGCATGCCACAAAATAAATTGCAACCAAGACCCCTTTAAAATCCTCTGCTTCTCAGCCTTGGAAAGGAGGAAACCTCATCATCCATTTCTGTAGGAAAGCAGTCCCCTCAGGCTGAGACAGCACA
Source organism: Agelaius phoeniceus (assembly GCF_051311805.1). Taxonomy (NCBI): domain Eukaryota; kingdom Metazoa; phylum Chordata; class Aves; order Passeriformes; family Icteridae; genus Agelaius; species Agelaius phoeniceus. Next base: position 24,794,553 of record NC_135268.1, read on the forward strand.
CAAAATTTGTTTTATAATAAAAAAGCTTTTAAAAATAAACTTCAAGGGGGATTACTGTTGTCAACTCAACTCAAAAGCTTTCAGTTAAAATTCATTTGAGCTAGCTATGGAGAAAGGTGTTATTACTCTGTTATTATGCAGCTAGGTGCATTACTGATGAAGACTGTATTTTGCAGGAAACTGCAATCTGCATACAATTTTCTCTTTGTCTTACCACAGCACAGTACAGAAGAAATATGGATACTTTTTTGGTGCAGAGATGATGATGATGATAATGATTTTTAAAATTAGCTTTAAATTAAGAGGCTGTTATTGCCTTGGGAGTGCCTCTATTCTTACCCACCCTTAAGGCTTTTTTTTTTTTTTGGTTTGACAGCATGTGCTGTGTATTTGTTAATTCAGCTAATCACAGAAGGGTACTTTAACTTATCTTGGTACAATGTATGAGAGTAACTGAGAGTATTTCAATGTCAGGAAGTACAAAACTTCAGATTGATATGGCTCCCATTCTTCATCTTCTTTTGTTTTGCAGTCCACTCCTTTACACTTAGCAGCTGGCTACAACAGAGTTCGGATAGTCCAGCTTCTGCTTCAGCATGGTGCAGATGTACATGCAAAGGACAAAGGGTATGTATAGTCAAGATATAGAATTATTTTTTTGGTTCATGTTGCAGCACAATCTCAAATAGTTGTCTAAGAACGTGATGTTTGCTACTAGAAATCTGAGTGTGCTTCAGATTAGTTGTGATTGCTCTTGTTTTAAGGCTGCTTTTACACCTTTAATTTTTTTTCCCAAACTTTGAGCTTTACTTCCATTTACAGACTACCCTTTAAAATTACAGACTAACAGCATTTTTTTTTGGATAGGCGATGGGGAGAAGATACAAGGGCTTAGTGAAAGATGTGCATTGAAAACTTATCTATGGCCTTATTATCTTGTTTCACATATATGGATGTAATTCCAAGTAACATCAGTAATGCTCATGTGCTCACAACTAGTGGTCCTCATAGATCTATCTTCATTGAAGGTGACAGCAAAAATCAATATATAGTAGAGGCTAAACTATTCTATTTTTGCATTAAGGGTGGTAGTTATGTAAGATATCAGCAAAGTGCACAGCAGTCAGAAATCTGAAATGATACTTGCTGTGTGTTGTTCTCAGCCATACATTTCTCATCTCTAAGATGATGATTTTCATGATGGTTGGATTGGAAGGTTTAGTTCTAACATGGTAGAAATTGAGCCCCTAGTTAAAGGTATACATTTTGTATTCAGAATCCATAGAATTAAGATATATGTGTGTGCTGTCTCCAGCAGCAAACCTGAGGCACTTCCTGTATTTTCATTTTCTGCTAGTGTTAGAAGTGATTTTAAATTTTCTTAGCTTCTTTCCCTTTTTTCCTTTTTCTCCAAAATAGTCCTAAGTGTACTTAAAACTCTTAAAGTTTAACTAATTGTGGCTCTTTTTTCTGTCCATTTACCTAATGGCTTTTTTAAACAGTATTGTTGTTAAATGCATAATGACATATTATGCAAGTCAGAAAACAAAAATACACCCAAAAAAACCCACAAACACCACAGAAAACCAAAACCCACCACAACCTCCCCCATCCCCCCCAAAAACCAGAAAACACAATAGAACACCTTCCCCCTGCCTCTCAAAAAAACCCCACAAAAAATAAACCACAAAAGTCCTACAGTAAAGCTCCATATAATTCCTATTTAGGTAGATCCAGCATTATTTAAGCAGGTTGAAGGTCTTTTGTACCTTTCCAAAATTTCAGCATCAGTTGTTAGAAAATTCCAGTGTAGATGCTGTATGATGAGTTTTGAACAATTTGCTTGGAATGTGTGAGAGGTGGTTGAGTTGAACTTGAACTTGGGGCTGGAGCAGGAAGGGAAGGAAAGCAAACAAAGAAAGGAAAACCTTTCAGTACTTAGTCTGTACTGAACTTTAAAACAACCCAAACATATTTAGAATCATCTAACATCCTAATAAGCTCCCACTTTTTTTTTTAGTGGCACCACACATTTAGAATCAGTGTGGTGTTTTGTTTCACCTTGCTGTTTCTTCTTTATACATAATTTATAAGAAAATAGGCTATAAATAACTGTCACTTTTCATTTAAGGAGCTAAATTAGGCTACATGGATTTTATAGAACTGTTAGGTTCTCTTCAATGGAGTCAATTCAGAGAAAGTGCTTAGGAATTGTTCTGTATTTTCAAAATGGTCACCACTTCTAGTTAATCCTAAAGAGTATCCCAGTCAAGGAAGCAGCTCTTTCTCCACTGGTCTTTCCTTTTCCTTTCTGCTATTGTGTAGGAAGAGGGAAGGGGATGCTGCAGAAGTGGGCAGATGCATTGCTTCAGGACTGTCTTTGCTGACAGGCCTTGAAGCCCTCAGTCCTCTGAGATGACCATCATTTTGGAAGTGGGCAGGTTTTTTGAATGCTCTGTGAAATGGATAGTCTCTCTGTCTCCCACATGCACTCATAAGTTGGAATTAAGAAAAATAATGATGGAAAAAACAGTCTGAAAAATTTTCCCCAAACAAATTTTCCTCTCCTGTCACAAATGTGTTGCTGGTTCTGAGAGCATCCACCTTAAAATTAAGTTTATTTAATTGCTGTCTACTATTTGCTGTCCTAATTATCTCTGAGTTGGTTTTGCAGTCCTGGGAATTACCCCCTGTATTTTTCATAGGTATTATGGGGTTAATTATGGTTTTCATGTATTATGTGCACTGATCTGTTGAGCCATAACTAGCCTGTCATCTTGGCTTGAATTAAACTCATTTTGTCCTCTGCAGTAATTGCCCATCTCACATCTTCTTTTCAATGCATGACTTTTATTACATCTTGTGCTTGTGACTAAATCCCTGTTATTTACTTTGCTAGTGTCATTTTTAAGTATGGCCTGCAGTAATATAACACCACAAAAATTACAGGGACTCTCTTAGAAGTATCTTGAGTAGTTAAATAGGTTGTACTGTAAAAAATGGAGGAAAATCAGGTCATTTCACAGTCTAGAGCAGCAATTTGAGTCTGCTTTCTATGGATATTTGTACATCTTCATAAAATACCCAGGAGTTACGTTAGTCTTATCTGGGGAGTTTTGCCTTTCACACAGCATTTAAAATAGGAGTTCCTATTTAGGCAGAAGCAGAACACTGTTGAGGAAATTGAATGTGGAATGGGATTTTTCCCCCTCCTTAGTAGCTTCAAGAAAGATCACATCAAAGCCAGTTAATGCTAGTCTTAATGGTAGATTAAACATCTGTGGCCTGTTAAGGCAAAAAAAAAAAAACCACAACAAAAAAAACCCTCCAAAAACCAAGCAACAAACCCCCAAGTTTTAATTCCACTCTTAAGTAATGTGTTGTTTGGGAAGTCAGATTTTTATCATTAGTTTGTAAATCCTAATATTTAAATGCTTAACTATTGAATATTTTAACTTTGATCTTTTCATTTCAGTAGGGAGAAAATTGTTCCTCCCCTAAAAATGCCACTTTAAAGAAAATTGTCATTTGCCTTCTTCTTCCATGCAGTGGTCTTGTGCCTCTTCATAATGCCTGTTCCTATGGACACTACGAGGTTACAGAGCTGCTGCTTAAGGTAAGCAGAGGGATGGGAAGTAACTGCTGTTGGTTTAGATGTGTTAGATGAGATATGAACTGTTTATATCAGAGTTGAAAAGTAAGATTTTTTTTCCTACTAGTAACAGGTTCCAAACATCATATTGTCATTTCAGAAGCCTGCAACTGTAGGTCTTTGAAACAGTATATGTATTTTTTTCTTTATCTAATTTCTTTGGACTGATAGTAGAGTTGAATCTTTCTGTTCAAAAATTAGCTCACATAAAAATTTCAATTATTTTTCACAGATTGAACGGTATTTTTGTGTATGCTGGTATTTTTAATTAAATTTTGTGTGTGTGTGTGTATGTTCATACATGAGTGATTTCAACCAATTTTTATAATAAAATGAAAATCTGTAAGCTTTTTAGTTGCTGAAGCTGATTTCTTCCTAATGCAAGGCTTTTTTTGCTGTGCTAGCATGGTGCCTGTGTGAATGCCATGGACCTGTGGCAATTCACCCCGTTGCACGAGGCTGCTTCCAAGAACCGCGTGGAGGTCTGCTCGCTCCTGCTGAGCCACGGCGCCGATCCCACCTTGGTCAACTGCCACGGCAAGAGCGCCGTGGACATGGCTCCAACGCCTGAGCTCAGGGAGAGACTGACCTGTAAGTGCTTCCAGACTGAAAACACTTGCTGGTGGGTGCAAAGGGATGCTTTCCTTCCAGGCCACCTTCCTCGAGCTTCAGAAGTGGATGCAAGGCAGCAGAGTAGCTGCAGCTCTGCCGTGTGCTTTGAAGTGCACAGGTACCTCTGATACATCATTTGTCATATTGCCTGGTTTTGTGAAGTCTAGAATTATTAAGGCACTGCTGAATCAGTGACTTCGGGGTTTTTTTTTAATGTTTCAAGTCCAGTTCAGTCACACAGGACCCTCTGTATGGAGGCTCTGTATTGCATTTAGAAACTTACAGAAGGTAGGTAGCTTTGGTGTGCAACCATAGAGATGGAAATTCCATCACCTTCTTTTGTAATAATCCTTACGCTGTTTACAAACCAGTATTTCATCTCTAATTTTAATTTGTATGCCTTTGCATTCCCTCTTTGGGGGATTTGTTTCCTGACTCTTATAAAATGTAAAAGATAATTAAATGAGACAGATATGGAAACAGAGCATTATGAAGTTACAGAAAATTTCTTGAGGATTAGAATCTCAATTATAAATAAGTTTTTGGTTTTGTCTCTCACCTTTTCAGTATAGCAGAAGCCCCTAGATACTAATAATGTGATCCTGCACTACTCACAATCACAGCTAGTCAGGTTTTAGTCTAGTCACTTTTCTTTGCAGGGAACAATGGTGAGATCATGTGCAGCAGAAAACTTTGGTCTAGAAGAAAAGAGGAGGTGCATTAGTATCTTTTAGGTACTTCTCTACTCTGAGTCCTGGGCTATAGCTTCTGACTCTGAGAAGGATTAATTTAGCATTCATTTAAATTAACAAGCAAAAAAAAAAAAACAGTTTAAACTTTGGTTTATTTCTGTTTAGAATTCCTCGAATTCCTCAAGAGCAATGACGGAAGATACGTGTCCATTAATATCCACTGAAATTTGTAAACATATGTGAGCATTATGTCAAATTTGACAGTATCTTGATGGGAGAGCTTGTATTTGCATCCCAAAATATCATGTTTTTATGGTTTTGAGTTGTTTTGTCTTATACTTTGGGAATAAAGTTACATTATATTTGTTATTTCAAAATTTATTTGCACTTGTGCTTTGAGTAGTGCTTTGCTTACAAAGAAATTTAAACCAGACATTAAAACAAAGGTGAGAGAAGAAAGCCCTTCATTACCAAACTTAAGATTTCAAGCTTGCTTATGAAACAAAAATCTTTATATTTTTACTGAAATTGAGGTATTTTTTTCTAGTTCCTAGGGTCAGATGTAATTTTTGCTAACCTGCCTTTTGTCTGAACATTTTGAGAGGAACACTTATTTTCAAATTCAAAGTTATTTAAAACTCAAATGAACTAGTTGCTGAACTAAACAAGATTTAGAAATAGCAGAATTAATGATCTGTACTTGCAAAGATACACCTGCTGTCAAAACTTGTTTCATCTTGGGAACAGACTGGCTTCAAATGCTCAGCTAGTTAGCTTTCTTTAAGACCAATAGTTTAGTATTTTATATGTGTATTATTGTTGGTTTTGTTGTTATTGTTGTTTTTTATAATTTTATGGAAGTTATATATAGTTAAGCTTTACAGTGAATTCTTTGTCATGTAAATACAATACAGTTTCTGAAAAACAACTGTAATTCTTTATTTTCTTAAGAATAGCTCATAGCATTGTGCTTATTTGAACACAGACATGGGTAATGTAGAGGTCACATATGCATTTCATGTCAGGTGGGTGGAGGATAAAAGGGAGAAAAGCTATAAGGATTTAACTCAAGGCATAGCTTCCCCTATCCTTTAGCATATCTCTTTAGTTTCAGCAAAGCTTCTTTCATGTTCTGTGTCCCAGGTCAGCTGGCACCCAAAGACATGCAGAAGCACTCCTCTTTCCTCTTAACTGAGTATAGCTGTCTTTCTGCAATAACATTTATAAATGTGACATTTTGCTGAATATTAAATGTGTCTTTTTCCTCTAACAGATGAATTCAAAGGACACTCTCTACTGCAAGCAGCCAGAGAGGCAGACCTAGCCAAAGTGAAAAAGACACTTGCTTTGGAGATCATTAATTTTAAGCAGCCACAGTCGCATGAGACTGCACTGGTGAGATTATACAGTCAATCCATTTGCTTCATGATAAATGTGCTGGTAGCCTGGAGTCAAGGAATTTTATTTCTACACTATGAAAATACATTCATCATCTGAGATAGGGAATTTGGCATTGAACACTTTCTATGCTTAAATAAAATCACCACTATAGAAAAAACATAATATAATTTATTTTATCACTTTTTTCCTTCCTTCTGGTAGATTACAGAAGCTCTCCAGCCACTCTTCACTTTTTAATTTTTCACTTCTCTTGCATTTTTTCCTATGAACCTTTTTTTTTTTTGTTGGACTCTTGCTGTGATTTTTTATGGGGTTAAATTTTATTTCTGTAGCCCAATGGTTTCCTTCATGTTTTATGTGAGCGAACTTGGATTACAAATTTTCTTTACAGGATACATAAAATTATGGTGAAAACAAGAGTATATCACAGGGTCTTACAAGTTTGGAATAGTACTGACAATACCACATTAGCTGTAGAAACAGGGTTCTTTTGAGACTTTCCTGGCATTATCCTGCTCTTATTTAATTGTTTAAAGAAGCAGTGGAAGCAAAGAACACAGCCAGTATCCCAGATGTAGTGAAAACTTTGAAGCTGAGACTGATGGTATTATTAAAACCACTATAGTTATGATACTTTATTCCAATGGAACATTTTCTTCCCAGTGGCAGGTCTCAGCTGCAGGCATGCAACTCCATATTTAGTGTTGGAAACATTGTGATTGTGATCAGAACATTGTGTGTTGGGTATCAAGCATCCATATGCTCTGTTTCCTCTGTGGAGGACTCAGCATCCTTGCCTGAAGTTAGAATCAAGATAGAGAAGAGAGGTTTAAAGGCTGAATATGAAGGCAGTATGAATTTTGAGATGATGTTATCCTTTTCTTTCTGAGTGTATCAGCTGCTGCTATGTGGCATCTCTTTAGCTGTGTAATGATCACTTCATAGTCCTCTAATGTTCTTTGCTCTTTTCTGCCTGCTGATTCTGCAGTGACAGCTGGACCAAATGGAATATTTTAGGTCTATTGATGTATTTGGTTCACTGTTCATTAAGTGCTTGACTGTTATTTTTCAGTTTTTGGCTGCTATACATGAGCTTTCCAAATCATCACCAGTCCAAATGAAAGGACTTGGCTTCCAGGGTCAGATGAGGTTATGTGTAATCTAACTGAGCTATTTCTGCCCTAAGCATGATAATGTTTTCCATGGGCCACTGGCATCTCTGCTGTATTAGCCAAAAGGCCACAGCAAGCACCTGATGTAGGTTTTAGTGTTGCTTTGAGATTTGGCAATATTTCAGCGTTTGTGTGTTTTAGTACTTACCATATAGGCAGGAAATAAGGACAGGATATTATCTGCAAAGCCTTGAAAATTCTGCCTCACTTCACAGCAAAAGCTGATCTTAATGTTTATTTACAAAGCTTGCCTTTGCAAAATTTGGATGTGCCCTGCTGATTAACAACAGTGTGGAAGCTTGAGTGAAAGTTACTTCATAATGAAGGCTGAAACTGGACAAAAGATGATTATTGGTACTAGTGCTATCTATTAGCGTTGGGTTTGTGGTCTGTCTAATTGTAAACATTATCATTTTGCTGTTGGAAAGTTAGAGAACTCTTCCAGGAGACTTTCTACCTTTTATGGGTTACTGGTTTAAAATGTGGGTAAAGATACTAACAGAAAAATCCAAAAGTTTCTCCTATTTCTCATAGTCTGCTATCTTGAGAGGTCCAAACTTGAAATAAACATTTCTGGACTTGATTTTAAAGCTGGGTATTTAATTTCATATGGAACCATGCTGGTAATTCCAGGTTTCAGGAGTACATTGATAGGGCCACTGTTGAGAAGCCAGCAGATGCCAGCCACATTAAGGACAATAGTTACACCTAGCAAAGGGCTGTGTGGTCCCACAAGGGCAGGCATGAGCATTGAGAAACCCTGTGTTGAAGGCTGTATCTTTCTCATAGCATGGGAGGAAAGATACTCCAAGAGAAATGTATTGCCTGTTTGCTTATTACATGATCTGTAGTTGGGTGCATGACACAAATGGCCATTAACAAGGTCAGTACACATTGGAGCAGAGGAAGAACCAAAGCAACGTTCAAGTCCTGTCAATTTGACAACTGCAGCAGAATCCTTACAGACCCCTTTGGAGACTCTCTGCAAAAAGTTAGGCTGTTTCAAACTCTTTGTCTTTTCCTCCTTTGTTCATTATGTGTCAGTTTTGTCCTGATAGCTGGTTAATGTGGTTGGTAGCATACTGTTTTTTTCCTAAGTGACAAATAGCTTTAAAATTAAAATTGTTTTTCTGAGTAGAATAATTTAGCATTGATCACTAACCTGTATTTTGTTCAGTATGATGAATTCTGTTTGTAAATTTTGTAGTCTGTTTTTAGCAGAATAATTAAGGGATGAAGTAATATATCTTTAAAGTTCTTTATTGTCTGTGTATTTGAAATATGCTTTATTTTTACTTTTTTTGCAGCACTGTGCTGTTGCTGCTGTGCATCCGAAGAGGAAGCAAGTTACAGAACTATTGCTCAGGAAAGGAGCAAATGTAAACGAGAAAAACAAAGAGTAGGTTTCTGAAATATTTGAGTTTTCCAAAGGCCTCTGTCATACTAGAAATGTAAAAAACTAATACATCACTTTTTTCTCCCCCCTCTAGTTTCATGACGCCTTTACATGTTGCAGCTGAAAAAGCTCATAATGATGTCATGGAAGTTCTGCATAAACATGGAGCAAAGGTAAATATACTTGCATGTATTTTATTTAAGACAAAGGGCAAGAAGAAGGGTTATGTTGATTATATACCACCTAAGTTTTTTTGATAGTGGCTACTTTTTATTCTGTATGCCTTATGCTTCTTGTGTTAACCTTGAAGTGTGTTTTATCTGAAATAAGTACAGGATCCTCAGGAATCCCATTTGAAAAGTACTTCTCTCCAAGAAACTGAATAAAGGTTTTTCAGTATTTTAAAATACTCATTTTTAATGAATCTTGATATAATTTCTAATAAATATGGTTATCTAGGTGCCTCACATTGCTTTATCTTGTTGGCTTGAAAATATCCCAGGGCTGAGGGTACTGACAATGAGTTTAGTATCCTAATGCTGAGTATTCCTTAGCCCTTGCTTGCTTTTATTCTCAGGGTCAGATTGTTTTGCTGTGCCCTTTAGCTGTTAATAGGTGCTGACCTAAGTAATTTGTGAGCTTGTGACCACATTGTTCAGCAAGTTATTAAAGACAGAGAAAGGTATAACTTAACTTTATTTAGAATGTGGTTTAACTGTCTTTCAGAAGTGCTTTGGAATGATCTTTCTGCAAGTTCTTGCAGCAAACTTAATATTCATAGTAATGATATACATCTCTACTTAATTTTCTCAGAAACTCTTCTTGATGGATACTTTCTTTGCATTGGCTAAAATATAAAAGATCTGTGTTTTTGCTTTGAATGGGGCTCAGATTATTCTTTTTAACTCTTCATCTCCATTCACGGAGCTAGAAGTGAAGAACTCATTGTTACAAATTTTTATCTGTTGTATTATGTTATTGCCTGTAATGGTGATCAAGTGTCACTCTTGCTGTGGTTGGAGGTATGAGCAATGTAGTTGTATAGACAGTCAAGTGTTTTTATTTTGAAATGATGAATTTTAATTTATAAGCCTGTATGAGAGCTCACAGCCAGATTTTTTATTCACTTTCATAGTACTTTAATGGATCATACAATGGCTTAACAGCGATACCACAGCGGAGTTGATCGTGTTTGAGAGTCCTAATGCAATGGTGACTATTAAGCTTTGCCTAAGGGGGAAAGCAAGGCCAAAGTTCTTGATTATAATCATTAAAACTGTTGGTTATTATTTTCCCAAATTCACTCTTAGTAGCATATCTATGCACTGAAAGTAAAAAAAATCATTTTGCCATGGAAATAGATATGTCATGACTTTTACGGATCTGCTTTTGCACAGGAATTCAGTACTGATGGTATTTGGGTAGGCACTGAACTGGACATGCTGGAGTTTTAGACATACTGATACCAATGTACTGTCTGCTTTGAAATCCAAGGAGCTTCTGTGTGCTGCCACTGTATTCTACTGAATTAAATTAGTGCTCCCTTGAAAATCTGTCTCAGCTGTAGTCAGGTTTAGGAGTAAGCTCAAAGTCATCCTTACTAGAGTGGACCCATTTTGTTTTCTCAGTAGCACATTCTGATGATAGCTTGTAGTTCTTTTATCTCCTGAAGCAGGGGTTCCTAAGTTGTGATCCATGAGTCACTTGTGGACTGAGTAATGGTGTTGAGTGGTGCAGTTATCTACAGAATGATGCTGAGTGGTGTGTTCTGTCTTTTATTCCATCAACACTATGCAAATAGAGATACATAGTGATCATTAAACCTCCTTCTTCATTCATATCCCATATCCTATGCTATTCTAAAGATAGGCCATTCACATTTATGATCTAGAAAAGCACTTAAGTGCATGGCAGGAGACTAATCAAAGTTAACATTAAGTGCATATTTCCGTAGTGCAGTGAATCAGTGTCCAAAGTTTCCTAGCTGTAAAACAGTAAATAACGCACCCATAATTTTCAAAGAGAGGTAGATCATTAAGGCTTTATGAGGCACTTGGAAGTTCCCAGATGGGATATGCTCAAGAATATTAGTTAGTTAACTAGGCATATTTAATCACTCTAAAATGTTTGTCTTGCTTGTAGATTATCATTTGACCTCTTGCTCATGCTTTGAGGTCAAAGCACTGTAGGCCTTTGGTTCATCAGAAACTCTTGACACTGGGATTTCTTTGTTTCTGACTGTTGTGACATGGCAGCTTTCGTTCCTGAAGCATGATGCGGGTTTTGATGTTTTTCTTCTCTTGTGTGTTTGGAAGTTTTTCCTTCATGTTTTCTCTTTTTGTGTCTTGAATTTTAGGTACTTCATAAGATGTAATCAGATATATTAAGCTCTTTGATCGTGTCTGGTTGTATTTTTTACAAGAGAGGATTCTCATGAGCAGGCGAATCTAGTCTCCCTACCATAGCAGCCTCCCAGTGAAGATCCATTTGTTCTTTGAACTGCACCCTCCTGATTTTTATACCTCTCTTCTTATTTGATGCTTCCTTCAGTGAGGTATTTACATTGAACAAGCTGATTCTTCTTAGCCTTTGTTTTGGTAGGCTAAAAGCCTCATCACTTAGTCTTCCCTCATACGGGAATGTTGCATTTCCTATTCATCCTTAAAGCCCTTCTCTTTACTAGCACCAGAGGAAATCTTGGAGTTCTGGCAGCAAGAATAGAATTCATTCCACCACTGCTTTCCATGATGGCACTTCTGTACCTCTCTTGTAAGTGCCTGACTCATGCATACTGGGATCATATTTGCCTTTTTAATAGGCATGAGACAGTAGTACTCAGATCCTTCCTGTAATCTTAGAGTGCACAGAGAATCTTGGTTTTGCTAATATTTTATATTTGTGCCCTTCAGCACAATTCTTCTGTGCCACAGTCATTAATGCAAATAGTAAAGCAAAATTATCCCACTACCAGCCACCAAGCAACCTTCCCCTTTTCAAAATATTAAGTTTTTCCGTCAAACTCTATTTTTTCAATATAAAATAAAAATTTCCACTGTGATCTCTTACAAAATACTTACTGAAATGTGTATGGATGATATCAACCATGTAGGGCTTTCTCACTTTGCAGCCATTTCTTCTGTCCAAAGAGAGGTATTGTTAAAGCCAGCTTCAATCCCCCTTCTGGAAACTACTACTGATTACTGAGAGAGTAACAATTTGAAAAATATGTGTAATTTAAAGAAAGCAGAACTTTCTTCTTCTGAAATACTATGACAAAAGGCAGACAGATGATCCACAAAATAACCTGCAATAATAGCTCTAGGAGACAAAGTCATATAAAGTTCTGTAGACAGAAAATAATTTAGGATTGTTTTAGCATTTTATAGGAATTTCTGCTGTTTTCATGAGGAGCAGCTGTGTCAGCAAAAGTGAGTTTACATACAGTGGAGTATGTATGTGTAGCCTATTTTTGTTCTATGGAAAGGGCTAAAGCATGATGAAGACTGCTTTGGGGAATTTGGGATGAACAGGGGATGGTTTGTGGTCTTGGAACTGGATTTAATTATCCATTATGTTATTACTGTGTAAATTTGCTGTTTGAAGTATGTTAGATGATAATAAACAGCGAAGGACTGCTTGAATAACATGTGCTTGATTGAGACTTATTTTACAGAAGGAACATCTGAGAACATCGATCTCTTCACTCTGGTGACCAGTGACAGAACCTGAGGGAACAGCATGGAGTTGTGTCAGGGGAGGTTTAGGTTGGATATCAGGAAAATGTTCTTCACCCAGAGGGTGGTTGGGCACTGGAACAGGCTCCCCAGGGAAGTGGTCATAGCACCAAGGCTGACAGAATTCAATAAATGTTTGGACAATGCTCTCAGGAACATGGTGTGACTCTTGGGGTGTCCTGTGCAGACAGGACCCATCGATGATCCTGATGGTTTCCTTCCAACTCAGGATATTCTGGGATTTGTATTGGCAAGAATTTGCCTACTGGCAAGCAATTAAAATTAAATTGCTTATTTTGTTGTGTCTTGGTGGCCCTTACTGACAGGACAGACTAGGTTCCTAATTTGAACTGTGAAGTAATCCTTGTGTGCATTAGTTGCACATCATCAGCATGTTGTGTCTAATCAACACACATTCCATGGAAGATGCTTTCATTAGCTTGGTACTTGAGTTTGCAGAAGTTGACTGTCAATTTAAAGAACAGGTGAGAAACCTTGGGATATCTTGGAATTTTCTTCAAGAATGTTGATCATAAATATTTGTGGTTTTAAATGCCAGTTTTCACTTGTTTGCCTGCCCTGTTTGTGTGAGACAGAATTTCACACCACTACTTTTTTGATGTGGAAAATTCTCAAAGTACCATATGAAAAATAAAAGCAGAGCATCTTCAAAGAATCCTCAAACATAAACAATTCTTATTAGACCCTTAATCAAATCTTCAAATGCCATGATTTTATCTTTGAAGATTATCAAAATCTTTAATTTACAAAATATTTTGAAAGTGGTCAACTAGTGAAAAGTGTGTTTCATCCTGTTGTTTTATTTCTAGATAGTTGAGTATTTCATATGACTAAGTTGTTGTCCAAATTTATAGACACATGGGAAATTAATGTGTTCAGAAAAACACTCAGCTTTCTAGCAGTGCAGAAGTAAAAGATTAGAATGTTTTCTGAACTGGAAGGATTGTTGGAAAGAAAGACCTGCAAGCATGCAAGTTCACTGGGATCCTGGGCAAGTGCAGAGATGATGATGAATGCTCTTTAATTATGATATGCCTCTCTTCTGCAGGAGAAAATGAGCCTTTTTGAGGTCATGTCAGAGAGATAGTGTCCCTATTCGTGATGGTAGCAGAAGTTAATTCATTCTGCTCTGCTGGGAAGATCTTGCTTTATGCATCTTTGCATAATGCAGTTGTTTCTGTGCATTGGAGTAGCATGTTGCCAGCCTTTCATGATCATGGATTTGCAAATGTTCACCATCTATCTAGACCCACACAACAAACTGAAATGTTTTTGAATAACCTTGTTGTGTAACACATTTACTTCCAACATTTCAGAGAGAGGTATGATTTTCTCAGGGACCACTAAGAATTGAAAAATTAAATTACCTTTCAGAAATGTAGCAGATTCTAAATTATGATGGTTAACAACATAGAGACCTGTGTGGTCTTTTGTGATTTACTGGTTCAGTTTTTCTCACTGCTTAGACATCCAAACATCCTGACCTTAATCTTAAGCTTTTATGCAGAAGAGGTAATTGTGGAACATCTGACTGGATCCTATAGGAGTTTTCAGAGTGAAACTGACCATTTTTTCCTGCTTTTTTTTCTGCTGACTGAGCTTGAAATTGTCACCAGTGCTGCTTCACTCCTATGTTTATTGTTGGACAATGTCCTAGTTTAGAGCAAATTTTGAAGGAGACGTCTGCCCTTCTTCTCTCCTCCCCTTCACCCTTGAAACCAACCTTAAAGGTGCAAAACTAATTTCTGGGCTAAACAAACAAATGGCAATGCAAACATCATAAAGTCACCCCAGGACAGACAACAAGACACAAGACATACTGCAAGCTTGTCTTCAGAATTAGTGCAGGAGGAGAGCAGTTAGAGCACTTGCATTGCAGGGAAGGCTACTGTGGTATGGAACTGCTGGCAGAGCACAAGTTACATATGTGGTTTTTAGAATGTACACCTTTTAGAAAGATTTTACAGAGAAAATCACAGTTCTTGGAAGCTGTTGCTTTTTGTGCTGCTGTTTGTAGTGTCAAGGAGCAGGAGGAATATTTAGGGCATTTGATATTGATAAGAAAGCTGATATGATTATGAAGTATTGCAAAAAATGTTTCCTGAACAGATCCAAGCTGTTGAGCTGCCACAAGTGCCTGGCAGCCAAGGGAGTATTGCTGTAAGTGTGTGCACTGCTCCAAGAGTAGCAGTGAGGGAAGGGCAAATCTCAGTAGTGTCTGATGACACGTGACCACTTTGATTTCTCTACTGTATCTGTTCAGGATGGGGAAAAGGAAATTAAGGGAAAGAGAGGAAAGAACAGAAGGAAGTCTGCAATGGGTAATACTGAATAGGACAATATCTTTCTCTGAAACCACTTATTTAAAAACTCTTTTCAGTTGATAACTGTATTCTGCTTTTACCTTGCATTTTGAGCAGTGGAATGACTGCTTCCATGCTAAAAGGTGAAGAAATTGGATCCAGAGCCAGTGCACTGTGGAGTAAAGCTGTCAAACCTGTCATTTTAACTCCTTGCAGAAAACTTGTCTGTAAGATAATTCAGAGCTACAGCCTTCTAATTTCAGACTGCTTATAAAGGGGACCAAATTGATATTTAACTTTTTTTTTTAATAAGTGCAGCTGGAACAATCTGGCTACTCAGGGTACAGTTAAAGCAGTATACCTTGCATATTTCACATTTTGTCAAACAGAGTGTAGACTTTGAATTTGAAATGGCACATGATTTTGGACGTGGTATTGAAGATTGTTTAACCAAGGCGTATGTCTTACCAGGTCTGATTTTTGAGATTTATTTTCAATTTTGTATTTCAATTTGTTGTGCTTAAGTTGATTTTCATTTGGAAGTAAGTCCTCTTGCTTTAAGCCTTATTGGAGTATATTCTTTGGTTGGTTTTAGAGAAGTGGTACATTATTGCTGAGCAAAGATTTGCCCCAAAGTAAACATATTCCCAATGAAACTGTCTTGCAAAGCCTAACTCTGCTCCTGAGGGAAAGAGCAGCTGCATTCGGTGCATGCATCTGTCTGTCAACTGCAGCTCTTTTTGTCTCAGAAGGAAGCAGGTATTTCTTCAAATGGCTGATGTTCCTCTGCCAGAAGAATTGATTATTGGCAAACATAATGGTTTAGAGGTGAAAGGAGACCTGGAAAAGACATGTGAGATAATGGTTCTGATGACTCTGACAGTGTTCTTTTCAAGTGAATATTAATATTTTTTCCAGGGACATAGTCAGTATCGAATTGTGCACAGTGAATGCCTTGCTGCTATTGCTTCTACACTTTGTTCAGTACAGGCCTGTTTAACACAGGAAGTCAGTAATAAAGAATACATTATTTATGATTTTCTTTTTTGGATGAATGGAGCCTTATCAGCTACTTTGAGAATCCACAAATTTCATTTCATTCTGCTTTTACCATTGCTAAACTTGTGTAGCCCCAGAATTCTGCTTCCCTCTGTGCCCTTATCAGTGGTGAAAGGTATCTGGTGTCCTGAAACAGATGAGGATTATCATATGAACAAAATGATGGATTTGAGACATTCAGCATCTAGTTAATATTTATGATAGCATTAAGTTTTTTATTTGAAACAAAACTTTTAGGGCAATCCTATTAGAGTGGCATGAGGTGAGTGCAGTTAGAAGAAAGCAGACCTGTACATCTTGCTGCAAGAGAGGTTTGTGATCTGAGAAATTCCTACCCTGTCAGTCTGTAAATAATTTCAGACAATATCAAATTACACTCTTCTTCATTTATTTGGTTGTTCTTTGTTCTTTTTTGTGACTTGATATTGCAGTATTGCAGGTATTTTACTTTTTTACCCTATCTGGTAGTAGATCTTTACATAGTTAATTTAATTTAGTTTTAGTTAAATTCTGTTTAGTTATAAAATAAGTATATTAACCAAAATGCTTTTTCACTGGTTTCATGAAGGCTAGCAGGGTTTGCATACTGCATTTTAGGTAAGAAATAACAAGCAAAACCTTTGTTTGCTGTCACCACAAAGATTTTGAGATGGTAAAAAGGTGGATTTTACACAGTAACAAAGTTTATTATGCATGCAGTTCACAGCCTGCAATCTGTAGGCTTGGAAACAGATAACAGGTTCTGAGTTGCTTGCAGAGACTATAGAGTAGTTCTGTATTTCATAAAGTGGTAAAAAAGCTGCTGGGCATTTGCATTTAAATTTGTGATGAATCGCTGCTAGGTACAGAGTATCTTCTTGAAAGGTTATTTTCATGGGGGTGTTTTTCTGCTTTTTAAAGCTCTCTATTATTCTCTTCCTTTTTTTGATAGCACACTGGGAGAGATGCTTCTAGTTATTTAGCTGCTCTGTTATATCTTGACAGATGGATGTGTTTCCATTATATCATACTCTTTGAAAATTATACTCCATTTTTCCTGTTTATACAGCCTTGTATTGAGAAGAATTATATTCAGTTATACTTAACATTGATGTAAAGGCACAAAAAGTGAGGAGGAAATGTTTTTATCCAACTCCTCTCCCCCCACGCCTTCATAGAGTTCTTCATTTGACATCTTTGTTTTGCATTAGTTCTTGGTACTGGGTAATGTTGAGTTATTCTTCTTCTGACAATAACAGATGGAAATTTCCTTAAAGCTGTAAGATCCTTGAATTGTTTTGTAACAATTTATGTCAAGTTACCTCTTTCTCATACTGTGATAGTGTTTCTTTTCTTGCACGAGTTTGGTCTTCATCAAATTTCACAAAAGCTTGATCCTATTTAAAGTATGGTTCTGGGGATCCTCTATTGTTTGTTAGCCATGCAAACAAATAATCTGTGTTAAAAGACAGAAAAACATTTGTGGTAAATTGTTTTTCCTTTGGAGTGTTTGCCTGTTTTTAATTTAGTTTTGTTTAATTGCAGTGCAGAAGAATTCATAAGTAAATTTTTATGCTGAAAAATTCTTCTTACTGCTCTTCTTACTAAGGACAGGGACAGGTGCAGCCTTTTAATTACAAGAATGTTTTATTTTCTATTGTTGCTGCTTTTTCAGATGAATGCACTGGACACACTTGGTCAGACAGCGTTGCACAGGGCTGCCTTAGCAGGGCACTTGCAAACCTGCCGGTTGTTGCTGAGTTACGGCTCTGATCCCTCCATCATCTCTTTGCAAGGCTTCACAGCAGCACAGATGGGAAATGAAGCAGTGCAACAGATCTTGAGTGGTGGGTAAAAGTAAAGGCTTGTGTATTTGAACTTCAGCTTCTCCCTTTACAGCTTTGAATCTTGTTTCTTTCTCAGTGCATGAGACTTGAAGTAGTTTTTTCATCTCTCCTTTCTGCCATCAAGTGCACACAACTACAGTATGTATTGTGTGCCACTTGTCAGAAAATCAAGTAAATAGCTCTGCTCAGTTCAGTGATTTTGAGCAAATGGAGAAGATAACCATCTTGTAGATCTAGAATAGGCTGGCTGTACAAGAAGGTTGTAGGAAAGCACATGTAGGGGGTTTTGAGATTCTTTTGGTAGCAAATTCCAAGGCAACTGGAATATTGCTGAGCATGTAAGAAACCTTTTTCCCTGCATCAGCCAACCTGTTAGGTACTCCCTACTTCAGCAGTCACAAGCAGAGTGTTACTGGCAGAAAAACCCTGATAGTTGCTAAACAGTTTGAACTTCAAATCTCTTGCTTGTCCAGTAGAGAAAGATTTTACTGTGAAAGTGCTCTAGATAGTGCTTAGGTAACAATTTGTCCATATCTTCTATTAAAATGATGAATAGATGTTTGAAAAGGGTGGCACTATTTTTCATATAAGTGCTTAAGGGTTTGCATCCTCTTACCCACGTTACATTTGAATTTTTGCAAGTACAGAGAAGAATAATTGCATCAATAGCTAGTAAAGAGCAAGTAACTCACGTTACAGTGAGATGTGGAGGTAGTCAAACAAAGGCAGATATCCAGATAGATGAGAAGACATGTAGCTAGAAACTACATTTCCTCCAGTGTTTTCTACAATATTGCCTTAAAACAGGACAAAACAAGGAAAAAGCATTTTACAGCAGTGCAAAGGACTGTTTTGGAGCATACCCACTCCTGAGATGTAGCTGGTTACCTGGGTAGTGTTACCTGTTAAAATGTGCACGTGAATGTATGTATGTGGATTGAGAGAGAAGAATGTTGGCAGAGTCATGTCAGCTTTAGAGTCAAAATCTGACTGATTTGCTCTAAAACTGAAGTGCCTTATTCAGACATGTTGGCAATATGAACTTGAACATCACAATCCCAGCTGCATTTTCAAAAGTAACAACAGACCAGCTTCACCCCCCAGCTGTGGAAAATATGTTGAGCACAAGTTAATACCACTTATGTATCCTAAGTAATCCTAAAGCATCTTTTCCCTTTGTAGAAAGTACACCGGTGCGCACATCCGACGTGGATTATCGGTTGTTAGAGGCGTCCAAAGCTGGAGACTTGGAAACTGTGAAGGTAGGTTTGCACAGTTCATGGGAGTTTTCTACTTGGCATTGCTGTACAAGGCTTGTGGAAACAGTGCTCAATGGATGGTAAATCATAAAAAATGGGAAGTCATGGATCTTTCTTTTTTTTTTTTTTTTTCCTTCTAGAAGGTAGTACATTAAGATGTACTGAGGTGTGTTTTTCTTGGGTTTCTGCTTGTTTATTCTGCCAGTCCTTCACACATTCATATCTTTGATGGACTCAGATGTAGCCATAATTCTTTGAAGCAGACTCTGTGATTCTCAGAATCACAGTTTAGTAGAAACAAGCCCTCAGGTGCATGATTCAATCAGATGGCAAGCAAATACTGTTAACAGGTAGCAACTTAATATTATAAACCATCCTTAATCTGAAGGTGAAGGGTCAGGCTGTGGAATCCCACCATCACAGGAAGGTTTGATCTTGTTTTTGATGCTTGGTCTGTGGACAAAACAGCCTGAAGATGGACTCTTGTGCATACTCTCCCACCCATGAACTTCAACATAATATACATTAATATTCAAACAGCAGCAATTTTGTGTACCAGCAGCTCCTTTGACTGCCAAGCTAAATGTTTCTAATTTTCTGAAGGCAGTATAGACCAGAAATGGTAATATATCTGGAGAAAGTTACATGGCCTTGAACCTGGTACTTAGTGATGTAGAGGTTCACCCTTTCTCCTACATTAGGAACATCTTAACACTGCTTCCATCATTTAAGTCTTATTTGTTATAGAGGTACATTCAGCTCTAAATTTAGAACTGCTATTTTTTAAACTTTGCATAAGTGGAAAGAAATTTCCTGATACTTCAAAAAATTTGTATAATATAAATGGATCAGATTTTGTGTTGGGGTCTTTGAAGGTGATAGTTTAGGTATTTGCTTTTGAGTTTGTTTGTTTCATGTTTTGTTGTTGCTGTTTGGTTTTGGGGAGTTCCTTATTTGTTAGTTTTAGTTCTGTACTCGACTTTGTGTTCTTTTGTCTCCACAGCAACTTTGCAGCCCTCAGAATGTGAATTGCAGAGATCTGGAAGGCCGTCATTCAACACCACTGCACTTTGCTGCAGGATATAACCGGGTGTCAGTGGTGGAGTATCTCCTGCACCATGGAGCAGATGTGCATGCCAAAGATAAAGGGTACATTTCATTCCTTGATATGTTCTGCTGTTCTCTATTGGTGTGAGGCTTATATCCCTTATATATTCATTTTGCTTCAAATTTCAGTGACCATGGTGTTTTTCTCTTGAAAATTTTTCTCTTTCCTCCTTGTTGAGCATTGTTCCTGTGCTCTAGGGAGGTTTATAGACCATTACAGCATACTTTGCTTTCTGGAAAAGCCAATATCAAGTACATACCTGGCACTGTAATACATGATCCTTCTCTTCCCCTTTTTGCCCATTTTGGAGACTTTGTTTTTGCTTAAAAGCAGCCTTAACTTGGTGATATTTTTAGATGATCTAAAGTAAGTTTTGAATAAAATGAGGTAAAATACCAGGGTTATCTCTGGGCATTTTTCTAATTATGTTAACTTTTATTATTAAGTTAATTATTTTTACAGTTAATATTCAGTTAAATTATATTAAAAATCTACCTTTTTTTTTGCATTAGTTTTGAAGCAGCATGGTTATATTCACTCTTTTACTCCATATATTAGTTCAGGGTGGGGGATAATAAATTTCCAATACTGTACTTTCAGGCTTACCCTGGAAGAAGTGTTTGAGTATCTTTCTGTATCTATCATATGTGCAGTACTTACTAATAACTGCACTTCAAACACATTATATGGTGTTATGTCTTTCTTGAAATTTACACTCAAATATCCAAACTTAGAACAACTGTGAGCCTTGCAGTTTAGTTTTTGTCTGTTATTAACAGCATCGAAGTTGCTTGTGGAAGCTGTAACATTGGGGCTTGCTAAGTATTTAAAAGTCTTGTGGATGAGAACTGAAGGAGGATAATTAAGTTTTAATTGATTTTTAAATAGAGAAATAAAACCATGAAAACTGAAAAACTGAAAAAAAATAATGTCTGGTAAAAGTGGGAGTTTTATCTACTGATTGCATATAAGATTTTATTCTGTAGCTGTTAATGCTTTCTCTTTGATTAGTGGCTTGGTACCCCTGCACAATGCCTGTTCTTACGGACACTACGAAGTGGCTGAACTCCTGGTGAGGCACGGTGCTTCTGTCAACGTGGCAGACCTGTGGAAATTCACTCCTCTACATGAAGCAGCAGCAAAAGGAAAATATGAAATCTGCAAACTGCTTTTAAAAGTATGTGCTGGAGATCTCAGATGTGTCCTTAAATGCATATACATTTATTTTTTCTGAAGATTAATTAATGCAAAGTTAATTGCATTCAGTGAATTCTTTGTGATATCTTTGAATCAGTTTTTATCTTGCAATGGTCATATGGTTTCTTGTGTAATATCATTGACTTAAGAAGAATCATCTTTACAAGTACTGTTTCTAGCATGTGTATTAATACTGTTAGCCAAGTAGGACAAGACTCCGAAACTGGAAAAACCAGCTGAATTAATGTGAAAATGGCAACTCCCTACCTTGTCCTATCCATCCCTTTCTGAAATAGTTACTGCATTTAAGTACATTTTGTTAATACTTATGCAAGAGTGTGTTACAGAGCCATAGCGGAAGGTGGGTCCTAAATACTGTTTGGTATGAGAGGAATTGAAAACTGTTATGTTAATGTATAATTTATCAAGCTCCTGGAGGAAATGCATGTTAATATACTGTGGCATAAATATTCATGATACTTAAAGGAAGAACCAGTTAAAAGCATGAGGTAATGCAAAGATATTTCTTTGAGAACATGAGTTTGTGAAACTTCTTAACATAAGGTCAGATCCTGCCCTGAGAGGATGAAAGGGAGTGCTAGAGTCAAATTTCTTGCCAATCCTATTTCCTCTTCCAGCCTTGCCTACTTATGTCCCTCTGAAGCACAACATTTAAAATAGGAGAAAGTCAGAATATGGATTGTCTTAAGATATTGAGGATCTACCCCAGCCACTTTTCATTTGCTGCTGCAAAGCCCCACTATTTCCCTCCTATATCATTAATTATTTCGCTTGATTACCAAAAAAGCAGTCAGAGAGAAAAGAATGATAGTTTGAAGCACATCTACAGCAGAAACCAGGGGATATTAAGAGATGTCTGTGAAGTAGGCATGGTGGTGGCCTGGAAGTAAAACCCTGATAGAGATGTTAGCTCAAGCTATAGGAACACCTGTAATCTCTCAAGCACAGTGTTGCATTATAGATACTGGAGATCTCTGGCCTTTTCTGGTCGTTCCACAGGGAATTTACCCATATTTTGTCTTCAGAGGATCCTGAATTGATGTCCAACAGGAAATAGAAAAGTGCTGAAATTTGTTTTTTTAAATCACTCTTTCACAAGATAAGAGCTAAATATGCCCTTAAGGTGACACAGATGTAAAGTCTCTGGGTGTCTGTGGATATGTGCTCACACTGCAGTTTACTCAGGGTTTCTCCTGCTGTGCCTCTTATGCCAGCTGGCAGTGTTGTCAGTTCTGCTGAGTTGTGGATGTTGAGCTTGACCCCTCCTGACTTGTGCTCCTTCTCTCCTGATCTGCTTGAAGGAGGAAAGAAAAATAAACAGGCATTTTGGAGACAGTGTCTTTTTTAATCACCTTTCTTTGAAATAACCACCTTCATTTATTTCTATGCCTTGGAAGGGGTCGCAGAAGACACTGCCTCTTTGTTGAGATATTTATTTTGGAACTATTTAAATAGTTCCAATTTTGATGAGTTTTAAATTAAGGGATTTTAGGTCATATCTTAGAGAAGTTATTGCAGTCTAGAAATCTTTCCACAAAGAATGCTCTCTTCCTAAAAGAACCACAGCTATGGAAACTGCTTCTATGTAATCAATACTCTCTCCTTTCTGTCCCTTGCTCTTCATCCTTTGCACCATGAGCACAGTTGTACTGCTTCCAAATACAAAGCAGTTGATTCTCTCTGTTCTCCTATTGCTGTTCTCCCAGTCCAGTGGGAAATGGCAGGGTAGACTTGCTGGCAGGGACTGTGTTTGACTGTTCTGAAGAGGTCAGCCAGAGAACTCTAGCACCAGCAGCTGCCTCTGCTTTATCTATCTTTGTTTTGTCCCACTGCTGCTGAGAGTGAATAGGGAAGGAGCTGTCCTCCCACAAACCTGAATATGGACGTGACTCACACCATATGCTCTGCATAGTTGTGTGCTCCCTTCTCATCCCCTGATGCTCCAGTACTGTGTTCTTATCACTGCCTGATCTACATGTTTTACCAGCACAGATACACTCCAGCAGATATCCAACCCCACTTCTTCCAAAGACCTGTGCACTGCTTAAGATGGTCCTGTTGTCTATTGGAAAGTGCAGAGAAGAGTATTTTGCTGGTTCCCTTCTGAAACAAGTGCCTTTCGATATCAGGGTGACCTTTAGTAAAACTCAGAGCCTGGCTTTGCTAGCTCAGAAGGTTGTGCTCAGGAAATACCTCTGCCAGCCACTTGCTTCCTGCCAGTTTTCAGGAGAAGGGGAGGACTGGTAGCAAGACACTTGCAGTTGGCTTTCCTTTCACGCTGCTGTGCCAGTAAGAAATAGCTACATGCAGGAAATGCTCCTGAACATAGTTCAGTTGCAAGTAGAGCAGGGACAGCTCTTGCCAAGGGCTGCCATTCTTGCCTGTGGAATTGAGATTCACACAGCTGTGTTTCAGACCAGTGCTTTTAGGCCTCAGACTTCTGAATTTATTTTCTTGTGCCTACTAATCTGTACAATTATTACTTCATTATGGTGGGTCTGCAAAATCCCATTTTATTTGGCAGAATAGTGACACACGTGCAGTGCTGTGTGCATGACTGTGACACTAGCATTCCACTTGCTCTTTGCAGCATGGAGCTGATCCAACAAAAAAGAATCGAGATGGGAACACTCCTTTAGATTTGGTGAAAGAAGGGGACACAGATATCCAGGACTTACTGCGAGGAGATGCTGCCCTGCTAGATGCTGCCAAGAAGGGGTGCCTGGCACGAGTGCAGAAGCTGTGTACTCAAGAAAATATCAATTGCAGAGACACCCAGGGAAGAAATTCAACCCCATTGCATCTTGCAGGTGGGTAACGTGCCAGGTTTTCAAGGCTTGTATGTTTGTGGTAGGTCTACAGATGTAATTTGCCAAAATCAGGATTGGTATAGGAAGAGTTTCACAGAGAATTGTCCTGTACAAAGAGTTAACTAGGGCACCTATTTCAGGAGGTAATACAATTGCTAGGGAAGAGGAACACTGCAGTTGAAAAATTGCCTTAGCTTTTCTGTTGAATATTTTTCTTTAGTTTAGCTCTCCTAATACCTACTTTCTTTTCCTGTGCTTTTTCCACAGCTGGTTACAACAATTTGGAAGTAGCTGAATACCTTCTTGAGCATGGTGCTGACGTTAATGCCCAGGACAAAGGAGGATTAATTCCCCTACACAATGCAGCATCCTATGGGGTAGGTGCAGGCAGTCTTGCCATGAGTTGAACAGCAAGGGATTCCTTGAAGTCATATCCAAAGCCAGATATTTTGCAGCTGTTTTGCTGTGAACACAGTTCAGGTTTTGATGAAGTATTTGTTGGGCTAAATTGCTGTTGTGAGTCCTACACATTAAATAGGACACAGATTCAGGTGTGCTGTAGCAGTTAAATGATGCAGTTTGGAAAGATCACTGCAATGTAGCTTTTATGCAGGCAAGCAGATGCACAGGATTGAACAGTTTGGGGTGATATTCAAAAGAGAAAAGACCTCAAGTTGTGTCTGAAAGACTTAGATGGAAGGAAGAGAAAAATACCAGGGGGTTGTGTGCAGATGAAGACAGGGAAGTGGAGGTGTGTTACAGCTGGTGTTTGGTGGGAATCTATTGCTAGAGTTGAAGGACTACTGTGTTTGTAATGTGGTTGTTCTCCAGGGCAAGCCATCTGCTGCAGGGGGTGCAGTGACAGATTCAAGCCATTTCAGATGAGGCAGGCCCCCTTTCCTCCATATAGGAGTAAGCATCTGTGTCCCAGTTGCACAGATGCCTAATAGATTGCTTATAAGCAGTTGTTAGTTGTGGACTGGGTGAGAAAGAAGTCTCTTGTAAATAATTGTACAGAGACAGTGCTTGAGAAGCTTCTAGCACTGTGCTTACAGTCAGAGAGGATCTGAAGCTGATGAAGTACTGGGTTTGATGGTCACAATATGCTTTGTCTGTTACTTATCTGGCCCTGGTACAAGTACAGCAAAATCTGGGACAGGTGACCCTAACAGAACCATGATTGCTTTTGTTTGAGAGCAAATGAATTAAAAAGGGCAGTGTTCACCTTGTTTTTAAAAAGAGCATCAATGGAACTCAGTCTACACCATTTGTAGTGGTTCTTTACATCACTCTGGGATCCCAGTGTCCCAAAGAGCAAAAGGCCCCAAATCCTGATGAAAGATTAGAAAGCAGCACAGAATTCTTTTAAGTTACAGAGTCTTAATACCAAGTAATATTGTTTATCAGCATCTGCCTTTAAGCATTCATTCCCAAGATGTTTCTAAGATCTAGAGATAAATTCTCTTGGAAAGACTGTGTTCTTTTCTTTGCCATGAGAAAACAAAACACACATTTTACACAAACCCGAACCATTTCTTATTGGCATAGAGAAATATCAGAGATTGGTTTTAGTGGGTTATAATTTCTAAAAATCATAATGCCAATCTAACCTGGTTGCCCTGCTTCCTCTAGGAAACATTAAAAAGGCAGTGTTTGGTGCTTTTCCATCAGCTTATTTAGTTAAGAGTTGCTTCATACCTTTCCTGGCATCCCACACTTCTCTGTGAGCTGTCATCAGCCTGTTCAGATCTCTGTGATGGGAGGTAGAGAGGAGAGGAGTAATGGTTTCACAAGTTCATAGCTGGCAAGATTCACAAGCTCTGCCTTTTCATCACAAAATTTCTTCAGTTCTCCCACCCAGTACTTCATGATGTTTGTCCCTCAATAGGGCTTTCTGTGACAGAAAAAAAAAAAATCACAGGAACAGCAATTGCTTTAAGAGTTTGGCAGAGAGGAAAAATAAAGTTGGCAGTATTTTCAAACCACACTTGTTCAGAGACCAAGCTGTTTTATGAGAGCTGCAAAGAGTCATTTAATTGCCATTGAAGGGAAAAAGGAAATCCATTGGCAATTCTTTGTGCCTCTGCTTACAATTTCAGTGTTTCGTGCTCCCACCCATTCATTTTGACTACCTGCTTTTTTTTTCTTTGCTGTCTTGCACAAGAAGGATCTACTGGTTAGAGGCAGGCAAAAATTTAATTTGTCAGTTTTCTCTTATTTTTACTTGGGAGACTTCAAGGACGTATATTGATGGAAGCATGGGGTTATAAGTTCATTACTTTTATAACCCATGTAAAACAGCTGTTCCTTGTGACACTCATAATACATTTTATCAATTGCAGCTCTCATAAAGTATGAGTGAAGATAGAACAGATCTGTGATGCCACAGATGAGTTCAAAGTCTCTTGCAAGAAAGAAAGTACAACAAAGACTTCTGTATACACGCAGGGGTGGCTCAGTAGCACAACACATGGATCTTCAGAGTTTCTAGTATTGTGTCACAAAAGTTGCAGCCCAGTAAATTCACCAGTTCAAATTTGTCCACAAATAATTTTTTTAAGCAAGGTTAAGTATCATGTCTGCTCCTGCAGCTGGCACAAACTTCATGCTATGTACTTGGGGTGATTTGACAGAAATCTGCTTCTGTGCCTGATCCCAATTTTTCTGTGCTAGTGAATGATCTGCTAGTGCACAGACACAGATGACTGTGGAGCTGCAGTATGAATTGGTCTCTGGAGAAGTGTGCTGCTCCTGTGACACAGGAAAGAGAAACCAAAGGAGTCTCTAGGCACCATTACCTCCAGCACAAAAAAAAGGAATGTATGTTTTACCAGTGTCATGTTGATTAGGATGTTCTTGTGTTTTCCAGCATGTGGACATAGCAGCACTGTTGATCAAATATAATACATGTGTAAATGCAACAGATAAATGGGCATTCACACCTTTGCATGAAGCTGCACAAAAAGGAAGGACACAGCTCTGTGCTCTGCTCTTAGCTCATGGAGCAGATCCAACCATGAAGAACCAAGAGGGTCAGACACCACTAGACCTGGCAACAGTAAGTTCATATTAGCCAGCCACAGGCTGCTCTGAAGGATGTACTCTGCATATTAAATTCATTTCTATGGCTCCCTGGCATCAGCAGTCCTCAGCTTCCATTGTGCTGAGGTGGAGAGAGAAGGGCATCTCCTGGGTGCCTCTTTGTGGCTTTTTATCCATGGGACCAGGCATTTTCCTTTGGCTGAAATCTTAGCATGGCTTGTGATTTAAGGTTTGCTTCTCCTTAAGTATTTACTCCTGGAATCAATCTCCTCATTCCCAGGAATAAAACTCTCTGAAATGTCTCTGATGGTCAGAAAAAACTGTACTGTTGGTGATTATTTCTTTGAACCTAGGAGGAACACCAGATGGGCCTTTAGAGGAATGGGAACATTTGGTGGATTGTTACGCTCAGTGCCTCCATATTACTTCAGTTCCTTTTTAAAACATTAACTCCAAAAGAAAATTCCAAAGAATTCATTCTACCTCTAAAATTTGCAGGTGGCTATCAAACTTTTTCTAAAACTGGCTTCTGTAAACTTTCTTGTAAATGGTTTAAAAGCCTAATAAGGTTTTATGAACATGTATGCCTCAGCCTAAACAATCTTGATGGAATAGATAATGCAACCAAATTGCATGCTGTGTCTGGTCTCAGTGCAAGTATCTTTTAGGGTTACTGGTTTATTTATGGAGAGTTCAAGAAATATCCTCGAGTAATCTGAGCTCTAGAAAAAATGCTTTGTGATGAAGGATATGAAAATTATTTGATTTCTCTGCAGGAAAATAAGAGTGTCTTAATCATGTTCTACAAGAATTTTTAAGGAGGAAGTTCTTGAAGATGAGGGTGTTGTTTAATTAAGTCAATAAAGGCTAAATCCAGCTGTTAGCTAAGATCATACTTCTCCTGGGCTCCTGTCCTTCTTTTTTTCTATTCTAACCCAAGAGATGTGATTATAGCAAAGGCAGTGGTAATCTTTCCACTGAAACCTTGTTCCAGTGCACCTGAAGTTGAGCCTGACAGAAATTCAGAAGTGGCATTTCCTGTCCTAGGTTCTGAAGGATTTCAAGTAAAATTGCTGCGTTGTTCTCTCTGGCTTTAGCACTTACAAAGCCATTCTGCCAGAAAAAAATTAGATGTAGTTTCTTATATACCTTTAGAAATGGGGAGAACCTGATTCACCTATGTCTTGAGTGGTGAATCAAAATGTTCTTGCAACTGTGAATTCCCCTGTAACAGAAGCTGGCAGTTTTCTTTCTAATGGGGACCAGAACAATCAAATAAAGCAATTAAAAGTTATTTCCAGAGATCAGTGACTTGTGACAGTAGGAGCTCACATTGGGTGTTCTTTCTGTTTTTCAGGCTGATGATATCCGAGCTCTGCTGATAGATGCAATGCCCCCAGAAGCTTTGCCTACATGCTTCAAGCCTCAGGCCACTGTTGTCAGTGCCTCTGTGATCTCTCCAGCTTCCACACCATCCTGCCTGAGTGCTGCCAGCAGCATCGATAACCTCACGGGGCCACTGGCAGAACTGGCCGTGGGAGGGGCATCCAATGCTGGGGATGGAGCTGCAGGAACTGACAGGAAGGAAGGAGAAGGTGCATTTGCTGCTGGACAACTTTACATTGCCAGAAGTACAGTAGTTTAGTATCAAAATAGACCTTGGTTCATCTGAAAAGCATTTCTGACTAGCCAGAAAATACTGTGCAGTTTGAACTGTAATCAGTCTTCTAAAGTGTCTGGTGTTTGTTAACTGTTCACTGTAACTGTTCATCTGTGTTTGCTGTCAGTCATTAGGTCTGACTACAAATGCAGATCTGATTAGGTGCCCTGATGTTCATTGACTTCATAAACAAAATCCAATGAGAATTATTTTGATGAAGAAGTTTTGATTGTGATGGCTGGGGATTTTGCCAAGGTTTTTAAACCCTTTGATTAGTATCTGGAGTCCATGCTTTAGGTCAGAATCTAAGGGGGTCACATAGCAAAAATATACCCACCCTTCTTTTCCTTCTCTTTGCAGTATGAGCCTGTATTTGTCACAGATGGTTTGTGCTTTTAATAGTTGATTCTGAAGAGGGAACGGTGATGAGCTTTGCACAGAGCTTTGACACAGTGGAAGTAGATTGTTTATTACAGACATAGACAAATTGATTTAAAATTCCAAACTCTGATTCTTTTCTTAGAGAATCAATGGTATTGCTTGATTTATTTTTTTTAAGGAGGTTGGTTTGGTTTTTGTTACTTCAGATGTATAGTATGTAAAGACTTGTTTCTTCTCTTACAGTTTCTGGTCTTGACATGAACATTACCCAGTTCCTAAAAAGCCTGGGTCTTGAACACCTTCGGGACATCTTTGAGACAGAACAGGTAAGTGGCAAGCCTCATCTCTATTTCTGTGTTTAGGAGATAAACTAATGCAATAAATTTGAGTGACATTTTCATTTTCTAATTGAAAAAGGGAAGGAAAAAACCCACACTTCACATCTCCAGAAAAAGAAGTGTGTTCGAGTTTTCTTTCAGTTTTCTGCAAATGAATTGCCAGATACAAATATGGTGAAGTTGCAAAACCTATGAAAATATCTTTTCTTGTTGGATTCAGGTGTCAAGTAGCTTTCAGTTACACATACACTGTGACTGCCAATTTGGCTTGTATTCTGAGAGTTATTTTGAACCTTGTGAACTTTGAACATGATGACTATAACGAAGTTAGGTTCAAATGTCACCTGTGTTTGTCCTTCAGCAGTCTTGACAGCCAAACAAGCCTTTCACCACCTGTAGTGCTACATGTGATAGTTTGGTTAGTTGAGAAATAGGGGATTAAAACCTGCAGATTTATCAGTAATTCAGCATATATTAAAAGGGTACAACTAATGTAAATTTCTCAAGCTTTCATTACGTTTTATGGCAGAAGTACCTCTAATGAATTTGTAGATTCCTTTTACGTACCATTTCTTAAATTTAACATGTTGCAGTTAAATTGATCTGTTTACATGACTGAGATGGATGTACATGTGGAAGTGAAAGGTAAAAGTTCAAGAGACTGGAATTGATGATTATTTTTTCCTCTGGCCTCTGCTGCTAATCTTTTATTGAGGAATCAGGAAACAAAGGTTTGAAATGTGATGTGTTGTTTACAGTTCCAGCTGTTTCTATAAAATGTTCAAAGATAAAATACCATAGAACTTTTCCCCTTCTCATACATGAAGCATAAGATCCTCTCTTTAGTTTGGAACTCCTTCTGTTCAGAGGGAAACCAACCTCAAACCAACCTGTTCACTTCTCAGGTTTTATTATTATTTTCACACCTTCCTGTTGCCTAGCTGGTCTTGTTCTACTTTTGCTTCCTTGACTCCTAACCTGTTAAGAGCTTCCCTGCTAATAAGATTTAACAATGCAAATCGGATTCAATATATTCATCATTTTGAAATCATCTAGCTCTTCTTATAAGTTTCTTTGTAGAAAAAACAAGCTCATCTTCTTTAAGCTTATTCTTTTAAGCTGGTTTTCCATGCACTGCCTTCATATACACTTTTTCACCTTGGCTCATTATTAGTAAGGTTGTAGAATATTAATATCTGCTTGTGTAGTGAAAGTAATGAATTGTACAACACTGTGAAACATTGAATGCTTCAAAAGCACTCCCATATTTGTGCCAGCATTTCAATGTATCCCCCTTCTACCTAAGTAAAAATGTTTGTGAGAACTTTCTTCAAGAACCAGCTCTTGTTAATTGGTGTGAGAGAAGTGAAAGTTTTGCACAACTTCAGTCTGTAGCAGCTGGGTATGGTCCTGTGATAGGGACAGGTTTGCCAGAAGGTGGCAGCAAGTAGAAGTGAAGCAAAACATTATCTACCTTTATGCTTTTGGTTGCACCATGAATACTTTCCCATTTCTGGAGGGATAGGTCTCCAGCCTTGAAAGTCAGGCCAGGTTTGACAAGTGATTTTTGTGATCTTTCATCTTTCCAGATAACCCTGGATGTGTTGGCTGACATGGGGCATGAGGAACTTAAAGAAATTGGGATCAATGCATATGGACATCGCCACAAATTAATAAAAGGTGTGGAGAGACTTCTAGGAGGTCAGCAAGGTAAATGTGACACTTTCACTGGCTAGTCTAAGTGTACCACACAACAGGCTCCCATAAGTCACTTTCTCTAAATGTAGGCGTTGTCACCAGACTTGAAAGAATCTGGATGTCAGAGAAGTGTGTTTGCTGCAGACATGGTGGCTGAGTGGGTTGTGATAGCTAAAGAATATATTAAGGAGATACCAGACCAAGTGATCACTTGTCTTTTCAGAGAATGGATACCCCTGAGGCAGCTTTGGAAGCTGTTTCCGTTTCTCAGGACCCTGTTTCACCCAGAGAGGAGCTTTTGGATATGATTTGCCCTCCATACCTACCCCCAGGCCAGTTATATCCTGAAGGATAGGCCTGATAGGGTTTTAGCTGCCCCACATTTCTATGGAAAGAGGGCAATTATATCCCACATGCATTTTTTTTTTGAGGTTGTGCTTATGCCTTGTGTTTATTTTGCTTTTTCTGTACTGGGGTTGTTTAAGAACAATGATGATGATGGATACAAATAGAGCTGGTATTGGTTTTTCCTGTTGATTTTTGCTCCTTTTCATTCCTTCTCTTTGCAGGTACCAATCCTTATTTGACTTTCCACTGTGTGAGTCAGGGGACCATTCTCCTTGACCTTGCTCCTGATGATAAGGAGTATCAATCTGTAGAAGAGGAGGTAATCTAAGTCCCATTCTTAATGCTTCAGGGGCTGTATATTTTTCTTTCCACTGATAACCTGTCAGAGCTAAAGTGTGCAATACGTGCTGAAAGTGCTAAAACAGGCTTTGATGTATGAATTGCATAGTGCTGATAGGAAGTTTCAGGTTCTTTATTTGTCCTTTCATATAGAACAATGATAGAAATTATTTTGCCATGTCCTGCCAATTTTTTTAATAAGTGGTCTCTGCTCACTTAGTGTTATTCCAGTTTTATTTTGTTGTTGTGTTTTGGATCTTGTCTTGGATATTGTCTCATAGGGAGGGTTTGCACAGCTCTCTGTAGATGGGTGGACCTGTGAGAATTAAAAGCTGTGTGTGAAACCAAGGCATCAAGGCCTTGTGATTCTCTAAGCATTTTCTGTGAACCAGCTTGTTTTCTCTTGTCTCAGTGGCTTAGTTAATCTGTAACCCAGATAAACAGCTCTTGGACAATTGAGAATTGACTGTAATTTTGCCTCCCACACACACACATGCTCTTTTATTTAAGTAAACTACAGACACATACCATTTTGAAAGCAAAAATCATAACAGAAAAGAGACTTCCTGAAGTGTTGTGTTTGGTAGAAACTCCATTTTACTGTGCATTTGCTATTTGTGTCATGTCCCTACACTATAGCACAGAAGTGTTTGGAGTAATTTTAAAAAGTCTAGAAAATCAGGATTGCTGCCAGCTTAGATGGGCATATTTTTTATTAGTAACTTCATAAACTGGAGTTTTTCCACATCTTTTTATAAACTCTTCTGAAGGAAAGGGTCACTTGTCTGTCATAGTAAATTTGAATATTTATTTGAACTATTACAAAATATTGTTGCTGTAGCTATAAATACTTCTCTAATAGACACAATGAAACTATTTTTGAGGAAATCAGAGATGCTCTTCTAATGACATAGGAGAATTTACAGTGCAGGTATTTCCGTAATACTAAGAAATGCAAACTAAACTCATTAAAATCACATTTGCTATTACTATGAAGTGATCTTTTTGTATATTAATTCTCAAATATTGCTTTTTTCTAATTTAAAGATGGTTTTCTAGTTGTATATCATTTTGATAGCAAGTACCATTATTCTATTTTTCTTACGTGGATTTTTATTACAAGATTGGATAATTGCATCATTGGGTGCTTGAGAAATTAGGGTATACCTCAATTTAAAATAGAGTGGGTTTTGGGGGGTTTTTTGGGGGGGTTTTTTTACACTTTTTAATTAATTTTCCATCAAGACTGTCTGTTGTTGCCAGTGATATACTGAGACATTGCATGGATCCTTTGCCTTGCTGGGAAGGTTTATGTGCTGAACATTCAGTTTTGGGTTTTTATGTAGATGCAAAGTACAATCCGGGAGCATCGGGATGGTGGAAATGCTGGCGGGATCTTCAACAGATACAATGTCATCAGGGTAAGTTTCAAAAGCTTTCAGTTTTCTGTGGTAAAGTGTGTTAGTATTTATACCAGCAGGCAGAATCAGTTTGATGGTTTGCCCTTTTATATTTAAGGCTTTTTGTTGAAATGGTACTCAGAAACAGAGTTAATGCAAATGCTAAAATGAATGCATGCTCTGCACAGGGAATGAGGGAGAGGTGTCCACTTGGGCTCCTAAAGGAGTCTGAAGGACTGATGTTGAAGACAGAGGTGGTGAAGAACCTGACTGAATTTCAGAGGCCTATAACTTCTGTGTTTGACCCTTGCAACACAGATTTATCTCTTTTCTCACTGTAGTCTTTTCTTGCCATTTTAAAGGGGATTTGGGGTATGAGTATATGAAAGGATGATCATGATTTCTAATAAGAAGTTTCGATCTCCCTGTGCAACCTTCCAGCTTGACACCACCTCCTTTGCCCTTGCCAACTAGAAAAATGCATTTTCCAAGCCATGGTATTCTAGAAAATAGTGTTGTCTTTCTGAGGGAAGGTACACTTTCTGGTTTCTTTTTCTGGGGAGAAGGAAATAGAGGGAATCAGAACAGAACTTGGTTTCTGAGCTTCAGCAAACCTGCTGCCTATCTCTTTGAGAAGTAAGCCTGTGCAGAACCTTTGCAACTTGATCCAATAGATCATGTGTCCTGAAGTAAACTCTTCTTCCATCCTACTCCCAATCAATGGTGAAGTCCTTTACAGAAACCTCAGTGGTATTAAGAGCATGTGGCTGAAATTATATGGATAGATTAAACAGCGCATCTCATTATTTTTTATTAAAAGAACCAAAAGTTGGTTCTTTTCATAAAAAATAAATCTAAACTAGATAGCAAGTTTCAAAGAGCTAGACAAGATCAGTCAACAGAGCTCAAAGCAGAGCAGGAAGGAGTTTCAGTTTGTAGTTCTTTGTGGTATTGAAGGCTCTGTGAGAAGCCTGAAAGGTGTCCTTAAACCTGAGGACTTAGACTGCAGTTTCACAGTAGTTTCAACTATTTGTAGGTGTGGGCTATGGAGTTGTTGGAGAGACTTCAGCTTTGCGTGCAGAACAGCCATGGGGTTTCTTCACAGCATTCGTGTGTGTTCTGTCAGTTTCCCTGTCAAATTAGTGTGAACTCTGTGAAACTAGATTTCATTTCAATTGCAATACAAATACATTTGAGAGATTGAAATATTATGGTAACAGCATGGTTGGATCTGTTGTTCTACTGCAGATTCAGAAGGTAGTGAACAAGAAGTTGCGGGAGAGATTCTGTCACAGGCAGAAGGAGGTCTCAGAGGAGAATCACAATCATCACAACGAGCGCATGCTGTTTCATGGTAAGGAAGTAATGTCTCTTTGTATGTATTGGTATTTAACAAAAAACCCAAACCTTGCAAAGACCCACAGGCAATGTTATTGTTGCTGTGTCACCATCCTATGCAAGTAATTGTGTTTCTACACTAGAAGTGCAGGGGGTGCATTGGGGGTGTGGGGGTGGTGGAGTTACTCTGTGTGGTAACTGCCATCCAGAAAGCTACACTGGATAAGAAATACTTTTATTATGTTTTGGTTTCTTAAGATAGAGGAAGGTTTTTTGCTAAGCTGTATCTTAGTCATTTCCCCAGTAAAGTCATTTCCAGTAAAGCTGCTGGGATGATGCTACATTGCTGTGAGAAAGACATGGTGTCTTCTAAATGAGGGGAGCAGCACACAATAAAAGTGTTTTACCCTGGTGCTTTAGGCAAGCATCAGGGAAAGCAATCAAAACCAACCACGAGTTTCAGCAAGATTTCTCTAGAAATGCCTGCAAATGACAATTGCCTGAAGGTCCTTCTGTCCTAGATTCTTCTGTGATTCTGTATAGGAAATTGGTTTTGGGTATGATTGTCCTGACACCTTGCCCCACCTTAAGCAGTGCTGACTCCTGGAGAGGGTGTGCATTGACAAGATAAATTGCACTGAAATGTGAGTGGGGGGAAAGCCATTTAATGAGATCTGTGAAATGAGTAAGAAATGAGTCACACGTGGGATTTTGGTATATAATGATAAATCCCACACATCACTGCATCCTGCTGGGTATCGCCCCCTTGCAGCTGACTGAGCACACTTTCTGCTATTTAATGGTCTATTTGAGGCAGATCAACGCCTCTTGACATTGAGTCCTGGATTACTATACAACTTAACAAGTATGTGTCTTTTTGTGTCACTGTTCTAGGGTCTCCTTTTATTAATGCTATCATTCACAAAGGATTTGATGAAAGGCATGCATACATTGGAGGAATGTTTGGAGCTGGAATTTACTTTGCTGAGAACTCCTCAAAAAGCAACCAATATGTGTACGGAATAGGAGGAGGAACTGGCTGTCCCACACACAAAGACAGGTCCTGTTACATCTGCCACAGGTAGGAATCCAGCAGAGTTCCCCACACATAATTCTGCTTGTCCTGGTTTTTATGATCCTGGCACAGGGTGATATGCAGGCAAGGAATGGCCACTTGAGCTTGGTCATGGCAGGAAAAATGCAGTTTTCCGTTTGTCAAGGTTGAACAAAACGAGTATAAATGCAGCAAGTCCCACAGGAAGGTCAAAAATTACATCTAAGCATGCAGTGAGTATAAATCAAAGTGAGCAGTGGCTCAGGAAAGAGGCTTGAAACAGCAAGTTTTAAAATGAAGAGTCAGGGGAAAATAGCAATTAAACTCCAGGCACTCTCAGGACAAAACTGCAGTGCAAAGTGGTGGTCAGCAGTACAGTGTGGTACTGTGGATCAGATAATATTGGAGGTAGATAATTTCAGAACAGGACTTAATTGCAGCTTTGTTTTGTCCTGGAGTAGATCAGTGTGTTTCTCACACTTTGACACTTGTCCATTCCCTGCTGGTAGGATCACAGAGAGTTTCAGCTTCTTTCAACAGCTTTATATGAAATGAACTAGAACAGGCTTCCATGTGAGGACTAAACAAACTGTGTGTTTTCCCTTCTGAGTGTCATGAAAGATTTTTGTGACAGGTTTTATACAGTCTTAGAACTGGGTTCTTTAAGTGTTTCTCTAAAAAGCTGTGAGAAATTAATTGTAATGAAATAAACTCAAAAGACTGAAGTCCTTCTGGAAGCATACAACTCCTAGTAAGATATTTGAAAATTATACTCTCTTTTTTCATTTTAGACAAATGCTCTTCTGTAGAGTGACCCTTGGCAAATCCTTTCTTCAGTTCAGCACAATGAAAATGGCTCACGCCCCTCCCGGGCACCACTCTGTTATCGGCAGGCCAAGCGTGAATGGACTTGCATACGCTGAGTATGTCATCTACAGAGGAGAGCAGGTAGGTGGCTTAGCTGGGACTGCCTTTATGCAAGGACAGAGCCTGAGCTGGAGATGGGCTGTGCCTGCTTTCCAGAACAAACATGCTGTGATAATGCTGCTGATTTCCGTTGTTGGGTTTTCTTTCATTGAAATGGGGAAATAAGCAGTGAACTGTATCTAGACAGCAAATGCTACTCCTATCCACTGATCTGCTCTGATTTATGCCTTGCAGAATTGTGTAATTTCCCCTGTGCAGCTCTGATGGAGTCTATTAAGAATTGTAGCTTCTCTCAGCAAGCTGTCTTACTCCTATTGCTTTTTAGTGGCACTACTGCAGCATCAAGTCATGTGCATTTTTGGGGCTCCAGTACATGTTGAGTATCCTGGGCTTTTTACCTGTAGGTTCCCAGCAGTGACAGAGACTATTCTTAAATGGCAGCTGGAGTAGCACAGGAGTCTTCAAAAGTTGATTCTTAATCTGAAGAACTCAGCTAGACCTTGACTCCATAGAAGTGTTTTGCTTACTACCATGGGTGGCTCCCAGATCACATGATCAAACTGAATAACCAAAAATTTGTGATGACAAACATCCCAGGTCCTGAGAGAGCTGGCTGATGGTGTTGCCAAGCCACTCTCCATCACACCCTGAGATTACCTTGGTTGGTTGGAGCATGCTGCTAATAATACCGAGATCATGGGTTTGATCCCTGTATGGGTCATTCACTTAAGAGTTGGACTTGGTGGTGTCCTTGCAGGTTCCTTCCAACTCAGAATATTCTGTAGTTCTGTGATATGTGAAAAGTCATGGCAGTCAGGCAAGGACCCCAGTGAATGGAAAAAGGGAGAGACATCACTTGGATTTTTTAAAAGGGGCGAAAAGTAGACACAAGGGAACTACAGATTGGTGACTCTCACCTCTGTAGCTGGGAAGATCATGGAACAGATCCTCATGGAAGGCACATGCAAGACCAGGAGGTGATTCAAGACTGCCAGCACAGCTTAAGTAAGCACAGATTGTGCCTGACCAGTCAGGTGGCCTTCTATGATAGAGTGACAATTATGGTCTCACAAAGCCTTCTTTTTTGATCAAACAAGCCCATCTCTCTCTCAGCATCTTCTTTATCCTGTGCTCTCTGCCCCTGACTATCTTATTGGTCCTTTGCTGGACTGGGCTCCAGCTTGTTGGCATCTTTCTTGTCTTGTAGAACCTAAAAGTTGAGTGTGGTTTTCTAGATGTGGTCAAGGAGGGAGTACTGAATAAACAGCAGTCGCTGCTATATCTGGTAATTTACCACAGGATGCTCATAGCCTTTACTGCTGCCAGGACACACCACTGATTCTGCTTTAGCTTGCTGTCTCCCAAGGACCCCATCACCTTTTCAGCTGAGTAGCTTCTCATCCTGCAGTGTTACAAGGAATTCATCTCGGGTTCCTTTGCCCTTGCTTGATTCCATGAGGCTTCTGTAGGCCCAGTCTCCTCTCATCTGTCAAGGTTCCTTGGAATGGGGCCCTGCCCTCCATCAACTCTAACTTTGTTCTGGGACTGAACTGGCTACCAGCTGTCTCCAGGAAACACTGGATAGATGGACAGATGACTTACTGGGTCATGTGCTTTGGGTGGGCCAAGATTTTACTGCCAGTAAAGGCCTTTGCAGGTTACATTGCAAGCTGTTGTCCCTTTTGAGGTCAGACTTTATCAGTCATCTGAAATTTTTGAGGAACTTAAAAAAACTTTGTAGGATTAGCTAACAAGGAGATTAACTCTGAATTCCTGTTGCACACAATTTCTGGCAGTGACTGTGTGGAAGAAACATCTTTTTGTTTGTGTATTAACCAAGCTGTTAAGTACATCCAGCAGTTCCTCACAGTGCTGGCTAGGTTTGAAATACCCACTTTTTCTTGCATGCTGTGAACATAGAGCTGGTTCTTGTGCTGTCCTTCCTGGTCACTGTTTAGTGAAATGCAAAAACTGGAACTTGCTGAGTTACCCTTGCATAAATCAGGGGTTTCTTATTTTACTTTCAGGCATACCCGGAATATCTCATTACATACCAGATTGTGAAACCAGAAGCTCCCTCACAGACAGCAACAGCAGCAGAACAGAAGACCTAGTAGCTTCAGAGCAGTGGAGAAGGATGTGACTTCAATCTTGGACTGGATGGATACATGTTTCAGAAAATCAGTATCACATAAAATTCTTAACAACCTGGAAATAAGCTGTATGTCTTTTATAAAGTATTGCTGTCTTGATGAATATGATAATGAGTAACTCTTGCATACTCAACTGCTACTGTTCCTCTTGAGGAAAGTTTACAAGGGACTGCCTTTTAATAACATATCTCAGGCTCCTAGTCTCTGCAGATACCATGTGTAAAATAATATTGTTTTGATCTAGACCTTGGGAACATTATTGTGCAAATGGAAATCTTTATTGCTGCCATCTCACATGTTAAAATTTCAGACACTACTTTTCTAGTTATTTTATTTGCAGATAAATTACATTAAGCCCATCATTTTCTTTCTTTTCAGCATACACCATTCATTTCCTGTTTTCAAGAGATCCTATTTATTCTCCTTTTGTATTCTGAAGTTGAGCCAGAACTTTCTTGAAAATATTTTGCACAAAGTCAAGTAGACTAAAATCATTAACAATGCAATATAAATTTCATCTGAGGAGGGGCTAGGTCAAGTTATTCAATATAGAGGTTTTTTTGCACACCTCTGAGCAAACGATAACATGAGTGAGTGTAACTTTGGAGTGGAAACAAACGATGTCAGTTTGCTGCCTTGTCTGTGTGAGTTTTCTGGGGGAAGCCCTGGGAAGTGTTTGCAAGGGTAGAACCAGCTCTTGTGCTTAGAAGAACTTCATGCCCTCTTCTGGCATCTCTAAAAGAACATTTTATAAGGCTCCTGTTAGGTA
This sequence comes from Agelaius phoeniceus, assembly GCF_051311805.1. Lineage (NCBI taxonomy): Eukaryota > Metazoa > Chordata > Aves > Passeriformes > Icteridae > Agelaius > Agelaius phoeniceus. The sequence goes on from NC_135268.1 coordinate 24,834,263, forward strand.
CAATGCAGCTTTTGAAATGTTCTCCAGTTACAGCAGGGTATGGTTTTGCTGGGAGAAGCAGGTGAAAAGTCAGAAGATTTCATACAGAAGGGTGTATTGGGTTCATGTCCCTCTGTAAGATGAGACCCAGTAAATGGGTTTCGGGCTGGTAAGGGAGAGTTATTACAGCAGTTTCCTGTCACATCTTTGTGTGTGACATCACAGTTGAAGAGCTTAAGGGATTTACAAAAGTAATAATTTTTTTAAATATCAGTTTTACATTTTGATGAGAACAAAATTTTAAAGTATCAGTTGGCAAGCAGATTTGTTTGCAGTTATACCAGAGAACAAAGTTAGGATTTATTCACTTAATACCCTTCTTCCCAAATTCCCAGGTTTATTTTGCTGGGTAGGAGAAAGTTATTTTTAAGCATTGCATAGCACAGCATCAAACAGTTTCAAAAGTCCCCCTCATGGTGGATATGGATTTAACAAAAGTAGAAACTGTTTCTTTTTTGTGGTGTTTTACAGTTTCAGAGAAGGTTGAAGATCAAGACTTGTTAATTTTTTTCCTAACAACCAGTACCAGGAGATGTGCTTCAGTGTTGACCATGTAACATCTAGAGGAAAAAAAAAAATGTTCCTTTGGACACAACATGTGGTACATTACCCTATCAACCAGCACTATCTGATGATCCAGTTCATGCATTCAGGTTTTATCCCCCTTAAAGCAAGAAAGCAACAGAACAGTGTGCTCTTAGTTCATAAAAATATATGTGCTCCCCAGAAGTGGGATTTTGCTAACACGTTTGTATAAAACAGACTTAATCCTGAAGAGCATTTCACTTTCAGCATTAAGACACAACACTTTTATTTTTAATGGTAAGGCATTAATGTTGAAGCAAGTCATCCTCACAGGAAGTAATCACCAGTAATCACCCACTGTAAAATCAGTCATTTGATGCAATATGGCTACCTGAACATCATCTCTTTGTAATATCTCTAAAGGAAACCTTAGAAATAGCAATACTCCAACAGAACTTGAACTCTTACTTTTCTTGAGCTGACAGTGGATATATGGTTCTCGCTTCATTTTGTGACCTGATTAAATATGTAGCTTTGAAGTCCCAGCCAGGCTTTAGCCTAGTTGTCCTTTTAAACAAGTTTCATTGATAAAATTGGGTGCTTGTATTTTGGCTACTCGTTTCATAGTGTTAGAGGATTGCAAAGATCACCACTAGGCTTTGAAGCTTTGTATTCACCATTGAAGTTTGGGGTTTGTTTTTCATTTAGTTAATAAGGGCATGAGGGGATGTGCCTATCTGCTCTAGGGTTTCAGATAGCGACCAGAGCAAGTGCTGCTCTCCATTCCCAGTTAGACATAGTTTTAAATGGTGAAACAGCTGTGCTGCTTAGGTGAGAAAAATGGTAAATGTGGGTGTGAAAGTTAAAACTTTACATCTTTCATAAACAAGAACAAATCTAAAAAGGAAAGCCCCACCGAGCCCACACCGGATGCTGTTCTTGCTTGTTGTTTCCTATGTGCTGGTTGAATTAATGGCTAGTCTGGATTCCTTTTGCAGCCTGAAACTTCTAGAAGATAAAAATAGCCTGGAGGAGACTGAGGGGAGACCTTATTGGGGTTTTCAACATCCTCATGAGAGGAAGTGGATGGGCAAGTACCAATATCTTCACTCCCATAACCAGTAACAAGACTGGAGGAAACAGCATGAGGCTGAGATTAGGAGGGAGATTTAGGCTGGGTATTAGGAGAAAGGATTTTCACCAAGAGGGACTCCAGGGAAGTGGTCTTAGCACCAAGCCTGACAGAATTAGAGAAGCTTTTGGACAACACTCTCAGGCACATGGTGTGACTCCTGGGGCTGTCTTGTGCAGAGCCAGGAGTTAGACTCAGTCATCCTGATGGGTCCCTTCCAACTCAGCATATTCTGTGATTCTACTTTCCAGTATCTTTGAACTGCCAGTGTTAATGTTTCTGATGTTCTGTGCAGAGTAAAGGTGCTGTGTGAGGAAATAATTTTGCAGTGGTTTTTGTCTCGTGATGCCGTGAGCTCATACCCGTTTGTGGCCAGACACAGAGGAGTACCCAGGCCTGATGATGCATCTGTGTGTTGCAGACACCTATGCAGGAGTAGCATATGTTGTCATAGGTGCTCTTACAGTTCAAAACAAAGTGAGGATCTGCCCATCAATACCAAAGTTACCCGCTGGTGGTGGTTGTGGTGCTTTTGGCAGGCTGTTAACGGTACAGACGCTGCTGCTTCAGCTGGGGGAGTTGACTACAGTGGGACCTTATAAATACTGTGACCCCATATCCAGGCAGATGCTGCCTCCTGAGAAATCAAGTTTTTGGCCTCCTGAGAAGAGCAGTCCCCTGATATGGGGGTGCTCATTTTGCAGTATTGGGTCACCAGTGGGAGGCACAGTAGGAGCTGAGGACCTGAGAATACTGGGCTAAGCCCTCATAGGCTTGGGAGACCAGGGACAGAACTTGGTACCTGCTGGCACCAGGGACAGTGTGTCTCTCAGGGCCTGTTGATCTTTGTCAGCGTCCCTTTGAGGCAGCATTTTGAAACTTCTGTGTAGTTTCGCAACAGGACCTTAATAGGTGAAACAGAAAGAAAAATCACCACCTAACAAAGGAGGGTTCTGCTCTCCATTGCTGAAACTGTTTCCATGAGACTGATGACTTAGATACCTGGTGCAGAGTGACACTGCATTCTGATTGCTGTCAACAAAACTTTTGTTAGGATTAAAAGCAGACAGTACAGTACCTTAATAAGGTATATTTACTTTTTTCATTCTTATTTTTATCTACCAGTTGTGTTTGATCCCAGCTCCATAGAGACTGTTACAAACCTCTTATACTAGTTCCACCATGTTGCAGTCACTATTGGTTTTTTAACCTCTGTTTCAAGTGTTCGCATGAGATGCAATTGAATCCCACTGCATTATGTAGCAGGAATTTATTTTGCCTGCAAACTTAAACTTTGCTTGTTTGTTATGTACCCCAGAAGAAAATTCTACACTGAAGCAGGGAGAAAACCCTGCAAAATGTTCTGCACTGTTGGCTGTGGTGGCCAGCAGACACAGAAAAGGGATGCGGCATATGGGAGGGAGTAGCTCCTGGAGAAAGGCACTTTCTTGGTTCTGGAAACCAGCTGCTCCTGCTGTTCGTTCTAGGTTAGAGGAGGTGTCTGCTCCCTGATGTGTGAGGTGCTGAGGGATGCAAGCATGTTGTGCCACTGCATGCCCTGTGAGAGCTGCTTAAGACAGTGGCAAATCAAAAAAGCCTCCTGCATCCCTGCAATGGCATCAGTTTCTGCACTGCCTGCAATTTCCATATGGGACTGCTAACAGAAATTGCCCTGAATGGGATTTTTCAAGATGGGTAAAAAGGAAGGGTCCAGCCACAAAACAGATTAGTTTGAACATTGCTAATTATTCTCAGAAGCTGAATGTCAGGAAATATGTGAATTTATTTTCAGTGGGATTTCTCTGTTTCCATGCTGCTTTGCCTACAGAAAGTCTAGCTCAGAAATCCAAGAGGACGTGCATCTAATGCATGCTTCAGGTATGTTAAACTGAATATTTGTGCAGCATTGTAAGCTATGCTGCAGCCTGCATAGGGAAGACCTGGGAAAGCACATCCTAAGTTCTTGTCTTATGTAGCAACTGGCTTGTGAACCTCCACAGGCTTGAATCCATTGGTGATCAGAGGTGGTGGCTTGGCACAGTCCCAGAGCGTGTTCTTCTGGTCTTTCCAAGAGTGGCAGGACAGATGTGCAGAGAGGGAGCAGCAGTGTTCCAACCTCTCTCAACACAGAGTAGATGTGATACCCAGGGGATTGGGGAACACTGTATGTGTGTTAAAATCTCTGAAGCAAGGTGATGAGCCTGGGAATCTGTAGGGGACATGGGAAGCAGATGCATTTCCATTACACTGACACATATGCCTGTCAAGTCACGTTATCTGGCTAGTTTTGATGTATCGGTCTTGCTGAATGTGTTGGTGGCAAGTTTTAGTGCTGGTCCCATTAATTACTAATGTAGATTATTAGAATCTGTGTTATTACAAGATAATTTTGACACTTTCTTAACATCTGCAGAACTTGCTTCAGCTTTGGAAATTGAAATGGGGATTTTCTGTGCTGCGGTCCCATGAGCTTGTGCTTTGTCATTCCTAATTGCTTTCTGTGGCAAGCCAGATGGCAATGTAGCTGGGGGTTGAATTTCTAGATCTTTTTTGTGTAACTTGTTTTCATAACTAGTCCTGTATTTGTCCTCTCTTGGTTGCCAATTACCTGGAGCTGGGATATCATTTATTTATTTCTTCTTTTACCTTCTCTCTCAAAGTTGAAGACGATGGGCAGTTTCTCAGCCTACCTACATGGTGGACTTTAGGTAACATCTCTGTAACAACTGAGTTTGATCTATAAGTGTGCTTGGCTAAATGTCTGATCTGCAATACTTGTAATAGTTTAAAAGTCAATAAATACATTTTTAACAGTTTCTCTGTGAAAATGGAATGTGTGCAGAACCTGCTGCTCTGTCTTGGTTTTAGGACAAATTTGCTCCAGCCAAACTGTTGAAAACAGTTTTATTTTTATTTTCTCCAAACAATGTTTTCTCCCTCCCTCAGGCAATAAATAAAAAGTTAATTTCTAGAAAAAAAAAAGGAACAAAACCATACATATGTACATCAGCCACACAGGCATCTTGTGTGTTGGACTGGGCTGGAGGGAAGGACAGAGGTAGGGTGGGAAATAAGGCTCCAGGTGGGTTGAAGATGAGGCATTTTCAAGGCTTGGGCCAAAAGCTGCAGAAATGTTGCACAGGTGAACAAGACTCAGCACAGGAAAAGGGCTGGTCATGAGGTGGGGGAAGCTTGAAAATGCTGGATGAATGACACCTCTGGGCTAGCCTGTCCTCCACCCCACAGCTTCTCTTTTCCGTTATAGCCCACCCATGTCCCTTCCTGCTTCTTCTGGAAGAAGCAGCAGTGGGACTGGTGGAGAGGAAACTGAACAGAGTAATCAAAAGCAGCCCAGACTGCTGCCCCAACCCCTTCTTTCTCATCTTAAAGCCACAGGAGATTGGACCTAAGTTTTCTAGAAACCAGTGATCCACAGAGGCAAGAAAAGAGGCATTTCAGACTACATCTCTCCCTCCAAACCACTTCCCAACCACAAAGATTGCTCTCCCCCTGGAATAGGCTCAGCTGGTGATTTGGCAGGTGCCTGCCAGCTCCTGCCTCATCTCCCCAGCCACTGGCAGGGCTGAGGTTGAGTGCAGGCAGCCTTGTGCCACCACTCCTGCTCACCCCAAGGCCCTGCCTGCAGCTCTGCTTGTCCGAAGTGTACCTGGCTCAGGTAAGCAGCACCCACCACACACACAAAGGTGTCTCTGCAAGAGGGAAGGCTGCTGCACAATAAAAACAGGGAATACTCCCTTGTCAACCTAGATGAGTTGGGGCCAGAAACATGGGGAGAAGAGGAGGTGTAAAAAAACAAGACAGTAAAATAGGGATGGAAACATGTGAAGACCAGGCACTTGAGGAAACCCAGTATACTATTTTGTTCCTCCCCCAAAGCGCCTGGACGATGTCAAGGTTTGTGGCTTTTACAACTTCGTGCTTTTAAAACATAACAATAAAAAGCAAACAAACCAAGATGAGGTAAGAAATTTCTCTACGAAAAAGATGGCGAGTCCAGGGTGAAGGGCAGCGTCCGGCACTATTGCTTAACATCACAGGGCTCGGCACCCCTGCACGCCCGGCACTGCCTGCCCGGCTGGCCTGGCCCTGAGCTAACAGCTGGGCGACGTGGTGATGGGGCTGTGCAGGTAGGGCAGGCTGCTGGGGGTGGCATGGACACCGACAGACACCGGGAAGCTGAAGACAAACTGCGAGGTGGGGGTGGAGGTGGCCTTGCCCCGCTCCCGCAGCGTCCCCGAGGGGCTGACGGCCTCCACCGCGTACGAAGTGGCCAACACCTGCGACTCGAACTGCAGCAGCTGCCCCATGAAGCTGAAGTTGGGGGAGATGATGCTCCGGCGCTGCTTGACAAACTCGAAGGCCTCCTCTAGCTTGACACGCTTCTTCATCATCAGGTACGCCAAGCAGATGGTGGCCGAGCGCGAGATGCCAGCCTGGCAGTGCACCAGGACGCGACCACAGCACTCCTTCACTGAGTCTGGAGGGCAACAGGGGTGAGATGTGAGACCACACCCTGCCTGCCACTGTGGCCCAGCCCCTCACCAAACCTGCAGGCAGAGGCTGACCTCCCTCCCACCGGTGCCACCAATGGACACAACATCTCTGCACAGGCACTTACCAATGAACTCAATTGCCTCCATGAACCAGGAGCTGATGTCAGCTTTGTGGTTATCCTCCACAGGGATGCACTTGTACTGGTAGTGCCCCTCGAAGTGGTTGGGGCAGTCTGAGGAGACGTTCAGCAGGGCTGTGATGCCCAGCGCATCGAGCATGTCCCGCCGGGCTGCATGGTAGGCGCTGCCAAGGTAGAGGAAGGGAAGGATCTCCACAGGCCCACCCTGTGACAAAGGAAAAGAACTGGTTGGCCAGGGGACGTGGGAGGCAGGACACACATCCAGATGGCTTGGAAACATGGAGCTGCACAGCAACCTGGCACCTGATCCAGGGCCCTCAGAAGAGGGAGCAGAGGCTGCCTTCCTGAGGCGCTAAACCTGTTTCAGCCCTTCATCTCCCTCTCTCTGTCCTGTTCAGAAACAGGCAGGTGTGGGTTAACAGGATGTGGGCTTGTCCACCCTGTGGGGCACACAAACACCCAGGGCTTAGGAGGACCACCATGCTTTCCCATGAGAGGAAAGGAAGCAGGGCTCTGGCTCCACAAGCCGCAGCTGAGGGAGAGCAGAGAGACTCCCACTGGAGCAGGTTATAATGCTGGAAGGGCAGTCAAGATAGCTGAGCACTGGGCTTTTAGACATACCTGGTCATGGAAGGGGGTCCCACAGGAACTGCAGCCCAGATCCAGGGGCTCAGCGCTGGTGGGGGGTGACACATTGCTCAGGGACTTGGTTTTTGCACAGAATTCGGGGTACTCCGAGGAGAAGCGCTCATAGCCCCCTGCAAGAGGAGAGGCACAAAGTGTTATCTCAGACCGCATTCACAGGACTGCAGAATGCACAGCTGGAGATGCCCTTGGCCACTAGATGATGCTACAGTGATGGAGAGTGGTCCCTGCCCCAGGAGGAGCAGTCGGGCTCTCGGCAGCAAGGGGGGAATCCCTGAGGCCCCACCATTCCCTTGGAGCAAGAGCACCAGGAGCAATGATCTTGGCCACCCAAAGTCCCTGCTCCAGGGTTCTGTCCCCTGCATACTGCCAGCCAAAACTCCAGACTGAGGCCAAGGTTGCTCTCTCAGACAATGGAGAGAGGATTTATTTCCAGCATACTCAGACTTTAATGGGAAAAGCTGCTCCGAGGCCAAAGACTGTTCAGTTCTCATTTTCCCTTGACACATTATTTTGCCACAAAAGACAGGCAGGTCTCACATTCCCAGCTTGACCCTCCAGCTCAGAGGTCCCAAAACAACAGACCAGGAAAGCCCTGGCTCTGGCCAGGTAGAGCCAAGCTGCCCTCTGAGAGAGGTGTCTGCTGCTTCCCAAGGATACAGGTGCAAACTGAACGTGGAGCAGCTTGTTCCTCTGCCCTGCTGCCAGGGGGATAAGCACAGGGGATGTCAGGGCTTTGTCATGCCAGTCAAAACAAGAGCAAATCCTGAGTTCCCAGGACAGGGAAACTGCAGTGTTGGCCTGCCAATAAACACTTCTGGTGACATTTCCTTCTCTCATTCAAATCAAATTAACAACCCTGACATCCTTGAAGGGTCTGACTTTGAGCCTCGACATCAATGAAAATCAAGTACTTTACTATCACCACAGGAGACTCCAGCTGGATCAAGGTCTGACTCTCAGGATGGTTCCTGAAGACTCAAACCAACTGCAGGACCTATGCCTGCAGATTTCAGCTTACCAGAGCATACAGCAGGACACATCCTTCTTATCCAGCCTTAGCTCCAAGACTGCCCTGAACAAGGCTGGATATTCAAAACAATGGATGCAAGTGTCTCAAGCAGCCCAGGAATCCCTAGGCAGCTAGAGCCCCCCACTGCCAGCATCCCAGCGTCCTTTGTGGTTTCCTCCCCCTACAAAAGGAAGGGCTCTAGTACCTTAAAGTAGATTTATCACTGCATTCGCATTGTCCCTCCCACGCAGCCAGGACAGTTTGCAGAGGCTTCATTTCCCTGGCCTGACATCCCTTTACAGTCCTACTGCTTCAATTTGAAAGAGCATCCAAAACCAAGAGCCTTTGTTAGACAACTTCCAGGGATCTGGTCCTAAAATCCCTGGCTCTACCACATTGCACTCCAGTGGTCATCGCACCATGAGAGGGAAAAGCTGCCCAGGGTGATGGGCAGAAACATCTTGGAAAGAATGCTTCTTGGAAAGAAAAAGAGACCGTTTCAAATGCTTCTCTTCAATGAATCTCATCAGATTCATTGATCCAGCAGCTCCTGGCTGTTCATACCAGCTCTGCCCGGTGTAGGAGCCAGGCAGAGCAGGTGCCCATGGCCAAGCAACCCCCAGCCGGGCTGTTTCACAGGGAACCTGGCAGCAGCCTGACCTGCACAAAACACTTCAGGATCTTCATTGTGACCTGCACCTGACAAATGTGCACTTGGGCATGCACAGCTCCGGGTTAGTGTAGCTCTCGTGGAATCAGAGCAAGATCATTTTAGTGGCTCTGTGGAACACAAGAAAAAGACTATAGTGCTGAGACTGAGTCTCTCGGAGCCCGTTCCTTAAAAGGGCTCCCATTCCAACCAACCTCCCACGAGAACCACAGAGGCACCAGAAGCTCTCAGCTGACAAAGGCCACCCTTGAAGCAGAGCAGCGTTTCCTGCCACATGCGTGGCTCCAGCCCCACGCTGGCTCACGGTGAAGGAGCCTGCTCCTGAGCGAGCCCTTGCTGTGCAGGCACTCCCGCAGCAGCAAGCACATCGTATCGCATCCCGGGAACAGCTCCTGCTGCTTTTACTGTATCTAGTACAACTGAAGTGCTAGTTCCTCCATCTATCAAGCCTCTTAATGTATTTGCTACTCTGCATACACATCCTCACCCCTGCTGTAAGTAAGCCAAGGAATAAATTGACTCTCAGGCTGTAAACAAAAAAGAAAAAGCCCCACAGAGCTCATCCAGGAACCCCAGCTGAGCATCCCCCGCCCCTAAATCATCTCAATTCTCAGGACCAGCAGCTCCAAATGTGCACAGCTTCCCATTTAACACACGGCAGAGGAGGGAAGCCCTGATCCCTTCTGTAGTCGCAAAGGGAGCACAGAGGCATCCCCGGGTTTTCTGCCCGCTGCAAGGGGACATCTCCGTGACAGCCGGTATTTGACTCTGCACAAATACCTCCTCCGCACCTCCGTGGGGCTGGGGATGGACTCGAACAAAGCGTGCGGGGATTCCCCCCACACACTCACTTCCCTCAGGTCCCGGGCAGGGCCACGGCGCCCACTCGATGCCCCTGAGCCGGCTCAGACCGCCCGGGCACCCCCGCTCGGGGCTGATGGCCGCGCTGCCACCGTCCCGTACCCCAGCTCCGGGCGGCGCGCCCCGGTGCGTGCGGCCCCCGGCGCTCCCGCCGGCTCCCAACTTGAGCAGGACGGACGGCCGGGGGCGGGAGAAGGCAGCGCCCTGCCCGGGGCGCGGCGAGCCCGGAGCCCCATTCCCGGGCGGGGGCAGCCGTCTGCGGCCGGTTCCCCCCCTGGTTCCCGGTGTCCCCCCCTGGTTCCCGGTGTCCCCGCCCGCCGGTACCTGCCAGGAGGCGGATGTCGGCGCGCGCCGTGTCGCGACGGAGCGCGCGCACCACGAGCGCCACGGTGCTGTCCTCGCGCAGGGCCTCGGCGCGCGGGCTGCGCTCGTCGTACACCACGACGGCGGCGTAGAGCCCGGCCCGCAGCCGCGCCCGCACCTCGCCCTCGGCCGGCAGGATCTGCTCCAGGCTCACGGCGCCCTTGGCCCGCCGCCGCACGATCGTGTTGCAGCGCACGTTGAGCGCCCCGCGGATGTGCCCGGCGCTGTGCGCCAGGAAGGGGCGGCAGTCCAGCACCAGGCACCGCGCGGCGCCGCCGGCCCCGGCCTCGTCGCGGCCCACGAGCCGGCGCAGCGCGCTGCCCTCCATCTCGCGCAGCCCCTCGGTGGCCACCATGGCGGGAGGGGGCAGGGAGGGAGCGAGCGCCGCCGGGCCCCGCGCCCGCCGCCCGCGCCGCTCGCGCACCCCCGCGCGCGCCGCGCGCAGCCTTTACTACCCGGCGGCGGCCGGCGCGCGCCCCCGCCCCGCCCCGCCCCGCCCATCCGCCGCGCGCCGGGGCCGCATGAATGGAGGGGAGGCGGCGCGCGGGCCCGGCGACGTCACCGCCTCCATTCACAAAAAAAGAAAACCCGTCCGCGCCGCCCGCCGGCCGCGGGCTGTGAATGGGGGAGAGCGGCGGGCCTTTGTCACCGCGGGCAGCGCCCTGTCACCCCCGCCCGGAGCCCGCCGGGCCGCGCACGCTGAGGGGCACACGCGCACGTGCACATGCTGCGGGGCACGCGCCCAGCATTCGACACAGACAGGCAGACACACACACAGAGACAGACAGACACACACGCTCAGGCACACGCTCAGGCACACGCTCAGGCACACAGACACACACACGCACACACTCTCAGGCACACAGACACACACACGCACTCAGGCACACAGACACACACACACACACACACAGACACACTCTCAGGCACACAGACATACACACTCACACACACACACAGTCTCTCTCTCAGGCACACACACACACAGACACGCACAGACACACACACACACATGCACACACACGCACAGACACACACACACGCATACACACGCGCACACAGAGTCAGGCACACGCTGCGCACACTCCTGCTCCTTTGTCCCCTGGCTCCTGTTCGGCTCGGACCGCCTGCCGCGGCGGGGGGCGCTGAGCAGGGCCCGCCGCCGGCTCCGCAGGGTCCCCCTGGGTCCTTCTCACTGCGTATCTCTCACGGGCACGCTCCCCCTGCCCGAAAACGGCATCTCATTAACTGCAGAGCCCTGCAAACACTGCAGCACCCTGCCTGTGATGCGGCTCTGTGGAGGGGGCTCTTCGATTTCATTCCTCACATAGAGGAATTCTATTTTCGACTAAAAGCCTAAGGAGTAAACGCACAGCCCTAGAGCGTCCCAGGAGGGTCTCCCCATCACCCAAACACTGAGCCATCATTTCACCCCAAAGTCCCCTATGGGACTGCTTTCAAACAGAAGAAGTGTCGCAAACCACGGTGCCAGCAACCGTGCTCAGGGCACTTCCTGCAAACAGATGCCGGCTAGTCCCAGGTGAGTCTGCTTCAGAGACCTGGAGGTGTTCAGCTATCCCGGTGTGGACCTGGATGTGGTGGGTGTAAGGTTAGGGGCCCAATGGTTATTGAAGCCCATCTGCCCCTCCACTGCTTTTCGCAGAGGGCAGCACTTGGAGAGGTAGCTTGGCTTCCCCTCCTCCCCTGCATGCCGGTCGCTGTTTAGCCGGGCACGGCAGGGTAACACCTTTGCTGTGCGTGTGCCTGCCTGGGAGGAATCCAGCCGAGCACACACGTGCCGGACCTGCAGCTGGTGGCACTCCCGCCTCCTGCACACTCTGCCCTCTGACCGCTGCTGCCTTCTCCCCTCGGCCTGAGTCAGCCCGATCTTTGCACCGGTGGCTTCTGTGCGCCGTGCCAAGCCGAGCCAGATGAGCTGGGGGGGGAACACAGCTGCCATTTGGGCCATACACCCCACTCCAGGAATGCACCAGAGCTTGTTGCCTAATACAACAGGGGTGGAAGGCAAATCGTCTCCCATTCCAGCCTGCATCAAACCCAAGAACATCAAAACCCTATTTCTGCTGAAGTAAAGCAGACTCTGGGTGGCCAGTGATGTAGCAGAGACATTCTTTCTTCCTTTCGAGAAAGCTGTCAGAGACAAAAAACTCAAACTGAGAATTTGATTACAAATTAATGGAAAAATTATGCTCTCATACCAACAGTACTTGAACTCAAGTTGGATCATCAAAATATCTTAAAAAGTTTTGGGCAAGGACTGATGCCAAAATATGTTGTTTTCTTTGTTCCTCTTGGGCAGATGTTGGCCACCAGCACAGGATGAGCTAGCCTGGTGTCTCCAGTGCCCTCTGCACTGTCCAATCCAGCTTGTACACTAAAATTGGATGTCCTTTGAGGCAGGCCTATCATCCTAATTTTTCCCTCTCTCATCCAGCATGTGACTGGGACAAACTGATCTGAGGTGGGAGAGGAGGGCAATATTGTCATGGGTGCAGGAAGGGGCATTTGGGCTGATGTCCCTGGTCGTTTGCAAGAGCACTGATGGAGAACATTATTTCAGGGTGGAGTGTGGAAGGATGTGTGTGCATGTGCATCTGGTGGGGATTTTCAAGTATTTCCATGTGCCTGAACCCTCTTCCCACTCTTCATCCCTTCCTGCTGCCTGTCTAGATGTGGCAGGTTCTTGGCTCTTTCTTCCTGGAAAATAAACTGCTGGGAATCCCACTGTGCACCCACACTGGGCATTGTCACCGCTGTGTTCCCAGCTGGTCACCTCTGGAGCTGTGCTGTGCTGGGGCTGCTGGCTCACAGACATGTGCAGAAATTGATGACAGTGCCCAAAATGAACCAAGTCAAGGCCGGTATTCACCACTGGAGGAGAAGAGGGATCTCCCTCACTGCAGTTAGCCCAAGAGGAAATCTAATTAACTTTATTTATAGAGGTTTTAAGATTGGAGTCACCAAAAATGCTTGCAAGGCAGAAGCCACAAGTCAAAAGAAGCAGCACAGCTATGTGGGGTGGAGGGGCAGGGCGCATGGAAAGGATTGGGGAAAGGGGGATTGGGGATTGGAGGAGACCACAGGGCTCCATGCCTGACTTTGTAAGCCCAGAGAAGTGTGAAAGCTAATATTCCTGTCAAACAGCATCCGTATGGTGCAAACTGAAATATATCCCGCTGGAAAACAAACAACCAAAAGAAAAGAGAGAGAGAGCAAGAGACATTCATTTCCTTTGCTGCAGAGTCAAGGAATCATCTTTTATAGGGCCCTGGCCAGAAAAGGCAATTGTTGAAAGGGTTGAAGGGAAATGAATTGTCAAAGGAGGCACATATTTGGATGATTAAATGTCAATATGTACCTTGAATTAAGAAAAAGGAATTTACACCTCATCTCACTGTGGCAGTGAAAACCAAATTAGAGTCAGACTGTAAATTTGCCAGCCAATAGATACCAATTCATTGGACTACCTAAAGGCTTTTTCTGCCCAGAGAAATGCCAAAGCAGAAGTTTCTCTGGGTGGGCAAGTTCCTCTCTGTGGGCAGCTCTAAGTTGCTGGGTTCTGTGAGCCCTCCAGGCTCCTCCAGGCTTTCCTGGCTCTGCTCCCCTGGCTCCCGGCCCCAGTGTGCACTCAGGGAGCCCTGATGTGCTGTGTCAGGCTGCAGGTCTCAGCTCCCTGGCAGATGTGCCTGCCTCTGTGCCACTGGGCAGGAACACCTGCCAGGATGTTGTTATGCTGGAGTTTTCCCAAGAGCTTGACTCCTTCCATGCTCCTGGTCAGCCAGTGCAGCTGTGGATGGACAGAGGTACAGAGCTCAGAGCTACATCCTCACTACTCCTGGCATGTGACAGAAGCTGCAGCATAAGGATGCTGCCACCTTTCCCTGGCTGCTCCCAGGGGCTGGCCAAAGGGTTGAGTGGTTTGCCCTGGCACGTGCAGGAAGCCTTTGGCAGAAATGAAAGGCAGAATTAAGGTCTCAGCAACTTGCAACTCTGCACTTGCTGACAAAACCCAACCCTCCTGGAGTGCCACAGGGGCATGGTTCTCTTCTATCCTCTTGGAGCACCTTAGAGTTCTCCTTTCATGCAATCTCCCTTCCTCACAGCTTTCTAGGCTGGGGAATGCACCCTCCTGTCCACAGAGGGAAGTGCAGCAGTGAAAGAGTTAAAAGATTCATGTTAATAAATTCAGGCTGTCTTTTCCTCTAGGGCATATTTACATATTAATGGATGGGAATTGTAATGAACCTGTCTAGGGAGGCTAAAGGGGAAATTATGCAAGGCTAGATGAGAAGGTGGAGGAGGGGGAAATGTTCATTTTCAGTGCTTTCCAACCCCTCAGCTGCAAAAGCATGTGACCAGCCTGGGCTCCAGGGCAGTGCCTTGCCTAGTGTGGGACACCCCAGAGTGAGCACAGAACCAGAGGGCAGGAGCTGTTTGGGCCCTCCTGCATCCCTCCTGCTCTGGCTTCCACAGCTAAGCTTCACACTGTCCCAGATGTTATTTTAAGCCCAGGGTCACAACAGCATATTTCAGCAAGCATGTCCCAAATCATCACCCCATCCTCCAAGGCAGCTCTTGGTGGGCAGTCACAAGAGCAGCTCAACCACAACTTGTTTTCAGCAGACAATCTCTCAGGGCCTTTCAACAACACTGTGTGTGCTTGGAGCAAGAGGCAAGGGAGCCAGGGAAGGGGATTTGTTCCAGGCTGGGCTGAAGTGCTTCCCTATCCCATCCCTGCTCCTTCACACCAGGCTGCTTGAGCCCTGCCACAATCTTTGTTGCCTCAAGCCCCAGAGCTCTCCGCATGCGAACCCAAAAGCCTTTGACAGCCCATGAAAAATGCCAGGAGCTTTGCCAGGTCTGCTTTCTCTGCTTGCTGCTGAGGCCTCAGTGTGCAATCCCCACTCCAGCCCTACAGATTTTATCTCAAGAAGAACAAATAATCTGTTGCTTTTGCCCTGCAATATCAGATAGAGCTATAAATCACTAGATAGGAGCCTAATTACTGGGCCTCTGATCTGATTTAGATTGGAAGATGGAAAAAGCAGCCTTTATTTCTGAAAGCAATAGAGCACTTCTTCAGAACATTGATGGGTCCTCCATGTACCTCAATAGCTACAAATGGTTTATGCCCATGCAAATGAGATCAGGGCAGGACCCACTCAAATTAGCAGGATACAAAGTGGCTTGCAGATTTTCTGTTGCAGATTTGGTTTCTCCCCCCTCTCTCTCTCTCTCTCTCTCAACCCCCTGCTTTTGGTGACTGTTTTATCTCTGCTTGTAAAAGTCAGTGCAGCTCCAGTTGCTCTGGGTGAGAAAGATGAGGTCTGATCCAGCATGGTCAGTGAATGAGAGCAAGACTTTAAGAAGCTTCTGCTAGGTGAGGGTTGTTCTGCAACAGGCCTAAATGCTTCCTCCAGAAACAGGGAGCCTTCCCAAATCCTGTGCTGTTTCTTTTTGACCTGCCTGGTTTTGGTGGGAAGTGTGAGGGGACACCAACTGCAGTGTTTGGGGGTTCACTGCTGCTGGGATTCCTGAGGACTGGACGGTAGTGATGGATGCACACAGAACTCATGCATTCATCACTCCTGCTCTGAGGGACTTAGGAGCCCAATGTCCCCACAGGGGTGGCAGACTTGCCCCTCAATCCCTCAGAAGCACCAGGACCCAGAGACCAGCCCTGATTCAGGTCCTGGAAGGTGCAGAGCCAGCCTGGCTGTCCCCTGGGCACAGCCTCCTCCAGCAGGTGCTTCAGGCTGGGGGCTGGATGCTGGGATGCAGGGTGATTGCTGAATATTTCTGCAGCCTTGGTGCACCAGGGTAGCCCATATTGGGAAGCTTCTTCCTGACATAAGAATCTGCATGGGCTATGCTTAACATTTTGTCATTTTTTTATACAAATGTGGTGCTGTGCCTGCTGTCAGACCCCATCAGCATCTTCTGCCAATCCCCATCCATCTCCTGCCTTCCACAAAAACTCTGAAGCTTTCCCCATTCCAGGTGTCAGGACACACATGGTCTGTGGTCATGTTATTACAACAAGGATTTTAAAGCAGATGTATGTGAGGTGGGTAAAACAGGCACATGGGTCCCTTAATCCCAGAATTTTAAGTGCCATGGGGATTAGTCTTATATCTTTGGCTGCAGGATTTGGGGATGCAGCAGAGCCAGAGAAGTGAATCTGTGAAAGCGAGTTGATCCCCTCCTCTCAGTTTGCTGTAAGACAAAGGCAGAGCAAGGGATCTGCTTTGAGAACTAGATTGAAGCCAGTAAGGGATGTGGCATTTTAACCTTTAACATAGCCTGTGGCATTTTGCCTCTAACACACATTATATCCCCTATGGCTGTGAAGCCAGGAATCACTCCTGAAAACCCTCCAGCCCTGGTGCAGTATTTAATCATGGGCACAGAGATCCTAGCAGCTGCCTTCTTTGGGGACATCACTGTTTGCAAGTTGAAAGAGAAATGCCTGGCTTGAATTTCCCAGTGTTTGGTTAAGCATCCGGCCTCAGTGATAGGATTGAAGCTGAGCTTTGAATGACGTTTTTTGCTCGGAAGAAAGGGCTGGGGAAGAGACATTTCTCCCTTGGGCTTAAGATCATAAATAAGGCAGTGTTATATAAGTGTGACTATAACCTATTTATACATAGTGTCAGACTCATACACTCAGGCTATGAATGGCAAATCTCCCACTAATTTTTATGAATGTAGCAGTGGTACCTGTATGAGTTTTGAAACAGCAGTGGAAATTCAGGCTGTTCTGTGCCAGCAGTAACTGGGACACCCCTCCAAGTTACACTGAGGGAGGCATGACTTGTCTCTGGCACTTTTACAGACACAGAGGGTGCAATTGGCTTCCCTTGTACCCATTCCTGATCCCAAGGCCCAAGTGGCAGGCACCAGGGGAATGGATACCTGCTGCTTTTCCTGGGACAAACCCAGTCTCTTGTCCCTGAAGCAGTGGGCTGGGCAGGACTGGGCTCCTCAGAGGCTCTTTTAACAGGACTGTGCCCTCTTGTGAGGCGTGGAGATGCTGAGGGTCCACCCAGATGGCAGGACATGGGAACCCAAAGTGTGGTCTGGCAAGGCCAAACCCACATAAGGAGCATCAGCTCGCACGAGTGTTAACCAGGGCAACACCTTGCTGCAGGCCCCCTGCATGCTCTGAGTTACATCAAAGTAAAAGGATAAATTCCTGGAAGGAAAGCACATGGGTGGTTACTGAACACAGGGAGATTGCTGAGCTGGAACTGTTCAGAGGCCAGAGGTGTAGCTGAACTCCTCCTGGCACACACCTGTGCTATTTCTGTGTGTCTGTGCCTCATACTGGTGTTGCTCAGTGTAAAGCTGCTGAGCAGAGGGGTTGGAACCAAAGTGGCCTCACACAGGCCAAGGCAGGCCAAGACTCTGTGTGTCTGACTTGGCTGGAATGGCCTGATGCCTGCCTGGGACCAAGACAATAGCAACTGCACATAAAAAAAAATCAAAGGAAGATTTATACCCAGAAATTACTCCTGAGGCACAGAGAGTCAATCATCGTAATTGTGACGAGACAAAACCCCAAATCAGCTTCAAGTTTAAAGACAGGCTTTTTCCCTCTCCATTGCCTCCCAGCCTGGGCTCTGCCTTGGGCCCTGTCTCAGCACAGCAAACAACCACACATCCCTCTCATGGGCCCTGTGCCAGCAGCCATGGACCCCAGAGACCTGAGCATCACAGCCATCCACAGGAAGCTGTGACAAGAGGAGAAAGTCTGAAATCCCTCTGGGGCTTCTTTGTGCCTCCAGTTAATCTCCCTTCTCTGCTCCACAGATGATCTCAGCTCCCGCTGCGACCTGATCACACAGATCTGGCAGGGACACGTGGCCCTGGCTTGTCATGTCCTGCTGTCCCCTGCCGGAGATGAGACAGCCATGGGGTCAAGTGTGGATGGCCCAGGGGGTCAGAAGTGACCGCAGCTGCCGTGATTTTTCCCTAGACACCCCCAGCAGAGCCCTGTGACTGATTCACCTCCTGCCTTGGTGCATCAGGCATTGACTCACACCCAAAAGTACGTCAGATGGTTGTGTCTGTGAAGGTCTTCATGGATTTGCCCCAGGCGTCCCCACTGAACTCTAAAGCTGGGCCTTCTCTGAGAGGTGGGACAGATGGGAGACCTTTGCTGGCCAGGCTCTGTGCCTCCAGAGGAACCTGAAATGGTTCAATTCCTCCTTCAATTCACTTCTCAGTGGGTTCCTGTGACAGTGTGAGGTCTCTCTTGTTGAAACCAACACAAAAAAAAGGCTTTATCTGAGAAAGGCCTGATCCTGCTGCCTTTGCCTTGGTAGTTCCATCAGGGGCAGAGGCAAGCAGCAGAGACCTCGGGCTCTCAGGCTGCTGCCAAACATATGCTCTCAGGGCTGAAATCAACTTCTGCAGCAGTTGGCATGCAGACAGACAGGCACATGCCGCAGCCTTGCTGGCAAGAGTTTATGCCCTTGAAAATCTCTCCCAGAAGCTCACTTTTTCTGCACTTTGCTTTGCCCAATGCATTCAATAAAGGGAAAAGAAAACCCCAGAAGAACAGGAAACAGTCTGACAGACTACTTGCCAGCAAGAACCCACCACTGAGCTGGTGACTCTCTGAGCAGCCCTTTCAAAGGGCTTAGGTCACCCCAGGAGTGTTGTCAAGCACCAGCAGCAGAAATACAGAAAAACCCCAGTAAAGACAGTAAGTAGTACAACGGCAGGAACAGCAAAACCAGTAAAACTATGTGCTCAGTAGTAGATGTCCCATCCAGTCCAATAACATGGGGAGCACTCAAAGGATGTTCATTCTCCAGCCGTAATAAGGAGATGTAAAAAGTCCAGCTGGATCAATGACCTGGCTGCAAGGGCAGCTGACCTGCTTCAGGCAATTTGGAAACAGCAGGAACCTGCGCAAGTGAGCCAGTGCTTCCCAGGCCACTCTTCCCATCCTGTGCAATGTGCCTGGGGGACTTCCTGAGCCAGTGCTGGGATCTGTGCCCCTAATAACCCCTAATAGGTATTTCCTCCATGAATAGGCCTGGGTGCTTTTTGAACTCATGCAAATGTTCAGCATCCACAGCATCCTGCAGCGAGGAGTTCCACTGCTTCATTATGCCAGAGCCGTTTCCTTGGGCTGGCTTTGAACCTGCCACCCCCTTGTTTCACTGCTCCTCTCCATTTCTGTCCTGGAAGAATCAGTCATCTCAACACATCTCCTCTCAGCTATGGGAGCAGAAGAAATGGCATCTTGCTGCCCTGTTTGGGGAGATAACAGTATTGCATTGAATTATCTAATAAAATCAAAGTGTAATTCTGCCCAACAGATTGAAAAATATTGCTCTTTTTGCAGGGCAACTCTCTTTGTCACACAAAGGATGCATTGACCTGCTTCAAGTCAGCATTTGTAGACTGCTCTTCTCCACCAAGACTTGCCACATAACTGTGTCAGGAGATCATCTTTGAGGCTGGCAGAGTAGAGCACCATGCTCTTCTCAGGGGATGAAAATGATTTATGCCAGTGAGGGCTCCCCAGGTTTCTGGTTATTCAAGCACTGTCATTCTGGGCTCTGAGCTCCAGCTCAGTGAGCTCATGGGGTGTAACACGACTAGCAGAGAGGAAGCTGTGTTTTTGTAGAGTGTGGCATAGCAGGGGAGCCCATGCACATCTGGTCTGTGCTGCCAGCACATCTCACCAGTGGCTGACAATAAAGGGAGATGTGGCCAAACAAGCCCCTCTGAAGGCAAAGATGAATGAACAGATAGGCTCCAGCAAGCTTTGCATAGGAGGCAAAATATGAGGGTGTGACAAGTCACAAACATACACAAATGGGTATGTCAGGTCTGGGGGTTGTTCTCACCTGTTTTCAGCATCACTACTGAGAGCCTTCAATACACAGCTCCAGAGACAGGGCCATCTGTTTTGCCATGACAGCTGGCAGCTAGCAGAGGCCACTGTGAATAATCTGCCTCCTCTGGAGTCAAACTTGCTAAGAAAAGCAATTTCAGCCATGTCAGATGAAAGCCACCTGCTGCCCCAGCCAAAGGCATGGCAAGCGTGGGCACTGTGGCACCAGGTTCTCCCAGCTCCCCACCACATCTCTCTTGTGCTGCAAGGCAGCAGGATTATGGGACAGAGGAGGTTCCCAGCAACATCTCTTTTCACTCTTGAATTTTAGCAGGGAGAAGCTGCAGTAGAGCTGTTTGCCTTGGGTGGACTTTCCCTGTTTCTTTGGGGTTTTAAAGATTTTCTTTTGAAAAATGAAGAGTTTTCCTCTCCCTCTCTCTCTCTTCCAGAATCCCTGGTGTGAGCGTTGCTCAGTGGTTGAGAGAGTGTGTGAGTAATGGTACTGGGCATGAGGAAAGACTGACATAGGAAATGAAGTGTGGAGAAGGAAGGGGTGCAGACAGTGCGGCCCCACAGGCTCTCCAAAGGGCAGAGAAATGGTGACAAAGTGCACGAAAGAGGAAGCAAAAGAAAAAAAGAGGAACTGCCAACCCTCCACTGGGCATCCTCTGGGGAAGATATGCAAGACAAAGTCCCCAAAGTGAGTAATGTGTGGCCAGCTGTCACAGCTGCCTGCTCCAGTGCTGTGCCACCTCTGGAAGACTTCTAGGGAGACACTGACCTTGCTACACCACAATCCTGAAGCCCCCTTTGGCTGGTGTTGATTCCACATGCCTTGCTGCAAGGGGAGAGGGGTGGTCTGTAATCACAGGGACCCCTGGGGATGGCCCTCTCCTTCCCAAAATTTGCTAGGCTTCCTCATGCAGAGAAAGGACCTGGCACCCCGTCTGGGAGACACAGCTCCAGCTGCTCCTTTGCAGCCTCCTACAATCCTCTGAGTATCCTTAGGGCTCTCCTGAATAGAGGAACACCCAGCTGGTGGGCCTGGCCCAGGTCTGAATGCACTGCTTGGAGAAGTTAATCTGAATTATAATTTCAAATGTTGCCACAAAAAGATGGCCAGATACTTTTAAAGAGAAGTAGCCTTGAGACTATCCCAATAGAAGTAGGATATTTTGGGAGGGAGGGACAAGCCCACTGTCAGCACCAGTGAAGCCACCAGGAGGCTTTGCAGATGGGAAACTGAGACAATTTTCCCAGAAGCAAGGAGCTCAGCAAGGTTATCACCACATTAAGGGAATCTTATTAATCAGAAATAGGGCCTGGGGTCTCCTGCTGAGGTAAATCCAGAGGTGCAATTGCAACCCATGGCAGTCCATGGAGCCCCCTAGCACCATGTCTTGGTTTCAGTCCCACCCAAACTCCTGGGCTGATGTGTGTCATGTAAGCCAGAAGAGGAAAGGAACATTTCCAACATGAGGGTTTTTCAAAGCTGTCCCTTGTGTTTGTTTGGCCATGTAAAAACTCACTTTTATCTGCAAGGAAAATTTCTGTAAATGTGGTCACAGAATTACTTTGCAGAAAAACTTTGAGGGCCACAATGGCATCACTCCTGCAGTCCTCCTGGGCCAAGGGGAAACCTGCCTGGCGCCCCTTCCCTGCATTTGGAGAGCAAAGTAGAAGGAATATATCCTTGCAAAGTAGCAAGGACACTTCCTTGCATGAGGGCTGGCCTCCCTCTTTCTATGTGCTTGGAAAAATCTGCAAAGGTCTCAGGACAAAGCTGAGCTTTCTAATTCTCATCAAATCTGTTGTGATAATTTTCATCTTTTCCTCCCTGAATTACACATGTCCCTATCGGCTTTGCTGCCCTGTTGGTCAGGACATTTCTTATACCACTCATTCATTTTTGCTGAACTTCCTTGATTGAGGCTGTTGGAAGAAGAACAGCTGTGCCAAAGCATTAGGGACTGTAAAGGGCTTGGCAACACCAGAACCGTGAGGGTAGAGCATCCTTCTATCCAGCAAACTGCCACTAGGGCATGCAGCAAGCACTGACATGCACGTGCCTGCTGTGTTGGTGTCTCATGGGGAAGGGGACTGGGATGAAGGAGTAGTTTTAATTGTACACACAGCCTTTTGCCCCAGTCTCACCTGCTGAGTGCTGGTTTGGGGCACACACATGCTCCAGCATCGCCGGTGCCTGTTGCATGGGGAGCAAAGGAACACTGAGCCGGCATGGAATGGTGTTGCATTAGTTCGTTTCCTTTTCCCTGACACAGGAGAAATTTGTCTTGCATTTGTGTTGTTTCCTACCCACTTGGAAAGGAAGAAGTGGGTGGTGGCCACATCCCCTTCCCTGAGGGCCGTCCCTGGTGCAGGGGGCCCTGGGCCGGAGAGGAGGGAGTGGAGGGGGCCCAGTTCCTCATGGCATCCACTCAGAGCATCTCAGACTGAGCTTTTAACCTGTCATCACACAGCCAAGGGTCAGCTCTGTCTGCCACACACCCTCCTCATCCTCATCTGACCGCCACAGCAGCACAGATTGCGCCTCAGTGCCCAGCGATGATGGCTGCAGACCTGCTCCCCCACCACAGCATCTCTTCCTTAGTATGAAATCCCTGGCAGGCAAAATGTCCTCTTTGTCCCCTTGTCCCCCAGAAGCTATGCCATCCTGCATTGTTCATTGCTCAGTGGGGAGTTTTCTGGCGTGACTGCAGGCACCAGCAGGGAGGCTGTGTAGCTGCTGCTGGCCATGAGACACAAAGTCCCAGCAGGGAAGGCTGGCCTGGCTCATGAATGACCGCTGCTTGCTCGATGTAATGAGCAAATATTGTTAACAAGCAGCTGTAATCTCCTGGCTTTGTGTGCACTCCCCCCTGCTGCTCCACACACAGAGGTGATGTCAGGGAAGACATGTCCCTCCCTGACACCCTGTGTGCTTCCTCCCTGGGATCAGCAGAGATGCTCTCTGGAACTACACCAGCCAGCAGTCCCTTTCCACCTTCCCTTAGTGCTGCAGCCTCTGGGCCAGCATGTGACGGTGTGAGGATGCATCCATTTGTGCCCAAACACCCAGACCAACAGAGTGCCCCTCTCACTCAAGTGTGGGGTAGGGGTGAAGGGGGCAAAGCCTTCAGCTCAAACAGCTATTCAGCCTTGCTGGCATATTTAGGCCATAGATGCTCCCTCTGAGGGACAGTGCTCTTTGGCATTAAGCGCTGACTACAGCATTATCATTTTGTTGATGGAAGAGATGCTAGGATTAGGGGCAGAGGAAAGAAAGGGATGGAAACGTGCTCCATTTCCTAGAGACAGCGGCTTTTTTCTCCTCCCAAATTGCCCAGCCAACCACAAGATGAGTCACTGGTCTCCCGCATTTCCACCTGACCCACTTTTGGCTTGTCAGGGCTGACTGCAGAGCTTTTGTTTCTGGGATGCACATATGCACAGCCATGCAACTGTGATGCTTTGGGCTTCTCCTCTGTGAAATAACCTGGAAGCAGGGAAGCTTTTCAGCCCTGGGCTTCCCTTGAAGGCACAAAATTACATCCATCCCAGGCCACAATAATCCAGGCTCCCGCTAGGAAGGTCCTGGGGGCCTTGCCTGAGCTCTGCAGGGAGCTTTGATCCTGGCTGCTCCAAGCTGAGCCTGGGGGTCCGGCGCTGTGAAGCCGTTATCCCATAGTTAGGTTTCCCTCTGGGAAAAGCTGAAAGGAATAAACAGCAGATGGGACAGCTTGTTCTGCTTGCCTGCTAATGGGTTTCAGTAGGCTGTTCCCGATTTTCATGCTCCTGTCTGTGAAAAGGTACTATGACGTGTCATGACACTCACACAGCCCAAAATAAAAGCACCTCAGAGGTGCCCAGGTAACTGTGCCCACCAGGTCACTGTTTGCCTCCTCAGTGCTGTGCCTGGCATGGACCTCTTCTTTTCCAAAACCAGGAGCAGCACTGTCTCAAACCACAGCTGAGTTGGAGAGATGAGAAACACAGATTAGTGGCAGAAAGCAGAAATGGCATTCCAGGCACAGGAACAGCCTTGGGCAGCAGTATAAATAGTTAGATGCTCGCTCCATTTTGTGCATGGTGGTGTCATCTTTTTCCACCACCCAAGGGAAATTCCCATGGGTGAAATGTCCATCCCAATTGTATTTTCCATGTCCAACTCATTGTACTTCCTCAGCCTTCACATCTTGAAGGATGTTGCAGGGGACTTGCCTTGCAACCAGATCATGTCTTGCTTTCACCTCCCTTTGCTGGCCAAAGGGATGGCTTGTTCCTCTGTTCTGAATGATATTTGTGTGCCTGTCTCTCTCTGTGGCTGCTGAAAGGGCCCCTGCCTGGCCTCTGGTACCTGCAGCCAGTCCCTGGCTTACTTTGCCTCTCACCATGCTTTGTTGCAGTGTTTTAGGATCCCAGATTCAGCTAAGTGTCTCAACACCTCTAGCCAATGGCTATGGCCCTCATGGCTCAGGTGCAGGGCAGCAAAAAAGTCCAAGCCTACCCACAGGGCATGGTGGGATTTCAGGAAAAATCTGCTAAGAGAGGCAGCGAAGGGGAAGGTTGTGCTTATATGGCTGCTAAAGGTACAAGGAATAGTTCTTCTACCTTAGGGCTGCAAAAGCCCCATTTGACTCAGGACCTATCCCTCACATGGCAGCATCCAGGTTATCCCAGATCCAATTCTAGCTCCACTTGTTCTGAATGGAGGACATTTAGTGTTAGACTGAAAATCCTTCCTTAGCTAGCTACTGACAGCTGAAGGAGGTCTGTGTGCATGCGCTGTCTGTTGTGTACCCGAGATGTTCACAGCTCCACCACAGCAGGGCAGCCATGAAGTGGCACCTTCTTTTGGCTGTCCCCACCCCTGACAAACCCTGAGAGCAACAAAGCCAGCAAAAAAATCATGCTGTTCCTGCCCACAGGCTGTAAAACGTGGGAGAAGGAGCCCACACACCCCAGCGAGCAGCTTCCCAGGCATCTGACCACAGTGAGGGCTGAGGGCCAGGTGCTGATGAAATGGCCTGTTTATGTTTCCAGTGCACATGGCACTAATTACTGGTGTCTGTGCTCTAATCCATGCTCTGAGGGCAAGCCAGGAGGTGAGGCTGGGCACGCCTGCCCAGTGTGTGGGACCCAGCCCTGGCAGGGTCCGGCAGGGGGGTGAGGTGCCCGTGCTCCGCGTGTGCAAGGCATCCGACCTCTGCCTGGGCCCTGGTCATGTCCACTGTCCTGTGCAGCAAAGCCATGCTGCCCAGCAGGAAACCATCCAGAAAGCCTTGCCAGGCCCTGTCTCCCAGATTCTGGAAGGATTTGGGATGCCAGGGACTGGTACTGCCTGTGCTGGAAACGTGCTGATCAAGGCAGGGCTGGGGCTAAACCCGTGCCGGAGTTGGCTGCACCCTGGCTCCCATCTGAGGAGGTGGCTCCCTTGGCCAAGGTACACTCCTCCACAAATGCTTACAATATTTGGCACTGGCTAAGTCCCTGACACTCTGCGCCAAGATTTTGGGTGGTGTGACTATTTGTTACACCCTGGAAAAGTGGGAGACTGCATTTGTTTGGAAATCAGGGGTTGTTTATTCAGCTCTTCCCATGATCGTCTCTGACAAATGAGAAACTGTTTCATGAAGCTTTTTCTACTTTTTTTTAATGGGAACTTCAACTTCTGACGTGACATTTCTCAAATGTCAGATTTCTCAACCTAGTACCTATGATAAACTGCACCTACTTGCAGCCTCATAAGCCCAAAAGAACCAGATCCTTTTCATGCCTTTCCCTCTGCCCCCAAGGTCAGCTTGTGTTAGAGTTCTATCACATCCTTCTATTAAGTTTCTTTCCACCCCAGAGCAGGGCACACAGACTGCTGACCATGTTTCCTTCCCAGCCACAGCCTAACACTGTGCCCCATTGCTGATGTCCACATCTGGGGAACTCCTTCCCAGGTGACTGGCAAGGATAAAACCCACTCCTTGTTTCAGGATCTGAGGTACATAGCAAAGTGTTTGCAGGAGGTGCAGATGTACCTAGGGTCACTAACATACAAGCCACTGCACTCAGCCAAGTCTGGGAGCATTCATGAATGCCTGGATTTACCACAGCAGAGCAAAATTTAGGCTTTGATTAAAAAAGAAAGAAAGGAAATCCCACATAAATATTTTAGGTTTCAAAGGAAGATGATGGCTTTTCAGTGGTGAGAAATATAAAATTGTGCTGAAAGTCAATTAAGCAAGCAAGTCGTGTCCTTTTCTCCAGGCTTCAATTTGGGAATGACATAAATTTGCTAAATCTCCCTTTGGGAATGACTTTTAGCTCCACTGTTAAATAACATTACTGGAATTGCAATGAGAAGAAATCAGAGGAATCCACTGATATACGAACCTGACAGAAGAGAATGGGGTTCATCTGAAAATGTGGCCATAATTCTTCTCTTTGCATTATTTCCCCACTTCCTGCACTTTCCTGCTTCTCCCTTTGTGCTAAAACCCTCAGCTCAGCTCAACTCCCTCAATTGCAGCAGGAGTGGGGCATCTCCACAGAGACAAGTCAAAGAGACACCCACGAGGGGGACTGAGCAAAATTTGGGCTGAAGTCAACTCCTGGGGCTCTCCTCAGTCCATAGGGCATAGCTGTTGAATAGCCAGCACTTCCTTAGCAAGCCCCCAGACCCTGAAGTGCACCCTGCCTGCCTGCCAGTGTCTCAGCTCACTCCACTCTCCCCATCCTCGGGATGATGCCTGCAACACCCAGCTATTACTCATTTTTGGCAAGTAATTTAGCAGCCCCTGGTTGCTCGTAGTGCAGCGAACATCCTGTGAGTGCCAGAGGCGAGGGGGAGACCACAGGATGTGAAGAGCAGAGCTTATCAGAAATGCCCCCACAGGAAACACAGTGATGAATATAGAAACCTGATCAAACCGCAGCCGGAAATGGGCTGCTGAAGGCTCGGGGAGATGCTGAGCTCTCCTGTGACCTGCCAAATAGCTGTCTGCTTCCTTCCAGCAAAATTAAAGGAGGGGTAGCGTTATCTGAGGAGGAGAGTGGAACACACATGGGAAGAAGGTGTCCAGCCCAGCAGAAATGCGTGTGTGTGCTTTTGCAGGAGCCTGCTGAATTGTAACCTTCCCTCATACACAAACCAGCTGTGCTTCTCCACCAGCTGCTGGGTCAGGTCCCCAAAGTGGGAGGCTATGAGGACACCACCAGGGCTGGCCCCAGCCCCAAGGTGCTGCACCGTGCTCCCACCCATCTCCCACAGCCCATGCAGCCGCCTGAGCTCCTCCACGTGCCTGGGGCAGGACCCACTCATGTTTGGCAGGGATGTTTGCAGGCGGTTCTGCCCCACGGTGGGTGTCAGCTGGTGACCTTCCAAGGCCAGTGCCTTGACAGACTCCAGCAGGTGCATTGCTGAAACACAAAGAGTGGGACTGCCTGCAGGGATAACAGCCTCAGCTGGCAGGCTGGAGGGCTCTGCTACCATTCCCCTCCTTGCTGAGTCTCTGCCTGACTCCACAAGTGGGATCTCCATCACAGCACCTTCAGTCCCAGCAGTTGCCACTGAACCAATCCATCTCATTCTCCCTGAGAGCCCTGGACTAGAAAGCAAGGGGGAAAGAGACATCCTGGTAGTCTGGGCTCACAGGAGTCCATAATGTGTCGCTTAAAATGTCCCCTCTCCCTGGAGATAGTCTGTTGGTGTTGAAATTCATTTGTTAGTTATTTTAGTGCTGGCCTCTTTCTCCAAGAAGCCCTGGAGCTGGAAAGCTTCTTGAGTTACCTCATGCACTGCTCCTCTCTGGCTCATGCCAGTTCCTAATGCTTTCTGCCTCTCCAGTAAAACAAACAGGTTTTGCCTGCAGATCCCAACTTATCCAGTGCATGCCACACAAACAGGTTGGCATTTGTCTTGCTCACGGTGCTGTCTCTGCTTCAGCCACAGAGAGCCATGTTGTGAGCCCCCACACTTATTCACCCGGGCCTAGTAATGAATGAGCTGTAAGGGCAATGGTTAAATGGCACTCAGTACCCTACACAGGCACATAATGGCACAATTAAATCTCCTGAATAGATGTCAAATTACTTCCTTAAGGTAGCTGCTAAGCTCAGGCAGTTCAGAGAGTATTTAATACCAGTTGCTAATGGGCTATGCTCAAATATAAGCCTGGGTTAATTAAATTGTGCTGTATCAATCAAGAACGAACACAGTCTAGTCGGCATTTCCAGTTTATTGTTAATATGCGACCCCCAATCGGCCCAGAATTAATCAGTACAACCAATTGTTCTGCCCCTGCCAGTGGCACCAGTGCTCACCAGGCCTCCTCCTGGCAGGCACAGACCAAACACAGCTGCCTGCTCAGCCTCAGGGTGCTGCCTCTCTGCCCCAGAAAAGCAGAGTGAGACCCTGCAGGGCTCACCCTCATTTCAGAGAGGGGGGCAGGACCCAGAGCAAGCTGTGCAGACAGGCACTTTGGCACTGGGGTCGGGCTGCAGGGAGCCTGCCTCACCTGGAGGAGCAAGGGGGAGGAGGGAGACCCAGGGAATGCAGCGGAGATGGGTGAGGGCTGGGCTCTGCCAGAGGATTTGAAGCCACGTGTCAGCAGCCCTTTCCACACATTTGTTTCCCCATCTGCAATAAAATAAGTAAAATAGCACTTAGTTGCCTCATAGGGTGTGTGAGCTGTACTTAATTGATATGTGCAACCGATTTAAAGGTCCTGGGAACAGGGGAGCATTGAGAGGAGCCAAATGGTACTCCTGCTCCTGCTGTGTCCTTGTGTACTGCACCCTTCAAAGGGTGAAGTGTGCCCTGTACCACCTCCCTTTAGCAGTAACTCCCACTTTGAAGCCAGGCAGAGACAACCTGCCCTGTCTTGTCTTGAAACAGGAGATCCGTTTGTAACCTTGACACACTGATCATCAACATTCGAGGGTCTGTCCTGACCCAGGGAGACAGGTGAGCTTTCTGAATGCACAAAAACACTGCGAGCAAAGTTGTATTTCAAAACAAAGCACCTCAAGGCACCAGAGCTGGGGGTTGGAGATGAACCAAGAAAAAGTTGGAGGGAACCTGGGCTTACAGAGTGCTGCTCCTCTCTGCTCTGCACTGGTGTCATGAGACAGTACAAATATATCTCCATTTCTGCCACATGGCTTTTAGGTTCCTTAGCACTGATGCACTGGTAATGTTATTCAAGAGTCATCCAAAATACAAAATAAGCACTCTTCTTCAGGTGTCACGGCATTCAGCCTGTTTGCTATCACTGTCTTGGGCTGCACTCTCAGGTGTGTTAGGACACCCTCTTTTTCCATGTGCTCCATCTCCCTGCCTCTCTGGATGATATCAAAGTTTAATTTTTCTTTGATTTTGCCTCATCCTGGCCTCCAACAGCAGCACCAAGACCTCCCAGCTTAGGTTGTCTAAGGCACCAGAGCTGCTGGCTGCAGGCATTCCTTCCCAAGGCATTCCTTGAACACACCAGCACCAGGTCTGTCTGCAGCAGAGCAGGCTCTGGTGTGCCTGTGTGCTGTGTAAGATGTGCACAGAAATGTGTGCACAGGGACAAAACAGAGCTTTCAGGGGTCCTTGCTGTTGCTGCCCAAAGGAAAACACTTGTAGTGACAGACAGCACTGCTGTGCCAGATGCTGGAACAGTCTCATTGGGATGATGGGAGAGCTGCTCTGAGGGCTGGGTGAAGTGATGACTGTGAGAGAATCCTGTAAGGAGATAATGGGCCAAATGAACCAGGAGTGCATCTGCCAGCTCCTTATGCAGCATGGAGCCACACAGTGACACATGGCTCCTCACAGAGCAGCTGGGAACCTCAGAAGAAACACAGAAGAAGAGAAAAGAAAGAAGGCGATGAAGAAAAATAAAATCAGCTGATTCAACTTGGGCCATCCACAGGCAGAGTCAGTCCCTGCCACAGCACTGATACAAAGATGAGCAAGTGAAGGGACAGGGCTCCTGCCAATGCTCTCCTGCACCCAGCCAGTCATCAAACTCAGGCAGGATACTCTTTTTATACGTATGCAAGTAACTAACTCAGACCTCTGAAAAAAGTCACGGGAGAATTGCTGCTCACTTAATTAAAGAAAATGAAATGCTTAGCCATGTCTAGAGATGTGCAGGCACTGGTAAGGGCCTGCAAGACAGAGAGCCCTCTTAGTCCTGGGAACTGTT
Source organism: Agelaius phoeniceus (assembly GCF_051311805.1). Classification (NCBI taxonomy): domain Eukaryota; kingdom Metazoa; phylum Chordata; class Aves; order Passeriformes; family Icteridae; genus Agelaius; species Agelaius phoeniceus. Next base: position 24,864,222 of record NC_135268.1, read on the forward strand.
GGTACAGGAGTCAATTCATCTCTGATTTTATGCTTCCTTCCCTTCAGACCCCTCGGGGTGCTATCCCTCTGTACCCTAGGATGGAAAACACAGCATGGGAAGAGATCTCAAGGCAGTACCAGAAATCAGTGATGGCTGGTACCTCTGGGCTGGCTGCTGTTGTCTTGCAGGGCAGCAAAGCACAGGGAGTTCAGCCTGTGTCTCAGGAAACCAGCAAAGCTCCATCAGTGGACAGGGGAGACACTGAAGGCCACCTCACAGGTCCTCTCACAGGCAAGAGAGAGAGACCCAGCAACTGCCAGCCAGTGACTCATCCTCCTAAGACTGCTCGGATGAATCATCTGATGCAGATATCTGCTCCTCTGCATCAGCCACAACAGGGCTTCAGCTGTCCTGCTTTGAGACATTGGTCTTTGGCATTACCCATCTTATGTGAGACCTTTAGCAAGATCAAGTCTAGATTTACTAAGAGTCTGAGGAGCTACTGAAACCTGACCTTCCCCACAGGCCTTCACATCAGCTTAAGGGTGTTGAGCCCTGGGCTGGGAGCAGGGTTTCTGATGTGAAAACAGCTTAGCTGAGGGGTTGTCTTTAGCACAGCCCAGTTAAGCACCACCACTCCCCAGTGAAAGAGGGCTGCAGGGTGGATGGGACCTGGGTGGAGGTGTTACCCACGTTACAAGCCACACTGACCTGCCAGGGAAGATGAGACAGGAAGAGGTGGCTAATTTAGCATCCTTCAGACCAGAAGAAAATGAATTCACTTCACCAACACTTTGCTTTCCACGCAAGCCTTTGAAAGTTTATTACTAATGCAATTAAGCTGGCTTCTCTGGCTACAGCTGGGCTATCTCTACCGCTGCTCTGTGTCATTTTGGATTAGATAACAAAATAAATAGCCAGAGTTGGCTGAAAATAGAAGTCTTGGCTTGTTTGAGGGCAGCAGTATGGCTTGCTGGGTGTTTTCAGGTAAGTCATACCTTGACTTATCAGACTTTCCCCAGCTGTCCAGTAAGGGCTCCTGTTCCAATTTCAGAATTGCACAGAGGCTGAGGGTGTTTCTCACGTGAGGATTGTCTTTTGCCCTGTCCTTAGCAAGAAAAAATTTCCAAACACTGGTTTTAAAATTTAGTGGGAGCTAGCCAGAAGCTCAGGGGGGCAGGATTCTCCTTGAGGTGCAAAGTGGGCACATCAGCCTGGCCAGGGTACAAGAATAGGAAATTCCCAAAGCGAACATCTCTTGTTCTCCCTGCTATAGCTCATCCCATCTGTGACACTGTTTAGTCAGCACAGCACTCACAAACCTATTGGAAAAACAACTGAGTCATAAAAAAGAGAACCTAAAATCCCTAAAACTCAAGGCCACAAAATGCAGTTATCCTTGCACAGCTCTCTCAGGCTCTGGTAAAGGGCCTCGTACCCATCAGATTTAACAGGCAGCTAAGATCAGCAAAATAAACAACCTGTTTAGGCATTTAAAATGGGAAAAAACCCACCACTGTTCCCACAGATAATGTCATTGTTAAATAAAAAAAAAAAAAAAAGTTTAAATAGTTATTGTGCAGGTCACCATACAGTGGAACAAGTTGTTAGAGAAATTGTGGTGTCTCCCTCACTGGGGGGGTATTCAAGAGCAGTCTGGACACAATCCTGTGCCATGTGCTCTGGGATGACCCTGCTTGAGCAGGGAGGTGGGACCTGATTGCCCACTGTGGTCCCTTTCAATCTGACCCATTTCTGTGGCTCTGTGAAAATGCAGAGCAGCTGATACATACATAATGCAACCAGTTAAAAAATCTCACAGAAGTGTCTTGCCATTTCAGGGCATTAATCATGGGAGATATTACAGACACATTCAGCAGTATGGGAATGAATCCACTCTTTCCTCTGCAACTAAGAGAAATAAAAAGTGCAGGTAAACAGGGCCTGATCCTTGAAAGTGTCCACGTAAAGCCCCAAAAAGCTCGTGTGGTCAATGAATCATCTTCAGTGATTTGGTAAAGGCTTCTGAATTATGCAAATGGATTTACAACAATTTTTTTTTAAACCATGCAACAGTTTATTAGATAATGAAAGAGGAACTGTGTGGAGAGGAAGCAAGGGACATGGAGTATTTATATAATGTATTTAATAAAGGCTACCTATGAATGCCAGGCTGATCCTTTTAACTGCATTAAAAAAATACCTTTTCCAAAGAGAATGGATATTTAGGCTTTCTGAGAAACCTCCTTCTTAGGCAGGTCTTTCCCTTTGCCTGATCCTACTCCTGATGGGAACAGGACAGGGTATTGCAGCAGCTCAGCTGTGCAATTGGAACACAGTGCATTGCAGGCAGTGTCCAGGGCTTGCTTGTAGCTGATGGCACCAATAATGTGTGAGGTTTAGTCTGCAAAAAGAGGATTAATGAGTAATCACAATCATTATCCTTATCAATGATTTCAAATCGCCTACCACGTACCTTTTCAATCAGCAAGCCATGGCTGTGACAACTCTGACTCATGTTATACCCACGGTTATGGAGTCTGCAAGTGCATGACCTAGAGGAGTCTCTGTGTGCTCCCAGACACATGGCCCAGGAGCAGGGCTTCCTTCAGAAGGGGTTGTTCCTAATAAAATGTTCCATCAGAATTCAATTTCCTTCATGGCTCAAAGACTGCCTCTTCTAGTGCCTATAAATATTCTGGTGATCCTGTCCTTGACAAGCTCATTCCACAAACTGAATGCTGTTGCAAAAGCTGACTTAGGCAGTATGACCACAAAAGGAAAAAATTTAGACTCAGAGCTATGCACAGTCTTAGCACTTGACTGAATCACATCCACGATGTGTCCCGTTCCAAAGCTGGCAAAACTGATCAATTGTCTTAAATTGACTTTCCCTGCCACATAAAAATTTATCTTGGATGCAGCAGCGTTTCTTGTGTGTGTGCTTGTGGCTAATCTCTTGAGGGAGAGTAGGAGGAGTGCCACAGGGAGGAGCAGGCCTGGGCCTGTGCTCCTTGGCTCACAGGGTGGTGAGCTGCATGGTGCAGGGGTCGGGAGAGGCCAATGACACCAGCTGACAGGTCCCACAGAAGGGACATCTTTGCACAGTGCATAGCTAGAGCATGGACACACTGAACCACAGGATGTTGTGCATGCTAAAAGCTCACACAAGTTCAAAGAGCAATTAGACAAATTCATGACAGAAAAATCCATCAAGGGCTATTAATTGCAAAGACAGAGCCTCTGCTTCAGTTGCACACACCTGGAGGCCAGGACAGTTCCCTGGGATAGCACAAAAACATGCTAGCCCCATGATTCTACTTCTTGCCAGGCATTTGTTTTCCAGCCCTTAGCAGAGAGGGGATGGATGGGCTGAGTAGTGCTGCTCTCATGCCAGCTGTGTGGCCGTGAGGAATTGGCCTGGGAATACCACATAGCTACACAGCACGTGCTGCCTGTGAAGGAAAAAGGTAGCAATACATAAGACTACAAACAAAATTCCACAGAAAAAAAATTCTTGTTTTCTTGGAGCGTATCTGTGAGCTCTCTGGAAGTCCCCAGGAGCCAGACCTAGTGCTAATGGGAGGAGGCAAAAGGCCATGCCATTTTGGCTGAGCTGCCCCTCTGATTTGCAGGTGCCACCCCTACCTCATGTTGATTTTTTCTTCCCCGAGGCTAAAAGGCACATGAATCATTAACAAGCTGGTGGAGTCCATGCGTGCTATCATAGCTTGCGTAATTAATCCTGAGCCAATGTGATTTGGTGAATTAATAAAGCTGCTGTTGCTGGGGTGGAAATTCCTGTTACCTGCAGCAGGGCTGGATTTGCTCTTCATCTGCATCTGCACATTTGTGGATGCCTGTGATCACAGCAGCAGGAGTTATGCACAGGGTACACTGATGGGGGGAACCATGCACGGAGCAGAAGAGAATGGGAAGAAATGCCTCATGATCCATGGTTTTAGTGTCTCTGCTTTCCAAGAAAGAGGGTTCATCATCACTCCTGCACAGGAAATCAGGTTTGTCATGAGAAGCTTGGGTGTCCGTGCACCACTTCTAGAGCCTTGGAAGAAATCTCCAACACTTTGGTCTTTTGCTCTTTCTAGTTATTCCAGTGTGGTTTTTTACTTAGCATCTTGTCTCAATCACCTTTATCTCAGAGATCCTTCTTGAGAGGGGCAGAGAAAACTATCCTGGATAAAAGGGAGTAACTCTGTAATCCTGGGCAGGACAGAAGTCCATGTCTTCTCATCTCCATCCATTGTCCATCCAGCAAGTAGATGAGATGCTCAGGTTTTATCTGAGTTCCAGAACTTGGTTTGATTTCAGAATATTCAGCTCTGGAAGCAAGTTGCACATGCTCCAGACCCCAAGTCTTATGCAAACCTCTCTTCAACATTTGGCCTGTGATTCCTCCAATACCATTGTCCAGGTGAGCTGTCTGCAATTGGCCTGAATTTAAGACACTCCTGTTGTTGAATCCAAAAATCTGTCCACAACTGAGGACATCAAGACCCTGCTGACATCTCCTCCTGGAGGGTAATTTTGTTCATTCCTGCTTGGTAGCTGCTAAGGTACAAGTTCTTGTCCTGCCAGTGATCTAGCCAGGTATGAAAGCTCTCAGTAAAATGCTGAGGATCTGGGTTGGAAATGTTGAATTTGATGATACACCTCTCTCCCCATACATCTAGGGTAGATGTCTCTTGCTTTTACTGATCTTTTGTTTGCTCTTTCTTGAAAGTCAGCAGACAGAAAGTGTGTCTGGCTCAGGCCAAGCTGCTGTCCCCCCTCCCTGGGTGCAGAGCCCACCTGTACAACATAAACCATCCCAGCTTTTCACACCAAGGCAGCTCTTCTGTGTCAGGAAGATGTGTTTTCAGTGAGTGAGCAAGAAAGGAGTCATATAAATACAGTCACACAGCTTCCTTTCCCAGCACAGGTTTCACAGACTCCTCACTCACCATTTGCCAGATATGGTCTGTCCAGTCAAGCAGGAAGGTCTGAGTGTACACAACTCTTTTTCTTTTCTTTTCTTTTTTTTTAAATACATTTTGGTTTCTTTTACAGTCAAAAGTATTGAAAAAACAGCACAGAAATGGAGAGCTTGCAAAAAACCAGAGTGGTAAATTTTCTATCAGTGCTAGACTTCACACTGGTATCTGGTAAGTGATAGAAAAACTCCATAATATGTCCTGAGCAGGCTTTTGCTCACCATCAAAGGAAGGAAAATGTTATTTGTCCTAAACAGAGATGTGGTAAAAATAGAAATCAAATCCTAGGCCATATTTAGCATTTCAATTAAATGACCTCATTTTTAACAAGCGTACCTAGATGATTCACATTTTAGAAAAATCAGGCTATATGCAGAGCTGTCCAAATGGGAAAATTTAGCTTGCCCAGATAGAACTGGAAGATTAAATGCATCCTGGGATCAGATCTTCACTCCACTGACCATGGATTTCTCTGCCATTCCTTGCTTCTGCTTTTTCCAATAGATGTGGACTACAATCCACCTTGTGCTACAACAGCTTCATATCTCCTCTCCCCAAAGTTAAGAGAAAGGAGGTGAAAGGCAGCCCTGCCAGAGCTGCTAGATCTAGAAAAGGGAACAGCACAAGCTTGAGAGGCCAGCTGAGATCAGGACAAAAACATGAAGTAAGCAAACACCGACAAGGTAGGAGGAAATAAATTGGCTGCAGGAGAGCAGGACAGTCCTGGATGGGGGCCTGGAGGCATGGTGGCATCTCCATCCTTGGGGACCACCCTCCATCATACCTGACCTGACTGTGGGGATGTGAGGGAGAGAAGGGGCAGAGAGATGCCCAGACCTCCCTTCCCACCTAAACCCTCTGTAATTTTACAAACCTGAGAACTGCCTCCATCTACCCCAAAGGATGCACCAGAAAATGAAACCTAGGAAGCAGAACTTTGGCCCGGAAATTATCACAGAAGTGAGCTGTGGAAACAAAATGATTGTATTAGCAGACTGGCTTGAGCTTTAGCATAAGCCTATCATTCTGTCAGAATAGAGAAATATTTCCTGCAGAGTTAATAGAGCTCTACTGGGTTGCTCTTAATAGTTGTTTATTTTATTTTTCACTGTTCATAATAAACCTCTGTGCATCTGAAAATAGCTCTCTCTAATTACTGTGTGAGTACCTGTGCATTATCAGTGTGCATGGGTGTGTTTGTGTGTGCTGATGACAACTCAGGTATGTGTAGAGAGCTACTCAGCTTCATTGAAAAATGTGTATTCACTAAGAAATCTGAAATGTTCCTGCTTCACAAGAGTTTCACCAAATCCAAAACTGGGTTAGCACATGACTGAAAACCTTGGCAGTCACTGCCAGACATGGGACAGTTGAACAGAAAAATCAAAAATTTAAGGGAAAAAATGGCTTGCTGTGATTCATACCAAAATCAACTGTCAGAAAAAATGATGTTTCCCCTGAACCTGAAGCCTTGCTGTTCTTTTACAGAAAGACTCCACTCATATGCTCTGCCACCTCTCTCTTGAGATTTTTGTCTCAAAATGCCCTCCTGATAAGATTCAAGATCCTGACATGTAAAACAAGACAAAGAAGATGGATGTGGGGGGCTGGTGATTTCCAGCAATAAATCTTGGTGCTACATAAAAGTGTTAAGTAAAATATGGCATGTCTTCCTAAGGAACAAGTTGCTTTTCATTTTGGTTGAGGCATTTCAGCTCATGGAGCACCTGGACAACAGCTGGGTTGACTTAGAAGTAACATGTGCTCAAAAGCATGATTTAGCTCAAAATTCATCCCAGGGGGTGGGATGACCTGAGTAACAACAGACAAATTTGACTCAAAGCTTTGCACAGAGCTTGGTTCATGCAGAGAAACCCAAGGCTGGGGAAGGAAGATGGGTGATTGTTCATCAGTGGACAACAAACAGGGAGCATGGGTGTTCCACTGAACAGGGACAGATATTTTTAAAGGGAGCCTGGCTGAACCCCACACCTTTATTTTTGCCTCGTTGAGTGCAGCTGAAAAAGTAGTCATGGACAGATTTGCACCTCATGAACCTCTAGGACACCACACCAGTGACTGCCCCCATTCTGGGTAAAAGCAAATTAAAAGAAGCCCAGGCCAATTTACTTAAAGATCTTCTCCAAGTCCAGCACTGTCTTTGGAGTTTAGCTCTAAGCCCACCTTAAGCTAGACTAGCCCCTTAAAGCTAGACTATCTATTGCATAGCATTAGATGTGCTTCTTTCTTTCCACTGCCTTTTTACTGGTGACTTATGTCTGGAGTGACCACCTATGCTGGGGTGTACTGCCACCTCTTTATTTTATCCAGGGGTGTCAGTTGCAGCATGTTTTTGTGTTCTTGAGCTCCTCAAAATGAAGTCCAGGACTGGAAACAATGATGCCTGCTGAGAAATGTGGGACCAGCTGACTACTACATTGTTCAGCATGGCCTTCATTGTCTTTTTTTTTTTCCTTCAGAATTAGGAACATGAGGTAATGTCAAAATGGATGACTTTTTCATGGGATAATTCTATCCAGCTCTGAAACAGCCCTATTTCTGTCCAAAATATCTCTGGCCTTTGAGCTGTATCATCAACATTTCCTTCCCACTGGAAATATTCAGGATTTTTTTTGAAATTGCATGCATGGGATTGAGCCTGTGGGTCATATGTGCTGCCATTTGGTGATGGGACAAGCCTGACAATGCCAGGGACATTGTTTCCTGTTTAACAAGTTTCTGAGTGTGCACTAGTGTGCCTGTGAGAGAAAAGGTGATCCTAACTGTGGTGGAGCTGGACACCTCCCACCTCTGTAGCAGGCTGCAGTGTGGGTCACAGGTGCTGTACAAAAGCTGTCTCTTGCACTGTCTTTTCTCTGCCTTTTCTCTGGCTGATGTGCTTTTAGCACCACCACTGCCAGATCACGTTCTCCAGAGGAAGCAGAGAAATACCAGGTCTGTGCAGCATCCTTGCTGTCACTAGACTCAGGCAACTGAAAGCCAGAAAAGTAAAAAATAAAATAAGTGCCATCCCAGTCCCTATGATTTGCAGGCAAACATGGTTCAGTGCCACTGTGCTGCTGCCAGGGCAGCAAAGAACCCACAATTTAGCCCCAAAACCTTGTCTAGGAAATCAGCAAAAGTGCAGGATGCCAAGCTAAAGGCTCTACAAGGACTGGTACCTGAAAAGAAAGGACCTTGCAAAACAAAACCAGGAGTGTTTGCCTAATGGGAGATAAAAGGAAGATTTCTAAGTTTTGAAGGATGCAAATGGACAGAAAGAAAATCACTCCTTCACCTGCAGGAGTGGTACTTCTGTGCCCAGCAAGAAGGCTAAATCCTTGCTTGCTGTGATGTTTCTCTTCCTTCTCACCAAACAAAAGAAGTTGAGCTGGTGTCAGTAACTGCTGTGTGCATGTCTTGGGTCACCTGCAAGGGGCTGGCAGAGGAAACCCAGGGTCAGTTTCTTGCTTTCTCTCTCTCTCCCCCATCCCAGTGCTGTCATCTTTTCAGGAAAGCCACTGAATGGAGATGAGGTGCTTGAAAGAAGAGACTGCCATGGCAGCACCAATCCCATTGAGATACAGAAGCTGCCTTGTTTTCATGTAGACCAAAGCCACACAGGAGCTGCCTGATGAGTTTGTAGGCATCTTGGAAATCCACTTAGAACAAGCCTATCAGTCTGGTCTCCTGAAATCCACCTGGCTGGAAGCACTCCAAGCACTGCCCCACTTCCCATGGTGAATTGTTGCCACTGCCAGAGCACAGGGCAGAGCAGCAGCCATGCCCCAGCCCCAGGAATAAGGTGTTGGGGAGGCAAAGTGGAGATGAAATTCCCTCTGACCCATTCACGTTCACTGGTGGTGAGGGGAAACCCAGCCCTTTGCAAGCAGCTCCCCAACAATCCCAGCTTCTCAGATTTCATCCCTTGGGATCTGCCACTGGCTGGTCCAAGCACTGCACACAAAGTTACAAATATGCAAACAAGTGACATGACCCAGCTCACGGTTGGTACAGTGTGGGATCTCAGCACATCGCTCGCGATGTCCAGAGATGCCAGTAGAACCCTTGGGGGTCTCGGAAATCCTGGAATGTTGCCAAGAGTGCTTGGTGGCTTGATTTTGATCCATCCACAGAAGTGACAGCAGTTCGAGGACATGAGAATCACTTTAGAGTGAAGGGTGTAAAAGGGACACATTTAGAGGGTGAAATATAGACTTTAAGGTTTTTGGTACAGGGGGGTTATGGAGACAAGATGGAGGGATCAGGGCGTGCCTCGTCCTTCTTCTTTCTTCTTCTTGTCCTCCATCTCCTGTGGTGATGTTGGCACTTGGGGATTGGTTTATGGTGAAGGTGCACTTGCTAACATGGGTGAAAAGTATTGGAAAATAAAGGTAAATATTATGTACGTAGATTTTAGTATAAAAAGACACGACCGCCCCGTGAGTGGTCAGAGTGCCCTTGGCTGCCTTGCAGATCAGACCTCTGTTGGGCAGACAGAAAATTTTGTAGATAAGAAACAATAAACAATCTGGAGACCGAAAGGCTGAAGAGTCCAGACTCGTCCTTTGAATCGCGTGCCACCCAAGAACCACCCTACCCGTGTCGGGGCAGAGACAGACAGCCGGACCGGACAGTACAGCACCTTGCCCTGTCCTGCCCTTCCTTGCAGAATCGTGTCAGGTCAGTTAAGAACCATTTCTCCTCTGTAAGTCTGTGCTGATTTCTCCTGACCACCTTCTTGTCTTTCAGGAGCCTGGAAATTATTTCCAGGATTAGCTGAGGTGAGGCTGGCTGGCCTGTAGTTCACCATATCTTCCTCAGGATAGGAGTGGCACTTCTTTCTTCCAGTCTTGAGCAAATGCTCCCACTTGCCATGACAGCTGACACACCAAAGGTGGGGGAAGCAGTGGACAGGCCCTGCTCAGCAGTTCCTCACCTCCTCACTGGTATTTCCTCAGACAAATTACACTAAAAACCAGGGCTGCTGAGATCTTACACAGTTTTGACCTCTGATAGTGAGGATTTTCTTGCCCTGTGTGCTGCTTTCTCTGGAAAGCAGACAGTGATGTAACATGCCACTCCAAGCTCTGCTGGGACAGGGTTTGCAGCTCATTAGAGCATGGCTTTGTCTTTAATCGACCAAGATGCTTAAATTTAAACTCATAGTCAAGGACATTCCTGGATCTGGATCTGAAGGAGTGAGAGACACTGCTGCTGTAAATGATCCTGCTGCTTCTCCTGGCCACTTCTACAGTCTCTGTTCTGACCCACACTCCTGACTGCCCCTGCACATATGTGTGGCCCCTTCTGCAGAAATAAGAGCAGCACTTTAAACCTTTAAGGTAATTATTGGTTTAGCTTCAAAGCATATACACCCTGCCTAAAAGAAGAGTTTTGCTCACACCCAAAGCAAGAAAAGCCACATGGGGATCTCTGGAAGAGCTGAAGGAAAATTTCTTTAAAAGCCTCGGGTTTTGAGAAGATGAATAAACATAGGAAGTCAGCTGTTTGGCATTCACTCTGAGCTCCCTCTGTGTTTTCTAAGTGTCTACCAGCCCCGAGGATGGAGCAAAGGCTGACGCATCTGGAGGGGTTGCTGAAATGACGAAGCTTTTACTTCTGCAGAGAATTACAAAGCTATAGGGCCATGGAGAAAACAAACATGGGAAGTCCAAAGAACAGGAAAAAAACCCACAAAATTTGACAAGAAAGCCCCCTTCTATTTTGTATTTTCCATGAGCCATGATCCTACACATTACTCTTGGTCCCATTTTTGGCATCTACAGGTTTCTGATTGACTTTACAATCCTCACTCCTCCCATCAAACCAAACCAAAGACCAAATCCCAGTCCTACCCCCCAGAATTCCTGGACTAGACAGATATTTTGGATCTGGAAGCAGATCCATGGGCCATGGACCTTGGCAAGCATTGTTGGGTCTCCTCCGCACGCAGGGCAACACGTGAGGAACAACAGGGCCCTGGCAGGGCTGGGCAACAGGGAAGGCATGTGGCAGAAAGGCAGTCTCCGTGACCCATGTGGGTGGATTTGGCTCCTTTCTTTGGAAATGCTATTGACAGAGGCAGACACTCCCTCTGGATGCTCCAAGCCAGGCTACCAAACCACCCTCCCATGTGCAACGTGGCTCTCTCTGCTTCTGCCAGCCAGAGGCTCCCATGGGCAGTTTTCCAAGCATGGAAGGGACAGGAAGCAAAGGTAGCATTAGGGTCTTCAGTATTGGCTCTGGTCTATGTGGCAGCAACTTCAAAAAACATGGAAAAAAGATTAGGAGCACCATTCCCCACTGGTGGATGATCTTTAAGGGATTTTGTGCCCTCCTGCCAAAGAACTGGGAAGTCTTCGGGAAATATCTCTACACTACTCAGCAGTGTCCAGATGCACAATGTTCAGAGCAGCACCTGCCAGGATGAAGGTCCCCCATGCCCCTCTGATCCTCCAGCTAGGATGTGACCTCACCTTGGTGACAGAGCCAGCAACACATGTGTTGAAAAGCCCCAGTAATTTCACCTGTGGGAGACAGCAGCGATCACCTGGGACAGGTGAGTGCATCCTTGTGTATTTGCTTTCTTTCTGAAACTAGTCATTAGAGAGGGTGTCACTTGCTTTCAGCTGACAGCAAGCAAGGCGTTGTTACAGGAGTCTTCTTTGCATGTCAGAACTTTCTCACGGTCAGAAGCGCTCCTGGGCATGGGAAGGGTAGAGGAGGGAGTGGTGCTGCCCTCTGAATGTGTGTCTCATGCATTGAGGAAACACTCACACAAACCAGGAGGAACAGGAACTCCATTCAGGCAATTGCATCAGGTCTTGTACATCAGGATCTCACCAAAGCAGCCATTTCTGTATGGCTTTCTCTACATTAACTTTCTTGTCTTCCTGTGGATTTTTCATGCTCTGCTCCCTGCTTACAGGGCACCTTGTGTTTCGACTCGAACGAGCCTGCCAGGCCCCATGGTACCCTGGGAGCTGATCTGCTTTTAGGTATTTCTGACATTTCAGAGCAATGGGAGCACCTTACAGCTGATCTGGAGAGGGAAACTCCAAGGGACAAATTACTGTACTTGCCTCCACCACATGCAGCTCTCCCACCTAGGGGTACCATGGACTTAGTCCTCCTCCAATAGCTCTTCTTGTTGCTCTGCTGTGAATCCTGACAAGCTGTCTCTGTGGAGCCAACTCTTCTTTCCAAATTCTGCTGCATTGCTCCCAGGCTCTCCTCCCACCTTCCCTCAGCACAGCACACCTTTCTGGCCAGAATCCACCCAGTATCATCATTAGAATGTTTGTTGATCCCCAGAATAACACCTGCATGTTCTTTAGCAAGCACTGAATTCAGTTCATGGCTGTTTTGCTCTACGTGTATTTTCACTGAGTCACACACTGCTTGCTGACTCACAGAAAGCATTGAGGTGGAAAGTGGCAAGAATGGTAGGATGCAGGCTGGATAGACTCTCTCCCAGTGGGAGGTGGATGAGGCTCATCTATTTAGCTTAGAAAGAGACCACACACATCTATATCCATCCATACTGAGTGGAGGTTTCTGACATTTGAGATTTATGATTTCATAGGCAAACACAAAACAGAATCCAGAGGCTGGACACGGACAATGGACAAATGCAGGCTGAAAGAAAGGAGAAAGGTACTTTTCAAAGTATGGAATCTCAGAAGCTGCCCTGCCATGTAATTTTAATAAAGTCTTCCTTCCTTGTGTTCTGGTCGAACATCGCTGCTTTACCAGAGGCATGGCTCCTGTGCTCTGAGCCACTCCCAGAAGGGATAAGGCACTTGCAGGACTCAGGGTACACCAGCCCTTGAGCCCTCCATCCACACAGGCATCACAGCTCTACCAGGAGTGAAGAAGAAAAACACCTCTGTCCATTCACATCTACAGAAGGGACTGGAAGACTTCTTGTGGGGTATGTCTGTGGCACTCCAACAGGGACAGGCCAGTCTGGTGCTGCTGCTGTTTGTTCCCACAGTGCTCAGTCTGGGACTTTAGCACTGTAGCATCTCATGGAAGTTCCTTTCTGACAGGGTTTTGACAAGACAGGACAGCCTCCACCAGAACAAAGGCCGGAGCCAAGACCAGATAAAGCAGGTGAAGTGATTTATCAAGTTGGAATAGCTATTTCATAGTTCCTAGCTCAGCCCTTTTGCATGGTGTGTTGATATTCACTGTGGGTGTGTGTTCCAAAGTCCCCTGTGCCTGCAGAATATCCATGCAGCTTTAAGAAGGTCCTTAATCAAAACACGAGAAGCAAAGCAGATGTAATTTCCCTGGCTAGCAATGTTGGACCCTGCGGCCTCTGCAAAACTGTAGTGAAGTCCCTACAGCTTTTGGGATGAGTGAGGACCACGTTAGTGGCACTGGAGGGGTGACAGTGAGCTGTGAGGCTTGCTGGCTGCACGTGTGTTTACTTCATTCATTCACATCTCACATGTAGGGAGCTGTGGATTCAATTAGAAAATAATACCCATTTGCAGTTGATTGCCTGAGACATCAGCTTTAATAGCAGCTGGAGAGAGTTAGACGCCTGAATTGGTTGTGAGCTGCACTTCCTAGTTATTATGCTTCTAATTATGGCAAACCTGCTATTTGTCAACAATGTTTTATCAAAGGTGGGGAGACAAGACACTCATCTTTTGGGAGGTGGCTCAGACTTTCTATTAGGTATTGTGCAAGATGGAGTCTGCCATATACCTGTTTGCCTTTCAAAGAAGCATCTGAGCCTTTCTTTTTATGGCAGTGCAGAGAGCCCGTGAGCTGTCAGCCTGGAAACATTGTGGCATCCCTGTTTCTGTTCTGACATACGGGGCCTTATGCATGCTCCAACATATTTTTCGCTCCATCTGGACCAAATCTGCGAGAAGATCTGTTCTAGAAGCCATTAAAATTTTCATTCCAATCAGGTCAGCAGACAGGTGTGAAATGGTCTGGAGCCCAGGACAAAACTTTGCTGATAGGCAATATGTGTGTAATGAGGGAGCAAACAGTACTTCTTGTTTCTGCTGCATCAAGGACTGGCCCGTGGACCTTGGTAGCTTGGTCTTGAGGATGCCCCAAGACACAATTTTTTCTGGTGGAACCTGATTCAGAAGAGCTGCACTTGTCCATTACACAGGAGTCTGATATGCACTGCTTGGTTTGATGTAGAATGTACGGCAGGTGACTACAGAGCAATCCCAATGCTCTTAAACTAGCTTAAGATTGTCTACCAAACAGACCCACCCCAAAAGCAACAAAAATCCCTACTCCAGGAAGACAGCAGGATGAAGGTTTTTGCCAATGTCCTCAGTGCCTGCAAGGGAGAGAAATTTGCTAAGTGGAATTCCCATGGGTGCCTAGTAAACAGACCTCATCCCTGTAGCAGAAAGCAAAACAACAACTAACCCAACCCTGCTTTTGCTATCCAATTTACTTCAAATCCCTTCCTGACTCCACATTTGACTGTCTGTTTACCTCTAGTCAAGACACACCAGCTGGACACTTGGGAAACTTGTTGGCCTCCATAGATGCACCATCATCCTCCATACTTAGCTGCAGTTCAATGTTCAAGCAATGTGTGTTCCACATCCTTCTCTCCAGCACTGACTCTGCTGGCCTTTTTCCTGGGGCAGTCCTAATTCTGGCCAGTGCCTCAGACACTGACAAAGCATATCTCTGGACAGGCAAACATAATTCCTTTTGGAGTGTCCTTGGTAGTGTATCCCTCATTAACTTAATGATGAACAAGCATCTCACTTTTGCAGAGGGATATGAACAAGTCCATTGGTGATATTAGGCTCTTTCAGAAAAAAAGAGACCAAAGATCCCCAGGAACTGGAGCTTCAAGACAGCAGCACTGACACTCCCCAGAAAGCTCTTCCATGGAGAAAAAAAAATGCCCTTCCTGTGAAAATCACAGGAACCAGTTCTGGTCAGGGCAGAGGCATAGTAAACAGCTTTCACCTTCCTGTGACCCTACTGCACATCACTGTAGCCCATGTGCAATATATTTGGGATATATAGTAATCCCACAAAGAGCAGATGACTATAAAACCAGAAAATAGCAAAAGGCATGTAGTTAAACTATAAGCTTAATTGTTAACATGTAATGAGGTCTCATGGTATTTCCTATAACATCTGAAACCCTGAGGCCTCAGGATCCTGTGGCTCTAAAAAAAAAAATCTCAATACTTTACTTAAAATATGTCCAGAAGATAGATATTTCTTCCCACTTCATGAAAAAAACTCGAGTTTTTTTCTGAAGGCAATTGTTAGCTTGTTTAGATCTGAATTTTTAGGGGATAGTAATACATAAGCCATCTTGTTTATCTCCTGGATTTATGAGACTGAGCATACTCTCTCCAGTTTCAAGGATGACTCCGAATTGGGGGAAGCAGCTGATGTTGGCAGGAATGCAGGGCTGTGAGTCAGGGGGACTGCAGTGGGCTGGAATGCTGTGCCAGAAGGAACCTCACAAAGTCTAACCAAGGCAAGGGCAGACTCCTGCACCTGGGATGAAGTGGCCTTTTGCACCAGGACAGGCTGGGGACTGGATAACTGGGCAGTAGCTCTGCAGAAAAGGGCCTGAGGGTCCAGATGAGCAAGACATTGAATGTGAGTCAGCAGTGTGCTTCCACCACGATGAAGCCCAACTGCTCCCTAGTTAACATTAGCTAAAGCACAGCCAGCAGACTGAGAGAAATTATTATTCCTCTCTGCTTCACACAAAGGTGCATCCAAAATGCTGTGTCAAGATTTGAGCCTCTTGAGTGCAAGAGAAGTTTGAATAAACTGGAGCAAGTCTGGCAGAGGCTGCCAAGATGGTCAGGGCCTGGAGCACGTGCTGCAGGAGGAGAGAAGCTGAAGAGCTGAAACACTTGTCCTTGTTAAGCATGGAGAAGAATCTGACTCTGTCTTTCTTGTAATTCCCCATTCATCAGAGATGGACAGCAACTAGATCCCTCCCCTATACACATCTTTCTCTTCTCCAGGCTGAGCATACCCAGCTTCCTCAGCACCTCCTTGAACATCATCTGCTTCTTCTCATATCCCAGCTGGCTTCCCCTGCCCTGCTTGGGAGAGCTGCCAGCAGTGAGTTTGTGAATGTCTCCACGGGGCAAAGAGCTGGGGACTAGGGTACAGGGGGAAGAGGAACAAATGAAATCATCAAGGAAGGCTGATGGTAGTCTTGCACCAAGGTCCCTTTGCTTTGCAGAAGCTGAGAGTTATGACTAAAAGAGTCAGAGAACCCACACTGCTTCCTCCAGCCCCATCACTGATGTGCACCCACACAAGTTGCCTTTCAGAAGACAGTGAGTTTTTTTTCACTGTATTTCAGGCACACCATGAGCTATGAGCAATCATTTGGACTGGAAGGCTGTTCTGCAATCCACTGCCTACTCTGGGGGATCAGAGTACCTAATGAGTCTCCTGCCTCTTCTAATTGTTGCCCCTATACAATTACTGAAAAACCTGCCTCAACATGACCCAATATTCTCTCCCCACACTTGCTAATTGCCACAGGTCCTTAGTGCTGTGCACGTGGCTGCAGCTACTGGGAAATGTTCTCTTGCTCAGATGAAAATTGTAACACAGGTACTTAAACTGGGTGGCTTTGTTTATTCATTCAGCTAGGAAAAAAAACAGCTGAGGGAAGAGCCAGCTAAGCAAACAGCATTAGATGAGCTGAGACACCAATGTTTTGTTTAGGCCTATGCCATGCAGTAGGGTCTAGAAGACATGTTCCTAGCAAGGGGCCCCAAAGGAAATCAGTCCTAATTAACCTATCTGTGGTCTAAGAAGTGGCACAGTTTTGGATCCTGAATCTCTTGGACTGTCTCCAAGAGTGCAACAAAACTGTAGGTGTTAAGTTCTCCTGAATGAGCCTAAGGGATGGCTGAATCTACTTGTGGCTGAGAGCATTGGCAGGACTGAGAGAAGCTGGAATAATTCCTTGAGGTCCAACAGAGGTACTCCATTCACACAGGTACCTCTCTTAGGAATTGTTTGCCACAGCTCACTTCCATTCTGTCTACTGAACTCCCTGCCCAAATTCCTTAGACCTGGCTCTGACCAGTTGCTCCCCAAGGCTGAGAAGTGAGAAGCCACCTGAGATATATCCTATTTCAGTATCCTCAGATGCTTCTGCAGCCCTAGTGCTGAGTTAGGGGATTGAAACAGGGATGAGGTTCTTTGGTTTATACAATTAATTTTACTGAGGACCGTGATGGGAAAGGACAGGGACAGTAAATTCTTCACCTACAACAGATTTGCTGTTGGGGTGAGCCAGGTCCTTGAAAAGATGGAATTTTACAGACACCACATCCTACAATGCCCCCTTCTTGCTAACAGTAATGTTGGCACCTAGCACCAACCTTAGACTGCACACTCCTGAAGCCAGGTAGGATGACCCCTCTCTCCTGGACCTGCATAATGAGATTTATGTGAAACTGAATCCATCTCCTGTCTCTTTTGTTTTGTTTTGCTTTAATTTCATTCAGGCTTTCAAAGGAAAAACAGTCAACTCAGGTGTACCACCAGGTACCAAATATGTTTCTAGTGTACCATTATAGAATCTTGCCCAGATTCATCTGAAAATTTCTTCTGCTCCCCTAACAACCTGGATACCAATCAGATTTGGTAGTACAAGTATCTGCAGAAGCACATACTTCTGTATGTTTCAGATACTAAGAGGAAAGAACCAAAAGCTGCCTATGAGAGGAATCACTCAATCTCCATCACACATGGATATGAATCTCCCCTCTTTCTTCTTCAAAGGATTGCCAACTTTTACACAACAGGCCACAAGCTCACAACGTGCTGCACCTTGAAAAGCAGGATGAAAAGTACCCATTTTTAATCTGTTTGAGCCATATTGAACACTGCATGCTGGCCACCCATGTCTCTCAGCAATGACAGCTCAAATTACACCTTGAAGAGAAAGTAGAGCCAGAGAGTATGACTCCTACATTGAACAGGCTGCATCTAAACACAGTAATTAAGGATTGTGCAACCTCTCTGGTACTTAAGTATCTGTAATAATTATGCACCAGGAAAGTAAACCCAACATATGCTCACAGTCTTCTCCTAGCATATGGATTGTTTACACATTCAAGTTCCCATCTGATCTTCTTGATAGGTTAGGAAAAGCAGAAGCTGAATATGAGGCCACTGATGATGCCATTTAATTCATAGCTTTTGGAAAGGAAACAGGAAGCTAGGTTCAAGATCCAGATATGAGTTTCTGCACTTGTACATTCCACTAACTACCACCATTCCATGTACACCAGCATCAACATCCCTTGCTGGTGTTTTAGTCCAAGTCTTGTGCTCTTGTTTCTTCAGTGATTGTCACACTTGCATTCTCAAGTGAGAAGTCCCGGGGATCTGTCTTGCAGACTCCAGGATCCTACTATGAATCAAGTCTGGAAAAGATGGAAAAGTCTTGCCTTCCTGTGAGAAGGCTCAGTCATGGAGAAAGAGCAGCCAAGACGATACAGAGACTGGGCCTTTATTCAAGCCCTGCTGTGGGCAAGCAGCAGAGCCATAACTAGCCCAAACCAGCTGTGACTGTCAGCTGAAGTCTGCTCAGGTAGCTGGTCAGGGTTAGCCAAGGAATCCTACGATTGATAGCCTGGAAGCTGACAGCTAGTACAAAATTTGTTTTAAGCCTGTGGTTACAAAGGTCCTCCCATTATCACCTCTCCCTCCTGTTTGTGATTTTGAGGTCCAAGATTTAACACACAATTTTAACATGGGAACACATCCAAAAAGATCACTAAGAAAAGATTACTATATACTGCACCAAATTACAGAAGGCCTCAAATGACAAATAATCCTGAGGCCCTTATACTGATCTTTAAACATTGTTCTTTCCTTCACACCCCAGCTATTTAATTCGAATTTCTTACAAATCTTTTCAATTTCTTTTTCAAGACTGTTTCACATAGGTGGATTTATGCAATGCTGTAAGCAGGGCAGAAGGCAAACACATGAAACATGGACTGCACTGTTTAAGTAATCAGGAAGACAAGGAATGGGGCTTGCTGAATTCCTTATGGCGTAATTTCACCCATTTACTGCTTGTGAATTACCTACAAAACTATCTTTCTTCAGCCCAGTATCTGCTGGTACCCTCAACTTCATCTGAGTGCCAGTGCACTTGTTATTGAGCTGTATGATTGGTCACTGAAGTAGTTTCATAATTTCTTCCAGCTCACTGCATAGTAATAAACCACAAATAAGAGCAGTTCCTGCTGAAACCACCTGAGCTTGCCCACAGACCTGAGATTTTTCAAATAAGACAGCCTCTCCTCGGGGGATACTTGGTAAGCTATGACCAAACCCCTGCAAGCTGAACACTGAGTATTTTGATTTTCCACAGTGGTAATGCCATGAGCCTGAGCCACAAGATTATACAGGAGCAGGAGGAAACCCTTCCTGGAGAAGTGGCCTCTGAAGAGATGGTAAAGAGATGAACCCATGTCATGCCAAAAAATGTGCCTGTTGTTTGGAAGGACATGGCTTTTTTTTCTGGGCTAGTATTTTGTGTAAGTTTGGGTTTAACTGTGAAGTCTGGAGGTCAAAGGTATATTTATACTTAGCTATTTCTTCAGCCTCTTGATTATTAAGAAAGACGGAGAATATTTATGTTGTCTGGATTTTCATGTTCTTGTCACCATTATTATTATATATAAAATAGGAAAGGAAGGATTTCATTATGATTTTCTCTGTTCATTGCTGCTGTTTACAACATTGATGGCAAGCTGGAGGAAAGGTATTGCAATATTGCATCAATTTGATGAGTTCAGGATCAACTCAGTGTCCTTGGGATGGCTGCTAGCACCCTCTCTGCTTGCTGCATGTTCCATGCTATGTGCTGCCTCGAAAGCAAGATGGATTGGCCACACAGAGAGGATGCAAGGTGTCCCTGACAAATCCAGATAAACTACCAAATTTGGGAATGCCTCATGGAGCCCAACCCACATTCCAGAACTTGTTGAGGTGCACTCCTCTTGACTCATAGCGCAAAGCTGACAAACTACCCACAAAGGGCTCTGAATTCTCTCTGTAATTAATTAGCCACAGGAAAACCTCAGAGAAGGGAGAAGGGAGCAATTTAACACAGCTCTCAGGATGACACAGGATGCTGAAATGCTGAAGAGTTAACCTGTCCCTTCTTCTCACCAACCTGCCCCTTAACAAGGTCTCCCAAAGGCCATCCCTCTGAAGGGGAAGGTCCCTACTCCAGAGCAGATGGTGATTCTGTGGTTAGTTTTCCAAGTCATGAGAATGGCTTCCTTCCAACCTTACAGGTTTTATGCTGTAGATGACACAAACAAGCAGCATTACTCAGTGGAAACCTTCCCACTAACTTCCATGGCAATTGAAAGAGGCCTCATCCTACTGCTGATCTTCCTGAGATGCCACTGCTGAGATATGGGTTGTCCCTTTGCTGCTTCAAACACCTCCTGATGTCTTAAGACCCAGATCTAGATAACAACATGTCTTGTGTGCTAGACTGCCTCCTTCTCCCTCCTGCCTCCATCCCATGGCTTTATTCATGATACTACTTTGGGACATAACAGCAGAGCTTTTCTTAAACAATTCTTCATCCATGGGCGTCTTTGATCACATCATCCTATTTGGTTGGTATTTCCCCCAAAAACATCTGCTTAGAGGGTTTGAGAAGAGAGGAAATAGTAAAATGAGGGGAATTCCTCCTCTCTCCTTCAGCCTGTCTCTAGCGAGTGAGTCCACCTCATTCTGGGCTTTCATTTGTAACATCTGTGACATTTAAGAAAAAGATGAATGAATTCATCATCACAACATGGTGTGCAGCAAAGAGCTCATAATTTCCCAGTCATTTACTTAAATTACTACAGAAAAAGTGAACTAAACTAAATTACAATGTGGAGAAATGAGAAAAAGGCCTTGTTGTCTTTGATTTCAATACTCCACCTAAGTGCCAAATTTACTACCTCATTATATCTTCTGCTGTGTTCAAGAAACAGGAAGGAGAGCAACATGCCTACACTTTAATCACTTATCTAATCAATCTTTCTGCTACTTTTAGAATGGGAAGGTTGGGAAAGAAAAGATAAATTTTCCCTTCCCAAAGCCGTACTGCTAGAATGGCCCTTGGTGTACACTGCCCTCCTGCCCTAGACCATTCTCCTGTCCCCCAGGTGCAAACCTCCTCTCCATGGCTGTGGTAGTCATCCTTCAGCACCCTGTCCTGCCGTGGTGAGGAAGCCCAGTCCAGCCAGACATCCACCTGTGCCCTGGCTGCCCTGTGAAACCAGCCTCCAGAAGAAAAGGCACCAGGACAGATGTGGCCTTGCTGTCTGGGCTGAGAACATAAAACTTCTGAGGCATGGCTTGTGTAAATGGAGAACTGCAGCTAACCCACTGCAGAACAAACAGCAGGGTCTTCACCCTGAATGGTTTCTTCTAAATTTCCTGTGTACAGCCCCTGTTTGCAGCACTCTGTTTGATTCCCCTGTCTCACTCAAGCCACTCTGATCCTTCTCCTGTCCTGACACACAACAGCTGTGTGGACACCCAGCTGGTTTAGTATTGGTGGATTATTCCAGACCTTTGCCAATATATTGCTCCAAGCCAGCCTAGTCTCAGCAGCCTTTCTACAGATTTCTGCAATTGTGTAGTGCAGCTTAAAGGGCCAAACTAGAAGGGCACATCTGCTTGTTGACTTCCCAGAGCCCTCTGGTGGCAATGAGGGAGAGACAAGGAAAGGCCCTTGCCTCCCTGAAAAACAAGAGGATTTTGGGAGGTGCCCTGCATGGGTTTCACCATCCTACGACGGCACACCAAGGGCTGAACCCAGAGCTCACCTCAGCAGGCACATCTTTGCTTGGCTGGAGCAGAAATGTTTCCACCACAGCTTGGTTGATGCAAGACCCCAGACAGTCTGTTCTGGGTATCTGTTGCTGTCCCTTTTTTGCTTTGACAGGGAAGATGTTCTAGATGATGATGCCAATGTCTTTTCATGGCTCCACATTAGAAAAGGTGAAGCAATCCAGTAATTTTGAATGGGCTGGGAGCTTAAAGAGGCTCGTAAATTTTAACAGAAATGCCTCCTCCGCTAAATATGGATTGTTTGCATTTGCAGGTTGACTTACGTGTCAGCACAGCCAACCAGGACTCAGAGCCAACAAACCTAAACTCATCACAGGTTTTCATCCAGACTGAGATGTGGCATGCCATACCTCAGGTGAAAAGCAGATCCAAGACACTGACATCAGCTCCTGAAGCTGGTACCAGAGTAAGGTTGTACAGCGGCACAGGTGATGTCACTGAGGGCATCCCACTGCTCCTGCACCGTGCCCAGGAGCCTCACAGGTCTGGTTCTTGAGGGAGGTATCCATTCATAGCACTTCCTCACCTCAAGACATGGGGCTGCATCCTGATTTTCTGCAGATTACACTAAAGGGGCTGTGGGGTTTTTTTAAGGTTTATCACTGCTGTAAAAAGAGGCAAATTCTCCATTGCTAGGCAAATAAAGCAGAAAGCAGTGGACTTACAACACACCTTTTCCCCAAAATGCAAAGTGTCAGTGTCACAGGAATTCCTGCTCTGCCTCATTATTATATCTATGCAAAGCCAACCAAGGAAAACATCTTTACCACAGTGGTCCAGAAAAAAATGTATGTGATCAACATACACAACATACAGCTGAAGTACCACAAACCTGGCATTTCTGTACACAGGAAATTTTGATCTTGCACTTGGTTCTGAAGAAATCTCCACTGCAGGAAGACCAGAATCTTCAGCTGAAGCCAAAGATAAATTCTGTTTGGTCTTGACTCAAAAAGTCTACAGGACAAAGTGTCCTCCAAAGTGTCCTGTACTGGTGCAGTCTACCTGTGAGTATTTAAATATCTGTGCTCTTAAAGATGAAGGTTTGCATTTATTTTTATTGTGCACATGATTTTTTTAATAGGATTCTTGTGATTTTATATTGCAGGATTGGAGAGATGTGAACACAGCCTTAGTTTATTTAGTCCAACCTCTGTAAGCCAAAGAAATCCCATAGTCATCTGATCATGGGAGGGGGGAAATTTTACATTTCAAGGATACAAAAGGATAAATTTTCCATGCAACATATTACATTCTTCCTCCTGCATGATAGTTTCTCTTTTCTTTGCCTCTTCAGAAACACTAGGTAGAAGACAGACAATGATGCTGTTAAAGCTTCTCTGAGTCCTGCCTTGTTTTTGCAGCAGGATCACACTGACAGCTCACATTCAGTCTGTGCTCTTCTACAACCCCCACATGTTTTTCTGAAGTACTGCTCAGACAGTTATTTTCCATTCATATAAAGATCATAGCTCACATGTTCACAAGGTTTTTAATTCTGTCCAGCTAGCATGGCATTAGGAATTCTACTTCTGAAGTGTTCACCTGTCTTTTATCAAACTTTATCTCACTGATTGCAGATCTTCTCTCCAGTTCAAGAGATCATGCCAAAATCATTGCTGTCAAAGTTCTTGTAATTTGGCCCCACAAATTAAATAGCATGCCACTTGCTATTTAATATGTCCAATTTAGTAACAGAAATTTGAAATTGTGATTAGACTGTGAAGATGAAGATGGATCCCTGAAGATGGATCTCTAAAGCCCTTCAGTCTGATAGTTTCCTAGATGTCAAGCTGCCCACAAACTACTGGTAACGACTCTTTTTATTTTATTTTTCTGATAAAGACACATAAGGAAGGCATATCCAGTAAGGAGTGGCTTTGGGTTTGTCTAGTTTAGAGAAAAGGAGGCTGGAGGGTGACCTCATTGCTCTCGACAGCTTCCTGAGGAGGGGAAGTGGAAAGGGAGGCACTGAGCTCTTTTGCCTGGTACCCAGTGACAGGAAATGTGGGAATGGTTCAATGCTGCACCAGGGGAAATTCAGACTGGATGTTAGGAAGCATTTCCTTACCAAGACAGCAGCCAAACAAGAGGTGGTCAATGCCCCAAGCCTGTCAGTGGTTAAATGGCATTTGGACAATGATCTTAATAATATGCTTTAGCTTTTGGTCAGCCCTGAAGTAGTCAGACAGCCCTGAAGTAGTTGGCCCAGATGATCATTGTAGGTACTTTCAAACTGAACTAGTCTGTTCTGTTCTGTTTTATTGTATTCTATGCTATTCTGTAATTTTAACAATAGTCTAACCTGTGCTATCATTCCTGACTTGATTGTGAGTCTGTCACCTGGGGCAGCATCACAACATCTTCTGTCAAGGCATATCACACTGATGATGTGCCCTGATTTAAAAGGCACCTGAACTACTATAGGAGAAAGTTTGGTTTAACTGGATATAATCTCCCAAACTAGCCACCAATGTATTGGCAGCACTGAAATGTCTCCATGGAATTTCAGTTTCATGTAGCATTTGCTGTTGATGGCTTTTGATAGTCAGACTGTTTTTTAGTGAATGCTTTGGTGGAAGCACAGTTTTTGATTTTGACCAGGTACATTCTATAGGTGCATTAAATGGTAGGACAGAGCCAGAGAAAAACACAGTATGCATTTGGCTGCCCACGTGGTATCCACTCGTTGTCCCTCCCCATCTCAGAGGCCAGCAACAAGAATGTCCCCACAGAAAGGTGAGCAGCTGTCCTGTACAACATCTGTGGACACTGCAGGCCAGCAATGAGCATAGTGATTCTCATCCCAACATTCTTCAACCTCACATAAAAACCCACCCACAAAATAATCCTGAAAAAAATGTAAGCTTGGTTATTTTCCCATGCTGCACCACTTAAAGGCAAAATGATTTTCCTTTCCCGTAACAGATGGAAATAATTCCTACGGTTTCCATCTGTTAGTGAGTGATACTGCCCTGATAATGCACAAAACCACTCCAAGACAGAGGCATCGATTGTACTGAGAAGCACTTCTTAGCAAATAAAAATAAAAAATGTTTCCCATTTTTACGATATAATTAGAGCATGAGGGGAAGTGGTTTCTAGTCCTGTTCTGTGAATTAGCTTTTTCCATTTTCTGCTAGATTCAGGGAGGCTTGGGAAGCTGTTAGCATGCAGATAACTAAAAAGACAGTAATTCCAATTTAATTCAATCTGATGCTTAATTCTCAGAGAAGAAGGAAGAAGCTGCTGAGAGCTTTCCCAGATGTCAAGCTGCCATTTTTCCTGCCCACATATTTTGAAACCCTTATGACAACTGTTTCAGATGTTTGCAATAACAAAGCCAAGGCCAATAACAAATTCAGTCATTGGCCAGTGTTAAAACACTCCAGACTCTCTTCTGAAAATTCCACCTACCTGGTTATACTTTCATTCCTTCTGCCCCAGCTCATGGTGTTACTGAAGACAATCAAAGGTTTGCCAGCCAAATCTACATGGAGACCAGGAGAAGAAATTTTTTTCTGAGCACTTGAGCACAGAGGTCTCCCAGCACTTTATGCATCCACCTATTTTTGGGTGTTTTTTTCACCACCGTCCTTAGTAACTGCAAATTGCAGCAAAAACCTTGGAAGTTTTTTATTTGCTTTTTACCTGAGGAAAGACAGATTTTTCCTTGAGAGGATCACAGGTGCTGACAGCAAACCCGCTCCAGTGTGTGTTTCCCACCGGGTCACAGCCTCCTTTGGACATCCACCTCTTCCAGCAAGGAGTTCTCCAGGAGCTGCAGGTGGATCTCTGCTCCCCTGTGCACTTCCATGGGCTGCAGGGAGACAGCTCCTTCACCATGGTCATCACCAGGGCTGCAGGGGAACCTCAGCTCCAGCACCTGCCCTCCTTCTGCACTGACCCTCCTGTCAGCAGGGCTGCTCCTCTCATGTATCCTCACTCCTCTCTCTGCAGAAGCTTTTTTACCCATTCTTAAATATATTATCTCAGAGTGACTTCCAGTGTCACTGCTGGGCTCAACCTTGGGCAGCCATGCATCCATCCTGGAACTGGCACTGGCTCTGTCAGATATGGGGGAAGTTTCTGGAAGCTTCTTACAGAAGCCACCTCTGTAGCCCTCTGTCACTACCAAAACCTGACCTTAAAAACCAAATATGCTCTTTGTGCAGCTGCTGGTACCTTTTTTCTTTGAAAAGATACAAAATATTTTTCCAGTAATTTGCTCTCAATTTTTCCAAAGTGGGGATTTAGTGAGAAGGAATTTAAAAGACAGTTCAACCCTCAGTGATCAAAGGCTGGCCTCATGACCCCCACACTGCATTTAGAGTTCATGGCAGCCTCACAGGATCACATAACGTGTAGGCACCACAGGGACATTCCCTGTTCACTTTGTGCACAATGTGGGCAAGATCTGATCCACTTTACTTGGGAAACAGTTGCTGAAAGTGTGCCTTGAGTCTCTGCCAGCAGGTGCCCAATGCCCCATCTGCTCATGAAGCTCAGTGTGTCTTCAGACTCACCACTTTTCCATCACCTGCTCTTTCGTCATTGCCTTTTCCATGAGCAATTTCCAGCCTTTCCAGGGAGCTATTGGGTCTGTTTGCCATCTGTCCTTCTCCTTCCCCTGAGAACACTTGGACAATGTTTCATTTACTGCTGGTTTTTTTAAGTAAGTTGAACATCTTTTGATAATAAATTGCTCTTGGTATCCCTTGGAGCCACTTACATCTCCTTTGGTGACCTCTTGCTCTTTCCGTGCATTACCACGTCTTAATGTACACTTTTGCCATTTCATTGGTCCACATCTGACGCCAGAACAAGTCATGATCCTGAGTCATGATCCTATTATTCTTCTGGAGAGTGCTTACTACTACCCAGGATTATTTTTCCCCTTAGCATTAGTCTTTTCTCATTTACATTCTTTTTTCTACTCGTGTGTGTGTGTGTGTGTGTGTGTTCTCCATTTCATTCCTTGATGTTTCCCATCTTTACTTCTGGCACTCCCCTTTCTTTTGCCCTTCAGAAACAAAGATAATAAAACCTATTACAGCTTTCTAGATAAGATTTTTCTCCTAATTAACTTTTTATTGGTTTTGTTTGGTAGAATAAAAAGTATTTGTGTATACTGGACATAGAAAGGAATAAATATGGATAAACATAAAGACTCATCTAGGTTAAGTTAAGGGAAGAGGTAGACAAAACTATATTTAGGGTGATGAGCAGAGAAAGAGAGAACAAGAGGAAATGAAAGTGGAATCTGGGAGTGTTTTTCACTTAGCCAATTTTTACAGACAAAAATAAAGCAAAGTTCTTCTAATCTGTTAAAAAAAACCCAGAACTGGGCAAATACATAACTTCATCTGAGACTGAACTTTGCCTCTCTTTTTTTTCCCACGCAGGAATTGACAGAATTTTCCAAATTTCCTTTAAAATATTATTTACTTAAAAACCAAACAGACAAATAAAACCCAGCCAACCAACCAACCAACCAACCAGCCAACCAAGCAACCAACCAACCAGCCAACCAACCAGCCAACCAACCAACCATCCCAGCACCAGCTGAGATGTTCTCTATGAATGACAGCAGTATACAAACAGGAAGTAGTCTCATGAGATTTCTAAACTCCTCCTGGTTCCTGGACTGACCCCTTCTTCTTCCACTTTCTTTTCTTCAGAGGCCTGCTCCTGGCTATTTTTTGATGGACCTAGTGAGAGCTAATATGGTTTGAGTCTCTGGGAGCCTCCAATGTCCATGCTGTCCACTCCCCTGGGCAATCCCCTTGCCACTGAGAGCTGATATCTCCTCAAACAGCAAGCATAACTGAAGCAGGCTGCCCAGGCAACTCTTCCAGCCTCCTACACCAACACAGCCAAAACTGTTCCCCAGCAATTACATTTCAGTAGGGAATCCCAATTGTACCTTGCATTTTTTGTTTGGGATTGTGAGAGGGAGGGTTTTTTACAGGGTGAGGGAATACACCCTGTAATTGTGCATTAGTGTTCAAGCACTGAGCTAGTGAGCTCCTTCTGGCTCAGGTGAGTGACAGAGAAATTCTGACTCATTTGCAACCAGGAAGGAAGCAGAGTATAGTGTGTGCTCAGAATTAGGGACAGCCGGCGAGATTATAGCTGGAAAGGCTGCCTGCTGAGAGCACAGTGTATTTAGAAGCATCTAAAATTATTTGTGTGACTCAGTACTGTTTTCCTAACACTGGCAGCAGCATGTGGTAACTCTCCCCCTAAGGATGCTCTTTTTATCCTCCTTGGTTTTTAACTTGTGGGTGAAGAGGAGGAAGAAGAATTAGGAAGAGGGAGACTTTCTCTGCTGTTTTTCAAAAACAAACAACACTTTGCACTTTTCCAGGAATTCAAGGTTATTTGCAGATGAACTTGGAGGTGTTGGACTTGGACCTGGGTCGGTATCACATAGTATCTGTTGTTGTATTCAAGAGCAAAGTTGTGTGATTATCTCTAAGCTGTTCTGATTGAGCTGAAGGGTTTGTTTGTCCTGGAACAAATCCTTTCTTTTCTGCCAAAGACAATTTTACACAGTTAAAACCATGGCAATGTGTGGGTGGGCACCACTATGAAATCTGGAATGTTTAATACATCAATTTGAGGAGCCAGGAGGACCCAACAGTAGCAGCACCAGGAAATGCTATAGGGAGATGCTAAGAACTCTACTACAACTTATTGACCTTGGTATTACAGAGGTCTTTGGTGATCCAGTACCACCAAGTAGTGTTTGATTTTCGTCCTGTTTATGCCAGTTTTTCAAACACATTCTTCTATCACTCATAACAGTGTGCCCCTTCAGAAAATTTCATCTGATGGCATTATGCATAAAGTGATGCCTGTTCTCAGCTCAAGGACTTTGAGGAATCTACCCCATGACCTGTCCCAGGATTTAATGTACTTCCCAGGCAATAAAGCTCAGTACCTCCTTCTTTCCCTAAACTGCTTCCCATCTGGATCCAGTCACTACAGTTGCCTCTGCCTATTGGATCAAGCAGCACTTGGCAGTCAGGAATGCTCTGCAGGTTCCCAGTGGTTGGAGATCATGACTGAGCTACCTCTTTGCCAGCTCATTTGTGCCCGGAGCTTTCTGGGAAGCCTAAAGGAAAGAGAGTTTCATGTCACAGTGTGTCTCTGCAGGTCCAAATGGACCTCATGCTGGGCGGGTGAGTAGGCACAGAAACTGCTGTGCGGTCGTGATGATAACACACCAGCGCCTGAGCCAGCTATTCCCTTCAGTGATTCATTCTTTCCCCTCTTATCTCCTTCCCTAACCAGCTTTGCTGACAAAATTAGCAGCGTACCTGCTGTATGCTCAATGCTACTGTTCACAGCACAGAAGAAAATATTAGCTCATTATAAATAGAAGCAAATGGACCCACATTAAGCAGAAAGCAGCTTACTCTTGTATTGCTGAATCGAAGTGAATAGTATCCTTTGACTCATCTAATGGAGGTCATCACAGAGAAGAGCCTGCTAGGCAGAAAAGAGGAAGTCCAGATCTGGATGAGAAAGCATCTAGTGACACCAGGAGACATCCCTAAAGCTGTGCAAGTGTCAACTACAACATGTTTCTTTCTTCCAATCCCCTTGCATGTAGTCATGTAGCTATCTGGAGTGGAGCTCCCCCTGATCCATCCAAACCACAGAAAAAGCAAACGGGCCCACAGCAAGAGTCATCTTAGCCTTCCCCCTCTCCATAACCACCTCCACTTGTACTCTGAAAACTAAAACTGAGGAAAGCAAAAAATCCAGCTGAGAAAGAACATGGACTAATGTGTGAGTCATGCAGCCGGATACCCTACCTGACTTCTTTGGGATTCTGTTTTTGTCTGGGTACTTTCCAACCAACCAGGATCTACTAGTTGAAAGAATCTACTCTCCATTCATGGAAAGGACTCACCCTAGTTCTAAAGATAAATGAGTACTATTTGCCAGCAGGGAAATGAAGTCTGTCCATGTGTTCAACTGACTGCTACACACTCACAGCCAGAACATCTGCACAGAGATCATTGCACCAGTCAGTTCCTTTTCCAGCTGTCTTTCCGTCATACTGTAGAGGACACAAGGATGCTCTTCTTTAGGAGCAGACATACATTGATGAAACAATTGTTCCACGTCCAAAATGTTGCTCCCACCTTTCCTCCTTTCCCTAATTGCTTTCCCCAGAATTATTATCCCAACAGAAGCGCATTTCAGCCCACAGAGAGAAGCTCCAGACATGATGGATTTTCCTCCTTCTTCATTCAAGGTCAGCTTCAATCCTAAGGCACTGGCTTATTTTTTTCAACAAAGCATTACAAAACCATGGTAATGGGATCGACCTCTGCCTGCAAGCTGCCAATGACTTCCTGGGTGAGCACCCAGGGAATGGATCCACTCTGGTCCGTGCGCCGCTGGGAGAATTAATTCACTGGAAGAGCATTGCTTAGCTGACTTTCAGCACTTCCATGGGAAAAAAAAGGGCTTGGCAATGGCTGGCTGAAAACTACAGCTTGCCAGGGGGGCTGGCTGTTGTCAGATGTTGTTAAATCTCACAGTGCTGCAGAGCCACAGCATGTCCCCAGCAGACAGGGTGTTTTTGTTCAACAGTTATGTGGGAGCAAAGTGCACCAAGTACCTTAGGCGAGCATTATTATTAACTCCGATTATTCATCACTGGTTTTGCTATTACTCTACACCTAAGAGAGGGCACAATGACTCAGATCCCAGAAGGCCAGTGAAGGAATGCACAGACCACAGAGCAGGCATGAGCTCATGTCCCAGGCAGGCCCAGCGAGGCAGGTATGGTCCAAAGACCTTGCATGCTGCCTGTAGTCCAGTGCTGACTGCAGAACCCTTCTAGGGCATGAGGCAGGCATGTGAGAGGAGCCTGCATCCCTCCTTTCATGTGATGCAGATCACTGAAAGAAGAGAAAGGGAAAAGGGTTTGCCTGGCAACAACACACCACAAATAAGAGTGAGCCAGACTTGTGTGTTAAGCTGCATTGTGAATAAAGTCCAGCACTTTAATTGTTTCCTCAGAAAAATAAACAAATGAAATGCATGCTGAAACCAGGCTTGTTCCCGTTGGCATTTTGGACCCAACTCCTTTCTGAACTCTAACTTGCAGACACATTCTGTAAGTCTGGAGGATGGAGGAGATGTTTTAATTGCTCTGAACAACATGATGTAGCAGTTAGGGTGGGCCTGCTTGATGCAGATTTTGGAGGCAAATCTCCAGAAGTTCTGTTCCACCTAAATTGCTTTATGATGCTATGATCTTTCCTGCTGGAAACCACACAAAGGGAAAAGCACAATTCCTCCAAATCTGCATATATCTTTTTTTAGCACAGGTCTCTTTAGCCACTGACAGCCAGCACAGGGCTCTCAGGAAGCATACTCTCCTCTCCAAAGAAAGATGCATAAGCACCAAGCCTTCCATCAGTGCTCATTAGCACCTTTTGAATGCTCTGTACTTTCCACAATTACTGGATAAGGAAAAAATCAATAACAGTTTCTCTTGTCCTTCAGCTAAACTCATAGAAGGATCACTTTTACACTGGAATGACTCACCTGGCTTTGCAGCCATCCAGCTGCACAGGGATTCCCAGGGACCTACCGAGAAGGTCCAACTTGAATATTTCAAGTCAATAAATACAGAAATTCAGTGCACTTGATTTCAAGTTCCTGGTTTATTAACTCAACAGTATGGTCCAGTTGCCCACGAAGAGGGCTGTGAACCAAGTTTCCTGACTTTTCAAGGCCCTGACTGCATATAAACACAGTCACACCCAGTGCTTCCATTTCAGCACAGCCCTGGATTTTCCTTTCCTGTTTAAGCTGTGCTATGCTTTTGCTCAGCCACAGATATGCCCATTCCCGGCCACAGACCTGTGAGTCTGGGCTCTCATCTGCAGGCTGGCCTCCTGAATTGACCTAGGCCAGTTCCTTGACCAGGAACTTGACTGATGATCTTTGCTCCTGGCTGAACTTGGCCTTCATCGAGGCCCACCTTGCCCAGGTGCTGCGAGTACAGAACCGGGGTTTAGTTTTGGGAATGTACGCCAAATCTTTGGCTTTGTCATAAGAAAAAGGATCGACTTCAAAAAAGCCTCAAGATCACAAACCTGGTTCTAACACTGTTTCAGCTTTCAGCTCACCAGGTGGTACCTTTCCTCCATGAAGAGGTGATGGGTTTTTTGGGCATTGAGGTAAAGTTTCCCAAGGCTGGCAGATTTCTCCCAGGGCTGAGAGCCTTGTTTATCTTTTCCCCCATCAGTGGAGTCAACATTTACAGCTGATGGATTTTTCAAAAGAGAAAGAAAACAGAAAAGCCAAAACCTAGATTGCTATGCCAGTGTGACAGGTCTAAGTCTTTAACATTAGATTTGCTTATGAACCTTTTCCCTTGTGTCTGATGGATCATCTGACATGCATGCATCCAAACTCAGGGAGCTGATGTAGCTATTTCCAGATGGGCTTCATCTCATCCCAGGATGGATGTATAAGCTGCGTGGATGATTCATTCTCTTCAGGTCTTTACAGTCTCTACAGTCCCATCATAACCTTCAGAAATGGTGCTTTGTCCTGTTCCAGCACCTGCTGAAAAGAAGCAAGCATGAAAACAGTAATGCCTCATTGCAACAAATCTCATCAAATTTGGATTTGAGATCTTACAGCACGGAGATGTATGTGTGCTACACTGCCTTCCTTCTGCCACTCAAAAAGTTGAACAAATCAGATTTTAATGCTAACATAAAATCCTCACTGGAAGGAAAGAGTTAAATTCCAGTGGATTAATCCAAAAAGAAGGACCAGGGTAACCTTTTAAACCTTTTTTTTTTTAATCTTCTTTCCCCAAACCTTTCCCTGAGTCTCTCTTTCTCCATTCTCTTGGAGAACAAAAATCTTTTTTCTTGATCAAGGAAATAATAGCAAAAGTGAAGAACTGTCTTAAATTGCTTGGGCAGCAGGAGTGATTGGTTGAATTAATTGCCTTAACTTTGCCGAAACACCTGGCATGCTGTTTACACCCTGTGAGAAGCACACTTCCATTAGGAACAGAGTAAAGAAGATGAATGAAAATCAGCAAAGACTCACCTGCAGACTTTGGCAAGCAGAAGATCTTTAGCCTAGTCCTGCTGAAACCACCCTGCAAATGCATCTGCCCACACAGGCAGGAGAAACTGCATAAGCAGCCAGAGAAGACAGTGAAGAACCAGAGCCATTGCTATATACCACTTGACCCCTGAAAAGGAGAAATTTACTTTCTTGGTTGCAGTACTGACAAAAAAAAAAAAGGTTTCAGCTGTTTCCTGACTTCTCTTCCAGGACACAGGATGCTCTGTCCACCTCAGGACAACACTGCTCATCATCAAATGGAAGGGATGATTTCTAAAACACAGTGGTGCTTCAAAATTCAGGCCAGGTTTTCTGGCCTTCCCTGTGAGTTGGTATGTGCTTGGTACTCTAAAAGGTAAGGTAACAGGCAGGTGAAGACCTTGGCCTCTCTGACAGATAGGAAGCTCCAGGGAAGGTAACTGGCTGGCTCAGAGACCCCTTATAGACCCACAGCACATCAGCTGGCTCTCCATTTTTGGAACCATTTGTGCAACACACATTCTCCTACAGGCTGTGGATGATACAGCTGTGCAGATGCTGTAGGAGTCATTCTCAAACCTCCTAACTGAAATTCCTCATGCTCAATATTTCCAAGAGGGCAGGGAGGGAGCAGATCTAAAAAAAAAAAAATACTGTAAATAATTTGTTTACCAGTGGAGGGACTTTCTCCCTGCATCTGGCTTTGCCATTATCCTGAGCAGCCCACCAGTACAGAGCAAGCAGAGATGTGTAGCGTGGGTGGGTAGGAAAGGCTTAGCTCATACATCATCCTCAGCTCACTGCTGGGACTGAATGGGGCTTGCTGGCTGCAGGAGATTTAATTAAGAGGAGATGTATGTTGCACTGGGGACAGGGCTCCTGCCTTGGCATGCTGTGTTCCTATTGCACACTTTTGACACGGAACATAAATGTTTTTCCTTCTTCCTAACATCAATTCTTATTCCAATAAAACCAATGCCTGACTGGTCCTGTGAGAGCACAAGTCCCTGTGTATTCCCTTACTGTGATGGGGAATCCATCTTGAGATGCACAGACCCCCTTGTCCCTTTGTTTCTTGACAGGAAGGCTCATGCTGTTCCCCAGAGCCAGCTCCAGGACAGAGCAGCAGGGGCACAGTGAAGCCTGCTGAGGTGTGGAGCCCTGATGGGAGCCCAGGAACACTGCTTGCTGGGTCACAGCCACTGCCTGAAAGCCACCCCTCCAGCAAGCATTTGCTTCCCCATGTTCCAGTGCACTCCCACACAGGAACACTCATCACGTGAGGGCAGCAAAGCTGAGCTAAAATTAGAAAGAATAATTTCTGCTAGATTAATAAATTAGGGGTGTCTTTTGCAGGACCTTACCCTGTGCATGTTAGGGGGTGTTTTGGCTTCCATTTAGCCATGATGTATCAGTCATTTCCCCTTGTGCCTTACCTGATATTTTTCAGCTCTGCCTTTTGTGTTTTTCAGACCGTTCAGCCACCTTCCTTCATTACTGTTCTAGCCTAATTAACAACAATTTCAGTCCCCTTTCTTGAGGGGGCAGCTCATGTGCACAGTTTCTTCATCTGGCTCGTGTAAAGGAATATCCAGAGATAAAATGGTTGCTCTGGAGTGAACACAGGGTAGTGACACCCTGAGAGGACCCTGCTGACACCAAACACCAAGGCCATGGCATACACAGCTGGAGAGCATTAGCAGAGCCCATTCAGAGGTTTGCCTCTCTCAGGGCTGGTTTCTGTTCTTTTTATTGGTGGTAAATTACTTTCCAAGCTCCCCTGTGAACTGAGGAGACACCACTTAATTTTAAAATGATAGATTGTTTAATGACTCTCACTTCCTCTCCGCTCCCTCCCACAGGAGCAGAGTGGAAGCCCCAGTGACCACCACTTTGAAGGCTGTGTTGGCCCCCACATTAAGGTCTGTCTTTATCAGAAGCAATCTCTCATTCTCTGAGTGGACAAAGATCTTCCTCTGCCTGGAGATTATTCTCAATGCCATTTTTAATGCAGTCTGTGCTCAGCCAGGGTACAGCAGCCATCAGCTCAAGTTCAAACACCATCAGTAACACTTCTTATATAGAGAGTCTGTAGCCTGCTCCCCAAAAGGCTGGATCCCAGAACCTCCTCTTTTCCAAAACTTTCAGTGCAAATGGACTGCCCCTTAATTCACCAGGGTGATGGGGAGTCTTCCCACCTGCTTTCAGCCATCTCCTTCAAGCTCAGTATTGTGAAATCCATGGACAGAGTCAGGTCCTTCCAGATGGGGAATCTTTCTCCCTACCTGATATCCAGGAGGGAAGAATTGAACCCCTTCAGGAGATGAGGTACTTGGATTAAAACCTGTGCCTGCGCTGTTCTAAGGTATAGATGCCATTTCCTCCAGGAGTGACTTAACAGTAGAGGCCCCTCATTCCAGAGTCATCTTCTGGCCAGAGAGCAAAGGATGAACTTTTCTTGGGCTCCCTCAGGTCTTCTCCAAGCAAAGGCTGAGCTCTGGGACTATTTCAGGGACATGCATTTCACAGGCAGGGCACCAGGGCACCTGAAAAATCTCCACTACTGGAGGCAATCTCAACCCCATCCCAATCCTTTGGGCTCAGTGAACCCAAGCAGTGCTGGACTCCTGCCTCAGTCTACTTCCCAGAACTATATACAGCAGAGTCAATGTATAGCCCAACGGGACTCATCCAGCAACAGCAAACATTTTGGTATGCACCCCTTGGTACCAGCTTTGACCTCTTTATCTCATTCTCATCAACCCACTCTTCCTAAAGCACAAGCCAAAAATAGACAGTGGCGGTGACTCAGAAAGGGAAAGAAGAGTCATTCTGACTCAAATACCAAGGTGGGCCTCCAGAGGATGGCACATGGGACCCTGCACCAGCACTTGCAGCTCCCCATGTCTCAGCTGCCAAAGTTCCCTCCCCAGGGACTGCAGCATGCTGGAAATGCTGCTGCTCATCTCTCCAGCAGCGGAGGTGATGCTCTGCTGACTCTGTAGTGTGCCTCAAAGACATCACTGCCTCAATAGGTTTTGACCATGGGCTGAAATCTGAGTAGCTTTATCTGGGCTGGGAAATAATGTGGGCCAAGGTTCCCTCTCTGGCCTGGAGTAGCACAGCAGAATTTACATCCATACAACTAAACTCTCTTGTCTGTCTATCCATCCAGGGAGTATTCCCTGACTGCTCTTTCACCTGAACCACAGACAGGCAGTGCTGCAAGCTGGGACAGCCAGAGCCAAGACAGAGATGTGGATGGGTTCACAACTAAGCTCACAATCCAGTTCTAATTAGGAAAGCCAAGCTTATAGAGCACTTGTATTTAACTTTCCTAAGCTGGTCTGACTCTTGTTAGGACCAGTGGCCCTGCTAACAAGCATCTTGTCTTCAGACATCATTCCACTGCTCTTCTTTCTGAAGGCACAGCTGAATGGGAGGCTTTTCCTTGGGAAAGAGAAGATAATTTGCAAAATGATAAGAAGACACATTCCCCTAGAAGGAGAGAGCAGACCTCCATTCAGTTCAGACCTCAGTTCTCCCATCAGGGAGGCAGGCTCACCTGCAGCAAGGAAAGCAGGTCCCCAGAGGATGCAACTACATCCTCACCTCTTGCAGGAATACAGTTGGTTTCCCTTGTTTTCCTCACCATCTGAAACACAGCCCACAGCAGGGCTAGTTCCTCTGGCTACTTGTAAAAGGTCAGCAGAGTTCAGTCCATGGGTGAAGGAGTTGAGGACTCCTCTGGCTCCATTGATACTCATCTCATCTATTTAAATGCCCTTTTTTGCAAACTGGAGACCATGATTGAGCAAGTATCTGCCCCAGCCATCACCTCCCTTCAGCAGAAGCCAACAGAAAATTTCTCCTTTGAATTAGTTACAGCAGTACTGAGACTGATTTTGTGTCCATGATCACCCATAGTTCCTTCAGTCCCTTCCACTCTGGAATTGCTCTGCCCAAAACATTCAGAATCAAGATGTGGTCTGAGCTGAGCAGACTTACCCACTCAGACTCTCTGCTTGATGCTTTACAGAAGGAGGTTTTGACTAAAAAAAAAAAAAAAAAAAAAAAAATATAGCTTTGATCAATGCAACCCCTAGTTAGAGCTAGGAAAGCATGACCCTGAGCTGACTTTCTTCTACCAAATAGCACATACTGCTTCAAAGCAGAAAGAGTCCTGAAGATGTCAGATTTTTTTTTAATCCATCATTTTGCCTCACCTTGTTCTGGGAAAGAAGCAACTCATCCGAGCTGCAATTTTGCAAGTACATCAAGCCAGGGCCAGGCAGGCACCAAGGACATAGCTGCTTGAGTGAATAATGTATTCCTAAGGATCAACCCCATCTTTTAAATGGAAATATCAAGGAAGTACCTGTGCCCCTTTCTGCAATCAGACCAGTGTATCTCTTTCAGGCAAAGAAACCAAACTGCTGCCCAGTTCATTACTCTGTGCAGAACCACAGCCAAAGGCTTTCCCAGCTGGCAGTCCACACCCATGCAGGCAATGTGCAGGCACTGTAATGGCTCTCTCATGGTTGTTTTTCCTGACTTTTCAGAATTGAGCAGCATCTAACATATCTCAAAGACCAGGTCTTCTGATTTATGAAGAGCACCTGTCCAGGGCCACTGTTCTTTAATTTAAAAAGCCATTTAGTGTCTGATCACAACAAATGGATCAATATTTTTAAGGTGCTGCTGAGTAACAACAAAAAAAAACCCGAAACAACTTGAAATACAGACAGATCACTTCTCTCAGGAAATCAGAGAGTTTCCAGAAGTTTACTTAATTCAGCAATTTTGGAGCAGTATTCCTGGTCATACCAATGGTGGATACATGTGCACACAAGCGCATTCCTCTGATTTGTTTCTGACCTTGGTTATGCCAGAGTTAATCCAAGTTTGTCCACTGCTGGCCAGGAGGGGCTTTACACTGATGCTGTGATTACAAGAGTTTCCTCTGAGAACCTTGTCATCCACAAAAGCAGCACACAGCAAAGCAAAGCACATCAACTTTCTGCAGTGCATTTGTCACCCCTTCTTGTGACACCCCGGTTTTGAGCATGAGCCAAGCCCTCAGCACGGGTGTAATTGACTCTGCAGTCTATTCAGATGGACATATACTTGCTTTTGTCCTGTTATCTGCAGGTTAACCACAGCTGACCCTTAGCATTCTCCCCTGTGCACAAAGGACTTTCAGCTTCTGTGGTCTGGAAATGTGACACAAAGATTTGCTGCTAAAGGGAATCTAAGCCTCTCACAAGGCTCTCAGTGCCCAAGAGAGCACATCACTCCTTCTCCTTACTCTCCCACTGCATTGACTTATAATTAGCACAGTCCAGCTAATAAAGTGGTGTCTGATTGCAGTCAGGCTTCTGGAGACTATTTATGGGTGAGACCACACACCTAACTGCCCTTCCTTCACTCAGTCTGATGTTCAATGCACTTACCCCATGCCATTTCTCATTTCAGCAGACCAATACAAAAGTCATGCATTTTGCATCTCAGCAGGATGTTAGAAAGTGAGAGAGGTGGAAAGAAATCAAAATCTTTTTACTGTGCACCTAGGAGTTACAACAACAAGGGTCATCACCCGAGACATCGTCTCGGTTGGAGGGAGGGCTGACGTTCCCTGTAGGTGCCTCTCACAGGCTGGTGTAAGACTTCCTTCAGGATTGTCATTTTACTCACTGAATGTCTTCCCCAGTCGTCCTAGGAAATGGCCATCACTCAATCCTGACCCACAGATAAGGGAACAGACTCGAGGGCAACACACTGGCTGGGGGAAGAACCAACCCCTTGCCCAGTTTATGTCTTCCCCAAGGTTTACACAGCAGCTGAGCAGGATGGTTGAAGATCTGCCTGATGGCATTTTTTGGGTTTCTGATCTTCTCACTTCCCTCTTTACTTGCTTGCCAGGTGGAAGACACTATCAGGGGAGGCAAGGGAGGGCAACTGAAGTGCTGAGCTCCCACAGTAAAAGAGGCCATAACTCAGGCAAGCAACCTCCCAACATCTCACATCTAAGGAACACCCCTGAGCCTATCGATTTGCTCCTTACACCATCCCTTTCCAACTGAAAGCTTGAGTTGCCACCTGGAAAAGAATTCCTGAGAACAGACCTTCTGGGCCACTGGGAAGTACCTGGGGAGAGTGAGGCTGCCATTGCTCATGAAAATTGTCCTGGCTGAGGCCCTGACATTTTGTTCCTCTTCCTGACACAGACTTGACATACATGCAGCGTTGAACCATCATGGACCACCAGCCTGACCTGACACATGCAGAAAGATGCATGCCCCTGCTCATCCCTGAAACTGGCAGAAAACTGCACCTGGAAGAACTCAGGGTTTCCCTTGCTTTGGAAAAGCTGCTTAATCCTGTTTGTTTTGTGTGAAACTTCTTACCAAAGAAAAGGCCTAAAATTAATTAACTTAAAGAAATCAAAGGCTGAAATGTCTTATATCTCAGGTACCCATAATGCAAGCTGGCATGTGTACTTAATGGTTTTTGAATGTATCAGAAAAGGAAAAGCCACAGGGCTGATATCATTAAAGACAATAAATCCATCCTAGAAAAGACAACAAATTTAATCTGGTTCTAACATTTCTGATTAGCTTTTTTCCTTAGGAACACTTTGATTATTGGAATCTTGCCCTTTTACTCACTGATTATTTAATGC
This sequence comes from Agelaius phoeniceus, assembly GCF_051311805.1. Classification (NCBI taxonomy): domain Eukaryota; kingdom Metazoa; phylum Chordata; class Aves; order Passeriformes; family Icteridae; genus Agelaius; species Agelaius phoeniceus. Next base: position 24,903,864 of record NC_135268.1, read on the forward strand.
AATTAATACTCATTTCAACTTTGCCATTGAGAGCATATTTTCATTTGCTTTTACAAGCAGAAAGCTGATGTCTGCTCTAATCAAAAGATGCACTCCAGGCATGTGAAATACAGTACTACAATGTGCATTACAAGGATCAATGATAAATTACATTAACTCCTTATTCCCAGGAGGGATTTATTACTGAGGTAAAAGGAACAAATGGTTATAGCAAGAGATGGTTTGTTTTCTCTTGCTGATTTATGCAAAAGGTCTGTGCTGGCACTCACTTAAATGAAAGTGTTAAGGAAAGAATACAGTGTCACATTAATTCATATAGAGAAAAGCTGTGCTGCATACAGAAGGGATGCTAACAATCCTGTTTTCATCATTTGGTTCAGTTAGTTGCTTCTACCAGAAAGATAAAAAAAAGGTAGGATTGTTAAATGTGGAGGGAAATTGAAAGAACAATATAAAAAAAGGCACGGAAAAAAAAAAAGTAGAAAATATGTTTTAAAAGCAAAGAAAAAAAGCATGGATTCAAAGTTAGTCTGAAAAATTTCTATCTCATCATGACATTTTTCACTTCCTTGTCTCATCCTTAAGACCTTTTCATTATCATTCCAACCAAGCTGGAAGAGAAGAGCAAAGATTCACCATAACCTGGAGAATAATTGCCTGATTTCCTCCCCTCGTCATTGCTGCTCTCAGCAGGGCTTGAACAAGATCTGATACCTTTGGTTAAGACCTCTACAGCCTTTATTCCCACCATGGACACCCAGAAGAAATCCAAGCTCTCCCTCAGTTGCCTTGCACACATAGGCAATGCTTCAGGGCAGTCCTGGTTGCTGGATGCATGTGCTGCAGTCTGGCATTTGGACTACAGCAAACACTCAGGTCAGCTAACACACCATGACCACAAACGCTGCAGGATATTAACATCTTGAAAAGATCACACCTACTTGTAACTTTGACTGGGGAACATCAAAAATCCAATTTTTCTTAGGTTCAACAGAACTGTCACATGGTAGGGAAAATCAGTATATGATTTCTGTTCCATCTCTCTGTGAGTCTTCACGTGCCTTTCTGAGCCAACCTGTATTTCTGCAGTGTACCTCATCGTTTTCTAACCACTGGACCGGACATTCACCTAGGAAGCCATTCCTGGCTCCCTGCCATCATTTTGCAGTAATGAACTCTTGCATAGGAAGTTGCTTCAGCCCCAGGCTGAGGTCTCTCCTGGAGTAAATTCTGCCTTGTCTCTTAGATGGCATCAATCATTCATAGCCTTGTCCTGCTCTGAGCATCTGCTTCCCATTCTCTTCCTTAGCTTCCTCTTGATTAATTGATGAAATTGTTAAGTGTGGTTGCCTCAGAAACTGCCATTTCCTTAAGCACTTTTGGCCCCCTTTATGGCAGAAAGCAGGAAATCTTCACAGGAACCCTGAAGGGACAGAAAGGTTGAATAGGACTCACCCTTCACCAGGACAACACAGGCTAAGACACCAGAATAAATCCTGGCTGTTCCCAGGCTGCCACGGTGTCTAAGGGCAGAGAGCACAAGGAAGGGAAGAACCATGTGCTTTTCCTGTCATAGCCAACATCCAAGGGACAAATACACCATTCTCCAGGCAGTTTTCCCTCAAACAATGTCTACAGCAGCTCTCAAACTCCTACCCATGGCATACCCAAACATCCTACCATGAAGGCTGGTGCAGGTGCAAGTGGGCAACATGGCACAACCACTGCCTGCCCTCTTCCGCTCATGCTGGTCAGCACCCAAAGTCCCTGGCTGCAAGAGCTCAGTGCTCCAGGGGTGCTTGCATGTGATCAGCCCCTGAAACAGGGAAACTCACCCCCAGGAGAGATGCAGCTGATGTGAGCACAACAGCATGGCAACTTCTCCGGGAGCCCATGGCAATGCTCCTCTTCCAAACATCTCCAGCGCCAGCACAGTGATGGTTTGCAAAGAGGAGCTGGGGCAGAAACAAGGGTGATATTAAAGCCTATCTTCACCTGAGAAGCTGGGAAAGAGGCCCTGGAGAGCCTGAGCCTCAGGTCTGTGGTGTTTTCTCCCTCTCCAAAACTCCACATCACGCTTACTGCAAGGCCCAGGCTGCACCAAGAGAACTCTGCAGCATGATCCCAATTCTGCCTCCCAGGGTTGCCAGAGAACCTGTTCCATCCAACCTTTGCAAAGGCACCAGGAATGCCTACCCTGTGCTGAAGAATGAGCATGGAGTTTAAGGACATGGTGAGATAACAGACTACATGGGGACTCTATCATAAAACTTGGTTTTTGGGCAAGGTTCATTACAAGAGAGCAATTGAGACAAACACAATGAAAACAACAGTCTCATGGCAGAACTTCATCACTCCTGAGAGCCTTCTCTGGATGCATTCTGGCTTCACTCCTGCTGGGGACAGGAACCAGTGTCAGGAAGACCCCAGAGCAGATGCAAGCTGGGGATCCTCTCTCCTTCAGCACAAAAAGGAGGAGCTTTCACTCTTCATCTCACTGCTACGATTCAAAGCTATTAGTGCCAGTGCCTTTCTGCCATCCTTCCTTTTCAGAATTGTTTGCTGATCACTGTCAAGGTCTTATGAAATGCTGTTTTATTAGGCTGTCTCTGCTTTTATTTGGCTGAAAGAAAGAGAAAACAACATTCTGGCAGCCCAGAGATGCTTATGGTCCCACTAGCTTTCACTCACAGAAGCAGAATAATCACTGAAAATGGAGCTCACTTTCTACTTGACATTAAAAAGTAAGTGCTACAACCACTAGAAGCTGATGAGAGATGATACAAGATAGCAAAATCATTGAATTTTGGTATTAGTCAGCAGAGATGTTGCAAGTCACAGAATGGGTCAGGTTAGAAGGGATCACAGTGGCTCATGTGGTCCAACCTCCCTGCTCAAGCAGGGTCATCCCAGAGCACACGGCACAGGATTGTGTCCAGAGGGTTCTCCAGTGACAGAGACTCCACAACATCTCTTGGGCCATGTTTCACCTACACATTAAAGAAGTTATTCCTCATGTTTCAGTGCAAATTCCTGTGCATCACTTTCTGCCTGTTGCCTCTTGTCAAATGGCTCAGCACTACTGAGAAGGGCCTGGCTCCGTCCTTTTGGATGACCCTCATCAACTTTTCTTTCTGGAGCAGGCACTCCTTCAACCATGGGAGACCTCTGGATGAGTCTCAGAAGGCACAAACACTGGTAAGTCACCTGCCCTGGCTGTGTATGGGAGGTGGTTTGTACCAGGGGCAAAATCAACTATTAGCTCTCAGGAGCAGCTGAGATCAGTGGAGAGGGGCCTTACTCCCCTTCCAAGGGAAGTGAAATTAAGCAGCCTGGTGTATGCATAGGGAGTGCTGGCTTGAGAACCAGGAGTTCAGATTTCTAGGTTTGCCACTCACCTTGGTAATCTTGGTGTCTTCTTGCAGTCTCTCCTCTGGCTGCACAATCTTTGGGCCAGGACTGCTTCCCACTCAGCATATTCACTCCCCACAGCACTCTGAACAGCAAGACACCAAACCTACTGTAAAGTGAAAACAAATAGGAAAATATGTGCCAGAGCTCCCCTAATGCCCAGCAACAGTAAGTGCTCAGCCTAGGGAACACAGGCTTGCTGAAGGAAAGAAGAACCTGCCTAGTTTAGAGGAAGAAATCCATGACAATTCTTTAATGAGGATTTCAGGGGATACAAATTGTTTCCTGGGCAATGGCTAATGACTAATAGAGACCCCAGAAACAACTCACAGCACCTTCTTATTTCCTGTGGCCTGTAATCACAGTTGTTATTTTCATCCTTCTAAGTAGTATAATGGACAATTGCATTCACATTTTCACTTTTTTCTTTTTTTTTTTTTTTTTTTGCCAGAGATGTCACAACTCCTGGTTTTTTTTTCTATTAACATAGAAAAGCAAGATTTCTTCCCATCTGATTGCTTCAGTTCCCAACTAATGTAAAGAGGCAGAATCCAGTGAAAAGTTTATTAGCTAACCTCTCTGGAGAATCAATTTAGCATAGTTCTGCATGATAAAGCTTTACTTCTTTTATTTTTCCTTAAATAAAAAAAAGCTAGGAAAGAGAGTTGTTTTAAATTTATGAGCTGATGCGACAGTGAGTAATGGTGAATCACTGTTTAATATTTTAGTCAACAATCTGCAAGGTGAGCTGTACTCCCATTTCATATTTCTAGAGCTAAGAAGTCACCTCAAATATCATGAATAAAATCAGTCTTGCATCAACCCAAAAAGCTGTATTCAGCACCCAATCGTTGTCCACCCAGAGATCTCAAACACACAGGAGAAAACAAGCACAACTATAAGCCGAAGTGGGAGGGTGAATAACACACTGAATAAAAGAGGCTGCAAGGATGAAGCTGGCTTTTTTGTGAGCTCTCAGTGATTCTGCAGGCAGAGTTGGAGGGAAAAACACTTTCCTGGCTGTGCATGGAGGACAGTGGTTATCACTGTCTTTGTGCTGGCTTGCAATTGTCTTGTCTTGTACTTCCAACAGCATTCCCAGCACTATAGAGGCACTAAACCTCAGGCCAGTTTGGGATTTTCCAGCCAGTTTCCCAGGGAAATGGGGACAACACAAGCTTTTCTCTCCAGATACTTCTTCCCCCAGCCCAGTGACATAAGCAGAATGTCTCTGTGTCTTGGTGTCACAGGCACCCAGCAGAAAGCAGTGCTTGCAGGGGGGAGGACACAGTGCTGTCCTGTGCAGAGCAGGTTTGTCAGCACTGGGGCACCTGCAGATCCACACAACCAGGGAACACACACCTTGGGCAGGTCCATCACCTGCAGATCCACACAACCAGGGAACACACACCTTGGGCAGGTCCATCACCTGCAGATCCACACAACCAGGGAACACACACCTTGGGCAGGTCCATCACCTGCAGATCCACACAACCAGGGACAGCACTGGAGCAGAGAGTCTGCAGAGCCAGATGAATTCTTCCTATGGGAGGTCTCCCACTGGGAACAACCCAAAGATACCAACATCCCAGGTGGCTCAGGAAAGCTTTCCTTGGACCTGCTGTTTCCAAATTTCCCCTTCTTCCTGCTCCCAGTGCTGAACTCCTCCTCAGCCTCTGGGTCTTAGCTGTTTCTATGATAGCATGGTCTCTCCAGACTGGCTACTGAACTCTCTCTCACCCACTGCCCATACCTAGCCATTGATCAGAGTTGTCTCCCTATCATGTACCACCAGCAAAAACAGGCTCTAGGCCCAGTCTCTCAGTCTGTCTTTCTCCAAGGGCATCTTCAAGTTCCTTTCCTTGATTAATGCATGTTAAGACTGACTAATTTCATACCTTCCCTCGCTGTAGCTGCTTTACAGTGGGGAAAAATGCAATTTCCTCTCACTTGTCAAGTACCATGAGTTTGTGAACCATGACAATGTACATTGCTACTGCTGCACACAGCCTTCCCCTCCCCCAGTCTAATGGAATGTGAATAGTGGTTTTGCAATAAATGTGAAGTTATTGAATGACTACAGAGAAGGATACCAAGAGCCTCTGTGACCCTGCAGAAACAGAGTACTCTGTACAGCCTGGGCAGAGCACAACTGCTCCAAAGGAAACTGTGTCAGTTGCCTTGGGGCTGATTTCTATGGAGAGGGGAAGACCCTCATGCTTTTCATTCCTTTTTTATATCTGGAGGAAGATCTCTTATGTCCCTTATCTTTACATTATTGCAAATGACAGAGCAACTGACACATCCAGCTCCTTCACACTGCTCCATACATATGAACAAGCAATTTAGCCTCAATATTGGTTTGCAGACCTTTCTACCACAGCACCTGCTTCAACCACAATGCAGCAAAATGAGACCTCAGCATGAAGTCAATGGTCCTTCTTTCTCTCCTTAAAAATAGCCAGGTTCATACTGTGTTATGGATTTTGGAAAGCTTAGGTGAGCTGACTTTGACCAGAAGGATGTCTCCCTCACTTTTCATGCCAATGGTTCACCCACCCACCTGTTAAATAGTACACAAGCTTTATTTGCCATAGCCATGTCTCATTTTTTATTGGACCTGACCCTACAAGCTGAAGGAGCCTTCTGGCATGTAATGTCTCATCTCTTACAACACATGGAGACACCATGTTCAGGTCACCGTCTGGACTTCTCACCCAGCTGGTGAGATTTGGCACTGGTCTAGTGCTAAAGAAGTTCCTGATGTTATGGCAGGATACATGCCTCAGAGATATCATCTGGCACTTAGAAAAGTGTAGATTTATTTTCTGAATCCTCTGGTTCCTCCATAAAAATTCAAAAAGCATGTTCATAAGCTTGAAGGACACATCTTGAAGGACAGAAACAGAACCAAACCAAATATTCAAATAAGTACTTTCTTTTGTGTTTTCCAGGTCCTCCAAGTGAAGCAAAATAAAGAACAAGAGAGCTTTCCACCCTCTCAATTTTTCAGACATAAAAGATCTTGAAGCAAGCACATTTTCATGGTTTTTGAGTTGAGAGCAGCAAAGGAAAGAGTTGGTAGAGAAAAAGAGAGTATGTTCTCTATCTCTTTAACATGTAGGGGAAAGAACTTTATGGATTTTTAAAAATGAACATGAAGATCTGTTACTTTGGTGCATTCCCCAGGTTGTATGTGCATTGGAGCTTCTTCTCAAAGCCCTCTATTGATGCCACTCTCCAGGCATTCACACACTCTGTGCTGCATGGTGTGGGTGACAGTGACCACACAGTGAAAGAAGGTCCCCATCTTCATGCCACAGCAACCCCCTTTTCTCACTGAACCCACTGCAAGGCAGGAGTGACAAAAAAAAAAAAAAAGAAAAAAAAGAAAAAAGGGGTGAAAGCACTACCATAAAGCTTCAGTTCTGCCAGGAGAGTCCAGCATGAGAGTGGGAAAGACACCCTCCTACCAGGATGTTTGGCCATTTTGCTTCCCTGCATTTGTCTGAATCTCTTACTGCTCCCCTTTCTGCACTCATCTGCTGTAACACACAGAGCTGCGATCTGAGCGTCTCGTGTGTATTCATCAGCGCTTCAGAGCAGATGATTCACCTACCCCTCTTTATAATTTTATCTCCCATCAGCTGCAAAGTCAAAGTCTGAATAATACACCATTGTTGTTTCCAGGAGCAGGCTTGTCACTGTGATAGGAATGACACCAGGAGAAAGGTATGACTTGAATCAAAACAGAGGGTCGGCAGGTAGCATCCTAAAGCTCCGGAACCGGCAGGTTAAAAATAACAACAATGGAATCGTGTCTCCTAACAATGGGGAGGAAAATAATAATAATAATAATAAAGAACACAATAGCCTTGGCTGTGGCACTGTGTGGGAAGGTGAAGGTGTATTGTCTGTTCTGGGCAGAAAGTAAACTGTGCTGCTGGTTTTACATCCTTTACAACCAATTCCATCTACAGCCAAGCTGTGCCTCCTCCCTGGCTCCCCACTGCTGCATCTGGAAGAGCTATCCTGTCTCCAAAAGAGGAGCTTCAAGAGGGACAGCTGCCCTGAGGGCCAGCAGCTGCCCAGCTGCAGGAGTCAGGGACAGGGACAGAGAGCCCATCTGTGCCAGATCCAGCTCAGGCTCTACCATGGGTTGTTAATCCATGAAGGTGTGCAGAAGAATGGATTAACTCCTGTGGCAGGGAAATCTGACATAGTTCTGAGTGATGCACAAGAGACTGAGGTTTTCTGTATGTTTAGCAAACACCAGTGGGGTTTGCTCTACATCAAAGTGCACTTCCGTCACAGATGGGCAAGGAGCAGCTCAGGTATCAACAGTCAGGTATCAACAGTCAGGTATCAACACTGCCTTGCAGCTCTCTGGAGCTAAGCAGTGCTCCCCCAAGCATCATTGTGCTTTTTGTTTACCTCAGAGCATCTCCCCAAGTTCATAGTAATATCATCTTCTGCCGGTTCCAGCAAGGTCTAGGCTGGTCCTTGAAGGTCAGAACCCTCAAAGATGGGCCTTAAGATTTAAGGCCTGGCCCAGCTCATGGCTTCTTTTGACAATGGTGGCCACTGCCCTGAGATGTCTAGTCCTGCCCACCATTTCCATTGCATTAATCCTGAAGTTTGTGGGATGCAGGGAGCAGAATCAGTGAAATAATATTGCTCTGTGTGTAGGTATATATGTGTGTGTGTGTAATCAGCTCTCCAAACTGTGCTTTGGTAAAGGGAGATGAAGGGAAGCAGGAGGAAATCAGGGGAAAAGGAAATCTATGCTACTTCAGGCAGCAAGACTTGTCAAACTATTTCCTAAGTTAGAAAGTGGCCCCTCAGCTCCACCTGTAGTTAGAGGAGGAGAAAAGGATGTAGAACAGCTCCCAGGCTGGGCTCTGGCTCACAACCATCCTCCCTGGAGGCAACATATGATAAACATCTTAAAAGAAGGAGGTGGTGTGAACATCCTCCCACAGTGGGAAGAAATCACTCCCTGCTCTGAGCTGTGGTTCTGCATGGGCTGGATTGATCCATCAGTCCCATTACCATCAGCACACCCATAATCCCCTCCAGTATGTGCCAGCCTTGGTGACTACAAATCCTCAGCAGTTCCTGTAGGCAGCTGCGTCATGCACCCCTTGCTACTCTGTGGCATGAAAGAGAGAATAACCTGAGAAACAATGGCTTGCTTAATTTAACCACCTGATGTTCTTGGAAAATGCAAGCTTTGAAACACAAATTGGCTGCGAAACAAACATCCCACAAGGACGTCCAAGAATTGGCATGCTCCTACATGAGGTGCTCAGGAAAATATAACAGTGTGTTATCCTGCTCCACACAGCCCAAAATTCATCCCTAAAACCAAAACAAATACTACTCTAATAAAACAATCTCTGAAAGCAGTTTTTCTGGTATAGCCTACAAAACAGTCACCTTTTAACCTCCTGTGTCCATCAGGATCACTTACTACCTTCTTAATGATCAACAGAGCAAAGCTGTCAGGTGTGTATCATGTAGACCAGGCCAAGAGAAATCTGAAACAAGCCAGGTGAAGCTCCATCCACTGATGTGACTGTTGCCTGTTCACCACAAATGTGACACATCCAAGAAATCACATCTGCACTTATTTCCTAATGAGAGCCATCCTGCAAGGCAAACTAGAGCACAACACAGTATTTACTATATTCCTTTCTCCTTAAAATAATTTCTCCCTTTGCCTTAAAATTCCCAGCAGACTTCCTCTTATTCTTTCTTTGGTAAAGCCAGTATTGACTGCTCAGAACATACTCTGGCTAAAAGCCTCCCTAACCCCTAATCACCGGGCCAAATCATCTTGTAACACCACCATTCCAATGGAGAGCCCATCATTCACTAATTTCTGAGGTTTCTCTGCCTTCTGGGAGAAGTTTCTGTGGCATAGGAATCCTCTGTAATGGAGGGATCTGTTTCTGTTCTTTTGGCTGATGGATGTGGCGCTGATCACCAGCTGCAGTTCCCCTGCAGCAACTGTCTCCAAAAACTACTGTTTTTGGAAACACAGTCTGCTGGCAGAAAGTAAATGGGTTACTTTTTCTTGAGAAGAGCCCACCAGCAGATAAGGATCTGCCTTAGTTTACTGTCTGCTAATTCACCTCAAATCCATAGGAAGCTCAGCTAACAGCCAACAAAGACCAGCACGAGCAGTGAGTACGTGCAGGGTTTCCAAGCCATGCCACAGAGATAAATAGAGATGCCCAGAGATAAATACTGAAAAGACAAGGATTTTGCAGCTACTGAGTGAGCAGGTCAAAGCACACCCCATCTGTGCTCCATTTTCTGCAGAGAAACTCCAAAACAGTGCTACAAGGTCTTCAACCTCCTCCATCTGCTGCCCGCGCTGGCTGCCTGGACTGCAACAAATGTGTTGCCACTTCCAGCACCCAGCAGTGATTGATGCTGTGTTAAGAGGACACCAGTGGTTCCGGTCTATTTACATTTCCAAGGAGCTTGGCTGGGTTTTGTGCTGGCGTTTTCTTTTGGTATACCAGCTGTGGGAGAGCAAAGGGGACAGAAATTACTGTGATGCTCAAGCGAGGAAATGCTACTGTTGAGAAAACATCCTATTTATGCCACATTTTAAAAGGAGCCCATCTTTAAGAGTTTTAAAGAGCTGCCACCGGCAACAAATGAGGCTGCTAATTTGGCCTGGCAAGCAGCGTTTGCTAAACACCATTTCAGGTTTTAATTCATCACATGTAGATTTGGAATTGGAATTCTCCTAGCAAAACCATCATCAGTGTGTTTTTGCAATTCCAGCTCCCTTTCTTTTCACATCAAGCCTCCCTCTCTCCCTCTGTCTTCCACAGCTGTCAGCTGTCACCAGCCAGGAAGGCAGATGAGCCAGTCACAGCCCTCAGATCTGATCCAATCTCCTGTAAAACAGATGCCCAGGCCCCAGGTCCTCTTTGCTCACCAGCCCTTTGTTTGTCTACAGAAACTGCATGTGCTGCCTGCCCCCTGCAAAGTGGGGAGGAATAATTGACTTCCTGGGAAGCAGGCTAGGGATAAAATGCTTCACACATCCGCTCACAAGAGCCTGCTTGTGCCACTCAGATGAGGCAACTGCTGTGTATCCTCCCTTTCACCCAAGCTGCCACCAAGCAGCTCCCACAGGAAGCTCTCCTATTTCCTCAGTTTCACCGCTGTGAGGTTGCTCTGAGAATGGTGCTACTGATGCTAGCTTGATTCCAGCTGAGTCAAAGTCACGGCAATTTCTGGGGAAAACCTTGAGGAGTTCAGTCCTTTCTCCAGCATAGATCTCTTCTTCACGACTGAGTGAGCCCTGCCAAGAGCTATGTGGATAAAATTCTGCTTTTTCCCCACACATCCACCACAACCACAGTTTGGGGGAAGGCTGCAATGGTGCTAGTACTAAAAGTTCCCTGTGGAAAGAGTTCTGGTACTAAAGAGAGATCGCTGAGGAAATGTGGTCGTGTTTGGGCTGTCCTCCTACGCAGCCATCTTGATACTCTGATTGACCCAGTAGCTTTCCCTGATCTGCCCACAAGCAAAAAAAAACTCCTTAGCACCTACAAAATAGACATAGTGTTGTCCTCTGGCTGGGAACTAGATAAAGGATTCCTGATTTGTTCACACAAAAAGGGCCATCCAACATGCCATGCTGTCAGCACCCTGCCTCCCACAGCAGCACGATGCATCTGTGTACACAGAGCCTGCAGTGGGACCAGCACAGACCCACCTCCTGGGACAGAAATTATATGTTTGAAGCAGGCAGTTAGATCTACCTTGCACCAGGCTCCTGTCTTCATATAGAAGAAACCAATGGTTTAGCAGGAAAAAAAAAGGGAACCAGCAATCTCTTTTGTTTAATGTTCCTTATATTTTTAATAGCTATTTATTTACTAGTTTTCATGGCTTACTACCCTAGAGCACAGGAGACAAACATCACATTGGAGCAACTTCCAAACGTCAGACCCCAGGTTTTTATGCAACTGGGCTTTTGAGAATTAAGTGCAGACCAAGGAGTGGAGGGTGCCTGTGCCAAGGAACCTGAGCCAGAGGCCAGTCAAGAGCAGGAAGAGGGCAGGTTTCCCAGCCTGCCTTGGCTGACTGGGGCAGGTGGGCTGCTGTTCCCAGGGAAAAGAGCTGTCTAGATGCAAGAGAAGGAGTCGTGTTTTGAAAACTGCTTTCTGAATGAGTCAGCAGAGCCATTTCCCAAGGCACTGGAGCCAGCCAGAGGGAAGAACAGATAGTTTTGTTGTTTTTTCCCTTCTGCTGTTGAGGTCGATCACTCACTATCTTGAAGTACGTCACCAGCCTTGGGAAGCCTTTTTCTGAGTAGAATACTTCTTGACTTTTCTATTTCTGAGGAAGTTTTCCAGCCTGCCTTGCTTCTGTTTTGTCAAAGCCTGTATGTGACAGCAAGGTCTGGAGGAGAAAACAGAGCAGGCTAACATGTTATCCCTGCAGGTCTGGCCTGAAGGTGCTTTTCACTTCCAGGCAGGGAAAGCTGCAGCCATTAAAACCCTCTTCATCAGGACACACTGATCTCTCTCCCTTCAGAGACATCCCCTTCCACTTCTCTCCTCCCTCCTCTGTCACAGGTATCAAACACCTTTTCTTGCAGAGGTGACCTCACTAGTACACACCTAATGCAGTACTGAGTAGCTTGGGTGTAGCCTTCAAGTTCAGCTGCTTCTATTTCAGACCTGAGGAAGGATAAAAAGAAGTGTGTCCTTTATTGAGTGATACCTATTGCTTTAAGAAGGGTGTGCTCTTCCTTCGCTTGTGTTTTTCCAGTCAAGGTAACTGATGTAGATAAAATGACTTTCAAGGGACACAGCAAATGCTTCAGCTCTTAAATCAAGAACACTTTTGGAAGAGATGCTTGAGCCCAAACAGACTCTCCTCTGTGCTATTCCTTCATCCTGGCTATGCAGATTTATGCTCCTCAAAAGGTTGGCATTTCTCATCTGTGCCATGGCACAGGACTACAAGGGCAAACTTCTCAGTCTTGGTCACATTTTGGCCTGTCATTCTCCTGATGATTTTAAAACTTTGGCTGTGCCAGGCACAAATCCACAGTTGAAAGTCAGTTTGTGAGTAGCTGGTGAAGAAGACAATTTGATTGCTCAGGTCAGGGATATGCATGACAGTTTGGCCATGAGATGATCCAAACGTGATCCAACCCTCTGGCTGTCATGATGATAAATGTGAAATGGTCCCAGGGATGAGCTGGAGCTTTCTCAGTCAGTGTGGGGAGAGGGCAGGGATCTCCTGTAGCACAAATAAACAAGTACACTGATACTCCATGCATCTGCCAGCACCAGCTCAAAGCAGGCAGCAGCCAGAAGAAACTGCGTCTCCATCAGTGTACCTGTTCTGCCACATGGCAAAGTGTGGGCTCTGGATAAGCCTAAAATCTTAAAATCATAACCTCCACAACATCTAAAGCCACAGACACAATCAGAGATTTTTATGTCCATCTTCCCCACCACCTCTACTCCCAGCCCAAACTCAGCTGATAATTAGCCCAAAAAGGCCAGCTACTTCTTTGTCCCCACAAGCCAGCATCCTTATCCCTCTAATTGCTTGATTGATTAGCACAATTACGTTGAGCTCACAGTAGTTGCTCCTGACCTACCTCTACTTGGAAGAAGCATCTTCATGCCTGACTTGGGAATGGGCTTGTGTGCTGGCAAGCCTGTCTGGCCCCTCCCTGGTGTATCTGTCAGCCTGGTAAAGGATGGGAGCTCTTCCTGCAGACCACACTCCGGTGGCTTCCTAAAGCAGGATGCTGGGCTGCTTTTTGTAGGTCCTGTGCCATAAAGAAATGTACGTCACTAAGGAACAGCTTGATAGTAAAATGGTCAGAAGGACAATGTATGATAATTGGTGTCTGGCTGCACTTGGCTAGGATTAGCCCCATCAGATGAAGCACAATTAATGCTAATTAGTTGCTGCTGCAGCCAGCTTACTCTGAGGGAGCAGGGATTACCACTGAGCTAACAGGACCATCTAAAACCAGTTGTGGCTTGCTCCTGGAAACAAATTTTACACCCAGTTCTTTATAGTCCAGTGCCTCTTTCTGTGATCTTTTTAAAATTAAGCAGACATATTGTGATTCCTTATTCTGATCTGCATAGCACAAGGCCAGATAATTTTGGCCATCAGTTTCTGCACCAACTTTATTAATTTATGATTGCTTTGGAAAGCCAGCCAGTACCACATTATTTCCTGTAAATGACTATTTTTTCATACAGATCAGTTACTGAGGTGTCAGATACTCTGCGCTATCACTCTCTGATATCTCTAATCTGTACTCAGACCACCTTGCTTTGGTGTGGAAAAATAGCTGAAGGTGTACTTTTTCCACAATTCCCACTTCCCTGGGTTCAATGCACCTGCAGCAATCAGAAGCCACAGAAACAATAGATATAATACTAATATCCAAATTCCATTATAACAGAAGGCTCCTCTCAGCTTTTCCCAAGTTAGCATTCAATGGAAGTTGAGAAACAATGTCGATAAAACCCACAGCTAATTCATCCTGTGGGCCACAGAGGAAGGTTCTGGGTACACTGGTATATCTCTGAGGGTTTTTTTGTGGTTTTTGTTTTTTTCTAGTTTCTCCTTCCTGGGATAACCTTTCACCCCAGGCTTTGTGCTCTTTGTGTGTTTATCAGCAAAGCACATCCAGATGCCCTTCAAGGGAGAAATGACTCATACCTGACTCACAATCGCTCAAGCAAAGCTGCAACCTTTAGTTCATTTCCTGGGAGAAGCATCTCTTAGATTCATCTTGGAAGATTAAGCATTTCTCACTGTCATTTTACAGATGGAGGCATTTGTGACTGGCTGGGGAAGGGTCAACTGATTCTCTGCAATGGATGGAAAACAAACTTCTTTGGGCAGTGGCAGCGATGCCCCAAGGACTGTGAAGATGCTCTTTAGCGAGTGCTGTCAGTCTCCTCCCGGTACCTCTCTCCTTGCAGAAGGACCTCCAGTTTCAATGCACACCTTCAAAAGGGATCACCCTTCCCACAACAAGTGTGTAGCTGTGCAGAGCTGGCAGCTGGCACGCTCCCTGCCCACACTGTCCCCTGCTGTCACTGTCTCTGTCACTGGCTGATTCACTGGCACTCAGGAAATGCAAACTGCCCCCTGCCCGCATCCCAGAGTGCAGCCCCGGCTCGGAAGCTGCCCACCTGGCAATAAATAACACACACACTGGGAGACCACTGCAAAAGCCACCTCGTTTCACAAAGTCAGTAAGCCCTCACTCCAAAAGGTTTCCCAGCTGTTTCTGCACAGCCAAGGCCCCTTAATATGACCTTTCATTCCCAGAGGACAGAAAGAAGCAGATCCAATAGATACATCAAACAAGGGCTGTGCTGGAAATCTATTTTTTTCCGTCCCCCTTTGAAGAAATCTTAGTTCCCCATTAGGCTAAGTCCTCATAGACAAGATTTACTTCACATAAATTTAGAATTCTAAAAGATATATATGTATCTTCCCCTACCCCATTTTTTTCTTTTTAGAAACAGAGGAAGACCTAACAATGTCACTTCTGTGTTGTCCTTTGGATGCACAAGTCTTAGGATCAGAAGAAAATCACCTGTTCCTCCCCGTGAGGACTTGATCACATGGATGTTTACATACAGACATCCCAATAAGCCCTGCCATAGTATATGGCACTGCTTTCCTCCTTTTGCTTCCTAATAGTATGGAAATGCTAATAATAATGTGTAGCCCTTGGTGTGCACATTCCTCTGCTTACCACTGGCTCCCTTCTTGGCTGAATAATCACAGATAATTCACTTGTCTGGATATGACTCACAGCTACTTTATTTCACACAAAGCAATTTCTAATTGCATGTTGTATGTCTGTGTTATGAAATCCAGCGCTAACTGTTATTACAAAATTAGTGCAGAAAACTGAAGAGGAAGGAAAACCACAGTGAGAAACCAAGTAACAACCCACAAAGGGGCAAACTAGAACCATGTCAGTTTTCCCCTCTCTAGTACAGGACATTTTCTCACACAGAGCCAAGAATTTCCTAGTCATTCATACAGTAACTTACAGGCAGTGAGACAACTGGGGTCCTTCTTTTACCCTCAGATGGGCTGAAAGCACTTTGGCAGCCAAATACAATAGAGATATGGTCTGGCTCTGCTTGTCCTCATATCTGTGCTCAACAAGCCGTACATCAAAACCAACACAGCCATGTGTGACAGCTGTGAGCTCCCAGACAGGCAGGTCCTGTCCTTTGCCTGGTGTCCCAGCTCTTATGGCACTTTCAGGAAAGTTTTATGCATCTCTGAAAGGACACGCAATCAGAGAGAACACATTTTGGCTGGAAAAAACACAGTTGATGCACAGCCCTGGCAATTTTTCACATTTCTGGGTAGGGCCAAGTCAAAAACATATGGATTTTCAATTTTGCTCAGCCCCTAGCTCCATCTGTTGAGAGACCTCCTTCAGAGCACTGCCACGGCGAAGCGCTTCAGACAAAGTTGGGCGAAGCCTGGTGGTAAAGAGACAAGGGATAATCCATCCCATGGGCTAAATTTTACCCCCACTTCTAATGCCATGTCTAGACTTTTCTATAAAACAGAGTCAGGGAGAAAGATGACCTCCAGAGTCCCCATCATGCAAACAACCTCACATTCTTACACTACAGGTGTGATTCTGGCCCGTACCAGTTGTGGTGCTCCCAATGATGTGGCTCAAAGGACAGCACCCACCAGTCACCACTCCCAACACCCATATGGGCAAGGTCACTTCAGGCTCTGGCACCTGTGTGCTCCTCTGACACCGTCCCAACAGGCTGTACTTCCTCACAGTTCTACAAACCACATGCTCTCAATTTTGTGCTATGAAAACATGTATTTTGAACCTTGAAACATCCATATTATTACTTTGAATACTTTGAACTAGAAAAACATTCTTATGAAATGAATACAGACATGTCTTGCTACCCACTGAGGATTACTTTCTTTTCTAAATATCTACAGTGAGATGTGGGCAGAATGGTGAGCTCAGGGCAAATCACCAACCAACCATCTGCATCCATGGGGACTAGGAAGGATCCAAACTCTGTGAAGGAGAGAGCTGCTAGGTGTGATAACAAAGTGCCCACAGGCAATCAAAGACCACGAAAAAGAAGCAATGCCAAACAAGACTCACCAAGCATGCTGGGGAAGCAGATTCTTAACAGTAAGGGGTGCTTAAACACCTGGAAAGACTACCACAGCACAAGTGTTTGCCATCACAAGTAACATCTCTACAAAGATGAGACATCTTCTGACAAGGAAATGACAGCTCCACCAGAAGCTTTCAGGCACAAAGCAGAAGCCATTGGAAGGGAGTCCCTGATCTGGACTATGCAGGTGGCCAGTCTTGAAGAGCTAATGGTGCTTTCTGGCTTCAGAGCCAGAGGAAATATTGTGATTTAATCAAGCACAGAAAACCCACATGGGCAAAATCTCAGCTCTGGAAGACTGCCAAGGCTCTGCAGTTGGACTGCAAATGAAGTGCCCACTCCTTCCCTTGCAGCAGTGAAAATGAGAGGAGCTGGTCCTAGGACCCCAGAATAGCACAGGTGCTCAGGATAATCAGGATTTGACCTAAAAGCAACGAATGAAAAAAACAGGATGTCTGTGAGGCAGATTTTATGTACACAAGAAAAGCAAAACATGGGCACAGGGCTGAGTGCTCATTCATGCCCACAAGGTGACAGGCGTGGTGGAAAACAGGCATTATCCTTCCTCAAGTACCTCTCTGCCTAGCCCCGTGATTCCCTCTGGTTTCATTCATGTAAAACACAAGGCTATGAATGAGAAACCCTGTGAAGCGGAGAGGAGGAGGGGGGAAGGAGGAGAAAGGATTTCATGCTACCAAGGCAACCGTCACCATGGCAACCATTTAATTAATGAGCCGGTGATGAACCCCAGCAATATGGCTCTAGTGCAGTCATGCTGTAGTAATTACCAGAGTTTCATTCATGCCGTCCTGGCAGGGGCTGCCCAGAGAAGGCCAGGAGCTCTGACAGGCAGACGGGAGCAGGCAGCCTGCCGGATCCATGGAAGGCGAGCGCGTGCCTGGGAGCGTGCCCCAGCGCTGCTCTGAGCCAGCTCCCCGGGCCCTGGAGCACGGAGAGCACATGGCATCCAATCCATCCTACAGCCCCGGTGCCAAAGGGCAGCCCGGCTGGCCCCGAGCCACCGACACGGGCAGCATCACAAGCAGTCTGCAGAGTAAGCAGCCGGCGCGGCTGCTCCCCCTGCTATGCCTTCAGCCTCCAGAAGATGATACTGGAAATAAACATGTAAGCTGGTGATTTGCCTTCTCTGGCTGGAGGATTTATCTTTTCACCCAGCAGAGAGCAGCGTAACAGCTGCATGGGTATCCCAAGTGAAAAACAGCTCCTGATAAACATCATGGGGTTTTGACAGGCATATATGTATCAGAGACTCTGAGGAGACCAGGAATATTTCATACAGAGGGAGGATAAATAAAACCTACCTATCTACCACAGGTCAGATATTTATAGCAAAAGATGCTACTAAAGGTGAGCATGAGGACAGTTAATTCACTTGTTCTCATGAGACAAGAAGATGCTCCATGTTGCTGCAAGTCCTGAAACATATCTCACCACTACCCTGTGGTGTTATCTGCTCCACTAAGATCCTCAAGCTTTGTGAGAAATGGATATGATTGACATGGATCATCAGGAGAGAACATCTTACAGTCATATTTGATTGAAAGATGAGGAAGTGTACAAACTCGTGCTGCAGGGCATACCCTATTTTAGCACTTACTATCAACAAGCCCCCTTTGTCCACTCTAGAAAACACAAATTATTCTGTCAAATATTTTCATGGCAACTGAGGGAAATCACAAGGGTATTCACCTCATTCACCTAAACCTCAGCCCTCAGGATTAACTTTGCACCCTGGAACTGTCAACACAATAAGAATACCTATACACAGTAAAGAAATACACAATTTATGAGTACACAGCAATCATCTGTTGGCTGACACAGAATGGTTGGGACAGTGTGCTCTCTGTTGAAGGGGACCCAGAGCTGACTGCCTGGGCAGTCAACTCAGTCAGAAGAAAAAGTGTTAGTTTCTGCCACCCATTCGAGTGGGATCTGTATTCATCTTGTTAAGCTGCATCTTCCAACTCTCTCCTGCTTTTTCTCATGGTTTTCCCAACTTTTTCCACCAGTATTTGCCCACTTGAACCAGGAAAAGCCAACATAGCTTTCTGCCAAAAAGGCAAAACTCAGCTTTTCCCTGTGTGTTGTCAGCCATGAAAATCAGTACTAGTGAGTTCCCAGTTTGCATTATTATAGAGAATATGCATTTAAAAAGCCACCTGGAAACACCAGTGCTCACAAGGTAGTCCATGCTGTCTTTCCATCATAAGAACCTGAACTTGCATTGCTGTAGCATCTGTAACTCATGTCTCCCCTCTGAGTTAGGGACTAGATATGAGAAGGGAGTTACCTCACCCGACTTTAGCAGCCCATGTCAGAACCAGACAAAGTGCTCACCCCCCCCCCCCCAGTCTTTAGGAGGAATTCAGAGTAATCATAACAACAACAGAGGGTTACACTGAGCAATGGATGTAGGCAGGCACTGCAATGCTTAGGTGGAAATGAAGTGCTACATCCACACTCAGAACCCAAGATCTCTGGCCAGCATCCTTCTCAACCCACTGACATTTAGCTTACCTGCCAGCACTCCAGCCTCGCTGGGCCACTACTGCCAAATCTGAGCATGGTCTGTTCAAGACCAGATCTACACCTGAAAACAAGGTGTTCTTCTAGATGATGTCCTGAAAGGTGTGGGCAGAGAAGAGCATTAAAAGTATCTCTACCATGGTGCCTCTCTCTTTTTAATACTGCACACTGCTGGTGCTTATACAAGATTCTGGTTGCAACATTGCTCAAATCCCACAAAACGCAAATTCAGTTTCCTTTTATCTTCATTTTGGGGCTCTAAATAAAAAAAAAATAAATCTTTGTCCCTCTGATCCTAATCTGGAACTACTGCCTCAGTCTTTATTTCTCTGGTGAAAAAAATAAAATCAGAAAAAACCTTTCATCTAGCTTTGAGGATCATTCTTTACAACATTTGAAAATGAGGCAAGACAACAGCCTCAAAAAATTTCTCTTGAAGAAAGTAATTCTTTTCTTTTTAAAGAAAACTCTCTCATCCATGCCAATACTAAAACATCCATGGTAAAACACTGCTTTGAAGCAAAAGCCACCAAGACCCCTCAAAACCCAGCACATACAGGGTCTGCAGTGGAGGTCTGCCATTTCTTCCCTAAAAGCCTTTCTATTTATACTCATCTTGGCAGGCTTGAAAGTACCTGCCAGATGGACAGAGATAACTGACATCCAGAAAAGACACTCCACCAGCTGCTGTTAGCAGGGGTTGGGAAGTGTGGGGGCTGGTTAATAAGAAACCACTCACTTCCTCACGGCTGCTAGCTGCCCGCTGCCTTCCCGGGGCTTAATGGAATTTGGAGAGAGTATTTCAAGCCAGACCATCTGTCAGCACACACAGAGATCAGCTCAGGCCCAGCACCTTGCCTGCACGTCACACACAAGCTTTGTTTCCTCGCAGGAATCTTTGCTGGTGCTCTCTCCCTCATCCCTCTGGCAGCAATTCCCACAGGGCAGGGCTTGACCATGGGTGGTGCTTGCTGCTGAGAGCTGCTGAGCTGAGACCGTGCCAGCAGGAAGAGGGCTCCTGGTGGGGCTGCAAGCAAGGGGCAGCTGTGCCCAGAGGAGAGGTAAGAGGAGGGAACCAGATTTCACACCATGCAGAAGCTGTGAGCCCTCAGAGCACAGGCAGTCCTGGGTGGAGAAGCCCTGGGGATGACGGCTGGATACAAAGCTGAAGGAGCTGGCAGAGCACAAACCAGAGCAAACTGTGCCCTGGCCTACACTAGATGAGTGGCCAGCAGAGAAAGAGGAGTTGTTAAAAAATCATATCAGTTCTTACCATTGCAAGAATCACAAAATTTAAAATGCACCCATATTTGGGAATTCTCTACAATGTTACCGATTTTATGATTTTGACACTGAGTTTTGCTAAGCATTTCCCATCAGGCAACACAGTGAACAAGTGTTCATTAACATCCTGAAAAAAGATTTCTGTCCAGTTTTCCCTTTGCAATTTTAAAACCAAACTCACCTTTTTTCAACTAAGCAAGGAGCAAGCCTGACATAATCGCAGGGATCCAGGAACTGAGGCTTCAAGACCAACTGAACCTTGTGGGAGCCTCCTGAAAAACTCACAGGCATTTCCTAACTAAGGTGAGTTTGACAAACAGACTGATTTGCAGCTATTTTTACTCTCCATAACCCAGACATGGGAGCAAGTCTTCTCTTCTGACGCAGTGACATGGCACTTACCTGTAGTTCCGTCACTGCACTCATTTCTGTCTTGGTAATACATTTGCCTCCAGAGGAAGAATAAATGGGAACAAACAATTGAGCATTTCTTCTTCTGGGCCTCGTTATTTCAGAGACCTGCCTCATATTAATAAGATACATAAGTGACAAACATTAAAGCTTTTCTGTATCTCTGATCTCATTTAAAACTAGAGCAATCTTCAGTAACTGTTGAAATCAAAGGAGCTGGTGTTGGGTCAGAATGCACCCAATGCAATACCAGTTACAGAGTTCACTGCTCCTTGACAGTTCCAATTTCACCCAGGAGTGTAATTTTTATTAAAGCATCAGATCGCAGAGCTTTTATCTGCCTGCTTGTTTTCCTTTTTTTTCTTTTCATTTCAGTCCCATTTCGTTAGAAAGAAGTTTGAGACACTCCAAGGCTAAGAGACAATTAACAACAAATTATTTTAGATAATTTCACATTTTCCCAGATCATTCCACCTCTCTGAAGGTGTGTTTGAGTTAGGAATTTAGCCAGACTAAACCTCTCAGTTGCTGCAAGTCAATAAATCAGCACTGCTGACCTCTTGAGAGTAATATTGTTAAAGGCAGGGGCATCAATATCAGATACCTTGGACAGCCCTGCAATTTAACAAAGCTGATGATCACGTTTCAAAATTCTTTTTTTCAGTACACTGAGTCCAAAAAAACCCCAAAGCCACTCTTTGTCTCTCACCAAATCCTGCCTTGAAAATCAATTGATTTTCAATTCATTTTATCTGAGAAAGATCAGGGTTCCATTAAAAATCCCACACTGGCACTAATTTGAAGCTTTAGTTTTGGTAACCTTACTATACTGACAAAAGGGGACATGTGGGGTTAAAACTCATTATTTCCTTGTGGTTTGTTTCACTGACATGTTTGTGTCTTTCCTGCTGCAGCAGCATGACCTTCAAACCACCTTGCTGCACCCATGTGCTGTCAGAAACCCATTGCCCACATTCACCCCTTTCATGCCCAGGAAGACTCTCTGGAGGGTAAAAGTAAAGGGCTCCTCACCCACAAGATGGCAAGGGATGTCTGGGATGGCAAGAGCTGCCCTGGACCATATGTAGCTGCCTGTCTGTTAAGGGAATTGGAGTGATATGTGGGTGAGGACCACCAAGTGAACGATATTCTTAGGGTAGAAGCCAAAAGAATGAAATGTGAGAAAGCAAATCCAGCCTCCCAGTGAGGGGTCACATTTTTAGGTGGATCAGCTGCAAACAGGTCCTGCTGCTGAACAGAGCTGGCTGAGAAAATACCCTGGGTTTCCAGTTCCCTCTGACAACATTGGCTACTGTTCAAACTTGGTTTGTTTTTACGTCCTGCCTGTGCTTCTCAGCTGTCAGCACCACACACACTCCTGTACTCTCAGTCCTGTTGCCAACACACAGGTCAATGAGAATCTTCTGCTGCAGTGTCAAGCTGGGAAAGATGAAGCCAGAGCTGTGAGTAGTCACTAGGAGTAGTGTATAACTATTAAAAGTTGATGGTTCATATAATTTTCACTCATTTTTGTGTGAAATTTGCCATAAGGACATAATCTCAAGTGTTCTGGAAAAATAATCTACTACACTGCAATTCTTGAAGACCTCTTAATGAAGAGAAATTGGCCAGTTCATCAGGGCTTTATTACTGTTAACATATTATCTTTCCCATATAATGTTTAATAATGCAATAAGAGAAGAAAGACTGGCACAAGCAGCAGAAAATCCTGAAATGTCAAAAGGGAAGTAAGCCCCACCAGTCATCCCAGACTTGTCCTGGACTGGGATGGCTGATAGAAGGTAATGCCATGAGACAGTCAAATACCTTAAGATAAATTTAACTTATTTTTACAACAGTTAAAATCTCACAAGCAATGCTCCTTTCTTTGAGAGTTGATGTTTCAAAACAGTCCAGTGGAAACACAGTGAAGATACTGAGAGATTATATATCAGCCTGGGAAAATATTTTCATTTCACTTTAGGGTGTTTTCCACTCCTTCAAATTCTGGAATTCAAAGTAGAAGGATATTCAACATAGAAATGTTTGTTTGGGTTTTTTTTAGCAGTTGTTAATTTATTTAGGGTGGAATGGGTTGCATTAGTCTGCTTTTTTTTTTTTGCTGTCAGTTTGGTGATTTTGGAACATGCTGTTGAATCTTTAAAAGAATATAAATGTATATGTTTTCAATACACTGAATTTCATCATAGAATACGCAAGAGTTTTTAAAATCTTGCTTCTAACTGTGAAGAAAGCAACATTTCCAAAATTTTCAGAATAAAATTTATGTTTCAAAATGATTTCTTGGTTTCTGTGACAACACTTGAAGCCATTAAGGAATCCCTCAATATACCTGCACCTCTCCTTTGCAAAAAAGGACTCTGGCAGGTCCAATTTCTTATTCTTGAGTGTGTGCCTCTCCCACTTTGTCAGTATACATAAGTGATCAAAAGAGATCACTGCTTAAAACTGCTGCTCAAACTGATTTTGCCATTGCCTTTGTAGGAAGGTGTGAACAGGCCCTTTTGTATTTGCATAGACTTGGAAGAGGGAAATAAGGACCAAAATAAAACCACATGAACACAGAGATATTCAAGGAGTATTGAATGGAACTGCCATGGATGGAACTGCTTGGAACAGTCATGTTGGTTCCTCCCTTTTGGGAGGTTTTTGGGCAGAACCAGTCTGCACTGAGCAACACCCCCAGGTGAGGGGCTAGGGGGCTAAGAGCAGATCTGGTGCCCAGATCCTACAGGCTTCTGCCCACAATGGATCAAGCTCTCAAGTTCTCACTGGCAAAGTCAATGCATTAATCCAGGAGAGCCAGTGAAATGTATGCTTTGATTCAAATAGAGATGATTCTCCTTTACCTACCCCTGAACAGGATTTACTCAAAAAGTAATTCTTTCTTATGCCAAACTCATAATTCAGTTAAATTACTTGCTGTATTAAATTGCTGAATACAGTGATTTATAGATTCAGTCTTAATTGTGACCTTATTTTCATCCTTGTCTTGTTCTTCTTTAATTAGTTTCATGAAACTGCAGTAAATTAGCCTAATAATGTGCTTCATAAGCATATACTTGCTCACTTTTTTCCTTTTAGCAAAATCCATAAAGAGCACCTGGGGCAGGTCTACGTCTTCAAGTCATGTGAACATCCATTTCTGCCTAATCTCTAAAGCCCAAACTCACAAAGCAATTGTAGGACCCTAAACCCCATGTTAATAAAAGTCACTCTCACTCATTTATTTCATTATTTATCTGAATGAATCGAAGTCTATTGCAGCCTTCCCCCACTGTAGGGCCAGTGAGCCCAGCATGAAAAAATTAGTGCTGCCTCATTCCACCCAGGACCCCTGCTTGTGTGCTAGTTGTGTTGGCATTGGCTGCTTCCCAGGCATCACACACAAAGTAATGCCAAGGGCCATTGCATGATCTCCACAGTCACAGGCTGCTCTAGGAAAGGTATGAATTCTGTGGGGAAACAGTCCCAGCACTCATGCCAGAGCTAAATCTGAATTTTATAGATGGGCCCATTATCAGAAAAAACCAAAATACTCAGTCTGCAAGGTCTCTAATTCCCATTGTGTAAGAGCCACCCCTTTTTGTCTATGCTGGGCTTTCTGCACTAAATCAGAGTGAATTCTGCTAAGCAGCATCCATGACCAGCTTGGCTTCTTTCCACTTCAACACTCATCACCCAAAGGTTCCAGTACCTCTTTCCAGATATCTGAAAAGAATTTCTTTGGTTTCAGTACCTCTTTCCAGATATCTTACTGCATTGCACAAGTACTACACACCATGTCCCTGAATTCCAAAGACTGGGGACCTTCAAAAGGAGCCTGGAACACCAAAACCCTGAAAACATCCTGTGCCCCCTTCCACTTCCACCTGAAAAACACACCTCCTATTCTGCAGGAAGGGGAGAGTGCAAACATGCCTGTGCAGACAGGCAACACAGCTCCAAGTGCATCAGAAAGGGATGTTCAGTGAAGAGTGGTGTTCATAACCATCCTTTATTCTTTGACCGTGTCAGCCTCTGAGATAGGTTATTTTCTCTGTCCAGAACAACCAACCTAAATACATTTACCAAAAAAATATGAGGGGAGAACAAGGTTCTTAAGGCGTTTCTTTAATGAAAGAGAAATCTAGCAAGCACTGTCAGAAGAGTTAAACCATGTAGTTCTAGTTGTATTTTAAGAAAGGAGGGTGTTTGTTAGCTTTTGTTCCAGATTTTTGTTGTTGTCTGGTGCCCAAAGGAACCTTATGTCAGACACTCATGCCAGAGATAAAAATAGAGGGCCAATATTCCCTGCTTTTGCCATTAGTTTAACTCCACTAGCATGTGCTCTCTAGTTAAATCCCTCTAAGATCTATCTCTTTCCCCGTCCAAAATGAGTCTTTAGTCTCACTCTGACTGCCAAACCCAAGAACAATTATTAGCAGAGTGATCCCCAAATGAGCACTGAACAGGAAACAGGGCTCATTAACTAAGCCAGAAAACTCTCCAAACCTCATCTGAAAGGGTTTTTGCTCACTTAGGGCTCTGCCTGGCACCACTGGGACCACCCCTAACACAGTCAGATCAGATCCTCCCTGGTGCAGGGAGGATCTCTTTAGCAGAAGGGAGCCAGACAAGAGGAAGCAGATCCCCAATATAGGTGCAAAATGAAAGACCCATTTTTAATAGTCTGGAATTCCCAGGTGGATCTGAACATCCTGGGAACCATCACTTGGAGTTTTTTAATCCAGATTGAGCAGCACACACCCTTAAGGAAATGCCACATAGGGAAGTCTCCTGATCCAGACCACCGCAGTCCTCTCACACCCTCCAATCTCTTTCTGTACAGCCCTCACAAAGCACTGTGACCAGTGCTTCTTCTTTCAAAAACTGTATTTCTCACCTACATCATATTACCTTGTGATGAGAGAACTCCTGAGGTCCCTGGGCAGTGACCACAACCAGCCCTGGGAACTGGACACAAAGGCTCAGCCAATCAGGAGTTTTGCCTTGCAGGCAAAATTATGCAATGACAATTTAGCCATTTATTGCCATAAGCAAATGGTCATCTCTAGCAACAGAATGATCATGCCAAATAGCATTTCCAATTTGTGAGCCTTCCCCACAAATGAATCAATTATCGCTTTTAGCTGGGATCATTACACAGCCTTGTTCCCTTCTGCATTGTTTGTTCAGTAATATTGCTGTGTCTTCATTAACTAGAAGTGATTAGAAAAGAAACAACCATAATTCATATTCCAAAAGTCATCCTCCCATGTACCCATTCACTCACCATTCCTAATTAAGTTCATGAAAGATTAATTCCTTAATGGTTATGATTTGTAATGTTAATTAATTAGCTGCTTTTCCATTAAACATCCAAAGGTTTCCAGCATTACATAGATTCCTTAATTAGCCCATGGCGAGTGTAAAAAGAAATAAATAATTCAGTAACTTCTCTTTGTCCCTTAGGCAATTTATCAGCTGCTTGGTCTTCCAGTCCATCTCCTTTCCCACTCCATGCAGAATCCCCTTCTTTCACTGCTGCAAATGCAAATGTACCTGCCTGGCTCATTCATCTTTCTCAGAGGATAGCACAACCAAGGAACAGGCACAGCTGACTGACCTCACTCTTACCCTGGGGAGAAAGTACTTTGATATGAACTTTGCCTCTCTTCAAGTTCCCTAAGCTGTGCAGACCTGAAACTGAAAAGCTGCCCAGGATGTGGCTTGGGATGAGCATCCCCAGGATTGCTGAGCTCTGCCTGATGCCAGAAGTGGGACGGGTATTTACGTTGCAATTCCAGTTAGCCTGGCAGGAGCTCCCTGCAAATTCAGCTTTGTCACAGTTTCCAAGGCAACTTCTTTGGCTCCTGGCTGTGATAGGTTTTGAGGGATGCCCACAGGGGGTTTGCAAGCTCAGCCTGTCCTCTCTGCCCTGATGGCAGTGACTGGAATCTCCCACAAAGATTACTCTGAGAGGCCTTTCTTCCCCAGACTCTTCTGGAAGTACAGTGGAATGTAGGACTTCTCTCCAGCCCTTCTTACCTTGCTCCACGTGGCTTTGCAGCCTCTGGTCACCACCTCTGACTCAGAACTGGGAGCAACCAAAAAAGTCAGAGTTGTGTTTTTAGGCTATATCCATGGCTCCTTTCCAAAGCCACTTTTAAAGGTACCTGTAAACCATGTTCTGCTAACACCACCATTCCCAAAACTTCTCTAGCACAGGGCTCTGGGAGAATGTCCATAACCCTGATCACACCAATATGGGAAGCCTGACCCAAAGAAAAATGGCTCTTTAAGAGGTCAGAGTATTATAGCTGAGGAATGGTGTAAGCTAGCCTTGACTTCAGCTCTGCACTTCTCCATACACCTACCCACAGAAGGAGGGCTTCCCACATGCTGGATGCACCCAGGTAGGCTGCTCCACATGCCAGGTCACTCCCTGCCTCTCCTGCAGGTGCTGTAACCACAGTCCTCAGGGACAACCTCAGCATTAATCACCAGTTTGCTTCCAGAGTCTGGTAGATAAACCTGGTAATGTGCAAGGAATGAGTGGGAATCACAGTTAAAACAGGAAGCATCCCATCCTGGACCAACACCACAGGGTGAGGAGCTTGCACAGTTGCCACTCACCAGCAGGAAAAGCTCCTGCTAAAGTAATAGCAAATACATGAGTAGGAGGCCACAGCTTCTTTGTCCTTTGCAATTGAAAACTCTGCCATTAGCAATAGTAGTCCATTCCCAAGTTCCCCAGTGGTGTTATCCTGTCATTAGTTACTGCACTACACTTGGTTCCTACAACAAACTCATCCCATAGCACCAAGCCCTCCACTTGAAGCCCAAAGCAAAATTAGATCTGCTGCAAAGGGTCTTCTCTGTGTGGTAAACCAAAAAGGAAACTCACCAGTAGATTTTTCTACTATGGTCATTGTCATAGGGTCAGTTCCTGCAAGCAAAAGGGTGTCTAAATGTAGGAAAATTGGGATTTTCAGGATCCCACAGTAATGGCAATGTTCCCAGAGAGTACCAGCCCTCAGTGTAGCACATACATCAGAATCCCAGCAAAAGTGGAGGGAGCAGAGCTGCCTCATTCCATGACCTGACCAGCATATATTGCAGAGGGAAAACAGAACAGTAGCCTTGTATTCCTCAGAATGCAGCCTAGGAAAATTTTTTTCCTAACTAATTACTATCCCATACATTCACCTCTGATCAGAAATGGCAGTGAAAGCCAAAAGTAACAGTAAAAACCAATGTTGCCACTCGCACCCCTCCTTTCTGCTGGAGCTCAGTGAGGTGTAAACCATTTTTCAGCAAACTGCCATCTCCATGCAGGTGCTTTTATTACAGCAGTAGTGCTGTTTAAATATGAAGGGTTTGGATAATTTCCAGTACAGCCAGCTTACACTGAAGCAAATGTCCTTTAGGACTGCCACATCAGTCTGATGAGATTTGTGGTGGCTGGAGAAGCTCTGACAGGTAGGAAGTTCTCCCGAAACATTATATTCATCTGCCAGGAAGCCTCCACATCATCTGGTGACAGGCACACCAGAGGATTTGAGACAGAGACCACAGCTGAGCCATGTCCCCAGATTACCTCAGCTGACCTTTCAGTTTAGATGTTTCCTGCCACTCCAAGTAAACCTTGCCCCTGTGTTTGGCTCCCAGCAGGAAAAGCTGAACAACTCCTGAAGCATCTCTCTTCTCTGCTTCCTACTGTCATTATTACTTGGTGACTCACTCCTGAGTATGCCCACAACCTGCTCAGCCATTGCTGCTGGAAAGCCCTGCCAAACACAGCCCTGCAGCTCAATCAAGATAAATAACATCTGTCCCCTTCCTCCCCTCGAGAACCAGCAAAGGCACACTTGTGAGCAGAAGAGATCCCAGCCCTCCCAGATGGGGCTCAGAGTGAGACACAGTACAGACAGAAAAATCCTATGTGAATTAGCAAGGGAAAGAGGGTCAGCTAGGAATGACCCTTTCTACCTGCCACCATTCCTTGGTCACAGCTCCTGGAAACCTCTGGAACTGCCAGGCAAGGATCTGAATGGCTGTGTGAGATCTCACATGCCCCAGACATCCCCATGCCCTCATTCCTGCACAGCCCTGTCACTCCTGCAGCGCTGACAATGGATGTGGAAGCACCGAGCCCGATGGAACGGGCAGTTTCACACTGAGTTATAGATGTCTCCAGCCCAGCAAGGAACAGAAGCAGTTCTGCACTGCTGATGCTGTGACAATGAGACCACTACATTACAGTACCATATTATCCAGCTGACAGCCTAAATGGACCATTGAGCTCTTCACCCTAAAAAAATGCTGCAAACAAAACCAGTCATGCAAGCAGGCAAGACAGAGCACTTACCGTGTGCAAGGCTGCCACCACATGGCACAAGGACAAGCCTGTAGATTCCTTGAGCCCGGGCAGGAGAGGGGAAAACTATCCTCACACTTCAGCCAGCCCTTGCCTCACTGACCAGCTACAGCCAAATCGTGAGGTTTCAGCTGGATCAATTACTTTGGTCGGGTTTCTCTCGCCCCCTTCCATCCACTCTAAGTCACTAAAATCTCTTGTGAAGAAACCACTTGAATCTTGTAAAATAGAGATTCCTAAGACACAGATGAGATCTGGCCATTCTCACTACAGAAAATTTGAATTGAGAAAAATCAGTTTAACAGTGCCCTACAGACCAGAAAAATCTGGGCTCAGCAGAGTCTGAGAGCACTGACAGACAAAAATCTACCAAGATTTTGCAGTTGCATTGCTTGTGGCATGGAACTACTGCAAAAGCATGACACTTCCAATAATGGCTGGGCAGCCTTGGCCTCTTGTGTTGAACTACAGAGCAGCTCAGGTAACTGTGGTTCTGCTCTGCAGTAACAGAGCCAAAACATAAGTGTAGAAGCAAGAGGAGCAAGAGAAATCACAGCTTTGTGTTGGAGGAGTACAGGCCAAGTCAGGCCTAGAAGGATGGCAGGGAAACAGAGCTGAGATTTACCTGCCTCCATCATCTGTCACTATAGGACATGAGATAACACGGACATGCTGCTCTTTTCAAGGTAAAAAGGGGCTTTTTAATTTCTGACTCCAACATTTACAGACTTCCAAAAGTGACAGTGGATTGGAGGGTGAAAGTGCCACCTCTCCAATGACACTGGACAAACCAACAGTCCTTCAAATTTCTCCTTCTCCACAAAAGAATGCAAAACAATAAGTTATTTACATGAAGTGTGTGAGAAAGTTCATTACAAGAATGTAAACATCAGAAGGCTTAGAAAATCTTAAAAAATCAGGGCAACAATCATTCTCAAGCCCAGGCAGTGTTTTGGGGATTCCTTACTTTTGAGGGTGTTCCATCCAGCAGAACCACACAGAAATGGTGCCTCCAAGTCCCAGGCTTTGTCACTACCTCCTCCTTTTTGCTGTTCTCCTCCCTTGACTGATGGCAGGTTTCTGATGAAAATACAGAGCCCAAAGTGGTGGCTGGCAGTGGTTCAGACAGTGAGACACAAACAGACATGGCGAAGGGGTGCCTCTGTCACTGGGCTTCACAGAGAAGGGACAGCTTTCAGCAGCGCTGAGCCTTCATGGCAGTGGTGCCTGCCATCTTTGTAGCAAACTCATCTCCATTTCCAAGCTGTCATCATCTTCCCTGGTGAATAAAGGTCTTTTTATCCTCCATTTTACCAGGCAATCCATCAGGTGGACAGGCATCAAAGCCTGACTGAGATAAACCAGCCAACTGTGAAATCCTTATCTGCAGTTCATCCCCACTCCTGGAGACCATAAAGCACATTGAGTGGGTTCTTCAAGATAAGAATACCTTTCTTTATAGGGTCAGAGAGAGCACAGAGTGCCATGAAACATGCTCAGGTCACAGTGCTGCATAAACAAGGCACTGGGAAAATGGAGATGTTGAACATACTTCCCCTCCTGCCCTCCACCTGCTCTCCCTCTGCCCTGTTCATAGCTACTGTCTATCCCTTTCCCCCAGCATGGATCAGGTAAAATCTTACAAGCCCAGCCCAAGGGTTTTCTGTTCAACTAGAAGAAGTTGGACAGAAGCTCTGCTGGAATAGAGATGGGGACCACATTTCTTAAGTGATCACACCACTCACAGAGCTTTTTCCTGGTGGATGAAGAGGGTGTGAGGCAGTCTCTGAAAGCAGATCCGCATAGGAACTGCCCTGGTTGAAACCATTCTATAATGGTTTCAAATAAATGGGCATTAAAGGAGATGCCTCTGACTTTTCCAAGTGTCTTCTCATATGGAAGTAAGACAAGTATTGCTGGATCAATTCACTTTCAAGCACTGTACTGATGCAGTTGCAGCTTTGCTCCCAGGGACAGCCTCTGTCATTTTTCACAGATGAAAAAAGTTTCTGTTTATTCTCCAGCTGGGCTGTTCCTCTATACCTGCAGGTCATCTATGGGGTTTGGGTTTAGCCTTAGCACCCAGAAAAAGCTGAGCAACCTTCTGGGTAGGTTCCCTTAACCTTGCCTCCTTTAACAGCTTAAGCAGTTAGAAGCAGCTTTTACAGCCTGTCTTGAAACTTTCTGCTCTTTGAGAAAACTTTTGACATAAGAAATGCCCCTGGGACCAACCACCTCCCTCCAAAGGGGTTATGATCCCGGGCAAATCAATAAACAAAGTGTGTTCTCTTCAGCAGGATGGTGGCCCAGCTCTGCCATGAGTCATCTGAACTAGCACACAGAGAGCAGAAGTCAAAGCCAGCACTTGAAAACATGTCCATGACAGATCAAGTAGACAGATGTGCTTAACTGAGCTGAAAACAACAGCAGGAAAGAACTTCTGGAGGAGAGAGAAAAAAGAAAACTATGTTTATTTCTGCCCATCAGGACAGCCTTCAGGAGCTTTCTGAAGGCTCCAGGGACTCCTAAAGCCCTTGTTCAAGCCTGAGCATGGCAGCAATACACACACATCTCTCTGGCAGGCACAAGGCTGCTGCTTTGTGCTGTGACAGTGACTGACAGCACGAGCGGATCCAGGAATGCCTGGGTACCTCCTGCAGCCCCTTCCCCACTGTCCCACAGCACATGCAGCAGTCCTGTCCCAAAGCACTGCCCACAGGTCTGCAATGCTCCTTAGGGCACAGAACACTGCAGCACCTGCAGCCACCCCCCTTCACTGAGCACCCCCCATATTGCACATGGGTGGGAAGCAGCCACGGACACAGTGGGCAGCTGGCCAGCCAGTAAATTAATTTCAAAGACAGGCAGGTGATAGATGGGATTCATGTGGGAAACAGGAGAGGATAAATTGCCCATCTGTGACTGATACAGCGGAGAACAGCACATGATGGAGCAAAATGAATGGGCACAGAGGGATCAAGGATGGAAAGACTGAGTGGAGTGTAAATAATTGAATCCCTGAGGCCTGGATCCTGTCTTTGGGACTACGTGGGATTGCAGACGTAGGAGCACAACTGAAAGGAATGATTCATGGGCTGTGTGTGACAGATAGGACCCCCAGAGCAATCTCTTAGTGGTGTGGAGGTGGGAATGCCGCTTGACAGGATGGTGAGGGAGTGGATGAGATGAGGAGCTTCCTCCACATCCTTCTGTGAACCTTTGAACTCAGCCTCTATGGAAACAACCTAGAAGGGTCTACCAAAATTAGAGGTGATGCCACAGCTCAGCACTCAGAGCCTGGTCAGGAAGACAGCTTGTCAATGGGAACCAATTCCCTCTACACAACAAACCCAGACTTACACCAAAAGCCTATTGCAGCTTAGTGCTGACAACTTCTTCCCTGCAGGAATCTTTGTCAGGGAGACTAAAACGTTAGAAAAATCAGCTCTTTCCCTTTCTGTCCATCTCTGCCCTGCTGCTGTGCAGGTTCAAGTTGGCAGAATCAGCCAGTAAGCAAGTGCCAAACCATTTCTAGGGCATTCCAGTCTCACAGGAGGCAGGAGCCCCCCAGTGCCTTAGGAAAGAGGCTTTCAGCAGTGCCACCCCAGACCGGCGTGCTGAAAAGCTGCTCAGAAGCGCTCTTGATTGTCCTGTGTTGTGTTGCTTGGTTTTGTCCCTGCAATTACTCAGATGGAAAGACAAGCTCCTGTACTTATGGTAGGAGACTCACATGTACACAGCACAAGTGCAGCTGGGACATGTCCAAGCACTTGTGCCCTTCTAGACCGCCTGCAGCAGCACAGGCACATCAGCTGCACTGTCCTGCTGCTACCGTGGATTTAACACCCTGCCCCAAATGACTGGGGGCTGCCAGAGGACACTAACTGCAGGTTATGTGTGACCACAGCATCCCTCTCACCAGCCTCTGCTCTCCAAGAGGCCACCAAGAATGGCCAAGAGAAAACGGGAGCCGTGTGTCGCCCTCCTGCCTGCAGCAGCCCGCAGGGACCTGTTCAAGCGGGCATTTTCATGCTCTTAAGGCCACCTGTGCTTTCTTACCTTGCAGTTCTATTTTTTTCTTCCAAGTCTAAACCTTTAGCATCCATCACAAACTGTGGCAAAGAGGATATTTCATGCCACACTGCTGAATCATAGAGGTAGCAGGCAATCCAGTTCCTTAGTCCCAGTCCTCCTGGTACCGGGACTTCTTCCTGTATCTGTTTTAAGCAAATGAAGTGATAGATAGCTTGCTACTTTTTTTGGTTGATTTTTTTTTGGGGAGGGGGGTTTGAGATTGTGAACAAACTTTATGCTGAGATCTGTTGTCTCATAGTTCATTTCCAGCCTACCATGCCACCTAAACCCTGGGAAGGGTGGCAGAAAGGGACCTTTGGGTCTCTACCCCCCTGACACTTGGAACAGGATTACTGGCAACAGTAGATCAACAAAATTATAATCTTGCCTAGCTGAGTCCTGAAAATCCCCAAAGATGAAGATGCCAAAGGCCACAAATATTCAGCACATCTTCTTTCCAAGAAACACTAAGAGTATGGGGAAAGTTCAGATTTTCTCAAACAGTTACTCAAAAATGAGCATCAGATAGGGGTGAATGGATGTAAAGTGCAGCTCTGTTGAGAAGGACTTGGGGTGCCAGTGGTTAAAAAGTTGGACATGTCTTGTCAGTGTGCACTTACAGCCCAGAAAGCCAACCATATCCTGGGCTGCATCAAAAGAGAAATGGCCAGCAGGTCAAGGGAGGTGATTTTCCTGCTCTACTCCACTCTCACAAGACCCTACCTGGAGGTGGTCATGATCAGTGCCAATCTTTGCAGTAGGTACATCTCAGAAAGACCTGGCTAGCACTCACTGGACAGCAGCAAGGCCATGGAGCACCAGAAGAGTTTGACTGAAGTCCAAATAAATTCTAGCTTCCAAGCACAGAGGGTTATTCCACTGAGCATAAGGCAGAAACAGACCTTCTCTGTAGGGATGTAACTACTAATTATGCATTGTTCCCTGCAGCCTATATTCTAGGTTCATTATTGTCTCTCATGTTTGTTAATCGGCTACCTGATTTTAACAAGAAGATAACTTCTGGGAGATATGCAAATAATTCTGCAATTTTCCTTTCCAATGACTCAGCATTTGCATCAGAAATGTGTTAACAGAATACAAAAGCTATTTAGAAGCTCTCTGCATAATTATACTCTTCCTTGCCTCCAGTTCTTAATAATTTATGAAAGAAAACTAGTATCTTGTAATACTCAATCTTGCCAGAAGAAAAATTTTGTAAGTTATCTTTTCTTGTGTTTAAAATCTCATTTCTACAATTTTCCCTTCTCTAAAGACCTGTCTCTAAAATTTTCCTTAAATAAGGCACAATTAAATACTCTCAGTAGAAAAATATAAGTGAAACAAAATGCTTTCAGAATCGAGGAGACTGGCACCAGTTTCAAATATGATTGTCACACTGAGAGTCAATAGAGCACCTTTCTTTTACTTTTCCCTATTTTGTCCAGGATAGAACACATGTCTGTGACTGAGTTCATTACTGCCACAGAAAGGCAAGTGAAGTCATGTTTACCCAATGGTCCCATTCAAGCCATGTATTTGGGATCAAGTGCCACACATTGATGATCATGGAATTAACATTAAATATGTTGGAAAATACACCAGTGTAGAGAAGATTTTTTAGGGGGCAGCTATTCTCTTAGGAGACACGATGACAGTACACACCCACTTAGTGCTTGTTGTGCAGGAGTTGTTCAGGAGAAAGAAAGCTGGTCTGGGCTACCTACAGTGGAACACTGAGCTTTTACTTGGTTCATGTTGTTCAGGCTTTTTTTTTTCTGAGCAAGAGCTTGGAATTTAACTGTTTAGAGGAAGTTACAAGATTCACAACCTAAGAGATAACTTCTACCCTTGGCTTTGCTTTCTTCATGTTCCCCATGGTTCTGCTTTCTTCACCTTCAGCTGGCCCCTCTCCCTTTGAAAAATCACACCTTCAAGAAACAAGGAAACCCACCCCAGCACAACTCTCCAGTATTTAAGCCCTTACAATCCTTCCCTCCAGGATGGCAAATCCAGCAACCATCCCACCAATAACAAGGTAAGAGAAAGACACCCTCATCTCAAATGGCTTAACAGGGAAAGCTGGGACAGAAAGCTGGGAAAGCTAGGGAAGGAGATCAGGCAGAGAGAAATAACCCTTGGCATGCTTCACCAGCCACAAAACATTCTGATTAGGCATCTTGCTTAAAACAGCCAAGCCAGGGGCCTTTGCATGAAATATGCCTTGTGTTGGGCAGTAATCACAAAGATGTGCACAGAATGAAAATCTGAAACTGCAATCAGATTGCAGAGGTTACCTGGAGGAATAAGAACATATTAAGCAGATAATAAAATATCCTCCCTATGATACCATGTAGGCAGAGCACACTGTTAGAAAGGAAAAAAGCCATACTTGAAAGGACTCAGAGGTTGACACACAGACAGGAAAGGTGTATGTGATGTCTGTGTATGTACCTGTGTGGGACATGTGAAAACACTTGACAGGTCTAATCCCAGTTCACACATAGAAAGCACAGGCCATTTTACAAGAAGTTCATACCCTAGATTTTGGGAAACTGCATAAAAACATTTGCAGAGCCAGACCCTGTGCAAAGCCAACCTCTGGGCTCTGCAAAACTAACCACTCTTATCAGTGACGGCCAGATGAGATACTCTTTGGAAAGCAGTGCTGCCGAGACTCCAGCCATGCTGGAAGGACCGCGTGCCAAGGCTTTCCAGCACCCGTATTCTCACGCCTTTGGGAGGCAGGCAGGTTGCTTTATTGCCGGGACAGTTTTTCTGTTCTTTCTGTGAGAGGCGCACTCACAGCTCAGCAGAAGCCATTTCATGTCACTTTATTGTCACTTTATGACGAGACGGGGGCCCTGACCTTAAGAGCCGCACGGCACTGCGTGCCTATTTCCAACCTCCCTGCACTGCCCAAGACACTGCGATCAAAGCACAACCCCGAGGAGCTGAGGCCGAGGAGGGAAGCCTGGGGCACGCTGGAATCCCAGCCGGCGCCCCCCATTAACTGTGCTGCCGAGCTCTGACGGGAAAGTTTTCCATCCCCGTGAGCCGATTCCTGGGGAGGCTCCTACAGTGCTCAACTCCGTGTCCCTGCCCTGGCATCCCAGCCGTGAGCGTCCCCGCGGCCGCCCCGCGCCCCGCCCGGTACCGGTACCGGTCCCGCCCCGCGCCCCCCGTTGGCTCCCGCGCTGCCGCGGCCGTTGCGCCCCGAGCCGCCCCCGCTGCCGTCCCCGCTGCCGTCCCCACTGCTGTCCCCGCTCAGGTGGCGACATGGCGCGGCCGCTGGCGCTCCTGCTGCTGCTGCCCGTCCTCCTCGCCGGTACCGCGCACCGCGCCGGGGCGCTGGCGCTCGGGGAGGGGAGCCGGGGAAGTGGGAGACGGGCTGGTACCGTGTCCCGGCCGGTCCCGTCCCAGGGAAGGGCGAGCCTGAAGCGGTGCCGTGCCCCGGCCGGCTCAGCGGAGCGGCGGCGGGATCTAAGCCGGGGCACGGCACCGGAGCCAGCCGGAGGCTCGGCGGGGAACGGGCACGGGATGGTGACGGACGGAGCTGGCCCGGGCCGGGACCGGGACAGCGGCTACACCGGGGGATGCTGAGGTCGGACCGCGGCTGGTCAGGGTGTCCCCGGAGCCGACAGAGAGTGGTCAGGGGTGCCGGGAGGGGGCAGCGTACGGTCGGTAACAGCCGGGGCCGGTCCCGCGGGGCTCGGGGGGATCCGTGCCAGACCCGGCGCCGTTAACGCTGCTCGCTCTCCGCAGGTCTCCTGTCGTGTCCCGGAGCCATGGCCAGCTACCCGGTGAGTGCCGCCGGCCCCGCTGCCCTCCTGCCTCCAGCCAGGCCTCCCGCTGCCCCCGGCCCCTTCCCCAGAGCCGCGGGCCCCACGCTGGGGTGTGAGCCTGGCCTGGCTGCGGAGCCCGGCCCTGAGCAGGGGTCCCTCCCCGCAGCTGAGGCGCCCGGCACGCTGCTGGCTCCGCAGCACACTCGCCCTGGCGATGCCCAGCTCTCACCATCTCGGTCTGCCCTTCATGCCCATCTCTCTCTCACCATCTCGGTCTGCCCTTCATGCCCATCTCTCCCTCACCATCTCGGTCTGCCTTGCCCTTCATGGGGACTCGCTGTCCGTGTGTCCTGCGGATGCTCAGCGGTAGGAGGGGCTGCGCTGTGGGACGCACATACAGCACAGCTAAGCCGTGCCAGGCAGTAGGAGCCAAGCCTCAAGTGATAAATTCCCCTAAGAGCATGAAAGATAATGTGGCACTTTAAAATGCTGTGCCAGCTCCCCATGGACACCTTTTTACTGTGCATGCCCGGATTCTTCAGAAGCTGGGCAGAAACCTGTTTCAAATTGTGCAACTTTGGCTTCTTTTCTACCTGTCTTCCCTAGCCCAACTGTGCCCAGTATGGGAACCACATGTGTCCAAGGGACTACCATCCAGTCTGTGGCACTGATGGAGAGACCTACGGAAATGAGTGTGTGCTCTGCCTTGCTAACAGGTAGTCAGTTCTGTCCTTCCCTTCCCTACATGCAAGCAGAACATTCACCCTGACACTCCAGATAACTGATAGATAATTTACTGGCTTTGGATCATTTGCACTGTTGCACTGCAGTTTCAGCAGTGTCCTCTCAGCTGTGGATCCTCTGCAACAGATTTTATCATGGTACCTGTAAACGGGTTTGATTGAATTTGGTCAAGCTGGATTTACTGAATATTTGTATTAGTATTTCCTGAGAAGGAGCATCTCAGAGGAGCGTACTTGTCATGTTCATACAATGCCATACAACCAATAAATATAATGCCAGACCCACACTTTCAATCAGAAAACATGAAAGATCCCATTCAAAAATGCAGCTTTACATATAAAATATTTATGTTCAAGATCCAATCTCCTGTACTTCTTTTCACAAAGAAGAGTAAGAATGCCAAATGTTAGGAGAAAACACTATTTTGCCTTCAGGTTGTCTAAAAATCAAGAAAAAGACTGCCTGATATTTGAGAGAGGGTATTTTATTCTTTAACAATTTAATTTTTAAAAAAAAAAAATTGAAAACACAGAGAATTGGTATCTAATGAGCATTATTACTCTCCATTACAAATGATTGTAAACCTTTATAGAGCAGTCTCTCAGTACAAACTGAGAGGAGCTGCAGTTAATAGAAATTTTGATGGTAAAAGGCAATTTATATTAATGAAAGAAAAGATCTGTTTCTAGCAGAAGGTATAAGTGAGAGCAGCAGAATAACAGAAACAAAACTGTGAACAGATAGATCTCCAGAAAGGGAAGGCTGAAATGAGTTTCTGACTTTGGGGCTGAGGAAAGATTAATTCTGACCAGACAATCTACAAAATTCAAATTACCAAGATAAAAGAAACGTAGGCCAAAATAAAGAAAGTGACAAAGGTATCAAAGGACACTTAAGGTAATGGTATAAAGAAAGTGCTGAAATGAATATCTGCAGAATTTGGTAACACTTTCACCAGAGCACAGCACAAACAACCCAAGCAAGTGACAAATTGCAAAGAGAATTGGTAAACCCACAGTTTAGGAAAAAAAAAAGAAGATTAATCAAAATTCACACACAGTAGAATCTATTAAAAGGGGAAGAAAAGAGGTTCTGGCATGTTACATATTAGGAGCCTACCCATCTTTCCTGCCTTGAGTGATGTTGGAGTAAGTTATTAAGTGATTGGCTTTGTACATAGCCAGAGGTAAAGAGGAATGTAAGCAAAGCAGATACAGATTTGTCAGAAATAATCCTATCAAATCCATGAGATTTAGTTTTTTGGCACGATATCTGGCCAAACAGAGTAGGAGGATATAGAAGTATTGGTGCATGACATTAATAAGGCAGTTTACATTATCTCCACTTGACATTCACATAAGCAGACAAATAGTTATTCAGCTGAAATTGTTAAAGGATGAAGTCACAGAGGTTTGAAATGCTGCGGTTCAAAAGCAGTGATCAGCATTTTACACTTGAAAGAGCTATCATATTTTATATAATGAAAATTGCAAAATGGCACAGGTATGGTGATCTGTGCAGGATATTATAAAAATTCACAGAGATCTGGAGAAATGGAGTGAAATCAGTACAGTAAAAGACAAAAAGAAGTGCTGAGTATTGCCCACAGAGAGTGCAAATCCATATTGTGGAGATAGACAGGAGAGCATCTCACAACCTAAAGAGTATATTTAATCCTTTCAGAACAGAAGGACGGGCTTTGAGATCCAGCCTTTCTAGGATTTCTAGGATTCTTCATTTTTTTAGGCATGATCCCTCAGTTCCAGATGAATGCATGGCAGATTCCTGAATACAGCCTTGCACACAGAACAAAGGGTTCTCCAGTCAAATCTGCTGCTTATTTCAACTCCTTAAGTAACTCCTTAAGAAATTAGTGATAAGGCTTATGTCTTTTTAGTATAAGATGTAAAGTACATGTTTTGTGTGATACATGGGATTAAATGCAATTATAAACACGAGGCAGAATTTTGTCTTAACCATCTTCTTTTGCTGTCTTCTTACATGCTCAGAAACATGTATTTGGGTCTGAAGGTAACAGGGTGTTCAGATACTCTCCTGATCATTTTTCTTTTATAGTTCAGTAGTTGGCATATTTGGGGGCCTTCTAGTTTAGCCTGGAGTTGTTGTTCTAAAGTGTTTGACTTGGCATGAACACAACACGTATAAAACATTTTGCTTTATTGGAGGAATTTCAGCTTTGAAAAACAGTCCATAGTCATAAGCAATGATCATTCCACTCCAAGTAATCTAAGGTACAGTCTGTCACACTTAGGAAGACAGAACAAAGAGATTTTTCTGCCCTATTTAGCAGG
Source organism: Agelaius phoeniceus (assembly GCF_051311805.1). NCBI lineage: Eukaryota > Metazoa > Chordata > Aves > Passeriformes > Icteridae > Agelaius > Agelaius phoeniceus. The sequence goes on from NC_135268.1 coordinate 24,944,023, forward strand.
CTGCATGACTAGTTGCTGAAATAGTGTAATGTGGTGATATAGAAACAGATACAGGGACACATCCAGTACTAAATTACAAAACAGTCACTTCTCAATTAACTTGGAGTGATTTTCAATCGCCATCTTGCAGGTTTGTTCTAGCCCATAGTTTAACCCCATGAAGGGACTTCCTGGAGAGAGTTGTACTTCCTGATGGCCAAGACAGTACTGTCGATGAGCTCTTTTAGCCATGAAGGAATGTGTGGGCACCTGGAGAGCCCCATGTGAATCTATAGAGTGAAGGAATGTGTGGGCACCTGAAGAGCCCTGTGTGAATCTATAGAGTGCTGCAGAAGAGGTTGCTGCAGTTGATCCATGATAACATGAGATACCTGGAGCAAAGGTGCAGCACAAACCCTCCCCATCCTGGCTCTGCAGTGAAGCCCCTTAATTGTAAGACCAAAGTTAGTTTTCCTCCTTACTTTATTTTTTTCTTTTAAAGCTTAGTTTTAATCTATTCTTAAGTGGGTGCTCACATGCAAATCCCAGGTCTCTTCCACACTCAGTGTCCAGTAGCAATGACAACATCTGATCTTAGTTTAAACCTAGTCTGACAGCAACACATGCTCTTTGGAAATAGATGCAGCAGCTTGAGGTGTCTCTGCAGGGTTTAGTGTGAGCGTGTCCTTCAGCCAGAACCACTCCTTACATCCATACCAGTGTTTTACATCCCCTGACCTTGATTTTGCCTTTCATATTCCTGATCTGCCTTCTGGCACTACCTTGTGGTTAAAAGATCCCTGATAAAACTAATACTATTACTAACTAGTACAGATTAACCCTGATTTTGGGTAAACGAGCCTCTTGAATTTCATGAGGAGTAAACCAGCTTGATTCTATTAAGATAAGGAAACAAACTGATCATCTGGGACAATTTGCATTCTATTAGTTTCTTTTTCTGTCTGCATTTGCCTGGTAAATTGAGATTTGTAAATGGAGCACCCCAAAATACTATGTATAGGACTTGCAAGAAAAACAAATCAGTGTTTCCAAACTAAGGGGTACTTGGCTAAAATTTCCCTAAAGAAGATTCCAGCATTCAGAGAACCACACTTTCAAAATTTAGCAAAGCCTCAGGTGCCCAGGTGCATCAGGATGCACATCCTTCCCACTGAATTCCCATGTGAAAGGGGGAAATACTGTAAGCATTAGAACTGGTTTGCACCTCAGAGACTGCAAAGTTTAACTTCTATTAGTGCTTTGTAATGGACACATTAGTCCTCATGGTGTGATTTGTCATGTACTGTGACAGGTATCAGATTTGCAGATGGTTTTATCAGGTTTTATAGGTAACAAAGCCTGTGGTAAGTTACTCTCTCTGTGTATGTGATTTCATAGATTTTTGCATCCTGGTTACTTTGTGGTGATGTTTTCAGTAAGTGATGCAATTAATGCAGCACTGCATTTAATTGAACACATAGAAAGAAATGAGATTGCACCTTATAAAATGTGTCTGTAAGATTCAAGTAGTGTTCCTCTTCTAATATATTTTTCTTCTGTTTGCAGGGAAGATCACACACATATAGAAATTGTCCGAAAGGGACATTGCTGATATGACAGATGGCTGCTTTTCAAGAAAATTAGAGGGTCACAGACAATGCAGATGGAAGTATGCCTTAAGTATACCTTCTGTGTAGCCTGTCTTAATAAACAAACTTGCATATTTAAAGTTTGTTTACTGTATTAAAACCAGTGGTTGTAAACATACCCATAGTACAGTTATAACCTGAACTCTGATGTATTTTCTTGCTAAAGATGGATCGTAAGAAGGGGATGTCCTCACTCTATAGCAGAAGATCAGTTGTCCAGAGAAGGGATTGAGTGCACCAAGGAAGGAAGTGAGTGGGTACAAAGCCCACAGTCCCTCCTGGGATCAGGGAGACCCCAGCATCTCTGTCAGAGGCAGTGCTCTTTGGTTCTGGGATATTCTGAGTCCACAGGTGCCAGCAACCCCTGGAGAGCCACTGGAGGGGTTTCTTGTGGTGGCAACCTGACACGTGCCAAGCCTCTGCCCCTGGCTCCCTACCTGCAGGTCCTGCTGGTGGGGGCAGTGACCTGGGCACCCTCTGCTCTTGCTGCAGGTGAGAGCTGTTTTGGAATGCTGGAGGCAGGGGCAGGGGGCATGCACTGCCCTCCAGGTCCCCATCCCTCTGGGCGCTGCTCCCCGGGACCGTGAGGTCACCGGCCTGGCTGGCACCCAAGAGCCACTTCCTGTGGCAGACATCAAAGCAAAATTGGAAAGCTCAAGACTCCTGTGAAGGGGTGCACTCCAGAGTGGCTCTGGTGGGCCTTCCCACAAGGGAGGGTGTGCAAGAACTGGGGTTTGGTCCTTTCCTTGTACCTGTCATGGATATGGGCACATATCTTAGATTTGTTCTTTCTGTTCCACCCAACAACAGTTTTTTGCATGCTGATTGAAATTAACTGTGTTGGGGTTGTCCTACAGTGCTTGGTAATACACAGGTGGCTTTTACCTTTGATCTCAGCCAAGCAGCACCTGCTCTCCCCCTGGCCCCAGACCATGGCTTTGTCAGGCTTTGCTGGGCAGCAGCAGTGCAGGCGGAGATGTACAGCACATTTCATGCCTGAGGAACATTCTCAGGTCAGTGACTTCGGGTTTGAAAAACAATAATGTTTTTGCCTTACAGTTCCTTTAAAGGGTCAAAACTATCCTTACCTTCCAGCACATGCCTGCTTTCATTTTCTTTGAGCAAAGATTAATCACTGGAGGGCTGGAAGCAAAAAAAAAAAACAAAAAAACAACCAATAACAGTAGTGTATCCCAGTTGTGTGTTTATGAAGGTTTATAGCTCAAAAAGATGGTGAATTTCAGTATGATGGGTGTAAATTTTTTTAAGTTAAAACTGTACATTACATTTAGGACCATTTTGAGAGCATCATCCAAACACTTCTTGAACTCAGACAGTCTTGGTGCTTCCCGGGGAACCTGTTTCAGTGCCTAACTCCCCTTTTCCTAACATCCACCCCAAACCTCTCCTGGCACAGCTTCACAGCATAACTTAGAATAATATTAACATAATAGTGGCAGATTCATGGCATAATTCATTATACAGTGTTATAGAATGATGTTACTGTAATCTTTAGACATCAACAACCTTATGGCAAGCATTCCTGTTGGCTTATGACACATGTGTGAGGCTAACAAGGACTTATGCCAGCTGAATGGCATGATCATGAATTGTGAATCAAGAAAGGATCTCTTTTCTGTCTGAGCTCAGGTGGTTGAACAGTCTTTTGATTGATTAGGATTTTATGATATTTTCTAGCTTCACAGGAGCAGCACAGCCCTGATCTCACTGGGAGGAGAATGTGCAGCCATCCATATAGATGAAAGGAAGGTCAGAAGATGGCTTACTGCCTTTTGCTAATGAAACGTGCAGATGAATGGCTTTTTTTCCGTGGTTGAGCTGCAAGAACAGCATTTTTTTAACTGATTAAATTCTCAACTCTCCCTCCTGTGGAATTTTAATTGTTTTTAAATTTGCCCAGGAAAAATGTTTTTAAAAGTTCCCTGAACTCCACATGCTGTCACTGAGCAGGCACAGTGTGTGTGTTTTCTGGGACAGCTGGGCTCCAGCTCCCAGCTTAGCTGGGGGTAGTTTGGAAGTGCTCAGGCAGCCTTTGAAGGGAATGCAGGCTTTCTCCTCCAGAGGTGTACTGCTCAGTAACACTGGTACCTAGAGGAAAAGAGAAGTCTCTCCTGGGTGACACAGGACCACGAGCAAGAGTAGAAGGGAAAGCCATGACTAAATCCTGTGGGAGACAGTCCGTACAAGAGCTTGGATCTGTGGATTTCCAGCTCGCTCTCTAGGCGGCAGCATTTGTTTTCTTTAAAAGCTCCTTTTGTGTTGTCAGTAGGGGGTGTAGGAAAGGCTTTTTATTCATCATTATCGTTTGAATGCATAAACGTTCTGTTAGGAGCTGTTTGTTTTCAACTGTATTGTTATTAATGTCAGTGATACTCGGTCAGTCTCATTTACTTGGCAAAGCTAACTTGCTTTTTCCTGATCATTGAATCCGAGTGGTTTTTTGGAGGAGACTCCATGGCACACAATTTGGTAGAAACGTTATTCTGTGGGCAGATGACTCACAGATGAAACTGTGGCATTCATTGCCATGTGTAGGACTGCACTGGCTTCTATCTTAGCTTTGTGATTTTTGAGCTGGTCACGTAGCAACTGCTTCATTTTCTAAATGAAAGACATCTAAACATCTATAGAAGCAGCATAGGTTTCTGGGGAATTCTTAGCTAGATAACTTCAGAGAAAACCCCCAACTTTTCTCTGTAAAAGTGCCTCATCTTTACATTGAGGAAAAATTAACCTCTTTTAAGTGCTTCTTCACTCAACTGGTGAGAAATTATGCAAGAATCTGGTACATGTGTTAAATAATTTTACCTTTTAAGCAGTTCTGAATATTTCTTCCTGACATTAGGAGCTGACTTAAAACTGTTCTTACATAAGATAGTCTATTCCAGCTTCCCCAGTGAAAAATCCTATTGTGAAGCACTCTGGAGCAGAGAATAGGGCTGGGACTGAGATCTTTAGCTTGTCAAGTAATATCGGGTGTCACTATAGATTTTGTGGGATATTGTAGTAAGCCCCAAACTGCTGCACTGGAAGGGCCTGGGTTTTCTAGAAGTCCATTCTTATCTGCCAGTCCCCTTCAAATATTTTGGGTATCCAGAAATGTGCAGATGTCTGTAAATGGAGACTTGAAATGAACCCTCTCTCTTCATTTAAAGGTGTCAAAGAGGAGTGGCTTCTGTAGGAGGCTTTGGGGCTGTTGTATCCGTGTTTCTGCCTTCACTAGGCCTCTGGTAGGGAACATAAATACAGCTGAGTGCACAGAGCTGATGTGAAATGTGAGGTTGTGAACGGGGGTCACAGCAATGATTAAGTTTATCTGCTAAGAATCATAGAATCATGTAGGTTGGAAAAGTCCTTTAAGATCATCAACTGTATACCTAACATGCTAAGTCCCACTAAGTTGTGTTACCAAATGTAAATCCTGACAATCAACCAAATGCAAATTGTGTCCCTGGTGCTTTCTCTGACTATCAGCTTGCCCTTTGCCCAGAGGGTGCACTCAATCCCCTTGGCCAGATCATTAATAAAGACATTAAACAGGACTGGCCCCAACACCAATCCCTGAGGAACCCCACAAGTGGCCATCCAGCAGCTGGATGTAACTCCATTCACCAACACTCTCTGGGTTGTGCCACACAGTTTTTTACATGGCAAACAGTGCATCCATCCATGCCATGATCAGCCAGTTTCTCCAGGAGAATTTAGGGATCTGCAACCATAACCAAAGTTTAAAATTGGACTGTCTATTGAGAACTAGATAATATTCATGTCAGAATCAAATAGGACAAGGCAATAAGCAAATTATCTCCATGGATCAGCTAAAGTAAAGACTTCCTAAACTCTGGGCATAAGTAAACTCCTAGCACCACCTGTTGCTATGTGACTGAGTCCAAAAAGAGGAAAAACCTGCATATTTTGGGGACTTCTTCCACTCCTACACAGAGAAAGAAGGGTATCCTTTTAAAAAGTCATCAGAAAAGGAAAAGAAGGTTTTTAACTCTGAAAACTGTTTGGGCTCATGAGGAGGGAAAAAAACATTGGTTGTTTTCTGACAAACATTGCCTTTAGACTCTTCCATGCACTAGTAAGGCAAATACCCCACATAAAAGTAATAATGGGCTAGAATAGGGATCTTGTATACATACAAAAATTTTGTTAAATACCAGCAAAAGTTTCTTTCCCATGAGGAACTCCAGAACAGGAGCATGAAGAGGTTTTAGGAACAACATTCTTCAAGATGTCCACAATTCTGCTGCTCACAATCCTAAGCTACCTGATCTAGAGGGCCCTGCTTGGTGCTGGAGGTTGGATTAGAGACTGGAGAGGTCGTTTCCACCTCACTTATTCTGCAGTTTGCAATAGCAACAGGCAATTTGCAACCAGCACCTACGCTGCTCAAAGTCGGGTGTTATCAGAACCACCAGAGCCACCCTGACAGGACAGGTCTGACTTCTTATGAGAAAGCACCTCATTTATCTGGAGTCTGTAGGTGCACAGCAGAAAAATGCTCTGACCCTTCTGCCTAATTTCCCATCTGTTGCATTCAATTTCCTTGGGTGAAAACATCATGAAATGTTTAGGGTCAACAGTCTGCCATTGGGGAGTGATAAGAGTACTTTATTCAGAACAGATAAAACACTTTCAGAGCCTCAAGAAAGCCTCCAGGTCTTCAGAAATGACAGGACTGAAAAGCATCTGGCAGAGACCAGCAGGCTGTGAGCAGTTACACACCAGCTGTCTCCTGTGTGTCCCTATCCCAGGTCACCAACATTTCCAGTGCAACAGCAGGCTGGGCACAGAGAGCAGAGCTGGCCCCTTGTGTATTTTATTTTCCCCATGGCTCATATTTGCCATGGTCGGGCACACAAGTCAGCAAACCCATTTCTATGCACAGAACAGGTGAATGGGGAGCAGAGGTTAGAATTAGTATCTTGCTAAAATAATAGCTGCTAAGTGAAGTGTATTTAAAGGGAAGCAGGCTCTGGAAACCCCTGACAGTCTGTTCCAGTGTTCCCTTACCATGCAGACAGGCCTGTGCTGGACAGCAGGAGTAGCTCAGGGGACACAGCTCTCCAGTGTGCTCCCTGAGCTCAGCCCTGCAGTGCCCACCCCACGGAGCAGGGCTTCCTGCAGGAATCATGGCCCTACATAAAGCCCTCCCTGGAGAAGATCTTACTAGCCAGGGCTAGTTCTAGGATGAGAAACAGCCTTTGAAGAAGGGAGAAAAGCCCACCCAGAGAAGGCAGACAGACTGGCTGTATGGAGCACCAGCCAGCCCAGAGATGGGCACGGAGACACTTGGAGCAACATGAGAGCAATCCCACGCCGGTGCCAGAAGCCTTCCTTCTGCTTCAAACAGCCTCAGATTGGCAGTGAGCCTCCAGAACCTGCCCTCACCACTGATGGGAACTGGCCCCCAGCCTTGGGTGTCCCCCAAACCACTTCCCTCCAGCAGGACAAGGTGCTAAAAGACGTGCTGTGACAAGAGTGTGACTTCCCTAAGCAGTGGTGCAGGTAGGGCTTAGCTCAGGTTTCTGAGGCTGTTTGTGCTTGTTTGAGCCTGCTGGGCTCTCCCATGGGTTGAGCACTCTCCAGCTGCTTGCCTGTGCAGCACTGCACCCTGCTCCCATACTCCTTCCCTGGAAAGCACCCCCATCCTCCAGCCCAGGCACCATACCCTGAGAGACAGGGCAAGGGCACCCTCCTACACCCTGAGCCCCTCTGCCAGGCACACCAGACACAAACAACCCTCTGACAGTGCAGTGCCTGAGCCCCCAGAGCAGGAGCAAGGGGAGATCACAGGAGCAGGGGATGTCCCACTGAGGGTGACCCCTCCCTGGGGTGGTAATAAGGCTGCCAGAGCAATGAGGAAGGCATCTGTGAGTGCTTCTATTGCGCTCACTCAGCTGTCTCCAGCTGTGGCCAGCTCTGTAGACAAGACTATGGGCAACTAGCATCCTTTGTCAGTGCCAGCTTCCCAGGAGCTCTCTCTAGCAACCAGCTTGCTAAAGGGAACAAAAATTTTTAATTTAATTGCTTAGGGCGCTTGAAGCCACACCCTGACACCCAGCAGGTGGAGCAGAGTCTCCATTATGTTCCTTCCTGGTTCATTGTCACTCTGTGAGTCATTCTAGTTGTCTGCCAGTGTCACAGGGCACTACAGGTGCCACAGGGGCTGTGGTGAGTGTCACAGAGATGACCCATCCTGCTCATTGGCTGTGACAATGCCCAGCAGCTGGTGGCACCAGAGCCACCCCTCCACAGGCGCCTGCCCAAACTGGTCCAACAGAAACCACGGGCTGCCAGCTGCATGGCACTGCTGCCATGAGGTGGGCACAAGCACCAGGAACCTGTGGGTGGAACCTGTGGCGTGGGACAGCACAGGGAAAAACTGGGTCCTTGTCCCTCATGGTGAAGGCTGAGCAAAGTCATGGGATGTTCAGCACCCGTGCTCAGCCTTGAAGTTGGTCTTCAGCATAGCAATCCTGCTACAATTGAGAGCCGTGGTGGCAGGCAAGTGTTTGGACAGAGCTCATCCCTGCTCTGGGAAGGGATGAAGTCCCTTCATTGGCCTTGAAGTATTTGATCACTGAAGTATTTGAGTCAGAACCTCCAAAAGCTCTCTAGGCAGCTTCAGCCTAGAGATTCAGAACAGAACAGATTTCAGCAGACATTTTCCAGCCCCCATCTCCCTGACTCGCTCCCTAGAAAAGGCACAGCTGTCCGAGCCTGTGGAAGGGCACTCGCTCCCCTGCACATTCCCCTGGCACTGCCAGGGTAGAGAGTGGATCTGCAGGTCTACTCTGTCCTCCCTCCCTGCCTCTCACCGCTGCGGGGCCGTGTTTTCCTGGGCTGGGCATGGCAGAAGCTCCCACATGCGCTGATGCCCTGCTGGCTGTCTCTGCGTGCTGCAGCACGCTCTGCCTACAAGCCATGGCAGCGCTGCTGAAAATCCTCCCGGCAAGGAACTGCACGTATCAACTCCCGGGTTAGTCACTTCAAAACAATCTGGTTAGTAAGAGTGAGAGCAGGGAGGAAGACTGTACCCCAGGCAGAGATTGCACATGGAAATACCAATGAGATGACACTGTTCTCTGAGAAGTGCTGGAACAACGGGAGGAATAATAAAACACTGCAGTTTCCATCCACACAACTGTATCCCACGGACAAAGTAAAGGCAGGAATCTTATTGGAAGGCACATCTGATTAGTATCTGTCTGGCCTGGATCCCTTCTACTGCTGAAGAGAGACAGGCTGAACCCTGTCCACAAAAACCAAAGGAAAATGCATGAAGGAGAGAGCAGAAGAGGCAGCAGCTGACCCCAGACCAGCAGTCCTGCTCCAGCAGCAGGAGCCACCTGTGCCCACCTCCTCTTGCCCCTAGCCAGGGCATGGTCTGGGTAAACACTGTGCTGCTGGCTCTTGGGGTGCAACCAGTGTTGCTGCCCTCCTAGGAAAAAAAATGGATCAAAAGAACAATGACTCAGTCAAGTTCTTGTGTGTTGGGATGTCCAACAAAGGCTGCACCCTGAAGAACAACCAATCTCTTATGCTGTTATGGGGCAAGTGGGGTATGGAGGTAGAAATCTCATCTGGTTAGCTGCAAGAGTTGTCCTGTGAGTCAGTACTGACTAGTTAGAAAACTCTTCTCTAACTGAATGGAAGCCAAAATATTCTGTAAAGCCTTGTTTCCAGCCACATTTTTTTTTTTTGGATTAGCGGCCAGAAAACCCCAGCACATCAGGAAAAAAAACCCACTGGTAAACAAAACAGAAGATGGCTTTTGAGGTTTTCCTTTGCATTGGGATGTTCAGAGGGAGAAAGAAAGCTTTTGCACTCTCTCTGCCACTTGGGTTGGGGTGGAGTCTGGAAAGCATGTATTTTTTAATTCACATACTCAGAAAAAGGAAGAAAATCTCTGCTTAATCCCCAGACAAATGGTGCTGGTGCTAAGCCTCATTTTCAGGAAAGAAAACATGGCAAAATTCAAGATAGACACATGCATGAAAAGGAGGAAACATGAACAAGACAGAAAAGCTGTGTTAGAGCCCATTCTATCCTGATGGCTTGACAAGTTGCTTTCCCCCTCTCCTTTCCATGTTTTTCTCCATTCTGTCTCCATGCAGTGTTAAAGGGACATCAACTGGGCCAGGGTGGGCATGATCTGTGTGTTGAATGCCCACCCCACCTCCCCCCCAAAAGTGACCTCAGCCAATATCTTGCCATGGAGCAGTATGGATGATATTCAAGCCCTCTTCAGGAGGGGTCCAGAGCAGTGGGGTGCTGAATGCAGGCTGCAGCTGCCAACCCCTCCCTGCAATGCCACAGTATTATGCAAAATTGTCACATGTACATCACAACAGCTGTACTTCTTCTCAACAGGAAGAAAGTGTCTGTGATGGGCCTTCATTTTGTTTCTGTTTAATCTAATTCTGCTGACAAAGGACACCCTCTGGGACAGGATCTCTTCATATCAGGTGAGGCATAAATTCCAGCAGTGTTCGACCCTCTCCCAGGAGGAGAAATGGGGTGTAAAAGATTTCAGAAAAGGTCAGAGAAGCATTAACATTTGCCAGCCAGATGTGCACAGATTTGTGACATGACTTTCACACTGTCACTGCAGGACTCCCAGTACCTCTGGAACCATTTCAATGGGGCGTCTCAGCCTGAAACACGTCACTGCCAGTGCTCCCAGTGCAAGCCTGGGCTGGGTTCACAGGCTAAGAGAAAAGGGTTTTTCCACATTAAAGACTTTCTCTCCATTGACAGTAATAAACAAGGGAAGAGAGGAGCCTATCCTGTTCCTGCAGGCCATGTTACTCACATTTTGCAACTCTTGGGGCATATGCACGGAAGGAAAAAAAAAGACAGCATACAAACATAGGAAAATCTTTCTGGATCAGAATATTTTCCCATCTGTCCTGTCACCGAGGCTGGCCAAGAGCAGATGCCAGAGCAGAGCACAGACATGGGGCAGATAAGTAGCAATACCCCTGAGAGCTCCCCCAAGGACGTGTCAGCATGCAGTTTGGGACCTCTGCCTGGACTTTCCCACACTGGGGTTGAAATCCCAGGCTGAGTCCTGCTGCAGGGGTCTGCTCCAGCCTCCTTGAATGTACCCTGATGCCCCCAAGCACAGCTCCTGGGGCCATCCTCCGGTCACATTGTCCAATCTGCTTGTGCGCACCCATTGCTAGCTATGCTCCTGTTGCTTAGCACCAGTGATAAACAGGACATATTCCTTTGGCCAGGTGCCTGCCCAAGGCATGCAGGATCAAGTCTTCTCCCAAAAACCTCTCTGGCAGCCACTGAACAGCACCATTTGGTTTATCAGGCATTGAAGCTATCCCCTGATCTTGCTCGATCAATGTCATCCTGCTAGGAGAACTGGCACAGTCTGCCTGTCCTTTGGCACAGATCTCTGCAATCTCCTTGCCCTGGCCCATGTTTCCCCCAAAATTACAAAACCTCTAAAGGATGGTCTTGGCTCACTGCTAAACATATGGCAGGTTTCTTGCCTGGGTTTGTCCATCCACTTCTCCCCAGGGTCAGGGCTCCCTCCCTCTGGCTCCAGCCAGCTCCACAGCTTTTGCATTCTGTGCCAGTTTGAGTTTTGCTCTGGCAGATAATCTCAGCCACTGCAAGCCATACTCAATTTTTCATGAGCCCTTTCTTCAGCTTCTCTCATTTTCCAGCATCCCCTTCCAGCTGTCTATAAACTGAGAGAAAAATCAGCCCCTCCCCACTGCACTCCACCCCACAAGATGCCTCTTTTTAAGCTGCTGTCTAATGCTCCCAGACCACCACACTGAGAACGGCAGGCTCCTGGGCACTTTGATCGAGGAGACAGCTTTGGCAGAGGATGCCCTGCTCTCCTCCCCATCCCCAGGCAGGCTGTGCCTCTGAGGGCCGCAGCAGCAGCAGGACAGATCCAGGACCCAGTCCTGCCCTTACACCCAGCCTGGCGCGATCACAGGGCTGACTAAAATGACAGCAGGCTCAGGAATGTTAAAGCTGGACACATCATTTGCAAGACACTCAAGCGAGATGAGAATCCAGCCCCGCAGAGCAGCGAGCGCAGCGGGCTCCATCAGGCCGGGCTCCTTGCAGCGGCGCAGCGGGATGCAGCGCGGCCGGGCGGGACGGGCTCGGCTGCCGCTCCGCTGCACGACGCGCAGTTTCCGCCGCACCCCACCTGCACCTTTCCTGTACCCCCGCAGGAAGCGGCCCCGGCCGGGACCGCGTCCTGAGGCCCCGAGCGCGGCGGGACGCGCCCCGACGGCCGCCGGGCACCGAGAGCCCGCGGAGCGCACGGCCACGGAGCGCGGGGGAGCCCTGCCAAAGGGAGCGGGTGCCAAACCTGAATTACCAGCCCAGAGAGTGGCTGTGGATCCCGGCAGCTCCTGTGATTTGCGGCAGGTTTTTCAGGTCCCCGCCTGTCAAACACACACGCAGATACTTAAGCAGTCACCTGAGGACCTGCGGGGTTCTTGTTTTACACACTTCTGGTCCCTGCCAGCTCCAGGTAAGCACAGGCTTTGAGCAGGGGGTGCTGGGGTGGGTTTGCAGTTGGGGATGATGGGATGGAGGGAAGAGCTCCCCTGTGAGTACTGATGCTGAGGAGGTCGGAGCTGCACCCAGCGGGGCAGGAAGGCTCATGCCTGAGGCAGGCACAAGAGAGACCCCCAGGCAGGGGCCACCACGGCGTCCTGCCTCTGCTGCAGCAGCTGCTGTGCTCCTGTTTGCTTTGTTCCTACCCGATATTATCTTCTAAAAGACTGGACGGGTAGTTTACAGGATGCATGACAGGTGTTTTTTCCTTATTTATGGCAGGGCCCGTTTATTTTTAAAGCCTCTGTCCCACCTTATCCTGTGCGCCATGCTGGCTGATGTTATCCACAGCCACCCCGCAGCAGGAGGATGAGCAAAGCTCAGGACAGGACATGGCTCTGCAGCACAGCAAGGGAGGGTAAAAGGGCTCGTTTGCATTGAGAACTGCTATTTTGATCCCTGCAGTGGCAGGAAATAGCTGCAAGCTAAAACCAGATGCAGATGCCTCCAGTCACATCCTAGCCCTGACAGTGGGAACACTGGGAAGGGGGTCAAGAAGCCCAGCAGAGGCTATGGAGCCCCATCAGCTTGGCAGGAGCTACAGCTCAGAGAGATTTCCAGGAGCTTTGGGTGCAGTAAATCATTAGAAAGCTGCACAGCCAGCCAGCTATTGTGACTACTGTTCAAAAAAGCAAAGCTGAGCAAACAGAGATCACGTCTTTTCTGGAAAAGTGGCAGATTTCTGCCAGGGTTGTAAATGCTGACCGCACTAGCAGTGCTGGACAAGCATGCTGGGACACAGAAAGATGTCCTTGCCCATTTCAGGCCAGAGCTAGGAGTCCTGCTAGTAACCCCAGGGTGTTTCTGGGGAGCTGGGTGCAACCACAGGACATGGGCAGAGTATTACATATTTATAATAAGACTTTCTCTCGCTGCAACTTGTGTCCATCGGCCATTACCTTTTGTCTGCTCACTCCAAAATGGCCCTGGAGGTGCATTTTAATGCCCTATCAGCCACACTAAGAGCACCAGGTGCTGTCATGTACATAGCAATGCTGGCTGGAGCTGCCCACAGCCCAGGCAGCTGCTGATCCACTTGCAATCTTCTGCTCTCACATCGCTCTACCTAAAACCACGACAGTCAGAGCCAAGTGTGAATTCCCCAGGGGTCCTTAGCTTGACACTTAGGACAGAGCAGGTGTGGTGGTTTCCCTGTGACAGTGCATCTGGAATTGTCATTTCTGCCTGGGTGAGTAAACCCCAGCTGAATGACAACTGCAGCCCACAGCCCTGCTGAATTCTGGCTAACATTCTTTGCACTGAAAAAGCATTTTTTTTCAATGTTGTCAAAAATTTAAGAGGAAAAAAGCAGTAAGAAGTGGTGCTTTTCAGCAGCTAAGCCAAACAGCTGTGAGTCTCCATATTTCTGACAGGCTTAAAGAAATGTGAGACAATCACCTTTCCTGTACAGGGAGAGATGTTGGACAGCCTGAAGCCCAGCTACATGCCTGGGCTTAAACGAGGCTCCATTTAAGTAGTGGGCAGGTGATTAGTGGTCTCAATAGGGCCAGTCTGGCCATTTAGGCACTCCTGGTGCCCTCAAGTCATGTCATATACCTCCAAATTTAGCATCCAGGAGGTGCCAAGTGCTAGAGGCCATATGCTGCACAGGGGTCACATGGCTCCTGAAAGCCTCCAGGGCATACTGGAGCCATGTGGGGAGACCTGCAAAGCCCTCCAGGAGCCCCAGGGTTTCTGCCTTTTCCTGAAACCCATCTCACAACCTTGAGAGGTAAAAACTGTACTCCTTCCAGAGCAGGGGTAGAGGGGACACAAAGAAAAGCTATCAGGCATCACATCCCACATGCTGGGGCACCCTGAGCTGCCAGCAGGTAGAAGATACTGTGTCCTGTGGGGAAACACCTCAGGAAGCTGGAGATCATCAGAAGCAGAAATAGCTGTGCAGGTGAAACATGAAAGGTGAAGCACGAGCTCCCTATGCAAATCCATGCACTCACATCAATGCACATTAATGCAGCAGGCTGCAAACAGTGATTTATGAGCTGCCAAGGCATGTTGCTGCTGGTGGCCCGGGCTAGATGCATAATCTGGATGTGATGAGGATCCCTTTGTGGCTGGGCTTTCTGTGGGAAGGGCAGGTGGCTCAGTTGTGTGCTGAAAAAAGAAGAGGCAGGACTTGTGGCCTGAGCTTGGCCTCATCTGCATTTTGGCCTCATGGAGAGCTTGGCAGCCACAGTGCTGGAGAGCAGCACCTCAAGTCCAGGGGACCTCCTTCTACCCCTGCATCTTTTCCAGAGGTCTACAAACATCTATGGTAGCTGACCAGCATTCAGCAGACTCCTACTACCTCACATGAATGAGGAACTGAATTATGCTGCCCCCTCCCTATATGGATGCTTCTGAACTGAGCTGACTTCAGCAAGCCCAGGCAGCTGCAGCGCACTGCAGACAAGGCCAGGTTGGCTTGCAGTACCTGGGGTTAGAGATGGTCTTTCCTCAGTCCACCCAGAGCTGGTGGGTCATACTGTCTGTACTGTCTACCAGCACTCTATGGCACTCAGAGGTGCTCCAATGTTACACAACTTCTGTGTTACAATCCCTATTTACCAAGTGACTCAAGCAGAGTGGGCTGTTTCACAACCAGCCCTAGTCTATTTATAAGCCCCTACTCAAATACCAAAGGATTCTGTTATTAGTCAAAGCACTTTCTGCAGAGGAGGCTCAGGGGGATCTTTGTTTTATGAGGTAAAGTTCAAAGAAGAGGATCTCTCCAGCCTCTCACTGTGCCTGGCTCTTCACAAGCTGCAAGACAGTTTTGAAGCTGAGCTCCATCCTAGCAGTTCTGTCAGCAAGAGAAAGCCCTGGGGCACTCAGTACCCCAGGGTACCTAAAGGTGAGTTACCAGCCAACCAAGAAAGCAGCTGGGTTTAAACCTGTGCAGTAGGAGTGCAGCATGATGGATGTTCCAGGATCACACTCCAGAGCCAAAGGGAAAGAAAAGCTGGACTGCAGTGTGGAAGCAGGGCAGGTCTGCAGCAGATGGCCCACAGGAATCCCAAGAAGGACCAAGGGCTCCTGGCAGCACTGGAGAACCAGCAACACCAACCAGCCAACCTGACAGAGATGGGCCAGGCAACTGGGACAGCAGGAGAGCAGATCAAGAAAGGCCACATTTTTGCAACCAGCTCCTCCCCTGCCAATACCCCACAGCCTGGTTTCAAAAACACCACAGTGATTCAGCATCAAGGGACTTGTGCATGCTGTGTGGGGGCAGTGCCTTGTTTTAGTTGACTGAATTAGCAAGCTCGACCCTCTGCCATGTGAAAGCAAGCCTGAAGCCCAGCAGAAAAGAGGTGTGGGACTTAGCCAAGATGCATTTGCTTTGTGTGTTCTTTTGGGCCAAATCTTCCAGAGATTATGCAAAGCACAAGTGGGACAAGGGTAACTCTGGAGGAAAACATGGGCTTCTTGGTGCTGCCTCTGCTGGGAGCACCTAGGACTGACCCCAGTCAGAGGCAGCAAGTGCTTGAACAACAGACATACACTGGGTACAGTCCTTGAGGATCTGAACACTTATACACCAAAACCCAATCAATCAACTAACCAGTTCAGTGATGCTCAGGAACAATAGGACAAACTGTTAATGCCCATGTGTGGTAACATTAAATATTACTTAAAACAGTGCAGCTCACCTTCTCATGGCCAGCATTATGTGATGTCTGGCCACACTGCTGAGAGAAGGACCTGGACACTGATCCTGAGGAGGGGAAACAGGGCGGTTTCTGGATCAAAGACCATGCTCCCAGAAGATCACGTATGCTCTGTTTTATCATTCCTTTGCACAAACTTGCCTGATCACTGGGAAGCAGGGGAAAAAAAATAAGCAACCACCTACTAGGTCAGATGTCAGATATTGTCCCTTCTCCTAGAGGATAAATAATGTTTTTTAACTAATGTCTTTAAATTAACCCCCTGAACATGCCCATTGCTGTGACATCACTCCTAAGTGACGCCCAGGCCTAAATAGGGCTGTAAACAGGAATCGTTCCCATGGGAGTGACACTGGCTATAAATACAGCACCAGGGGAGTGCTGAGCAGCCTGCAGCTTCCTGCCAGCTGAGGATGGTGAGACAGCTCAGCGCTGGGCATTGCTGCCGTGTGCTCGCTGCAGTGAGGAAATGAGACAGGAGTTGCTGGGGGGCTGGTGCTCCCAGCTGAGCTCCCTGGCATGCCTTTGGGAAGGGAGTTGAGTCCTGCTGCAGCCAGAGGCCACAGCTGGGGTCGGGGGGAAGGCTGGTGGGGATACGGATGGCAAATCTGGGGCTCAGCAAGTGTGGCCCCCACTGGCCACTCCCAGCTTGAGCAATGACACCAGGCCCTCTCTGCAGTGCCTGGCCCCATAGCCCTGCCCCAGGAGGAGATGGCCATGGAAAAGCCAGTGATTCCCACTGAGGAGCAGCTGGAGATCCTGGAATACCACTTCTGCAAGGTGAATAAGCATCCTGACCCCACCACACTGTGCCTCATCGCTGCTGAGACCGGGCTCTCCGAGGAGCAGACTCTGGTGAGTGCATGCCCCTCATCCTGCCCCTGGCACCAGCCCTGCTCCCCCTGCATGCCTCTGTGCCCCACATCTCCTGCCTGCCCTGGTCTATCACACACCTGTCTGTCCCCCCACAGGCTTCCTACAGCACCCCTGCCCTTCTCATGCTCCCCCCACATGCCTGCACTCCTCTGTGCCCCATGTGCTCCCTGAGTGTGCTCCCTGCACCACCGTGCACCCTGCACTCTCCTCACTGCACCCACAAGTCTCTTCTGCACCTCTGCAACCCCCAGCACACTCCTAACTTCACCCAGAGAGCTCCAATGCCACACAGCACCTCCCTGTACCCCACATCCTTCCTGCACTCCACGTATTCTGCTCCTGAATTTACAACCTGTGCATGCTGTTCTTCCAAACTATTTCTGATAGTCTTGGATGCACAAACTACTGCTGGTTTTAA
The DNA here is from genome assembly GCF_051311805.1 of Agelaius phoeniceus. Classification (NCBI taxonomy): domain Eukaryota; kingdom Metazoa; phylum Chordata; class Aves; order Passeriformes; family Icteridae; genus Agelaius; species Agelaius phoeniceus. The sequence goes on from NC_135268.1 coordinate 24,961,248, forward strand.
TGTCTGAAGAAACTACTGTAATTTTAAAACAGATAGAGGGTAGATGCAATTCCTGCAGGATATGCTGTGGGACATTCTCAGGCTGTGCCCCTTCCCCCAGTCAGCGTCCCAAAGCCCCGATGTCAGGCAAGTCTGTCAGCCTCTCCAGGAGACATAGAGGCCTCCAAATATCCCTCCACAGGGACAGGCTGCCACTGTCTGGGAATGCCACCAAGCCCTGTGATCCAGCTGGCTACCTGCAGGCTACCGTGGGCTTCAGAAGCAAACGGCTTCTTCCCAGTTCCTTCAGGTGGCAGTGCAGCTCATTGGGATGTAGGTGTTTACTGGACCCACGGAAGCATTTATGGGTATAGAAAAGAAATCCATCCCACTGGAAAGTTAGCAGCAGTTTGCAGAGAGCTGCCAAGCCTGGCTCTCACTCAGCAAAGCCAAATTGGCAATGTCAGCATTTAGCCTGTCCCGGGGAAAGATGCTGGAACAGCATCCATTGCACAGATAGTCCTCAGCTGGAGTGGACTGTGCTTTGGTGACAGGCAGGTATCAATCACTGCTTGTTTGAGGCAGCAAGGAGGCAGTACCCCTAATATACCTTTCTCTCCATAGAAATGGCACTAATCCTTTTTATTTCCCCTACAGCAACTTGTAAACACGGGCCATATATGCCCAGGGCACCTCTGTAGATGTCTTAAAATCCTCCCTGATAGCTATCTGTTCCCACTAATCCAGTGTGTTCCTAGAGATCTGGAGATGGAGGTCGTGTCAGGGACAGGATCAAGACTGGGGTGGTGAGCTGCAAAGTGCCTGCATTGCGTAGAACACAGGGAATCATTGCCCCTGTCATCTGGAGTGTTTTATCATCTAGAAATAGCAACCATTTTAATAAAAAATTCAGTAATGATGAGATGCAAAGAGGAGATTATGATTTAGGACAGAAAGTGAAACTTTTGAGAGAAGGCTAGGCTGTCAGTCGTATGACTGGATGTGGTCAAAGGCTGTGTGAGTGTGAGAGGCACTTATAGAGAGCACTGTGGTTGTATCATTATGGAGCATAATAGCTTCAAAAATAACCATGAACAAATATAGCAACAAAATGAACTGCAACAAAAGGAATCACAGGCACATGGCCAAAGAAAAGGCTGAGCTGTGCTTCCGGCACATGAGTAGTATTTCTTTTCTTTCTTTTCTTCTTAGGTAGTGTTGCTTTAACCAAATACATTTTATCTAATATTTTAAATTGTGGCTGTCTTGAAGTGGCATCAGCAGCTCTTGGAGTAGATTTCCAGATGCTAAGTTACAGCAGACATAGTGTTAAGTGCTGCTAACATAGATGTGCGTATTGCCTTAAAACTAAGATGATTTTTAAACAATTTTAAAAATAGATTTGTTCTTAAATTTTTTGGAGAGCCACTGTGCTGTACCTCTCATGCCTTCTGAAACAGGTGAGCTTTCAATTCCTGTCAGTTTGGAACTTGCAAAGGATTATTTCACTTCTCCAGTCATTTAAACAGACACCATCCAGCTCCTCAGCCAATCTCTTACTCTGCAAGAAAAACCTGGGCTCACAGCAATAAAAAAAAGACTCACCCATGCTGTCAAGGTCTGAAGTGAGCTAGAGAAATGAGTTTGAAGGAGGTGCACATGTAGGTTACAAGACTGTTCGGTCAGGAGCAACCATCCTGGCTGCCTGCACTGCCTGGGAACAGCACCATGAGTTCCCCTTGCCTCGTCCCACGTGCTGACATCTGCACCTTTAGAAGAGTGATTCGGAGGCTTTGCTCAGCCCAGTGCACTCAGTCTCTGCTTTGTTCTTTCTCTCCAGAAATGGTTCAAGCAGCGCCTGGCGGAGTGGAGGAAGTCTGAAGGGCTGCCCTCAGAAAGTGGGTCTGTCAGGGACTAGAGGATGCTGCTCCAATCCCCTTGCCTCTTATAAAGGATGGTGAAGCTCTTCAGTGGGTTTCCTTGGAGTTCTTCTGTTGCAATAGGTTTTGCGATACAAAGTAACACTCTGCTATTTAACATAAATCTTATTTAACATGTACATAACCAGAAAAAAACCCCACTATATAGAAATATATATATATATATACATATACACTCACGTGTGTATATACAACTTTTGATGGCTGATAACCTATCTTGTGATTCCCACCCATTAACAGCAGCTGCACAAGAAAACGCAATTTCATGCCCTTGTTCCAGGCTTGCAAAAATTTTGCCATGATATCTGTTCAAATATAGAAGGAAGAAATAAAGATTCCTTTTCCTTACAATTCCCAGAGGCAAAGTGTGTGTGTGAGCTTTAAGGTGCAGATCATCCAGAGAGTGGGGCATCTGGAAAACCAAGTGTGTTGTTCAAGTGACCTGATTTGGCTCAATGCACCTAAATCAGCTCTGGATACTGCAAACCAAGTGCCTACACCATAATCAGACCAAGCCAAGCACCCCCTGAATGCCTTTTTTACCTTTCTGTTAAAGGTCACCAAAGAGAAAGAACTCATGGGTTGTTTTGAGTTTTTCTCAGTGCAATTACAAAAACCCAACATTTTTTAATGAGAGGAGCTGTGCTCTGTCCTGTTTGTGCTCCTTGCCCCCATGACAGGAGGCAGACTCCTTCCTCTGGAAGGGCAACATTTCTCCCAGGCAGCCTCAGTGGGCACAGTGGGTTTTCCCTTTGCCATGGGAGAGCCATGGGCAGCCTCATCTCCTAGGGCACCTGTGGATCCATGCATGACAGCCCACACAGCCCCACACACCTCCTAATCCCTGGGGTGGCAGAGGATGGTGGTACTGGGGTTCCCCCACAGCATGGGGGTTTTAGGGGGAGACCCCCGTCTCCCCTGGCCATTCTCAAGCCTGAGGAATGCAGTTGCACTGGGGCTCTTGCACGAAGTCCAGACTCTCATCCTTCCTGGCACAGGACAATGCCTGGTCTAAAAATAACCAGCACAATTTCCCAGTGACCTTACCTTGTTCAAAAGGCTTCAAAAGTCCTCTGCTTAGTGGATTACTGAATCAATTAATGGATCCTGTGATTAATCCCCTTCTGGTTTGTGGTCACCTGCCTCTACTCCTTTGGAAGGAGAATCAGCTTAACAAAGGAAAGATTAAAATACATTGGCTCTGAAACTGCCATATGCTCTCATTTGTGGCTTTTGTCCCTTACTGGTGAGCATCTCTCTTGCCTCAGTATCTCCAGCCTGTCACCAGTGGTTGGGCAGCCAGTGCAAAACACACTGACCCTGCAGGTAGCAGATAAAAGCTTTCTCCCTTTATGTCATGCCCTGCACAGGCTGTGTTGTTCCCCTGCAATCCAGCTGCCAAACTGACTCACCCACAGACCTGACTGGAGCTCAGCATTTGGTCTGCAGACACTGGCATCAATACTTGTTTTCTGCTTAGCCTTTGCAACTTGCCTTCTCTCTTACACTGAGGGGACCTCTGCTTTTCTGAGTTAGGCTCCAAAAATCCCAATGCAGAACTCTCTTATTTTGCCCAGGGTCACACAACTGAGTATCTGAACCACATAGCTTTAACCCACCTAGGTAACTGGATCTGCCTGTTCTCCAGGCATTTGAGAAAACAGGTCCCAAATCCAAGCCAACTCAACATACATTGTAGCCTTTTGCATTTCTACTTCTGTCACAAGCATAAAACTTTTGCTTGTTTTATGTTTTGCTAAACTAAAGTTTTGCTAAAACTTTAGCAAAAAGTTTTAAACCTAAATTCAGGAGTTGTGTTGCATCAACTTAGTGCGTGCTTTTGAGTTTAGTTTGCCACACTTCCCTTCCTGAAAGGACAGTTCCTGTGCTGCCTTCCCCCAGCAGTTGTTTCATTACTTCTTAAACTATTACAGCAAAACAATCAAGAGAGAAACTCCAGACATAACCCATCCTAGGGAGAGAGTCTTCCCCCATTAAGTTGAATTCTGTTATTTTCCCTGATGACTATTCTTAAGGAATGATGATTTTATTTTAACTCCCAGAAAGCGTTCTGCTGAGTGATTTTCCAGCCACAGCACAGCCAGAGAGAGTGATGTTCCAAGGGGCGATGTGGGCAGATGGCAGGAGCATTTCTGAAGGAGCTTAGCGCTTAATTGGTTGAGCTAGTTCTGCGAGCCGTGGAGTACAAACCGCCTTCAGAGCCCTCTCTTTCACTTTGAACGCATCTGGGTCGAGTGCAGTCAAGCCCATACGAGGTCTGGAGGAGAGAGGGTGGCAATAGTCAATCCTGACTGCAGCAAGGCCAGCTGTCAGCTGCCTGCAAGCTCCCACACCTCTGCCTAAGCCTGCCCTTCCCTGTCAAGGGAGGACAAAAGGCATCACACCTCCAATGCTGTCGTCAGGAGAGGAGTATCTCTCACAGCCACTACAGCCAGGCATTCCCCCACCCTCTGTGAAACATCCTCCCAGCACTTCCTGCAGACTGGGCTGAGGTCAGCTGCAACATGCTGGGCAACAGGAGTGTATTACACTCTGCCCTTTGCCAGATGGTTGCTTTTTATAGTTGGAATTAATAACAAGTCCCAACCAGTAATTCTGCTGGAATTAAAGAGTTCCTGTTTCTTCTCTTTTGACTCTCCTTCTACCTCAAAAGGGCTTTTTAAACCGCAATCCAGGTAGCATTAACTCACCCAAATATATAAAACCCAGGCATTTTGGAAGTGGAAGAGCACTTCCCAATCTTGGCCTAATCTCTCTGGCCAAACACAAATGAACAAGGTGCCATGAGCCACACAAAATGGGCTGGCAGCTGATCGTTTTCCCGGGACAGGGAAGCAGTACCTACCTTGAGGAAGGCTGGGCCAGCCCCAGAATTCTTTTTGTAGCCACTGCACGCTTGGCAGCCTCTGTCACAGGCCACTCGGGATCCCGCGCGGGCATGAACTTAGGGTGGAGTTGTTTGGGCTTTGACAGCTCAATGGTCCGAGGGCTTGCAATTACCTTCCGAGATGACGTGGAAACCTGTGGCAGAATGGGGAGGAAGGCCTTTAGAGATGCTCCTGGCATTCGAGGGTGCTCAGCCTGCAACCAGCTCAGAGTTACCAGGTTCACAGGCACTGACCGCACACAGATGGGACACAATCATATCCTCAGCTGTGTTTGGCACCAGGCAAACTGTAGAAGAAGAAACCACTGCCTCGTCAGTCCCACAACCTGCCCTCCAGCCTCCTGTTACTCACAGCCCTTCGTCCAACCCACCCCCAGCACTGGAGATCCCAGTTAGGCACTTGTCCACCTATCCCCATCCCTACAAGTGCAGGTTAGGCACAGCTCTGCCATTCTCTGGGGATATGTGCTGGGAGTCAGTTCATGCTCTGAATGGAGCACAAGTCCTGCTTTCCAGCTCAGGAAGCAGCTATGCCAGCCTCACGGAGAGCAGCACATCCAGGGCTGACATGAAGAGAGCCACAAGCGACTGAGCACCTGTGCCCACTCCTCTGCCAGAAGTCCCATCCATGTCGGGTGATGCTGCCTTACCGGAGACATGACAACACCAGGTTTGGTGTGTGTAGTGCAGCAGGTCATCTCCCTGATCAAGGGCTCTGCCAGCTTCTGCACCCGCGCCGATGCACTGGCCGAGACTGCTAAGCTGGAAACCTGGGTTGGCACCTGCACGGACCCAGAATGGGGGAGGGACGTGCAGACACAGAGCTTGTACAGCAGCCCACAGGGACATGCTCCCTCTCCACAGGGATGAACATCCCAGCACCCTCCCTGGGGTGACCATGACCCATACATGGTCACTCTTAATTTCCAGAATCCATTATTTTTTTCCACCTGAACTGTTAAGTCATTTTGGCGCTATACGGATTCCCCAGCTGTTGCCCACTCAGAGCCAGGAGGGGAGTGCCTGTAATGAGAGCCTATGTAGTCAGGTAAAAGTACAGAGAAATTCCTTCCATGTTTTTTATATTCATCTTCTTGCCCAAATCAAATAACTTCCCTGCTAAGGAGAGACATTCAGATTTCAGAGTAAATTTGCTGCTATGGTTAACTGCATTCCTACAGAAAATGTGATTACTTCTCCAGCAGGGGACTTCCAAAATTTTTCACAGGGTTACTGTTGCCCAGTCCTGCTCCAGCCCAGACTCCCATTTCCCAGCCCCAGAGGCTGCATCCAGAAAACCTAGTCTTTGCCATGGAAATCAGTGTAATCTGAGATTGCTCCAAGCCCTTTCACCCCTGCCAAAGCGATGACCCACCTAAAAGGAACAAGCTCAGAAATATAAATTAGGCTTCTGGCAAAATGTAGTTAAAATACACACAGTAGTTGCAATCTCATGCCCCCTGTGTACTCAGATAGGAGCACAGTTGCCCAGCTACAAACATGACTACTCCCTAAGAGCTAAACATGCCATTTCCATCAGGTTTCTCCACTTTCCCAGAGGATGTAGCCCAGATGCTTCCCTTGGCTCTCCTGCTATACTAGGCTGCTCCAATCTGGCTGGTTTTTGTCTCCCAGCAGGAGATTTGCAAAGACAACATTCTTCTCTGAAAAGGCAGCTTCTTCCAGTGCCATAAACTGCAGCAGAACCAGGCAGCTTCTCCCCTCCACACACTGGGCACATCCAGGGGTGGGACACAGGACAGTTTGCTGCATCCCTGTACCCTCCTCCTCACCTCTCTGGGCGGCATGAAGTCTGGGTGCAACCCCTTTGGCTGGGCAAGCTGCAGTATCCGCTTGGAGGCATTGTAGTTCTGTGCAGCCAGGGACACAGGCCACTCCGGGGTCTCACGGGATCTGGAAGCACAGAGTCATGGCACTGGCACTCACAGATGCTCTCCAATCTGGCAGCAGCTGGGTTGTCTAAGACTCACATTTGCTGCAGTAGAAGGCAGCTTTGTCTTGTGGCCATTTCCAGTGTAGAACTCATCCCATGAGAGAATCCAGAAGTTCTAATCCCAGCAGAGACCCTGCTCTGCATTTTTGCCCTCTGTTTACCCATCCTCTGTTCCTGCACTTGTTAGACACCACTGATGCTACAGGACCTGAGGCTCTACCTATAGCACCCTATAGACTTTCTAGCCTCTCACCTTTGTTCCAGGTAAGCAGGGAGGTATTTTTTAGGTTCAGACAACCTCAGCAGCCGTTCAGAAGGGTAGCCATACTTCGGTAGCAGGGGATTCCCACCAATTACTGGTCTGCAACTGTACAGAAAGAAAGATTTTTGAGGAGCAGCACAGAAGAGCTAGCAAAAGGCAACTGACAGAGAACATGATCCTTGCGGATGGTAACCTAAATCTGTTAAACATCCATGCCCGCTGCATGAACAAAATTTGGCACTGGAGCACATGGAAAAGCCATGAACAAACAGGCATTTACACCTGAGATTTCCTCACTTTAAATAATGTTGGCATCTGAAGAGTCCTCTTTTAAGCACTCTTGGTGCACTGCTTTCAAAGTCTAGACTTTTCCTGAAGCTCTTCCACAACATCTAGCAGCATTTATGTTGGTAAGCTCTGCCAATTTGGAAACCTCTTTGTTACAATGGCTTGATAGCACCTTGTGCCCTTTTAGCTCCTTTCATCTTGGTGTCTCCCCTAGTGCCTTGTTCATCCAGCTTTCAAACAAGCATAACTGTTGGAATATGCCTGTCATCACCAGGGAAGAAGGAAGAAGAGGTAAGAAGAAAGGCAGTAAGTGCTGTTGTATGGACACCTTTAGCAAGAGATAGTAGCTCTCAGGAGGATGAGAGACCATAATTGGTGATAGTGGCAGAAGGGAGAAAACTACAGACATGCATGTCTTGACATTCCTTCGGGTAGAGGAAAGCCAGGAATGCAACGTAGTTTCATCTCCATTCTCATTGCTAGGACTTCTCACAGACTAGCAACCACCATTTTGACTCCAAAAGAGCTTCATCTTCTCCAACAGAGCTACAAATTACTTGCTTCAAGTAATGCAGCACCACAGTAATTTATACTTTTTACATCAATTTTCATTTCAATTCCAAAACATTATCTACTTTTTACACCATGCAGTGACAGCAGAGGTTTAAGTGGAAGATGGCATCTCCCCTTTCCCTGGGAGCCAGTATACCCCCCTAGAGAATATGCTCTGACCTGCCTCCTTCTCCAAGATCTGCAACCACGTCACTGACCTGCGCCCATACTTGGTAAAATCTTTCTTGGGCTTGCACAGATACAAAGTTCTTGCAGATGGTCGAGCTGTCATAGCACCAGGCGTGAGACTCCATATCGTCTCTTGGTTTCCCCATACAAGCCTAGCATGAACAGCAAGGTTGTTGAATTTTAGTAACAGGCACATGTGTGAAATGTGTTTGCTGGGGCTATCCTTCCCTGCCTAGGATGGAACACACACACACACACAGCCACCCTATAGCTCCCCACACCTGCAAAGTGCCACTAGCACCCCCTGAGCATTCTCCTTCTCACACCTCCCTGAGCTCTGAATTTCCCAACACTCTCCTGCTGGTTGTTGTCAACTATAAGGAAAAGATTCTTAAAGTGATAGGTTTTAGTTACCAGTGGATGTGCAGAAAGGGTCCTTTCATTACATCTCTGAAACCCCTGGAGGAGTTTCATCACTGCGTTTCTTTTGCCTCACCATTACCACCCAACTATACCACAGGTATGACAGTGAAAATAGTAACAACTTTACAGTCAGGGTGTGCCATGGAAAGTGGGTGAGGTTTTACAGCAGGTTAGTGGTTACTCTCCTGTGCCCAGGGCAAATTTGGAGTTGCTCATCCCTCACTGAGAGGCCATGATGGGAGAGGGTACTGGGGTAGTTGGGACAGGGAACAGCAGGGCAATGGGTTTGTGGAGCCTTTATTCAAGACCCATACAGATAAGGGAGAAGAGATGTTATCACGAGACTGTTGCCCTGGCTTGTGAAGCTGTAGTTTGATCACATCACACAGACAGCAGCTCTGTTCCTAAAGCTGGGCTGTATCCTCCAGGACAGAGCAGCCTGGCTCCCATGGCCCAGTCACCCTGCACCACACACCATCCTACCCCACAACATCTCAGCTGGGCAGCTCAGATCAGATGGGGCAACAAAGGCAAGGCTCGGGTCAAGCCCAGGGTTTTGATTGAGCACTTGAAAGAGCAAACTGAAGGCAGCCCTTCAAGTATGGAACATCTCAGTCTGCTTTTCTAGGAGCAGAGGGGAAAGGAGTAGCAAGACAATAGCCAAGGGTCTGCTCTGGCTGAGTCCCATCAGTCCCCAGCCCTTGAGCAAGTCTGTTTGAACACCTACTTACGTGGGACTGCTGACTTGGCTGAACAGTGGCTTGGGGTCTGCAAGTACCTCTATCCTGCCAAAATTGTAGAAAAGGACAAACATGCCATTAACCATACAGTTAAACCAACAAAGCATAAAGAAGCTACTGCTGTACTCAAAGCCATACAAACACTCTCAAAGCCCTGTGCTTTTGCCTCCTTTCCCTTGAGAGAGTGTGTTTAAGGACCTCTCTCTTCAAGTACTTTCCATCCATTTAATCTGGCAAACTCACCAGCCCATGAATTTTTGTGTTTTCTCTTAGACTGAAGAGACACAAATTTGCAATTCTGCCTCCACTGATGGCTGAAGGGTGGGAAGGAACTTTTCTGGTCAATAACATACCATAAAATAGGTACAAGAAGGGTGATCTCCCAGCCTATGGGAGCCCAGATGAACAAACACCTGTTATCACCACGTCATGGTTTACTAAAAGGCACCATGGGGACAGCACTGTGTTTCCACATGGCTTTAGGAGCACATTTTATTTCAGTCCATTTAGCACAGAGGTCCTAGATGCTGTATAGACACAGGAACATACATAGTCTCTGCCCTAGGAACAGCTCTGGAAATGTTTTTACTGAATATACAACAGACCAAAACCTTTCATGAAGATCAGGTATCACTTCTGAGGCCCGAAGTCCCAGTGACTGGGAAGTGCCTGAACTTTATGAGCCTTGGTACTGAGAGGAGAACAAGATAATCCAGTGCCACAAGTGTGTTACACAACTTCTTGATGTCACAGACCAAGCCCATACCCACCCACTGGGGCCACAGGTGCCTACCCACAGCCAGCTGGTGAACAACCACACTGTGCAGGCAGCTGTGGAAGTGCTCCACCATGGAAAAAACACAGAAGGTGGAAGCCTGAGGCATTGCTTCCCTGCCCCATACCACCTGACAATGCAGCAGCATGGCCCTAGAGAAGAGCAAGGACACCAGCAGAGAGAGATACTTGCCAACAGAAAACAATCTGTGCTGTGGGGACACACTTGTGGTTTCTCTGATGGGGCTAATACTGCTAGTAAAATGCCAAGCCCTGGCAAATTCTTGTCAGAGAGCTCAGCACCACAGAGATCCCTGAAATGGCAGGCTGCTGTTACAGCATCGTCACTGCATGAGATGCCTGTCACGCCTAACTTGGGCCACAGAGCTGCAAACGCAGCTCCTGCTGAGATCCTACAGAGGCAGCTGCCTGTAGGACTTTGGCTCCCTGCCACCAGTTCAAGACAGGACACGGTCAGGAAGGCAGACGTCATTTCAGGAGCCAAAACCCAGTTTAAGCTCTTTAGTCCCAAGCGGGTCCCCAGAGGGTTTTCCTTGCAAGGGGGTGAAGGATTAGCACACAGAGGTTCCCCCCAGCCTAGCTGTGTTGCAGAGCTGGCCGTATCTCTGCAAGCAGGCTCATTGCTGTTCCTCAGCTGCTGGCACAGATCCAGCACACAGCCACAGCCAAATCTAGCACAACATAGTGCACATGGCCCTAGTGCCCCACAATGCTGTGCAAAGCTTGCATCATGATCCAGCCAAGGAATGAGGCACACATACATTCAGATCAGGTCTCTCAACTCACTTGGCAATCCTTTTTTGTTCTTTTTCCAATTACAAAAAGAAAGATTACATTTATCGTGGCAAAAGCTCTAGACAGACAGGCGTCCTCACTCAGGATGTACCTTCAGCAGCTCTGCAACTTGAAGGGGTTAAACCACCTCACTGACAAGACAGCCCTGGTGGAGCCTTTGTTGTTTGGGCCTGTTCATGCTTCCCAGCAAGGCCTTGCTTCAGCCAGACACAGAAACACCTCCCCTGCATTGTCTGAGCATTCACACACTCATTGCTTAAGGGAGATCAAATCCTTTGGAGATCAATTCCTTGTAAAGCAAAGAGTCACAGCTTCTATTTTAAAGGGGCAGGAGGGTTGGATGTTTTTCAAAAGCTGAGGTAAGGGCAAAACCGGACATAATTTCCCCTCAAGCATTTATCACAGTGTCATCCGCTACACTGACTCACTGCTTGGTGTAAACCCCCGACTGAGCCCTCTCAAAGACATGGGGCACTGGCCTGAACACCTAGCCAGGAGGGGACGACTTCTTACCTGCTGCGTGGGTACACCCACATGCAAGGTGTGTAATCTGACACTGCAAAGACAAGAACAGGTGAATTTAAAAGCTTGATAACACCTAGAGCCTGGGCTGCCTGCCCTTAAGCGTGCAATAATCACATGGCAGATGAAGTTTGTGCATCTCCTCAGGACAGCTGCTCAGCAGATGTTCGTACTGCTTTTCCCTGGAACCTTCCTCTCCAGTGGTTGCTCCTCACGGGGGGATGCTGGCAGCCCCCAAGGCTGCAGGACAGAGCACTGCAAGCACCAGTGGTCACCAGCCCGGAGGCTCCCACCTGACTCTACAGCCACCCCTTATGACTGCCTTCAGCAGCTTCCAGGGCAGGTTTCCAGAGCCTCGGGGAAATAGCAGCTGTATTAAACTGGCACCAGGCGCCAGTATAAAACAACCAGGGGGTGTGGGATACGGGATGACAGGAAAACCAGCCACGTGCCCTGACGGCAGCGATGGCCGTGAACCGGGGCCGGCACCCCGCAGTCCCGCCGCTGTGGCCGAGGCCTGCCGGCGCCAGCCAGCCCACCGTGCCCGGGAGCCCTCCCTGCCCGAGCCCACCGGGGCCGGGCGGAGGGGCCGCCCCCGCCCGGGGGTCCCGGCGCCGCTGGGGTCCCACGCACCGTGCACGCCGCACGGACCGTCCAGGCACCCGGTCGCCCCCATGGCTGGCTCCGGGCCGCTGGGGCCCCACGGACCGTGCAGGCACCCGGCCGCCTCCATGGCCAGCCCCGGGCCGTCCCGGCCCCAAGCACCGTGCAGGCCGCACGGACCGTGCAGGCACCCGGCCGCCTCCATGGCCGCCCCGCCCCGCCCAACGGCTCCGCCCGCCCCGCCCGGCCCGGCCCGGGCACGGCCCCGGCCTGTGCCCACAAGGGGTGACAAGGGCCCTGTCTTGCTGGCCGGCCCAGGGTGCCTCCCGCACCCCAACATCTTGTTCCCCAGCTGGAAGAGAAAAGAGCAGCCCGGACCCGTGTTTAGGGTGGAATTTTCTGCTTTATGCATCTGTTACAAAGGACAAAACCGTAAAAGCCTCGTACAATAGATGCGGGTGCAAAACAGGTCCTTTACAGGACTGCTCCTGGGTCATGTCCTTGGAGTATAATTAGGAGGACACTGGGAAAGTGACACTCCTCAGCAGCTTGTCACCTCCCTCACCTGCTATGCTAACAGAAACCACCGTCAAGAAACAACAGGGTTTTCACAAATAAGACTACTTGCTCAAGGACATCTTGGACTAAGCTTAAATAAGCTGCTCAACCTGATGGACAAGTCTCCCACCTTTGCTGCCAATTTAACTTAAAAGCAACCAGTCACTACCTCAAATTACACAATTTTGGGTTTTTGCTTGTAGGCAAATAAACAATATATTACTGCTTTCATTTTCTTGTTCTTACCCACTAAAGAAGTAGTAACCAACCCAATTTCCAGATTACCAATTTGCCACTCCCATAACAACTGGGTCCAACACAACAAGAACTGTCACTGTCAAAAACACTAGCTGCAGCACTTTAAATTTCTGACACTGTCAAGAAGTGAGGTCTCATTTTTAACAGAACACCACTGTTAAAAGGGTTCTGTAAAATCTGTGAAGTAAACATATTTCACTTTAACCTGAGACATCAAGCCATGTTAAATTCACTGGATGCAACTTTCTTCCATGGAAATCAGTGCTTGATTCCCACCTGACGTGAAGTTATCTAGCCCATCTAAGCTATATTTTCCCTTAAATCTGCTGCCTGAGAGACAGAATATTTTTCTCCTACAAATATGCTAAAAATAGACTACTTCTCAAACATATTTTCAAACCACTATAAATTAAGATTTTCTTACCAACTAGATCCCACTTTCAGAGGAATTCCACACCCACCAGCAAAGCATATCTGCTAACTTCAGCTGCCACACTGCAAACTGACCACATACTAACATGTGCTCTCCCTCAGCTGCAAACACCTGTTTATTTTAAGAAAAGAGCCGTCACTGTGTTTCCAAAACCAGCTGCCCTATCAGCTCCTTGGCATCCTGCATGCTGGAGGAGATCTCAGAGCCATCTTCTGCCACATGGGTACCAATCAAGAACATCTTCCTCTCGTCCCCAATATCAGACAGAGCCAGAGCATCGTGAATATCAGTGATGCAATATGCACCTTCGAGGTCCTGTTACACAAAAATAAAACAACCCTGTTAGTTGCAAGAAGTAGTGGCACCATTCCTACTTTGAGCCACTGCTTTTGTCCAGGAGGGAATCTCAAAGGCTCTGGGGCACCATTCTTTTGTACCTTTTATGAGGTCACTTCCCATGTCCTAAAATGCCTTGGGGAAAAGAGTTAATTTCTAACCTAACTTCTTCCTGAATACGGGTACAGTTGTTTCTATTTCTACACCAATTCCGCTGTTTCTGATATCTATGTAAGACCACCTGCACAAGGCAGACAAAAGCACTGGTGGCCCAAGACCCAGGTGCCCAGCAAAGAGTTACAAGAATAGGGCAAATATACAACAGTCATGCCCTGCCTGCCTTCTCAGCCACCGGTGTTCCTGATGCATTTGAGTCTGATGAAGCCCAAGCCTGCACTTGTGTTCAAGAGTAACAGAAATGACTACTAGTAATGGGCCTCAGTTACAAGAAATTTAGGAGATAACAACGTAGAGCAAACTGAGCACGCAACCTTGGTAAAAGAGAATTTGTGATTAAAACCCTTGGGCTCTTCTGTCATTTGACTGTTGCAGAGGTCCAATTCTTTTCCAGGTACACCACCACTCATTGAGACTTCCACAAAGATCTTAGGAGGAAGCACTGCCTTGTGAGGAAAGCTGCTCTTTCTCTCAGATTTCAGAAGCAGCCTTAGGAGCAACCAACCAGACAGCCTGAAGGCAAACAACAGTGCTTCACTCTTTAGCTGCTCCTAGGTGAAGTGGTACTTCTAGGCAGATACTCAGAACAGAAACCTAACTTCAGATCTAACTGCGGTCTTCTCTGAAGCTCCCAAATCCTGCAACTGTACAGCAGTTTCTACCCACAGCTCTGATTGCATCTTCACCAAGCACAAGACCTGCATCTCGCAGATCCAAAACAACCTCAGATTATTTTGTTTTGTGGTCAACAGGTGTGTCAGAAAGACTCCCAGCCATGTGCTCGCCTTAAAGGCATGAAGCCTCTTTTGAAAGGCTTTGTTGCTGTTTCCAAAGTTGCTGCCAGCCCAAGCTGTGGCAGCAGCAGGGAACTCTTACCTGCTTGTTGGCCAGAACTACCACAGGCAGGGTGGAGTTGTTCTGGATTAGCTGATGAAGCAGCTGTTTCGCCACAGGCAGTCGGGCATGATCGGCCGAGTCCACGACATAGACCAGCAACAGCACTTTGGGCAAGTACATGTTCCAGTATGAGCGCAGAGATTCACTGCCCCCGACTGGAAGAGAAGACAGCAGCACAGGACTCAGCAAGTAATTCAACAGCACTGCTCTCAGAGGTGCAGACAGCAGGCCCTGTGCCAAAAACCCAAGATATTTGGATTACCAAAACCTCAAAGTATTTGAGCTACTGTACATGAGACTGAAAACAGCTTTATTTTCCCCAGTCAGGTCCCATGAAGGCATATGTGTATGCTCTGGGGGAAAAAAAAATCTTTCCATTTTATTCTTATTTTGAGAGGATTCTGTGTTCAGTTTCTTTACAGTTGCTTTCTGCCTTGTTGATTCTTGATCTCAAGCAAGTAAGAGAGTAGAAAATGGTTCAGTGTCCATAAACACCAAACGTCCCCATATAGGCTATCTCCAAATGCCCATCTCATTTTAGGACAAAGCAGGTGTACAATTTCCAAAGGAGAAATTTAGCTCTGAGGTGTGGAGGGCTCTCATTGTATTTGTATGACACAAAGAACTAGCTCAAAACTCCCACAGTTTTGTCAATAACCAAAGGTGCTTAAGGAAGAGACAAAACTCTAGTCCCAGCAGACTCTTCAGGCAACCCTTTTAAGTAATCTTCACACAGCATTCATGTCTCCATGAGCTCTTCTCTGCTGGATACAGAGGAAAGCAGTTCACCTTCAAAACTAGGTCTTAAAATAATTCTCTGGTGAAACTGTAGGCAGCAAGGTGTTTGAGATTGTTGCTCCCATCTGGGGACAAAAAATTCAGCAGTTTGCTGAGTTAATAGAAGGAATAACTATCAGTATATTAAGTATTTCAGATTTGTTTTCAGGTCTCTAGGTGGTCTTCAGGCACATTGCAGGACCACTCACTCAAAGAGTACTGAGGTGCTCAAAAGGCATCTGTGAGTCTCTCAAAAGCAGCAAGTTTACAAAGCAATAATATCTGGGGTTCTCTATCACAGGAGCTCTTTTCAAAATTGTCTGACTATACAGCCATCTTTTATTGCCCTCTTTGACTGTTCTGTGTCAAAACAATTTTGCTTTCACTTAAGTCAAAAGGGTTCAGTAGTTTCAAGAATATGGAAAGGGAAGTAACATTTCTCACTAGAGCATGCCTGCCTCTTCAAGTCGCCCAACATACCTGGAAGCAGAAGTGCAAGTCTGCCACTGTGGAAAGGAGGCAAAGGGCTGTGACTGACATGTAATGTTTGGGACAGAAGCCCGATTCTGTACTGTGATACTGCAGGGGCTCAGCACTGCTCCCTTTTTTAAGTGTATTCATGCACAGCATAACCCAGGGGTCAGCAACCTCACAGACAACATTTTTTTCCCCCAAACTTGTAGGAACTCAGCAGAAGGCAGGAGCTCCTACCACCTCCAGTGGACAAGATACCATCCAGTTATCTGTATGCTGGTGCAAAGAAAAAGAACAGTTTTCCACCTCTCTAAGCCAACAAAATAAAACCCCTGCTGTTTGCTGATCACCTCGTGCCGTGTGATCACAGCACAGGCTGCTAACCCCTGGACTAGGCAATGGTACAGACTGGATAAGTAACCAGATTAGAGAGCCATGCATGGATTTACCTGGCTGAAACTGGCCTGAGACATTGCATTTCCCATGGGTCAGATCGCAGCCATCACATCTCAGGCACTACCAACCTGGACCAGAGAGGGAAGGACGACTCAGAAACAACAGGTTCTGCTGTGGTGTGTGCAGTGCTGGGCCCAGACCATCCCCAGGCAGGAGAAGAGACACTGTGGGTTTCTCTGGGCTCAGAAAGGCAAAGCACATCCCAGTAGGAGACACCCTCTTACATATCAGGCGAGGCGCACAGATGACAAGCATCCCTCTAAAGACGATTTCCCCAAACCTCTGCAGAGACTCCTATGGTAGTAAGATTGGGAATGAACCTTTGTCTAAGCAGCTCATCCCCACACCCCAAAAACTTACCTGGGAAGAGTACAACTCCTTCAGACCTGCTAAAAGTACAGAGGCATCTATGGGCTAGCTGCCAACTGAGTCAGTTGAGCACTGGTACAGCACAGAGCAGAAACACCAAGAACCAGTGAGCAGCTCCTGCCTCCACAATAGGCAGGCACTGATGAGGCTGGATGTCAGCCTTTCTGTACCAGGGAGTGACCTGACCCCAGGACCTCCACCTTTCCCATCAGCTAGCTGCACCTCAAACAGCTGTGATGCACCAAAGGCATCACAGCAGATGCCCTCTGCAGGCACAGACAATAACCAAAAATCAGAGCTAACAACAGTACAGAAATTTTAACAAAATGCTACAGACATTCCAAAGACTGTTTAAAGACTAGAAAATACCACTTCTGAAGCTTTTGAACAGAAAGGGTACAAAGTTTTTCTCTTCCCCCTCTCTTCATTCACTTATTATTTATTCCTCTGTAACTCTTGCCCTTTGCCAGGCATGAGCACCAAGGAGAAGCAGTACAAGAGCTATGGACCACAACACAGGGCTTACTGGGGAAACCTCTTCTGGTTTCACCCAATCAGGCTATTATCCATCTCTCTCTGGGAGTAGAATTCCCAGGATGTCAGGGTTGAATGAAAACTGATCTCTAACACCATTGTGTCTTCTCCTTCAAAAAGGCTGAGTAGGAAAGCAGAATCTCCAAGGAGAAAATAATCACAACTTCACATTATCGAAGCAGGCATCTGGGGACGTTGAGCTATTAAAATATGTGCCTGATCCCTATGGCACACGATACTAAAACAGGTTCACTCACTCTCCAGAAACTCCATCTGGGACTCTTCAGTGTTGATGCAGATGGCATTGAAGCCCTCGGTGGGAGCCATGCTGCGCTTGACGTGGTTAGTTGCCAGGGAGTGGAGAATGCTGGTCTTCCCAGCCCCATCCAGGCCCAGCACCAGGATCTGCTTACCGTGTCCTTTACCCTGCAAAGCGAGGGCAGCACACTTACCCGGGCAGCCGGGGCAAGAGCAAAGCTTAGCAGGGCTGGGGGAAAGAAGGGGACTGAACAAAGGGCCTGGAGGGCAGGGCATAAGTCCCCTCGCGGTGAAGAAGCTGAAGATGCCCGCGGGCCCCGGCGGCACAAGCGCACGGCCGCAGCGATGGGGGATCCCTGGGACACCAGCCGGCCTCGGGCAGGAAAGCGGGGCAGGAAAGCGGCCCCAGCCCGTCCACCGCCCCGCCTCGGCTCCGGGTGCCGCCAGGGCCGAGGTCGCGGTGGCCCGAGACGGGCGGGGCGGCGCAGCCACGCCGGGAGGCCGCGGGCGGCCCAGCGGGCGTTCCCCGAGCCCGCGGCCGAGCCCGCCGCCCCGACGCGGCCCCGGTACCTGATCGGCGGCGGCAGCGGCGGCTGCAGAGCGTGCGGGCAGCGAGACCGCGCTCCGCCGGCGGGCCCAGGCCCGGAGGACCGCGACCGTGCCGCCCGCCACGGCCAGCGCCGTCCCGCAGAGCGCAGCGGCCCGCAGGCGGGAGTCCATCGCCGCTCCGGCCGCGGGCACCGGACACCGCGCACCCGCACCGCGCACGGAGAGCGCCCCCCGCAGCCCCCCCGCCGCCAGCCGGGCTCCCAGTGCCAGGCTGGGAACACGCGAGTGGCGGTGAAAGAGAGAACGAGCTCTTCCGCGGGCGGTTCTCGCTGGTACGGGAAGACCACGGGGTTCCGCACACCTGCTGCTGCACCCTCCGCTCCCACCATCGCGGGATTTGCTCCCAGCTTGTTCTGCCCAGCTCCAGCGCAGCAGTGAGGACACTGTCCAGGTACCCGGGACAGGGCTCCAGCAGTGTCACGAGTCAGCCTTTCCATCAGGCCAGAGCTTGTGCTAGGTCTCACCAGAGAAGACGCCTGAAGAACAGAACTGCGTTCTCTTCCGTATCTCCCCTCCAAACACGGGAGAGCTGCAGGACAGTGGTCTCTCTCCTGTAGTCATCAGCTGCTGTCTAAGAGGGGGCACATCACCCAGGGAAGTAATTTAAAGCAACATTCTTTGTTCAGCACTCTGTTGGCAGCAAGTGCCTGCCAGCCATTCATACAATTGGTTTCTTTCAGACAACACACTTTCAGCCCCCTTCTCAGATTCTCCCCACTGTACAGGCAAGGTAAAAAAAATGGATTCTGCATAGTAGATTTTTACTGCCAGGAGACTCAGGAGTTGTTTTTTTCTTAAGCCACAGTAACATGTCCCTTAGTCCCTACCTTTTAAGGCCTTTAAATTCTTTCAGACAGAAGCTTTTGCCTTTTGGGCTGACATCTGACAACCCTCTCCAAGGCACATTTCTACCCACTGACAGTCCGTGTCTGGAAAAGTGTTTTGGCTACATTCAGATCAAACCAGAATTTCCAATACTTGTGTTGAGAGATAGTAGTTTAGCACGAATAAGTTTTCAGCAGCATGAGATACATAGTTATAATTCTGTATGATTTAGTATGCTGTTTGCTTAGCTTTACTTGCTCAGGATGAGTAGCTGGATTTGCTGAAGCCTCAGGCTGCAAACCATGAACTTACACCTCCATAGCTGAAATTAGTTTTCCTAGTAATTTTCCTAGTAGCTGACATATTGCTGTGTTTTGTCTTTAGTACAGGAAAAATATCGATAGTACACTGTTGTTTTCGTTGTTGATAAATGTGTTTATCCTAACTCCTGGGCTCTTTTTGGTTCCCCTGCTCTGCCAGCGAGAGGATAAGGAGACAACTGTCAGCAAAGCTGCAACTTCACAAGAACCATCAACAGCCTTCCTGCACGGACACAGAGAAACACCTCAGTAAGGTGTTAAAGATCCCTATCAAAAATAACCATTGGGCCAAGAGGCGTGCAAGGTGCATGCAGGATGGGCACTTAGTCTCAAAGGTATTTCTTGAGGAGTTCCTTTGTTCTGGGTCCCTCTCTGAGTCACTGAGCTTAAGCTGACCTGCTGCTGTACCACTCCTATTTTCATAAACCCAGCACCTAAGACTTGTAGGAACGTAGGGTCAAGGCCAAAGGAGGAGGAAGCGCACCTCAGACAACCACACACATTCTGCTCACCTTTGTTTTGCCAAGCCCTTTAGAATAAGGCAACTGGCTTGCAGAAAGTGGGACACTGAATCTGCTGCCATACACTTCACCATGCTTTCTCCTAATAGTCTTGTTATCCCCCTTCAGCCTATCTTATCCTGTATTATAAAGCCCAGGTGTCTTCTAAGATGCTTTGTGCCTTTGCTCTTTGGTGGTCAACGACTGACTGACATAAAAGACAGTGCTTGCATCATGCATAGATAAATCTGCTAAAGGCCTAAACTGACATATGCAAGAGGAGCATTAAACTACATTTTAAGAAATTCTTGATTATCTCATATCTCTTAAATGCCTGGCAACACAGAAACATTTATTCTTAGGGGCTTTGTTTGACTTTGATGACAACCACCTAAGTCACAGTGAGGGCAAATGTGAGGAAAAGAACTTGGTGAGCAGACAGATCATGGCATCTATACCAGCCCATCTCCCCCCAGACCACTGACAGGCAGGACAGAATCCAGATTCCAAGAGTCTTTCGCCAGCACTTGCTTTTGACCTTTATTCTGCAACCAGCATCACATATTGAAGGAGGGACGTTACACATCCTGCTTTTTACCACCCTCCTTTAGCCCCTTTCTTCTTTTTCTGCTGCTGTTTCTTCTTGGTGGCTGGAGCACCCGCGGGTTTTTGGTGCCTGGGAGGGATGACGTTACTTGCAGCTGACACAGCTGCCCCGCTGCCGGGCCGAGGGGAGGTAGGTGGGCTGCTGGCAGTTCTACTGGCGTCCCTGCAGGAAGGCAAGAGAAAAAGACTCCGTGTGGGTTCACAACCACCTGCAAGACATGGTACTAGTGCAGTGAGCTGACAGTGAAAAGCAGCAGCTGCCCCATTAGGTAGCAAGCATTATGTATGAGAGGGCACTCATGCAAGGAGAGGCTTCAACATACAGAAGGAGCTGGTGGAGGATGGGAACAAGTCTCAAAGGGCAGCAATCACCTTCTAACTGATGTTTGCTACATGGTGTAAGTCACTGACAATGAAAACAAGGCTAACTTTTGAATAGACATGTGACAGCTCATGCAGCACACAAGAGGCCTTTCAGGTCCCATTCCTAGGCAGTGCAAACCCAGCATCCTTCCTCTCAGATGCTAGTAAGACACCATCTTGCTGTCAGGCTTCATGCATAATGGTAATTCTTGATTCCAGCTCAAATAATCAGTGTCAGCTTAGAAGGAAGTACAGTGTTTTCTCAAATCATGGCTAATGGTTCTGCTAATGGTAATGTCAAAAGACTTGAAAGCAAATTGCTCAAGAGAAAGCATGCAAAATGAATCTCACTGCCAAAGGAGAAGCGCATTAAAAGACTATGAGAATTTTATTTGCACCTTGGCTCCTTCAAGCATGCCTATCCTATCACACTGGTTTTCAGGAACCTGTAGGGATCTCCAGGGAGAGCAGCTGGTAGCAGGTTCAAGCAGCAAAGTACGATGTCAGTTGTGCTACCCGCAGTTGGTGTGGTGACAGAGTTGCAGCAGAGCAGCACAAACACAGCCCTCCCAGTTCCCCAGGAGTAAATCCCCCCATCAATCCTTGCAAAATGGGTACTTACAATTCAGAGCCAGTTGTGGTTGAACCCTGAGTCCCCTTGCCAACCTGATCCTTCTTCTTGCCCTTCTTCCGTCCACGGTAGTAGGACCGCTCTCGCATTGGAAGCCACCGCTCAGGGTCGGGAGTCACCTTGGGGTCGTAGTTCTTGGGCAGCTTTCCTGCAGAACATCCAGTGCCAGGAAATGAGACTGGGGTCAACACACCAGAGGCATCACCAAGGGACACGCTTGGGATGTCAGTAGCAATGGCATGGCAGTGCAAAGAGACCAGCAATTACATCACCCTAACAGGGTGTTGCTCTCACTCCTGAGGAAAAATGCCCCAACCAAACAAGCTATTATAAAGATCCAAGTTTCCAAAGACACAGTCCTAGCAAAGGGTTCTAACTCCTAGGGACCTAGAGGCCAGCTATTTGGAGAAAGAATCTGGAGAACTCTCTGGAGCTGTGCTGTTTCAACAGCTAGGAAATACGACTTACCCTTCTTTTTTTTCTTCTTTTTCTTCACTTCCCCTTGTCTGAAAGGAAAACGAGACATTGTGACATAGCAGAGACAGAGCAGACAAATCAACTAAAAACTAGCTCTGGAAGAAGCTAAACTATTCCCATCTCTCTAATAACTTGGGTCTGCTGCTACATAAAGCTCCTTGCAGTCAAACAACAGGCTCCCTTTCCACCAGCTTGCCTTCTACAGAAATGCCTTCACCCCACCAAAGAAGGATGCACCAGAGCTATAAAAATACAATTAAATAAAAAATATAGCAGCCTGCCTTACCCTTGCTCCTTCTGCTGGTTGTCTCCAGTGAGCTTTGCAGCTTTCTTCCGAACATAGGTTGCTCCATGGGAGTTCTCCAGCGCATCAACATCTACTTTCAGTGACATGGTGTCTGAAGAAGGCAAGTGTTTGCTAAGACTGCAAGGGAAGAGTTCAGGGATGCAAACCAGCAAGCATAAACACCTATGTTCTTCCAGATAGCAAGAGGCAACCTCAGCTTAAATAAATTCTCTCTGTTAACAATGCAGACACCAGACAGGCCTATGGGGCTATTTCCATCTCTCTCACTAGCTTCTTACACAAGTTGGGATGAGCTGCTTAATCGCCATCTGCCTCATTTTTCCCTCTTTAATACAGGGAACAGCTTCCTGTGAAAGCAGTATGTGAATGAGATTTTGGGTAAGCAAGAGCTTAGCCATATTGTATCAGTCCTGCATTACTACCACAGGTTAAAGATTCTGACAGAAAAGATGCAGGTGCTCTTGGTTTTGATTCCACCTTGTCTTATTAATTCTGAAAGCAGAGGAGGCCAAAGATTAAAGGGTCCTGAGATATCAGGGTAATGAAGCCAATTAGAGAAATAATGTAGCTCCAGACAACTTGACCTGGATATGTAGCTGTTCCAGAGAGGTTTCTTGCCTTTCTTCGGGTAAGAGTGGGTCTGAAGTCCCCACACAGCTGGAAATCCAAGGAAGGAATACCCAAACACCTCTTTCACCACCATTAAAAGGATACACTTTAGCTTTTTCAGGGTCAACCAGGGAATAGGCAGAGATGAGCTGTGCCAGAGTATGCACATCTTTTGGGTTTTGCCTTTTTAGAGGAATAAAAGAAAACAAAACAAAACAGAAAAGGACCAAGTTACCAATGTTACTCATCTCAAAGACTGGTAACACCACACAGTGCTTGCTGCTGCAGCACAGTTACTATCTGTGGGGACAGGCATGTTAGTATGTGGTCTCCTCCAGAGCACACCACCAAACATGACTGGTGTGGATTAAGGGAGGTACAGACAATTTCACAGTATCATGAAGCAGGCAATAGAAGAAGAAAAACCCAGTAGCAAAGGCAAGTTAACACTCCCCCCAATAAAAGATCCCATTAAGTGCACAACAGAAACTAAAATCTAGACATCCACATTTATTTGGCACTAGAAAAAACTGCATTCCTGTCCCCAAAGAAATGTTCACTGCACACAAGAGGCTTCTGGGGTAAGTCTACCAGGTTTTCAAGTGAACATCAACTATAGGTCAAATAAATTATCTCCCCTTCTTCCAAAATACTGCCTTGCACTGAAGCCCCCATGCAAAGGCAACTCTAAAGGACAGCTACTAGTCAGTCAAAATTGTCAGACACTGCCTGCTGCCAGACAGCTTGCAGAGGACTCTAGGCAGAGACCTGCTGCTCAGCAACCACCCAACTCACTTCCAGAGCTCCTCCAAGTCGCTGATTGCTTCCTTCTTCCTGCCATGCTTTAGTTTGAAGTTGGCAGCTTCCCTTATCAGTGACAAATGGACAGGAGACTTTGGCTGAAAAACAAAGCAGCCATGATTAGTTTCTTACTATCACAGTGTGAAGCCCAGCTCTAGCTGGCTTTAATGCCCTGGAGGCTTGGCCAAGGAGAACTGAGTTAGCATCCTGTCCTACAGAAAGCAGACCACCTTTGCACTCTGGGAAGTTAGGCAGAACTGCAAGGCCACTTGCTGCTCCACCATATTTTCCTACCAGGGAGAAGTCCTGATTGCTACATTTAGGCATCCATTGATGCCACCCTCCTAATCTGACAGGAGCTGCTGCTCCCTATTCATAACACATATAAAATAATATATTATTGATAAATGCTCACAAAACAGGAGCTCACATGTCTCCAAATCCCCAAGTGGATAACTGCTGGGGCTATGCATCAACAGGAAAAGCTGAATTGGACTGTCTAGAAAATCCAGGACAGGTTCTTGCACATAACTCCTCTGGTCTGACTTGCCTGGTGTTGCTGATACCACTGGATAGCCTGTGTGAAGACTTCAATTGCACTGTCGATATCCTCTTCGTGACTGTACATTGTCACCAACGCAGACACCTGCAAACATTCCAGAGCAGTAAATAGCACATCTTCATGCAAATTGTCTACAGCCAGAGTCTCAGCAGTTAAACAATGGGATTTCCCAAAAGCAGAGTCAATGTGAGCTTTCTGCTCTGTCCCTAAAAAGCAGCTGTGGTAACAGGCAGGATACCCAGACCACATCTTCCTACCCAAGTCACTCCCAAAGGAACATCCCCAACATCTTTTTCTATGGTACAAGCCTAAGATTGCATTCATAGAAGGAACCTTCCAGTCTTGGCACTTTATTTGCTTATCACAGAACTCAGTTTCATTACAAAACCTTTTTCATCCCCCATTCTCTACCTCAAGAGCTATGAAAAAAGAAATCAGCACTGAAGAGATTAAAAGGATACCATCCATTTGCTGACATCTCAGTCACAAGTAGAGGTGACCCAGGGCTGTTACTGTTATTGTTAACTGCCCCTATAAATTATTTTGATCATTCACACTTACAATTGGAACAGATCCAACTCTCAGCTCCTGTTCCAGATGCTTATGCTGAACATGTGAGCACTTACAAGGCCATCAAGCATTTCTGAATAGCAGGTGTGGATTAGCATGCAGATCAGGGTGATGCTGCAGGGGGGGGAACACAACACCTTCCCCCTAAGGCCTGCTGTCCTAAAGCTCCTTCTAAAACGTCCCAACAGTACCTACCAGCAACCAGCGGTTGCTCCAGTCATGTTATTGCAAGTAAATCCAGGCAACATGCAGGACTGAGAGATTACCAGGGAGTGGGAACATAGGCAGAGAGCATCCCTCTGACAGGCAGAGTACTTCTGTGACTATGTTCAGGCTACCTGAAGCAAGTTATAATACTACCTTTGTCCAAGACAGGGAAGATGGGCTCAGAATCCCTGCAGACACTCAAGTCAAGTGGCAGCCATGGGGAAGAGGCAAAAAGGAGCAAGAAGTGCAAAGCTCTCCTGCAAGGGAAAAACCTTACATAGTTCAGACGGAGTTTTGCTTACCATACCAGGCTTGTGCTGCAGTTCTTCTATGCTCCTCAGGATCATGCAGGCTTTGGTGACACTGCCTAGAAGAGAGACAAGGAAGAACACACTCTGAATGGCATCACAACACCTGATCCCACCAATGAACTTCGAGCCAAAGGTAAACAATGGGAACAGAACAATTCCCCTTCTCACATCTCCCCCATTGCAGGAGTTAAGGACAGGCCTCCACACAATGGACCCTTCTGCTCTTGTCACATCCTGCAAGGGTTCAGGAGCAAGCTTTGGCTACCAGGGAGTTCTCTTCAGCCTCAAGTCTGTGCTGCCTGACTGCATACAGGAATGGTACCATTATGGAGCCTCATACTGCTCCCAAAATTATCCTGCCCCAGAAGAGATTCAGCATTTCACAGAGACTGTGGGCATTTCTGCCAGCAATCTGTGGAGCCTGTGTATCCAGACATTAGCTATCAGCATTATCCTGCCATAGCTAAATATATGTATTACCTCACTGAAAGTATCTCTACTGTGCACCCCTGTCATAACAGTGACTGCAGCAAAGCTTGCCCTGAAGTCTGGTTTTCTTACCCCTTGTACCCTTGTCATGTGCAGACACTTCCCAACAAAGGAGGACACTAGATACCTTGAGCAATTTTTAGCTGGGCCATCGTCAGCTTGATCTCAGCTGCATTGGCAGGGTGCTGGTCTGCAAAGTCCTGAGAGTCAGAAGAAACAACAATTCAACTTGTGTGGGCACCAGGCTGCTGCTTTGGTGAATCATATGTCATGCTCAGTCACAGCAAGCTGGCAAGAGCCAAAGAAAGCTTTCCAGCACAGGCAGGTTTCAGCATACAGCAGAGAAGGACCCCCAAGTGTGCCCTTTCAGATGCCCTTTCTGTCCCAGGCCACTCAATCATTCCAAAGAAGGGCGTTGCAAACTGCTTGTAAGCAGAGCAGCAAAGCCTACTACAGCTTACCCCAGAAGTCTACTACAGCTTCATAAGCATAAAAATCAGAAGTGTAAGGGAAATATTTCCCTTTAAAAGCAGAATTGTTCAATTGGGTGTGAAGGCTTTCCAGCAGCATTAAACCAAACCAAAATAAGGAGTCAGATACCCCTGGAAATTTAAACCAAACAAAACAAACTAAGGGAAAACAGCACAGGAAAACACAAAGCACAAGTTTAAATGGTGTTTGGCCAACTTTCTCTTAACCTACCTGCAGAAGCCCTACAGCCTTTGCATGCTGCTTCTCACGACACAGCTGGGCTGCCTGGATAAGCACAGGGAGCAGGTGCTCGGGGCTCTGGGACTGCAGGCTTGCTGACAGCTTGCGGCACTGATCTGCCTGCAGTGGAAAGAGAGAACACACTTTTCTCAGCCTTTGCAAGCATCTTACACAGGGCTAAGAAACCAACAGGATCTAAGAAGAGATACTAGTGGTGACTCCCCTGAAATGAGTACACAGAACCAAGTCCTCTTAGTGGCCCTTCAGATACATCTAAGAACCCCCACATCCCTTTTGTCTTCTAGGTATCTCCACACCATCCTCCCTACAGCAATGCCCAAATAACTGAAGAGACAGCTGTGGTTTTAGGGATGGTTTTATTTTTCTGCTCACTTATGTGCCTAAACCAAGTGGTCCTGTCTTCTGAAATAGAACAGCTGCATCTCTATTTTTGTCCAGTCAAACTCCCGTGGATTTAATCCATCTGCAGCTACTTACTGCAGATCAGTTTCCCCTACCTGGTTTGTGTACATTGCAAGCAAAGCTTTGTTGAATTCAATCGCCTGGAGCTGCTTCTTGGAGAGTTTATGCTCAACTCCTTCTGCATTGGTCAGCTTCACCTTTTTCTTTGAATCAAAGACATTTTGGTCCTGCGGAAATCACACATCATGAGATTTCACTACATTCCTTGAAGAAGAAAATGTCCCTGGGTCTGCAATTTAACTACAGTTTAAGAAAACATCTTTACTGATTATCTTCCTTCTCTCCACAGAAGCAGAGAAGCAAGCAGCCTAACCACAATGAAAGTGGCAAGGTAAATCTATACCTTGTTAATTGTGATGATATTATTTGCAATGACAGCAAGGAGTCCTACATCTGTTGGCCTGCAGATAAGAAAAGCAGAAAGCATACTGTTACTGAACAGCAGTCTCTCACAGATGGAAGGCTGAGCATTTGATTAAAAAAAAAAAAAACAAAAAACCCTTACTTCAACTTGATTATTTGATTGTAGAGCTGTAGAGCATCCTCTGTACGCCCCTGCAGTTGCATGATATAAGCCATCTGACCGTGAATAATAGCCAGTTCAGCCTCAATGTCTTCTTCTGTCACATCCTGAAGGAAAATCAAAGCAAAAAGTTAAAAGCTGCTATCTCACCTCTCTTCCAGCTTCAGCATTCTGCTGGCAAACATCTGTGAGCATTCCAGGGCAGTATTAGCAGCAAAGTATCCCAGCAACTACAGGTGAAGGTTGTACCCACAGCACTAACAGCAGCATATCTGAGTTAAACTAGGAGAAAAGAAAGCTTCATCTACTCCAGCTAGAACCTGAAGATTACTTTAACCTGTACATTTAATCTGCCATTCTGCAACAATTGGTTACAAATCCCCTGTTTGTCACCACCCACTCAGTATGTTCATCCCTAGCAGGGGTAGGTCACAGGGAGGTTTCAGACAACCTGCACCCTTCTACTTGCACCAGAACAGGCAACTATGCAAGGAGCAGAGCAGCAAACAGCCTGTGGTGTCAGCTGCCCTCCTGCAACAGCCATGATGGCTGCCCCAGCCTCACAAGCTGGTACCAGCAGAGCAGCCCTGGCTCTGCTCTGGCTCTCTGCACTTTGGGACTGCACCCTCGCTTCCCCTGCTGCAAAGCAAACACTCTCTAGAACAACATCAGGAACTTACAGAGTCTTCTGACAGTGACTGGCGGCACAGTTCTACAAGGAAAAACATTGAAAAACACCATTTAGAAGGCTTTAGGGTGAAAAAAAACAGGCAAGAAGCATGAGGGAACATAGAACCTTTCCATGTATCCCTGAAACTCCTGCAGCACTACAAGGGCACTGCAGATTACCAGGCTGATGATGGATGGGACTAAGCATGAGAGAGCAGACTATGTGAAGCAGAAGAACAATCAAAGGCACAGAAGATACTGTCCCTCCCAGACACTAATTTTCTCTCCTGACCAAAATTCCTTAGACCTAGCTCCTGATTTTTCCCATAGGGATCAGCTGCAACTGCTCACCGGTTAAGCACTGCAAGCCTGCAATATTCAGCTTACAACACCCTTTATGGGGCAGCAATTCTGTAAGTATTCAGTACCCATACTAGTCACTTCTTCACTTTCTCATACTTCACCAGAGAAAGTGGTCACTTTTTGGGATGGGACTTGTTTGCCCTCCAAAGGACTACTATCAAAGGACATAGGCCCAAATTACACATGCTTATCAGTTGTATGGGACACTTGTTATTCTTCATCAAAACTGGGACAGAACTGACCTATTTATCTGTAAGAGCAATTAGATCAGACAGAACTAGTCCTTCCTAGTTCTCTCCCCAGATTTTTTTAAACATGCAAAATCCCCCTTTAACTCCATTGAAAAAAAATCCTCTTTGCTAAAAAGCTCATTTACTGGCTTATACTAATTCATACCATGAAGTACCTTGAACTTTTATAGCATGTACTTAAATACATACTCATACTAACAAAATCTCATCTCATGTTTATGAGATTACATTCACATCTACTTCCTGCTTCAAAAAAATGCACAAAGTTATTGAATACAAATCAGGGGGCTGTAGGAGAGCCAGGACATGCTGCATGGATCTGGAAAAGTGTCCCAGAGGAACACTTGTCCAAAACCACCAGCTTCACAACAAATCCTGCTGCTGATCAGTTTTTAAATTCTCAAAACCTCTTTTCCTCTGATTTGTGCATCAAAGTGCAAATAACTGCTTCTACTACACAAAGCTTCCCTCTCACCTCACCAGGCTTTTACCTTCTGCTTTTTGTAGTTTTTTCATTGCTTCATTCAGCTTTCCTTGCCCAATCAATGCACATGCACTGTTATAACACAGCTCGTAGGTAGCTTCTCGAAGGCCTAAATCCTCCTAGCATGAAAACCAAATATAACATTGCATAAACACCAACAGATTTAACAGGCAACACACACAAACCAGAGTTTTCCTGTACATTCAAACTAATCCTTGAAAAATAAATTTAAGAAGCAAATTTAACAGGGCACACTCCTGGCAAGTAAGTTGCAGCACAAAGGATCTTTCCTCACACTGCACAAAGTCAGAGGCAACTGACAAGGCAGCAGGGAAACTCCAGCCTGAACCTGGGGACTACTTAGGCTTGTGCAAAAGGGCAGCTAAGAACTGCTGTTCTAGAGAATTAGTGAATCCACAGCACTGAACAGAAAGCTGAGCATGCTGTGTGCACCGCCAAGGACAAGGATTTCTAAACAAATGTGAACATTACAATCTTCACTGTTCATTAATAAAAATATTCCCAAGCATGGCTGGGTGATCAGAACAACTAGCTTTAACCCTGGGCAAGAGGGTAATGAGAGGGAAAAGTGCTAGTTGCACCAGGTGTTCTGCTAATACAGGTTCAGAAAGATCTTCCTGTTCTGCTGTGACATCTAAAGTACAAGGTCTCTAGAGATCAAAGGTGAAGTGTAATTCATAAATAATAACAGCATTTATTCCTCCATACAGGGAAAACCACTATGTGATCTTCAACATACTCAGAAATCTTTACAAGACAGGAATACCTTTCTGTCCTGTTCAGTATCCACAATTCCAATACAATTTGTATCCTCTGTTCTTTAGCTCTCATTCTTACACCCAAAGACATACATACTCACTTACTGGCACCACCTTCTCCCACGTGCTTTGTGCTGCCACAACAGCAGAGAGATTGGTTTTTCTCTCCTCTTCATACTCATCCTGGGAGTTGCGGATGAGATCCCTGTATGCAGCCAGACAATCGTCGTAGCGCTCCAGCCTGTACAACTGAGAAAGGAAAGGGATTAGCCATCAGAACAGTATTTTCCTGTGCATGCTGGTAACTACAGCCTCCTTCCTCCCTCCCCATGGACTGGGGGCAGTAGAGCATCATATGTATTAAGCTGAACATTACTAACATTTGCATCTACCTTCAAGGGCAAGCTATATAGACTACACTTGCAAGGACTCAAGCAATGACACCAGATACCTGCACAAAAATGACACAGCTCCTACTCCTAAAACAGCTTCTTTAAAAGCAGCAGTTTACTCAGTTTTGTCCTCAAACAGCCTTCTTCCAAATTAGATCGCCTCTCTAAGAAAGAAATTAAATGAATGGTCTTTCATGCAGCTGAGATAAGACAGCCAATTCTTCACAAAACTGTTCTGATCAACCAGGAAAAAAAGAAGAAGAAAAAGCATAACTTCTTTTCCGCATCACTTTTAATGCCTGAGACATCAGGTCCCACAAACTATTCCTGAACAGGTATCTAATGCAAACAGATGGCTGAACCACAAACAAATCCCATCAGATCTCCTCCTTTCCCAACCAGGTGGCTAATATCAGGCCAGACCCAGGAAAGGAGCAGAAGTCACAAATGTATTGTTTTGGTTCTGTGGGAATAAGATGACAACACTGCCTCCAGAAAGAGGCAACTGAAGCTTCACAGAAGTCTGAGCAGTTGGAACCATACCTGTCCTTACCTTCAAGCTAGAGAAGGAAATTCTGTCCCCATACCTGTCCCCCATCAGAGCAGGGACAAGGCATCCAGCATATGAAACTCCCACCAGGAAGAAAAGCTTGTAATTACCACTTGTCCATAAAGCTCCTTCAGTTTGTCTGTCTGCTGACTGGCACTCTGAATAGTCTTGAGAGCACTTTCAATACGGTTCAACCTGTATTCACAGTAGGCCTTCTCAAAGGCAATAACATCACTGCAAGGACAAGACAAAGGCTGACAGCCAGCACTAGGGTTTCCATTCAACAGCATTCATTCACATATAACCAGCCCTAATTAGTCACAGATTGCTACATAACCAAAAATCCAAACACACGATCCCAGATTACAGGATTATGTATCTGTTCAGCACTGAAAGTATCTCCTGTGTACTTGGTGTTTAACAGAGAAAGCATATCAAAACTTCATCCAAAAACAAAAGGTTCCTTTTTAATGGCATTTCCACACACATGGTATTCCAAATCCTCTCTGCTCCAGGCCGCCTACTAATTATGCTAATCAAATTCTTAAAAGGTAAAACAATATCAAACTTCATTCTGTGATTACATTGCAATGAAACATTGTTACTGCAAACTTCTGAAGACAACTGACTCACAGAGAGAGAGGAAAAGGTATAAAAGGTATAAAACACAGCCCACTTACAGGCTGATACCAAGACAAAGGTAACATTAACATATTTTGAAATATGATTGCAGCAAACTGCAGCAAAAGGGTTTGCTTTTACAAACATAAATTGGCTTCAAAGCAAGCTCACACCAGGAGAGAAGCATTCTCAAAGAATCTGAGCCTTGAAAGCTATGTTCCACCTAAGCCCTGAGTTACCACTTAAACCAAAGGAAAATAATCAGCAATTCCTTTAGTTCACGCCTGGGGCCACTTATTATTAGCTTTACTTTGCCTATTTAAAATTATCTCGATTCAACTGAGTATTAAGGAAGTTTGAAAATCAATGGCATTTAGAAATATATCAAAGCAGCCTCAATGCAGGATAGGAAAACTTCAAGACAGACCAAGAATCACCATTCTCCTTGCTCTGCAGGACACAGACACACAGTAGAATGAGCTGAAAGAAGTTATAGGAAGAACTCTGAAACCAGTTGAATATTAAAAAAAATGCTTCTCCCTACCATATAATAAAATAATAAGTTAAAAAACTTGAATTAAACCCCTTTTGTCCCAGGAAAGAAGGAAGTGGTGAACAGGGTTATTACATGTTATTCAGATGCAAACAAAAACAAAGGTATGTTTCATCACACTGATAACTTCAACACACCTTTCTGGGAACTTCTTTAGTAAGAACAGCATCTGAAACAAAAGTTTTGCTGCCAGCCAGTTCTTGGATAGCACTTTTCATCCTTGTCACTGCACAAAGTGCATCCTTATGAGGAACAAAATTAGAATCTTAAGGACACAAAGGAGAAGCTTGACTTGTTCTCAAACACAATTTGTCTCCAGGGTCCTGCTTTTGAGAGGATGCACAAAGGGCTTGCAGCACCCCAAAAGCTGAGGCAGCTCCTTCAGGCTGGCAAAGCAAAGCTGTATGATGAGACAGCCAAACAAAGCCAACAAAGGCTTCTCCCTTCTCACTTCCCTCCCAGAGAGATCTGTCCCCTTCCCTTGTACCAGCCACGCTACCCAGCCACATCTACAAGCAGAATCAGCATGTGAAGGTGGCTGAAAACTCAGGGACAATCCCTTCAACAGTAATAGCAAGGTGTTAGACTGCCTCAAACTCAACCAGACCCTGTCTCACCCCCTCCCATAAATAAGCTTGTCACTGAGAAGACCAACCCAAATGTCCCTGAGCATATCCTGCTCTTTATTTTGCTGCCTCATTAGTCCCCTCCATTGAAGCTGCAGCTTCTCAAGGACTCAGGAGTTTCATATTTTGTAGAGCACAGCAAGGCACAACTCACCTGGTTAACACTTTAGTGTGGGTATTGATTATACCAAGGGCTTCCTTGAAGTTCCCATTCTGGATAAGACACACTACTTTACACTGAAGTGCTGTCACGTCATCTTTGTTGATCTGCAGTACTGGAGAAGAAACCAGTTTCAACACAGTGATCCAACTCAAACACAGCCAGGCTTTGTAAGAGACTCACATTATTAGAGCTGCAAAAACCCATCCTAGAGAGTGGCCACATCAACTTACAGCATCCTGGCATGGCTTGCTTTGCCTTGGATCATGAAACAAACCCCAGCAGGATAAAAGAATCCAGTAGAGATCCTGAACTTACCAGAAGCAGGCACTGTGCTAACATGTCTGGAAGAGAGCTGCACATGTCTGAAAGAGGCTACACAGGCCTGGGCAAACCTTTCCTTGGCATTTCACTTCAGGCAAAGAACACAGTGCCAAGGCCCCAGGGCCACGTAAAGCACACTCAGGAAAGAAAACAGCTGGTATAGAAGAACAGTGTGGTTCTTGTCAGGGAGTCACTTTACATGCTAAAACTTTCTGTCAGTGGATGACAGTGAATGAGAACTAGAAGAAAGGCATGGGTTTTGCTATTTGATTTTTTTCAGGGATGCCAGCTTTTCCAGGACAGGAGATGAATCCCTACTGCCTACCAGCAGCAAAGACAGAACGTGTAATCACAACGTGCCTTATACTGCAATCCCGTTTTGGATGCCTAGCCACCAAAACAACACATCTCAACGTGAACTCTCCGTTTCGAGCAAGTTGTTGCTCCCAAGTCAGTTAGTCCATATGCACACCACCCCTCCTCCAGTTCCCGGGGGAAAAGCCCTCCCTCCTCCCATGATCAAAACGGAAGGAAAACCCACGAGTAACTCCGAGGGTTTAACCCACAGCAAGGGGTGCGTGATGCAACACAAGGACCCGACGGTCACGATACAGCAGCGGAGCCTGGGCCCCGGCCGCCCCTCTTCCCTCTAGCCCAACACAGTAAGATCCCCGCAGCCTTTGCCCGCGGCCCCGCTCCCGGCACGAACCCTACGGACGGACACCACCGCTCCCCGCCGCACCGCACCGACCCTCCGCAAGGCCAACGCGCCCGGGCAGAGACCCCAGACCGGCGGCGCGGGGCCCGGCACTGCCGCCGCACTCACTCTTATTGACGGACTTGAGTGCGCGGGCGAAGTCGCCGTTCTGGCCGCAGCGGTTCACCTCGCTCCACAGCCCCGCCGCCGCCGCCGCCCCCGCGGCCGCCGCCATCTTGGCACCGGGAGCAGACACACGTCGCGGGGGCGGCGCCGCGCCGGAAGCGGAAGGGCTGAGCGGGGCCCCGCCCCCGACGGGCGCTCGTGCCTTTCCGGCGGTCCCGCCCTGCCCGGTCCCGCGCTGGGCCGGTGCGCTGTGAGCGCCTCAGGGCCCGCCCTGCCCGGTACCACGCTGGGCCGGTGCGCTGTGAGCGCCTCAGGGCCCGCCCTGCCCGGTACCGCGCTGGGCCGGTGCGCTGTGAGCGCCTCAGGGCTCTTCCCGCTGCTGCCGGCAGAGGGGTAACCGGGCCAGCCCGGGCTCCGCACCCGGGCAGCCCTAGCGGTGTGCACAGACCGGGGAACGAGAGGCTGGAGCAGCGCTGCAGAAAGGGAGCTGAGGGTCCTGGTCCATGGCATTGAATGGGAGTCACTGAGCCCTGGCAGCCAGGAGGGCCAGCCCTGTCCTGGGAGGCAGCAGGCACGGCCAGGCAAGGGAGGGATTGTCCCGCTCTGCTCTGAGCTGGGGCAGCCTCACCTCCAGTGCTGGGGGCAGCTCTGGGTGCCACAAGATCAGAAAGACACTGAACTGTTGGAGAGTGTCCAGAGAACAGTGACGGGCCTTGAGAAGAAGCCGTATGAAGAGCGATGAAGGCCATTTGGTTTGTTCAGCCTGGAGGAGAGAGGGAGACCTCACTGTGGTCTTGAACATCCTCAAGAGAGGAAGAGGAGGGGCAAGTACCGACCTCTTCACTCTGGTGACAAGTGACAGGACTCAAGGAAACGGAATAGAGCTCAGCCAGGGAAGGTCCAGGCTAAATCTCAGGAACAGGTTCTTCATCCAGAGGGTTGTCAGGCACTGGAACAGCTCCCCAGGGAAGGGGTCATGGCACCCAGCCTGACAGAGCTCAAGAAGCCTTTGGACAATGCACGCGGGCACAGGGTGTGACTTTGGGGATTGTCTTGCACAGGGACTGGAGCTGGACTCAGTCATCCTGACAGGTCTCTTCCAGCCCAGCACTTTCAGTGATTCTACTGATTTAATTTGCTTTCATGAAAAAGCTCTGTAGATGTAGCACCTTAGTTATTGCCAAATAACTCCACTCCCCTTTCCATGTTTTGACCAAAGTGAGTATATGTGCAGAGAGGGAAAGGGTGATTGATCATCCTTAAGGGATTTTCCACCAACTCCCATTACTTTCTTCTGCCAGAAGACTGGCATCAGTCATCAGCTTTCAAATTTCAGAAATGTCATGATTACAAATATCACAAAGGCTGTGTAGTTTTTAAAATAAAAATTGCAGAGTTATAAATACATCAGAGGGTTAAGGTGGCCATAACTTTGTATAACACCACCCACATTTCAGGATTTGGCTTTCAAACAGAAACTGAAGGAGACACTGCAATGTGACACAACAAAGTCAACTCAGTGCAACTTGGACACTGGAGCCTCTCTTTATAAATCAGTCCCAGGTAAAAACCACAAATACTTGCTCTGAAGAACTAGTGAGCAGTCTGGTGTCATCTCTTCCACAGGAGTAACAACCACATTAAATAAAGGAAAAAGAACAATTAATACTTTAAACAAAATACTCTTTTTATTAGAGTATTTTTGATTAAACATACAGAACTCAAGATTGCTATTTAAAATTTGTATCACTCAAAGTTTTTCCCTCTAGAAGGATGGTAACACAATCTCAGTGCATATTATATGGAAGGATCATACCTCTCAAGTGTCCTGCTCATGAATCAGAGCAATACTGCATGTACTTGGTGTGCAAGCAAGGAGGGAGTGCTGTAATGCAATTAACAGACAAAAAATGCACCACCAATACATAGAGTCAGCTCCATGACCAGTGATCCAGAGAGTAGCATCACGTGGCTTCAGGAATGAAGGAGATAACAGTTCCTGACCATGAAAAAGGAATAGGTAACATCATATGCGTACAAGTCCTAGGCATTCCTCCTCCATAAGGACTGCGGGGGACTGCAACTTTAGCCACTGGTTTGGAAGATTTTTTGAAGCATCCATTGTACTGGGGGTGTGGGTGCAGAAATCTTGCTGAAAAAGGGAAAGAAACATGATCCTACAGCCCTTGAGCAGCTCCAAACGCCACCATCGCAGGCAGCCTGGCAAAGCACTTGGTTACACATGAAATACGTCTGCTCTGGAGCCTTGGCACCTGCTTGTTCCTCTGTTCCACACACAGGACATTAACAAAGCAGCATGTGGAGGGAGCTACAGCCCAGCTGCCCCCACCTGCCAGTATCAGTTCCTGGAGCACACTATCAGACTTTGTATACTCATATACATTTATGAACATATATATATATATATATATATATGTATGTATGTATGTATGCAGACTTTCTACTTGGTTTGCATCTGAGCACAAATATTACAGCCAAGACCTGCAGTTCTCTGCCTTTTCATACTGTTGAGCAAAACCTAAGCTTTCAATTACACATAGTTAAGTTTCATAGACTTATTTTTAAAGAATTGAAAAATACAGTTTAGAAGTAAGTTTGGTCAAGGTCATCACTGCACATGTACCTGCTTAAGTGGTACTCATCAACTGTGCTGTGATGGAATGTCCAATGGCAGATTTCCTCAAATGAAAAATCCGGACAATTGAGAGGTATGCAGAAAACTTGTCTTAAATACTTGAAGCTACATGTGAAATCTTACAGAACACAAGCTACAGTTACAGACATAACAATAAATCTTATTAACCAACAGTGCATAAGAACTTAAAAACAGTCAATGAAATCAGTTCAGCCAGTGACTTCCAAAAAAGTCGTGCCTCAGCTGCATTGAGGGGGAAAAAAACAAGAAAACAACCGGGGGGGCAGGGGGGCAGGAAAACTCAGGCAAGTTTAAGACAGTTTTAATCTACATTTTAAAAGCTGGTTTATTATATATTTTTTTATATATATATGCTATGTATAAAATAAATTAAAAAGGGAGAGGAGCAAATAGCTTTGTATATGCTTCAAATTAACACAGACCAGTAGTTCCATAAATGAACATTTTACCATTTTTGTGGTAAAAAGTTGACATAAAAGTTCAAAACCATACAATGCTTATAAATAGAAAGAGTTCAAAAGATACTTATTTTTTAAAAAATGTAATTTAAACATCATTTTCTCTTCCCCTACAATACACTTCAGTTTTGTATGTCAGCATCAATACATTTACAGAGTATTTGAATGTCACCTCCACAGAATTGATAACAAAGCAGGTAAAAGAGCTAGTGGTGTTAAAATTTAGGACTTCTCTCCCAAATAACTCTACCTGCTCCTCAGCCTTCTCCTGAAATGAAGGCTATCAACATTCATCACCCAGTCTGAGGTATGGGCAGAAGAAAATCTGCAACCGGTACTCTCCAACCCACCTTGCCTCTGCTAAAATATAGCAACAATCAATTGATCTGGCAATTGGCAATGGTGGTGGACAATCTCTTACTTCCATTCAGCTTGTATATAATTTAATCCTGGCATTTTAAAAAGAAATGAAACATAGTATTAATTCATAACTTAAAAAAAAAAACAAATAAAAACCCCACCAACAAAGAAAAACCCCACAAAAACCACTCAACTTTAAATCTCTGAAACTATGTTTAAATGTTGTTCCTGGTTTAAAGCTTCACATAAAACAATGGACAGAAGGATGACAATTTTAAACCAAGAGAGCACCTAAAAACATACCATAGGTAAAAATGAAATCAATCATCTCTCCACTTCATAAAAACGTAGAAACCCTGTCAGCAACAGTAGTACACTCAGAACGAACAACGTCAAAAGGAGCATCTAGAATACTCAAGAGGCTTGCTATGCTACTTCTCTTTATTGCCCATTCTCTCATTTGTATGGATGGCCACTGCATGACAAAATGCCTGTGGATAGTTCTCTGATCTTCCTTTCACCACTGCTGCCAGCTGAAGTCGTCATTGCTGCCAAAGACCAAGAAAAATCCTAGGATGGTGGCAAAGATGACTGTATTCCCAGTGAGAACGAGTGCACACGCGCCCCAGTAAATCTGTGAACAGGGGGAATTCAGTTAGACATGTTTGGAGCTGAACACTAACAAGACAAAAGGTAACATCTTTACTATCCCATTCTCAACAAAGTTCAGTAACGCATCCATGATGCAAGACGCAATACCTCATTATTTGTGGTTACACCAAGCAGGTTTACCCAAAATTACTTGACAAATTCACAGCCAGCCAAGCAGCACTGCAAGTTTCTTCTAGCTGTACTCAAAGCATTGGCTAGCTACAGGCACAACTGGTTTGCTATGCAAAGTAAGGTTAGACAACAGCATCAAACACATCTGCAGCCCAGCTATGCTGTAAGATTTTTTAAAACAGGTGTTTAAGGTCTTCAAAACGCCAGCAGATATCCCATTAACAAAAAAGGAGGTGAATGTTTTCACAGGAGAGTAAGGGGATTACTCAAAGGATGTGAGGCATTCCAACTGTCCATCTGAGCTGTTCTTGCCTGAAGACATTTATGAAAGTGCACTCCATGTTCTTTGACTTGGTAGTGCTTTCTGACATTCACATAAACAAAGTGAACTTGTAAAGTATTTTAGTGAAAAGCTCTATACTGGAAAATATGTAATGAGAACTTGGAAGTTTAAGAAAAATTATACCAATATCGCTTACAGTATCATTTACAGTGAGTATAAAAACACTTTTTTTTTTTATTCATGCTGCTTTAGCTCAACTACTCCACAAATTGTCTTCAAAGTATTCTTTACACTTCTATATTTGATTACTTTCCTGTTAAGTTTTCACAGTATTTTCTGTCTCATTTTCTCTGCATTGCATTGTTAGGCTTTATTCCATGACCATGTGAAGCAACTGGCAATCACAAATGTTCTGCCATGCTCCCACTTCAGTACTGATTTTTTTGCCAAAAAAAAAAATCTTATTCTGGTTCCAAAAGTACATAATTGTAAGAATTATTTATTTAGTGCACGAAAGCTTTACCTTCAATAAACAACCAAACACAAAGTTTTCTAGAAAAAAAAAAGGCAATCACAGGTTGAAATACTACTAACCAGTTCTGCTCTTGCAAACACTATGGGCAGCCCAAATGCTGAGACCACAATGCCTGTTGTAAGGAATATGGCCAGCTCCTTGCAGGCATTACTTGTAGCATCTGTGTCATCTACCAATCTTCTTGCTATGCAGTACGGGATAGGAGAAAGGATGTAAAAAAACAGAACAAACAGTGGCCAGTACTGGCTGAAAAAGAAAGGAGAAAAAAAGTTTTACTTAACTGGATTTACTTCCTGCTCCTCCTAAAATCCATGCAAGGCATTTTTCCCATCCAGCACCCCCATTTAGGACAGACAGAAAATCCCAGAGAAGGCAAATATTTTGACATTAATCCTACAGACCCTGTGCCTGAGTGGCTTCGGCTGACCTCAACAGCAGCAGAGTTCACTAACAGGATATTCACAAAGCAAGGCTGCACTAAGCAAGCCTAAATCTAATGCCACCTTACAAGGTGAGCTTAACTCCAAGTTTATCCTGTCAGTTGTACTTAGGGGATACCCTTGCAGCACCCCAGAACAGACTTCTCAGGCACACAAAGGCAGGTGAACATTGTTTCAATAAAACTTTACTGCATTGTTTGAAGGGCAACTGTATAAGGGTCTCCTTCCCAAGGGTTTGTGTCACCAGCGCTGGCTTCATAACAAAAGAAAACTGACCTAGGAATTCTAGTCATATATGTAGAAAGTGCAATTCACAACCCATAACAGGTCTATCAATAGGATATTTAATATTTATTCAACAGTGAATAAGTCAATTTAAAATCTTTTCTGTAAAGTCAGCATTCACTTGCAAAGAGTCAAAGCCATAGGCCTTACTATCTGAGTACTTGGTCTGCTACTTTGTATCTCCTGAAAACCAAGAGATAGGAATCGATATCAAGAAAGTACAGACAGCAGCTGCAATTACTCCAGATCTATATCACAAGTGTGGGACACAGCCAAGGATCCACCTGATAGTCACTGACAGCCCAGCTACCCCTAGGCAGCAACAGAAAATGCAAATCTTTCCCTGGATGACCCCCACTTGCTGCCCACCTCGAGAGATGCTGCTGTCTGAGGGTCACCCACAGCGGGACACAAGCCCAGAGAGTCAGGGCAACGCATCCTTTCACGGTTTGCAGCCAGGCCTGGTACTTTAACTTTTGCTGCCATTACTTTTTAGGATTAATTAAATCCTGGATGGTCTTTCTTTTTGTTCCCACCCCAACCTTTTGAAACAAAGGACAAAAAAACCCCAAAACAAACAAAAAAAAACCCAGCAAAAAAGCCCCAAAAACCTAAGGCCCCTCCTACACAGAGAGAACTTATCAATCCACCACTATGGAAGCGGGACTCCTGTGAAGTTACAGCCACACAAACAGAAGTAGAAGAACAGAAAGAGAGAGCACGGTACTTGTATTGGGGCAGGGCGCATCCGAGCATCAAGAACATCAGTCCGACCGCTCCCCCAAAGGACAGGCTGATCAGCGCTACAACGAGAACAAACCCAGGCAACGTGAAGGGAGCACCGCACCGCGCACGGCACCCACCGCCGCCCGCAGACCAACGCGGGGCTCAGCGCAGCCCCGGACGCCCGGCGCAGCGGGGGCACTCGGGGTGCCGCGGGGGCTCCCAGCCCCTCCCGCCCGGGGGCCCGTCCGGCTCGGCCCCTCCCCGCGCGGGCCGCGCGTGCCCGCCATTACCGGCCTCGCCCCGCCCCGTGCGCACCTTTGATTCCCGCCATGGCGCCGCCCGTCCCGCCAGCCGCGCGGCACCGGAGAGGGGCGCGCCGGGAACCGGAAATGCCGCGCGGAAGCGGAAGCCGTAGGGGCAAGGGGCGGGCACGGCCCCGTGACGCTCATACGTGGAGCGCGCGCAGGCCCCGCGGCGGCAGCCCCGCCCCCTCACGCAGCGCCACACCCTCGCCGCCCATTGGCCCCACGGCTCGGTGGGGGCGGGGCTTCTCCCCGGGCCCCGCGCGTTCCGGCGGGGGCGCCGCCCCCTTGGGTGACGGTGACAGCGCCCGGTGCTGCCATGGCGGGGCTCGCTGTGCGCCTGCTCTTCCTGCTCTGTGCCGCTGCGGGACCCGCGCTGGGCTGGGACCGAGCAGGTGAGACCCGCGGGGATCGGGGGGCTCAGCGCGGCCTCAGCCGCCCCTGCCGGCGCCTCGGCGGCTCCTCGCGGCCTGGCACTGCGCGGTGCTGCCGGTTTAGCGGCGGCTGGCACGGGGGAGGAAGGGCTTGTGGGGTTTGGGCTCCCTCCATACCGGCTTGTGTGGGAGCAGTGATCCCGCGCCGCGGTCAGTGGCCGCAGCCCAGAGCCGCCTCGGGAGGAAATGGGGAGCTCTGCCGTGTTTCCGTCTGGTGCGAGCTTCGTCCCGTAAAGATGCGGGCGTACTGCTCCCTTCGGCCTCCATCGGCAGCCTTCTCCTGAGAGCAGGCCCTCGTAGCCAAGGGGAGTGCACCTGCACAAGCGCTGACAAGCAGCAGGAAGAAGTTTTTCACTGGAAGGGTTATCAAATATTGGAATGGGCTGCCCAGGATGGTGGTGGAGTCACCGTCCCTGGAGGTGTTTGGGGAAAATCTGGACGTGGCGCTCTGTGCCGTGGTCTGGCTGATTGAGTTCTTTTATCGAGGTTGGACTCGGTGATCGCTGAGGTCTTTCCCAGCCTAATGGATTGTGTGATTCCTTGTGCTGCCTGTTTCAGGGAAGGTTCTGCTGCGGGAT
This sequence comes from Agelaius phoeniceus, assembly GCF_051311805.1. NCBI lineage: Eukaryota > Metazoa > Chordata > Aves > Passeriformes > Icteridae > Agelaius > Agelaius phoeniceus. The sequence goes on from NC_135268.1 coordinate 25,003,085, forward strand.
GTTGAGGCGCTCACTCTGCACAGAGGGCGGTACACAACATCCAGGCGGACAGCCTCGGTCCCTCAGCTGCAGTGCACGGGAGGCTCTGCGGGGTGTTCCCGTGTCCCTGAGGTTGTGCAGTGCTACAACAAAGGATGGGATGGCTACGATGTACAGGTAACTGTTTAAAACTTGTTAAACTCTCTATGAAATCGCTTTCCCCCAAGCTGGGAAGTTCTGAAGGAGCGAAGAGTAGTGAGCTAGGGTGTCAGTTCAGGTTAGTTCTTTTTGTTAGATGAACTCTTGCACTAAAAACTTAACCTAAATACTTTTAGGATTGGATTTTCCAGAACTACTGTAGTTATATGTTTCATATAGCTTTGAAGGAGCTAATGTAAAAGCACGGCATAGCAAACCTTTGTTGGTTTTAAATAAAATAGTGCTTGAGTTTATAAAATTAAACTCTTGCGAACCCCAGAGGATGCTTTTGAATTATTGCTTGTGAATTTCCATTTTTTATTAGCATGGAAAGGTCTTCTTAATATGTGCTTCACTTCAGCTCTACCTTTTAGAAACTAAATTTCAGACTTGCCTGACTTTCGCTTTTACCTTAGGGTGTGAGTGCTAGTCAGTAAATAGTCTTGACTTTCAGCTGTTAAAAAGGCTGCTGTCAATAGATAACCAGGAATCAAGGCTGAAAGTATTTGCTAAAACTGATACAGTATTGTGAAAGAACAATCAAAATTGGCAGTTGGTACTGCTGTACTGAATTACTAATTTAGAGACAACTACTTTCTTATTTCCTCTCCAAAATACATGTCACATGCCATTAGAGATCCCTTTGTTTGAGTACCTCAAGGGAATGTGAGCCTGAGGATCCACCTGTGTTCAACCAGACAGTCCCCAACATAATTGTTAAGTGTTGCATATGGATGCCTAATGATGTTTGTCCCAGTTTCTTTTGATTTCTGCACAGACACAAATGGACACAATGGTGCCCTGGATCTCAGGCTCACGTGGTATGTTTTCATGAGTTTGCACAGGACAGGCATTTATTACGTAGCTGTTGCACAGGGTACAGCACATTTTTTAGAAGTATTGCTGTATCTCAGGAAGGGATATTTGAAAAATGTATTCAGTGAAGAAAAGACTAAATCTTCCAGAGCTGCAGTTCTTCAGTGTTCTGAAAGATAATATCTCTTTTAAGTTTTAGGATTTAAAATTCATTTAAACATAAAACTCCTACTCCTTTTCAAAATAGGAGCACACAGAGATTTCTTACCTATGGCCCATAGATGATTTGTTAGCAGTTACAGCTTTATTTCAAGGTGTATGTGGGGAAGCAGGTGGGTGTTTTCATCTTTGGGGCAGTATGTTTTACTTTGTGTTGTGTTTATTTTTTCAGTGGCAGTGCAAAGCAGACCTGGAAAATGCCTACCGTTTTGGAGAAATGGAAGTGAGCTGTGAGGGCTACGATTACCCGGATGATCCTTACATACTAAGAGGCTCCTGTAGTTTGCTGTTCAAGCTAGAGCTGACTGCAGAAGGTGCAAGGAAAGTGAAGAACTCTGGAAGCTTTGGCTCTAGCTATTACCAGTCAAGCAAAGATTATTCTGATTCTGGTTCTGGAGCAATTGTTGTAATTGTTCTTCTCCTTCTTGCTTTTGGAGTTTACAAGTTCTTCCTCAGCAACCAGCAGTCTCAGCAGAGTTCTGGGGGCAGTGATGGCTTCTCTCAGCCCTTCTGGCAGAATCAGCAGGCACCTCCTCCTCCTGGTTTTAAGTCCACCTTCACAGGTAGGGCTCTGAGCCATTTACAGTATTCAAAAGAGCAAGCAGGATTGTCTTGTTTTATCTGTGGAAAGGGAAAGTGGGATAGAGTTAAAACCACAGCATTTGCAGGCAGCTGCCGAATTGGCTGCAGAGCCTACAGCCAGCTTTGTGTTCTGCTCTTTGTTCAAAAGATGAAATAAGGGCTTGGCTTTCCACAGGCTTTCAGGGCAGGCTGCCCTCTGAACCTTTGCAAAGCTAACTCCCCATGCTCTGCAAGCATTCTTTTCATCACCTGTGAAATAGCAGGATTGTGATGGGGAGAATAATTGTCATAGGTAATCTGGAAAAGAGAATGTTCTTACACAGCCAGAAACAAAGCCATGCCAAAGGAGCACTCTGAAACTTTACAGAACAGCCTTTCAGCCCTGATTTCATCAACCAAGCAGTTGATGGGGTTGAGTATCATGTACCAGTCCTCTGTTTAACAGGGCTGAAAGATTTGGTTCCCAAAGCAGAGGACAGTGTCTCTGAACTGTCATTAGAGGGTACAGCATCTGAGTCTCATGTGTGGCCTTTCATTTGAAGTTGAAAATTACAAAAGCAGTGACAAGGCTCCTGCTGGGAAAAGAGGCAATTTTTCTTTTCCCAGAAAACTGGTGTCTTCTGTCACAGAGTAAGTTGTCTTCCTTAGGCCATCATAGTGTCTCAGGGAAATAAACATTACTCATCTGGTGTCTGACTAACTCAGTTAACCCTGTAAACATGCAAGCTGCTCACAGCACTGGAACTTAAATTACATTCTCACATTCTCACATTATATAATTTCTTTCCTTGTTTTGTTTTTTTGTTTTGTTTTTGTTTTGGTTTTTTGTGGTTTTTTGTTTGTTTGTTTTTTGTTAATAGAGAAGGGGTTTTGGCAAGGAAATATGTAGCAAGGATTAGGTTTATTTGTCAAAGTTCATAGTTTAATAATGCTTATTAATGCTTTCTCCGAGTTTTGTTCAAACAGCTTGGCCAACAGAGGGTGCAGTGTAATTCTTTTGGATACCCTTGTGCAGGGCGTGCACAGCAGAAACTTTCGGCTGTACCTGCACCAGAAAATTACAGGGAATCTGCTTCTGTTGGCTTTACAAATTGGTTTGCATGTGGTTACATCAGACTGTCTGTCTGTGCTGCGTGGGCATCAGTGGCCATGTGTGGGCATGGCACTGGCTGCACTGTGGTGGTCAGCAGGAGCCCTGGCCATGACACACAGCTCTGTCACACTGGGCACAGGAGAAACAATGAAGGGTTATTTTCATTTTTTTCTCTTCAGTTCCGTGTCAGTTAATTGCCCCAATGCATTTTTCTTTGCAGGAGTCACAAATCTAGCAAAGGCAGGGCCTTGAGAATGTTTTCTTGAGGATTGCTGAAAACTTAGACACTTAAAATACACATTGGGAACCATATAATGCTTAGCTTGTGATGTTTTTAATAAGTCATGTCAATGATTTGTCTTTGGATTTCAGGCAAAGTAAGGAGGAAAACTGAAATGTGGAGCCAGATTAAAACTACTAAGTGTTAGGCTACATCATGCATTCAGTGTCTGCCTTACACTGTGGGAGCAGAGCAAAAGCACAACTCTGAATGTGTATGTCCATGTGTTCCAGGAATGTATTAGTCTTGGACAGTAACAAAGAGCAATGTTGTTCACATATTGCAGTTAATATTTAATTTGCCTCATTTTAAATCCCCTTAACATGCAGAATGTGTCCTGTGGAACTTGTTTAGCTAGACTATCTTAATTAAATTCTGCTTTCTCTCAGTTAGTTGTTTGACATGATTCTTAATGTTTACTCTAGCTATTTAAAAAAAATTACTTAGTTTTCTGAGTCAGTGTTCAGTCATGGTGCTTTTGAACAAATGAGTTGGTTCATCTCTGATTAACATTGATTTTGCAGAAAATTAAGTAATTTTTTGTTGTTGTTGTTCCAAATCAGCATAAATTAGTAGTATATCATCCCAATGAGAGTTTATATTTCTCCCCACACATTCTAAATGAAATTCAATATCAAATCCAGTCTAGACTGAAACTGATTGTTTCAATATTGTTTTATCTTCTATGACTTCAAACAACCCATATCAGTTTGAAGACAAACCAGGCCCTCTGATTTTTACCTACGTCATCTCTGGCCCAATTGTTCAGGTGGGCATGTTTTAGGGAGTCCCTAATGCTATCTTCAGGTTTTTTTATACTTCCTTATGTGTTAAACCCATGGTTGAGCTTATTCTTGCATCCATGATTTTTGCTAGACCAGAAAAATTATTCTACTTTGAGTTTGTATTTTCTCTTTTTCTTTCTAAATGGAAAACATTCATTCTGGCTCAGAACCTCATGTTATGTGCAGGTCACAAGTCAGAAAATTTGTGACTCTCCTTCCCCCACAACCTACTTGAAATGCTTGCACTTTCATCAAGGTATTTGTCAAGCTTGGCGACTCATGCATAATGAAAACTTTGCAATGTGGTTGCAGTTAGCTTGGCTTTTGATAACAAGTGCCAGACTAGGATTACCAGGAACAATACCAGTAATGTCAGCGTTACACTGAGCCACTGTGACTCAAACTGTGCAGCTGTGCTCAGTGAGATTAGGAGCTCTGTGTCTTTGTGGTTTGCTCACTCTGCACTGTTACCTACTTGATTTGTGTTCCTGCATCTGCTTCTGGCCTGCTCGGTGACCTTCAGCAGATTGTTCTTTCTTAGTTTCTTTTTCTATTTTTACTCTAACTTGTCTGTTTAGGGACAAGGCAGGGACTCTTTCCATGTTTTGCAAACATCAGGGTTGTGAGATGAAGTGGAAGCAGATTTTTAACATAAAACTCCTTATAGTAGTGTTGGTTTATATGGGGTGTCCTGCTTTCTGAAATATGAGGCCTTTCAAGTTAAGCTTGATCGAAAATCTGCTGAAATCAGGACCAGTTTGTTTAATTTTCCATTATCTTTAACAGGAGAGAATTTTGTTGCAACAGCTGGCCTGAGGATTAGTCTGTTACTAACTTATGCTTCCTATTTTCATTTTGTTTAAGATGACAACAGCTTTGGAACTCATTCCCATCATGGAACCAGTTCAGGACCAGGATTTTGGACTGGATTAGGAGCAGGAGGCTTGCTAGGCTACTTAGCAGGCAGTCACAGGTAAAATATACATACTATCAGATTTTAAGCATTTAAGCTTTCAGGGGGTATGCCATGTACTTTTTGACATTGTTTTTAAGATTTCAGACCTGTGTCATTCAAATTATAAAATCCTATCACTAGAAGAATTTTGGGCAGCTGTTTGCAGCTCCAGGACCAGAGAAATTTCAAACATGTTTCTGAGGCAGAATTTGAAAGACTGAGGTACTTCATTCTGCTTCCTCTGACCTGGCATGATGGCCTGCAAAATTAAATTGAGCATTTAAACAATTTATCTGCAGAATGCCTTAAAACGCACATAGTCATATTAAGCATATAATACTCTGTATATGGATCTCTTGTATCAGTGTCATCTTTCCTAAAATAAGTCTGGATGACCATATTTGGTATAGGCTTTTAGACATTCAGAATGCATCATTTTTAGATTAACAGTTTAAAGAGAGCAATTGCTGCCATTTTAGGCTTCACTGGAGAAAATATGAGATTCCTGCAGGGAATGTTCAGATCCTAAGCAGCTTTCTCTATTTATCAAATGACTTGCCTATGTATCAAGTCTATTCCTGTAGAAATGTAACAGATTAGAGAGTAAGATATATGGACAGGAGTGCTAAGCACCTGTGTGGTAAAGTTGTGGGCTGTTTTTAATAACAGAAGCCTTATATTAATTCTGCTAAGAATTTTTCTAAGGTATAATGTGTTAAAGTTTCTATTGGCCTGGTATTTCTTAAGGCTTTAATACATGACTCTTGTGTTGAGGCATTCTATTTATGTAGTATCTATATACAGGTTAGTTCCCTGATTTCTGTACACACCCCCATTTCAGTAGGCACAAATTATTGCTCAAGATTAGAGATCTAACTAAGTCCAAATACACAAACAAATCTCCTAACTTGAGCTTCTTTTTGTTTAAAACAGTCTTCGGTCCACTATTGTTTAATTTGGTTTCTTAGGCTTTTGAAATTATGTGCTGCAAAATGCTGGTGCCAGGAAGTGTGAGAGAGCTGTTTGTAAATTTCAACAGCAGGAAATTCCATATCCATGGAAGCAAGTAATTTTAAGTGAGTGAGTCAAGGACCATGATATGTTAGTGTTACTGATATGACCTTTTCAAAAGAATTAACAAAAGGATGTTTTCTCTTGCCAAACATGGCTGGGATGTAGGTGATGCCAAAATGCATTTAAACTTCAGATTTCAAACTTCTTTCTTGTCTGATGGAATTTGAGGTCAAAATTTCAGAAAGAAAATTTTCCTCATTTGCAGTTGTTAGAATTCCTTAGCCTGAAGAATAAAGCCTAATTTCCTTTTGAAAGTCTACAGATTATGAAATCACAGCAGTGGATGTCCTTGCTCTCAATGTGTTAAATACATACATTAAATAGGAATATTTGTAGCTTTGAAATAATTGCTTACAGTTTTCCCTTGGAGATGCAGTTCTTTTGTTTGGAATGGTGTCTTCTTAATTTTTCCGAAGGGCACTAATGAAGCCTTCCTTCTATTCTGTTTCATGGCAGAGCGCAGCCGCGTTCCCCATATCACAGTATGTGGACAGATCCCACAGCTGTACCTCCTATGTATGGGCACTCAAGGAATTCCACAGAAGGCAGCAGCTCAGGAACAAGAACTGCTTCTGGTAAGGCAAAGCACCTTTTAATTTCCTGAAGCTCAAGGGACTTTGACCTATGAAAAACATGCAGCTGTTAGCTGCGGTTCAACAGGCATCCTTGTTTTAATTTAACAGTTGGTGTAGATGGCATGTAACAATGTCCCTTCCTTCCATTCCCTATGGAAGTAGGGCAGCTTTGTGGGGCATGAAATTCCCCACAGGCTGTGGTGGGCATGGCAGCATCAGCATCGGGCTTGTCTTCACTGGCAAGGTGCATTAGTTTAAGGCTTTCCCTTTTGATGAGCACTACGTGTACTCTTCTCTAGCAAACATGCACAGACATGTTCTCTGTAGAATGCAGGTTGTCTAATCTGCAAGAGCAGAATAGTTTCCAGGCCAGTCAGCCCACAGTTGCTTGCTGTTCTCCTTCATGTGGATATGTTTACCTCATCTCCCTTGCCACCTTTAGCATTTTTAGAACTAGAGAGTTCAATGGAAAGGCCATGGTGGAGCTGACTCTTTTTTTTTTTTTTTTTTTTTTTTTTTTTTTTTTTTTGCAGGCTTTGGGGGCACGAAGCGAAGATGAAATCCTTAACATTATTACATCAGAGCGGTTGAACTAAATCCTGCTGTGTACTTGTGCTTCTTTTAATAGTAGTATACTTCAAAAATGCATATGAGCTATGAAGGATTAGGCAAAGAATTCCTCACTTTCTCTGTGGACTCTCACTGCTATTTAGGGTATGACAGGTGCTGGAACATCCACTATTTCAGATCAGCATCCCCTACAGAAAAAGCTCATCCAGGTTAAGAAGAATGATGTTCCAGTGACCCTGTATCTGTCTGTACTTGAGGCCCCAGTGATAGCCTTACCAGATTTTCAAAGCTTGTATCTTACTACTCATGTTCTGGGCTTCATTTCATTTGGTCCAGAATTTCTGATAATATTTTTCCTCTTTTCTGGTAGTCCAGCATCTACCTGATATGTAAGGAATGCTGTTCTTGGAAGCTATTGTTGTTTGCCTTTGCAGAATTAATGTGAACTTTACTGTAAGTGCAGTCAGCTACTCAGGTAAGTGTAGGAGTTCTTCCTCAGTGGACAAGAGCAAAACTATGTATAAAGAGATTAACATTAGTATGTTTGTATCTCTGCTATGTGACTGTTGAAGCAAAAATGTGCAGATGCATGGATTCTCCATGTTATAGAGTTTATCCAAGGTGACTCTGCAAACCTGGGGAACTTTGTCTATAAGTTAATGTGGGTAAATAAATAAGTAACCTGGAAATCTTGACCTTCTTCTGGAAGACTGAGGTAATTTAAATTCAAGTGATTACAGATGTTTTGCCTGCATTGAGGCCACAGATTTTCCTTTTAATGGTGGATGTTGGCAATGAAATGAAAACTTATAATGTGAATGGTCTGTCCTGCTAGATCACCTGTCCAGGGCACAGTAAAAAAGGTGCTCATTGCAAAAGGGAAGGGAATGTTCTTACTGCAGAGATGATAGAATCCCTGGGACACAGCAGGCCTTGATGCCAAGCTAAGAAAGAAGTTGGATGTCTAACAGCATGTAAACTTTCCCAAATGTGCTTTTTAAAAACAAAGTGCTGTTGAAGAGTGGGAAGCAGAGGGGCCTTGCTTTGTTCTGTGATGATCTTTTGGTGCCTCTATGAAGTGTCATACAGTTCTTGGGTGACTTATTCTCTCCTGGAAGAGGCATTGCTGGATAACAAGCAGAGAAATTTCTCAGGATTGTGGGGAGAGGGGAAGAGTGAAGAGTGGGGTGCTTGATCACCAGCTCCTGTGCAGAGCCCATCCTAGCAGAGTGTAGAAGTGTTTGTGTGGCTGCAGCTCGTGTATGCTGGCAGCAGCCAGAGAAGCGCTGTCTTTCAGCCTTGGGAAAATACTGTGTTGGGAATTGATAGCAGCTGTTACAGCAAAAGCAAGACACTGTTCAGCTGATACAGGTTGCATCTCCAGAAGGAGATTAAATAGGTCTGGTTAGTCCAAGAAAGTGACTTCAGCAAAACTCAGGGAAAAGCAGCCATGTCCATTCATGACTATAGAACATTAGTTCGTATGTTAACACCCAAGTTCAGTATATGATTTAAGCAACCAAAAGAGAGAAATTCAAAAAAGAAAAGAAAAAAATATACAAGCAAACCAAACCAGCAAATCCCAGAAATCTTTATGAAGTCAACAGCCAGAAAAAGTGCTTCATGAAAAAGTTCTTGTACTAAAAGTGTTATCAGTTTCATTTGATACATTCAGAATAACTTGAGAGTGAAATAGTGGTTTGCTTCTCAGAGCTACCTGAGGGTTGGGGAAAAATAACTGTGAACTTAAAAAGGGAAATGACAAAGACCTTACTCATGGCCTCCTAGAAAGCTCTGCCTTTTATGAGAAGTCCATGGTAAATCTCTTTTCTTTATAACAAAGTGTAGCAGAAGAATATATTTTAAATATGGAGTTCTTACTTATTTCTAAGTGAATGCAGGTTAAGCTTGTCACAGTCAATATTTGCTTTGCCAACTAATTGCATAACAGTGAAACTGGATTTTTTCTAACTGGGTAGTTGGAAGCTAAAGTTTGCTCTTAAGTTACAGTGTGGTATGAAATGTTTTAGACAATGTTTTCATTTGTATTTATGTATTTATAGTTTCTGCATGAAATGTGCAAAATAAATCTGATACATAAATCTACTATAGCTTCTGAATCTGTTTGGATATGTTTGCCCTTCCCTCTGATAAAGGAATGAAATAGGTGAATAAGGAGTATTTTTGTCTTTAAATCACTGTCTTGAGGCCTGCAGGGATGGCATTGTTTGTTTTCTCAGAGTTCTCTGTCTCATCATCCACTTCCTGGGTAAATAATATCATCCTTTACCCCCAGATGCAAAGTGGGTAAGCTGTATGTTGTTTCAATAAAATAAACCAATACTGGGAATAGAGTTATTGTATTGATTATGTTTTCAGTAACAAAATACTGAATCCTATAAGGGATTGAAGGCTTTCTTGTACATCAGGGCTTGGGATCTCAGTCTGCAGAAAAGCTCTGTTATGTCAGCATGTTCCTGGTTTTACAAGGTGGTGAGCTGAACCCTTCAAAAGAATTTATGATCACTGCTGCTGTTCTGGTTGTGGGCAGAGCAGAACTCAACACAGGGATAGCCTAAGCTGATGTATTGGCTTCTTACACAGAGGATGTGTCACTGCTGAACAGAGACATGGTCTACACAGAGTTCAATGTCTTGGCAGTTGTAAACTGGGGTTAAATGAGGGCCTGCAAATTCTGCTGTCAGTGTTTCCTTCGTCAAATGCTGCTGATGCTTCTGAGTGAAAAGAACTCGTGGAAGGCAGCTTAGGGCTCATACTTCTGAGACCTTGAGCTTCCTTCCTGAGCATCAGATCTGGAAGGTCCAAGTCTCCCTTCTGCTCCTGAGCAGGGCTCTGGCAGCATCTTCACAGGAGCTTCATAGTTGCAAGGCATGTGTAAATGCTCAAACTGTTAAATGCTGTTGCAGATAGTTGCAATTCTGTTTGGGACCTGGGACCAGAACTGCTTGTACTCTGACAATGCTTCCATCCTCACACAAAGCTAAAACTCATTACAGAAACAAAACTCCTGGTTTTACAGCTGACTTCCCATGAAGCATGTGATGAAAAAAAAAATAGATGAACAGAGATAAGCTTTCTCTGTCTTGTGACTCAGCTGCCAGGTCAGATCTTGGCTAGTTCTGCTGAGTCTCATGCTGTGCACCTTGCTCTTTTCCCTGGGCGCCATGTGTGTGTTTGACTTAGCACCAAGGCAAGATGGTAGGTGGTTTGTTTGAAAAATACAATTCTTCCATGGTCATCACTTTACATCACTGACTTCCAAAAAGGGAATTAAGCCAGGTGGTATGATTTCCAGGACTAGGAGTTGTTGCACAGAGAATTGCTGAAGTAAAGTAGCAAGCAATACCTACCTGCCTGCACAGCTGTCTAAAAGCTGAAAATGCAGCACTTGCACATAGACTGTTGTCCACTTAGCACTGATTAAAAGTGATGTATTTTTTCTTCCTTACTAGAGCAGATTTGTATTCTTAATATTGTCAGAATCCCTATCAACCTGTGATTGTGGTACAGAAATAGCCCAGCTGCCTGTGAACTAAGGCATGTGAGCAAATCCACATTAAAATCTCACAGCAATGCAATCTGTACCAGCAGACAATGCTGTTGTGTCCTGTTGTGTCTATTGAAACATAATGTCAGGTCCCTCCTTCTCCTTCTGTACCTACTGGGGTTGAGTGCTGTGTGGGAGCGGCTCCTTATCACTCAGCATATTTTGCTGGAGCCTTCCTCTTCAGCCAGGTCTTTTGCTTTCCTAATATTGTGTGTAGCTGCAGTAGTCCTCACTTTCTTATGCCTCTTTTTCTGTTGCAGGTGTGATTTGCCAATGCTAATGAAAATAAGCAGCAGACTCCCTTTATGTGGCCTATGTATATTATCTCCTGCTCTCTTCCATTTTGTGGTTCCCTCTGTTCAGGCTGGGGGTCATTGTTTCTTTAGCAAGGAAAGGCTGAGCAGTTGTAAAAAGTGCATTGAGCTGGGAATGGATGGAGTAGATAGTGATGAAGTCAAGGGAGCCAACTGTCAGGCTGTGAATTGACCTGTGTGGGCAGTATGTCTGGAAAGACATTATTTTAGCTTTCTGTCAGAGAAGCATTTTTGTCAAAGGTACAGAATGGCAGCTGGGGATTGGAGCAGATCAGAGCTGGTGAACTGGCTGCAAGGAGAAGACCTGAAAACATTCTCTCCATCCTAACTTAGGAATGATGTAGCACCAGGAAGCTGGCCTAGGATGTGCTAGCTCAGCCACTCCACAGTCATGCCATTGCAGATCCTGTGGGTAGATGTATGTTTAAAGATACCAGGTGCTTCTGAAAATGCCAAGCAGAAGAAAGGTGACTTGGCCCTGCATCCATGTTTCTTTCCTTCTGCAGCGTGGCTTAGAATGAACAGAGAAGGCCAAACATGGAAAGAGCAGCAAGCAACTATGACAAAGGGTAACAAGTAGCCAAAGCAAAGCTTGCAGGTGAAACCTGTGTCCTAGTGTGTCCTGCCTGCTCACTTCTCACACAACAGCAGGAAATAGTAGGCAGTTCTAACAGCTGTTATATCAGGATTATTTTACTGAGTTTTCCTCCATCCCTAAAGTTAAGTCCTACATGCAATTGCCAGTAGTAGTACATGCAATTACCAGATTGACACCTTTTGCTCTGAGGGCCATCTGAGCCATTCCATAATTCAGACTTCAAACTACCCTCTGTGAAATTTGGAGAAGACAAATCACTGCCTGCTTAAAGACCAGAGTCTCTGAAGTACTGCATAGGGAACTTTTCCTCATTTCCTGCATTTGCCCTGACTTCCCTGGCATCAAGACTTACACAGTCTTTGCTGTGCAACTTTATTTAGATGCCATTGTGTGGGATCCTCTGAGACTTGGCCTTGAGATCACAGCCCTGACATCATTGTTTCTGTAAGCCTTCTTCTCTGTGCCTCCTGTGTCCTTGTAATCAGTATGTGGGGATGTCTTTATCGAGGCAGCACTGGAATTACCAGCAATCCAGAATACCTTTTGCTGCTGCTGCTGCTGCATAATGGGAGTTATTCATCTCCCAGTCAGCTCCTGTAGTCATTTTCATGTCATTTGGCAGCTGTAAACATATCACATCTGCTTTAATAGACAGACAACAAATACAGCTGGGGGAAGAAAAGGGAAAAAATGTGCAATGAATGTAGAAAAAATGTTGAGTTGGAACAATTTTGCAGAGCTAACCTTCATCATGGGATTACTTTCTGAACATCCTTCTCCGGGAGTTGGATGAGCACTTTATTGATGTGGATTTAAATAATGCCAGCAGTGTCTTCTGCACTGCAGAAGTAGGAGACTTAGAATTGTAACAGGTTTGGTGTTAAACAAAGTCAGACTGTTCAGAGCTTTTTGTAGTTTGATGTACAGCTTGCAAAGAATTGGTAGCAGTAAATATGAGGTTAGGTCAGCATAGAAATTCATGTGGCTTTAGCATAGGCAGAAACAAACTGATCTGTGCTATTTCTGAAACTGAGGTAAAAACAAGCTCCAGTCAGTCTGAAACAGCTTAGAAGGTTGTTCCTGTCTTTGCTTTGAGCTGAGATCCTGTTCGGCACAAACTGTCATCTGCTGCTGACAACAACTGTCAGCACTGAAGTCCTCCTTCCCTTAGGTAGGCAACCCCTCCATCCTCATTCTGACTATTAGAAAATCAGCCACCCCCCTCTGGGTCATAGTGCAGTGTGATTCTGAATTGGCAGGCTTGGGTGGTTAATTCTACATTAACGGGTGGAAGGATTTATTTCCTTTTTAACAAGGAGCTGGAGATTAGGCTGTAACTAAGTGAATGTGTATAGAGCTGAAAGAGAGTAAGCATAAGTGATGAGAGGAAGACCACACTTGACTTGGGTAATCCAGTTTCACCTAAGATACTAGTACATTCCCTTTAGCCCAGCTGATGCAGCTGCTAAAGGGGAGTTAGTGTTTGGGCAGATACTGACTTTTAAATTGCAGAGCTGCTTTGGACAAAACTGAGAAACAGAACTCTCTGCAGCAGCTGAGAGAGAGAATCACAGTGTGAACCATCCTCCAAGGGCGTTCAGCCTGGGAAGAGGAGGGGGGAACAGGAAGTCCTACACACAAACCAGTGAGTGTTTCTGGCCTGAACCTGCTACCGAGGCATCTGTGCCTCTCCAGTCTTTGTTTGCTTAAGCACCTGAGAGGCCTCATGAAGCCATGAGTGCTACCACTTAGCCTCAGCTTGGCATACTTCCAAGCAAAGAGGCTGTGGGTGAGGGAAGATTGTTTGCTGACCTTTGGACAGCATGTCAGGGGAGGCCCAGGAAGACAGCTGAGCTACAGGAATTTGTCATGCCCTGGAATGCCAAATAAATTAAGGGTACGGAACAATCAGCAGCAGAGACCTTTAGAAGGAGATGTAGAATGCCCTGGTGGAGCCGGTCAGCACACTGGAGGCTGTTCTTGTACACAGTGGCTGCAGCAGGCTGGGGCAGCTGCATCCCATGGTCTGCATGTGGCTTATGAAGGCTGTGTTGGTTCAGCTGCTGGAGCAGTGCTGGCCAGTCTCTTGCTCTCCCTCCAAATGCACGGCCTAACCATGCATTTTCACAATCTTGCCAGCTCAGAGATCACGTGCACTTTTATACGCAGGCAATCTGGTTTATGAAACTTTGTACCACAGCACATTCTAAATGCCAAAACTAAAGATGAAAAGGAAAGGACTGGGTTATTTTACATAAAAACAATACATCAGCTACTGAGCCATTGCATGACTTCTTGCTGAAAAATCCCTGGAACTTGAATTCCAGAAGCAGAAGGTGTTAATGTTAATGGCCTCCATCAGAGTCAGGGTACTGGGGTAGGCAGAGCTTTCCTCCAAGGCAGTATGGCAGCTCTTACATCATTATCTATGAGGATAAGGTTCTACTTATCCTAGGCACAGCCTCCTAGCACAGAAAGGTAATGCCAACTGAAAAACACTTTGCCCAGACTGGAAGAAGAAAAGGATGGATCATACTGGGCAGCATTTCACCTCCAATAAGACATAAGGGGATTCCCTTCCTGCAGGTCCCCCTGACAAAAGACTGTGGGCAAGGATCAGTCTGCAAGGATGGATGGGAGGTGGGTTTTCTGGTTCCTTTCTTACCTTGGGGGAAGAGGTTTATTAGCTTAAGATGAGCTGCAGATACTTGAAGCAAAAGAGTGAAAAGGGAGACATTAATAAGGGGGGTCAAAGGTGAAGGGCAGCTGTCAATGACAGCTTTTGTTTTGTTTGTTTTCTGGGTTTTTTTCTGGCTTCCCGTTAAGAAAAAAATAGGGACAATAGGAAAGTCATTTTCTCTGAGTAGAGCAGTACATTTTCCATATTTAAAGGAAATGTTAGGCTTTGCTTAAACCTGAGCTTTAGCTAGTGTTGTACTGCACCAGTGAAGCCTCTCTTGAAACTGTACTGCAACCCCATAACTTACTCTGAGAGCAGAAGGGCAAGAAACACCCTTGGGTGGTTTTTTGAGACAATAAGTGGGTGTCCTACATGGTGCAGCTTTCCTAGCATGGAAAGCCACGGCATGGTCAAGTGTTGAACATTTGAAAAAGCACATACAACTGCAGGGGAGTGCACAGAGAGTGTGCTTGGGAAAATGCTCATACACTTCACTGATTCTTAGGGATTATTTCAGGCTAGTGAAACGATGTTTCTGTTGACTGAACAATTACTGGAGGCAAAGTGGAAAGGTTTATATGTTTATTTAGGCAATGTTTTCAACTTTTCCCCTCAGAACAGTTGCACTGGTGCAAACAGCAAAGGGTGGAGAGCTGGCCTGGAGAGAATGCTGGAAGTTTTTAAAGTATTTTTTTAGACTTATTGCATGATTTAAAGTACCCTCCCCTTGCAACTGTACAGTCCTGAACCCCTTTTCCAGTCCTGGTACTGGAGGGGTACAGCTCTTCCAGAGAGACAAACTCAGTAAAATATTGCCTGCTTGTCAGAGGGTGAGCTGGCACTTAGAGCAGGTAGAATGGGCAGTGGCTGCTGCTCCAGGAAAGATGGGCAAAGACTCAGTGAAGGAGGAAACAGAGGAATAAAGGTCTCAATTAAGAAAGGGGTTAACATCCCACATGGGTTTGGCTGAGTGACATTTACAAGCCAGTGGTCATAGGAAGCCTGGAGAGAAGCAGGAGCAAGGGGACTGTGGCTTAAATGTAGAAGTGTTTAAGAAAGTTAGGTGGGATTTCTGAAGCTGAGGTGAATAAGACAGACTCTTCCCAGTGGGATTTATTGAGAGCTGACATGCAACACAGAGTTTGAGTCGCTGGGAACTCAGGGGAAACCAAGGGTCAGGACTGTGGTCAGCTGACCTCCATCACACAACCACATGTTTCTTCTAAATGGGGCCTTCCTCCTCCCTTGCTCTTCCTCTCACCCAGAAATTGTACATTACATCTTCTCTCCTTCCCACATAATCCCTGTTGTTGTCAATTAGCCAGTGGCAAAGCACAGAGGGCTGTTGCTTAAGAAACAGTTGCTCATCCAGGGAGCTGTTGTAAAACATCAGGCACATCATTCCCTATCCTGTCATCACCCAAGACAAAAAATGTGCATGTCCAAATCCAGTTACACCAGTGCTCCCATACGAGAAAGGCTTTTAAAAACAGTTTTATGAGTTGTTGCAGCTGGATGTCTGTTTAGGCTGTGGCACTGTAATTCCAGGCACAACATTACCCACCCCTTCCAAACAGTTACTCGGGCAACTTTAGTTTTAGAAGCCAGGAATTGATGCAGAGGATGAGGTGCTGTGTGCCTAGCCCTGACACCCAGCTGCACAGCTTTCAGCTGCAAACTTGAGATCACGTGTTCCACAGCACTTGGTACCTACTGCCTCTCCCTTCCATGGACTGAAATCATGTGGTACCAACCACATAAATGGGAACTGTGTAAAGTCTGATGGCACAAAATTAACTGTTCAGAGCATCTTGAAACAAACAGGACCTGACAGGATGTGTTTTGTGCCAGGTTCGTGATTTGAGTCAGATGGCTTTGGTGGATTAGGTCTGGCAGTGGCAGCCTGAACACTGGGTTTACTGCTTGGTAAAATCCCAGCCACAGCAGTTGGAAACAGTCTTATGTTAGAACCTAAAGATGTTTTGAAAAGACTGTGTTAAAATAGGTACAAATATTAAGGCTGATTGCTCGTAGAGAAATACCCTGTGAGTAAAAAAGGTAACTTTCAGTAAATATCTTTTTGAAGAGTCTTAGCCTTCTTTGCATATGATATTTTGTACTGTATGAAATGGTGGCTTTGCCAAAGTTTGCCCCTTCAGAGTATCAAATGCTCCCCAAGAAGGCAGCAAAGTCATAACAAATGCAATCTATCCTGTAAGCTTTTCTGAAAGAGCAAAGTGAAGTAGCTAAGTGTGGATAACCTTCTGGAAACTAAAACTGACCCCTATTACACCCACTTCTAGGCAGGAGTGAGAACATGGCATTTGCACTGACCTTGTAAGGTAAGACAAACCAGTGCTGATCACTGATGAGGAGCTTTTTGGAGAAGTAGTTTTAGTATGTGCTGTTCTAGTGATCCTGTTCACCACACAGATGTGGAAACCTTCATGCTGGAAGGAGGGAGGAGGTGCCACACTAGCTGTGAGTCAGAGAATTTTACTGACTCTTTAAAAAAAAGATAATTATTAGATTCCTCCCATCATGAGACCTGTGTCTACTGAAAGCTGTAGAATGAGCTTGTTCAAAAGGATTAAGGCAAGAACTTCTGAGATGTAAGTGATGCTGCATAGAGCTTGAAATTTTGGCCCATTCTGACCTTCAAACATGACATGTCTCATAAGTAGCAAACAAGGCAAAACAAACCAAATGGAGACCTTTTTTGACCCAGACAGTAATGCTTTTTCTCTATTAGTACCAAAAGAGATTTCTCTCAGAGCACAATAATGCAAAGTGTATATATGGTGTGAGGCTCTGAATAGTGTTTGTATTGTTAAAGCAGTGCTTGTGGGATCTATTCCTGGCAGTGAAGCATTTAATATTTAATTTTTTTAGAACACTGGAACCATAAACACATTTTACAGTATTAACATAGACAGTTACGGCACATTGACATACTTGCAGAGTACAAAAGTTGAGAAATCTGGTCAGACTGGTTTTTGAAAGGTGAAAGAGATCTCTGGTGAAATGATAAACATTAAAATACTATTAAGATAACATTAAAAGTGGTGCTTTCAGCAAGCAATCTGGTTACCAGGAAAAAAAAAAAAAGAAAAATCAGACAGTGCAAAAAACCTGCTTCCAGGCAATGAACCAAAAGGGTGCTTATGTCAAATCCAGTTGTGAAATTATACACAAAGGAAAGAACCAAAGTTCCCATAGGAACCCCAAGTCATCTGAAAAGCTTTAACAATTCTAAATGCAGTGCCTTTATTTTTATAACAGATGGATGTTAATATTGAAGTATGCTTTCTATTAGAAACACAGTTTCAGCTCCCTGCTCTCCAGCTGATGCAGGATGGAAACAATCCATATGATTGGTTATGTCAACTTTCTTGTTTTGGCAGAAGTTTTTATTTATGATTGCATTTTTTGCAGACATTACAGGCTTTGATGTGGAACATTTCTTTCATGATACATATTCACTGCAGGACTATCTACATTCAAGCTGCTCAAAAGCATCCTGACCACAAAATAATTGATGTAGCCACTTCCGTGTGCTGCTAAGATTTCTTGGGGTGCACATGTGGGATTTTTTTGGAAAGCACTGGAGAATTAACTGCACTTGACTGCTGGCATAGCTTAGGAGTGGTGTAACTTGGGTTTTAACCTATAAATCTGATGGGGCAGCCCTAGAATTAAGGGGGTTTGGGAATGGCTCAGACTTGACATAGAGCTCAAAGGAGCTTTTCACTTGGGAATGCATCTTTTGTGTTTGCCTAGCATAAGGAGAGTGTTGAGCAAAAAAAGACCTGTCTGCAAATAAGCAAAGTTCTGCAGGAAGAGGTATAGGCAATGACAGTGTCAAAACTACTTACAGAAATTGGAACCCAACTGAAGTTGGGTTAGATTTTTTGGAGCCAGGAGTTCTGAGCCAGTAGCATCCATGTATTTCATAAAGACAAAGCTTTGATGTGAGTCTGTCCCCCTGTGTGCTCAAGCTCCTCTCCCAGGGTAGCTGCTCAGAGCTGTACCCTGCATTAATACCAGAGCATACAAACTACATGTGTCCTGAGAGCAGTGAAGAGGGAGGAAAGATACACAGAGTTTGCAAGGACATGGTGCCTGGGCAAGGGACCTTGGGTTAAGGTTTTAGGGCAACCTCTCATAAATAAATCTGTAACATAATATATAAAAATATATATATAAATTCATAATACATCATAGGTGTATTACAGAGTTTCTCTTCTGGATGATGAAAATGACAGTCAGGCAGATATGGAGGCTGGAGAAAGGAGCTTGCCCTTGGGAAACAGAAATAGCTAGGGTAGGGCCAGGTGGCAAGATTGGCCAGCACACAGGCCACATCTCTGCTGTCCAGGCCAGGAAGGCTGTTCTCACAGGAACAGATCAGGGATACTTTTTAGATTCTCAGTTTCAATATCTAACAAAGTATCTTTATGCTCCTTCAACATTTCCTGATGGAAATTTACATTCTCCAGTTGTTTTTGTTCCTAGGAAAAATCCCATTTGCTTTCCCCAGTTTCAGAGACGTTTCTGCTTTGCCAGCTGGGGTGGCTGGCCCTGTCTCTGCACCCACTGCCAGGCAGTGCAGCACAGCTTGCTTTGAGGCTGGCCAGTGACACAGAGAGAAGGGGTTTTGCAGCCTCCCAGTGATGTCAGCCCAACAGGTGCCCACTCCTGCTGAAAATGTTGAGATTTAGAAATCAGCTCAGCCTGAGGAATTTCAGGGCCAAGGAAAATTTTCCAATAGTTATGGTGAAGAGCTACATGAGTGCCCAAGAGAATAAAGAACCACTGAGAAATTTGGGTTCCTCATTTAGGATTGGTATTGTCACCTAGGCAGGACTGGATGCTGCTATTGATCTCTCCGTTGCAGCCAGTGAGTGCATGGCTGGGCTCAGCAAAAGCAACTTTTGGGGGTTTCCCCTGGTTTTGGAACAAGGAGGACAATCTCTGGAGGTTTTGAGTCCTATGGTTGCATACAGCATTTATGTTTTGAGAGCAGTTTGGGTAGTTTCGTGGCCTAGACCATGGTGGAGCAGGGTGAATCACAGAATTGGTTAGGTTGGAAAAGACCTCTGGGGCCATTGAATCCACCTTTTAACTGAACTCCACCATGTCAGCTAGACCATGGCAAGAAAGGCCACCACATCCAGTCTTTCCTTAAACACTTCCAGAGATGATGACCACCTCCTGGGGCAGCCCATTCCGATGTCTAACCACGTTTTCCATGACTAATATCTAACCTAAACTTCCCCTGGTGCAGCTTAAAGCTCTCCTCTCCTCACTAGTTGCCTGGGGGAAGAGATTGACCCCCATCTGGCACAACCTCCTTTCAGTCGATTGTAGAGTGATAAGGTCACCCAGAGCCTTCTTTTGACCAGGTTAAACACCCAGTGCTCTCAGCTGCTCCTCTTTAGACCAGTGCTCCAAACCCTCCACCAGCTTCGCTGCCCTTCTCTGGACTCGCCTCGTGAAGGCGATGCCGTGGGCACCGCCTCGCCGCTGGTCAGATCAGCGTTATCATCCCTTAAAGGGACAAAGGAACTCACGGCAGCGGGGCCGGGCACGGACAAACCCCGCGGCCGCCAGCTCTGCCCCTGCCTGGGCACGACCCCTCTGCTCGGCCGGGTGCCCCTTCCCCCTCGCCCGCCCGGTGCCCCCGCCGCTGCCGGGTGACCCCGCTGGGCCCGGCCCCTCCTGCCGGGGGCGGGCGGGGCGGCGCCGCCGCTGCGCGCTGTGTGCTGGAATGCGGGGGCGCCTCCGCCCGCCGCCGCCGCCAGCAGCGCCTCCCGCCCGCCCCGCCCCGCCCCGCAGCAGCCGCGCGGCCGGGCGGCCCCGCGCCGCCGGTGGGTGAGTGAGTGCGGCGGGGCCCGGCGGGGCCGGGCAGGGGGGGCCGGGAGCCGGGCGAGAGGCGCTGTCCAGGGCTGATCTGCGGCCGGCGGGCGGGCGGGGGCGGCCGGGCGGGCCGGCCGCGGGGCGATCAGCACCACGGCTAAGGAGCCGCGCCGGCCGCGGGGGCGCTCGCCGGGCCGCGCCGCCGCCGGAAGGCGAAGCCGTCGCCGGCCGGGCCGGGCCGGGCCGGGCGCAGCCGCAGGCCCGGGGCCCAGGAGCAGGCCCGGGGCGCCGCTCGCTCCCCCTCCCGCGGACGGGCACCGGGTGGGCGCGGCCGCTGTGACCTTGCCGGTACCGAGGCGCTTCCTCGGCCCCGCGCCCCCGCACCGGCGCTGCTGCCCTGCCCTGCCCACCGCGGGGGGAGGAGGAAGCCGGGCGTCCCCACCGGCCGGCGGCAGCGGGCGGGCCGGGGGCGGCGCGGGGAGGGCGCTTTGTGTGGGCAGGCAGAAAATGGCCGCATGCCTGTCAGGCAGGGAGGGAGGGAAGGAGGGAGGGTGGCGGGGGCACGGCCCGGCCCGGCTCCCCCGGCGGATGTGCGCCGGGCCGCGGGGAGGTCGCCGCAGGGCCGGGCCGCCCCCTTTTGTTGGCGGCCTTGGGCCCGGCGGGGCCCTTGGGGCGGGCGGCGGCCGGACAGGGGCACTCGGCGGGGCCCGGCCGCAGCGCTCACCGGCTGGCCCTGCACGCCCCATCCCCCGGTGTCTGGCGTGGCGGGAGCCGCGGGGCCCGGCCCGGGGTCACTCACCTGTGCCGAGCCCCGCCTGGGCCCTGGGACCCCGCTGTCAGCGCCTCCCACCCGTCCTCCACACGGTGGGATCCTGCACCGCACGTAGGGAAGAGCCCAACCACTCCTTAAGGCAAAGAACGAGACCCCCAGCTCCGGGTTCTGCTTCCCGCTGCCCCAGCACCTCAGCAGAGAGCTTTAGTTTTTTGATGTTCCCTGGAGGGCTACTTCGACAGTGCACAGCAGAGGAGACTTTTTCACACTCCGGTGCTTACAGGTGTTCCTTTTCTCTTCCGACAGAATTACTGCCATGGCAACTCAAGTGCTGGGACAGTCTGGTGGGAACAGCCTCTTTCCCGGCAGTTCTAATATTGGCATGGCATTGTCCAATGACATGTATGACTTACAGGACCTTTCTAAAGCTGAGCTGGCAGCTCCTCAGCTTATTATGTTGGCAAATGTGGCCTTGACGGGAGAAGTTAGTGGCAACTGCTGTGATTACCTGGTTGGAGAAGAGAGACAAATGGCAGAACTGACAACGGTGGGGGACAGCAACTTCTCAGATAGTGATGGAGAGGGTATGGAAGATACCCAGACTGCAGAGAGTGACCGTGAGGCACCTGAAAATGTGGAATTAAGCTCCCTTGAGGTTCCTAGTGTGGAAACTCAAGGTCCAGCTGCTTGTTCCCCTCCTAAGACTCCCAGTGTGGACAAAGATGCCTCATTGGAAGCACCGGGTACTCCAGAAAGCACAGAGGACAAGTGTAAGAGCTTGAAGAGCAAACCATTTCGTTGTAAGCCTTGCCAGTATGAGGCAGAGTCTGAAGAGGAGTTTGTGCATCATATCAGGGTTCACAGTGCTAAGAAGTTCTTCGTGGAAGAAAATGCAGAAAAGCAAGCACAGGTGAAGGAGTCTGATTCCTGCACTGCAGAAGAGGTGGATTTCTCTAAGGGCCCAATCCGTTGTGATCGCTGTGGCTATAACACTAACAGATATGATCACTATCTGGCTCACTTGAAGCACCACAACAAAGCAGGGGAAAATGAGAGAGTCTACAAGTGTACCATATGCACATACACTACTGTCAGTGAATATCACTGGAAAAAACACCTAAGAAATCATTTTCCCAGGAAAGTGTATACCTGTTCAGAGTGCTCTTATTTTTCAGACAGGAAGAACAATTATATTCAACATATTCGAACTCACACAGGTAAGTTTTTAATCTTCTTTTGACTGAAATGCAGTAAGACTACTGAGAATATGTGATAAATGAAGGAAGCAGAGTCTTTTTGCAAAGTTTGTTCTATCTGATAAAGCTTTGTGCTCTCTTCTCTGGTGCTACCAGGTTATAGCCTAGTGGAATTTGCTTTGAGCTCCAGACTGTAGTCCTAGAGGACTGAGGAAATGTCAGATGCCCAAGAGGAGATGAAGGGCATTCTGTTTAGTAATTTTAAGCCAATTTTTTGAAGAAGACATGACAAAGTGTACCTGTGATAATTGTCAGAGTCCACAACACCGAAACCTGATGTAGTCTAAAACCAAAGCAAGCAGATTGACAAAAGGTGCCTGAATCCCATAGGTCGTTTTGAAAATGGTACCTTTAGACTGAGCTGAAACTTGACTACAATGTAATTGCAGAGAAGAGCAAGCCGATATATGCATGCAGAGGAGTTCTCCAGCATCCACAAAGTCAGAATAAGAGTTGAACAGTGAATTAATTCCTTTTAATGCTCAGAGGCTTCATTTTTTCTAGGCCCTGCATCACTGCAGCAGCCAGAAGTAGACACACACTTCTGTTGCCCTATAGGAAGCCTTCCGGGGAGTCTGGCCTGATTTCCTGACTTCTTCTAACCTTGGTTTGTAATTGGAAGAGACAGTGTGAGGCCCCTTTTTTCCCTGGTGTATGGCAAGTGGAAGCAGAGGACTGCAGTGTTGCTGCCGTCCTGTGAGCTGGGACCACAGGTGCCTTAGGAAATACCTTGCTTTTCATCAGAGAGCCTCACCACCCTGGCCCATGGGGAGTTCTGACCAACCAAAACTCCTTTTGAGGGGGGGTTAGCGCAGCCATCTCACCTGTCTGGGCCATGGGGTACAGTTACTTGGCCTCCTGCTCCCTTTTGTGGCAGTGAGAGGGCAATTCAGAGCTTCCTTGCTGCTTCTTAGAAGCCTTTATTTCCACTCTGTCAGGGCTTTTCTGTGGAGAGGGCTCACTTGCTAGCCATTTTCTAGCGTGCTCACCTGACTTGGTTCCCCTTTACTGTAGACTGTGCTGGCTGAGCAAAGCATTGGGGAATTTCTCCTTTCAAGTCATGTTTTGTCACAGCAGTGGCATGAATGGTTTGGAGGTTTCAGTTCAGTTGTCTGCAGCTGTCTGGAAAGGGTGGGCACTCCGGAGGCCTTGGGGCTGGGCTTGAGCTTAAGTGTGCAGGAGTTTGTGTTTGTCAGCTCGCTTTAGTGTCTGCTTTGTTGGGGCTGGTAGGGTCTGCTGGGAATTTTAGTACTTTATTCTTTCCTAAAAATAGCTGTGTGCTGTTGTTCAGTGGATGCCATCAATTTCAAACTCGGTCCTGTCTAAATATTTTTTTCCTAAACAAGTAAACCAAGTTTATTGTGAGAGTTATTAGGAAAATGGTGTTGTTTATCCTTCAGTTAATTTTCTTTGTGTGTTTTGTAGGAGTTAACAGGAAAGAGACCAGGTAAAAATGGCAAAATAGTAGGAGAAAACCTAAATGAATCTTGTGGGGAAGTCATGGCCACATGTGAGCTGGTGCTTCGATTCTTGTCTAGTTTACATTTGCCTCAACTTTAAATTAATCTCTACATATGTTTGTAGATGACATTGGGTCCCCCTTTCCGATTTCTGAAAGTGCTTGTTGACTTTTACAGGAACTAACCATAGAAGCATGTTTGCTGAGGAAGTGCTCTGTTATGACTGCATTTGACCAATTTACCCATGAACTGTATTAAACTTTTTAAAAAATCAACTGTATCGAGATCCTATTTTTCTCCTTTGAAGACAGTTGTGCAGTCAGGGTTTCTGGTTCTTTTAGTTACTGTAATTAAGCTGGAATGAGTGATTATGATTTCAGCATGTTTTAGTGTACCCTTGTAGGTGTTTCTTTGCTACTTCATAACTACATAGTTAAGTTCTTTCAGGCAGTTCTTGCTTGATTAAAAACTTCCAAATATGTTAGTAGAATGATTTAGGAATGTGCCTTGCTTCCAGTAACATTGGTTTTGTGGAGGAGAGTGTTAAAGCTAGAGTACTAGAAGAATTAATAAGCTCCTGGCAGGTATATTTTATACACCAAGCTAAAAGTCTCTGCCAATACTAATGTCTATTGCCTTAAAGAACACAAACAAAACCAGAAGGCACAAAAAATCCCCCCATACAACCCTCACCCAAAGAAACCCTGAAAAAACACCCACAGCTATTTTATAGTCAAAAGTATTTGCAGACTGTTTACATAACAGTATTGAATTTAGTAAAAACTGGCTGAATGATACTAAAATAGCTTTGGATTGTAGTTTTCATTAAAAACTAAAAAAAATATTTGTTGGGAAAAATAAATGGGTTACATCCATCCATCATTTTCTTCCTATTTTATGGATTCAGAATATTAAACAAGAAAGTTGGAATCATTTGTTTCTTTGGTTTTCTGATGGCTAATAGAAAAGCATGTATCCAAAATTATTTAGCCTTTCTCTCCTGTTTTTTTGTTCCTCATCAGACTTTTTTTGTGGGGGAAATGCCTCTTTGCAGTTAATTTGATTCTGTTGTGTTGGAGCCATACAATTTTCTGAAACACTGACTGTACAGAGTGGAGTTTCACAGGATAAATGTGCTGCTGCTGGAGAAGGGCAGTCTCAGTTTTCTACCTATATCCTGGGACTAGTTGATTTAGCTCACTAAAATGGAGTAAAGGAGTAAAAATACTCCTTTCCTCTTTCCTAGGTTGGTTTTCTGCTGGTTAGTGAACTTAGTTGCCTTACTAATGACACATGCAAATACCAGAGCACGTGGCCAGGAGCAGGAAAGGGGGCTGCATGCTAGCACCTTGCATGATTGGGAAAAATACCAATCCTTGGCATGTTTGGGGACCACAGGAAGACAGGCAGAGGTTATCTGCCTGCCTGTTGTTGCTTTCATTCATGTTGAAAAGCAGGTGTCCCAGAACGTGCCCTGTGCTGAAGATACTTGCAGCTTGTGACAGTGCTTGTGGGACAGGCTGCTGACAAATGCTGGGGACCTTGGGCAGAGGAGTGTTTGAAGAACCACCCTACAGGTGGTCATAGGGTTATCACCTGGGAAAGCTACATCTGGAGGGGCCTGTCTGCTGCCCAGCAGTGGCTGGCTGGAGGTGCTCAGGACTATCTGTTCCTCTGCTGCTTGGGCAGAAAGGACTCTTTGTGTCAGGGACAGATCTACCTGGGCTCGTTTGTGCTCGTTAGATCTTTTATACCAAGTTTTGACTTGATTTACCTGCTGATTCTGGAGCTGTACTACAGGCAAGACAGTGCAGCATTGTTCTCTTTCTTTTTTCTTTATTTTGCTTGTTAGAAGAGATTTCTAGAAAACTTCATTGAAAATAATCTGAAGGGCTATATAACTGACATCTGCTTCAGTCAGTCACAATGTTCTGTGTCTAGTTTTGGACTGGTTTGGTTTGTGGTTTTTTTTTTGTTTGTTTGTTTTTTTTGGTGGTTTTTTTTTTGTTTGTTTGTTCGTTTTGTTTTTTAATTTAAATTTTGGTTGTGAGAGGGGATCTTTCTTGCTTGCCACTCTGTTTGAAGTTTGATGGAAGCAGATTTGTTTCCAGCAGATGGGACTTCTAATGGCATTATAAAAAAAAGGCTTTATCAAGAGGTTTCTGAGGAATACCTTTGGTGCAGGTAGCTCAGTGTGCAAGCTGCAGTTCGAGATCAGGTTTTGCTCAGGGTGAGGGCACAGAGAGGCCATGGGTTGCCAACTCTGTGCTGGTGGTGCCAGCCAGGTGGATGGACACTGAGAGACACAGCAGGAGCCATGAAGTGCCAACTTTTGGATAACAAAGCAGATGAAGACTGGGGAGGCCAGCAAGGTGGACATGGAGAAGCTCAGCAGCAAGACCAGAAGACTGGGGAGGAAGAGTGAGATTTGTGTTCAGGTAGATTGTGAGGGTATAAAAGTGCAGGGGTTCCACTCTTGGGTCCTTTTTGGAGGCAACAGTTCCAGGTGTTTCTGTGTTACTGTGCCATGAGTAAGTGGCTTTATGGAATGGGACATCTGAGACTGCTGTGGGAAACCTGGGGTCAAGCTGGTAAGGAAACCTGGTCTGACCCTGTGTGAATGGGACATGCAGAGAATCACAGGGGGCACCTGTTGGGTCACTGGAGCCACCCACCATGAAAGGGCTTCAGTCCCAGCAGTCTGGCCTCAGGAGTGTGACTGGGGAGTCTCCTGCATGGTGAGACTGGGAACTTTCCTTAACAAGATGGTCTTAAACTTGTATGCCGATGTCAGTGTGCCTGTTCATTTGCATAAAGTGCCTGCTTGAGCTTTGGCTAGATTGGGGCTTATTCTGTAAGTGTCTTCTGGAGAGGGTTTTTTAATGGCTTGTTTGCATATAATGAAACAGCTTGTAAAATTACAATACAAATCCTTTGGGGAATAGTATTTGACAGAACAGCCTGTACAATGCATTTAATTCTCAAGTGGCAATAACACATTTTAAATTAGTTGTGGTCATTATACTTGAATCTAGTATATTTTGTGGCTGTGCCCTATATAAAAAAGGCCATGA
This sequence comes from Agelaius phoeniceus, assembly GCF_051311805.1. Classification (NCBI taxonomy): domain Eukaryota; kingdom Metazoa; phylum Chordata; class Aves; order Passeriformes; family Icteridae; genus Agelaius; species Agelaius phoeniceus. The sequence continues at coordinate 25,029,792 of NC_135268.1, forward strand.
AAGAAAGCCTGTTTCACATTCCTAATGTTGTAGGTAACTTTACAGATATGAAATTTCAGGTAAATGGGAAGAGATATGACTGAATATTCCAGGACCTTTGGCCACATATTTTTTAATTGTAAGGAGTAATTTAAAATCAAAACCATTTCTTTGTACCAAAAGGACTACCCCTCCCTTGAACATGACTTAATCATATTGTGTGTATTGTGCCAATCTCCTACCTTGTTTTAATTGGAAAGGGAGAGGAGTTGTGGTTGTTAGGGTGAATTTACCTTTAAACTGCTGATCTAATCAAGAACGATAGTCTAAATGTTTGATGGAAGGAAGAAATGTGGAATTAAGCTGCATTACAAAGGCTGCTTCTACTGCTCTTTTGGCACAGGCCAGCAGTGGAGCCTCACATCGCATACTGGCAGATGCAGATCTTTGCTGCTGCAGATAGAGCTGTGCCTCTGAAAGTGTACACATACCCTGTGTGCAGGGCTTTTGTGGATGTCCAGGTCTCTGTGATTTAGAGAGCACCTTGGTTGTATACCTCATATGTAGCAAATTTATCAAAATGCTGTAGTGTAATTCTGGCTATGATTTGAATAAGTACTAGGACTGAGTAACTGTCTTTTTCCCTTTTCAGCTTCACTCCTCTCTTCTCTCGTGGATGTCCACCCAAGACTAAAAAGTGTTTGTAGGGAATTCAGTGTGCTAGCAGTTTGGGGCAGACACCCTGGTGCTTATCCAGACCTGCCTAACATGTTAATTATAAAACTGTCTGCCTTTCTTTGGAGCTTGTCTTCACTTGAAAAAGATTTTCAAGTATCATTGTACTGATACAATTTTTAGCTACAATTGCAAACTGACTGTCCTCAGTGGAGATATAATTTATGGCCATTTAGTTTCCATTAGTTCTCCAGAACCAATAACTCTTCAGGCAGGGGGGTTTGAGTCTTTTGAAATAAGTGTTTATGCTACACTTAAGCTTTTGCTAGCAGCATAATTGCACTGATCAGGGCATCATGCTTTTCCATGCTGCAAACTGTTTTCACTCTGCCAGTAAAACTTTGGAAGCAAAGACCTGCTCTATCTGCACTTGTGTTCTGGTAAATGCAAGTCCAGGTTGAATGGATGGTTGTATTCCATCTTAATCCAAATTAAATATGGAGGTTTCAGGTAAGGTGTGCTTAAGCAAAGCAAGAACATACCTTGTTTCTTACAGGATCTTTCGTGCATCTTCTGAATGTTGGGAGAAGATGCTGTAGGGAAGTCAGGTCTGGTGGCTTAAGGCTTCCTGGAGTTGTCTGTCCTGATAATCTTTTGGCTGAGGTTACAATTGGCCCGAGGTGGACATTAGGATGTGCCTCTGTCATATCCTGCCCTTTTACTACCCTCATTCATAAGGCATGACACATTGCAGTGGTCTGGCTCGGGCATTTGCTTCTCACTGTCCCTTTGCTGAGAGATAACATGCTCTCAAGTACTGTGTGAGGATCTGTGCCAGCCTCCCCTGTGTGGCTTGGTAACCAGGTTTGGGAATCTGCTGTTTCAGTAACTCCTTTGCTGTTTGTTTTGCAGGGGAGCGACCCTATCAGTGTGCGATGTGTCCCTACTCCAGCTCTCAGAAGACCCATTTAACCAGGCACATGCGCACCCACTCAGGTTGGTATGGAGTGGCAGCAGCGTGGCTGAGGAAAGGGGGTGCCTCACAGTATCACAGCATCCTGCAGTCAGAGGGGACCTCTGGAGCTCATCTGGCCACACCCTGCCTCCAGAAGGGCCACCTAAAGCAGTCTGCCCAGTTCTGTGTGAGATGCCATCTTAGCCAGTAAGGCCTGGGCTTTAGCTCCTTTTTAAAGGGAGAAGGTTGTCTTGCTAAAGAATGCTAAGTGTCATGAATAAAACTGATAATGGAAATATATCTTCTTTCTTTTACTTTTCAAGATCTATTCTGATATTCATAGGGCTGCTCTAGTAGTCCTAGTAATCTAGTAATAAATCCAACATCGTGATGATATAGGAACAAATTCTTGTATACTGTCTGCTGTCATAGCTGAGTTCAAATCAGTGAAACTGGGAACATTTTGAGTAGCTGAGAATTTCCTCTGTGATGCCTAGGATTGCATCTCATCCAGGGGTTCTGAGGGAACCCTTAGCTTTTTTTCAGTATGACACAGTGATGTAAATTAGTGTCTGCTTATGGAAAGGAGACACAGGAGGAAAAAGCAAACTCAGAGGATGTTCATAAGTGACTCAGTCTTGTGGCACTAAAAGCCAAAGTAGCAACTTTCACTAGCCTTTATTTCCCATTACTGGTTGTGAGCTGTGGTGTTGCAAACATTTGCTGTCATGCTCTTGCAAATCTCTTTTTGAATGGATTAACAGCATTTTTGGGAGTTGTAACACCATAGACACAAGCATAGTCGTCCTTTATGACTCTCATAAGGGAGCCTGTGCTTTTGATTTGTTTTTGTAAAATTGAATTGACCAGCCCTAGGTGAATTCATAATGCTGAGAAACAAGAGTTGAAGTCTCCTGAGCAAAAATTGTCTCAATTTCAATTGATGAGGCTTTTAATTGAACCCAGGAGACAGGCAATTTTAACTGTAGTAGAGAGGGGCTTGGGCCCATTAAAAATAGCCAGCTTTAAAATGACATGTCAATATTTTGGTGTGAGAATTTTGTGAATGTAGTATTCTGCTTTCAGAAACAAAAAATATTTGGTTGAGCCTCTGGTTTGCAAATGAACCACCAAATTTGCAAATGGTTTGGTCAATACCAAACCTGGAAACCATTTCAAGAACATGTTGCTCTGCCCTTGTTCTGTGCAAGGATGTCTCAACTCCCCAGGAGGTAAGGAATGGGATCTGCCTGTGGCCCCTGCCTCAAAAGTCTCTGAGGGAAGGCATGACTTTTGCTATCAGGGGTCTTGTCTTAATAGCTCTCCTAAATCCTATTGTATGTTTTGTTGCATTGCCCAGGCAGCTGCACCTTTTCTATAGCAATTTCTGGACTCCTGCAGTTGACAGGCTGGCTGTTTAAGGCCCATGGGTGCTGTAGCTTTCTTTCCATGTTAGACAGCAAATGGCAGTGGTTTAGAGCCTAATTCAGAGCTGGTTTTAGCCATCTTGGTACATATCCTTTTCACTCGCACAGTAAAGCCCCAGGATTTAGTAGAGGCCATGGACACAAGCTCTTCATGTGCTGTCTTTGAGTTACCCAGTTGCAGCTGCCTCTGAGCACTCTGTGCACTTAGAACAGCTTGTTCATGTGTATGTGAGAGAGGCTGTATTTGTCCTCCCAAAGGCAGCACAGAACTGTTCTTTGAAGAGTAGGTGATAAAGGCTCTGTACTTGAACGAAGGATGAGCAATAAACACATCAAGCTTAAACTTGTAGAAAATGTCACCAGGAAGTGGGAGGAAAAAAGAAGGAAGTAAAGTGGAGAGGGAGGGAATCAAAGTAGCTCTTCTTTAAATAATAAATAGATGTTGCAGACAGACATGAGACAATCTGGACTCTTAAACAATTGTCCCCCTGCTTCCTGCCAGGGAGGCAGCACAGCCTTTTCTAGAGTTTGTGAGGGTGTTGCAGATCTTGTGGTTAACACACAAACAGGCACCACATCTTCAGTGCAGGCTGGCTGGTCTCCTGAGTCATGCCACACAGCATGCTTGAGTATGGGCACTGGCTTGCAGGGGTGGGACAAGCACTATTGTATCGTGAGCACAAGGGACTGGAGTGGATTTTCAACATACTGAAGAAGTATCAAGCATTAGTTCTGCAGATCAGTTTTGAGATGCTGGTTCAGAGCTCAGGAGCATCCCAAATTCCTCAGCTAAATTTGCACATACGCAGATGCTCCCAAAGTATTTCTGGACTTGAGTTGTTGCACTAGAAGTGTTTTTCCTATTTGCTTTGATGTGTAAGGGGAAAGCTGCTTCTGCTGCAGTGGCATGCACTAAGCAGAACATTTCAGGAGCACTTCTATAGGAGTCATTACACTAATGTAAATGCAGATTTTAATAGTAACGTGATGGCTGTGGACTGCAATTGGTTGCCTTGCCAAGAGTAGCCTGCAGCCAAAGCACTATGTGTGTTTGAGGCACCAAAACAGTGAACAGAATTTTTTCAGAGGTAAAGATCATCTGGACACCCCTTTCATGTTCTTAGGTTTTGCTAGCTTCTTTTCCCTCATTTCCTTTTCAATGCAAACATGAAGTATGCTAAATCTGTATAAAGTTGGACTTTTTTGAAACGTTTGTGTGAAACCGCTATTCATCAAATGTTGCATTTCCATTTTTCTACAATGCATTCAATGGACCAGTTGGGTATGGATTCCATTTGCTAATATTACTGTAGAGAGATCTCTGCCGGTATGTATGCCTAGCCAGAACCTGTGACGTTGTTACTGCTTGTTTGGTTTTGGATCCCCTTCCTCCCAGCCCTCACTCCTTCTCTCTTTTTTTTTTTTGTATTTTGTTCTTAGTGTCTTGTGAATGTGTTTGTGACTCGTGGATTTCTTATGTTGACTTTGCTTAATTTTAAAGGCGCATGGATATTTTTTTTTTATCCTTTAAAGTTTTATATTTCTATATCTGTATTAGTGGGAAGTAAGTGCTCCACAACCACTGTGCTTAATAATCACCATCATTCCCTTCCATCCTTCCTCCCTTAGGTGAAAAGCCATTCAAATGTGACCAGTGCAGCTATGTGGCCTCAAACCAGCACGAAGTGACTCGTCACGCGAGGCAGGTGCACAACGGGCCGAAGCCTCTGATCTGCCCGCACTGTAACTACAAAACCGCTGACCGCAGCAACTTCAAAAAGCACGTGGAGCTCCACATCAACCCACGCCAGTTTCTCTGCCCTGTCTGTGACTATGCAGCATCTAAAAAATGCAACCTGCAGTATCACATCAAGTCCAGGCATCCCGATTGTTCTGACATCACCATGGATGTCTCGAAGGTGAAGCTACGGACTAAAAAGAGCGAAGCTGACTTTTCTGAGAGTGGTAATGACAAAGTGGAGAAGGAACCAACAAAAGGGGATTCAGCTGCAAAGAAAACGGAGAAAATCGTGAAGGTGGAGAAAAAAGATAATTCGGCAAAGGAAAAGAAGTCAGCGAGCAATGTTTCTGCAGGCCAGGTGACAACCAGAAGTCGGAAATCGGCTTCAGAAAACAAGGAGGTGGATATTAAAACCGAGAAAAGTACTGAGAAAACATGTAAAACAAAGAAGGTCAAAAGAAAGGCAGAGACTGAGGCAACTTCCTCAAAGCAAGAGCCTGCAAATGATACCTCAGTAGTAACAAAAAAGAAAAAGAAAGTGGAAGCTAAACCCAGAGACTGTAAGGAAGCTCAAAAAAGTGGTGTTGCACCAGAGGAAGAGCCTAAAAAACAAAATTCTTGTCTCAAGAAAAACAGAAAAAAGAAAGCTCTGAAAATTAAGCACAGTAAAAAAAGCAGTAAACCTGATCAGGAGAAGATTGAGGAAGAGGAGATGCCAGATGAGTATCCTGTCACTAAAGAAGATGGAGGTGTGAAGCTGGATACTGAGGACAGTGACCAGAAGGAGCAGGATCCCACTGACACAGTGGCATTAAACAACAACGGCGATCATGCTCTCAGTGGGGAGAGCACTGATCCCAAAGGAAGCTGCATCCAAGGTCCGGGGCAGCTTTGTCTGCCAGCTCAGGATGCCAACACAGAAGGTGAGGTAGAGGACCAAGAAATGCCTGCGGCAGTAGGAGAGAGTGAAGATACTGGTGGTGCAAAAGAGGAGGAGAGACAGGCGGACAAAGGGGAAGATGCTTGCTCTGAGGAATCTTCCCATGCAGTGTCTTCTGAAAAAAGCGTGGATGTGCTCATGGATGTGGTACCAGATCTGGCACCTGAGAAGGAGCCAGAGGAAACTGTGGCAGAAACTGAGACTAACTCCAGCCTGATGGACCTGACCAAGACATGCCTGCCAGCGACAGAGTCAACAGGAGATGCTGTGCCAGCGCCTGTGCCCGCAGCAGGGTGTACACAAAGCCCTAAAGTGGCTCTGTCCTTACCTCGGGATAGCACAGCCGTGAATGAATCTCAGGAAATGGAGGAGGATGAGGGCATCCACAGCCATGAAGGCAGTGACATCAGTGACAACATATCCGAAGGGAGCGACGACTCGGGGTTAAATGGTGCTCGCTCTGTACAAGAGGAAACAAGCCCAAAGATGTCACAAGGAGCTCCGGACACCGCAGTGGCCAGGGAAAACTATGTGTGCATTTTTTGTGACCGCTCATTTAAAAAGGAAGGTGAATACAGCAAGCACCTCAACAGGCACTTAGTTAATGTGTATTATCTTGAGAAGGCAGCAAAAGGGCAGGAGTAGAAATAGCTGTGGTTTGGGGAATCTTCTTTTGTAAGATCTTACACAGCTTATGTAAAAATACTGTAGATTTTTTTTTTAAGCACGGTTTGCTTTAGTGTCTGCATTGGTTTCTTTTTTGATTTAGGTTTTTTTTTTTAAGTTGAAAATATTTTTGACAACTTTATGTGTCATGGTGAACCCATTAACTATTGGATCTCTTAATTAGAGAAAGCAGGTAGGGTGTATGAGGTTGTGTCCTATAAAGTCACTGTAAGCTTCTAGTCTATTAGCTTATGCAGCTCTTTTATAAACTGAGTTTTAGGAACAAGACTGGAGCTAACAATATACAAGTTGGATGTTTATAGAGCCACTGGCAAAAGTTGCTTTTTGTTCTAGCAGCCAACTCTCTTTTTCTCCCTTTTTCCCTTTCCCTTTTTTTATTTTAGTTCTTTTCAATGTATCTTGATGTTCAAAGTGTTAAACTACTTGATGGTTTTTCTACCAGGAAGATAGCTTCTATTACATAAAGAGCACTTTGTAAAAGAAATCAAGGTTGGCTAGTGATGAACAGAACTGTTTAAGCTAATTACAATTATGAACGTACATTTCAGGTCCCCTAAGCATGAATGATGAGCCAAAATTTGAGAGCTGTCCTTCCAACTTTTGATTGGAGAACCTCTGTCTTGATTAATATCTTAATCACTGATCTGTAATTGGCTTTGTTGTGGGGGAGCAAGTTTGTTATTTTTAATTCCTGCTTTTTGTTTTTTGATTGTGCTTTAAGGGCTTAAAATGTTGCACTTGTTTTTGATTTTTACCTATGCAGTTTAATCTTCTAGGAATAGTGCTTGTGCAGTATATGTACACTTTATATATGCATGTTTGGTTTTGTATGTGTAAGTTTTTTTATTTGGAGATGTTCAGACTTGTTGCTTACAGTGGGACAGTTTTCTGCGGCAGTTTTCCGTGATGCTCCTTACTGCAGATTTTTCTTGTTTTCCTGGGGTGTGATTAACTGTGCATGAAGTTGCTGAAATTATGAACTGCTTGGCTATGTATTTTTTACTGTGTTTAGAATTGTAGAGTCCTTGAGCAAAACGATATCAATGCAGTTCCAAAACACTTTTACAGGATTTATTCTGTCATGGAAATGCCACTTCTGATACTTTGAATACACATGCAGAGTAATAAATTCTGATTTATAATTTGAGATCACCAGACAGGAAAAGAATCTCTCTCAGTGGAAACAGTCTGCAGATTCTGCAAGTCTGGAATTTTTTTTTCCCTTCCAATTTCATTTTTGTGGTGGACAGCAGTCAAATTTCATGAGCTTTAAAAAAATAAAATAGTAGCAGTGATATAATCTAACATCTCATACACAAAAAAACCCAGCAAACAAATAAAGATGAATCAACTGGTAAGCAACAAACCTGGCATTTAAAATCTGTAGGAATTTCTGCTCCATATTAATTCAAGTTGCATTTAATAAAACCATCCTGCTTCCATGCAGAGAGAAACATGCAAGCTATCAGATTGTCATCTCAGGTCTGCATGTCATACGAGGAGTTTTTAATTCTAAACAGATTTAATTTCCAGTACACACAAATGCAAGAGAGATTGCATACCTGACTGCTTGTAGCCAACCAGCGGCAAAATGTAGACAAAATCCAAACCAGCAGGGAAGAAGCAAAACCCTCCAGGACCCATCTGTGCACTCTTCTGACTGTCATTAGCTGCCTTTCCAGTGGGAGCAGTTGAGGACAGCTCCAAAGAAGCAAATTTGGAGACAGGTGTTACTTGGGGAGTGGAGTTGAAGAGCTCAGACAGCATTTGTCAGAGCACTTTATTGCAAGTAACTCTCTCTGTGTAAGCTCTGGAATAAACCCCATTCTTCACTGTGTTGTCCCCACAGCATCTTCCCCTCCAAACAAACCCACTGCTGTGAATGAATTGAGAGCAACAATGCTACATTGCTTCTGCTTTTGGGAGAGATTGGTAATAGGAGGCCAAAGATTTGAGAGGGAAGGCATCCCTCATGGCAGAAATAAGTTGTATAATGTATAGTGAGTTTCTGTTTGCATAGATAGTGTTCAATCTTTACCTTGGCTGTGACAATCATTGTCAACTCAAGATCAAGTTGCAACTATATTTATGTTAAACATTAAGAAAACAAACCTAGCTGAATTGTTTTCCTAAACTAGCAGTTGTAATAGTTTTAGATGTATTTTTTTTTCATAATAGTGTTTCTTTATATATAAATGTTGCCACCATTTGTGAGTGATGTGAGCAGATGCTGGGAATTCCAGTGCTGTGTAGAGGTTTAAAGCTCCCTTCCTATCCTTGCGAAGAGCCTTTGCCATTTTGTGAGAGACTTCAAGGACTTTAGCTATGTTCAAGTAAACTCATGGACTGGCCTGATAATTTTTTCCTGTTATTTTTTTTTATGAAAACAATGCTGTTAACTGACTTTAAAGTTCTCTCTGTGAGACAAAAGCAAAGGTGATTCTCTGAAATACTGTGCTGCACATTTCTGTGAAGTGGTCAAGGTTTCAATCCTTGATCTGACAAGAACTCTTCAAAGACAACAGTTGGCTCCTCTTTGGCGGAGTTTCCTACCACAAGACGAGAAACTGAAAATAAATTATTAACATATTAAGAAGAAGAAAAGTTGAATTTTTCTGTCTGAGACCCATCAAGAACATCCTGAACTAGCTAATCTCGGTGCAGAACTGTGTTGGAATTCTCTGCAGGGTTTGGGATTATGTTACAGTAAAAAGGCAAGGATGTAATGCATTATGTTTATCTCAAATGTTAGGCACTGCTAATATGAGTATTTGAGGGGGAGTGTGGATCACATAGCCCACCATATGTGGTGGTCTTACATTGCTGTGTCTCCCTTTAAACAATGCCCTTTTTTTTTTTTTTTTTTGGTCTTTTTCAATATTGTTAAATTATTTTGTGTTGGTTTTGCCAATGCTAGCATGTTTGTGTTTTTTGGCAATAATACCTGTATTTGTGTTCAACCTCCAATACGTGGTTGGAAGGATTAGCATGCTGATATACCCCTACACTGCCAGCCCTTGGTTGAGTCTTGTGTTTTGGGCTTTTTCTGTATGAATCTATACATTCAAACTAACTGCCCCAAAAAATGGTCAAGAAATGGCTAGCTAGGCACCTAAAATCCATGGTTTGCAATTGTTGTTTCTGGGTTTTGATGAACTAGGCTGGAACTTCAGTCATTTAAAGAAGAATGTTTAACAGCTGACAGGCCAGTTAAGATTCAGTAAAGTCATTGATTTCAACTGATTTAATGTAGCTGAAAGGTATTAAATCAAATTCAAGAGTTTTCTTGAATGTCAGTTGTATAGATATGTGACGTGGATATGATATTAACAGAATCCAAATAGCTAAAGAAATTGTTTTATGTGTACATATATTTTCCCCTCTCTAAAATTACACTAGCTAACAAACTTTTGTAAGCTGGCATGGAAACGTGTTTATGATGTTTAGTTGCACCATGTTTGATGCTTTTACAGTGCAATACTTGTATTCTCTGAATTAAACCAAAGGTAATTTTTTTCATGCTCTCTACTGTAGTGCATGACAGTCTTTTCTGCATTTGTAATAGATGTAAAACGAGCCAGATCATACTTCCTGTTTTTACCTAAATCATGTATAAGAAGTCTTTTGTTCAAAATGTAGTATAAAGTTAAACTAAATTGCATTATATTAACCTTTACAAGTGTATTTTCCTAAGCATAGTTATGATTAAATAAACTTTATTAAGGAACCTTCAGCTTCTATCTTCCACTTATTAATGGCTGTGGAAGCCATTTGTAATTAGAGCCAGGAGCACTGCCAGTGTCATCGACAGAGCTCCTGAGGACCTCAAGCCAGGCAGGTGAGCCTGGGGGAGTCAGTACAGAGATGCCAGACTTGACTGCAGACAGGGTCAGTGGCTCCAGAAATATGTTCTTTTTCCTTTTCAGCATATTGTTTTCATTTCTCTGCCCACTTTTGTAAGGTCAGGGCACAAGGTGGGGGCTGCACACAAATGGACAAGGTTCAAATGCAATGCTGAACCTGGTTGTGATTTGGAAGGATGGGCCCAATGGGCATGAAGGGCAATATTCTCTGCCACCAGAGAAGAAGTGCAGCTTGATGGAAGCTGTGGAATTTAAATTTGAGTTTCAGAGGTAATGCAGGTGACCGTGGAAATGTGGGTTTGTGAGCTGTGTGGTTGTTACCCAAGCAGCAAAGAGCAGGGTGCAGTGCTGCCACAGGACATAGCCTTGGGGGCTGCAGTGCCCAGGCAAGGGGCAGGCTTGGCTTGCTCCTCCTCTAGGCTGCCTGTGAGCAATTCATGGTATGGACAGGGAACAGGAGTGGTGCCTGAGCCTGCCCTCGGGCTGCAAGGGGGATGTAAGAGTGTGGCACAGAGATGGCAGGGGCTGGGTACCTGAGTGCCTCTTTGCCTGTGCTGAGTTAATGATTTCAAGCTGGATCAATAGAGGAGGCCCTGCCCTTTGTACCACCAGCTCGTGCTGCCCCCCACCCTCAGGTTGTCCTGGGACAAGCTGCCTTATCTAGAGAACCCCAGTGGGTTGGCAACCTGAGAAATCATTTTCCCTTAACCCTGCAGTCAGGTCATCCTTATCTTTGACTAGTTCCTTGCAGCCTGGCAGAAGATCAGCTATTTTTTTTCCCAGTAGAAAACCAGGATAAAACCCACTAAGCTGAAAACATGTTAAGAACCTGCTTTGTGCCAAGTTGTTTTTTAACAGAACCAGGTAGCCAAGCAGAAGTGCATGGCTCTGCAGTACCTTGCAGGGCAGCAGAAGATCCTGCCCCCAAAAGGTGACTTGGCTTGTGTGAGGGATGGCTTCGCTTCCTCATGGCCTGTATGGGGAGAGAGCAAGCTCATGTCTTAATTCAGCTGCCTTATTCAGGCTTTGCTAATGCTCTGAAGGAGCTGAAATGCTAGGTTCCTGATTTTGGTTTGGTGGTTGTCTTCTGTTTGTTTTTAGCTTAGCCATGCTGACATAAATTGCTTTACCACCGTTCTTGTATACAAGTGTACATATGTATAATATAAGCTATATGTAGGAAAGGTAGATCTAAAAGGATAGATCCTTCCCTTGCCCAGGTTGTATTTTTAACCTTAGGAAACTGAGCTCTCTGCATGTCCCCCTTGTCTGGGAGCACCAGACCTGCAGCAGTGCACCCTGCCTCAAGCCAGGCAGCTGAACCTGTCCCTTGCCCCAGGGCTGACCAAAGGAGCCCTGTTGATCTCCTTAGCCCTGTTGAGGTCAGAGTGCTCAAGCTGCTGTCATGTGCAGCACAGGCTGTGCTGCAGCTGAGGGACAGATGAGGTTTATGGCTGGGTTCATTTCCATCAAAAACAGCCAAAGCAGAGTTATGGCAAAAGGTTGGAAGGGAAGTGATGGTCCCTTGGTGGGGATGCCAGGGACAGGGATGGTGACAGTGCCCTGAGTCACTGCAGAGTGCAGCTATCAGCTCATATATAGATGTCACTCAGCAACTTAACTCTTCAGGTGAGATGTCTTTGGATAATTTTAATAAAAATTGGAATGTGAGTAGGTGCTTAATCTCTGGGAACTCAATGTCAACCTCAGTTTTAGCACAGTAGCAGGAAAAATGGAGAGTACCTCACTTCTGCTCTCATCCCTTCCCATCTTCTCTACTCTCAAATTCAGAAGAAAAAATTAAAATCCCCATGAAGTTACCAATAGCCTTTAAGTTCATTTTTAGGTGAATAGCTTCCCTACTCCCCATGGCAGAACTAGAGACATGTTTGTGGTGGTTTTTTTTACACAAATCTGCTCTTTCTCTTGCTCTGTTTTAATTCTAGTATCCCAAATTCTTTGTCACAGAATTCTCATTCAAAGGTTTCTATGCCTTTTTTCAAGCATTAGCCAGCAAACCCTGGAAATGCTCTGACAATTCAGGCAAGAATTGTCCCTATTTTACACAACAATCTATAGAGACAGGCAATGCAATTGAAGTTAAACTAAGAGCTTAGTAACTTACAGCACAGATCCTGAGTGACTCCTATTTGCCACTTCTGATTAAAAAACAACCACCAAACCCTGTCTTTTCTAAGCAGTGCTGGTCCCTACAAAGTGTATGCATTCCTGGACTGCTCCTCCAAGCACCACTCCAGGGGCTGGGGGTCTCCTGTTGGTTCCCTGACATAACCCTTAGCCCCAGGCAATGTTTCTTGCCTCAGCATGAACTTGCAGGTTATGTTTCCTTCCCTGGCAAGGGCTGAACTCCAGTGAAATGCCCCTGGACTGGCTGGAGCTAAGCCAACCTCTATCTAGGGGTTGTACCTTGCTCTGTACTCCATGGTTGTGACCCAACTCCTGCCTGACAGCTGAGGGCACGAGCTGACCTCCTTTGGAAATGGACACCTGTTTCTCCAGCCAGCTCTCTTCAGGAAAAGTCCCCTGTTTTATCCTTGGGTCTCTCCAACCTGATGATCTCTGTCGTCTTCTGCCTTTTCTATGGTCTTTAGTGTGTCCCTCACTGCTATTGTTACAGCAATGTGGCACTAAAGAGATCACCAAAACTCAGGTCACTGCTTAAGGAGCACAGAGGAAAGGTAATGTTTTCTTTTCAAAGTAAGTAATCTGGTTTTGACCTCGAATATCTGGCAGTGGGTGAAAACAATGGGACAAAAATTTCTGGTCAGTCTCAACACTTGGTTTCAACTTTGAGCCTGTCATTCAGTGGCAGTTCTGTAGTGTCTTATCAAGAAAGAAGATTTTTAAATTACAACTGTCTTCCAACTCTCCTAGAATTTTTTTGGCCTGATTTTGATATTATAGACCCTAAAATGGTCTTTGGATACCTTGATTAATTTTCCTCTAAAGGAAAAAAAATAGACTGAAAAAAGGGGACAAAGTCACAAAACCATCTCCTCCTGAAGATGGGCAGCAAGAAAGAAAAGATGTGCCCAGCTTTATGGGAGGTACCAGTCCTCTGAAGGCTGAGCACTGCAATGTTTCCCTTCTGGTTTGTGCCAGCATGGAAGCAGAAGGGCAGGCAAGAAAGGCAAGGGACCACTAAGGGAGCTGACTGGGATGAGATGAGGAACCCACAGTGAAATTCACGATGGAGTAACTTGTTACTAACAAGACAGGCCTCCTCTCGGCTGTAGCCCACCTTCATGGTCGGTGACATGTGGCAGCACCTCCCACCTTGATTTCTGCAGTGGAACCAAAGTCTCACAGCTGATGAGGTGACCTAGAGAAAGGCTGGTGTCCCCACTGAAGGCCTTTCAAAAGGTCCTTAAAGAGGACCAGTGGAAATTCTCCTTGTTGCCATATGAGCAGAGACTGAGAGCTGACAACTTCAGCAGGGAAGAGAGAAAGCCTGGGGGTTTGTCCAGATTTTTTTTTTTTTAACTGAAAACTCTGAATTTACAGAAAAATCCATGTGGAAATGTGGTTGACCCTTCCCATTGCATCTTGCTTTCTCCAGTAAATACCACTCTGTTGTGCCCTGTAAACCCTCTGTAATTCATTAGATATCCATCCAAATGTGATGCAGATGTGCTTAGCTCAGTGTTACACGGCGTGCCAGGGGAAAAGCCACCTAAAACTAGGTGATACTCTAGTCCTTGCAACAGTATTTGTAGTTTAGGGGTTGCCAGAGATCTCTGGCATCCTGAGGCAGGATTCCCTGGTGTTTCAGGCGGGAGGGAGCTGTGCAAGCCCGCAGGCATCGCTAGATGGTGCCGCAGTCCGCAGCTCCAGCGCTGCCCTTGCAGCCTGAAGGAGCGGCAGCTTCGGGCTCGGGCGATGCTCGGGACACCGGGCTGAGCATGAGGAGCCCGGGTTGCTTTTCCAAAGCTGAAAACAAGAATCAACTGCGTTTTTCACAACGTTCCTAGTTAGTGAAACGCTTCTAGGCAAAAATCGTGCCAGAAATATGATCACATTTTCAAGCAGCTGTAAAATTTTATAGATGAAGCAAATGAGCAGCTCTTAGGAAAGGCATAACAGCTGCAGCAGAAGAGGTAAATGACATGTTTATGTGACACTGAAGCCTACGAACCCTCTCTGTCACCCCACTGTGAGGAGTCAGAACGTGGTGCAGAGCACTGATGGTGCTGGTTTCTGTGTGTCCCCAGACACTCTGAAAAGGAAATGCCTCTGGAACCAGAAACAAACACTTTCTCTGAGCAGCATTCTTCCCAGAACATCCAGGAAAACAGAGGCTGTCAAAGCTGTGAGCCAAATGACAACTCAGTTGGTTCTTACCCACTGGGTTTGCTTCCACCTGGTGAGAATTTGGTTGTCAAAAAAAACCAAAAACTTATAAAAAGTCCAGAAAGTCTGGACTTTTTTTTTTCTTTTTTTCCCCCCCTTCCTCCTCCTAAGGAATATTTCAACCTTTGAGCACTTGTCTATGACCGGAACTATGATTTGAAAATGTTGAAAACTGTTGAAATAGCATAACTTCATTGCAATTTCTCTCCCTGTGGACTTGAAATAATTACTGTAAAAAACACAATTTGCCTTTTTGTTGAAGTTGGTTTCCATTAGGGAACCCTCTGATGGATAATTTCCAGCTGGCTCTGGAGGTTAGATTTGTATGCCCTGCTTTCCTTTATCTCTTCCCTTCTGGCCTTTGCTCTCTTCCTTGTGCCTAGTCATTAATGGGTTATTATGCTGCAGATCATGAGCTTGCATTTGCATTGTAGTTTTTATAGCCTTCAAAACCACAATGTGTATTTATTTCAGAAAGTGAACAGATAAAAGCCTTGGTCAATAAGTAATTTCTTTACTCCATTGTGTACTTACCCCCATATTGGTAACAGTAAGACAAAGGAAGAAGTTTTCCAGGAGTCTGCTGGGGCTGGCCAAATGTTTTCACTGGAACACTTTCACAGACACAATGTTCTTCAGTTATTCTAAACCTCCACAACCTTAGCACAAACAGAATTTGGACTTCTAGTGAACATCCAGCAATATGTTTTCATATTTTAAATAATTTTTTGGTTGAACATGAAAGGCAAACAGTGACCATGTTGAGGATTCTGGGGTAGCTCACTGAGACAACCAGTTCCAAAATTTGAAGGTCATCAAGTACCTGTATTACATGAACACTTTAACCATCTGAACTATGTGGCTCAATATTTCATACAGATCAAACTCCAACAGATTTTCCCCTTAGTAGAGGATCTGCCAATAGCAATAATTCCAGTAGGAATTTCAACTGTATTTGTCCTACTTAGTTATAGTGGAAATGAGTGGGTGGAAAAAAACCAAGAAGAAAGGCAGAAGAAGCTCTAGAAATGCTGTACTCATTTCAGACTTTCTCTGTGTGGGTTAATTTCCCAGAGTCTGGAATGGGATGGCACTACTTTGGCCAGCTTAGGTTAGGTATCTTAGGTCAGAGATCTGTTCCCAGCAGGTAGGACCAAAGGTCACTAAAAAGCAATTTTGGAACAGCTGCTGGATGAAAAAATAAAGGAAAACAGGCCTTCCATGAACAGGATGCCCCTGTCTCCCTCGGCCCTGGATAAAATTTTATTTACACACATATGTGCCAGCCATGGCAACGTCAGTGCCTTGACACGTGTTCTGTTCACAGGAACCTTCTCAGGGCACAGTGCAAATTAACCCAGCTCAAAGGTAAAGCTGGAGAGGGGCTGGATGCTCCAATCAGCAGCTGTACAGGAGAAACAAAGCGTTTTGGATTCCCATGCCCATACTCTCCTCCTCCTGAGATTTGAAAGTATCCTTTGGAGAGAAAAAAAGGGAGGTGAAGTACCTGAGAAATAATTTCTGGGTCAGAAGGAGGATATGGTGCTGACACTCATTTTTCCCTAAGGAACAAAACAAAGAGTGGTAATTTTTTTCAAATCTCAGTCCTTTAGAATGCAGACAGAAACTGCTCACATATAAAAACCTGCTCCTTGATTGAGATGTTTCATTAACTGTATGAAATGGGACAAGGAAGAAACACTTGGGAAACCAGTGAATTCAAAGAGATTATTTGAAGGTTATGTGGTAAAATGCTTAGTTTCTTCAACTAATTAGGGCTGCTGGGGAATGTGCAGTTTCTAGGTCACATTAAGTGTAAGAATCTTCCTTCTTTAGCCAATTGAAAAATAAAGCTTGGCTGAACTGTGTTTGCAATGTAGTTTTTTTCCCCGTTGGTTATTTCTCTTCATTTATTCATGCCGTATACTCAGCAACCAAATAAAGTGGAGGGGGCAACCAAAACCACACCAGTTAATTAAAACCTACAGTTCATATTTGTGTCCCTTCTGGAAGATCCCCCAAGTAGTTTTGAACTGTAAAACTTCATATATAGTGCTTAAAATGTTCTTCTTCAGCTGCACCTGATGATGGTGGTGGTTGTTGCTGCTCTGAAAATATGAACAAAAAGTGCAGATGGCCTGATCCTGGGCTCTGTTTATCTTGAGAAGCTTATTGTCTTGGTAGAGGATGTTACTCAATATTTCTAAGTGGGAAGGTTTTGCTTGTGTTTCTTTTCTCCTGCTGCAGTGATACAGTTGATTGTTCCAGTCTCAGGACAGACTCTGTAATCTCAGCAGATCTTGCCATCCTCATCTTACACAACCATCTAGTGCCCCTCTGAGCAACAAATAATCTTCTTTTGAGCTGCTGTCAAGGCTGGCTCAACCATTCACACCTCTCTGCTCCACTGAGTTCCTCTTTACTTATGTATCAGCATCATTTTCTGGTTTTTGCAGGCATGGGGAATAGCCTGCAGACAGAGAAAAGTCTGAGACAAAAATAGTGAGAAAATCCATTCCTTTGTATAAAATGAGGAAACAGTATTTCAGTTGGTTTAGGGGTTTTAATGTCTATGAAAAATATCACTGTTCTTACCTTTGTTCCTTAATCAGGAAATGAGCAGTTTGTTTTTTTTTTTTCCTGACAGTGGAGTCTTTATTGTCAACTGCTTCTGCAGTTTGGCTATAAATTTCTTTTTCTTGAGGAAATTTAAAGTAAAGCTGGCATTTTCACGCTCTGTTTGTGTTTCATGCTGGACTTTAATAAGCAAATGAAAAGAAATTGCTATTTCATAATGAAATGGAAATGTAAGTTCAGCTTGTAAGCGGGCTTTTTTGCATTACCTAAAAACTTTACCGAAGATTGTTTCAAAAATATTACGTCATAGTGTAGTATATGGTAGAGATAATTCATGCTATATAGGTATATATGTGTGCATAAAATATTGTGAAGATCCAAAGTTATGTCTTTGACCACTCTGGCTGGGAACAGAGTTCTATTTTCATGTAACCAGTTCCCAGACAGCATTAAGATAATATCAGGTCTGTTACCTTATGAATGGGACATCTTCACTGATTTCCCTGGCATCTGCACCAGGGAGACAGCATCTAGACCTTCCTGGACCATGACTGATGGAATGTCTCAGAAACTCACAAGATCTGCACCTGGACATGATTACATCTGCTGTGCTCAGGAACTGGCATCACTGTACTACATACAAATACAGCCTCTGCCTGGATGCTCAGACATTTGTCTGAGTCTTGAATTTGTCTTTGTCTGTTCCTGCACATGTATGGAGCCAGCTGTACATGTGAAGAGACACAAAGAAATGTGTGGTCATCCCTGCCTCAGGCAGAACAAACTGGATATGAGCTGGCTGCTGGAAGCACTCGGGGTGAACCACTGGGGACACGCTGTCACTCTGTCAGTCGGATCCTGGTTCACCCAGCGCCTGCACCCGGTGCTGACCCTGTCTTGGCTGTGGTGGTTTTTGGAAATTCTATTTTTTTGTTATCGATCCAATAAATCTTTGTTAAATTTTTCATAAATTTGGCTACCGATTTGATAATTTATAACAATTTTATGTAAAACAAAGGTCTTTGGGCTTTCAACCATGTTTCAGACTACTTAAGTGGAATCAACTCTCAGCCACTGATTTCAGTCTCATTCATTAAATTATTGACACCATTTTTAATTCCAAGCCTTTTATTTAAAATTGAGGCTTTCTACTTCTTCGAAGTACACAATGCTCATTTTCTACAACATCTGATTTTGCAGGAGCAGTACCCCTACCTCAAATATGTCAGGAATGAAGGGTCTATTTACTGTCTATTTCTACAGTTTCTGCAGTGCTGCCTCCTTGTGGCCTGGTGGCAGGAGAGAGAAGTCTCCTTAGGAGCAGCCTGGGATATGATACAGGTTTCCACACTGTCTTCACACTCTTCCAGAACCCAACCCATCTTTTTCTCTGTGCTGTGTCTTGAGTCACCAGTGCAAGACAAGGCCTGTACTTACAAGGGCTGCCCACATTCAGGACCCCTGAGAGCCAACTAACCCGTCAGTGCCACGGAGATCTGGCCAAGATTTAGCTCTGGATTTCTCTGCCCCCACTATTCTCCAGCCTTTTTCTTTTGTGCCACAATGCATGAAAGACAGTTATTCCTTTCAGACCTTTTCCTTTTTCTAATAAAAAGCCTCATTTCCAAGAAGACTGGAGTGCAAATTACCTTCTCTATTCAATTACAAAATCTGATCACTGCCTTTTCTTTTTTCACCACTAATAAAAGCTATTGAAGTAAAGCACCCATCTCTCGTTATGGAAAAACAGGCAGTAAGTCACCTTGAGATTAAAATATATACTGCTACACAATTTTCTGGGGAATATAGAGCAGTAATTGCTTAAGACAATGACAACTGAGACTAGAGGGAACAGTGTATTTTTGTGGAACATTTCCAGGGATAATGAGGGAAATCCTTCACTGATTTAAAGTTCCACGAAGTTGCTTCTCTGGCTGATGTAAATTATCACGTCTTCATTGAGGTCAGTGTCTCAGCTCCTCCAGCTCTCACAACTTGGGATGTTTCCCTAAATATGAACTATGAACCACTCAGTTGAGATGAGCATCACAAGGCAGGTGCATTAGATCAGTAACTGGTGTTCCAGGCTGCCTGCTGGGATGTGCCCTTAGGACAACAAAGAATTTGACACAGCCTTTGGTACCCACTTAATATGTTGCAAAACAGTCAAGCAAAGATGTGCCACATCTTCAGGTTGTCTTGCTACCTGTCATGGCTGAAGCGGCAAATATCAGCTAATTACACTTACACTTTCTGGAAAAAAAAGATAGTGAGGGGGTTGGGGGGGAGTTTAAGAGCAGCAGGGACTTGAATTAACAAAAGCTTTTCTAGTCTTTATGGTTTTGCTGCCATTCTGTTGTGATCAAAGGATTGGTGAAGCAAAGCTGGTCCCAGTGCCGTGCTAGTAAAGTTTGAAGAAAAAACCCCAAGACCTTGCCCCTACAGGTACAAGCTAGAGATTCATGATAATACAAAGCAGAAGCCAAGAATAGGTTAGGGGTAAAGTGTTACAATCAGATAATATCTGAAAACTCAATAGAGCATCCTTCAAAGGTCAGGTTGTCTTATATTTTATGTATCTATGGAAACACTTCAGGGGCAGGAAAGCTCAAAGTAAAGGTTGAATGTTTAACCTCTACCTTCAAAATATTCTATAGGCACCTTACAAAAGCAGACAGAAAATACACACTGGTATTTCTCATGTCATATATGAAGGGAATTTTTTGTTGGTTTTTGATCCATATTCACACATTTTTTGCAGGTGTCTTTAAATATGAGATGTTGCTCTGTTTTGGCAATGTGTGTTCTTCATTGTATTTGTATGTGCAGGAAACTGTTAGCTTTCATACCTTACAGATCAGAAATGGGAATGGCTTTGATAATTCTAGCAGTGTTAGCATGAGCAAAAATTAAAAAAGTTTAGCTTGAAGTCTGAGATCAGCCCCCTAGATTCAAATCCAGCCCTCAAACCTTACTATGCGTTAACCTTGTCACATAATGAATGCCAGAAAAGTGTGAACAATTTTACTTTTCATTCTTCACAATAAATTCAGGCTCCCCAGGGAAGAGTGACAAAGCTCCAAAAGTGTTTGGACAATGCTCTCAGGGCCATGGTGTGATTCTTGGGGCTCCTGTGCAAGACCAGGAGTTAGGCTCAATGATCCTTGTGCATCTCTTGCAACTCAGCATGTTCCACAATTCATGACAAGCTTCCCATAGCAGACTTAAAAACTGAAGAGATCAAGCATGAGATTTAAGGCAGGAATCCACGCTGAATTTCAGTGCAGAAACATATGTAGTCAGAGAGAAACCATGAAAATATTTATGAATATTTAGGCTTACATTTGTTTCCTTGGACTCTGGGGGAAATGGCAGGACATGTTGAGAGACAGAAGAGAATTTTTTTCCATGATAGAGGAGGCAGCACTAAAAGAGATAATTCTGATGGGGACTGTGCCTCAGCTTCTTTTAATATCTGCCCAGCATGATGGTAGAAACCAGTGTCCTGGTTCTGAACACTGGCCCTGACCACCTCTGTAAGTTCAAGATCCATTTGCAGGCCTTCATTTTTTATTTTTCTGGTTTTAGGCTTTTGTGTAGAGTAAAAGGCAGCTTAGGCCAGTCTGAGCTGCCACACACTGCTCCCATGCTGTGGGCCCTCATTCTGAGAGGGCCAGCTGCTCACCCAATGTCTTCCCAAAGTCACATCCACACTCCATTGGCATTAACCCTTAAAGCAGGGTTGGTGACTCCCCCTGACCTGTGTTGTGTGCCCACTCTTTGGAAATAGCTGTCTGATACAATGGACCTTTTCTTTGGGGGGTTTTAGCTGCTAGGATGAGCAGCACAGGTGGAAACATTAGTGCAGGTTATCCTGACCCCATGAAGGGGTCTGTTCTAAACTGAGGGTCTGGTCAAGTTTCTGCTGCTCTTGGGAATGAAAACATCAGTTTCTCCTTGCCCTTTTCCAGTTCAGCTTTCCTTTTCAGGTGTGTGTTCCCAGCCCAGGCAAGAGAGGTCTGTTTTCATTTTGTGTGCAAGGCAGAAATGGCTACAGTGAAAAATACTGGGTCTGGAGAAGAAAACACACACTCTCCTCTACATCTCCATTGCATTCTCAGCCCTGCAAAACTGGGAGTTGGAGTCAATCACGTTTGCAATGCATTTTCTCTTTTTTCTTTCAACAAAAGAGTTTGTGATCTGTATCACAAAGCAGCTTATTTTGTACTGAAGCTAGAATGGGTTAATTTGTTAATGAGTCTTTCTCTCTCCCTACATTTATTAGTATATAGAGGGATATACTCCATTCTCCTTTCATTCTGACTGTGAAGGTGAAATTGAAGTAAGGGTGGTCAGCCTCTCTCCTGCTGGGAGAGTACATTCATTCCTAAACAAGCAAACATTGTAGTTGTATTAAAAGTGTATCCCGAGCTTTTTGGAGATTGTCTGCTACACCAGTGATTTGAGGAGCAAGTGGACCAGAGCTGATGTTAGCATGTCAAGGAGGCTGCCCCATTTTCACAGTGAAAACTATTTAAAGTTCTGTGTTTAATGGCGTGAGACTCCATAGAGCCCGAATTGAATCCTGTTATTCCAGATGTGCATTGTCTCTATAGGAATGCAATTTCACAGTCATCAAACATTTTAAGTTCATCAAGTGCTAATTATAGCAGAGAGCATGACAGCAGAATCTTCAAAGCCCTGTGGACAGAAAAGCCTATTGATCATACAATTGATTTTTATCACTTGCTATTGAGTGGCAGGGCTGCCTGCTGCTGTATAATCTGTTTTTATTTTTTTTTTCTGTTTTTTTTTTTTTTTTTTAATTTTCTTTTGCGTTCTTCTACTAGACTAATGAAATAGTCTAGCTTGCCCTGATGCAGAGCATGGTTTGAGTGGCATATCACCTGGGGTATTGTACTGCATTACTGCAGCTCTCCAAAATTCCTGTCTGTGTTATTTTCTCTTTTAGAGAATGTGCTGCTTTTTCTACACCTTTCTCATGGAGCCATATGTCCAGTGATGATGTCTCTGAGACTGAAATGAGCCAGCCTCTAGCTTCTGATGGGCTGATGTCACTCACTTCAGCTCCATCAGCTTGGTGGGTTTCTGGTGTGAGAGGGGAAAGAGAATTTGGCAGTGTGCTGAGACATAGTCACTCACTGCAGTTTTGGTGTTGCTTGTGGGATTTACTGCATGTGATCTGAGTATTGACTCTCCAGGAGCATCGATCAATCACAGGATCAAGCTACTTTTTCAATAGAATATAAGCTGAGAAATGGTGTTTGCTCTACTGACTGCCACAGAGCTGTCAGCTTTCTGCCAAGCTCCTGGGGGACCGGCAAAAGTGAACAAGGGGTCCTGCCACTCCTGTAAGCTGCTTCCTCTTGTGACTTGCCATGGCTGATCTCTCCCCTCTCACATTCTTTTCCCCACCCTGTCTCTGTTAGCTGCTGCTTGCAATGGAAAGATAAGCACAGATACCTGCAAAGCTGCCAGCTGAGGAGTTGCATGCTCACCGTGAGTTTTGCTGTTAATGAGCCACGCAGCGCAGGTAACAGGCAGCCCCAGAGGATTCATCAGGGGCTGGTGCCAGATACCTGTTGAAAAAATTGGAAAGATTTCCACTGACTTCAGTGAGCTCCGGTTCCATTACTAATTGCACCCCCCTGTGTTTCTCAGGGATTTGAATCCAGGAAGGTGTGTGTGCTGTGCTTGTGCACCCACAGCTCCCTAATGTCCTTTCTGTGCCAGGGCTCTGGAGAAACAGGCTGGATGCCAGCAGCACTTTGGTCTTCTGGGTACATTAGTCACGGACCTCGGGGCCTCAGTTTCCCCAAGGGAAAAGCTGTAGATAATGACAACTGCTTCTTGAAAAAGAAATGCCTGAGGACTTCTCATTTGTTGTATAGAGGAGCTGGTTGTTTCCATGGTCAGTCTGAGTGACTGGAACATGGGAAAGGGAGATGAGCAAGACCTAAATGGGTATGTCTGCTTTCAGGGCAGCCACACCGATGAACCTCTGAGAGCCCACCTGTTGTGGTAGCAAGGATCAGGCCTCTGTTGGGTCAGAAGTGGTTAAGTTTAGCTAAACTGCCTCTTTGATGTGAACAGCCTGGATTTAGGATGAAATCTATGAAAGCTACCAGGATTGACCAAGTATGGCCACATTTTAAATCAAGTGCCAAAAATCAGCTGCATTAGGGAGGAATGTAGAGTACTACTGCAGACCTTTCTGGCAAAGAACATCCTGCATGCATAATCACTCTTTGGTTTAAAGGATGTTTCTGCTAGCTCCTTCTGACAGTTGTTTTCTTTAAGGATTCAGGAGAAAGAAAGAGAAGAAGAAAGGGCATTTAGGATGCAAGGAGACAAAGCCATGTTAAGTCTCATTTACAGAGATGAATTGGGAACAGGTGCTTCACATAACTGAGGGCCACCATTCTGTGAGAGAGCCCTTGAGAGTCAAGAGAAAGGAATTGCAAAAAGCAACAGTATATTCAGAAAGATAACTATAATCAAGCCCTTTCTATATCTATTAAGGGGAAAAGACAACAACCACAAATGCAATGGAGACATTAAAATTGACTTTGTAAAAAGCCATTTTTAATATATTTCTTTGTTTCTTTGAAATAATTTCAAACCCGAAGGCAGGAATAATTGAAGCATTTACAGAATATATCAATAATACCTCATTATCCAGCTTTGCTTCAATCCACTGATTTCAATTTTCTTTTGAACAAGCTGCATTTATCAGAGGACTTAGCATATGAATGGGGAGGGGGGAGAAATGTAAAATGTGTGCTCTAGATTTACATGTCTTAGGATGCCAAATAGCCATCAAAGCTAATTGTTTCTAAAATGCTTTATAAACCTTATCTCATGTGTTGACCCTAATCAGTGCAATTAATTTCATAATGAATTCTTTCTACACACACCCAATCTTATTATTATCCTTAGTCTAAATTAATAACATCATGATAATAATTAGTAGATATGAAATTGTCTCTTCACTGCTTCTCATAGCATGTGGGCTTGATAGAAAAGAGCAATGAGGATGACAATTAGAGTAAAACGTCAGCTGTATTGATTGTTGAGCACCTTAACCCTAGCATCTGCAAAATAGGCTTTATTTAAATCTGAATATCGTTTTATACTCTCCCTCTGTTCCTCCTTCTATTTTATTTCAACGTTTTCCTTTCTGCAAGAGGCAACATCTCCTCCTCAAAGCTCACGACAAAAACATTAAAGTAGAATTTTAGAGCCTGATTCTCAGTGTGCTGATGCCAGATTTTGAAGCAAATGAGCAATGGGAGATTTAGGAGAGCGTCAGCACCTGGAGAACCATCGGTATCCTTCTTGATGTTTCAGTCTTCCAGAAGCCTCAGGGAAGGTGGACAGCTTTCTGTTTTGGACTCTGATTTTATGGCCTTGTTAAGACAAATGGATTTGAAGAGGGTGTTGCTTTCATAGCTCCAGGTCCAATCCTTGCTCTGCCTCACTACTTAACCATGGGATGGGAGTGTGAGAGGGGAGTGGAATTGCCTGTGGTTAGAGGGGCATAAGACAGCCATGAAAAATATCTTTAACCCTTAACCTTAATTGCCTTTACTGAATACATTTCTGTGTTTCAATCAATTAGTGTGTTTCTGGAATAACTCCCCTCCATTCTCTGAAGGCCAAAATCTCTTTCCATGGTCAT
This sequence comes from Agelaius phoeniceus, assembly GCF_051311805.1. Taxonomy (NCBI): domain Eukaryota; kingdom Metazoa; phylum Chordata; class Aves; order Passeriformes; family Icteridae; genus Agelaius; species Agelaius phoeniceus. The sequence continues at coordinate 25,054,709 of NC_135268.1, forward strand.
GGCTGTAAAATGATGCTCCCTGTCGGTCCACAGCCCTGCCTTTAGGCCCAGTGCTGTTACAGCCTTAGAATTTCCACCCTCCTTTATTCAAAGTCACTTTTCCAGCTTCTGCAGTCACAAGAAAACATGGCACACCTGCATTGACAAATTATTGCCTGAAGCCAACAACTTGAAAAGGGACTGAAACAGGACAAGGCAGAAGAAAAATTGCTTCATAATGTTTTATTCATGCACCTGACTGATGATGTATAGGCTACAGCTTTATGATGACTGGAAAAAAAAGAAAGAAATTTGTTGTATCTTTTGGGGTTTTCTTTTTTGTTTGTTTTATGTCCTTTTTTTGTTTTGTTTTGTTTTGTTTTTTTATTTATTTTTAAAAATGGTAATGATGGAGACTGTAGTATATGAAGCACAAAAGGAGAGTGTTCTCTGAAACAGAAGGTATTAAGTCACTTGGGTTCTTCAGTGCAAGAAGAAGAGCTCAAACCTTAGCTTCTCGTTTTGGAAACTGAAGTTAGAAAAGCACATTCCCTAGATGCCATTTCAAAAAGAGGTAGCTAACATTACCACTGCAAAGGGAGGTATTTTGATGTTTGGCAAAGAAAGCCTGTGACAGAATCACATCGCTGACAGTCGAGATGAAGGCACAGCTATCAGGAAATAAAGTCCCTCGTGTGTCTCTTTTTTTTCCCTAAATCAGCTGTGAAGAGCTTTTAAATGATCTTTGTATTTTTGAAACTAGCATCTTGAAGAGCTGCCTCTATCACAAAATCTGCAATTCAGTGTGCAGGCTAAAATGTTCAGCAGAAAATGCCGACTTGATATTCAGACAGAGAATGTTTTTTTGTTATTGGCAGTACTAGTGTGAATTCTAGATCACCAAACCAGATTCACAGTGCTGCACACACAGATAGCAGGAAAAATTCAAAAGCTCTCTGCTGTGCTCATGACAAGGGCGTATCTGAGATGCAATCATCAATCATGACTTGCCTGATGCACCTTTCATCCAAGAGGTGAGGGTCTACCAGCAACAGAGACACAGCACAGATCACAAACTCCAGAGCCTTAGCACTTCTATAGAGCAAGTGGTCACACAGTCCATTCAGTCCATTCAAAATTCACATATTTTGTCCTGGTTATTTTTTTCAGTCTGCAAGAATGAAAATAAGATCATGGGTAGCCCAAAATTTACCTCAGAAGGTCTTAAAGTACTTCATTTTACGAACACCAAGAGAAATGTTTCCTCAATTCTACTTCTCATGCCAAGAATATTTGGCAAATCCTTCTGAAATTTTGCTTTTGTTTTGGAAGGAGAAACAAAGTTAATTTCCTCAGAGTCCACAAACTCCTCCTTGATCTGTGAACAGCAGATTCTTTGGCATCCTCACCTCTTCCCTGTGGCACAGCAACCCAGAGTCCACACCTGCTGGCCATGGCCATACTGGCCCTGTAACAGAAGATGGCAGCAAAACTTACAGTGGTATCCGTGTTTGTAAAGCCAAATTGATTTCAATGTATGTAATATTCAGCCACCAAATATGTTCCCTCCTGTATTTTTTAATAACTCTGCAGTAATTAATAATTCTGCACCTGTGTTGCTTGTACATCTGAATTAGTTTTTCTTATGCTTTTTTTTTTTTACCTATGGCTTTAGTTCAGAACACAGAGTTCACACAAGTGAAATTAATACAACACACAGGGTTCCTTCTGGTTGCTATTGACTGCTGTGTAGCAACCAAAAGTCCTTTAGTTCTAATCAATTTTCCTATCAGGTGAGGTTTGGACATTTTCCAAGGCACATCTTGTATTCTTCAAACAACAGGGACTGATCTTAGCCTACTTTAACTCACTTACTGGCAATAACTCCAGCTTTGGCTCTACTACTTGACTTTTGTGTATCCACAGTGATTTAAGCAGCCTGAAGGTCTGGTGCTCTTGGGACATATTATAAAGAACTCATGTCCTATTAAGGCACTTAAAATCTCTGAAAATTTAACATAATACGACACCAGTGGTTGCTAAAACCAGAGAGATGAAATATTTTTGGGTCCACAGAGATGAAATATTTTGGGGAAATAACCTGTCCACAATCTTGACAGCCCCAGATGTTCTGGTGGTTTAGTGATGCAGCCCATGGAGATGCAGGGGCTGCACTGAGGTGAGCTGCAAATGGAGTGCAAGCTTCTCTCTGAGCCATAGATCAGGTCTGCCACTTGGGATGATCTCAGTCTTTCATCAGGGACCTCCAGACACACGGGACCCCTCAGCAGCAGAGCTGTAGTGAAGCAAAGGGGCTGAGGAGGCGTGACTGGAGCATGTTTTGCCTCAGTTCCACTAGAGAGCAGCTTTGCCACAGCCACAGCTGAGAAAAGCAGCTCAGACCTCGAGTGCCGCACCAAACTCTCTCAGCAAGCCTTTATCCCAAATGCTGCTGTCTCAAGGATGCAGGCCCTGCTACTTGGTTGTGTACAAATCCATATCAATTTTCAAGCAGATCTTATACTAAAGAAGTCCTGCTAAAGGACAGACTTTTTTTTTGTAGTCAAGTCAGAGATTTTGATTATATCACTGAAATCCAAGTACAGCACTCATTGTATTGGACCTAGATAAATGTTCAATGTTTGGCATATGCTTAGCTGTACATGTTTGAATTGACTTGCTACATCAGAATATTCTTTAATACATAATATGAAAGAGGTAGAAATGGGTAAGATATGGTCAGCTTTTGAGACTGCACTGTACAGTAAATTATGTTTACACTTCAACACAGAAGGCACAGCTAAGTTATTCTACAGTGTATCTGTTCAATGAGCTCAGAGAAAATTCCAAAATGAGATTAAAATTTTGAACTTTCTGCAAAGGAAGAAAACAAGTGCTTACATTCTGATACTTCATTAAAGAGATGGTTGCTTTCCAAATACTGAATAATCAATTCATGTAGTGCTTTTGTCATCTGTCAAAAAAACCTTTGCTTTTCCTCCTCCAAACTATTTCAACAGAAGTATCTTTAGCTGCCTGTTTCACTGAAACCCACTGATGGTGCAACTGTACTGTTTAGATTATATTTAAACTTCCCCTCTGAAAAATATATTTTATGACCTAGCCTCCTGTGGCCTGATTCACACCACAGTGGAAGCTGCAGATTCTCCTTCCCTACCTTATGCACCTGGCCCTCCTGCATCCTTTTTATGCAGCACTAAATATTCTGACAAGTTCTAGAGGAGCAGACCTGGACAGACATACTCTGTATAGAAAACTTCTGCAGAAAACTTAGCTGGTACACACAACTGAGACAAATTGGCCAGGAAAACAAAGGGAAAAAAATTATAACTTCACTTGTCTCTCTCAACTGCAGGAATGAATGACTGGTCAAACCACAAAAGATAAATTTAAATTAACCCTGGCTGAAAAGAAACATTAGTTGATTTAAGGTGAGTCATGAGGTCTCAATTCAGTTCATCTAAACCTGTCAGGATATTTAAATAGCTGCAATAAACACTGAAATAACCAGTGTTTTTCAAGTAAAAAAACCCCAAACCTGTAACTTCCATAGAAGCTACAAATGCTGTGCCTTTAACTAGCTCAAAAATATTGTAGCTTACAAATCCAATGGTTATCAATGGTTATGAAAGTGCTTAGGGAAATTGTTTTTCAGCTGCTTCTACTGGGGACCATTAGATTTGTGCTACTATTAACCATACCTATAAAATAATTTTTTCTACAGACACACTTTTAAGAACTGGATATTTTGGGAAAGCATTTGGATTGTCCTCACTTGCATCATTGCCTTCTGATAGATTGTCTTCAGAGCAGTTTGGCCTGCCAGGCACGTGAGAGTCAAAATCCTTTTTGTACCCCCAGTCCCTGCTCTTTTAAAGCTGTGCTTCTTTAGAAGCTCTGCTGTAGAGCCAGGCTTTCAGAGCCAGCTGTCAGCTGCAATAACTGAGCACGGGATGGACTGAGCTCCCTGCTCATGGAGAGCAGAGCAGGGCTTAGCTGGGCACAGCCTGCAACATCCTCAAGCTTCAAAGACCCTTGGACTGGCCCTTCATTTTTCAGGCTCTTCCAAAGAGTTTCCTACATCAGGAATGCTGCCTGTGCTGCTCACACAGTTTTGTTTGCCTCAAGATAGTACCTCTGCTGGTTGTGGCCATTGCTCCCCAGATCCTCCCAGAAAAACCTAGCCTTAAAAACTAGCAGGTGAAGAGAGGAATACCCTGATGTCTTTGCTCAACAGAATATCTGCCAATTGAAACAGAGCACCTGAAAGCAAAAGTAGCTTCTGTAATAAATAGTAGCTTTTGTTATGCCTTCTAACAATGTTTTGCCCTCACCAGGAAAGGACTTGTGACTGTGACATTCATGGTACCCCAGACATATTACTGCTGGGTTTAGTTTGTGTACCTAATTAAAGCTGGAATGTCTCATGGCTCACTGCAGCTTTCCATCACATGAGGCCTCTTGACATTATTTATGCAACTGCTAAGTGACACAGAAACACATCCAAGGGAGAAGCAGAGAGGAACAAATGGCTAAAGAAAGGTCAGGGTGATATCACGTGGCTGCTTGGCTGCTTCCTAGGAGTGGAAAGAGAAATTCTGCTCCTTTTGAACCCCTCCTTTTCTGTTCTTTGTTAGCAAAATTAGTTTATGGGTTGTGACACTGAGGGCTTAATTTTCCTTTTATTGCTTTTGAGGGCTACAAATACACACAAAGCAGTAAAGGAGAAATATTAATGTAGATGTTCACGGTTAAAGCTGCCAGCAACTGGCTGTCACACAGACAGCATCATTTCTCTTTGTGCTTTATGCTGCAGACACACTCAGATCAGGTTAAGACACTTAAACCTATTCTGTGTGTTTCAGGAACATCTGTTGGCAAATTGTCATCTGAGAACAAGTTTGCCAACCCCCATCAGAAATGCCTTTAATACGAGCTTATATCAAGAGCCCAGGCGTGCAGCAGGAGCTCAGCGTTGACTTGAAGCTTGGGGGTTTTTGGTCAGGGTATTCCAGCCTCTGAAATCTGGCATGCAGGAAAAGGTCTGCAGTCTGATCAGTGGAACAGAACAGGTTTTGTAAGAGGAGCAAGGTAATGGATGAGCAGGTTTGAAGGAAATATGAGGAAATGCTTTCTAATACAACATGCACCTAATCTGTAGAGCTTGTTGCTATTGGATGGTGTGGGTGCTAAGAGCTTACAAAGGTTCAAAAAGTGACTGAATAAATTCAAGAGAAATAGAAAAATCACTGAAGAGTGCTAATCACATCACCACATCCCATTCATGGGGCCTTATGTCTTGGATTAGTGTAAGCTTTAGTGTACCTGGGAAATACTGCTTTGATCTTGCTTTGGTCTTATCCTTGTACATCTGCTACTGGCCACTCTCCAAAAAAAACCCAAAAACAAGTAGAGTTTTTTGCATGATGTGCAGGAATAAATTTCACAGATGCCTTTTTTGCAGTTAGATCCTTAAGACTAAACAAACAGTCATGCAATCATTTAACATCATTTCACATGCAGTCAATCAGGAAGTTTCCATCTAAACTGCAAAAACTGACAAGTGGTCAGCCCAGGATTATTTATTTCTTTCAACATAACACAGTGTTTCCTTTAAAATCAAACACATATAAATATGAAATATTTGCTTTATATCTTGTGAATCCAAAAAAATGTTGCAATGATGCAAGGATTTTCTGATCTGCAGGAAATTCCACCCCAAATATTCTCCCTGTCCTAAAAGGCTTCTAGCCTGTAACCGTTTAGCTCTTCAGATCTTTGACTCTTATGTATGTTGGCACATTTGCTCTAGGTTGATATTGAGCAAAGAAAGACTGTGACAAAAGAGTCTTATTTTTAAGAAGTCTATAATGAAAATGTAGATCAAGAAAAAAACTATTCTAAGTGTCTTCAGCTAAGGCCAGAAACTAATTAAACGAGATATTGAAGGGCAAAATGAGAGCATAAAAGAAAATGAGGAGAGTGAAGGAAAAGAGTTCAGATGAGGTTAGAGATTTTTGGAAGAAGAAAAAAAAAAGAAACAATGCATTAAAATCATACCATGAAGAAAAGGCCAGTGGCCTTGCTGATAGACTTGATGGTTCTGTGGGGCAGAGGTGGAACTATGTTACACTTCACAGCCCTGACATGACCTCGCTGATTGGCAGTCTTTTTTTCAAATTTCCCAACCATTAAGGTTTTAATTTTGTTCATACTGCCTCTATTCTCTCCTGAGTGTTCATTTCTTCCTATTTAGAAAAATGCCACATATCCTGCAAAGGTATAAGAAAAAAGCCCATGTTCAATTTTGTTTTAAAACACCAAAAAAATCCAGATTCTGATTGTTCATCTGCATTTCTAATCTGCACAATAAATTCATCTTTTCTTGCAGTGAACTGACTTTGGCATGCACATTTTTTGCAGGACAATAAATAGTTTTTAGCTGTTGAGTATGGTGTTCCTCAGAGTGTTAGAAAATGTGTACTGTATAAGCCAAATGAAATTTGAAAACATTGTGCTTGATATTCAAGGTGTTTTGAGGTGTTTTGATCTTTTTTGTGCTGTGTTGACTGGCAAAGGTTCCAAGCCAGAAGAGGGCTTCATTGGGCTAAAATTGCCTTGATATAATTCGTTTCCTGGATGGTGTTTAAACTTTTGCAAGAGCTGTGTAAACCTGATACTGGGCCCAGATAAATCTGGTGAGTGAGATCTTCCAAGGGTAACATTAAGGTCTCGTGGAATTGTGCTATCAGCTGATATCCAGCCATTTTTGTTAGAGTTTGAGAACGCAAACAAAGAAAGAAAAGTACTGGATCATACTCACGGATTTAAATGTTTCTTCTTTTATTCTGAAACACAAACATCAGGTTTTGGACACATGATTAGCCTCTGCCACAATCATCTGAAATTAATCATGTTTAAACTAATAGGCACTGTGAAACCAAACAGCAGTGCCTCACCATGAAAGTAAGGGAAAAATTGTTCTGGGATTTCCCCAGGTCAGTCATCTTTGGTGTAGCCTTTCTGTGAATCATGTAAACAGAATTAACACTGACTGCAGTGGAACAGACCTCTCCATTAGTGCCCAACAGTGACAACCCCTGCTGACCTGAGCAATGGCACACACAACCTGGGCTCCTCCAGCAGGAGTTGGTGCATGCAGCTGTCAGAGTCTACATCTCCTTGCATGACAGTCTAGATTAATTCTTAGAAAGCAATAGAAGAAGAAAACAGTCCCCAAGCTGTGAATGAAGTTGTATGGCTCACTGGTATCACCAGGATTTGATTGATGTTTTAAAACACATGTGCCTGTGTAGAATTTATGGGAGCCAGTCACTTCATACTTCTGAAGAGAGAGTGGCACTGTTAGGGCTTCCTAGAGCAGAGGATCAGAAATGCTATCCTCTACTAATTGCCATAGGTGGCAATAGTGGTCACTTCAGCCTTTTATCCAGTAGTTTATGAGGTCTTTTGAGTCTTAAAATGTACTTATGTTATAGTAATACCCAGAAGAAAGGACTGACTGCACAAAATAAAATGGAAATCTAGCAAACCCTTGCCTAGGCATTGCTGGTAATTCCTTTGACAACAAAGCCATTCATGTTTTGCAGGCAATAAAATCTCATTGTGTTCCCTCCCATTTCCTCTTCCTCCTGCATGTGCTTGTGAGGAAATCATCCATTTCTCCTACCAAGATGTCCCTCTCACTCTGTTTTTGGGGAAATGCAGAAATTGATTTCTATTTTGTTTCCAGACCTACCATCCTGTTCTCTGTAGCATGTTCCTTCCTGTTAAGACTCTGTGGCCAAGCCTCTGAAGAACTCCAGGACACAAGAGTTTCTGTGGACCTGGATGCTTTACAGGGTTCAGGGGCTGGTTCAGAGCTTCACTGAGATCCAAAGTGTCACCAAGGGGTAAAGCTCTTGACAGGGCACAGCACACATGCCTTCTACTCCTTGCTGTAGGGATGTGAGGGGGGCTTGGGAAAGATACTTAATTTTAAACCCACCTGTAAGACAAGTACTTTTGCTGTGAAGAGCATTGACATGTCCTTCTGGAAAGAGCTAGGTATTAGTAGTATTAAATAAGGCTTAAAGCCTTTGGCTCTTTCTTGTTTCCAGTTGCTTGAGCAGTAATATGTTCATCTGATGGGAAACTCACCTGTGGTTTTCCCATATGAAACTTAATATTAAGTTCTCCTAGGTAGATTCATAAAACATTCCTCATAATCCCCATTTATTTCAAGCCATTTTGCAGCTCTGAATAGTACAGTGCCTCATAAAGAACGTTTCCTTTCATTCAAAAACCATTTGCATTTTATTTGTGCCTCAGAGGAAGAACAATCCAAGCTGATTACAATCCACAGACACTGTACGTAATGAAAAATTAATTGCATCAATCTTTTTGCTGTACTGGTCTTAACAACTCATTTTCAACCGGTCATTTCTCCACCTGCTCACCGGGGCCCAGGCAGCTGAAGCAAGCCCATCTCTGACACTGACTGAATACCAATGAAGCCAAGGTCACCTAAAGCCAGGAGAGTGGGAGAACAGCACCCAGAAAAAGATGTCACTCCTGGACCATCACTGTGTGATGGAAACCGAGTTAAGTCACTGGAACACAAATCTTAGCCAAAGCACATTGACAAACACAGCCGTGCAGAAGGCAAGGTGCAGAGGAGAGAAGGAGGGCTGTGTTGAAATGAGGACAACAAACAGAGGTAGTTCTGGCTGCCTCCATCAGAACTGTCACTTGGCAGGCATTGATGGTGGTTGTAAATCAAGATTTGCATGCTGGCTCCAATGCTAGTGATTTGTTCTGCCAGGTAAAGCGCTCTTGCAGAATGCATATTAATCAGGACATGGTTGCTGCTTTCTACACTCAAAGTTGCTGATGTACAAAGGAAAAGTATCCATTAAAAATCCATACTTTACAAAGCAAGAAGAAAAAGCAGGGGGTGTGTGGGCAGGAATGACACCTGCTGCCTGCCAGCATCAATAATTCTGGAAAGCAGTAATTTTTATCCCCTGCTTGCACTGAAAATGTTCTTTGGGTGCAATTTAATGCAAGCCATAGGTAAAGCATTTCATGTGCAAGAAGTATTCTATGTTGAACTGTGAAAAATTACCAGAACTGGGAAAGGAGTGTAATTTCTTGATATTGGTTGAAACTGTTTGAGTACTGCAAATTCTCTTATGACTTGATCAGAGCCCTCAGATAGCTGAATTTCAGCCATCTTGTGGAGAGTTTAGTCATCATCCACTGCCTGAGGAAATGGTTGGTATCATATTTCACCAGAGTTTCAGAATATTTTAGGAAGAGAAGTGTGAAGCAGAGTAGCCAAGAGAAGGGTGTCAGCCAGGTGGGACAAGTAGGACACAGTGATTGCATGGATGATTAGGAGGAGATGCATTGCTAACACAGTACCTAAATATTGATAATACACTATCTAAATAACAACTGATCTATTACAGATTTACAGTCTTTGGCCTTGCAGAAACGACAATTAAAAAGCAGCAAAGCACCTACAGAGCTATTTTAGGATTTTCTCTCTGTATTTGAGCAGCTCTTAGGGCTTTTACTCACAGCCTGGAGAGACTACTTTATCCCACTGGCCCATCAGGTTTTTGTATCCTTTTGCAGGCCAATGTGCACCCAAGTCAATCACAATCCTCTGGACTCCCCCATCTCTGGAAGCATTAATTAAGTGAACATAATTAATACACACTTGGTGCTCTTAGGACAAATGACATTGCCCCTCAGGGACAGGAAAAAGAGGGAGTATGTGACACACACACACACACACACATGCCAAATACCAGAATATCTTTTGCTTCACTCACATGGTGTCCCATATTTCCCCAGTCACTTTTTCTATTTCTCCTAAGGTGTATGCACATTCTCCAAAGTAAACAAACCTGTGTTTTTGAAGGAAGATATTTTATCTATTGGGGATCCAATGTAACATGTAGGAACTTAAAAAAAAAATACAAGACAACATTTAAAAAATATGTTGAGGTTCCCCATGTAGCAGAATTTATATTGAATTTTTTAAATTGATTGTAATCATTACTTTTAATTTTCCTCTAGAAAGTGCTTGCCACAGTTCAATAATGGAGGGAAGAAACAGCTGGTCTGTGCATTTGTGAGTGAGCAGCATTTAATAAGGTAATATGTTCATTTTCTAGGTGTCAGGAATTATGAATTTATGCCAGGTCAAATTAGTGCACATGTTTTCACACAGCACAGTGAAGAGCTCCATAAGAAAGCGCTGTGGTGTTTAGGATGCTTGTGAAACATCTACTTCTGGAATAAGAGGAGAGGCTCTGTGTTATGGAGATGTTATGGAGATGCAGCCTTTTAGAACAGAAGTGACAGGTCACATTGAACTCACACCTCAGTATTCCCCCCAAATAATTGAAACAAGCACAAAGCTGTTGGCTGTAAAAAATGTGACTGGTGCACAAGCCTCAGGCTCCTATCATTTTCCTGCTACAAAGTGCCCCATAGCGTTTCAGTAATATGAATAAAAACTAATTTTCCTTCTTCTGCCAAGATAGCAGTATGATATTGTATTTTTAGTGTAGATAAAAAACAGACATCAAACTCTATTAAACTTTGGGCTAGACTTTTTTGCTTCTTCCCCTAACCAAATAGTAAATATTGACTGAAGTAAGTTTATCAATATTTATTTTGAGGGAAAATAAATCTTCCTGTTTGTGAAAGTGTAGAGCCAATTTTGTCAGGGAAAGAGATGACTCAAATGGTAAATTTCCCAATAATAATCTCAGTGGCTTTCAGCAAACAGAGGACATCCACTGGGGAACATTCAAAACTGACTTCCAGAGGTAACCAGGTGTTAATGCCAGACGGATGCCCAACAACAACTGCTTTTAGACACAGTCCCATTTTTAGGACTGTTCAGTGAACTTCTCCATTTAGAAGGTGATGAAGTGCTTGTGCCTGCAGAGAGACAGGAGCTGCATGCTCTGGGCACCTATTGCCCAGCCAGGACAGAGGAGATGCCTTGGGTGCAGGGTATGATGCCAGTCCTGCCTGGAAGATGTTTACTTCATGTGCCAAACACAAGGAGAACTCAGGCTTGTGAGGGAAAGGGACAATGGGGAAGCCAGAACCTATGTGGGCAGTGAAAATAATTTACTCCTCAGCCCAGAGAGATCACAGAGGGACAAAGAGGTGTGAGACAAGAATAGAAGGCAGTCTGCACTACTGTAACTGGGGAGAAAGCAATCGACCTTATTCAGCTAATGAGATGTGAGCCAGTGCTCCTGCTAGCACAGGAGGGGAGGGACATCCCTGGTCCTGGGCACACACTGGCAGCAGCATGAGCAGAGCAGGAGGGACACAGTCCTGTGCCATGTGCTCTGGGATGACCCTTCTTGAGCAGGGAAGTTGGAGCAGATGACCCACTGTGGTCCCTTCCATCCTGACCCATTCTGTTATTCTGTCACACAAAGAGCTGGAGCTCTTTGGCCTGGCACACACAGTCCCTGAGCAGGAGGCTCAGAAACCTGGCCAAGATCCCAATTTCACCTCTTGTATTCTATTCTTTCCTGCTCAGCTCTGCTCTTTATCTTGTTGCCTGTGCACAAAGTCTTTGTGGATCTGTACATAGCAGGGAAAGGTCTGAGTCAGCCCTGAGTTGCTGACCCCTGGCTAGAGGCAGTAAGCTGTGGCACTGAGCTAGAGGCAAGTGGTGCCTTGTGCTTACTGAGGCTGGACCAGGACTTTGCTATCACTTGTTTTTCAAGGCTCTATCCAAGAGTAGAACAGCTTTCCCCCTTTCTTCCACCCTCTCTCTGGAAAATCACATACACTCAGGGGTAGAGATTGACTTCTCCTCTCTCCTTACTCCTCTACCCCTTTCACTAGGAAGGAGAGAAAAGGATTGTCTGGAGACCAATAAATGAAGAGTTCTGCCAACATGATTTAATACTGACTGTATAAAGTGTCAATTATTAAATGTTCCATACCCAGTGATAGGGAAAGAAGGAGATGGATTACTAGTTCAGTGACACATTGGAAAATATGCTTAGCTGATATGAATACCCAAATTGTCATGTTAGAGATTACTCATTGGATAAGACAGGAGCACCTGAAAAGGTGCAAAACATAATCCTTCATGAGGCAGTAGGAATAATTTGCCTAAAAGTGTGTCAACTAATAGTTTTGACTGATTATAAACTGTGATCCTTAAATTATTTTCTGTTGACCTTCAGGAAAGTACCTGAGTATCAGGAGGATTTGGGAGGCACCAAAAGCAATGCTGTCACTTGCTTTGTTTTCAGCACAAATAAGTAAGCCCTGATCCCTTGCATATTTCTCACTAAAGTATGTGCATCTGGGAGAAATGGTTATAAGAGGGCAACTATTTCCTTAAGAAATATTTTGTCTTTGGAAGTTTTCTTGACTGTTTATATGAGTATAAAAGGTGAGGTGCTTTAATGGTGGAATCACTGCCAGCTCCTGCAGGGTTCAAAAAAAAGCCTATCAAAATCCAGCCAGGGGTCATCATCCTAAGATGTTAAGGTGGGCTGGATAGACATTGCTCCTCATTCTCTGTGTCATCAGGAGAATGATGACCATTCTCATGTCTCAGTCTCTTAGTGCCTGACTGCTTAGAAGCCTGTTTGCATGCACACATCTTGGTACTTGTGAGTTTGTGCCATTAGAGAGCTGATGTGAGTCACTGTCCCTTCCTATAAAGTCTCTTTCTGACCTTTCTTGCATTGTTGCTACAATGTTACAACATTGCTTCCTACCTCTCACAGAGGTGTGTGTGTGTGGGTGTGTGTGTGTGCTGCACAGGTGACAAGACAGGTCTGCAGCTGTAACTCAGCTCAGTCTCTCATGCTAGGACAGTAAGCTGGCTGGAGCCATCCTGCTAGGATGATGCCCTGGCTGGAGACATCCTTCTGACTCCCTGAAAGGGGAGGAGGCTTTGTGTTTTCAGAAATCAGGTCTTGTCCCCTCTGCCTTCTTTCTACAGTGGTTGTTAGGGAGGCAGCTGGGGTGACCTTTTCTCCCTGTATGCTGTTGAATTACAAGCTTTTGCTTTCCTCATTTTCTCTAGAGTTCTAGCCCAATTTTCCCTCCTAGAAACCACACTGATTTTCCAAAATGCTTCCATTTATCAAATACTATCCTGAGGTTTTTCCTAAGAAGGCTATCCAAGCCCAGGAATAATGCCTCAGACATTTGTGCTCCATTTCTAAAGTAGAAAAAGAAAGCAACATGATCCAGCTTGCTATCCTTGTGCCATTGTTAGTTACTCTGCATAAAGATTGAACTGTCAGGATCTGCACAAATTACCACCAGGGTGAGGACACAAAGAATAAGAAGAAAAAGCACAAATACCTTCAGGTACCAACTGAAGGGGAGGACCTTTAAAAACCAATGTTATAGAATGAAATACAATGTTAACATTCCATACTGTACAGAAGAGTTTCCTTAAGGCTATGTTCTGCCATGGCAGGATTTATCTCTGTAGGTGAATGGAGAGGAAAGACAATTGCCAAGAAGAACAGCCACAAGCGAGTTATTCTCTCTTCCTGTTCCAGCAGTGACAAGTGGCAGAAGAAAAATCAATCATCACTCTCCACATTGCTCTCCAGGATTTGAAGCAGGTTTATGCAGGACCTGGAGGAAATGGAAGATGCTTGGAAAGGTGATTCTAACAGCTAAAGGTTGCACAGCTTTTCCCCAAATGGAGGAACTTGTTAAGGACCCTTGAGTTTGTGGGTATCCAGTTTTTCTCTATGATCTCTAGCCCAATCCTCCTCAACAAAGAGCAGCTCTTCTTTTCTCCAGACTTTCTCTCTTGCCTCTAGGGTTTGGGATTCCTGAGGGCTTGCCTTAGCAGTAAAGACTGAAGCAAAGAAGCCACTCAGTAACTCCACCTTCTCCTATCTTTTGTCACCTGGGCACCAATGAGTCATCTATGAGTTCTCCACAGCGTTGTCCAAGTCAATGCCAGGCTTAACCTGTGCCAAAGGACAAAGAGAACCTAATAGTGAATAAAAAAAGATCTTTTTTTCCCAATAAAAGTGTGAGGATGGTGGTGGGAGTGTTGTGAAGAAAAGGCTCTGGGGAATTATTTAATGTCATGCTTGTAGATCGAGGGCTTTAATAAAATAAAAAAGAGCAAAGAGAAGACTATGTGCACCCTGATGATGAATGAATATGCCTGCTTGGTACTTCAGGGATGGATTAAGCTGTTGAAAAAGCATTCAACATTGGCTAAAGAACTGTAATATATGTGAAATTCCACAGTTAATGCATCATTAAATAATTTGCTGCAACTGATTTATAGGTGCAATATACTACACTATGTCAAGCTGTGCAGGATAATAAATGGTATCACAAAAATATACTATTGAAACTTTTGTTCTAATCAGTCTTTTGAGTTTTAGTAGAACATAGTTCTGCAGAATTGTCCTATTGATCCTGATAGAGGAACATGTACAAGCTTCATGCTACATATATTTTAAGACCTTTTCTTAAGCAATCTGGGTTGTGGTCCAGTGAGTCAGGCACTGGATTGTGACTTGTGGGACCTACACTCTGGTCCTTGCTCTGTCATTGAAACTCTAAGCTGCTGACCTAAGTTTTTCCAGGCTGAGTGCTGTAATTCCCACTTTGAGACCTGTGCTCTCTCTTTCTATGGACATCATGCACAACCCCATCACCCACCTCCCTGTATTGGACACACAGGGGCAGGGAAGGGGGTGATACCCATCCACCGATGAATCCAACCTTCATGGGACTTGGGTGACTTACTGCTTCTGGGGAACATCTTACCACTCCCCATATTCAGTGTTTGAAAAACAAATGCTTGTTTCTTCTCTTCCAAAAGAGAATGTTCAGGGCAAAAAACAATCCACATGTCCTACCCTGTTAGGGCTTCTTTTCAGTGTTAAATTCTTTACAGAAGAAGGAAATGGTCTTGGTTCACTTTGGATCTTGCCCAAAATGTTCTTCCCCTTGTCCTTCCACCATCCACTTTCCAGAATGTCCTTAACCTCAGGGTTCCAGGGTCTTGCTAAGCAAGATCCACAGTCACTCTTACTAAAGGAATATTCTCACTTGTAGAAAACAATGATTTACTCGGCCAGGTAAGGAGAAGAGTAGTTTGAGCTTGGAAAACTGGTGGTGAGACATTCAATTGAAAGAGGTCCTCTCTTCTAGTCCCTATAGGATGGTGTTTGTACTTTGAAATATCTCTTTTGGGACCAATGTAAAGGACCCTGATGCTTGCTGGTGAATTTAGATGCACCACTCTAATGGATGAGCTAATTGTAATTAATAATTTATTTGATTAATTTAACCCCTTTAAGCTTTTCTACTGTTTGGTTTGCAAACAAGACTATTTTTTTCCTTCTTTCTAAATTATTAAGCAAGCATTTTATTCAGCTATATTTCAGCCTACTGGAAATAATTGCTAAGTTTTATTCAAATCTGTTGTTCATACTGTGTGATTGGTCATGCTGTAATTAAGAACTGTATTCTTTCACATTTTGTTAGAGTCCAGAGTATACCAATGATCTCTAATTACAGAATCACAGAATATGCTGAGTTCAGCTCCTGGCCCTGCACAGACCCATCCCCAAGAGTCACACCATGGGCCTGATTTGGGCATTGTCCATCATTTGGGCACTGTCTGATTCTTGAGCTCTGTCAGCCTTGGTGCTGTGACCACTTCCCTGGGGAGCTGTTCCAGTGCCCAGCCACCCTCTGGGTGAAAGACCTTTTCCTAATATCAAATCTAAATTTGCCCTGACACAACTTCAGGCCATTCCCTCAGGTCCTGTCCCTGGTCACCACAGAGAAGAGATCAGTGCCTGCCCCTCTCTTCCCCTCACCAGGAAGTTATGACTGCACTGAGGTCTCCCCTCAGTCTCCTCTGCTCCAGGCTGAACAGCCCCAGTGACCTCAGCCACTCCTCACACAGCTTCCCCTCAAGGCCCTTTGCCATCCTTGTTGCCCTCCTTGGGTCAGTCTCTAAGAGTTTCAGTGTCTTTCTTATGTTGTGGCACCCAAAACTGCACACAGGACTCGAGATGAGGCCAGCCCAGTGCAGACCAGAGCAGGACAATCCCCTCCTTTGACAAGACTTCAGCAGGTTCCTCCATCCTCACTGGCTGCTCATTGTCCAGGAGCTCCATGCAATCTCAAGCCCAGACCACCAGTCTTGGTCTGATCAAAGTTCTAAGTGTCCGTGTTTCAGTTCTGCTCCCAGATTGTTGCTGGGTTTCCTGGCTTGACAGCAGACCTGACTTGTTACTTCCCCTTATGGTTTCTGGAGTGCTGAGAGAAGATGTCACTGCCCCTGCTCTGCCTGGGCTGCCCAGCTCAGACACCTCAGGGCCATGCCCAGTCACTCAGGTCACACCTCAGGGCCATGCCCACTCACTCAGGTCACACCTCAGGACTGTGCCCACTCACTCAGGTCACACCTCAGGACTGTGCCCACTCACTCAGGTCACCCTCAGGGCTGTGCCCAGTCACTCAGGTCACCCTCAGGGCCATGCCCAGTCACTCAGGTCACACCTCAGGGCTGTGCCCAGTCACTCAGGTCACCCTAAGGACCATGCCCACTCACTCAGGTCACACCTCAGGACCATGCCCAGTCACTCAGGTCACCCTCAGGGCCATGCCCAGTCACTCAGGTCACACCTCAGGGCCATGCCCACTCACTCAGGTCACACCTCAGGACCGTGCCCACTCACTCAGGTCAGTGCCCTGCTCATGCTGTTGCCATCCTCAGCTCCCAGCCTGCCTTCCCTTGTGAGGTCACTCCAGTCTTGCAGCTCTCTGGTCAATGTTTTTTACTGGAGTAATCCTGAGGAGAGTGTTTAGTACCAAACATAAGAAAGAATCTCTCTCTCTGCCTTGATTCAAGGAAGAATTAAGTTGCCTTTAGCAGTGATTTTGGCTTTTTAGAGAAGAAGGTGGTTGATGTTTTGAATGAAACTTTAAATTTCTCCAAGTCCCTGACTGCAACAGTGTTTGTAAAGCAGTGATAAGGGAGAACTATTATGTTTAATAAGTAGGAGGTGTCACTAATGTGAATGCAACTTAAACACTAGAATGAAGAGCTTCTGTGAAAGGAAGGATCCATATCTCCTGAGAAGATTCTAATATTGGTCAAAACCAGGCAGCTTTTGAAGGAGCGATTATTAAAAAATAACCTTTAAGGGGGATCATGTTTTGAGATGGAGATGTAACTCTTTTAAGGTTTATATTATTTAAAAACTTCTTTCTAGAGGTCAAGAAGTCTCACTATCTAAGAGAAAGATTTCCAAATGCATTTGAGTTGCACAGCACCCCCCTCCCTATGAGAGCAGCTGCAAAGGATGTTAGGAAAAGATGGTATTCCCCTGGGGAAGGGGAGGCAGACATTAAAATGTTTGGTTTGGCCAGACTGAGCATGGCAGTGCCCTTTCCAGAATATGTGCTGTACTGAAGTTGATGGGAATGCTGATCTGAATTACAAGAGGACCAAGAAGTACCAGGCACTCTAGTGAATTCTGGAGCACACAGGACTATTAGCAAATTTTTATAACATAAGACCAGCTCTCTGCCAGTGCAAATCAGCTTACTCTTGCTGAAATACATGATCTCAGTTGAAGCAATCAGTTACAGTTATGCTACTTTACAACATATTCCAACTGAAAATCTGTCTGAGAGTTTGTGCTAACCTCCCTAATTGACAGAAAATGTTCCCAAGATTAAAAACTGACCTAAACATCACCATCATCTCTTTAATACCAATCTTTACTGTACCATATGCCTGATAAAATACAGCTTCTGCAAAAAAAGAAAACTGCTGCCAAGATAGAGAATCTGTTATGGGAGTCACTTTTCTTTTAAGCCTTGGAAATACACTAACTCTAAGAAAACAGGCACTTGGTGAGCTATGGTCCATTGTCAGAAATGTTGCAGCTAATTAGCAGCCAGAGTTTCCAGAGAGAACAAACTCTGACATGATGGAAAGGCTCCTTGCAGTGTCTCAGCCCCCAAGAGTTTTGATGCTGGCACAGTTACTGATGAAACTTCTACATTAAATTAATCTTAAGAGGGAGCCACAACAAAGGACTTCTAAATGAAATGAATGTTCAGGAGCTCATGCCTATTTGGTACTTGCTTACTGACCACTGCTTCTTCAATTGTAGCATTTTCATGAGATGCAGTCATGGTGGAAAACAAAATTTTATGGCCCTTCTACATCTCTAAGTCACTTAGTACTATTATGAGTGTTCTGTGGGTCATGTAAGAGTTGATAATTTTCTTTTTCAGCATAGAAGAACATGTGCTTCTGTCATAAAAGTATTTGCACTGAGTTTTCCAAGTTTTCTCCACATGCAGTGAGTTACCCCACCAATTCCAAAAAGCTTCTGTATTGTCATCTTCAGGATATCTGCTGTTGGCTCTCAGTGAGTAAAGATTCCAAACCACTGCTGTAGCTGGCAGCCTGAAGAGTCCTTGAGATCCTTCTTTACTTTTAACTTCACAATTTGGATGCACTTTCCACAGAACAAGATAAGAAATCATGTAACTTGCAGTGAATCTCAGTGATGAAGCTATCCAGCATGGAATGAATTAGCTGCCACTATCTGAAAATCACTTGTGTGAGGTAAAAGCATTTTAAGCGATGAATTAAATATCATGGCTCTAGTTGCATGAATGAGCAAATAAAAAAGAATGGCATTGCCACATAGCTTGGTGTATTTTCCAATCTTTCCCATGTACAGATGTGTCATCTCAACAAAGGCCTCTTTGTTTGCTTTCAGTTTCTAATTTGTATTTCATCCTTGGAAGTGTTATGTGTAGGCACAACAGCCTTCCTCCAGTAAATACTCCTTCAGTATTATCCAAGCTGGATGTGATTCAGACTAATGAAGCAAAAAATCAGCTTCTGATATGTGAGCAGAATGAGCAGAATTGCTTCCTTCTCCTGGTACAGTCTACTGCATCAGAGGTGCTTTTGAAGAAACAATTTTTTGTTCTTTCATGTTTCAGTTATTTTTTCTTCATCCAGGTCAGTCTGCACAAAAGGTGGAAATTGGGAATTAACTATTGCTACCTGTGTTCCTTTGAAGCTTGTTTCTGCAAATATTGTTACAGTCTGGATTCTTTCCCTGCAATTTAAATGAGCAATTGGTACTTTACTGACCCCATTTCTTGCAGCTATTTCAGGAATTAGAGTGCTTAGCAAAGACCTTGCTGGCAATAACAGCTGATAGTGCATGGCAGAATGATTACCCTGTTCATTCCCTGTCTGTTCTCAAACTGCAACTGTGTTTAAAGGGGAAAGAAGCTCCCTTAAATGTATTCAGGTTGTGCCTGCTTGGCTCAAAGGCCTGAGTGCAGGCATGAGGCTCAGAAAACTCCAGTCCATAGGTTTACCTCTGGTCATTCTCTGTGGCTCTGCCCTCCCAGGGACTATGGTCACCACCATATTTTCTGAAAAATCCCTTCACCAGGATTTCTTCTCCTGGGAAGGTGAGAAGCCTCAGTGAAAATGAAAATAATAATTATCTGATTTGCTTCTCCTGTGTTTTGCTGCTTTGGAATGTGGTTTGGACATTGTTTACCAACTGGTCATTGTTTTATTGGTTTCATGTGAATTGTTTTAACTTAAGAATAAATATACAAATCAATAACAAATAACAAATATACAAATATATAATATACAATAAAAAATAACAAATCACAGTTCAGCTGTGTTGGGACTCTGGAGAGAGTCACGAGTTTTTCATTATTATCTTTTAGCCTTCTGCCTGTATCCTTTCTCTATTCTTTAGTATAGTTTAGTATAGCATTCTATAATATAATATAATATAATATAATATAATATAATATAATAATAAATTAGCCTTCTAAGAACATGGAGTCAGATTCATCTTTCCTCCCCACGATGGGGGACCCCAGAAAATACCACAGACTCTGGTCACTAGATTCTCCTTTTGTGCAGCAGTGTCTTGGCATCCCTTTGCATGCCACAGGGCCCATGGGGGGCCAGGAGTGTGCCATGACACATTCTCCAGAGTGGCTCACTGCACCTCCACAGCATGGGATTCTCACAGGAATCACTTCTGCAGTGCAAGGCTGCAAACAGCATCACTGCCACACTGGCAGCAGGTCAGAGACCGGGAGCTGAGCCCAGCTCCCAGATTAGCTCTTCCTCTGGTGACTGCTCTCAGCAGCTCCTGCCTGCTGTGGGAAGCCCAATCAGCCTCCCAGACTCGCTCAGACTCTCAATTTCTGGACTGAGATTTCTATGTGCTGAGTTTAACCAATTTAGTGGGAAATAAACTTGTGGAAAGAAGCTTCCAAAGCACTCTTCTGACAGTGTGAGATCTCCCCCTGCATTTGAACAAGCATAACAGATGCAGAAAAACCCCCTGCGTGTATTCACAAGTTTTGGTTTGAATACTTCTCCCATGAAAGAGGACAGCTATTCCTTTATAGAAGTAAATATTAACTACTCACCCACCTCATAAATATTAATTTGCAGTTAATAAGTTTTTTTTTTTGTGCTGATAATTTGAAATTTTGCTATAAATGTCTGGCCTGTCAAAGCCTGCATATTAATTATAAATAAACGTGACTCCTCGTCTTCATAATGAAATAATAGTTTAATCTCAGGACTGCCACTTTTCATTGGGAATGATGAATGACATCTTGGGAATGACACTGACAGCAGTGTCAAACAGCTTATCACAGCTGATACTTCAAAGTGTCTCAGGTTTGGCTAATGGTTGAAACAATTAAATAAGGAGATTGGCAAACTAGAGAACGACTCCCTAGTTGTATTTTTCCCCTGCATAATAGTCCAGGCTATTTTATGGAAGAATTTCTAATTGAGCAGTTCATTGTGATCCCTGCTTTTGGAATAAAACTATGGGCAGGTTGATATTTTTGATTAGTGTGCACATAAATGCAGTTTTTCTGAAATGCACTTTGATCTGGAGTGAGTTTTCAGGGAGATTAACTTTCTACTGTTGTTACTAACAGGCAGGTCAGCAAAGGTCCCCAGCACACAGTAGGTGTCATTTTAGGCACCATGCCTAAATGCAATGGACTTCTAAAAACATGATCCAAAACAGGGAGGATTTTTTTCTTGCTTTTCTCACGGTGGCTTTCATTGCAAGTCCAGCCAAGTATGTCACAGTTGGAGCTGCAGGAACTTACTTTCAGCAGAGATGTTCTTGAAAATGTGTCCCTATGATATTGGTTGAAGCTTCCTCTCCAAGCTCTCTGGGGATATGTCTACAAAATGTACTACAAACAGATGCAAGTCACTCTGTCACTTGCTCCAAACTGATATGAAGCTCTGTGAACAATGTTCACATGGCCCCAAGTGGGCTTCTGCTTCCCAGCTTGCGTGCTCTCCCTCTCACTGAGGCTTGTTATCTCAATGCCCCGCTGTCAGCTCTGAGCCCACGTGTTGGCAAAATAGTATGTATAGACATCTACTGCCTAAGAAACAGCCTCCACAGGTCCCTGAGCCCAGAGTTTCCCCAGACTCTCATCTCCAACATCAGACTTTTTGTTTTCCCTGGAGATGGAATCTTGCAGGTTTCCCGCACTAGACCAGGATTTGACTACCAGAGGCAAAACAGGTCTGCTGTAACCATTTCCTAGTATTTGCTGAGGTTCTCACATGTGGAAACCTGTGCCAGATCTTCTTAAAAACAAAGAAGTTTTTGTTTAATGAAGCTTGAACTGAAATGATTTTTAAAAAACTAGCTGGCATAGTTAGTTTCATCTAATCTGACACTTCCTCAAAGGCAAAATTGAATAAACTTTCCCCCTCTGTGTATGATCGAGGTGCTATTGAGAAGAACTAAACAACTTCTGGTCCTTGCTAGGACCTGAAAGCCTCCCTAAGCCAAATAAAATCCCCATTTCTGCATGTTTGAACTGTGTAAGCTCCTATCACATGCTTCTGCAGTTAGTTCAGTATTACAGTGTAGTGCTAAGAGAGGAGCACCAGAACATACATGAATATGTATCAGAAATAAAGCTGTCATATACTAATTGTAAGGACAAGAGAAATTGCTTTGGCAATAGGATCTGTCAGAAGCCCCCAGATATAAATAGGAGTGTTTCAGGTAGGTACTCACTCCCCCTAAAAAGCAGTCTATAAAGATATCCACTTAGATATCTGTTACTCTTTAACAAAAAGAAAACCACTTCATAACAGCTGGGCACCTTGGTAGGTCATCCTTAAATATATAATGCCTGGAGAGCAGAGGCACTGTGCTGGTACTTGCTGCCACAGCACTTTGCTGCTCCTCTCTGCTCACACTGACATCCATCCCTGTAGATGATTTTGTTGTGCAGAACAGCTCTAGGTTTGAGCAATCAAATTGTTCTAAAATAAACCCTATATATATACATACACACATACATATATATATATATATACACACATTTATACACATTTATATAAACATCAGTTATTCAATGACATTTCACTCTAATCTGCCCCAAGGGGCCTATTAACAAGAATTTCATTTACCTTGCCTTCAGGGGTGGGTCTTAACATGAGGTGCTACAGTGCTGCTCTCATTGGAAAAATATCTGCATCCCAGGCTTTGCTGTCTCCATAAAACCCTCCTTTTATCCAGTGTACAAGCTGTACCTATTACCTGTTTAAATTAGGAGTGGATGGGCAGCAGGCAGCCCTTCTGGCACTGATAGATCTTTATTATCTTGACCAGCCTCTCCTGGGACTCTTTCCCACTGCCTCTGTCCATGGCTCCAGGAACTCCAGTTCAGCTCAGGGCTTGCATCCCATTCCTGGGTCATGCTGTGGGTATACTTTTCTTTAGTCCTGTCTTTGGATTTATCTTCTGCTGCTCCTGTCTTGATCCCCTGAGAGGTCCACAGGACTGATTTGTGACTTTGCCTGCTAGAGAAACCTGCTGCCAGCTCCCTGCTCTGCCTGCCCCGTTTGGGTGCTGTGGGGCTGCTCCCTGGCTGGTGAGGTTACTGCTCTGCCTGTGCTGTGGTCACCCTTGGCCCCTGGCTTTGTTTCTTTCCAACACCTGGCTTCTCCTGTTAAAAAAAACAGCAGCAGGCAGGGCTGGCAAACTGAGGGTGCTGGTAATATATCTCCTGGGCAAGACTGATGCAGGGCATGCAGTGCTGCTCAGAGATCATTATTTTTATGATTGTGGGGTCTAGAGGGTCCTGTCACTTTGGTAGCTTCCTGTGTGAGGCACTGCCAGTGGAGAGTGTCAGGGAATCCCATAAAATTGCCCTGTCTCAAGAGCCAATGTGGATGTAAGGGATGTGGAGAAGGAAAAAGGGAAGTGATTTACCAGTGCTGCAAAGAAAGTGGAACTTCCTGTGGAAAAGGAAGAAATAAGAGTTCAGCTTGTCAGGGACCTTGTCCTTTTCCTCAATAATCATGAAATTCAGGGTATATGCAAAACAGCACAAGGCACCTTGACAGATTTATCCTGTAGTTATTCTACAGGATTTCTGCTTCCTTTCTGTGTCTCCATAATTAGAAGGTACTTGTGAAATATGTGGGTGACTACAGTGTCAGGATGAATGAACTGTCATGAAATCAGTAGATTTCATGCAATGGGGCAAAACCATAATAGGCAAATATATGAAGAGCTACTTAAATATTGAAGAGAAGGGTTGTGCATCTTCAGGATTGGACTCTCTTTTCAGCTTCACCATTTAAAATGTACCTGCTAATGCCCTGCTAATATAATTAGACATAGGAGAATAGCTATAGGTAACAAACATGATATGCCTTTGGAAATTTCTTTGTTTGACTTGTGGATGGGAAATCAGATTAGTTATTCAGCACCAACCTGGCACACATCTGGAAAAGAGAAAGATTGAAGTGACTTCAGCTTTGCCTGTTTTTTCGCCCTATCTGAACATGATATGAAAGGCTGCTTCTCCATTCTGCTGGCAGAGAAAACAAATGGATTGTCCAAGAGAGCAATTTCCAACACATTAATGGTGAATTGAAAAAAAAAAAAAGCATCAAAACAGGAGGCTTCACGTCAGGAACATCAATTCCCTTCACTCCCCATTTGGCCTTGGACAGCCTTTGACTGAAAGCATTGCACTGAAGTGAATGACAAGTGGAGAAGGGAGGTGATGCATAAAAGTAGTGTGGGGAAAGAAGGCAACCAATATTGGACCCTCACCAGGAGCCCATGTGTCTTGTTGCTGGGATACAGTGGAGATGGATGGGAGAAGGCAGGAAGAAGTCATCTGCTTGAGGAAGTTGCTTAATAGACAAATAGCTAAAGCAAAGGGACAATTTAGAGGCCTAATAGAGAAATATCATCAGATTCCCATCACCTTTTTCTGGACAATAACTCTGGTATGGGTTCTGGTATAAACCTGATACCCAGTGCTTTACATCTCATTTTTCAGCCACATTTTCAGAGGTCAGAGTACCTCCACCAATGTTTTAGAGCAGCAACTGTGCTGCCTTAGGACTTGGATGTTGTAGTGTTTCTCAGAGTTAAGTAATAGACTATGCTTTAAGGAGAGTCAGGGAGAATTCAGGGTGTGCATGATCTTTATTTATTGATTGTTTGGGAGATACACAGAGAGGGCCTGAAACTTGGCAGGGTTTACACAGGGAAAAGGAGTCCAGCTCCAAGACCCAGAGCTGAGTTGGTTTGCCCAGCCATCCATTGGGATTCTGTAGTGGGGACAAGAATTTAATCCTGATTTTCAAACCTCAGATGAATATTTCACCAACAAGCACACATTTTTTTTGTGGTTTTGCCTGCGGGTGGTCAGAACTTCACCAACTTGATCTTGACTTCAGACCACTACAAAGCCAAGGCCAGCAGATGAACCCTACAGAGACAGAGAAAAGCTGCATGATGGAGCTTTCCAATTTCTTCATGCATCAAGATGAAAGTCAAGACAGGGGGACATGAACATTGTAAAGGAACATGCTTTTAGCACGCAGTCTAACCTCCTGTTCTGGTTGTTTCTACTGCCTTTGGCAATTCACTGGTACAAAAGAAAATATTGATTTAGAGATCTGTCATAGCATTGTATCTTGTCTATTAAATACAGTGGGGAAATTGAGAATTCTGAGTATTGAATTTCAGAAGGGAAAAATTTATCACCTACTGCAGCAGACTTTTCCAAACCATAGAAAGTACTATCAAAACATAAATGTAATATCAGAGCAGTCATGTAATTTGATTGGTTTTCTTCACTGCCTTTCCCATGCTCCCACACTACAGACAGCATTTGAGCTCTCTTGGCTCAGAAGATGCCTTCAGCCTGGAAGAATGATGTGCACTTCCAGCTGTGTCCAGCTGCTTTCCAGCCAGCAAAGTGCTGTGGGGCAGAGCCATTTTTTTCAGATTTCTACCAGCACCAGTATTGGAGGGTGTTGGCTTTCTGATAGTGTGATGTGCAAGCTGTAAGTTTTTAATTTCACTTCACAGCAGCCCAGCCAGCCACTCTCCTAAGATGATTAAATGTTGGTTTTTGCCTGTTGAGCTCTGGCAGAGCGTTCCATGAGCGCACTCATATCGGGAAAGCTCTCAGAGCAGTTGGCTGGCTCTGTGAGCATCCTGCCAATGAGAACTGGAAAGGCTGCAGTATTTATCTTGCTGATTTGTGGGCATTTCATTTTTCAGATGGGAGCCTTTGGTTGCAAAAAGCCATTGACAAAGTCAAAGCAGCTGCTGTGAGACTTTCTCAAAGGAGCCTCTCTCCTGGATGTCTCGGGGTATTTTTAAAAATTGGTGCACATGTGAGTCATAAAATCTCCCTGTATTATACAGATGCCTAAAACAAAGAGGAAAAAGAAAAGCACCCCCAGAATTCAAGAAAAGTTCTTCCATAGTCTGGAAGGGACTGAAGGCTCTGGGTGATCCTTCTACGGTACCATACAAGAAGAAGGAGAAAAACCCCACCTTAGCCTTGTTTGGAAAATAAGGTGGGCAAGAATTTATAGGCATTTCTGGTTTATTTGTAAATCTAATGGTGGATGATATCTGCATCAAGGGTCTTGAGAGCATGAGGTGAGAATGGGATGAGAATTAGACTCAGAGTTTTGAGTAATTGGATTCTTGGTGTTGAGCCAAATCCTGCAGCACCCAAGCATGGCCAGGTCTTACCAGGTCAGGTTTACCCTCAGAGGTGACTCCGTGCTGCTGGAGATCCAATGCCTTGTTTCTGAACCTTTTTAGAGAAGCAGTGACTCAGCTGGAGCTCTTGCATCTGCTTGTGCCTTGAAATACGGGTGTACTGGTTAACTTTTCCCTGAAGACAAAGAGAAAGCTGCCTTTTTAGCCAGCCTAATCTTCCTTTCACTCCAGAAAGCTCAGATTGGGTATTTAGTCCTGCTTTGCAGGATTCAGCAGCAGAGGATCACTTGCCTCACATTTGAAGGAAAAATAAAAAAATAATTGTTAGTCATCTGTCATTGTTGATATCTTCTTGTAGAAGATGTAATTAGAGTTACACAAGGCTAAAAAATATTCTGTGTCTGAAAATGGAAAAAAGCAATCAAGAAGATTATGGCAGGGAATTAACTTCTCCTGCAACATTTATGTTTTGGAAGGTCAGTAGATAAGACATGTGAAAAGATCACTTATAGATCACTTAGTTCTTACTCAAGCTAAATACATTTAGCTCCAAACAGTGCTTTCTCTAGAAGCCCCTTCTATGGCAGCAGTGCATGCAATGGCTGCCTCTCCTCAATCTGTGCTTGTGACACCCTGTTGTCTTCAGCTAGGCTCCCACATGTAAACCAGTCACCACCCTTGGCATATCCCAGGCTGAGGAGACATACAAATGAGCAAGAGAGTAGGGTCCTTCTTCCAAAAAAGCTTCCTGCAGATGACTGAGCTCCACTAAAGTCCTGCTGAGGTGTAAACCTTTCCTACACCCAGCACCGAGTGAGGAATGAGAGTGAGCAGAGATGTCCAATCTCAACAGAACAGATGGCTCTTGGTTCCCTTCGAGCAGACCTCATGCTGCTGGGCCTCCATCTTTCCAAAGCTGTTATTGAGTCCATCTAACAACAGGACAGCAGCCTGTGCTCCTCTGGGAAGAATATTTTCCTTAGAAAATCACAGCACAGCTGGCTTCAGCTGAACCAAATGATTGCAGTAAAAGCCCGCTTGGGGCTCATTTCACAGCTTGGTGCTGTTGTCCTTAGCTGAGGTGACCAGATTGTCAGAGGTGCTGGGCACAGGCACCAGGGAGTCTTTTTTCATTGCCATTATTTTAATTGGGTGCCTTGCAGGCAAATTACTTCACAGGCTGATTAAATTTATGAATAATAATTATTTCATTAAAGTATACTGTACAATTAAGAACTTACCTTCTTATATACATTTTTTCCTTTTAATCTTGTCACTCGATGCAGTATCTACAGAATTAGCCACAATACTTCTGTTTAGGAATGATCAGAGGCAAGTTGAAAACCAAAGCTAGAGAATATTGCAATCCTTCTGCTCCTAGAATTAAACTTGCAAATTTGCAATATTCATTACATGTACAGGTGTTGTGCAGCCCTTGTTACATTTGGTATGCTGCCTTAAGAACTGAAGAATTGTAGTTCTTTTTTTGGTTTACACCTTTTTCTTCCTAAGGAAGGTGCACATTAAGCAGACTTTAAAATGTACACCAGTTTGGACTTATGAGGATGGAGCATATTTGAGCTCACAGTAATTCAAGGTTTTCACACAGGTGTTGAAAGTTTTTTAAGAAGGTGCAGAAGACAAGAGAGACAACATGTCTTTTTGGTGGACAAGTGCTCTTGTGCCCTAGGATGGCTCAGAACTCCAAGTTCTGTGGGTGAGAACTACTCTGCTGGCACAAGCAGATCACTTCAACAAGGCCCTGGGAAAAACATGGATTCACCTTCTTCTCTGCTGTTAACATGAAAGACTGAAATTAAGCATATTGTAAATCTTCAAGTAATTGCTGAGAAAACTAGCTGACAAAACAGGAGCACTTCTGATTTGGAAGGTGGGATAAAGAAATCCACACTGATGGCCTGTTTTTAGCCAAAACACCAGCACAAGGAGTGCATTTTGCCCCACACTAACACGTCCTTGTTTCTTAAATGGTATTCTTTATGAAGCCTCACCTTCAGTCTAACAGCAGGTACATCAGATACTGCCCTAGGTGTGACTGCACAGCAGGACTCTGAACCTCCTTACACTTCTCAGAGAGTCCTGGGGCAAGCACTGCAGTGTACACCTCCCTCCCTGTTAAAACACCTTCTAGCTGAGGAAAAGCGACTGTGCCTAAATTCAGCTGTAACTGGTTTTATTTCTAGCGTGTTTTTCAGCTGGTGTTGCAGGTCTGTGCACTAATTTGGATCCTAATAGCCCAGGATTGGTGAATGTGTCTTCTGCTTGGCTGCATGGATGAGGTCTGATGTAACACAGCAAAACTGAGATTCTCTGTGTCAAGATGTTCACCATCAGTGATGAATGGCTTGAGCTGTGTGTTAATCTAGGCCTGGTAAAAACAGGCAGAGGACTATCTATAAAGATTTTTTCCCAAGGATTGCTATCAATACTGTTTATCAGCTTAATAGCATGCCATAGGGGGAGGCCTGCTCGAGGCCTCTGTTAACTTTCAGCTCAGTGAGGCCCACAGCAGCGGGTGCTGGGGAAGTTCTCCCTCCTGCAGGAGAAGCAAAGCATTGATGAGGTACACACAAGTTGGCAATTTCACTTCAAGCTTCCCGTAAATAAGCCCCAGCCTTCTGCTGTACATCAGGGTGATGAAGAGGCAAATGGTGCCGCTCGATTCCCATGATAGCCATTTCTTTTTCCTTTTGACTTAAAGAATGTCAGCCCACTCTTGACACATCTGAAATATCTGCACTGTGGCCTGAAAGACCTGTTTCAGGACTTGTCAGAAGACATATGTCATGTTCTTATTTACTTTCTTTCTCTTTTTTTCCTGAGTCTTGGATAAACTGTTTGCTAATGATTTGCTTTAATGTTTCAGACTGTATTGTAGGAAACACTGCTCTTAGTCATACAAAGTAACTGCCAAGTTGCAACTCTAATATTAATTAGCAAGGCTATCTACGTGAGAACAAAATAATAAACATCCTCTTCTCAAGTCCCCCACTATTTTTCCCACTCACTCAATTCCATCTTTCTTTACCAGAGTTCATTTCTAAAATATACCCAAAAAGCGCATTCCAGCCATGTCTGTACACTAAGAAGCTATTCTCTTTATCACTTGTTTTACTGGAATGACACAGAATAAAGCAATTTATACAGGAAAAACACCACTCAGTACCTCACCTGTTAATATCTTTTTTTTTTTTCCCCACTCATGCCATAGTTGGGCTGTGGGAGATCTTTTCACATGAAGGTATTTCCTGGCAGGGAATGCAGAGGCAATGCTGTTGCCTTTCCAGGGTCTCAGATGATGTGTTGCTGGCCCTGCCTTGCTCCAGCTTCTGCCTTGGGCCAGGGGAAGTGATGCCTGGGTCAGCAGCAAATTTGGGAGCTGCTATAACAGCACCCAAACATGTTCAGAACATACCCCTTCTAGCTCAAATCACATAAATTGAATAAGAAAAATGGTTTTCCTCAGCAATCTGAGATTTTGAGCCATTTACAAGCTCTTGGTCCCTCCCAAGCTGCCACAGGTCCTGAGAGCAGAGGCAGCCTTACCAGCAGAGGGATTTTTTTCTTTCCAGACACTGCTCAAGCAGGATTCCCAGGGGCAGTGACAGAGCAGGTGAGACACCAGCACTTTCTCCTCCCATCCCCATGGTTTCAGCTTGAGCAGAACCAGTGTTGTACCACAGAAGAGATGTCAACTATATAATACAAACTTATTTTGAGATGGTAGAAAATATTTTAACCAGATTTCTCCTACCTAAAAATATTATTTTATTTGTTATTTTCCTTTACTACTAAATGTTTTAGACTACTGGTCTTTGCTAATTGGAACTAGTCAAGGATGGCTGTGCAGTAACATCTGGAATGACAATCCCTGGGGAGACTTAACTGGGGGGATGTCTACCATCTAGAAAGTCACTCATTGACTGTGCTAGGGTCTGAGTTTTTGCTGTGTCAGCTTGCAGAGGAGACTCATGCAGAGCTGGGGCAGGAGGGTCACTGCAGCTCTTACCCTCGGGCAGCACACTGGGCAGGTGTGCTCAGGCACAAACTCAGAGGCTGACTCAGGCAGGAGCCCAAAGCAGCTGTCCTGCTCCATCCCAGGATAAGAGAGGAGCCAAGTGCCAGAGAAAGGGCTTGTGAGTAACAGTGTCCTTTGTGCAGCCTGTGCTCAAGTGAGTCATTGCCCATAAATCCTACCTGAGCCCAAACATTCCCTGCACGTGCCAGGGCAGAGCAGGAGCTTCTCCAACCCACACTGCCAGGGAGAAATTGCCAACCATTTGAGAGCAGGTGAAGCAGAGCAAAAAGGGAGCTGGATAAGGTTTAGCTGAGCTGCAGCAAAGGGAGAGGAAGAGGAGTTGTGCTCCCTGCCACTGCACACAGGGGTCAGAAACAGCAAGGGGTGGAAGGAGCCAAATGCTGAACATCAACATCATCTGAGGAGTGGCTGTGGGAAGTGACAGGAGCTCTTGGCAAAGGAATCCAAGAGGGGCAACCTCCAGAAGAGCAGCAGCAACAACCCTTACAGGGGGATTTTTGAAATGCCAGTGCAATTTTTTCAGAGTGAAACAGTTTAATGATGTTTAGAATTAAGTCATTGGCTGCCTTGGGAACTGTACCTTAAACTTTGATAACCCTCCTTTTGGGAAGTAAGTGTCAATTAGGGCTTATTTAAAGGTGGCTGACCTTTTTAACCTGCACTGCTTGTGAGAGATGGTCATGATCTATAGAGAACCTTGGGAAATATGCCTTATTTACCTAGAGAAAAAAAATTGCAGAGAAATTCGCTTTGGTTTTCTAAGACTCCTGTGCCAATATAAGGCTGAATGTTCCATCCCTGGAAGTGTTCAAGGCCAGGCTGGATGGGGACAAGTGGAAGGTGTCCCTGCCCCTGGTAGGGAGGCTGGAGATCTTCAAGGTCCCTTCCAACCTTCTATGATACTATAATTCAGTGTCTCTAGGATTCTATGATTCTATTCTACTCTATTTGGCCTTCCCAAGGCCAGTGCAGGTTGATAAAAACAAAAGCCCTCCTGGCTCTGAAGGTCTGTCACAGTGCAGAGACAGAGCCAGATGAAGGGAGACCCTAAATCCAAATCCAAGCTGGTGGCCACAGGAATGTTCATCTTGGTTCCCAAGCACAGCAGTCAGTCATCAGGTCGAGTCAATTCCTCTGCCTCTTTCTGGGAAATAATTCTTCAATATAATGTGTCTTATTTTTATCCTAATTCTAGTGAAATTAGTTATTAATTAAAGGAGGTTTTTGTATCTGCAGCTTTCATTCTGTCTTCTGAGGCATATCTGTCCTGGTTTCAGCTTCCTAGTAGCTGGTGAAGTGCTATGGTTTGGATTCAGTATGAGAATAGTGTAGATAACACACTAATGTTTTAGTTGTTGCTCAGTAGTGCTCAACCTAAATCAAGGACATTTCAGTTTCCTGCTCTAGCAATGGGAGTGAGAGGAAAGCTCATGTCTTTACAAACAATTTGCTGGGTGAAGGTATGGGGTTAATGTCTTTGAAATGGGTCTTAATGTCTGTACTAACTTTGGGCAGCAGGTTTGTTGCAGAGCCCAGACAGCTTGGCTCCTGAAACACACAAGTGTGTAGGCACAAGCCAGAGTTTCTGAGCTTTGGGCTTGAGCAGGAAGCCCAGTTAGCACAGATGCTGCCTTTGGACCTTGCTGTTCATAACATCCAACCAGGATGGCAGAGACAGCAGCCAGGACAGCTGGGCACGGGTGGACCCATCACACTTGGGCCAAGGTCTCTAAAGCCCCAGAGATCTGGACTTCTCAACTGGAAGAAAAGGATGGGAGACCCTGGTAGCCACGGTCAAAGACCCTAGTGATTAATGGACTAATAAGAATTGGCTACTTTATTCCCTGCATTTCCTTGCCAGAGTTCCCTGAGGCACAGCACAGTCCAAGGGGCCTGCAGCCCCTCCAAGCCCTGCTGCTTCCCGGACAGCTCTTCCTCGCCGCCCTCCAGTGCTTCTGGCAGCACCTCCCTTCTGCCCTACATCCACACCCAGATGGGGCAGGAGGAAACAGGGATGAGACACCAGAAAATCCCACTTCTCCCAGGAGAACGGGCGGGAGCCAGGGTGCGACTGAAAATCCACCCAGGACGCCACGCAGGGGCAGCACCGACCGATGGATGACCCGCAGTCCTGGGAATCCCGGCGGGCACGATGTGGGGAGAAGGGAGGAGACGGCCCTGTTTGGCCTCATTTTGTCTCGGTTTGCCCCGTTTTGTCTCGGTTTGCCCCAGTTTGCCCCGTTTTGTCCCTCTTTATCCCTTATTTTCCGGGGCCGGCCCCGGGCCAGCCGGAGCGGGGCGGGCAGGGAATCTCCAGCGGGCGGTGGGAATTTCCATCCCGAAAGAAGCTTTGCTTTTGCCAGGGCGCTGAGGCAAGCTGGGAGAGAGCCCAGGCTGTCTAGGAACGAGGCGTGCTGCTAGGGCGGCTTCATTTCCAGAGAGATGGCTCTGGATATTTTGTTGGCTGTAGGGAACTCCTGTGGATATCACTCCAAGGTGATATCCTTCTCCGTGCGCAGGTGGAAGGAACACAGCGTTATTTTTCCTCATCAGCATTAATATCAACTCAATTACAGCTGTCTGACACTGCAGACGGGGCAAATCACAAGATCCTATGGAGAATAAATCCACATCATCTGGCTTTAAATACCAAACAGCATAAACCTGCCAGGACTTTTGGGTTTTTAGTTAAACTGTTTGGAGTGAGATGGCCAGCAGAGAAACAGCTCCAAAATATCCAGCCCAAATGCAATAACATTTAATCTGAAGGGAGCTTGAAAGCCCAAAATTGCTTTCTCCATGCCACAGAGCTGTCCTTTGCCATCTGAGGCACGTGGGACAGAGAGTTGGGATGCTCTGCACCCCACAGAGCTGCCGTGTTCTCTGAACTCAGTGCTGTGGCAGGGAAATTCCCACTTTCAACCTCCTCAGCTCTCCAGATCTCATGCCCCTGGGCCCATCCAATGTGGGCAAAGCAAGCAGTGCCTAAGCAAGCAGTGAGAGGTTTCTGATGTTTATTTACATCGCTGGCTCTGTCTCACTGCGTGGTTTCCCATCTGTTTGTCCATGTACACGTTAATCCCAGTGAAAACCAGAACCTGGCACATCCCACATCCTCACAGGCCACCAGCCCCTGAAGTTTTCATTGAGCATGTATAGAGTTACAGGCAAAATCTAAGCCAAGAGGCGTTTTTCCACTTGGGAAATGCATGGGAGTTTTCAACTTTTCTGGGACATCTCAAGCCTCCTTCCCCAGTGAAAAAAATGCTTTGATGGGGAAACAGCCAATCCCCCAGCAGCCACAAGGCTGGATACCTGCTCTGTGGGGTGGTAATGCTCCCCTGTCCTCCCCTGTCCTCCCACACCTGGAAGCATCACCTGGGGGTCCTGTCATTGTCATTCCCACAATCTGTGGCAGCAACATCTGTGGGCAGCAACTGCGTATGCTGGCAAAAAGCTATTTTTGAGGATGTGTTCTTGCCTGTGCTTCTTCTGCCCTCCCCTTTCATGCTCACACAAAGGCTCTTTGGTCTTCATTTAAGAGGGCCCAGGAACTCCTGTGTTACCAGCAATACCAGTAGCACCTCTGTGCTAATAATACTGAGCAAGGGGCATTAAACCCCTTTTGACCATTTTCCACCCTTAGGAGGAAGCTTGCAGAAAAATATTCTGAGATCCTTTATCTAAACCCATAATCCTGTTTTAGCTGGTGGGTTCTTAGCCGCAGGTACCAGCCTAGATCAGCCTGAATGATTTTCTGGACCCTGTGTTCTTCACTCTGTGCCATTTTTCTGTTCCTCTTGTCTTTGCCTCTCTCTAAAGGAGCCTTCTAATGGCAGATAAGGAAAGCTGTCTGCAGCCATCATAACTGGATCACCACCCACATTCATGCTGGTAACCCCCAAGGAGGAGGAAGCATCCAGCATTGCTTCCAGGCATTGCAGGTGTGCCCTAAACTGCTGCAGTAGAGGATGAAATTGTAAAAGAAGATGGGGTGAATAGGGCTGGAAGGCAAAACCTTCCTGAATATTCCTCAGTTTTGCAGGGATTGCTCTGGCACAAATGCAAATGCTGCTAATGCCTCCTCCTTCTCCAGAGCTGACATTTCCTGAGCAGAGCTCTCTTCTTTGACCTCTCTCTGTAAATATTGACATTGCATTCACAAGGATAATAGATTTCTGTCTACACTTACCACAGCTGAATGTTTCCACTGGGACTGTTACTACTCCTTATGGCTGGAAATGCACCTGCACCAGCTGTGAGGCCCAGCAGAGCCCCCCTGTCAGCCCCAAGCCTCCAGGCTCTTTGCACACCACCACTGCCTCAGCACTGCGAAGCCCCGGCTCATCTTGGGACAGTGGGAAAGGAATATTCTCCTGACCCTTTCTTTTTATTGGGTAAAGAGAAGAACCTCATGAATTTTACTATCTTCCTCCTAAATCACTTCCTCTGTCCAAAGCACATGATCCCAGGGCAGGCATCCAGCATGAAAAATGAATTGCCTGTCACACATGACCCATACAGCTCCCCAGAATAATCCCACAGTGATGCCTGAGCCTCCCAAGGAATATTCCTCCCAAGGAAGAATATTCCCAAGGAGGAATATTCCAAGGTTTTGGTTTTCCAGTAACAATCCAGCTATTTCTCCCCAAAATGAGATCACTCCCCATCACCCAGGGATGAGCCTCATCACTTGCTCTAATGCTTTGCCTGCAGCAAAACTTCACTGCAAAGCATTGCTTTGCTCTTTCTGCTCAGGGTGGTCTCTCATGCCATGCCAGAGGCCTCCTTTAAAAGCAAAATGATTTGGTGAAGCCTCAAAGCAGCTTTCTAAGTCTCTGCTTTCCATAACATGAACATTTGGCAGGCTCTTGGAGGGCAGCTTAAGGCAGGGCTTCAGGGAGGCAGTGCTGACTGGCATGCAAGCACTGAGCAACCCACTTGAAGAAGAGCACTCAGGAGCTGGTTTTGCACAAATACCTGTTTTTCCCATTGCTTCAGGCCCTTTTCTGTCATATTCAGACTTTTGTATCCCTCCTCTCTCACCCTAAATGCATCCTGCTGTTACACAGCCACTGCCTTTCACAGGGTCAGCACAGCACCCTCAGGAGGGGTTTGGTGTCCAGCACAAGGGTGGCCACATGAGCAAGGCCATTTCCCCCTGGCTTTCCCATGCTCCATGCTCCCTCCCGTGTGGAGGTGGTGTGTTAGGGATGTGCCAAAAGCATCCTTTCCTTGCTGCCAGCTCTGGCTCATACACAGCAATAACCACCCCCCCTTGCTTTTTTTTTTAGACAGCTGGCATGCACTGAGCAGGAAAAATATGGCAAGCTGGAATTTCCTTCAATTTCCTTCACTGGGAGAAGTGCACACTGTTTGGGCCAAACCTAAAGTTTCTCACTTATGATTTTTGCATATGAATGGGAATTCAGGCTTGGTCCCTGGAGGGACCATCATTATATGCATTAACAGACAGCTGGGCTTTAGAAAAAGGGGGAAAGCAGAAAAAAAATAGATGTTTATTCTGTACTTAGGCAAATTCATATGAGGGGAATCATCTCCCATTCTCGCTGCAGCACACTTTACTCTCTATAGACTCTGAATATATTCACTCATCAAGGCATATTGAGTAGCTGCTTATTAGCACAAGTTTGGTTCCCTTTCTGCATCCCTCAGACACACACACACAAAAATACAAGTCCTCAGTGTGGCCCATCTGGAGTGATTCTGTAGCTTTCTCTTGTCTGGGGGAAGCACAAGATCATATTTCTAGAACATTAAATTTGCTTTGGTAAAGGCTTTTACATTTTTCAGTTTTTATTACACATATATTTTATATATTTTTTAGAAATATTTTCATATACTTTTATAATCTCCCTTCATGCTGTCTTGTCTCAAACATGGGAAATTTGCACTGCCCTGTGCCCTTCTGGTGAATGTAAAAGGGCTTTGCTGAGGGTCATATTCTAATGAAGGTAATTCCAATCAAATCAAATCAGGGGGCTGAGGAAACAAAACCAAAAAACATTCTTTCATTCTCCTGATTTATCAGCTCCTACAAAGTCACTGCTTCATCAGTGGGATGTTTCTGCAGTGAGCACAGTGACCTTTGTTTTCATCTCTCCTTTAGACAATAAGATCTCTTCTTCCCTTGAATAGGTGAATAATATTGAAAAAAGAGCTTACACTGAGATAACAGTGTCATCTTCGGGGACCAGATGCCCATACAATGGCATCACTGATGGAGGCGTTTCACCTTGCTGCCTTTTCCCTTTCTTTTGCCTGTTTTTTTTTTGTCTGTTTGCTTTTGTCTTTTTATTTTAGCTCATGGGGAGCCCAACGTGGCTGCATAGAAAGCCACAACTGGGTACTTCCCTTCCCAAGCTTACTCAGGCTTTCCAAATTTACAGGGATCACTGGGATACTTATCTGGCTTTTTCAAGCCTTATTTTTACACCCAGGCCTGCTTCCAGTGATCAGGTTTTATCTCTTTTGGTTTTTTCCTCCCCCTTTTCAGCGTTATTGGGATGTGACTGTCCCCAGACCAGCTTGTGAAACCCTGGGGCGCTTAAATCCCCTCTATCACAAAGACTTAAATAGCGGCACTTTGAAATAGGCTGAGCTTTTCAAGGGAAGGTCTGGCTTTAAAGAACCAGGGTGCGGTGCCAAGAGGGCTCACAGTGTCCCTGGCTGGTACCTGGGGGTCTCAGCCACTCCTTTCAGGAATGTTTCTGTTCCGAAGAAGCAGAGCTGTTTATCAGCTGCTTATCAGTTACAGCCATGAGGATCTCTGGAGCGTGGATGATAAACTAGCGGGAGGCAGGGCTCTTTTCTGCCCTCCTACCCTCTGCAGCTCCAGTCTGGATCTGAATGCGCTCTCTTGCCATAATTTATTTCTCCATTAAATTTCTGACCAGGGCTCTGGCTTTGCAGCTATTGCTGTCAGCCTTTTGTCTTTCTGATTATGCTAACAGCAGCACTTGAATGCTAATTGCCTTCCCCGATGAAGCAATCAGACAAATTCGGGGTCCTAGGGAGGGATGGACAGTGCACCAGGGCTTTGACCCTGGTGCAAGGGATGCAAATGCAGGGGCCAAGGATTCAGGCTCTCTTTGGCTGCTGCAGAAAATGGGAGGTAATGAAGTACAGCTGGCAGGGATGGGAGAGGGATGGTTTTTGCAGGACCAATTTCTGTGCCCTGAAGCAACTATTCGTGTTGATTTGGGACACTGCACCTCTAGCACTCCCCTCCCAAGGGACAGCCCAACTTTGCCTCTGCCAGAGCCAACAACCTTTTCCTACACAGAATATTTACAATTATTTTATTTGTTAATTTTATTTGATTGTTTTCTCTGGGATATGTGTAGTTGTGGATATACGTGACAAAAAGATTTTGGCTGTACAGCCCTGTTCTCCAAATCCTGGGTTTCAAAGGGATGAAGGGACCATTGATGCTTCCCTTTCCCCTTGCTGGGCCAAGGGAAGGACTCACATGGGCATGTTCAAGACCTAAAGTCACCCAAACCCAGGTTTTAGCAGCTGCTGAGCAAGGCAGTCCTTGTGTAGGGCTCAGTGTGTACTCAGCTGCTCACAAATTCTGGTTATGAAACCCTGGCTTTCCACTCCAAAATACTGAACCCCCCCAAAAGGGCCACTGTTTCCAAGCCAAGTAAACTTTTTTTTTCCCCCACCTGGGCACCATGGATTGACCTTTAGGTCTGTGAGTGCCTTTCAAGCCCAAAAGCAATGGCCAAGCCAGGATGAAAGCCATGACTGTGGCTCCCCTCCATCTAATTTCTCCATGCATGTTCCCAGCCACTTTATCCAGTCCATTCAATCCCCCCTTCCCTTCTTTGATGGCTGGTGACTGCCCAGTGGGATGGAACTTGGGGGATTTTAGCAATAGTGAGAACACCTATCCCTTCTGCAGCCACCCTAGCATTGCCTCCCTCCTCTCCCAGCTGGGTCATGAATTCCTCCTGGGACAGGAACACTAATGAAAGCCAAATCCTTTCCAGTGCCACACCTTGATCATCTCCATCTATCTCCCCCTGCCTGGCTGAAAACACTCTCTTCTGCTCAATCCAGCCTCACTCCTTGATTATTTGCTGCCATTCACCATTTATTAGCCATGCCCTAATTCTTGTCTTAATTAAGAGGTGATCACCCAGTGCTTCTGCATATGTGTGCACAGGTAGCCATGCATCTCTCTCTATATATATTCCATGCTCCTACACATCTCATGGAAAGGGACCACAGGATGCATTTGCCCACTGGATGGGAGAGGCTGCTCCCTATCTTGTTTTTCTTTCTTTCTTTCTTTTTTTTTTTCCTTTTAAATGAACATGTAATTTCCCTACCTTCTTTCTTTTCTCCCAATGAAATATTTTTACCTTGCATGCCCTTTTTCTCAGCAGCTCCACACATCATATTTCTTGAGGAGCAAATGATTAAATTTTAGAGCCTGTGGTTTCATGTTTAAATGTCAAGCTTGAAACACAGACCTCAGAAGAGAAATCCATAGGATTTCTATTTTCTTGTAATAAATATGGTCTTTAGTGGGAGCAAACCAAGAAAACGGCAGGCAGCCTATCTCACAGTTTTTCTGCTTTTTTCTTTTTTCAGCTTGAAAGATTTTTCCTTTGGTTTTGTAGTTAAAAAATAAGCTTTGAGAGAAATAAGTCATCTTCTCCAGCACAAATGCATCTGCTGGCCATTTAAGAGGGAGCTTGAAGAGTTCTGGGGTCAAAAAAAACTGGTTAGAGCTGTTAATGGGTTATGAAAGCAGCACACCAGTGTAAGAAAGCATCTCCTTTTCTTACACTCAATTTGCTGGACATTACTATAGCTGATGCTATGAGTAACTGAGCTGACCCCAGCTAGAGGTGAGGAAATGAAGGAGTAAGAAGTCACCTACACGGGTGCCTTGTTCTCCTCCATGGCTGGCTCACAGGACTTCATGGGAGGAAAATAATGAGCCATATGTTAATGGGCTGTCAAAGGTCATTTATTGTTGGGGCCTGCAGCCACCAACATCCAGCGGCTCCCAAAGGAATTGCACCAGATGATCCCACAGGCAGTCACATTATAGACACAATGGGTGTGTTCAGTGGGCATCACACGCTTCACACCTTTTGTCCCCTGGAAGCCCCATGGCATGCAATAACTGCAAACACACCCCGGTCTGCTACCATGGCTGCAAAATGAGCAAAGCTTTCTGCTGGCCACCATGCTGCTCCGGCTCCCTTTTCCTACCCAATCTCAGCCTGAGATTGTTTTGGTAACCTGTCTTCATGTACATGAAATTTAAGCTCTGTCAGCAAATGCATTATTAAAACTGCACACTTGGAAGCACACATGCACCTGCTGAGGGAACTGCAACAGGGAACATTACATTTTCAGCACTCATCCCTGCACTGAGTTTTCCAGTGGCATCCTCTTTTTCCAGTGTTACCTCACTCTGAGCTGTCTCTCTGTGCCCCAGTGCCATTCACTTTCTACACTGACCCATCTGCTGGTGCAATAGTTTGTCCTAGCATCTCCATAAGTCCCCCACCACATCTGAGGCATTGTGGATAAGGTGGTTTTTCTCCTGCCACCCACACATTTTACCAAGCAGAATGATGTGTGCCCTTCTCCAGTCCTCTAGGTCCATGTCCCTCCACATGCCAGCAAAGATGAATTGTTCTGGGATGAGGTTGTGCTGTTTTGGCTGCTTCTTAATGCACCTGAGAGTGACTTTCAGAAGGCCCTGTTGACTTCAATAAAGCTATCTCATTCTTTCATCTCTTCTGCTTGCTGGTTCCCACCTTTTTTTTTTTCTTTTTTTTTTGTGGAAGTATCCAGTCACAGTTTATGCATTGCATGCTATTTATGCAGCTCAGCCCATGAAAAATACATGAAGAGTCCCTCGCTCTTTCTCCCCACAGCTTCATAAATCTTGCATTGCTTTCTGCATGGCAGCTCGGCTTTGTGGGGTGATGGGGAGCAGCCTCCCCGCTGCTCCTGCCCTGGGGCCACAGCATCCTCTGGGGATTCTGGCATTACAGCCTTGAACCCTTCCAGGCTGGCACAGGAGGGGAGAGGTTCAGAGCCCCCTCAGCCCCATTTTTATATTACTGGATCGGAAAATAAGTCACTTGGAGTTACAAGTTGCTACTTAGCTGCCCTGCAATATCTCCAGCACAGCCATCATCTTGCTTTGCAGTTTGTTTCAGTTTTGCTGCAAACAAGAATGATGCAGAGAATATTACCCTGAGCACAGCTTGTTAAGCATTCACAAGAGCTGGTGCTTGCGACTCGAGATGCAGCTGTGCATTTATTCAGGGACCAGACAGAGGCTGTGCAGAAGAACCACCCAAAACCAAGTCAGGCATGTGCTTAAGGACCCACTTTGAAGGTGAAGCACCTTACCTTTCTGTGCAGGTAAATTTACTAGCTGGTGCCCATGAAGTGCAAGTGCCTTTTCTCAGTCTGAGCCCAGCAGAGGAAAATCATAGGCAAATGCTGATTTGAAATTTGTTCAAGAGCTGGTCCCAAGCCAATCTGAGCACAAATACTCATGGAAATTGCCGAATTCCTTAGTTGTCACCTAAGATGGAACATTGTGGAAGGAGTTTGCAGCCAACTCTGATTTTTAATGAAAGTTTCCCCATGTTTGTATTTTGCCCTTAGCAGGCTCTCTGCCTCCACAAAGCTATCAAGGATGCTGCATGGGCAAATTAACAGTTCTTCCCTCTGTCCTCTGATTCCTTACAGCTTCTGCCTCCATTGTGGTCCAGCAGCAGACAACCTCAAGCTGAACAAGAGAACATTGAGTGTTAGGACTGGCACGTCAATCCAGAGGGATTTTATCCAAGCTGCTGACAACCTCAATTTGCTAACCCAATTGACCTTGTCCTCCCTTTAATATATAAGGCAGCATTCCCCTGCTGTCCCAGCCTGTCATGCCTTTCCTGGCCACTACCCATCATCTGCCACAGCTTCCTGTCATGTCAGGAGACACAGTATCTTTATCTGCCCCTCTTCCCTTTGTCCTCTAGCAGGGGACAAGAAGATGGTGGCTGCCCAGCACCACCTCCATTAAGACCTTTCCAGGTCAGTCTTTTCCCCTTGGCCTTTCCCACCTGTGGCTTTTCTCACCTCTCTTTAAGGCTGGCCCATGCCCCTCTGCAGCCTGTGGATGCCCCCAAATCCATGGAGCAGGGGATGTGGGGGTGGGTGCTCCAGCTGGTCATGGGTTTGCTGGGGTTTCTCCAGGAAAAATTCAGAGAAAAATCACATCTTGGGAGGGGAAAAAAAAAATCACAAAAAATGATATTTCTGAGGGATATGTGGTGAGGGACTGATCTGGGGTTTTGGCAGGCCCTTTGCCTTAGAAACTAGCCTAAAAAATCGTATTTTCCCCCCAAAACAAAGTGGGAACAGCCTGTAACAAGGGCACATG
Source organism: Agelaius phoeniceus (assembly GCF_051311805.1). Lineage (NCBI taxonomy): Eukaryota > Metazoa > Chordata > Aves > Passeriformes > Icteridae > Agelaius > Agelaius phoeniceus. The sequence continues at coordinate 25,096,341 of NC_135268.1, forward strand.
CATTCATGTGGGTCTACATGTCTCACTCATCCCAAAGGCCTTTCCTCCCTCAGGGACCACAAGAGTAGCACCAAATCTGCAGTTAGGAGAGAAAAATACAGAGAATTGATTTCCTTTCAATGGGGGGAAATCCTGATGCTTTGTGGAAAGTCGAGGGGTCAAGTGTATGTGTGATCCACAACTGGATGTTGCTGTAGTCAAAAGGTTTTTATTTTTATGAAAAAATAGAAAATTTTGCATCTTACACTACAAAAAAACCCCATGTACACAAACAAAATGCACAGAGAGCATCCAAAGAGGGGGAAAGGGGAGGAATAAATACAGCAATGCTACAGTCTCCTATGAGTTAAAACACTGATGGCAAGGAGCTGAGACAGAGGCTGCAGCTCTGGCAGCACTGGATGCACCAGCTCCTGCTCTACCTGCACTAAGGAATTACATTAAAGGATTGGCAACTAAGTGTTAATCTTAAGACTGCTACTGATGTATTTTACATCTACCTTAACATCTAATTTCAAGTGCACAGTAGTCCAAGGAGTCACAATTTCTTGAGCACCGGGAGTTTCTACATTATATTCAACACTGAATAGACAAAAAAATTTGACCTTTATTTTTTATTCTTCTCACTATTAACATATGGGAGGAATAAATAAAATTTTAAACTGATTTTTCTCCCTTTTATATCAGTCTTCCTTTTTAATGCTGAAGTACTTTTTCCAAGTAGAAATAGCTACACAATGAAAGGGCGTCAGTCTACACAAGCCATTCCTTCTCCCAAAATGAAAAACTGTATTAAAAAAGCCTGTCCACCTTTTGGATCCTTTGAAACACCTCCCTCTCAATTATCAGCAAAATATACTGGAAAAAATGGAATCTGTTGGCTCAGCTGTAGTGAGCTGGAAAAGCAAAGTGCTTGGACTTACCATGGGCAGGAAATCCACCTACAGCCCCTTCCAAGAACATAACCAACCAAATGTTGCTGTCATCTCGTTCTGCTGCACCCCAAAACATAAAATCACGCCCAATGCACAAAGTTCTTGCAGCTCTTGGATGGGAACTGAAAACCTCCATTGTCTCTGTGATTTGCTCATGGACATAGAAGCTGTAACCTTTGGACCCTACAAATTAAAACGTTTTATTTTTAGCCCCGAGACAAAAGTCTATTATACAGAGATCTGTAGCAAGAACAGCTCTTGAAATAAATAGAAAAAGTTATTTATTTATTTATTGGAGGAAGCAAGAAGAGATTCCCAATTTACAAATGCAGTCTGGCTTAAGAACAGTTTTGTTTTCCACTGGTTTGTCATTTTGAACGTTAGGTATTCCAGCAATACAAGTGATGAAAAGAGGATTTTGCTTTTAAGAGCCCAGGGAAAAAAAAGGACCAAGTTCAACTCCTCCCACAGAGCCAACAGGACAGGAATGAGTGGAGAAGATGGGCAGAAAGTGCCACATATTTGCACACAGCATTTCAGTGCCACCAGTGGATGCAGGCAAACGAACGATTCCTCCTGGTGAAATGAGCTGTTTCTGTCTTCCTACATGTATTTTCCCAAGTGTTGCAGAGAGGGAGACACAAATAATCTCAAGACTCTTCTGCTGACAGCTCTAATAATCTTATTTATTATATGACAAATCTCTTTTCCGTGCCGAAATTGTTATGTCTTGATACCCTCTTCCTCTTTTGTGGTCTGGTGGCTGCCAAAATGAAACAACGGGATAAGAAATGACACTATCAAGATTTGTTAGGCCTCGCTGTGGCTTTTTTCCCCTCCTATTTCTCCTGATTCCTGAGGAACTCAGCAGTTGCAGAGGCGGAGGGGGCCATTTCAGGACAGGAAAATATTGCCTGAAGAAACCCTGCTGCTAAGGAAAAAACCACTCAACCTCTTCTCCTAGGTGCTTCTCTTCTTTAAAAAAAAACATTCTGTGTATCAAATCTCATCCAAAGGCTGGGGGAAATGAAAGAAATCCTTTGAAACAGCTTCAGGTGCCTTGGAACACCTGTTTCTGCAAGACATGAAGGACACAGGCCTCCTTTTGGCTGTTTGAGCTCTTTGGGCTTGGCTCTGCAGAACTGGGGATGAAGGGAGCTACAGCAACTCTATATATTGATGTTATTGCTAAGGAGGAATGCCACAAGATGCTATCCAAACTCTAAGGAAGCAATACATTTACAGAAACAACAAACCCTTGCAATCCACTGAGCTGTTTTAAAATCCTTATCGAAGTCTTCACAAAATAAAAGCCCAACCTATGAATACCAAATTAACGGTGCTGTTTAATCCTATCTACAATAAAAACAGGAGGACAACCCCAAAATACTTCTTGGTGTGATTCCCAGGGGATTGGGTTGCACTCAGGTCCTTTGAGAGTACCAGCCATAGGCTTTAATGGCTACATTGAGCCCCAGCTTCAGCCAAGTCTTGATCTGAGCTGTGCCAGCCCCAGATGAATGGCATCTCCTTGCCCTCAGGATGCCATCACTGTGATCATGTTGGGCCGCTCTGCTCTTCTCTCCCCTCTGTGCTCTGTCACAAAGTGGCCAGGTCCACAGCAAACCTAGAATGCTGAGAGACAGCTTGGGACATGACAGTTCCAAAAATAATCCCACTCCCACCACTGTGGGGGAAATACTACAAAATCTCCACACTGGATGGCAGAGGCTCATTTCCAAACTGTGCCCCAGGACCTAACCAACATCATCAGAAAAGGAACAACAAAATTTCTTCCTTCCAGCTAAAACCACCTCATGCTTTCTCTCCTGGGCTCCGGGAACAGAAGTGATGGCTGCACTGGGTGATGGCTACTGGGCTGAAGCACCTGTGCCGAGGCAATCCCATGCCACCTTTGGCCAGGACACAGAAAAATTGATGCCATGTTGTTGCTGGAGGCCATCAAGAACCAGATGTTTTACGTCTCTTCTGGATGTCCTCAACCCACGGTGTAAAGGAAGGGGGGGGGCAACATCTTTTATTTAAGCAACTTCCTTCTACCTCATATACATAATGAAAACTCCTGAAGGCTTTATGTGTTGATCAAACCAAACTGCAGCAAAAATACAAAGCATGGGGGTAACACAAAAGGGAGACTGAGTAAAAGAGGGAGGAAAAAAGGAACAAACCAAGGAAAGAGTCCCAATCTTGTACCTGATGAGTAGCAAACTGTACAGTATATACATCTTCAACATGTATTATCCTCCCCAAAGAGCAAATAAAAAGAACTTGGTAACACAGAAGGAGGAAAACAAAATATACACCCTGTATTGTATTTGCCATGGAGCAAGCGACATGTTTATATGCTAGTCTTCTCTATAACTTAATGCTGTGTGACAGCATTATTTTTCTTTTCTTTAAATTTACAGAACAAAATATCTATCGAGAAATAATCTAATCATATTGCTCTTCAATACACTTCTGTAGACAAGTAAGACTCGAAGTTATACTTCAGCAAACTGCAGCTATTGGGAGTCCATGAATGGCCACAAAAATCTGCCATTCAAGTCAGTCCTTGGAAGCATTACCATGTGCTGCTGTAATTCAGTATATAAAGGTGCTATATATATATATATATGTACCTCCCATGTACAGACAACACGTGGTGGAAGGCTTGTCATCACCGCTGAAGCTCAAGAGACTGGTTAACCTCATGTACAGCAGATTCGTTTCCACGTTCCATGCATCTTACATTGACTTCATGAAAATGAGGACACAAATAGGAAGAAAAGCAAAACTTTAGTCAAACACTGCTTTAGAAATGCTGCAGCAGAGGCCAATGTCCTTCAATTATAGAAACCACTGAATTTCCCTTTTTTATCTTTTCTTGGGTTTTTTTTAGTCAAAATAAATCTCAGGGCTAGAGTACAAAGTGCAGGACCGACCCACTTGAGGAAGCAACTTTAAAAACCGTGTTACAACGGCACCATCCCATTCACCAACTGGACCTTCATCTCTTGAAGGCTGTTCATTATCTTCTTCTGGTGACCAACAAGTGTCACTCCCAGACGCCTCAAATCCCTGTGGGAGAAAGCAGACGTTGGTTCCATGGACCTCTTAGGCACACGTCGCCGCGCACACCACGCGCCGCACACGCTGCCGCTGCTGCTGCCAGTGCCTACCTGTTATCACTGGCAGCTCCCAGAGCCAAGTTTAGTTGGCAGGTTTCATTTTCCCCATTTGTAAATTTTTTTCTTTTTTTTTTTTAATGGCTGACAGCACCTCAGAGAGGTGATGTGATTTGAATGAGATCACCTCGCTGGCCAAGGAGAAAGGCCAGACAGCAAAGTGTCAGCATCATCTTTGGCCAAGGATTCTGCTAGGCATGAAAAGTCCTATTTCCAAGAGGAAAGCCAGGTAAGAAAGCCCATGTTGCTGTTTCCTCTTCTCATGGGAGAGGCTGGTATTTGATCTTGGATATGAGCAGTGAGGAGTGAGGTCAATCCGTGCTTTCTTCCTCTTCAGATGAGGGAAAGCCAAAGAAACACAAATGGCAAAAGCCTCGAGTGCGGCCACCATCCTGATGACTCTTTAAAGTCAACAAGAATTAGCAAAGCAGCTCCCCTTTGTGTCTTTGCAAATCTTCCCATAAACCCACATTTGGTTTTGCTTTGGAGAGGCGAATTCTAGATGCCAAGGGCATTTGTGTTGATTCTGCCTACTGGGCTACCACTACAGGAAAGCTGTAAAATAAGACAGTTAATGTAAAATGCAGGATCAGGAGGAAAGATTGTTTGTCATCAACTCCACCCTCCAAAATTCAGGTGTATAGATGAAGGTAATCACTTTCATGTGATTCACATGAATGGCATTAAGAGGTTATCTGGTTTATCCCATCCAAAGACAGGAGTCGGACAAATAATCTCCTGGAGATAGCACAGCAGGACCTTGGGTTATCAATGACACCTCTAAGCCAGGTAAAGCCATCAGTTATGGCAGAATGTAATTGCAGAAATTTCTTACTGGGTAGAAAAGTGTTAACAAAGAAATGGTAGGAATAAAAGCTCAGCAGAAACATCAAGACAGTTGCATGCATGTTTCCAGCCCAAGACACAGAAGCTGTTAGAGAAGCAGGTCCACCATAAGAGATGTGGTGTTTTGTCTGAAGACTTCCACTGATAGAAAAATATCAGTCCCTCACTTTCTACCTCAAGACTGGATTGAACCAATCATCCAATTAAGGATGTTCCTAAGTTGTGCCTTATGGTCCTGCCGATACACTTGTGAATCCCCAAGCTGCTGACACCCGGTGTGCAACTCTTTAGGAGAAAGTTCTCCACCAAAAGTCATGGAGATGTGGCCTTGATCACGCAGCTGCTTTTTGGAAACCATGCTGCTGCATTCATGCCAAAGCTGGAAATCCCCAGCAACACCTGGGAGCCCAACCATCACCTGAGACACAACTGCAACCTGGCCTACAGTTCACTGCAGGGCTGTGTACTGGACTGCAGGAGAGCACAAGGTGCAAGGAGCACCAAAACATTTTCACACTACCCAGGGAGGTGTGCCTCTCTCAGCAGCTTCATATTCTGGATAGAAAGAAACTCCTGTGCAAGTAACAACCAATCATCCATGTTCACAAATTACACAGATGAACGCTGCTTTGAATAAAAAGCAGTCTTGAGTGAAGGCTAATACATTAGCACATAAACTAGTTGAAGCCAAAAGCTACATCTGTACTTCTCCAAGGACTGTCATGTTTTCTGCCTTTTGATTTGGAAAATACCAAGTTTTTTGCTTTGGGCTAAACACATAATTTCATTCTTGTACCCTTTTTCAGCAATGCTTCTTAATGATGCAAAGGGAAATCATAATGTAAGGGGCACAGAGCAAAGGAGGTCAATGAGACACATCAGCAGTGCTCCTTACCTGGCAGAGAAAAGGCTGCAGCACCTGCAAAAGGTGTCTACCTTCTCAGGGGGACATGCTTTCATTTCTGTCTCCACTGAATTGTGAAACTAGTTCAGCAAGCCATCTTAATAATGAAGGAAAATGAAGTAATGCTATTGTTACATGCAATTTATTTTATGTACACAGCACAGTTGGAAGTTCACACCAGAGATAAAAAAAAAAAAAAAGAAACTAAAAAACAAACCAACCCTCAAAACCAACACAGTATAGGACCTGATTTTTAAAAGAGACAACATCCATCTTCCCCCTGCTGAGTCCTGCTCTGCTGGCACTTTTTGAAAAATCAGCTTTTTTTTTTCCAGGTATCTAAAGTGCAAGCTGAGCTCTTTTGAAAATCCAGTACCACGTATTTCACAGATGTATAATTTCTGACACCCTCGCATGTTATGCTGGAAAAAAACAGCCTCAAACTCGGAGAAAAGCATGCATGTCTTGGCCTTTCACACACAGCCCCATCAGTCCAATAAACCCCCCACCCAGTTCACTACACAGCCTTTTTTTCTCCCCATATTGTATCCCCTTAACTCAATATCCTTGAGTAGTGTCTCACTGATTTACAAGAGAGAAAGAAGAAAAAAGCATTTCTGGTTTCAATACATTAACTGCTCACCAGGGGATTCAGCCTTTTTTTTTTTTTTGAATATCAAATCCTCTCAAATGTGAAGCCACCAGCCAAAAGCATGGGGGACTCCTCAGAGAGGGGAAAAACACTTCTGTGGGGTCTTGCACCTCAGCAAAGATGAACCAGAAGACACAGCTCCTGAACCAGATGCTTGCCAAGTATAAAAATCAGCAGGTTTATTCAAAAGCCACCTTACACATACCAAAGACAACTTTCTAAAAGCTGCCTATAGGATGCAGGAGCTTTAATTTTGATGTTTCAAGCATGACTTACAGCACGTTGCATGCTCCCATGCATCCAGTGCTGAAGCATTTAAAGCGGTGTAAGGCAGAAGACAATTTTGAACAGAACTGGGTGCACAAACCAGCTGGTTTGGGGACGAAAAATCCCCAACAACTTCTGTGTCGAAGAGCTGCAAAAACAACTGCCTTTAAGCTCCAGTCCAGCGCTCTTTGGCTCCTGTTACTGCAGCCAAATGGAAATTTCACTGGGCTCAGCTCTGCAGAGGAGATGTGTGCAGACACCTTCTGGGGCTTTACAATAAAAATGTGCATTCCCTGCAGGAAAAGGCACAACTGAGACCGGCGGGCACAGGATCCAGGCTGCCTCTTGGTGTGGAAGTGACCTGACCCCTGGTGTTGGGTTTTGTGTGTGCCTCTGCAGTGGAGATCTGTGCACCCATGTGCTGGGTGCTCTCCCTGCTTCAAAATACTTGGCCTCCCCAGCCATGAGACAACTTTTATTCTTATTTTAGGGAGGAAGTTTATCTTTTCACTTCTTTCATTCATGTAGGGCTGGAAATTAAAGCAGGCAGGAATTTGAATAACTTGCCAACAAGGTATTAAAAGGCTTACCTAAGTTGACCAAAAAGCCGAGAAAATAAAGGGGAAAATTGGTGTCAGCTCATCCCAAGCAGCCTGTACACAGCTGCATGCATGCTGCTGTCTTACCACTGCCTTGCATGGAAGCCCAGCTGCAACATGCCAGTGACAACACGGTATCCCCTTCCCTGCAAGAGCCTCCATTTGCAAGGGTTGAATTCACAGTCTCCATGTTGTAAGATATAGATTTAAAACATTTTATTTACAAATAGAACTACTTATACACCATGGACCAGTTTGCCAAACACAGTGTAGACTAGGACTGGATTGCCACATAAAATACAACCCCCTCACCAGCCAGTTTAGTCATGCAAGCAAAAGGGCCACAGTCCTGAAAGATCTCCGAGGTCAGCAGCCGCCAGCCTACCACAGGAATTTTGTATTTCCTCTCCCATCCAGGGCAGATCTCACCACTCTTCTGCACGTGGTGTAACTACAGCTGCCCATGCAGACTGGGACTACTCATGGAGTTAGTTAGTTGTCAGTTTGAATGAGGGGAAACAAGAAGAACCTCAAAGACCTTCAGACGATGCTAAAGAGAGAGGAATCCGCTTGCTAGGGACATTTGCATGAAATGAGGACTTAAAAAAATTTGTTTTAAGAGTTCATCTGCTCTTACTCATAATTCCCACTCTACTTGATTACAAGATGAGAATTTGTTCAGAAGTAGACATAGCATCAAAATCCCAGGACTGAGATTTTAGGTTAAGAATAAGCATCTAGAGCAGGTGAACTCTTAAATGTTCTTCATCCAGTATAACTTTTAATAAATAATTTATTTTATTTTAGAAGAAAAATATATACAATGCAAAGCAACACAACACATATTATTACAAATATTCAGAGCTCTTCATCTAATAACAAACAACAGGGTGTCCTGAGATTCAGTGAGTACAGATCTTTCAAAAGGTGAAAATATGTAGTCCACATGGTTAGTAATTGGTCCAGTCAAGGGTCAGACTGAAACTCATGTCATGGATCTATCTATTCTTGAGTATTGTCCTGGTAAAGTTATTCTTGCAGTGGATTGAAAGAGCTCCAGACACACTCAAAGTCACTAGGTGGTCCACAAGTTTAAAGAGCAGGTCTGGTCCACTGGAAAGGCTCCCTTCAAGTCTGATATCCAGTTGGAAAGAGAGGGTGGAGGGTGAGGCTCCACTTTTCACAAGGTGATTCATCCCTTTGCAAGAATTAGAGCTAAATGTAGAAATCACTCTTTGTTTGAACACATACATTTTCAGGTCTTTGCTTAAGCAGGCAGAGCTTAGGACTTGGGGTGATATCCATCCATCTTACATTTTTAATCTTTTGCTTTCAGAAATTTGTCACTAATACTACTATTTTCTGGAATAAATGCATCAAGCCATCAGTTTGAAAGAATTGGAATGGTAATCAGGATTTTGCTTTTCATGCCAGGGGAGGGAGGTTTTTTTATAAAAAAAAGCTGAACATCAACTACCTCAACCATGTCCTCTAAAGAAGCCACAAGCTGGGCACCCACCATTACCAGTCCTGTCAGTGTCATGGCCAACTCCTCCTACAGCACTAGTAGGTTTTTTTCCAGTAGATTTTAGAAATTCTTTACATTTATCATATGTTTTTGTCCTGCTTTTTCTGACAGCAGTTATCCACCTAATTTCTACATCTCTCTCCTGCACAGTTTGAATTTGGTAAAGATAATTTTGGATGGTATTTGAAGGCAACTTCTTAAGTTGTAAAGACTGATTTACTGATGTCATTTGGGGAAAGCAAGCTACTTTCAGATGTTCAGATCATCTTTTCACCCGATCCCCCCAAGTCCCAGCTCTGGAATATACAGAACAGTTGCCTCCATTAAAAATGACAAGGAACATTTAACCTGAATTCTCCTTTGTAGAGTACAAAATGTTTTGTTGCTCCCTTTTACAGGGAGAAAAAAAATTAAAACCTCCAGAAAACCAACCCCTCTCAGTATATCAACCTTTAAAGAACCTTGCCTGATCTGGTGTTTATTTTCTAGAGAACCCATGAGAGTCTCAGCTGAGCCCACCAGGAGCCATTTTTCTCCCTTACTTTATTTTTTAAGGGCAGTCTGCCAGTTTATATCAGACTGAATTCAGAACTTCATTACAAGACACTTTTCCTCTTAAGCTGCTATGATGGTTTCCCTTTTTTCAACAGCTGAGAATCTGCTGCTTTTTTCTTTTTATACTGTTTCTGAGAGGGATGAGAGAAGTTTTGATTTGGATGGCTACTTGGCTTTTTGATTAATCTTCCACAGGTTTTCCAAAAATAGACCTAAGTGGGGTCAAGCCTTTTTGCCAAGCCACCTCTGCAATGCAAAGGTGTGTGGGCTGACAGAGAAGAACCAAGCAGGCATCTCTGCAAGAATCTCTGTCCACAGGCAGCTGGGGTGGGCAGGGGGAATTTATTTGCTGACATGGATAGCTACCTGGAATAGGTTTCAACCTTTTATCAGCTTCAACTGAAATGGAAGATGGATCCATGAAATGCCTCCTTCCAGCTTAAAAAAAAAACAACAAACACAAAATCTCCCCCAGGCTGCCAGGCATGAGCTCCTTTGCTGTTTGCTCTGCTGTTCTAAAAGCCCAGAAGAAAGCTGAAGCTGAGCAGCTCAGACTTGTTGTCTCCACTGGGACAGGATGTCCTCTATGGACTCCCAGGATGTCCTCTATGACATTTGTGCCATGGAGGACATCCTGGGACCTGGTGAGGGGGCCTTTGAGGAGCTTTGCAGCTGGTGAGAGTCAGAGCATCTCTGGCAGCTATAATCTTATTTAAAGCCTTTCAAACCAACTCGCCTTTCTGGCTAGAACTGTGCAGGTAATTGGTTTCTTGGTTCATTGCCAATCAGAAAAACCATTTTAAAGCACTTTTTGCATCACCTGAAAAGATTTTGGGGGACATTTTTAAAATTTCCAGAATACTAAAGAGTAAACATAGAAAAATAGTTAAATTTTGAAGTCAAATTAAAGATCTTACTTCATAATCTGAAATGTTGCACATTGGGAATTTGAAGATTAGGAATACTTTTGTCAGCAGCATGGCATGCTAAGACCATGTAGGAGGGATAGTAAGATCCCTCTTAAAGTTACACAAGTAAGTAAACTTCTAATTTGCTGTTGAAAATACCCACTAATTTGGGTTTGAAGTCAACATTTTCTGTGATCCAAACAAAAGCATTTTACTTCAGAGCATTTCATGTAGAGCTCCTCAAACCACAGAAAATTCTGAAGAGGAACATGGTAGAAGCCAACTTGGCTTCTATGGTAGAAGTCAACTTCTTTGACATGACTAATTAAGCCAAACAGCAATAAATCTGTGATGGATTTTAAACAAACTGCATTTTCTACCAGAAGTTGCTCTGGTTATCAGATTGGGGAGGTACTGTGGAGAGGAACGCTCCAATGTTTTTCTTTTCCATAAATTACTGCTTCATCCTATCCCCCTTTTCCCCACTCAGCCTCTGGCTAGCCACATCTGCTATGTGGGCTCTGACCAGCCTGGGGATGGATGCCCTCTTCCTTGGTCTATGTTTGTAGATCATCAGTTTAAACTGTGGAGTCCTCAAAAGCCCAAGTAAAGTGACACATAATTGCAGGACAAGTCTGGGAAACAACATGTAAGGGTCTCAGGAGCTGAAAAGAGGATCCAGGTAAGAATCCATGCACCCTGATTTCCCAGACAGTTGCTGGAGAGGACTTCATCCCTAGCTCAGGGTTTTCATGTGAATGGCTGAAAAAAGACTGGATGAGTCCAAGTGTAAGGGGCAAATACTGATGGTATGAGTGGAACAAATAACATCAGAGTGAGAGCAGAGAGGCTCCTGCACTCCCTCCGTGTATGTAATGGAAAACTGAACTCCATGGAGATGTCACTGACCTGCCCCACACTCCTGTGCTGTATGGTGAGCTCCACAGCAAGCACTGTGGCAGACAGGAGGAAATGCTGCAGCTCGTGGGGTAGGGGGATTGTTCTTGGTTTATTCTTAATCCTCAGAAGCAACTCTGTATGTGCAGTGGCAATCTGCATGTGGTCAGAGGAGACACAACCTTCTCCAAAGCAGCAGAGTGCAATTCTTCCCATTCTGCCTTAATGCCTGCAGTAAGCTAAACTCGAATTAACCCAGCTAGAAAGGCAGGCTTGGAGGGGAGTTTGAGACAGCACAGGCAGCAGCAGGAAAGTGCTGACACAACTTCATAAGCAAGGCAGGCAATTAAAGGTGCAGCGTAGCAAATTAGCAGCCCTGAGGCATTTACCAAGTAATTTGAAGGCTGTTGTCTCAGCTGCAGTCACACTCACGTGCAAAAGCCACGGGCACATCCAGAAGAAAGGGTCTCGTTCAGGAAGCCTGTCCTCTAGAGCTGTGGGCTCCTGATGATGCTCTTGCACTGGCATCAGCTCTTACCTATTTCTGGTTATGGTGAGTACCATTTCCACACCTTACTGAGCTTCACTGTTCACTTGCTTATATCCAGATCAGCCGTGAATCCAGCTCATCTGCTGTGAAGCCAGGCTGTCTCAGCTGGGACCTATGCATATACCCCTCTAACAGGGTAGAGGGTTTATTTTGTTGGTAATCCCAAATAATCAACTGCTAGTGTGTCAAGAGGATGGCCTGGCAATTACAGAAACTCATGCATTAATTTCTGTGAGTAAAGGAGACAAAATACTGGCTGCCAATGTAGTAATTGTAAATTTTAGTCTTGCCTGCGCTTGTTATCAATAGAGATGCTGTAAGGGAAACTGCTTACTGCAAACGCAGGATAACGTTTTCCCTTTCCGCAGCCTCTTCCTTACATATTCTTGAATAATTTGTCTTTCTCCTCCCTCCTCCTGTTGCAATTCCAAGAAATGAGGTGAAAATGATCTGGACACTACTCACTCTAGGGTCACCTGAGCCACTGCATCCATTGAACTGTATCCATTCTCCATGAAGATCTCTGTGTATCGGCCCATTTTGATGGCTTCCAGCCACTCACCCACGGACCTGTAGGCACCACTCCCGACTGGACTGTGCTCCACCAACAGGTTTGACACTCTAAAGTTAAGCAAAAACAAAGAAGCAAACAAAATCAGTATTGAGAGATACACAACATGACTCAACTTGCTTGCATTTTTTTATGGTAAAGATGATTCTTTTGCTCTGTTTTCAGTGATTGCTGCAGCCTAAATCCTCCCAGCTGGCTTGATATGCAATGTATCAAACACAGCACTTCACCTGCAACCTCACCTATTCTTGAGTTAGCTCTTGCCATTTCCAGTCCTCACCACAAGCAGAAAGAGGAGGAGAGGAGTGGCATCCACCCCAGTTACCTCCTGGCCACAAGTAGGCTCCCCGAGTCACTCCTAATTCAAAGTCTTTGCTTTGATGACTCCTGCTTTGCTCTCTTCCTCCACCTTTAAAGCTCATAATTAACTTAAGCCAGCGCAGAGCCTGGAAACTGAAACCCAAATTACATTTCCCAGCAGCGGCCGTCAATGGCAGGCAGCTGTTCCCAGTCCAGGGAGCATTCAACAGTCCAGGGGCTGCTCCTGCAGAGTCACTGGGAGGGGGGTTTGGATGCAGACAGCATCCAACGAGCCTGCAGAGAGCAGCAATGCTCCAGCCACGCTCCAGGCCTGCAAACAAGGTGCACTCCTGCTCCCACACCCTCCCTCAGAGCCTGCCAGGCAACTGCTCCCTGCTCAGCTATGCCACGCACGGAAGAAGCAATTCAGGCAAATAATAACCCTTCACCACAGCTGGAGCACTGACACAGTACCTGGCACAAGCAGGGTCCACCACCCCACTAATGATGTGCAGAGAGCACAGAGGCCTTGTCCAAGGTCAGCCAGGAAAGAAACCAGATCTGTTCCCTGCTTTGTAAAATGGGACACACAGCTAACACAAGCCCTGAGCAAAGATTTTTACCCACAGGTAAAAAAAAAAACATTTTCCAGGTCAGCCTCTGATGGTGGCTATTACACTTAAAAGACTTTCAACTGGAAGGAGAGCTGGGATATTATATTATCATAGCACTTCAGGAATCTTCATATATTTTATGAGCACATTAGTATTATTTGTTTATTTAATAGCAATGCTGAAGGGTCTAATAAAATGTGAATACTTGCAGTACCAAGAACATAATGGCTTCCCATAACATTTTATACACATGAGAAATTCAAAACTCCTAAGTAATCATAATGAGAAGTGGATTTTCATCACTAATGTCAGGAGGTACCTAGTGATATCATAGCACAAGCTGTAATGTAGAGAGTGACTTCCTCCCTTATTTGCATTAATGAGAATTTCCATAAAGAACACATTACATATATTAAAAAAATCCTTTACAGCTGCTCTATATTGAAATTATGATTCATTTGGAATTACTATGGTCTGGGCACAGCAATCTATGAGAATAGAAGCACAGCCCCAAAGCCTGACGGTTCAGGTGCTTCATCCATATCAAAAATATCCACAGCAGCTCTGAAAAGGAGAGGTTTGGAATTGCATGGACCCATTCATGGAATAAAACATCAGCAAAGTGCTTAGCAGCTCAAGGAAATGGTTTCCTGCCTATTTTCCTCATCTGGCATAACAGTTTGGTATAAAAGAGTGCAGGAAACACCATGTAACAGGCCTGGAAAATAACTGTTCTGAGTTGAAAAAAGAGAAACCTCACATATTTTATGCTGTCATAAACCTTTTCCTGCAGGTTTGCTGGCACTGATGCTACATCTAATTGCTAATAAAAATAATTTCTTCTTCAGATGGTAAATGGTACATGTAAAATAGCCCGGGGAACCAGATCTAGCTTGTATTTAAAAATTAACAGAAATTTCAGGTTCTTCTCTTTCAGTGCACGAAATGCCATGCACAGGGACATGCCACCAGAGCTGCAGCAGGGGAGATGTGCCACATGCAGCTGTGCAAGGATCACTTGGAAGATGTGGGGACAAATGACTACAAGCTCACAGCAGTATATCTCTTTTGGCCCATCCCACCAGTCTAACCTAATCTTATCTCCCTCATTCCTGTTTAAAGAAAACAACGTATCTTTTTTTGTCCCTCCTCCGAGGATAAACTTTTCTGCAGGGCCTTTTCCATGGTTAATCTGGGGAACTCCACTGCCATCAGTGAAACAGCAATAATATACATATATACATACATATATATATATATATATATATAAAAATCTTCTTTATGACCTTGCAAGGGATTGCGTGATTAGCAACAGTGATGGCTCAGAAGTTAATGTGTGCTTACAGTGAAAATAGAAAAAGCCTCTCCAAGACTATTTAGCTCTTTCTCCCCAAGTGCAGCTTTATTTCTTGACTGTGTTTACCTTACTTGTAGCTGTGTAGCTATTCAGATTCATGTTTAAATACAAACTGGCTGTTCTATTCACTTCATGTGGTTTTAGCAAAGGGTTTGTGTACAGTATTTTGGTAACCAGAGACCTCCTCTTTTAATTACCACAACTCTCACGACTTGTACTGGTGGCTAGCATGCCTGGGAATAGTTGTGGAAGGATGTACCTGGACATCCATAAGCTTTGCACATCCTAAGAGTTTCCCCAAGAGGCACTTTTCATTTGTATTACCAAGATAAAGTCAACAGGCAGATAATTGGAGCAGTATTTACTATCTAGCTCGTGCACTCAAGCCTTGCCTTCTCTAACCTTGCAGTAGAGCACAGATAGTTTTGCACGGACAAAGTACTGCTGAAACTCCTGTTTCTGAAAGACAGACTACTGTAACTTTCTTTGTGGTAGCAGCACTGCATTTGGAGTGAGTGAATTGCTCACTTGGCTGCAACAGAAAAAGTTGATATGAGTCAACTCCCCTGGACATAACAAAGCTGAAGGATTCCCCCAAGAACACACACTAGGGCTAAATAATCAGAGGGAATCAAGCCCTAGGGGTCGGTGTTCAGACAAGGAGCTTGCTCTGAGAAATGGTTCTGGGCTGAGTCTGTACCTGCTTGATGCATTAACCAAGGTCTTCAGGCTGCTGGGGTTCCGGATGAGCTTGTCCAACATGCTGACAATTTCGTCAAACTTGGGCCGGCTGTTGCGGTCCTTCTGCCAGCAGTCGAGCATTAGCTGGTAGAGAGCAGCAGGGCAGTCCATGGGACTTGGCAGGCGATAGCCTTCCTCCACGGCCTTAATCACCTGCAGGACACAAAACACAAGGCTTTTCTTCCCCACATCTTTTGCCCAAATGCAAGCTGACTTTAACGTAGAACTTTGGGATCAGCAATACGCTCACAAAAAATCCAGCCACCGCCCAGCTCTGCACGCTCAGTAAGCAAACTCACTAAGCCTCTCTATCTTTCATATTTTCCATGGGATGTGTTGAATAACTTTATTTTTAGTCATTGCAAAATGAATCTAGATAGCCAAGGCACTGCTGCAACTGGGGGGCAGATTGCCTGGTTGCACTTGTTCAAAGCTTAGTTGTGGTCTCTATGTTATATACCAGGAAACTCCTGGAGCCTATACTAAATCCATGAAAAAGAGACTACAGGGCTTTCTGGCATCTTCTTGGAGTGCAGTGATTTTGTTTATTCAGATGTTGGCTTCTTTTTAAATGAAAAGGCATGTGCTAGACCACAAATTTGTATTACAGTAATAAAAGTCTGACTGTATTTCAAAAGAGACTTTGAATGCTAATTGATGGATGGATTCAAGGCAGAGGCAGAACAACCATCTCATATATCATTCAATACTGTCTGGGTCTAGTAGTTTCTTAGTGTGGCCACATTTCTGCCAGGAATTTAAAATGTCAGCCCAAGAGTATGTAAATTAAAACCAGGGGAGTTGTTGCACTGATTTCAAATACAAATCATCTATGGTTTTATATCTAAAACAAGTGATATGCATGTGTGTTGCCTGCCCTCTTGAAAGGCAGAAATTAATAAATGAGGGCAGAATTGAGGAAGGCAACTTGTTTTCCCCAGTTTGGGGCAGATCTGTGGCAGGGCTTTAAGCCCAGCAGCTCCCATTTTGAAGCATTACAATTTTCACGAGAATGCAGCTCATGTTTCAAGCCACAAGGTTCTGTGTCTGTGCCAAGGGAGTCATGGCAGCCCATCTTCACACCCTCCACTCCCAAGATTCCTTGATGAAAAGGAGATGGAAGCAGGTATTTGCTACGACCACACGAAAACCACATGTGCTTCACTGTTCACTCCAAAGACTACTTTAAATGCTATTCACTAATTTCACAATTTGAAAACATTCTGTGTTGAAAAAGAAGGCTTTGTGATTAGCATGGAAGCTGTTGTCTTGGTCTTTAGTGGCTAGATGAGTAGTACAGGATCAGTTGTGTCAGGCTAGCACTGCATTTCAGAAGGCTTCAAAATTCACAATGGATTGGTTCTAAATTGTCCTCCACCACAGAGCTTTTTGCTAAGTGCAAGAGCCGCAGGAATGAGCCAGGCTGACTGAGCAGCAGTAGTGGGAACCTCAAGCTCTCTGAGGATGTACATAGCAGAGAAGCAGTTAGGTGAGGCTTCACCATCTCCTCCAAGGGTAAAAAGCACAGCAGAAGATCTGGGCCACAGTATGTGAAGAAGCAGAAGATCTCTGCTAGTATGTGCAGTCCTTTTGTGCCCATCTGAGATTTCATCTTTCGGTGGAGCACTCTCCATCCAACCTACACTTGCAAGGAGATCTCTTTTATGGCCTGGCTGCTGCTCCCAGCTCCATCACATTGTGCTATTTATACTCTCTGGTCTTCATACCATGCTTTTCAGCTGGTCCCTGATTCCAAATTTGCAGCTGCCCTATAAAGAAAAAGCTTCAGTGTGGCACAGCCATGAGAATGCTATTTGCTGCGTCCACGTCTGTATTTATAAAAATAATGGGTCATCCTCCAACTGGAGCAGAAAGAAAATAGCAGCAAGACAAGGAGCAGACCATCTGGCACCAGATCAGAATATCTGAACTATATCTGCAGTGGGGTTATGCGTGCTGGATATTCCTGGCAGTAACATCACAATCAATAGCGTTAACTCAATTTACAGGATGTCATCCGTCCTGGTGATACAATGTAAATGGTATCAAAATGCTGCAAGAAGCTAGGATGCTGAAATAGACTCTTGCATCTGAAGGTGCCTTCAGGCCTCTAGCAGTAAGGGTAGCAAAAAAACCGAAACAAGAAAGACTGAGTCACTTGCAGCCACCACAGCCATTAGAATATAAGAAAACGGGACATTTGCTGCTCCATTCATTGGCATGCTTACTGATTTGTAAGACTTGAGGGTTTAGAATTTGCACCTAAGGAGGCACTTTTGTCTCTCTTCCTCTTCTGGACGAGCACTATTCAGACTGGGGTGACTGAACTGGATGTTTAGGAGAGGACAATTTGGGATAGTCTATTCCAGTAAAGCAAAGCAACACTCAGTGGTGTTTTCATAGATTCACCAGTCTGAACATTAAAAATCAACCACCGTGATTATTTAGCTTATCAACCTGTGCAACACAGGCCACAATATTCCTCTGCATAATTTCTGCATCAAAGCCTTATCTTGTGGTCAAGCCAAAGCATATTTTAGAGGGCCATCCAGAAACCAGCATGACATTAAAATGTGATTTGTAGCCTTAAAACATTTTCTGCCCTTTTGCACTTCACCTCCTTTAAAGCAAGCCATCTGTAACAGGGTGAGAATAATTTTGCTCATCATCAGTTGTGCTTGAAAATGATGTGCTTTAATTACAAGCCATACAACAAGAAACTCTAGTGCAACTCTTCTGCAAGAGTCCAGAATTTATGTGACCCCTTTTTTCTCAGCACAAAAGCCAGTGCTGTATCTAACACCACTGACTCTTCTGTCAACACAAGCAGAGGAGGAAAGAAAAGGAGGCCTTCAGGAGCTGAAGGAGGAAGAATTGCATGAGAAATATGCCACAGCACTGAATTAAGTTCCTATGCCACAACCATCCAGGCACTTACCATCTGCACAAAGGGCAGAGGCAAGTAACAGAGAGGTTACACAAGCAAAGCCTAAGCAGGAACTGATGCTCATAAATATCTGAGTAGTCCTTTGTTTTCTGCTTTCACTCCAGGCAAGTCTGTGCCCCACAGAACGTGGAGGCATTTGGGCTTTTTGGAACAGTTCTGTAAAGTGTGGACGCTCACAGTGCTATGATTCAGACAAGTGACTCCCCTGGCCACAGACCATTACCTCCCTGGCACCAGCCTCAATCTTAGCCTGGCATTTACTGAACAACATCTGTGCTGTGCCAGTACATCAGCATTAAAGATAGTTAGAGTGCTCAGTGTGAACAGAAAAGCTTGGCTCTCAACTCCTGCATTCTCTGCACAGACTATGGAAGCAAGTCCCTGTATTTGATTAAGATAAATCCCTGCGTAGGTACATGCTGCTTTACTGAACTTCCTGCAAATGTGACAGGCTCAGCAATGCAGGAGCAGTGGGGCATTCAAGCCAAACAGTGTGCTCAGGCCCCTGGAAAGGAGGATGGTGTGACCATCTCAAAGGTACCACTTGTTTCCACACCTGGACTCAAAGTGAGATGAGACAGCAGCTCAGTGTGACAGGTAGTAACATCCACTGATGGCAAAGGCTTGCTAACAAAACTCAGGGAGAGCAGAATGCTCAGCCAGAGCTCTTGCTGCCAGTGAAACAGAAGAAAATTGCTGGAATAGGAACACTGCTCAAAAAAAGCAGAAAGGATGAAACACCAAGTGTTGTGCCCAGAGGAAACCCATCCAGCAGCAGGATCTCCACAGGTAGCAGGGCTGCCCCACATGCCCTGTTGGTGAATCTGACCTCATGACTAGCTGGCATTCTCAGAGACCTTTGCAAATCATAGTTCTCAGAGATGTGAAGAGGAAGGAGGGACCTAGAAAATCTGGCTACCCCAGGCTTAAATTTTTTTTAGTCTGAGACAAAGGCAGATGTTGATGGTGAGCTCAGGGCAGAATGCAGCCCTGCAGTAGGATCAAAAGATCCTTACCAAGGCTGGGATTGGAGCTGCAGTCAGGTGGGAGAGAGTATTCCCAGGCATCTCACTGTTTGGAGGTGCTTCAGAGGGTGGCCTCAAGGTCAGAGACTCAAGGGAGCACTGGAACCCAGGAGCAAGGCGACACAACTCGAAGGGTACTGTACAAAGGAATGAGAGCTGTGCAAGCACAGACTTACAAGGTGTTCACAACTGGAGCAAAACTCTTCTCTTGAGATCAGCAATGCAAGAACGACCAAGACTCTTGGAACTCTGTGGACTGCTGTCACTAGATCAAATCACCCAGCTTTTCTGCTGGGAAACAAAGCCCTCACCACAACTCTCGTGAGTTTCTGCTTTATGTGGCTGCAGGGGTTTGAACACACAACTGAAATGCTGCCAGTTTATCAGCATCTATCCCCTGGCAGGCCTTTGTCATTAAGCAGAGGAGGGACAGGCTCCAGCTCTAACAGCATTAGTGAAGCTCCAGCGGGCTGCCGGGGGAAGCAGGCTTGCCTCCGTGCAGACACATTTCCCTCTGCGCACAGCCTGTTCTGGGCTGCTGCAAAAAAAACAGCATCAAAGGGGAGGGAGGATCATTTCTGTCTGCCATGGGGCAGCAAAGCCATTCTTACAGCAGCTCTCCTCCTCCAGTCCCCATTCTGCCTCTCTGACAGCAGAATGAGTGCTGAGCCCTCCAAGTCCCGTCACACAGCAGATCTGGCACGTGCTTACATCTTGGTTTGTCATCTCCCAGTAAGGCCTCTCGCCGTAGGACATCACCTCCCACATCACGATGCCGTAGCTCCAGACGTCGCTGGCAGATGTGAATTTGCGGAAGGCGATCGCTTCAGGCGCTGTCCATCGAATGGGGATCTTCCCTCCCTAAATGGAAAAGAAATGGAGAAAAACCCCCAAAAAAATAGATTGCAGAGGAGGGCAGAGAACACACGAAAAAAGTCGAAACAGCTCTTCTCAGAGCACCAAGGGATGTTATTTTCTCTCTGGAAAGAGACATCGAATTTTAAAGTAAATCTGTTTGACAGCATGGGGCCCCTTTCCACATTATCTCAGCCCATAAGCATTTGTAGGCTGCCTACTAATTGGCTGTCCTGAAGGTTTGTTGTTTGAATGTTGTTTGAATGCTGGGACATGTATAGGATCAACATCTCAATTATGTTGCACGGGTTGGTAAGGGAATACAGTTCCTCCATTTCTGAGAGCGAGCGGGGGAGGAACAGACAGTTCTGAGGCTGAGGAAGACTTTGATCTAACGAGGGCTTCATGCAAATTGCTGCGGAAGTAATTCCCTTTTTTTCTTTTTTCTTTTTTTTAATGCAGTCCTGGTCCTGCAGAGAGATCTGTGTAGCAGGCACAGAAATCTGTGTGCACAAAGACCAGCCGGCTTAGCCTCTGCTGTGGGACTCAAAATGATGCCACAGCTGTCAAATGTGCTTTGCTGTTTCCTTTTCTCCTTTCTATCATTTTAGAAATCAAACTTCAGATCAGCTCTGAGAAGGGAAAGGGGAGGGAAAGGAGAGTCTGGATTAAGGAATACTTTTCTCATTGGGTTTAAAGAGCTGTCTCTCTTGATTTATATAAAAAAATATTTTGCTGTGAAGTCCCTTCCTCTACGTGTTGAGCTAAATATTGGAAGGTCTCCCTGAATGCCCCCTAACAGTGTTTGTTATTGGAAAAAGACAGGATTTGGAACACATTTTCAAAGCAACTTTTTAAAAGTCTCTTCTTCCCATAATTACTTATTCACAAGCTCAGCAGCGCATGCCTTAAGTGAAGGGCCAGATTCTCAGCAGTGCCAATTAGCACATGGCAGCACATGGGAGCCACAGCAGGGCTGGCCAAGAGCCCTTCAGCCTGCAGGGATGTGCCAGTCCAGCTGTGCACTGAGTCCCATCATGGGGCCATGACTGACAAAAGCTGGAAGGCCTTTCCAAGATGTCCACAGGAACAGGGAACATGACTCAAGACAGCTCCCACCACCCTCAAAACAATACCCTTGGAAAAACACAGTAGTAAGACATGTCCAAGGAGTGCCAATCACTGCCATTAATATTGGAGGCTCTCTCCAAGTCTGTGCTGTTGAAGGTGGGTCCTGCCCACCCCCTATCTCCAGTGCCAGTGCCAGTGCCATGTGGGCAGAGCAGGGGCAGAGCACTGAGGTTGGAAAAGCTCTTTCTTGGGTTGGGAGAAATTACTCTCAACTGGGTAACGCTGAGGGCAGTGTGCATTATTTACAATGGGCATTCATTACACAATAATGTTTTAAAAAGGTGAAATTGTTTAGAAGACCATGGCTTACAGCATAGGATGGGTGCCTGAGCAAAGCAATTGCTCTTTCTTCCCTTTGCTATTCACCAAAGAGGACAGAATAGAGCTTGGAAGCATAGCAACTTTGCAAAGTTTGCTACTTGGCTCGTGTACCCTACTTAAACTTCAGAGTTATTATTTTTAAACTCTGTGTTATTTAAACTCTGTGTTATATAAACCCCCACTATAAATTAAAGGCATTTGCAAAATTATCTGGTGACAATTAACTGTTATCACCTGATCTAACCCTCTTGCACAGTTTAGAGGCTGTGGATTCGTAGAAACTCTTTGCTAGAGGGCCTGAACAGCAAAACGTGGCAAGAAATAAGTTTCTCTTGAGCTCAATCAGCTTGGTACCCCCATAACTGACCCTGGTTGTGTACGCTGCTTCAGGGTCATCCTCTAGGACTCTGGAGAGGCCGAAGTCTGACACCTTGCAGACCAAGTTGCTGTTGATCAGGATGTTCCTGGCAGCCAGATCTCTGTGCACATAACCCATGTCAGACAGGTACTTCATTCCGGAGGCGATGCCTCGCAGCATCCCGACCAGCTGGATGACGGTGAACTGCCCATCATTCTTCTGCAAAAGGAAGGAGACTTTTGATGAGCTGAGAGCCTCTGCACCCTCAGCATTGTGTGTGCAGGAATAAAAATGCAAAGGCAAGTCTCCAAGGAAGGAAACCAGGAAAATTAATAATTCATTACTCTCATGCTCTGTCCATGAAGCTTTTCTAAGTTTCACTGTTTAGATTAAGATCTCTAGAGACAAAGATAAGGAAATGTAGTTCTTTTAACTTGAGATCAAGGAATGAGCTGCATCTACTGGTGGCTGATAGAGAGACTGTGACTGGAGCAAACACATGTGTATAAGGTGTATAAGGGCACCAGGCTGGGCTGTTTCTCAGTCAGGCAACTGAATGGCACCAAGTTGCATGGAAGTCCTACCTGTAGGGGTTCATGAACACTTGAGGGGGTAGGAGCTCTTCCCCATATTGCCACATTGCATTTCTAACCACTTCCCTCACTCTCCCTTCTCTAGCTCTTACATTTCATGGAAAAACTCTGACAAGTCTGGGGTTTGCTATGCTGCAGTACGGGTCTGCTCCTGAACCACACATTTTGCAGGCTAAGTTAATACCTTCCACTGCCTTCTAAAATAAATGTAATATCCTCCAATTTATTCTTATGTGTTTCTATCATTGCATGCCCCAGGTCCTTCATGATGCTGTGTAAATGCAGATCAAAGAGACAACTGAGCTACTCCTGCCCCTGGGCAGCACCAACACCCAGAAAACATTTTCATTGATATTAACCATCTACAAAGAACCCAAAACAAGTCCCCAGGTCCCCCTGGAAAAAGGATCTAAGAAATACCTTTAAAAATGTATCCAGAGAGCCATTCTCCATATATTCAGTCACTATCATTACTGGTTTGCCTAGAATAAAAAAGTGCATGAGTTTGTTAGGAATTTATCTAAAAACCATGAGCAATAAAAAAGTCTTTTAATAGTGTCTCTGCATCTGGATATACAGCCATGCAACAGTAAATCTACACCAAGACACTGCTGTCCCAGCAGGATGACAAGAGTTGTTCCCAGAATATGTAGAGAAGTAGGGAAATTGAGGAGGAGTGGATTAAAAACTAATACCATATTACAGGTGGGGTATCAAGCCCTAGACTGTTTAGATGATGATTGAGAAGGATGTTGCAAGCTGAAGCCAGGCAGCCTTGTTCTTGTCTCCACCAACAAGCTGAAAGCTTGCAGAGGCCAAAATGCACACAGCAAAGTCTTTGGATCCTTCCCTCAAGCTTCAATGCCCTGAAATAACAACAGGAGCCCAACAAGAGCAACAAGGATGATCTGAAGCTTGGGCTTGGTAGCCATCACAACTGAGACTAGGAAAGGATGGGATTTCATTCCTTGTAATTCAAGTGACTATCCTTGCAAACACATCTGGAAGTAAGAGAAGGAATATTTACACTGCAGAACAAAAGCTCATTAAGTGTGGAATGAGTGCAAGTGGAAATCAAAGTAAAAGTTCTTAACAAAAGACCTGGTGTCCTATTGTTGACAGGAATAATAATGTTTTTCCAAATCTGTTTGATTAATTTTCATGCCCGAGTCATTTTAATGGTAATTATATATAGTTTTTGCTCAGTTTTTAAATCTAATTTCTCGCTAGCTTGCCACAACGGCGTAGCAATAATTAATGTGGTGTGCTCCAGCCCTTGTAAATTCAATGAAATCTTATAAGAACATGTAAATTATTTTTTATTTAAATCAATTTCCATTAGTTAGCACAAAGCACAGACAAAAGAGAAGCTGTCAGTTATTTGTAAAGTGCATTATAAATGTCTTTTATAAAAATGATCAACGAGAGCTGCTGTGTGTCATAACATGAACATGAAGGTAAATACTAAAAATCAGTGCATGTCCTACCCTTTAGATAGATCTTAATTTTCCCATTTTTGATTTCCTTAACTATTTTGCCTAATTTACTGCTTAATTATGTACATAACAAAGGTAATTGTGAACTTGTCAATCAAAATACTCATTGCTGTGCAAACATTACCTTTGCAGCATGAAGGACCTGTGCTGCTTCAATTCTTTTACGTTTCTCTCACAACTGCTGCCCAAGCTTGAAACTCACCCAAAATATTACTTTTGATATGAGAAATGCACCTTGGGACCATGAAAAATATTGCTGAATCCCAAATGAAAGATGGGCTGCTCCTTTAAGGATGACGGCCATCTGTCTACACTGCATGGGCTGAACGTAGGAGGGAGGAGAGATCTCAGGGGCCATTGCTATTGGATGGCAAACATGTCAGTGGCTTTGCAGGGAAGAAAACTCCAGGGATATCTCAAATGTTAATGTTTTGTTTTGATTTTAAAAGCTAAACACCCAACTGTAGCATGGGGTCCTTTATCTCTGACACTTCAAGGCAGTGTTGCAGTGAGAATGGTGTCTTGTTATGCCACCACCACCCTGGGGGACCTCCTCCAGACTCCTGCCTTTGGATGCCATCAGAGAAAAAACCAGCAAGATTTCTGGCACTTATGTTTCATTATCTGACTGCTGCAGGTTGGCAGCAATCATGGAATAAATTAACCCCATCTCCAAGAGCATGGAAATAAGGACACATATAGATAACTTTCAACAAAGTAAATTAAAAGTAAACATCAGCCCTTCCAAAGTGCTGGGCTGATTCTCTGTGTCACTAGGGCTTCCTCCTGCTGGCATTACATGGTCATAAAATATATGTGGATGGCACTCATGTCAGTGGTGTGCACATTGCATCGGTGCAACTAAATGGGATGCAAATGAAAACTGCCACTACCTTTGTAAAGCAGAAATAGCAAAGGGTTTGTCTGCAAGAGGACAATGAGCATGATTAATCCAAATTAACTAAGGTGTGCATTTGAACTATATCGGTTAAATACAATGATATTCTCATTAAGAATTAAAAATGACCTAATTAAATTCAATTTAACCTAATTTACTTCCAAGGTAAATCATGATGCAGCAAAGACCCTAAAGATTTTACCCTAAAGATCTGATTCTACAAAAGGCCAATGACTGAGATACTGAAGGGTAAAAGAAGTTAAATACTTAGAGATTCATAAAAATTGCTTTGGTCCATGTAAAAGAAAAGGGAAAACCTATGAAGATGCTACAGATGTCTGCTGGAAAAAATTTTGAGTGCAGTAAACAAATATTTACTGAGCTAATGAGAAGCTCTGGGTGCATACTGAATCCAAGCTCTAGTTGCTCCAAGTCCAATTTAGAAGCAGGGCTCCCTATGTTTCCACAGCTTTTGAAGCAGACAGCCACTTTATATAAAGGCAGCTTGCTAGGGAGGCACATTCTCACTAAAAGTGGAAATTCCAACCATCCCCTGAGGCCCCAGCAGCCAGAAGGACTCAGGCCAATGCCAGTAGCAGCTTTCATGGGTGTATAATCATCACTTGCTCTTTGCCCAATATTCCACATTCCTGCAGGGCTAGAAATTGGAGCTCTTACACAGGTTGTCCCCAAGAGATTTTGGTATTTATTAAAATTTTGGGAGAAATCCATTCTGGTTATTTTTTTCTTAAAAGTTTCAGGAAATGCAATTTCAAAGAAAAATGCAAGAAAAGGCTGTTGATTACAAAACAGCATTGATTTTGTGGAGATTACAAGGACAAACAGCTGGAGCCTCTGTACCTTCTCTATTGCAGCCCTGAAAAAGAGCTAATGCTGGAGATGCTTCCTCTGAGGAATGACAAATGGTACTGAGAGCAGCACATGGCCCCAAATGCCACCATCTGAACAGCAGCAGCTAAGCCAGCTCTGACACTGCCAAGCATGAAGGCAACAGGGGAGACAGCCATTCACACCTGTGAGGCTGGTGCTTCTACACTTAAAACACAACTTAAAATAAAGAAGTAGTTATTTATTTTAGAATTTAGAATAAGCTAACAAAATAATCCTTATGCAAATAATGTAGGTCCTCCAAGGCTCTAAAATGGATGAGTAACAACAACTCGACACATTTTCCACAGGCTCAGCACAGCACCAACAGCCATGTGCTGGGCAATTTGGATGTGCTGTCCCTTTCCCTGCCCTTATCTTTAGTGCATACTGTAATTTGGAGAAGAACTGGGCTGGAAAAGTTACAGAAGGCTGTTTTGCTAACTGAGCAGTCAGACCTCAGTAACTCTCAATCCCTCCCATATGCCAGCACCATGGGCAATTATTATCAGGGGCATCTCCAGCAGATCCCAAAGGGAGCTTGTTTTAATTGTGGTTTTATACATTCCTGACATCTTCACCTACAGTCCTGTTCTTCTTTCCTGCTTCTGGAAAGGAACACTTTTTTTTGAGAAATGATGAGAAATGCATTCAGAACAGGCATCACCTAAGGCTCTCTCCCTAAGTCTTTCTCTCTTAACCAACTCTCCCAAAGCCAGAGCTCACAGTGAGCAGCCCACAGCAAGTTGTACCTACTTTTTGTGACGACACCTTCCAGGTGGATGATGTTGGGGTGGTCAAACTGCCCCATGATGCTTGCTTCTCCCAAGAAATCTCTCCTCTGTTTCTCTGTGTAGCCCACCTTCAGGGTTTTGATAGCCACTGGAAACTCACGCTTTCCCTGCAGCTTCAGCCTCCCACTGCAGACTTCCCCAAATTCACCTGCAGAAGAAAATGAGGAAGAACAGGATCACATCACATCAAGGGAACACACGATGTGCCTGTGTCTACAGGATGCAGCACAGCCTTGGCTGATGGAAAGCACAAAGGGCTGCCCTGCATTCATGGATATGGACTGCTGAACATCGCAGTGATGACTATCTCCAACAGCCACTGCACCACAAGCCAAGTAATTCATAAGCACAAGAAAACATTGAGTAAAAATGTAATTTTCCTATATTTAAAGAGCTATGCTTTATATTCCACTGGGCTTTTTTCTCATTAAATATTTTTGTCTACTATATGAAAGAGTCCTGTCATATCCTATATCACTGTCCTGTGTGGATAGCTGTAAAACTCGAACCACTGGCTTCTTAACCTTCCTTTGGTAAGTTACATAGATGGAAAGCTGTCAGCCTTTCACAGTAACATTTATTTTTATAGAGCTTTAAGAGTTTTATAAATTCTTTACAATTTTATTACTACCTTTCCCAAAAAGTAACCTAAATAGATTTTTTTCTGGTGAACACTACATTACATCCAAGCCCACAATTTCAGAGGATAGAAAATACTCCTAAGGTTGGATGCAAGTCTAAACAAACAGCTTTAGTGGAAACAAAACGGGAGTTTCTTCTTCTAACCAAGGAAGTTTAAAGCTTTGGACTTTGGCTTGTGGCTTTTTAATGTCACAGATGACCTCTTATTTTTAATTTTTGTTTCAAGAGTGACCTTAATGTTGGGGGATAAAAAGGTTCAAATGGTAAAAAGAATGTGAAACTTAAAGTGACTCCTTTCCCCCAGCATTCATTGAAATAGCTCAGCTGACCATTTGTGACCATTTTCTGGACCATTTTCTGAATTTTCAATTCAGCTCCTGAATTTCAAAACCGCAGTCAGTGACAGGTCTGTCCCAAACTTCAGCTGGAACATGCTCACCTTCACTTGCAGGGTACCTAAGAGCTCAAGTATTTCACAGCCCTTCCCAGATCTCTCATGTTAAGAAAGCCAACCCTTCATGTTGCAAAAGGGTCATGGAATGCATCTCCATACCAGCTCCGATAACTCTTTCAATGGTAATGCATGAAGCTTCAATTTCCTTAGCAAACTCGTGGACAGCTTGATTAGGGTCCTCGTAGGTGTGGGGGTCAACATAGGTCCTCACTCCAGGCAGCTTAACTGCAAACACAAATTGAGCACATTTAATGGCACATAACAACACGGAAAATGGGCATTACACACTCCTGTCCCTGGCACTTTGCTCTGCTGGAAATTTATTTCCATGGTGAAAATGAGTATTATTCTTGAAAAATGATATTTAGTTTATATGTGACATATGTGCAACTTTGGCATATTTAGAAAAGCACAGGAGTGCTCAGCTGGAATGATGTGCAGCTAAAAATCCCTTTTGGTGCTGTATAATGGGTTGGTCCAGCATCTGGTAGAAAAGGATTCCTTTCTGGAACTAAAGAGGGTACACCAGGAGGAAAAGTACAAATGGCAAAATGTTACAGGAGTAACTTGCAAAGCAAGCTGGATGGATGGGGGTTGATGGAGAGCTGAAATAAATTATGCCCTACCAGTCACACATCAGCTAATCAATCGCCCACATTATTTCAGACGGAGTTACTGAGATTTAAAAGAACTGCATATTTGCAGTACAAAGCCTGTGGGTTGTATCAGTATGAATATAATCAATAGCAGGCTTTTTCTCCAGGACTTGAGAAGGGAAAAAGTATTTTCATTATCCATATTATAAGTTTGTTTTGACAATCATTAAGGCTACTCACATGAAGAATTGCTCATCAGTCTAATGAGACAGCTACATTACACTGTGGCTCTTAATTGATTAGCTTCCTGCTGCCTTCATTACATAGCACTAATGGAAATTTGACTTTCACTCACAATGTGTTTGCCTTTTCCACCCCAAAAGGCACCTCACTGTTACCCATCCCCAGATCCCACAGCTCTTGATGAAGGAAGGACTGATAACAACCATGAGATTTACTTTTTAGCATCACTGCAGAGAGGTTTTCTATACAAGGGCATTAACACAACATTTCTGAAAGCTTCCTAGGTGCAGAAATTGGTGTTATTCCTCACACCTCTGCAGAGGCATCCAAGCTGAAGAGCAGCAGTGGGCTTGGTCCTCACAGCTGCCTGGGGTGAAGCAAAGGTTTCAAACAGGTATTTTGGACTGATGCATCCAGACCACAAAAATGTTGGGTTGTTATGTGCTGAGCAGAAAAAATTAATAACATCTTGGTTCACACAGCAAAGACAGAGGAACAAACCGAAATGGCTCACTAGAATGATCTGGTGCAAACACACAGGTGTGAATAGCTCAGCACATATAAGGACTGTTCAAATCTTTAGTTCTCTGTGGGGCTTGCAGCAGGGGCAGGAGGGAACTTCTGCACAAACAATTCTTTCTTTTGTCAATTACCACCAAAAGCAGATTTTTTTTTTTTCCTCAGAAAACCACCTCTCAGTTGAATTTCTCATTACCACAGAAAGCCAAAACCACATATATATGCTTTACTCACTGTGGCCATTATGAAAATGCATCTTTTCTTCTTCTGGATCTTGCTTAGCTTTGCTATAGCCACATCGCCTGGGGAAAAAAAAAAACAACAAACCACAACAGAAGAGTATTTTTGTCTCTGGTATGGCAGAACTCCATTCTCTACTTTGAATCATACAATGCACAAAAACCCAGAGCAGTGATGAACCCAACCTCTCTGGTGGCTCTATTGCTGCTGTCCCAGTTTTAGCTCATCAAACTGGTTGCAATTTCCCAAACGGGATTCAGGGCTCAAGGCCCATGGATTTTCAATTGGACTTGTGTTTCCAAATCCCACAGATGCTTCTGAAAAACTCCACTCTACCTGACATTTAATGCAGCTATTTTTAAGAAGAAGAGAAAGCGGGAACAGGAAGGACAACGAAAGGAGAATGGGATGAAACATTAGAATTTCAGAAACAAAATCTCCTGGACTGCAGAGCTTTTGCAGGCACTGTGGTGTATGTCTTGCATGCTCCCCTTCATCCACTGTGCATTTGGACAGAACTTTAAATTATGGTATTTTAGAAAATGGCCTTGTGTAAACATTAACATCTTATATACATGCAAAATAATGGCTTAAACCAAAGCAAAACCAAACCTGTTGCCTCACTGCCTTCAGGCGTCTCCTACATATTGTTGGCTCTGCACAGCATTTCATGCACATCTCCTGTCTTTCCACAGGAGAGCTGCCATTCATGGGATCCCCTCTGCCCAGCAGAAAAAAGATGGAAGAAGGAAAGCTGCCTGACCTATCCTGCTCCTACATTAGTGCCCAACAGTGCAAGGATAGTGCTGGATACTACCATGGAGTCACAACTACAGTTGTATGCAAATTGCATCTCCCCTAGGGAATCTCCTGTTAGTTTTTGGTCGCTCTTCCCTGACTCTTCATTCTTCTCATTGGTTTTCTAGGTGATAGTTTTGCATTAGCATTAACTGTCTGCTTTGGTGGCATTTCTGAGATCTGCTTCACTTAGACAACCACATGGAAGCCCCAGGACAACTGCAGTGGCAAGAAAAATTGCTACACACACACACATACATTTAAAAATACAGGACAGGATGACGTATGTAGGATACACATACATATGCCTGTCCTTCCAAGGACCTGATAACACAACTGGAAACAGGAACTGGATCATCCTACAGAAAACTGCATGAACATGAGACTGAAGGACACTGCTTGGTAGAATGAAAAGCCTGGAACAGACACCTGCAAGCCAGCCAGGATGCAGTGGAGTCACTAGCTGGCACACCTCAAAGAAAGCCTCAAGCCACTAAGAAGCCACTCAAAGCTGAGAAACCTCTCTTCCATTGCTTCTGTGATTTTTGAGCTAGGGGCATGTGAGCACTCCAGCATCACTCACAGCAAGGAAGAGCATATGATTAGCAGGAACAAAACTGCAATTAGGAGGAGGCAGTAACAGGCATCTGCATGAAACATGCCCTCAGCATGAAGGCCTATTACAGGGAACTGCTGTCTGCCCAGATGCAAGGGGCCAAGCAGCCTTTTGGCTATAGGATTCTGGCACTGGGTTTGTGAAATGATCACAATCACAGACAAAAGCCTGGACATGATGAGATCCCACCATTGAGCTGGACT
Source organism: Agelaius phoeniceus (assembly GCF_051311805.1). Lineage (NCBI taxonomy): Eukaryota > Metazoa > Chordata > Aves > Passeriformes > Icteridae > Agelaius > Agelaius phoeniceus. The sequence goes on from NC_135268.1 coordinate 25,127,370, forward strand.
CAGCAGAGCTGTATGCTGGACAGTTGAGGAGGGGAAAAGCAACATGAGCTTCTGGGGCTATTCCAAGGAAGAGGAAGCTTACCTTGGGGACAAAGGAGACCTGTGCTACAAGGAGAGGAAGGAAAAAGAGATTGCAAAGCTTGTGCAAGCACAGGGGAACGGATCAAGAAGACAAGGGAAGGCTGGCAGGCAGTCTGGGGATGCAGGCAGGGAGATAAAGAGGTTGCACTCGATAAACAGCCAGGCTATACATGCAGGGCATGATTTCAGCAGCAGCAACCAAGCTAAGACCATAACGCTTTGAATGCAAACCCCACAAGAACAGCACTGAGGTGCCCAGAGATGTGGCTCAGTTATCTGCATGTTGGTGCTCATTGCCTTGCTCTAAAAGCAGCAGGGCCATTTCCTGAGATGGGGTCCTGCATCATTAACTCAAAACCTAAGCATTAGGTGTACATGGAGACTCTGGGAGTAGGGTCATTTCGAAGCACATTCTGGTGTTCACAAACCCTTGGTGAGAATGGATTCTTCTTCTTCATCATATGACCTGCCCTTTATCTAAATAGAGAGATGAGTCTCAGTATCAGGTCTCACTTCAGGCAACCCCAATTTTTTCTGCTGCAAGTTGCCAAAGTTACATCAGTTTTTTGCAGAACTAACTTTTCTGGGTGGAGGCATATGACTCAGTTTGCCTTTTAAAAATACACATAGTTCATCCTTCTACCAAAAGCACGTATCCGATACTTCTGTTTTGCCTTTTGGAGCAAATGCCCTTATTTCTTCCTCAGGTTTGGAGCACTTTGCCTGTAAAAATGCTTTTCTAACATCATCCTTCCTATGACCTACATCTCCTGATTCCTTGACCATAAATATGGGAGACAGAGAGACGCCATTCCCTGCAGAGAGTGATCCAAGCACACCTTGCTGCACAACAGTCCATGTTTTACTGCCCAGGGATGCACTCCAAGGGCCAACACAAACCAGTTGGCTGCAGCTGCCCTCTTCTCTTGAGCTGGGAAACACATACAGCAGCACATCACATTAGCATACAAAATCAGGCTCTGGGATGCCTGAAGCATCATTAAAACAAGCCTTGACAAGACACATCAAAGTGAAATGGCAGCTAGTGGACTGTGACTGTCAAGCAACAGTTGGGTGTCGCTAATAAAGCTTGCTGCAAAACCTGCCATCCCTTGAGCCCTTCACACACTTTCTCAAACTACCCAGAGTCCACACTGACTGGGGCCAAACTGCGCTTCTTCCATTCTTGACCTTCAGATGCTTTAAATAACACACACAAGCAGTTTTTTCTCCTGTCTTCCCCAACTAAATCCCATAAAAATATGTAATTTTGGGTTAACAGTCCAGAGTCGCTTTGTGAATCTTACTGGCAGATCAAAGTATCTAAATATTGTGGCTTTGCAATATATTTTGGGTAAAAAAAAAGCTCTCAATTGTTTGTGAAATAATCCATTTCTGCATGTGCATTTGCTCTTGATATTTATTGGCTAAGCTGTGAGTCAAAAGCTCTGATGGAAGACTCATTCTCTACTTTATTATCACTGTACAAACCATAGATTTCCTATATCTTTTCTGTATCATGCACAGCAAAAGCATAAAGATCCTGACACTCGCTTCATCTCCCACTGAGCTGGAGATGCTCAGCCAAAGAGGTAACATAATTCAGCAGCACACCTGAATCTCAATTCATTTACTCCTGTTGTGGGTTTGTCCCAGTTTCTCTATGTGGAAAGCAGATGCCTTCCTTGCACAGCTCTGTGTTTTTCAATAAAAGTATCAGAGGTAAAAAGAAAAGTGAGACTTTAAATATTCTTAAGGCATCATGTCTTATTTAAAAACTACTTGCAGATTGGCAGGCAGCTCGTAAAATATTTATGGAGCAGATTATAAAAGTGAAGTTATAAAATGATCCCTATATAGGTTTATAAAATATAAAATGGACAGGTAGAAAGATGAACAATCCAGCTGGGAAACCAATGCCCACTACCTTGCATGACAGAAGCCAATTCACAGAGAAAAATCCTTCACAAAGTGAGGCAGAAAGATGCTTGCTCTCCTTGGACTGATGGAGATTCTTTTGTTTCTGCCCTGTGTTTCAGGATACCCTTGCTGGGTTGTGTGTGGCCCTTTGGCCAGTCAAGGCATTCCCCTGAAAAGCACAGAATGCCCAAGGGAAAGAGTTTTCATCTCCCTAGCCAGGGCCACCATTCTGGTCACAGCCCAGGCAAGACACAGCCAGGGGACTCTGAACCTGGAGCTTGGATGTCAAGCCCTAGGTGGTGATGTGAAAAAATCTTGACATACTTTTTTTACAGGCATAGGCCAAAGCATTTCAGCACACAGCCAAGGCATTACTGGAAGTGCAGGTGGGGACAGCATTGAGACATCCCTGATGAGGAAAGGGACTGCACCTTGCCAGGTGCAGTCAGTACCATCAAACAGGTTGTGCCCTGAAGCAGCATGCAATCCCTCATCCCAGTCTTGCAGAGACCTACACATGTATTTAATCTCTCAAATATGAGATAAACGAAGCATAGGCACTTCCCTGAAACAGAGACAAACCACTATTTTTTCAGGGGTGAGACCTTCACTCAGAAGCATGTCTTTTGCAATAAATCAACTTAGAGGAATGCTTCCAACCCATCTCAAGCTGTCACTTTACAGGAGGTTTGCAAGGACTGCAAGGTTATTGTTTAGAAGGGGTTAGTGCTTATTTCAGACTATTTGTTCCAAGATGTTAAAGCAATAGAGCTGCATACGTGTTGCAGTGCAGGATCGTGTTCCATGCAGAGGAACAAACAAACATGGATCTCTCCATCTGGCCAAGATCCTGTCGCCTCCGCTCATGTGTGGAGACAATAACTTTTTCAGTGAATAGCTTTATCCTTGATAAACAATCCTGATACTGAGCCAGAGGCAGAAGACTACCACTAGTGATGTTAGTTTGTGTTCAGCATTTGCCTTTGCTGCTTGCAATCCTAGGATAAATTCAGTATCAAAAAACCAGGGAATACTCAAGGGACTGGTGTAAACTGAACCTTCTATAAGTTCTTCTAATAAGCTTCTATATTGGAAGTTGCTTTCCATTTTTCTGTTCACTTTCCTCTTGCACAAGATCAAAAGAGCAGCAAAAGGTCTGCTGATGACAAGCCAAGACCTTTAGCTCAGTTCAGGAGATGTAGGAGATGGCTGGCCTGAGAGGAACGGGGCAGATTCCCTTCCAAAGGGCTGTGGGCTCACAATCTTCTCAGCTGCTTTCCCAGCACTGCTGTCCCCCACTACACGTGTGTGATCCTGTGTTTGACCTCTGATTAACTTGGATGCCTTACAAAGGAAGTTTCACAAATCCAGCAGTGGTATTTTTAGCCTTTAGTCCTTCCCTGCCTTTGCGCTGAATGACTCCCTGCTTTCCTAAACCACTGCCAGAACAATTAAAAATAATTTAAACAAGATACCGTTTTCCCCTCTTGCAGGAAGCTCCCTCTGAAGTTATTTCCATAAATCTCTCTAAAGAGGTTGTCGTGCCTTCCCATAGCACAGCCAGTGGCATCCGTGCCTTGAAGTAACTTCTCCCATTTCCCCCTCCCAGCCTGCTGCCACATTGGTCTCCCTGCACCTCAGGAGGAAACCTGCAGAGGGTGTTTTCCAGGTCAGCCAAGTTTTCCTTGTGCGTCTTTCTTCTTCATAGCCATCCACTCCAGTCCTGGTCTTCTCTGAGAACTATTTTTCATTGCTGTCATCCTCCACTGGGGGCCTTGCTTGAGGGCATTTGAAGCATGGCTTGCAGCAAGGGACTGCCTCGTGCACTGGTACCACAGATATGACAGATAGTAAAACTACTGGCAAGGTTTTCTTTCAGAGCAATCATTGCCAAAACAGTGGTCCACATACCAGAACAACTTTTTACAGGCACACACTTTGAGCTGAGCATCCTTGCTTGCTAAATCTGCTCTTAAGCACCGAAAAATCACAAAAAACCAAGTAAAAAATGCTTCACCAGGGGGAAAAACCAAAACCCAAACCCAAACTCCTTCTCTATCAAAACAAAAAATACAGCACCAGAAGACCAAAAATGGTCCACCTTAGTGACTGCTGTGCCCCACAGCAAGGAACTGCACCATGACCCAGCTACCACCATGCAAAGCCTCAGCATCCCCCAGAAAACACAGCAGAAGAGTTTTACACCTCTCACCAGCTATGCTGAGAAAACTTCCCAGCTTAACAATGCATGTGGGATGTCTCAGAAATTCTGTGGTCTTAAGCAGCTATCTGATGGGGATGGTGATTACATGCATCTCTTAGGAGGCTTAGGAAGATCTCTATCCACACAAATATTACAGCTGATTCTTCTTTGGGAAGCAACTCAACTGGCATCCAGTCAAACCAACAGAAATTAAAATCACCCCTCCTTTGAGCAGTTAGAAAAGAGGGGAGTACAAGAGAGCAGAAGGTGGTGAGGCAGCCCAGATGGTGGCAGAACAGGACAGCATGCAGCATGGACACGCACCTCAGGACACCTGCAGGGATATGCCCACTGCTGCTGGAGCATATCGGGGGCAAGCAGCACCATCTCATTGCTGTGTATGTCATACACTGCCCTCTGTGTCCATGACATACACTCCATTCCACTGACATGCATGTCACATGCCACCAAATACACACTTTCCTGCTCCCGCCTACCCCCTGCCTCCTCTGGCGGCACATGGCCTCCCCCCAGCCCCTTTGGATGACAAGAAGCAGGACTGGATGGGTGTCCAGCATCCATGGTGTTTTATCAGACACCTGCTGCAGTGTCTGGATTGATCATGGCATAACACAGCGGGTTTTTGCCCCTGAGATCCCTGCTCTTGCTGAAGATACACTCTGCTTCAGGTCACGCTATTTCCAGTTGTTGAGATAGACAAGCTGGGTACAGAGACCAGATGAGAAAGTGATTTCCAGGCCAGTACAAGAAAGGAAGGGAGAGGCAGACTGTGCACAGAAAACACGGACGGAGGACACGGAGTAGGAGCCAGCACGGGTGGGAACACTGACCATGTTAGGCTCGGATAGGCAACAGCACGCAGAGAAGAAGCCCACCCACAGCCATGATCGCAGCAACTGAAAAGCAAACAAAAAGGCCCAGGATAAGGAATAATCCCACCGCCCTGGCAAGGTGCAAATACATTCACAACATTTCTATATGTATTTTCTTCCTTCTTATTGCATTTATTATTTGGACCTGAACACCCTGGGCTGCAAAAGTTTCATGGCATGTGCCACTGTTGGTGAAACATGCCTTGGGGAGAGTGTCTAGATCCTGCTGCTGTAAAGCAATTAACCATGTGCTTCCTGTACTGGAGTACCACCATCGGGATTAATGGGGCCACCCATGTGCTTAAACTTAAGCACCTGCCTTGAAGCAGGCAAAGTGACTTTTTTTCCACAAGCGTGCATGTGGTACAATAACAATTGCCTTTAACAAAGGAAAAGCACTGGATGAATACGAGCCCTGCTTTTGCAGATCCTTATGCATGTACTCACAGAGCCCTTTCTGCATCTCCTTGTGTCAGGGAAGCTTTGCACATGTTAGGTATATGCAAAAGCAGGACCTTGTGAGAGTGTTCAGCCTAAATAAACTCAAAATATGGTGAGCTGAAAGGCACTCCATGCAGCCACAGCTTGCCTTCGAAGGCTGCTCAGCCATTACTTTAATCAGACTATGGGTTTGCCTGGCATCAGTTCTCAACCCAATGCTGGCTGCACCTCAGTATTTGCCCTTTATCCCTTGTCAGAGAACTTGCACGGACAATTTTTCTGTTACCAAATCTATTAAGATAGTTCATCCTGGAAAAGAACACAGTGCAGAAGAAACAACAGGAAGGACTTCAGTACAAGCAGGAGCCCAGTGGTGCAGGTATACTCCAATTAAAGTCAGCTGAAGATCTCTTCACTTCATTTCTCCTCAGTCATCACAAGAAGTCATTCTTGAAAAAAATCCTGTGCACATCAGATTTTTATACAGTATGACTTACAATGCCTAAATACATTAAAATCGTTTATTTAGACAAAATTAACATTCTACAACTGCATTGCCTTAAATTATGATGCAAAATAACTTCAGGCATGCAATGATTTACAGAATTATACACTGGATTATGTGCTTACTTAAATTAAAACTGGTGAAGAATGTCTTCTAAGCTCCTTTTGCATCAGCAAAATAACTTGCTAACATTTTCTAAACAGCAATGCCAATATCTCTAACTATAATTAACAATATTTTCTATTTTCATAATGCCCCAGTTTGTTCAGTCATACTAATATGGAAGGAGATCAGCCTTCATTAACCCATTCCATAGATCCAAGTTAACACCAGAGATCCAAAACTCAAAGGTACACAAAGGGAACTCAAGCACTAAATATCTTGAGTCAATTTGGCCATTTTCTTCCTTTAACCCTGCAGGATGTGAGTGCAGGGAACTGGTGCATCTCCAAAAGATCAGTTTGGCTGTGACCCTTTAGCTTATGTTTCAGCCAGGAGGCCCTTTTCCCCCAGGCATTTGCTAATGCTCTTGCCACCAGACCTTCCCACACCTCCACACCACTCAGCATGCAAAGTCAAAGTTTTCCAAACAACTGTTCAATTAACATGAAAAGCAACCACTTCCTTAAAATGAAAAGAGCTCAACGTTTCCCTGAACAAAGAAAATTCTTTAAGAGGCCATCAGCAACAGGGCTGCTCTGAGACTAAATCAGTTCCCCGTGCTGAATCCAGGTCTCACTCTTTTGATACAGAGTAAAAAACAAATGTTCAGGTGCAAGAGAAATGTACTTCAGTGTAGTCTTGCTCCTACAAACCCATCAGCTGTGCACATGTGGTCAAAGTACTCTGAGGTTTAGCATTAGGGGAAATCTAAAGTGCTTAGAAACAAACTAAACAGGATCAGCAGACAGTAAAATTCACTTTCCGGTCCACGGAGCACTTGGTTAGGTAAGTGAACTTACTAATTGGTCTGAACAGTCAGGACAAAGGAAGATTTATTACTACTTGAGTTAAAAGGATGGCTTGATTTTGCAGATAAAATTCAAAATATAAAAATCCTGAGGCAAATAAAACTGATGTTAAACTCAAGCAAAGCCATCATGCATCTTGTGGCCACTGGATCTGGGTGCCTGATGGCTTCTAGCAGGGGCCCAGCTCCCATCTCCTCCTTTCCTGCAGGGCTTTCTTAGTCTAAAAACTGAGGAGCTGAAAGCAAAAGCCTTCCAGACAAGATCAAATGCTATGGGTAAGACTGAAATGCTTTTTAATGAAATACAGCCGGACTTCTCCAGGGTTTTAGATCTTTAGCCATCAAGCTGACCTATACTGGAGAGCAGAGTTGAACCAAGCACTGCATACATCAATTTTATCTGCAAAGTCTCCTCCAAGCTCACTGAATCAAACAGCAAACTATGAAGAGAGCTAGTGGGGGCTGCTCCTGGTCAGGAGCCCCTCTGATCTGCTGCAGGATAACAGATGACATGTCCATGTAACAGCAAAAATTATTGAGAAAACACCTGCAGTGTTAAATCCCCTTGGCTGGGAAAGAACAGGCTCTGAGGCAACAACATCTCCAAAAGCCAAGCTTGCTTGAAACGAGGTATGACACCTGCTTCTAGTCCTGGCTTCAAGGAAAGGGCTGCAGATGGGAAAGAAAAAAGCAGAGGAGCCTGCAGCTGCAGTGACACCTCCAGGACCTCTGTGGCCTGCTGGCACTGCCCTGCTCCCTGGCCAGCCCAACTCTGCTGCTTTCAGCTATCTCAGGCACACAGAGACAACACTCCTCCTCTTCTAGATAAGGTGACCCCCACAAAGCTTATGAGGTTTGCAAACCCAACTGTCCAGAGCACAAACTTTAATAAACCTGTGCGAGGAGCACTTATCAACACCCTTGGCATTGTTTCAAACCCTGGGCTTGGTTAATGAAATGTATATATATCATGGGCCCCAGCAACTGTGCCTGCAATTAAAGTAATTAATTTACCACAAGTCTGCAGATGACCCAGAGAGCATTTGGAATTAAACTACATTTTTAATGGCTAGATAGAATTCAGAGAGGCTCTGCCATATATAGATGTGGCTTTTAAGAGTTATAAGCTGAAGTCTTGGAATCATGATAAATGGAAGTCTCATTTGTTGCTTTTAATAAGCTGTTCTAATGGGATGTTCTTCAGAGGCTTGCAATTAGAGACTGAAATACTTGAGGGTGCCTGAGAAGATTTTTCTAATCCTTCATACAGCCTTGAGTGATGGTAATGATTGCTTCCTGCATCTCCAGGTCAGGAGGCCAGCTCTACACCTAGCAATTCCTGAGTCAACATGCTTGCTCTAAACATCAGAGAAGTACCATTAAACACTGTGAGCTGCTAGGAATATATTCCCACTTTGTCCCAAAATGTACGAATGTTTAAGGAGTCACCTGCTCTTCCTGCTGAGCTATCCTAGCTCTTACATTAAAGTGTGTCTCTGCACTGTCTGAGAGAAGCTGAGAATGCAGAAGGCCAAGCAGATGACAGCTATGCAGTCACTATGGGGAAGGAAAACAATGTCTTCAGGGAAAGGAACTGCACTTGGAAAGACCTCTGGCATTATACTTTTCTATGTCTAAGACATAAGAAAGCAGAGATAACCTTTTTTCTAGGTAAGAGGCCAAATGCTGCTACATGGTGAAGCCCCAGGAGAGGTCACACTTCTGATTTCAAAGCAAAGTGAAACATCCACATATTCAGAGGTGCAGAAGGACAAGAGTCTGACTTCCTTTTTCATTCTCTACCCACTCCACAGTCAAGAGAAGACACTGTAAAATCCCACTTTCAAAGACTACATACACAAGGGGTGCTGAGCAGAAGCCTTAAGCTGCTACAAATTCCAGCTTGAAGGGCAGCCCAGTTCCCTTCTGGGCTGGAAACAGGACTTGCACAATGCCATCAAACAAATCACCTGCAAGGAGGCGAGGAGGTTTCATCACTTACTGCAGCACTACCCCACATTCTCCCTGCCCAGACAAAGCTTATGCTGGTTGCTTAGCTGTTCATCACAGTCCTTCCAGCCCATTCCCTTGGCTGCTGCCAGAGGAGCTCAGAAATAACTTGAAGCTTAGTTTTAGATTAGTTTTAGATTTGGTCAAGTCTCACCTTCTGTCTGGGCCAAAGTCATCCAAAGGCAGATTAGCCTGGATCCTTAAACCTGTCTTGAAACTGCAGAGCACAGACTGCCTTGAGCCTGGTGAGTCTGCACTAAGCCAAAAAGTGATAAGAGTAGAAGAGGAATGAGGTGTTGGAGCAGCCAAATTTGACAAGCTGATCTTGACAGGATGTTAGAGATGGGTTCTATAGGCAGCAGATTTCCACCCAGGCCCTAGGAAGGTCTGACCCTGTGCAGAAGCACTGGGCACCGGAGCACGCTCCCTTCAGAGAGCTGTACTGTACACCAGTGCTCTCCCTCTGGGAAAATGTCCCAGCAAAGAGGCTGTTAAGAGGCTGGAAGTAGTGAAAACCTTGACTCCAACAGAAGCAGGACCAGATCCTGCCTGCTCTTGGGTGGATGGGAATTTTGACTTGGCAGAGCAGTAGCTTCCTCAACAAAATCCTTCCTCTTGTCAGGTGAATCGTGGGGGATATTTGGCAGTAGGCAGCATAATAAAGTGGCAATAAATCACAGGAGACAATGACCTGCAGGAAGAAGGAAGAACATGCAAGAATGCAGAGATAAAAATCCTTTAGAATGTCCCAACTAACAAAAATTGTGACTCATGCTGGAAAAATTCTCTCTGAAAACCATTATCTATAGACTGTCTCCCATTTCCTACGGAAATATTGAAAAAGCAAACTATTTTAAGCCCTGACACAACTTGGAAAATAGGATGGGGGGAGGCTGTGGAAAAATTCATCCATTTTGACCTTCCACATCACAGAAGGTTGTAAACACTCTCTGAGGACCTGGGATATAAACCCCAATCTTTCACCCTCTCTATTCTCTGAAAGCCACTTTTTAACAAGATGCACATATTTGTGTCCAGAAAGTAGCCCTCTCCCACCACAGGCACAGATATTTAAAAGTCTAAATCAGCCAAGGTCAAGGATGGAAACACTGGTGTAAGAGCCTCTAATTGCCAGTACCCAGGTGGCAAGATTTGTCTTTGCTTTGTCTTTCAGAGGCTAGTTCCTTGCCAGAAGGAGACTTTCTATATATGCATGACACAGGGCGAGGATGAGTTTTTTGCTGCTCCATTTTTTTTTTTTCCCCCTAAGTTCTATGAAAAGCTCCCTCTGGTTCTTTGGAAGATCACTTGAGATGGAAAGGTCATCCATGATGGGTAGTTGGCTATAAATGCAGATGCACAGTTGACTTGGCTGTTTTGAACAGCTTTTGCAAACATGCACAGCATTGACCTAATATCTTCCCCACTTTACTCTGTAAAAGCTCATGCTTTTGTTCAGTGCTATGAAGTTTGAAAGCTTGAGGGACTGGAGGGACCAGCAGTCTCTTAACACTGACCCTAAGACCTTGTCTGTTTTGCAAAGAGGGCTGGGTTTGAAGGACAAAAGAGGGGTACTGCTCTGGAGCAGTTGTCTCCTCCTCAGACTGCTGAAAACCTGGCTCTTGACCTCAGTTTGTAGGGAGAAGGATACTGATACCACACAACAAAAACTGAGGCACTTTACTGCTCCCTGTGAGATGGAGTGCAAAGATCTTTGTCTCTGGATTGTCTGACACAGACTTTAAAACAAAAGTCAGTAATGATTTTAGATTAATACATACTTCAGTCAGGAACAGTAATGGTAACAGACATCTAATTCATGCATTGCTAGGAAAGCAAAATTTATAGATTTGCTCTATCTGTAAAATGCACAGCACTTCTGAGAACACACAATCCCAACAAAACAGAGATAATAACAACTCTGTGTTCTTTAATGAAATACTTGTAGCTGGTTTAATAATAGATTTTCAATCCACTTCTCTTTTTTATGCTGAGACAACTACAGTCTGATTTAGTGAATCTCTTTGATTTGTAATCCCAATTGTTATATTATTAATATGTCCTTGATGCAAGGAGCAGGATAACTTAAAAAAGTGATCAGCTATTTGGCTTGGCATTTATGACCTTGGTCAGAGGACGTGTTATTTACAGGAAGTTTTCTGGAGCATCTGCAAGTGAATCAGCTCTGAAATTCAGCTTAATTGTTTAGGGCAGAGCACATTTAGTTTCAAATTCCCAGGAATCTCCAGCTTCAGACGCAAAGTGCATTTCCACAGATGGACGCTGACATGTGGAAATGCCACCACGGCTACTGTTCAGCTGACCTTTGGTTAGGGCCAGCTGCCAACGGGAAATGCCAAGCTGTTACTTACATTCATTCAAAAGAAGCCAGAGAACTGCAGAGACCTGAAAGCAAAAAAAAGAGGACAGAGGTGTGGCCCTGCCTTTGGGAACCTAGCAAAAAATAAAAAGCCTGCAGACTCCAGCAAACTCCTCAGCCCTGTGATTGGAAACTCCTCACAGCACTGCCAAGAGCAGGACGACATTCACCTCCACTGCAGAACTGCTCTCAAGCCTCTGCTTGCTGCAGCCTGGGACTTGGGAGGATAGGTGCAAAGAGGTGCCATACAGCATCCTAGGGAGGAGTATCCTGAGGTGTCCAGGGCCTCTCAGGGACCTGGGAGCACCCTGAAGCCAGCACAAAGCAGCCTATTTTCAAGAGCTGGCCAGGCTACACCTTCAGTGTGGCAGAGCAAGATGGTTTTTCTCTTCCTCCTGCTCTCTTACATCAACAGAAAAGACAGAGCCCGGGCTTTGCACAGCTTGCTTGGTGTGGCAAGCAGTAGTGATTCCAGCTGGAGTTCAAAATAGCTGTTTTCCTAATAGCAAATACAGGAAAGAATTAGGAAAGAAAATGCAACCCCCCTGGAACCAGGCACTGCTTCACAACACAACCACTCCAGAGGTTTAATAGGAAAACATCTCCCAGAAACAGGTTAACTGCTTCAGAAAGGGATTATCCCATGACTTGGAACACGTTTATTGTCCCTGCTGTCACAGCAGGAGAGTTAGTCCACAAATTATCTTGAATCCCTATCCAAGGCAAAGCAGCATGAGTAACACATCTCCCTGGCATCTCTGCTTTCTTCCAAACCAGAGCAATTTCTTTGTTTTGTTTAATTTCAAATTGTCTGTCGTCTTTCTGGATTTTTGGGGTTTATTTTGCTGTTCTCACAAGTCACTCAATGTACTAGATGGGCTTTAAAATTCATGGGAAGTCAAACTGGCAGAGAAGTCCTGTGGTTTCAAAGCCAATTTTCTGATAATGGACGAAACCTTGGTGTGGGAGGCTTCTCCACCAGTTCCGAATGAAGGACTGTGGTATTTTCAGTTTGGGTAAGGGTTGAAAAGATAAAAATGGATGAAGAGCTCAGCTCCCTGTGCCTATCCTTTCCAGACATCCAGCGTGGCACCATCGAGAATGTTCCAGAAACTTGCAGCTGCCCTGGGGTCCACAGAGGGAAGTGTGAGTACAAGGCAGGAGGATTAAGGTAGCAGCAGAGGCAGCAATAAAACTCTAGCCAAAGGACACAAGAGCTTTCATAAGCATGTCAAGAGATAAAGAGCTAAGAGGAAGCACATCCTGGAAAGCACATTAGGCAAGAGAACAGAAAGATTTAACTAATGAGAACTGCTGACAAATGGCTCAGGGTTTGCAACTGCTTGCTGAGACTAGAGAGAATAGCAGTGAAAAGGAGACTTGCAAAGGTACATCCTCCTCAGAGGGGTACTGAGCCCTTACCAGCAACTGTGGAAGAGCAGGAGCTACTGGCAGCCACACAGTTCTGATTTCCTATGGCCACAGAGGGATGTACATTCCTCCACCTGTCACTCAGCCCCCAGACTCTTCCTTGCAGAGGTTCCAGGTTACATCCACAGTGTCCCTACAGTCACACATGCATTCTCCTGTTGCACCAATACAAGCACACATCCGGGCTGGGGGAGCCAAGGTTCACATCCACCTGCTCTGACTGAAGAGGAATTTCAATCACAACCTCTAGTCTTTAAGAGAGACTTGAATCCTGTCTACAGTGTTCAGAGCCAAGGCTTTTGACTACAGCTTTCCTGTAGGCCCTGGTGTGAATTGCCTGTAGCCACTGACTCACCCCCCTCCCTCTCTGCTGCTGCATGCTTCTCATGCAGACAGAAGCATTTACTTTTCCATTTTTAAGCCCGACAAGTCACTCAAAGCAGACAACAGGAGCTTGAACAGCTGAGCTGGAAGAGACTGTCAGTCTCTGACCTTGACTGGAGATGAGTCTGGCAGCACACTTACCTTTCAAGACAGGAAATGACTTTGTCCGTGTCCTTCCACGGATGCCTTATGCCTGGGGACAGAGTTGCTCAGCCTGGCAGGATTTCACTGCTCTGCATTTGCAGACTGATACCTTACCTCCTCTGGGAAATAAGACCCTCAACCAACTCAACCAAATTCAGTGCACTTCCTCTGCATCTGTAACATCTCTTAATGTTTACAATATCCTGTAAATTAGAGCCACCTTGCTAGACCTGAGCTTAGGACAGACCTGTATCATAAAAGCAACTGTGGGCTGATGGGTACCTTAGAAGCATAAATGTTTGTTTTGCACTGAAAACAAATTCAGCCTTATCAGTAGATGTACTTCACAAAGCTTTGTGGAGTACTTCACATATGCATGAAGGATGTTGCATTGTTTGACTACTGCTACTAAAAAGGTACTAATATACATGTAGAATATGAAAAAAGTGCCTTCCATGCTGGCTGCCAAACAAGTTTAATATTGCAGTACAAACTTATCCTGATACAGGCCAGATTTTGCCCCAGTACCACAATCTCTTGTTCATCAAAAAATTCCATCAACTTCCATTAGAGTTGTCAAAGATGGTATAGTCCAGGCTTTCATCACTTGCCTATGTTTAAGCACATGAGAAGTCAATGGGATGGTTTGAGGCAGAGTGTCTCCCTCTGTGGGGGAAGCTCTCTGTATGATTTACTAACGCTGGGGGGACACATTAGTATCGTACACATGAGAAATGAAATCCAGATCTGACCAAAATGTGGGGCATTTGGCCATATCAGTGGCTTTATTCTCATTTTCTTTGCAAGTGTTTTCCTGAAGTTTTCTCCATGAGCAAAGTCCATTGCAAGCTCTTGAGTACAAACATATGGGGGTGAAGATATTTAACCTGTAATAAAACGTTCTGCTTATTTTTAAAGGAATGTGAAAACAGTCCTGGGAGAATCAAGTCAAATAATCAGGGCCAGCCTATACACAGATGAAAATCATTGGGAAGTGAACTACATCTGTGAGAGTGCCTTTGTCATTCCTGCTTGTCCAAACAGATCAATCAGCCCACCCTCGTGCTGTTTTACAGTGCTACCGCTTGACAGCTTTGTTCACATGCTGCTTTTGCCTAAATCACACTAATCAGCTGGTCGGATAAAAGTTATTGCAAAAGTTGAAGAAGTATAAATACACAGCTTCTTCTCTTACCTTCCGCTGAGAAGGAAACCGATAACAACAGCCAGCAGAATGACTCCCACTGTTACAGACACAACAATTATAGGAATCTGGCTCTGGTCGCTGGATGCAGCTACTGCTGAGATGAGAAACAGAAAATGGAGATTAGGGTTAAAATGACAGTCAGCACTCATATGAGTCTTTCTAGTGAGGCTGCCAGCAAGGTTTCAAGTCTTACCAGTTCGTTTATTCTTTTACGGTTTGTGTTTTCCTCCTTTTGCTGTCTGTTTCTAGTTTGGAAAGGATATGGGTGGAAAGGAAACAAAACCACATGCAACACTAAGCCAAAAACCCAACAAGATTCCATCTCATTGCTCAATTCAGAAACCAAAGCATTGCAGGATGCAGCCTTTACATTTGTGAACACAAGTTTTTCTCCCTGAGTTAGCTGCATTAGAAATCAGAGATAAAAGATGAAAACCCAACAGGCTCTCATTTGGATGAAAACCCAACAGTCAGAGAGAACATTTATGGAATGTTATTGCTAACAGACACAAGAAAAATCTGCAAGATAAAAAGAATTACCTGCACTCCAAGAAGATATAAAAAATCATAAACTAACTCCTTGTGGCATCTCTATCACATGGCCATAGAGTGCCCTCTGTAAAACAGGAATCTGCTAAGACATGTACAGTGGTTGGTCTTTTTAATGGCCAAAACTTGGGGAAGCCAAACTCTTCCAGTCTGTGCCTTGTAAAGAGCCCTCCTGCCAAAAGGCAGGAGACTAAACTGGTGATAAAGATGCCAGCAGAAAGGTCAGGACAGCCGACTGAGAACTGAGTTTTGACATGGGTCAAATAAGAGCAGGTGACCAAGCTCCTGTAGGCTGTAAAATGGAAACCCTAATATCACTTGTACTTGGCAGGGGAAGGAGCCCATTTCCCCCAGGGGTTTGTATATGGGGCTCTCCAAGCACAAACCAAAGTCTCCTCACCTTGCCCTCTTTGCTGCCAGCTTATTTAGCTGCAAGTATATAAGCTCCCCAGGGTACAAACCTCACATCCTCCCTGCAAAACCAGCTCCCTGGCACAGGAACCACTGCTCTGTGGGGGAAAACCTCATTATAGCTCTTAACCTTGTGCCAGCCCAGGATGAAGCTCCATCCACCCCAGAGAGCAGCAGGAATTGATTGCGTACTGAAGAAGCCTTTAACTAAATGATGAACTAAAAAAGGGTCCTTAGCACAGGATTAACGTTATCAAGGCTATAAAATAACTGAATATAGTCCCATATTAATTGTTAAAGGAAAGGAAAGACAGAAAGGTATGGCATTAAACATTGATCTGCACTGGGCTTAACCACTGGCGGGGTGGACCTGCTACAGCAGTGTAAGTGATTTCAGAAGGACTGGTCCTGACACATTAAATATTTCATGCTAACTGCTCCAAACCCCTGCCATCATCCAGAGATTTTATTAGCCTCACAAAGTTATGGGGGCTCCTTAAGATGGTGTTTTACTGCTTTCTTGACAAAATAATTAAAACGAAAAACATTTAAAGGAGAACATTAAGCAGTGATTGGTGGTTTTTTGCACAGCTCGAGGGATGGGGAAATGAGATAAATTCTACTGTGATCTATGGCAGATGAAAAGCCTGAACCCATAAGCCAAGCTGGGGCTTGCTGCCATTCAAAGTCAGGGACACACACATCCTCCCTGCATTACCCCTTCTCAGCTTGATTGTCTGTTCCTACTCCTGCCCAGCAGACCAGCTAGATTAGCTCACCAATCCAGCCAAAACCCAGCTCTTTGCAAAGTTAATTTTTGGGGCTAGACGAGCTTGGTGGGATTTGGAAAGGATGAATTAACAAGTAGATACACCCAGCAACACCTTCCACTCAAATAATAAAATTCCGCTGAAAATTGAAGCCCTGGCTGCTTCATGGTGCTTTGCAGAATTGCACAAGCAGGACAATGTAAAAATTCCCAAAATCTGGAAAAAGAGGGAAGTCCAAAACAGCTTACGGCTTTCCTCCATTGCATTCCTCAGGCTGTTGTTGTATAATTCTTCCAAATGTATTAAAACTAACCACAGAAACCTTGCAAACTGGAAACAAAACCTGTTGTTCAGTCCAAACGACTTGGAAATTGTTTTTGTTTCTCAGAACACCCACTGAAAGG
Organism: Agelaius phoeniceus; assembly: GCF_051311805.1. Classification (NCBI taxonomy): domain Eukaryota; kingdom Metazoa; phylum Chordata; class Aves; order Passeriformes; family Icteridae; genus Agelaius; species Agelaius phoeniceus. The sequence continues at coordinate 25,144,073 of NC_135268.1, forward strand.
TTTTCATCTGTGCTTGAATAAAAATCGTTTGCTTTGGCTCTAACAAGAAGTTCAGATCTGTACTCTGATCTAGCAGTGAGATTTCGATCTGAGCTTGCTTTCAAAATCTCCAGGATGTGCAGGAAAGTAGTGGGAGTCTGGTCACACTCCTGACACTAACATTGACTTTATACAGGACTTTGGGGGAAAAAAATGCTTTTTATAAGGTTTTAAATGTCAAACAGAGCTGCATTTTGCAAGATACTGAGGCTTACATTGTATTTCAATCCTATTAAGTGTTAAAGTATCTAGTTAAGTCTGGCCTCAGCCAGAGCTTGAGTCCAACAGATGAACAATTCCCATTCCCAAACTTGGGACAATGTAGGAGGTATTCTTTTGACTATACCAGCAACTCCTCAATATCAGAGAAGTATCTATTTCTCTGCCTTTAAAATGTGAAAAAGACTGGGATGTGGGTATGACTAAATGACCCATAGAATTTCTAGTGTTTAAAAGTATTTCCACGTGATATCCTTCAAAAGTCCTGATTAACACAGATACTTACATGATGGGCTTGATAAAAGTGCCATTATTTTTGGAGCAGGATCATAGGTGATAGATCAAATGTGCATATATTTCATGTGTTACTCATTAATAGACTAGAGCACTATTACTCAAACAACTCTAAGCTAGAAACTTTCCAACTGAGAAAAACTATACAGAATAATTTTTTGGCATAACATGATTTGGTTGCTACTTATAGAGCACAATTAATGGTTAACAGAATGAGAAATACATTAAATACACTGTCCTTACTGCATTAATGCTTGCATTGTGATGCAATTTTCACTGTATTAGCTTAATCTCTGGCTCCACAGCTACATTTGCACATGTATAATGACTCCTTGAAAATCTATTATGACTTCAAAGGCAGCATGCACTGAAAAGACAACTTGACATCTTCTCCTCAAAGATGACTAATTTTAAATAAACTGGAGTAACAGTAATGAAAGTATTTATGCATTTAAATTTCCAAGGAAAACACAATAAACAGTCCCTTTCCCACAGGAATGATCAGAGTATTTCCACCATAAAATTCCTCTTCCATGCACACAGTATAAAAATTAATAAATGACAGCTGTACAAACTAATAGAGAGAAGACATATTTTCTGGTGGACAAAATTGTACTTGACACCTTGGCAAAATTCTGTATTTGGGACAAAAAGAATTTCCCTACAGCTGTGCCTAAACACAGAAGAAAGAGCAGCTGAGCCTCCATGTGCCTCAGGAGTTCACCCTGACACAGAATCTGTTTCAGAATCCAGCCCTGGATAAGTTTCATTAAAAAAAAAAAAAATTAAAACCCCACAAATGTAACAGGCCAAGAAGAAGTCCTGCACCTGCAGTGCACATTTTTTACGATTTCTGATTACGAGTCAACCTCCTTTTCTTGAGGCTGTGGCCTTGGCAGCCAACAGAAACAATCTTTTAACTTGACAGGAACTTTCCCCAAAAAACACAAAAGACACTAATGCTGGTTCAACCCTTCCCCTTGCAGAGAGGCACCATTTCAGGGTTTTTCCCCCCCAGATGGAGATAATTAAGAGAGCTCAGCATCCTCTGCAGCCAGCCTTTAAGGAGCAGGTCCCATCCCCTCTGTCCCTCCTGAGAGGAACAACTCTCTTACACCAGGCTTCTGTAAATACAGGATTTTTCTAAGCATGGAAAGCCATGAATCTCTGAAGCCTGAAGATCTCCTACCCCACCATGAGGAAGCAAAGGACAGATATGCCAAGTGCAGAGTCACGACGTTCCTGACGTTTCCAAAGTCAAGGGATGAAGCAATCAAAGGAAGAGCTCTGTGCAGAGGTATTGATTCCCTGACGGGTTTCAGGGCAGCCTTGCAGGGACAGGGGCTGGCAGAAATGAGAAGCACTTACACACTGGGCTGGTTTCGAACTCGAACCGGCGGCTGAAGCCCCCGTAGCCAGCAGCCGTCCGCGCCCGGATCTGGAAGACGTACGCCGAGCCCGGCTTCAAGCCGTCCGCCGTAATCGCTGTCTCCTTGGACTTGATGATGGTGTAGCTTGTCTCCTGGTCCTTTTCCCAACACCCCCCCGAAAAGCACAAAGTTCAAACACACACAGAATGGCTCTCAGAGAAGACAGACTCTTAACAACCCCCAGAGAAACACAACAAAAGATGACTGAAGTATGCATTTTGGAGGATTTCTGCCTCAAAACCCCCTCCCTCTCTGAAGGTCCTTTCTGCAATACAAAATCTGAGATCTGATTTTCTCTTTTTATAATCAATGATTCTGGGAGGCACGCAACCAACATCTGCAGTAGAAGCAGCTTTCCCCTGCTCAGGATGTACATGGCCTGGGGCAATGGAAAGGTTTATCATACAAAGATCAATCCCAAGGCACAGGGAAGATAAAACGAGTCCCATCGCCTTAAAAAAGGATTTTGATTTACACCAAAACGGCTTCCCAGTAGTGTAAGTAGGCCTAAAAGAGAATAATATATTACACACTATACAACTTTATGCCTGAATTTCTAGAACCACAAATTAGACCTTGGGAAGAGAATAATAAACCGAAACTCCAGGAAAATACCTAATTTTTGCATGGTTCTTTTGAAGCAATGAACTTGAAGAAAAATTGCTGAAATAAATCTTCATCTACATCAGTTTCTAATGTGAAACAGTTCCAGTTCTTTGATTAAAGTTTTGTGGAAATGCTAAGTAATTACTCTTAGAATTATTTACTGTAACACATAATCTAGACAAGAGCTCATAAATTAAGGTCTACAAATTTGGAGACTGCTTTTTGTTCACCATATCTTCTCAGATCCAAATTATTGTGAGTTAAACCAGAGTTTTTAGTAGTTCCTTACCAAGATTTCTGGATAGCTCTTAGAATCTGAGCTAATTTTTCTTTTTTTTAATTTAATGGCCAACTTCCCATTGACAGCAATATGCCTGGCTAAGGTGCTAGGAATTTCTTAAATTGTAAGATTACAAAATTTCTCAATTGACGCCTGTTTTGGAGAAATGTGTATACACACACACACACACACACACATATAAATATATGTGCCCTTTTTTTCTTATTAAGGAGTGATCCCTCGTACAGGAATGCAATCTAACAAAACTCAGTTTCCCCGAAAATTTAATATAAATGTTCTCGTCCCTTGGAAATGAATGTGAATTTACCCTTATGAAGGACTGAAAACTGAGAGAATATAAATTATAGTAGCAACAAAGAAAAAGGATTAATGGCAATATCCCCAGCCTATCTCAACTACTGGTTAAAAGCAGTAAGCGAATATTAGGTCACATCTTTGCCTGTATGTCAGCCAATTAACTTTTCAATACACTGTTGGCTTCTGCAAACACTTGGACTCTTGCGCTTTTCTATGGAAAATACAAAGCTTCACTCTCAGCCTGAAGAAAATAAATCAAGATAGCATAAACTTGAACTGGCTGGAACTATCTCTCCACAAAGGACTCACTCTTGAAGAACTATTTGCTGAAGCTATTTGAGACTAGTTCTGGACTACAAATGTAACATTTTAAGTCCCCTCTCCTGCCAACTTGTTTGAAAACAAACTAAGGAAAATGAAGAAATACACATTTTTTTTTCACTTTAATTATTTGCTTTATCTTTTTTTTTTTTGTTGTTGTTTCTAAAAGCTGTTCTTCCCAAGCCATTCCATGGTAAGGATTCAATGTACCCACAACAGCCATTCGAACAAGTTAATAAATAAATAATTAGTGATGGATTATTTCCAGAAACAAAATAACCTGATTCTTGCATGTACCTTAATCTTCAGCCCTATTTAAGTCACTCACATATCTATTTCACAAACTCCCTCATCTGCAAAAATATTGTTAATTTTATTTTGATGGAGAAGATTTATGAAATTCTTTCCCCTGTTTGCATGGACTGCTTGAGCAGGTCCTTCCCATGGTCAGAGAAAGAAGACAGAAGGAGTAAGGATCTAATCCTGGTCCATGTTGAACAATTTCACCTGGATCACAGATAGACCTAATGGAATATCTTCTTTAAAACAGAAATTCAACCCCCCTAAAAAGTGAATTGTGACTCAATTTCATTATTTTCCTCTTGTTTTCATGTAGAAAGCCTGGATGTTTCTGAGGAAAAAAGGACACCTTACAATTCCAGCTAAGGCAAAAAAAATGCTATTCAGTCAAATCCTGAAAACCTGATTTTTGGAAATCTAAGATTTCTAGAGATTTAAGGCCATATCACTCAAAATACAAGTACTCAAGATATTTGATAAAGTGCATTTGTAACTGTTTTCATTTAAACAACATTAATTTTGCAGGAAGATAACAGGTCACCATTTGAAATGAAGACTAGGAGGGGCAAGTTTTGTGGGGAGACTGCTTCCCTTTAAACTAAGGGAAAGAGCTGGAAAACCCAGGCAAGTTTTAAGCCAAGACGCCCTTCTTCATATCTGCACATGCAGTCTCTCTCCACAAGCCCCTTCTCCTCTCCTTTCACAGTGGATGGAAAATCAAGTGAGAAATTGAAATACCAAAGGCAAAGTGTTTTGCCTGATGTTTCTGGGAGGAGACAGATGCTCAGTCCCCATCCCCTTCTATTTTTAACAAATGAGCGGGCTCTATCTTAATGTGATAAGGCTGGAGAGGAATCTGACATGCGGATTTAATGTATTTGTTCAAGAGAAGTGGCACACTAATGGAAAACAACACCCTCATTTCAAGTCTTCCTAATCATTTACTGCAAAATCAATCTGACATTGATTTATGCATAAAATCTCTCCATTCCCTTCCATGACTCAAATAATAACAACTAAAAGAAGAAAACAATAAAGAGAAGGTACTTGGGAAGCTGAGCAATCAGTCCATCACACCTTTTCAAAATATTTGATTTCGTATTCCAGGATGATGCCATTGGGTCGATCTGGCTCCTGCCAGGAAAGGGAGATGCTATTTTTAGTTATCTTCCCTTTTTTCACAGTACTGACTGGAGAAGGTGCTGCAAGACAGGAAAAAAACAGAACAGACGAAAACCATGGTTAGTAAGATGGTCTGCCTCAGCCAAAGTCAAACTCATCAGTGCATGCTCAAACGCAAGGCAATCCCGAGCTACTGCAGATCAGTGGGGTCTGTTTTCACCTTGGTAGCATTTGCTCATTTTTAACAACTTGGATTTGTGGTAGCATGACCACCAAGGCAAAGTAATGACATGAACTACTATCACATCAACCCCATCTTTTCAAGCAATTTTCAAGCACATCAAACCCACACCTTCTCTTTTCAAATGTGTCAGGGGTCTGCGTTATCAGAATTACATCCTGATTATGCTTTGCTTTCTTTTGCCTGCTTTCAAGGCATATATTTTTCAGAAGACCTTAGATTACATGGGCTCCTTAACTATTTTTGGATTTTAAGTAGTTTAAGCCCAGGCATCTTTCAGCCCCTTCCTTTCAGAAGCAAGGAATATTACAACCTTTATAATTCAATTGCTCTCCATAAATATCACTGGGGTGTTGCAGGCTCACATAGTGATGCTAATTCCTTGCAAATGGCAAAAGATTTTAATGGCAATCACAGTTTGGAAGTTCACAGTGTGCTTGGGGAAGCCACAGCATGAGAGCAGCCATACAAGCTCTGCTCATTATTTTAAGATGCGGCCCTGAAAGGTTATCTGCTCTTTGCAGCACACATGTGCATCAGAAACAGGCTTGATCCTTTGTATTCAGTCCAAGGTCTGCAGAGACTTTCTAAGTTGTGGTTGCTGCCCCCCTGCCAGCTCTCCAGCAGAAGTTGCTGTGGGCAATGCAGCCCTGACACCCAGGTGTTTCATGCCAGTGATTAGGAAACAGCACTAGGTGAAAAGAAAAGGGGACTGGAGAAACTCATGGTCTCCCATTTGCAGGGCCAAGAGCAGCTTCTCCAGAGATAAGAACAGGCCATGCCTGGATGAGGGACTTTAACTCACCCTCCTGCAAGGATGACAGGGGGCCTGAGGAGACCCATGCCAAAGACTTTTGTGGCCATATGGGGAATGGAATGGAATGGAAAGAGCAACAACCACATTTCATCTTCCAAAATGTATTTGGAACTATAGAAAACCACTTTTTTAATATGCACGACTAGCTAATTATCTTAACACTATAAAAAACCCCAACCCATTAAGTAAAATAAAGACAACAAATACAATAATTTTTCCAGGTCTGATTTTAAGCCAAAAAGTAAGGGAAGAGCTCCAGACAATTATTCTTGGACTAAAGGCTAGCAGTAAGACTTCTCTGTTATAGCAAATTGCCACATCTCAGTCTTGCTTCAGCCCTAGTTTTTTACACTCCTGTTTACTTTCCCCACTTGGCTCTTGAAGGATGCTGAAAGGTGCTGGCTATTTCCATACTGTTTTCTGCTGGAGAGCTGGCATCAAGCTGTACAGACACTGTTTGCTTTTTAACTGTGCATCCACCACTGTGCTCACAACTGCTCCACTGAGCGAGTAAAATCCACTTTGATTTGAACCACGACCACATTGTTTATGCAGGCCCTGCATGGTGATCACCAACAATTGTTCATCTGCAAAAGTCACCTTACCCCTCCCTGACTGACATCCTCTACAAGTTTTTGGGCTATGTGAGGGCAAATAACAACCTAAATACAAACTGCTAATCTGGTAAAGGTATTTCTGTTAATTGACTCAGGTGCCTAAATTTGCACTGTGGGTACATGTGCACAGCAAACTGAGTTGTGCATCTGAGATACAAGATCTGTGGACACGTGTACAGTCAGATATATTAGCTCAGACAAGATGGAGTAGGGAGCTCCATCAAAATAGAATGAAGCCTCTTCTGATGCAAGGGAGCTACATAATTTTCAGGGCCATTGGATAACAAGTCTTGCTGTGTGGTGATGGTGCCAAGTAAAAGGAGATTGTACAATCCTCGTTAAACAGATGATACTGCTCACTGACCATTAGCCACTCAGATGCTACCATGTACAGGGAGGAGCCACCAAAATACTCAAAAAAAGGGTCCTATGCCCCCTGGGACTGGTCTCCAATGCCCCCAAATCCCTGCAATGCCTATCCCATGCTTACCGAGCTGGCAGCAGAGGTCTGGTGGGATAGAGAACAACAGTGCTGAGCATCAAACCATTTTAAACTCCTATTAGCAAAAGTAAACTTGAGAAGAGCAGTGAGGGGAGACCTCAGTTCTCCCTGGAACTGAATGCCTCTCAGGAAGGTGAAAATCATGCAATTCCCAGTATCAAAATCACCTGATCAAATAGTGGATTTTTCATCCATTTTATTGAGGTTTCCTGAAGTGTTTATAGGACTGAGGCTCACAGGTGCTTTACAGCCAAGAAAACAATGTTAGTGCTCCCAAACACTGCTGCAAAACCTTTCCCTAGGAGGTTCAGGGCAGTTCAGCTCTCCTTTATGTGCACCTGCATAGTACAAGACAAAATGCACCACCAGCCAACACAAACACACCCATCAAATTTCCTACTCCCCTAAATCAGAGCATTCCCTTCAAAAAGCATGTGCAAAAAGCTTGGCTAGTGAGCAGCTACATGGACTTAAATCTCTGGGTGTGCAAGTCTCTAAAATGTTCAATTGTGGCTCACAGAATGCTCTGCTCTACCAGGAAATGGATGGAAGATAAGAAAATTAGTAACCTGACTCTCCAAGTAAATTAGAAGAGGAGTAACCGTATCCTTTTTGAATCTCCTTCAAAAGAAGTGTTAAAGTGTAACCGTGAGATAAAGTCCAATTAAGTAAATTCAATAAATCCCAGCGGTGCTGGCGTGATACAGCAACCACTCTGCATCCTCAATGCAGAGAGATTACGATGCTCTGAAGTGAAGGAAGGAAGGTATAAGTATTTTAGAGTTTTCTTTGTCAAACAAAATGTAATTCAATCCAGGCAAGTGGACAAAGTCTGCAATCATTCCATCTTAAAAGCCTGCAACTGGATACTGTGCTATATGATCTCAGAAAAATAAAAGGATTACTTAAGACTTGCTTTTCAAAGGTCACTGCTTCTGCAAGGGCAGCATCCTCTCAGTGGAAAGAAGTCAAACCACAGAGCCCTTCCATTTGGAGTACAACATGCAAAAAAATAAATTCACGTAAGAGTCAAGATATATAAAGCTGTAATATCCCATGTTTCTTGTGTAAGCAGACAGAAGTCTTGTTCAAATCCCTGCCTTGACACAACAAAAGGTGGGGTACATTGTGAATTGTTCATGTTCTGCACCTATGCATTAATTTCTCAACCACACAGTCAAGATCAAAGAGGGATATTACATCATTTATGTTTATGTTTGCCATTTATGAAAACAGCCATGCATGTGATAAAAGCAAACAGAAGATGTAACAAGGTGTGAAATTGCCAATGTACATTTTTGCTTTCCTGAGACCAAAAATTAATCAGGAAGCAAAAAAAAAAAAAAAACAAAAACAAACAACATAGAAAACTGATTCTTCTTTTTTTTTTTTTTTTTTTTTTTTTTTTTTTTTGTTGTTCTCTTTCTAACATATTTTAGGAAGAGTAAGGGGACATACCAAATAAATAAATAAAAGTTTCTACAGAAGACACATCATTAGTCACATCTGAATAACTACAGGAAATTATTTCAAGAAGAAGAACAGACTTTTTAGGATAGTTGTTCCTCTGCAACCTTTGATAATGACATTAGCACTGAATTAGCCATCTAGGCACCAAAGGCCATATTTACAACATACTGTGCTGTGTCCCACTAATAACTAACATACAGTAATGCTTAGTGGAATAAAATGCTAATTATAGTAGAAGAGAAGCCAATGTTATCAGGTGAACAACTACTGTACCAAGACAAAACAAATAATCCAGTTTCTACTTTTCATGGTCTATCTAATGCTCTCTGCAGGCCAATTACTTTTGCCTTGGTATTTTTCACTCTGGCAGAAACAACAGCTAATGGTTCCCCATTTTACTCAGTCCCAAAGCCATAACCTTTATCTGTTATTATATAACCAAACAAAATGTTATAATTAATGCACTTAATAAAACCAGGTAAAATTGAAGAAAATAAAACCTGTATTAGAAGAGTAACCACAAGACAAGCAACTCTGGTTTCACTTCAAAAGCCTGGTATATTGTAATTTTTCAGTCAGTTTCTAATTTCTTTCTCAGGCCTTTGGTGACTTCAGCATTTGAAGCAAGACTTGCCTTATTTACCAAGTCACACTAAAGGCATTGCAAAATTGCAGGTGGCTTCAAGCAGTAGGTTAATTAAAAAATATAGATACGTCAGTTAAAACAGGAACACTGAAAGGGGAAGGAAAAAAAATGCTTTCACTGTATTATCTCTGTATTTTCACATAGGAACTTTTAAGGCAGCACCCAGTGGCTCTATTAAGGGCAGTTTTACTGTGAACATTACACCTGGGTCAGAACTTAGGATTTAAGTTATAACTTGTCTTTCATGCTGCAATTTTTCATATCCCAAAGTGCACTCAAATTTGTCTGATAATGGATTTCAAAACTCTTTGTCCCTTGAGAACAAAGAGTTGCAAACCATACCTGGCTAGTTAGGCAAACAGGCTGGGCCCCAAGTTTGTATGTGTTTGCAAGTGTTTTTGAAATCTGAGTTCAGGGAATGAAAGGTCCTTGTACTAAGTAGCATTAAATACTATTTCTATTCTATCTGAGATCTTTCACAGGACTTCAATCCTGCACAGGCCCTAAATAAGGCAAAGAGGTAAATTTTAGCCCCAGGATTAGACAAAATCCAAACACCTTGCACAGTAGGAGCTAAACCCTAAAACATCGTTCATATATGGAGATCATTTTCTTTTGAATGATTCTTCAAAGCATCTCTTGTGTAGATGGGGACTTCATGTTGGTCCTTTTCACACACCAAATATCAAAATGAGAACACAATCTTCAAGCTGCTTTGGCAATGGCTATATAGCATTTCTTCACAACCTCTATGTTCCAAGATGAGCCCCTGAGGTGCCAGGTCTTAGATCTCATTGCAGTCTGAATGGACATTTTGAATGCCTCTGAAACCTGAGGAGCCCTGACCTGCACCTTGAAACAAAACAGGTCAAACAAGAGAGAGGAACCCAAATGAAGCACTCCATGGCCCTGACAGAAGGCAGGGCCCCATTTCTGTAATATGAATCCATGACTAACCCAAGCAACCAGATCTGTCTCATTTGACAAGGGGTGATCTTTCAGGTGGCTCCCATCCTGGTTCCTCTAAGATTCAACACAGCTCCTTAATCTCGACACCAGGACATGACTTGACACCCAAGCTGGTCATGGCCAAGGTGCTCCCAAGACCTTGCTGCCTCCCAGCTGGACAGAAGGTTGAGTTCATGAAAAGTGAAACCCCAGCTGGTGCCTAATTGTGTTGAAGAGCCTGTTCTTTCTTTGACAAAGCTTTCCTCAGAGAACTTCTCTCTAGGCTTCTAATCCTAGGACCTAAGACACCAGAAAAACCCCTTTCCTAAAGGCAAAGAGTGGAGTGGGGATGCTGTGGACACTATGAACCAATGCTTTTAATTACCAGCACTCCCACTACAGAGAAGTGCTCTTGTGTTGGTAAACACAAACCAGGGAAAACACTTTCAATTCATACTCACATTAGAGAAATAACAGAAGTAATCTGCATGCAATTTGCATTAGCACAGGGACGATGGCTCATCTTTTACTTCTGATCTCTGTTAACAGCTCAGGAGATCTGTGTGGCTATGCACCAATGTGGTCTAAGGCCTCAAGATTTACTGTGCAAGAACTCAGTGTTCTTGCAGTAATTGAAGGGGGAGGATAGATGTGTGCACACTAAATTCAGTAATTCAAGGCTTTCTTTTCTCTGAGTATCTCCTAAAGGAGCTTGCAAGAGAATCAGCAAAAAGAAAAAACAGAGGAAACCACAGCAACAAGCTAACATCAACTGATCCACCCATAAGGACCTACTGCTTCTTATGGTAAATCTTTAGATGAACACTCGATATTTTGCTACTCCTGTAAAATGGTTTTAAAAGAACAAATAGCAACAAGTGCCTTGCTGCATGTGAAAAATCACTACTGAAACCCTTCCTGCAATAATCTGTGTTATAAAAATGTGCCTGTAAAATATTCTTTGCTATTAAGACCAAGTACTGATTATTGACATATAAATTGTGAAAACAAATCCATAGCTTTAAATGTTTGAATGTAGTCTTTTCCTCTTAATCAAAATATGTTGCTAATTGTGAGACAGCAGGACTCAACACATATTCCTTGAAGGACAGTGGATGCAACCAGTGAAAGCTTTGCCATTCACAAAGTATTTTACTGTTAGAGAATATTTCTAAGACTCACCTACTTAAGTGCCTACTTTTGTGGAAGCAACCCAGGAAGGTGTAGCAACAGCTCACCTCTGGCACTCTTCTCTTGCTGACTACATGAAAGTTTCCAAAATTCACCGCTTACACAAAAAACAAACAAATAATTTCTACAAAATCTACCATAAGGAAGTTACTTTGTTTCAGGGCTATCATATATTAAAACTGCAACAGGATTACAAACAAAGCCCAAAGACACCACAAAATCTAGGCACTAAGCTACAGAGCCTTTGGGGTAAGGCTGCCTTGTCATTCCTCATGTGCACACCACCCCATATAGAACAGAGCCAGAATATTTAATGATACCTATCATATATCACTGCCATCTCAAAGAAACACATAACCTTTGGCAAGGCTCTTAAAAGCACGTGATTTCGAAAAATAAATTGGATTCTTGCCATTTGCCTTCTGTTTACAGAGTTGCATGGACATGCTCTCGGCTCCTGCCAATCATGGATGAGAGACGTGAACTCTTAAAGAATGGAAGCTGCCTGCAGATCCACAAAACTTGCAGGCACGAGGCCTGAGGAAAACATGACGAGATACCACAAGAGAAAATTGTGTAATATTAAGCCACTCATCTCAAAGGAGGGGAAGTATTTCCTCCAGCTTGTTCATCAACAAACACATTCAAGTCCTTAGCAGGAATATTGGTATACAACAGTTTTAAGGAATTTTAAGGACTCTGTATAATGAAGGCTACAAAGAGCACCACGATCTGTAACAACAATCAAGGTAATTTTTTTCTATTGAAACCTGGAGGCTTGCAAACACCTGTATTTTGCAGGGTGCAAAGTCCCCTTCGTACAGATACAGGCTGTTTAGAAAAAATTAAAAAAATTGGCCTGACAAGACTGGCCCTGACCATAGCTCATTGTTGGAGAAACTTTTTTCAATCGCCAGGCCTAACATACATTCATTCGTATTTACAGCAGCATCAGCCCTGTGTCCTGCACAGCCAGTTCCTATTAAGCTGCAATTTACTGTGATCCTCAGAAGGGAGAGGGAGACATCAGGGCATCACAGGTTGCCTGGGCTCAGGAAAAAGAGGTGTCCCTGATATCCCTAGCAGGTACTTGGTACTTGCACTCAAGGCCAATGTGTATTTGAGACAAATATTTGTTGGCGCAGGGAAGAGAGCATGAAGAAATATCTTCTTATAGGGTGCAGATCCACAGGAAATTCCAATACTTGATTTTGTTTTTCTAGCGCCTCTCGAAATCAAGATAGTAAGTTTTTCTGAAAGCTGGAGAACAGATTGTGGTTAAGACCAGAGCCAGATTTCTTCACACCACAGAAAAGCTGTAATTTCCCTATATTCCATTAGTGGTTTAGTTGTGAAGCCTAAGAATAAATACTATTGACTTACAAGACTCATAAATTCACTCCTAGCAAGGTGGTAAGGACTCCAGCTCTGATCCATCAAAGCATTTTTGGAAAATGCTTAATTTTAAGTGCATGAGCGCTACACTACTGTCAGCATTTTGCTGGATCGTAGCCACAGGGCTCAGCATTTTGCTGTAGAATTCTCATTATTGAGTACATTTATCAGACTAGCTTCCACCACACTCACCAAGGAGTGCCTTTCCTATCTTTAGTACCCTCATATCTGATTTGCATTTAAGCAAAAACTTCCTTTTAAAAACCACATGCCATTAAGAACAAAACAAAGCCAAACCACAGCTACTGAATTAAATGTAAAATGTGCAGGTTCCTGCTCTCTACCATCTCACCTTCTTAATTCCTAAATTGGCTCCTTCCTTTGTACAAGACTTGCTGCGTCCTTTTTCTAGCTGTTATCAAACCCTAAACCCAGCAAATTCATAGACCATTTTTAAATTGTGTGGGAAATTTCCTTCTCTGCTAAGCCTGCCACTCTGTATGATAGAGCAATCAGTCTTGCTGATGAATTCTAACATTAAAGCCAAATTACTAAACACTCTAGTGAAATTAGGGGCTGCCAAATTAATTCCTTATGTTTCCACTTGAAGAACAGCTACTGAAGAGGTGCATCAGGTCAGAGTGAAGAATAGCCAAAGTGCTTAACACCCACTGTAGCTTGTTTTTGACTTCCTGTGGTGTTTGGTCCCTCTGAATATCACCACTGTTCTTATCTCACCTCTCATTCAGAAATGGGAGAACAGCATGAGCCCACCACTTGTCACAGAACCCTGAGCTGGTCACAGCTTTGCAGAACCACAATCCAGACCTCTTCCATAAGTGAGTTCCCCAATGAAGACTGGAAGGCTTGAAATAAAATTCTTAAAAACAAATAAAATATATCAAACAGGTAATACTAGATCAAACCCCTAAATCAGTAAAACTTCAAAATTACTAGAGCTGAAATGGAAAGGTTTATGTACCTGTGACTATATATAACCCTTGGTTTGAGACTGACAGTGGCTTTTCTGGATCAGAGCAAATGCTGCCTAGGCTTCAACTGTTTTTAAGGGACACGGCAAACAAATAAAAAAATCTAACAGATCTCATTGTTGCTGCCAGCTGGGATATCCTGCCCAGTCTTTTGGCACTTAAGTGTGATCATGGGCAGAGTTAGTCCTAAAATCTCAGGTTCCGAACATTGAGATGAAGCTAACTACCCAAGTCAGCACAAATCCCAGTTTTACTACAGGTGCTTAGGAAAACTCCTCTTCATACTATCAAGTGAAATTTGTGTACCTTCAGCTTCCTAAAGCTTTCCCTTCACACCTCTGCAGTGTGAAACATGGGAGCATGCAATGCCCCTTTGGAAAGAAGGAAGAAGATGCAGCTTCACAGATGGTTCTGAGTTGGAAGAGACCTTAAAGATGACCTAGTTCCAAGCCTCATGCTGTGGGCAGGGACATTTTCCAATAGACCAGGTTACCTAGAGTCCCATCCAGCCTGGCCTTGAACATTGCTGGGGAGGTCACAACCATAACTTCTCTGGGCAGCTGGTGCCAGTGCCTCAACACCCTCATTGTAAAATGTTTTTCTTATATCTAGTCTGAACCTACCCTCTCACAGTCTTAAGGCATTATCCCTTGTCCTATCCTTAAAGTCCCCTGTAAAAGTCCCTCTCCAGCTTTCTTGTAGGCCCCCTTTGGGCCCTGGAAGGGGCTGTAAGGTCTTCCCAGAGGTTTTCTCTCGCTGGCTCTGACATCAAGCTGGTAGGAATGGGATGAGCTGAGTTTCTTCTCCCCTTCAAGTCAGCAGACTGTGACCTCCTGTGCACCCTCCCACACAGAGTGTCCTGCCATGCCCTGTTCCCCTCCTGGTCACTCGCAGTTCTCCCTGGGGCTGCTCTTTTTGGCAGTGGCTGCTCCTGGCCCCACTGACTCATCAGCTGCTCCTGTACAAGCTGTGGGCTTCTGGTGGGTCTCGGCAATCCTCAGGGGTGTCCCTGGCTCAGCAGACCTTCCTGTACATCTTGATGCCCTGCTCTGCTGTGGAATGCCCCTTGCCCGTGCTATTTGCTTTGGCAAGTCCTCAACCCATGGCTTCCCAGTAGGCAAAGGGATTAATCAGGTCCTTGGGGAGAAGGAGGGAGCACTTGAGAGAGCTCCAGACCGTGCCCCATTCTGGATGTCAGGAAAAACACAGTGGACTTTTATGGAATCCAAGAGGGAACTGGAGAAAACCCACAAGTTAAGAAAGCTGCGAACAGAGACTTTTCTGTCCTGGGGAAAAGGAGACTGAAAGAGAACATGAGTCTCCAAATAATTAAAAGGCTGCTGTCTCTGGAGCAAGACAAGCACAGTAATAAATTTATGAACATCTTTCTAAGGACAAAAATAATGAAGCACTGGAAAAATACCACCCAGTGAACCTGTGGCCTCTATGGAGGTTTTAAAGCAGGTTAGATGAGCACATCCTGAGATCCTTCCAGAAACAAGGCTCTACACAGACACCTGGCTATCACAAGGTAAGTGATAAAAATATAAAGGATCTTGAAAGGCAGAGATCCAAGGGACATATATGTAGTGCCATTTACTAGCTAGCTTGTTTGTGCCAGGAGACGTGAGATGGAAAAATCTAAATTGCTGAAAATGGCCAGTCACACAAAAGGATGGCACTGGGATAAAAGCATCAGACCAGAGGAAACAATACTCTGCTTTCTGGCTCTGCCAGAGACTCCTAGTATGATCATGGGCAAGTCACTTCATCTTTCTGTGCTGTTATTTGTGCAATGAAGATAATGATAATTCCTTTATCTGTACAGACTTGAGGGGCAGCAACTAACCATTCAGGTGCTGCCAGCACAATCTTTGCTTTGGCCTGCAGGCACTGCCGTAAGGCAAATAAAGAAAAGAAGGAATACCTGCAAGCATTACTCCTGACAGCTGGTTTCTTCTATTTAAATCACAAGGAACTTGGTGATGTCACACTGAGCTCAAACACAGAACAAAACCCCTATGCGAGTGACAAAGAGGAAAATTGTGGGGAAATTTGTGGCAAAGGCTTGTTCCCATAATTTAATAACTCTCTCCAACTTCTGTTTCCAAGTGGAAGCACTAGTTCTGTGCTTAAAGACAAGCACTGCGCAAAATTGCTTTGCTGAGGGAGAACTGCAGAGTTCGCGACCGAGCAACACAAGCTCAGGATGAACACCAACCTTTAGAATGGGATAAATGCAGCTGCATATGAAAGCATGGCTTTTGACTCTCCCACCCTGCAGAGGCATCGCTTTTCTGCAGGAAGCAAATACAGACTCTTCTGACAAAATACGGCAGGCTTTTTCAGTCCAGTTAGTTTATGAAGGTGTTGATGAGGCCTTAGAGACAAACTCAGAATACACCAGAATGTTTCTAACATGAAAACCCAATTTAGGGACTCCACAGAGACTCTCTAGTCCATTTTTTCCCCTTGGTGCTGACAGGATATGTCCTAAGCCCTTGTCTACTTAACCGGGTCACCACAGGCTGTGGAGGTCAAGGCAATGCAATGGTACCAGGAGAACAGCCTGAACATCTAACGGGGGTGGGATTGCCACCCACTCTGCTAATGATCCCAGCAGAGATTCTGGCTGTTTCATATGGCAGCTGCACATGCACTCTCTAATGTATCCTGAGGCTTTGGTGACATCGTCTCACTCGGCATTCCCATGACTTTGTAGAAAGATGGAGGAAAGACAGGTTTCACTGCATCCAGATTCCTCTCTGGGTTCACAACCACTCTAACAGGATTTGGTTTTGGCAAGTTCTCCTTATACTGCTCACTTGCTTCCCCTCAGCTTTGTGACTGCCAGAAGAGAAACAGGCATTTTAACATCAGTCACTGTGGGTTCCTCCTTCTGAGGGGTTTCTTGGCTCTCTTCTCCAACTTGGACCAGGGAATGACTTGGATAGATGTAAGGAAGTGCCCTAGCCCTTCCAATTTTCTCATCTTCATCTTTATTCAGTGTGTGGACTAGACCACCAAAAGACTTACTGAGAATTAAAATACATGTATGTATGTCACCATAGATGCAATACATAAAATACTTGCCTGTTTGGTAGCACCCTGCACATTTTGTGACTCTCCTTTGACCAATCTTTATGCTGCAAGTGTTCATTGCATCTAGTGGCTGGCTGAAATTGTGCCTTGAAGAGGTCTGAAAGTAGTCCAAACAGCAGATGACAGGATGGCATGGATACTAGGGCTCACTGCACCAACACCAGCTGCTCACAGGCATTTGCCTGTCTCCTTCACAGGACTGTGATGACATTAGCTGCCACTTGCTCTTGGAAAAAAGCAGCTTCCAGCACCACTGAGAATTACCCACCCAGTACAGATGGGAGCTCATGAAGATTTTCCTTCAGTCAATGCCTTGAGTCATCTGCAGGGGTATCATCTCAAGACCAGACATGTACAACAGTTTGCATGGGTCCAGGGCTCAGGCTGCTGAGATTGAAGAGACAGAAATCAAACCATACAGGTTCCCCACTATTCTGCTCCCCAGGTCATTGCCTATTAGCATGGCTCTCTCTTCCTAAATGTTCCCTGCATAAATGTGAGATTATAACAATAAGTGGCATTAAAAACGTGAATGATGAATGCCATGCATCAGGCAGGATGATTAAATAACTATATGTAGATTCTGGGGCATATTAGCTTCTCTGCCTTCTGACATGATAATTGATCATTCCTAATCTATAGCAGAAACAAAACAGAGATTACCTCCCCTCAAACAATTCAGCTTCTATTCTCCTTTGTTCATTCCCCCAGCCCCTCCCTCACACAAGGGGGAAGCCCATTAACTAGCTCTAACAGTTTTTAATTCAGTGGTATTGAAAATGGGATCCTAGCAATGCACGTAATTGATCCCATTTCACAGGACTGCCTTCCAAGGAGCAGCAAAGGTGAAGCATTCACATTATCAAGGTCACTGCGGTGAATGCAAGAATAACAAAGACTTGGATTTGCATCAGGATTCAATTACAGTGAAGTATACAAATGTTGCTAGACTGCTCCCCCAAAATGAGGAGTACTCTAAGAGAGCTATACAGAGCTAAGTAGAATTAATAAAAAGAATAACATTTTAAATGGTTTTGTTAAAACCCTGTACAAATACAGTGGACTCAAACAGAATGTGTTTTATGTTCATTTAACTTGAATTTGTAAATTTATAGGCAGCAGGTAAAGCAAGATAATTTTAAATCAATATACCTAGATCTTAAGGCCAAAAGAGATCATTTAGCCCTCCCACAAAACACCACTGACTTTTCATCTTCCTTTAAATCAATAACAATTCACTCCTGAGGGCAGATTACCAAACTTCACCACACAGTAGCTTGCTGCTCCATCATGCCACTTGGTTAAAAGAATAAAACATTTTAAGATATAACTGAACTTTGTTCTAGAAATTAGTACTGAAGAAAAAAATTTGTTTAAAAAAAATCAATACAACAGTTATTGAGAGCATGAAAAACAAAAGAGAAAAGGACACTTTTAAATATAGATATACACACACGCACACTTCCATAAGCCACACAGGAAAAAAAAATCAAGGAGAGGCTGAAGAAAGGATGTATGCTCCGAGTGTAGTTTTTAAATCTTGAAGACTGCCAGTAAATTTCCAAGCAATTTGGCAACATTTATCAGTTCATAAAAATTACAAAAAAGCCTGATTTTACAAGGCCTGCAGATACTGAACTATCACATCTGATCAGTGGGAACTGCCCACATGCATTTTTATGCTCTATAGCACTGCAGTGCACAGAATTCAGCTCTGTGGATTACCCTCCTATGGGCCTGTTTCTATCAGTGAAGAATGCATCTGAGGAAAGAAATAAATTTTGCCCAGTGTTATCATCCACTTGAACTATCACATAGCTAAGAAACAGAAAAAAAAAATTCCATCCAGTCATTCAACTGCCAAGCAACTGCTTGCAGAGACTGCTTACTTTGTGTGGTATTCAATCACTTCATTTA
Organism: Agelaius phoeniceus; assembly: GCF_051311805.1. NCBI lineage: Eukaryota > Metazoa > Chordata > Aves > Passeriformes > Icteridae > Agelaius > Agelaius phoeniceus. Next base: position 25,162,840 of record NC_135268.1, read on the forward strand.
CTGTACTCCAACCAAAATTACTCAAAAGCCATTAATGCCAGTCTAACTTCTTGTGCATCACTCTGATGAGAACTTCATATTACTTACTTCCTTCTGCAGCTAAATGGAAGGAATGCTCACCACACAGGCACATCTTACCTTGTATCTCAAGAAAGACACTGCTATCATCCTTGCATGGTTTCCAGTGGTTGGTTAGTCTGGTGTCTGCTGCATAAATATGGACCACAGGTTCCCTCTGGATCACCAGGATGCTGCTCATTTTAAAGCTGCTTGAGCTAGCTGCATTCTCTTTTGTTTATTCTAAGACTATGGCCTTTAAAGTCTGAATGTGACATTTAAAAGGCCCAGTAAATGCCATATCCTCTCTCAGCCATGAACCTTGTCTAACACAGCAGTGTATTATGATCTCAGTGATCTAATTCTTGAGATAATCTCTTTACTAACAAGACCCAGGATGGCCACTATGATAAAGCTCTGGGAACTGAAAAAATATCTCAGTCAGTGACCCAATAATAAATCTGGTGTTCTGCTTCATCTTTTCCTCAGTAAAGCATGTCAAATCATATACTACAACTATATACTGAGTGACCTGGGCAAAAGGATTTTCAGAATGTGGGGAAGACTCTGCATTGATAAAACAACAAAAATCAGAATGATGGCACTTTCATGCACAAGATAATCTTGCCGCCTCAATACCATGGGGAAAAAATTATGTCTAGAGCCAAAATTTCTAGAGCCCAAACAGAAACACAAGAGCAGCTGTGAAAACATCCAGAGAAGGAAGTGTGGTGATCAAACCTATCTGAGACATCAGGCCCTTTCTTGCATTTATCTGCTTGAGAAGCTACTCACCAACGTCATCAAAAGTAGCTTCCACACCAGCAAGACAAGAATTTGATCCACTATGGGAAGGCAAAATAAAATACATCCCTCCAAGTATTGAATTAGCCAAAGAAATGAATGAAACAGAAGACCACTTGGACCTATGGTCAGCTGCAGGTTAACACAGAGAAAATCTGCCCTTCCCTTTTGGAAGAGATTCTATTTATGGTCTTGTACTTCAGTCCTTCATCAGGAAGGACCCAGGTGTACACCAGGATTCAGTCCCTAACCCTGTATTCCTGTGCAGAGCTCTAAAAAGCAGTCAAGATCCATGGGGACTAAAGGAAGGACATGATAAATACATTACATTTATGTCTCCACCTTGAATCCAGCAAAGCACAGTGCCACTAGACCCTGGTGACTTTTGGTCTCTTCCTGGCCCTGCTTATGAACTGATGGGTGACCTTGGGAAAAATCACTTTACTCTCTTCTGCAGCCTATAAATGCAAGTGCAGGAAGGACACTCCTGCTGCTCACAAAGCACTACCAAGCTTGCAGTTAACATCTTCCACTGCAGCATGTATACTCTCATCTTTGGTGGCAGCCTTAAGCCTGTGGTTAAAACAATCTCTCCCCTGAGATCTTATTTGCCCATTCCTTCCCAAACATTTAATTAAAAAGCCCTGAGTGATGAGTTTCTAGCTATGATCTTTTACTGAAAATCATCTTCCCTTGGCAAGTTGTTCCTATCTTATTCCTAGACATGACTTCCAGACTTGCTTATTTTTGCAACATCCTGCTTCTACTTTCTTTGATGGGCTGACAAGGGAACATGTTTGAATCCCTACAACAATTTTTTTTTCATTCAAGGTGGCAGAGCCCTGTACCTGTGATATGTATCTGGAGTTACTTCACAGGCCTTCTCTCAGGGGTTCCCAAGAGTCGAGGTTTCTCTCCTCCTATGCTGGCATGCAGAAACACCCTGCACAACAGAGCACAAATGGAACACTCCTCCCTCCTGGACCTGACCACTTTATTTATTTATTTTTTTTAAGGTGTGTAAATAAAACAGGCAGAGGTGAATATTGCAGCCAGCAACAGGTAAACCTCTGAAATGCACAAATATCAGGAACCCACAATATTATTGCAGCAGGGCTATGGAAACCATCAGGTGCCTCTCCAAGGGCTCTCCAGCGCCTGATGTTACAACTGCTTGGATGATGGGAGCATTTCTGACAGGCTCTTAAGTCTCCTAAACTAGATTATCTATATGCAGCATACAGCAAAGCTACAGATACTTCCTAATGGTCTGAAGTGCCAACTTCCATGATAAATATATGCATCCTATGTGCAATTATGCCTGCATCTTAACAGCGTTGAGATGGCTGCAAGATACTAATTACCAAGTAAGAATTTGGCAATTATACTCCATCATACCTTCCTCCTGACACAGCTACTTTTAAATAAACAAGGATTTGTTTTCAGCATCACCAAAGAAAGAGGAGTTTTCTCCTTTGCTTTGTACTAGCTTACCAAGTGTGATCATGGAATCAAAGAAGAGAAAAACATTCCATTTGCTGAAGTACTGCCGCCGCTTCACTGAAGCCATTTCACTGCTGTTTAAGAAACACTGTCTACCCTTTTAGGAATCAGGGGGAGGAACAACGTTACCTGAAACAAAAGCAATCTCACTAGCCAGTCCCTCCTATTCTCCAGCCAGAATTTCAGTGCTTGTCATGAACTGTCTGCAGACTTACCTTTACTTTAATTACCAATACCACAAGATCCAAAGTATTGCCCATTTCTCTAATGCTGGTGTTGTTAGGTAAAACCTCTTACCTGCACCATCTATGGAGATACTGGCAAACAGCTTACACCACAAGTAAAGAGTACAGAGAAGCTTCTTTCTGAGGGGTGTAATAAGAGAATTGTGCCAGTGCCACTCAGACATGAAGGCACTGTCCTTGCAGTGAAGTCAGTGGCAAAGTCCCTGGCTTACTACAGTGCAGAGGGAATTAAGCCAGTGCTGAGCAATTGAGGTATCTCCCCTTTGAGTGTTACCTCCTGACATAAAAATAAATGGGCATCATGGTCATCTGCATAAGAAGCTGTTTAGGTGAGATTATAGCAAGGATAATTCAAACCAGTCCAAACTATTCTATGACTCTAAATGTGAGAATCTGCAGAAACATGAAAGGATGTGCTGATGACAGCAATATTTTCCCACTATTCATGCATCATGGAGACAAATATTGTGATCGGTCTCTGTCTGCCTTTTCTAGAGTGCCATTTTATGACACAGTTAATGAATTAGCAAAAAAAAAAAAAAAAAAGGAAAAGTAACAGCCCTGTGTTGCAGCAATTGCAAATGATCTTTGACTTCCATCTTGGAAGAGGAGTACCAGAGGCCTGTGTTTGACCCTTTTATACGCATTTTGCTTGTGATGGGGGGAGGTGGAAGGGAACTTGGAGTAAGCATCTAAAAATATAAGTGTGCAAATGATGCCATGACGTACGACTATCTTTTTTACCATAATCCTTAGCCATAGATTTATCACCGTGCTCTTAAAACATGCTGTACATCTTTTCGTTCATCTTCTCACCCCTACTTTCCCTTCTAATTGGAAGTCAGTCTGTGAAATGTAATTAAAGCCCTCATAAATACTGCCAGCAAGTGCACCCTTTTTCATCCAAGCAACTACTAACAACTCGGAGAAGACCTCATCAACCTCTGCTGGAATACAGACTAATGTATCTTCTCACACACCCCACTCAGGATAGGGAAGTCAATCTTCCCACCTTCCACATAATTAAAGTCATCTACACTATGTGCTTTTCCTTCACCACTCCCTCCCCTTCTCTGACACGTGTATTACCCTGTCATCAGCTGCTTTCCTTTCATTTAATTTATTCTGTTTCTAATCACTGAGTAAAATTCAGTATTTTTGAGAAGACCTGGAGCAGTCCTAGGCATCTGCTCAGTACCAGGTCTCTTCTATTAGAAGACAGCACTTTCAATTCGCCTTTAAGAGGGATTATTTCCTGCAATCTACAGAGTTTATTCATGCCTGGGAGTGAAAAAAAAATACCCTTTTCCATTCACAGTAAATGACTGTGACATTAACAATGAAATTCAATGGTACTTCAAAGACTCCTATGGGCCCTAAAGGTTGTGCAAGGCAGCCTGGGGACTGAATAAAGCCCAGTTAACCCAACAGGTGGCTTCATTTGCTCTGTGAAAAATAGCTGCTGCTTCTCTTGGAGAGGAAAACACTCCTCTACTCAGCCAAACGGCAGCTGTGAAATTGTCTGACTTGCGGCATCTCTAAAGTTTTCAAGCACCCTCATGGCCAAGGAAGAAGGCGGTGGCTGTTCTGTGTGCCAAAGCTCTCCTCCTGCTAGGGCAAAGTGCACAGAACTTCCATGGGCCACTGGATCATGAGCCATGTGCATGCCTCGTCCCCAGGATCATTACTTCTGTGAGGCAGAGTAGCTGGAGATGGAGACAGGGAGGCAGGAGGCCTGATAGTTCCATACTTCAGATATTTGTATATTCTCCAAAACAGCCCCCTGGGCACCTGCTTGGGGCTCAGCCATGGGGACCAGGGAGCAGAGGGCAGTGTGACCCCAGAGCCTGACACAGCCCCTGGCTGGGAGGCAGCCACCTCACCAGTCCCTGGCAGATGGGCTTGTGATCCAGATTAAAAAGTTGAAGAGAGGAAGAGAAACTGGGAGGAGCCCCTGAAATCTCTGCTAAAGTGCTCAAGTGGATAAACACAGTGCCAGTGTCTTTAGCAGTTTATTCCTGCTATCACTTGATTTTAAGTGCTTTTTTTGGACCCTCATCAGTGAACAGCTGCCAAGCCACTCTAAATACTATTACTGTCAGAGGCCAAATAAAACTCAACTGTATTTACTGAACAGGTAGCAATTGCTCTCTTGCTAGATACCAAATCAAACCGAGCAGGATTTTAGTTACATTTAATCGCCTGGGCACTGGAATTTGTAACAGCTTGGAATGGACACTGTCACCTTATTAACAGCTCCCTTTCTAGAAGACAAAGCACAGTTCACCGAGCAGATGTATTGAAGGCAACACCTTGCACTCAGCTGGACTTGGATCAAAGATTGTCTCTCCTGACAGAAGGTGCAAAATAGGAAAGGAGGAAATTTTCACTATTGCAAGCAATTAAGACAGGGACCAAAGGGGCCCCCTGTCACACATTTCCCCAAGCTATTCAGCACAGTTTAGCTCACTAAACGCTTTGGATAAATACACTGTTGTCTGACATTTCTATCTCTAATGCTGCAGTGAAACTGAAACCACATTCAGAAAAAGCAATCCCAAACCCAACAGCCCATCTCTAGTGGACTCTGGCCAGCCTCTTTTTTCTGCTCTTAAGTTAGTTTGGCAAACAGGTTAGGAAACATTTCCAATGCATCTTAGGGCTCCAGCCCTACGGGAAGAGTTCAGCAGGGGCAAGGAGCAGCAAGAAGAGTCCCAGTCCTGGTGTGTGTCCTCTAGCCTGTCACACCACACCTCCATGCCCCAGTTCCCCCATTAATGAACCAGATGCCTGAAAAACCTCCCTGATGAAGGCAATGCATAAAGTTTTAGGCATCGAAATAGCAATTTACTGACATTAGGTATCCCTTCCAATGACGCTGTATCCATCAGGTCTGCGTACAAGAGAGCTGAGCCAACTTTCATTAATTTGCATAATGACTATGTATTTAACTTCCCCATTTTGCCCTAAATGAAGAACAGGACACTGTACAAACTGAATTTAAAATAGCAGTTCTCATTCACTGGCCAATATCAGAAGACAGAGAAAGAGCGCGAGGCCACAACAGATGCACAACTGTTACTGGAGCACAAACAACATTATCAACTGACTAATTTGGGGGATTTGTTTTGCTCTACAGAGATGCTCTGCAGGGGTTGCAAATAGCACTTTAAAAGCCTTCAGGGCTATTTGACTCTGGCAGAAGTCCCCCTTGAAGCTTCAGCCAACATGTAGCAAAGGGTTTGGTGCAGCACCTCTGTGGAAGGCACTGGGCATTTTGTCCTTCATGCACACCCAGCTTTGCTAGTTGCTGTCTGCAGTTTTGGAAAAGGTGGAGATAGGTCTGTGCCCTCATGTGCATCCTTACCCAGTCATCCTCCAGCTCCTTTCCATGTCCTTGCAGGGGCTGAGTTCCAGCTGGGACAGAGGGATGTACAATAAATTAAATAACCCAGTCATTTCTGCAGTGATAGTCTTCCAGTTTACTGAACTGGGTGAGAGGACCTCTCTGTGGAAACTGTCCTTGCATGGCCAGGTGTTTAAAGGCTCAGACCATAAGTCTCCAACAAGGACAGCAAACAATTTCATGCTCTTGGTGCCACCCCTCAGGAGAACAAGGCAGAACTGTGGAGCTTCATGGCTTAATGATCCAAGCAAGAGCCCATTGTGGGGAAGGCAGAGCTCTGGAGATGACAGGATAATGCGTGGTGCAGATCAGCTCTCCTGTAATAAGCCACACTAATGCTGAAGTGTGTGGAAGGCAACTCAGGAAATAGAATAATTAATAATCTACTTGGCTGAGCAGCACTTTCTCTCCTTGGATTGAGGCAGACTGCAGAAAGTTGGAGGGAAGCTACAAAGAAATGCCATAGCCTTGCAAACCTAAGGAAGGAGGGCAAGCCCAGTTTTGTGCTTTTACCTGATTCAACTTTGCTTCCTTGTGCCTCCTGTAGGATGCACAAGATTTGCACAAGCACGGAGGGCAATTGTGCTGTGTATTCCTGGGAAGGCAGTGAGCAGTGCTAGTATCCTCCACTGGCATTTTCCACCTAATTCTCCAAATTTGCTTTTGAGGCATTGTTGTCTCTCTGCAGAGCCCAGGGGCCAGATGCAAAAGGCTCCTTGTATCACTCTGCACAGCCACAACCTCTGGCCAAAACCCACAGGGCAGATTTTGTCAAATGCATAAGAGAATTTGCTATTTTTTCTATCCATTTCCCCACACCAGAGCTCTCTCCATGGCTTGCCAAAGCACTCAGAGGATCAGTCCAGTGTGGCTGGCCCCCTGCACAAAGAGCAGTGGCTCACTCCAGTTTCCTGCACTGCAGCAGAAAAACCCTCACCCAGCACCACCATAGCCAGTGGGTGCTCCACATCGATTCGTACAGGGCCTTTTGATCAGAGCTTGCATTCTTAGAAATTGCCAAGCCCGAAAAAAGAGGAAAATAAATAAATAATAACCCTTCCCTTCTGGTGATTTCTATTGTACTGATCTAACTGGAAATCCCATTAGTTACTTGCTTTTGATCACGACTGCTCCTCCAGGACCAGGAGATGCAGCAAGCATTCCATCACGCTGGCAAAAGAGCACATCTGAAGTGTGTTTTAATTAAAACCTTCCAGCTCTTGAGCTTTTTGTAGTATTTGCATGCAGCTGAACTTTGACCCAGCTGCTGTGGAAGAAATATCATTTATTGCTGGGTTGTCTGTCACCTTAGTGCTACTCTCAGCTCTTCAGATAGAGCTCTCCCCTCCCTGTCCCCACAGTGGGAAAAAAAAGGGCAGTAATCTGGGAAAAAGTACTAGCCAGTCCTACTACTTCTATTACATTAGCCCTTTGCAAGAAATACAAGTGTCAGAAGTAGCATTTTGGAAATCTTTCAAGGAATGAGCAAGGGATTTGCTGTTGAAATATATTGTAATAGCAACCACAACAGAAAACGTGGAAAAACATTCCAAGCCTCACTGAAACAACACCTCTCCAATGAGAAGCAATCCAGGGGAAAAAAGCATTTCAGCCTGATACTATAAACACTAACTGGGAACCTGTAATTCATGCACATTGAGAGCTGGAGCTCAGTTCTGGTACAGCAAAATCCTTCCTGGGATACAGAAGCCAGCTTGCTGTGTGGGTGCAGACACCAGGCACAACAGCAACCAAGGGAAAAAAATCTGGCCATATGAACAAATAAATATTACAAACTGCTAACTAAAGAAGGGTCATGCTCATGGCAAAAGAAATCAGACAGAAAGAAGAAGGGACCAGAGAACTGCTGGGTGGCCTTGCAGCACAGAGAACCACCCTCTTCAAATGTGGGCCCAGTTAGGCAGCAATTTGGCACAAGGACACGAAGAGTGAGAAGCACTTAGAGTGTCTGAGCTTTACCAAGCTCTCACAGATACCCACAAGGGTGGGTAATCTCTGTGTTCTGTCCAGCATGCGTCCTGCATGTTCATACACACACAAATGCACAGAATCACAGAACCACTAGGTTGGAATAGACCTTCAAGATCGAGTCCAACCCATGCCCTAAAACCTCAACTAAACCATGGCAACCTCAAATGAACCATGGCACCCATGCTGCCATGTATGTACTTACACCTTCACACTCTTACAAATTCATTTGATTAGCATGATGGGTGCATGGGAGAGGAGAAATGCTCTGTGAAGCTGCCATACCCTGAGCAGTGTTTCTATAGCACAGCTCTTCAATGCACAACTACTGAAACACAAATGTCCAAACTCCCGTTTCCTCCACTGTTATATTTAATGTTTGAGGGAGATTACCATAAAGAGCTTACTTGGTTTGCTACTGCAGACAGAGAACAAGTGGGTTGTGTTATTAAATGCCTGCAAGTTTATTTCTCTAACAGCACTGAAAGTATTTTTACATTCTTTTTTTGGCTATTTTGGAATCCTGATGTCTTAAGAGTACTCTCCACAGTATCATTTATGCAGACTGTTAAAAATGTAAAACTACTTTTAATGCTAAAATCAGAGAAATAACATAGGAGACAATGGAATTACCAGCTTGCAGACTGAGATTAAAGAGCTGAATGGGACTTTATCAGCAGAGAAATTCAAAAGCAACGTTCATGGGGGAAAAAAAAAATCTATAAATTGATGTCATCTGGCCAGTGGAACCATTTCAGATGCTTTGCTTTTGGTCTCTGCTAGGTACTGTACTCAGTACAATACAAAGAAAACTCCCTGGCCAAGAAGAATGTGTTTTAAGGGGATTAGAATTAGATTAGTATAAGATTACTTGGCAATGCTTTAAAAATATGCCAGTAAAATGGGAAATAAGATTTTAAACCAGCTCTATCACTCTTGTAATGTAACATGAGTAATGCCCTGCAAAAACACAAGTTTCTTAAAGCTCTGACCTTGTGAAGTTCTTACTACACCTGATTGCAGCATGGCCTGCTGTATGCTTTTTGGAAAAAAGTTAGTATTTGCTACTCATACACCTCTAAAAACCTGGTCTCAGATTGCCCAATATCTGCTACTTTACCCCAAGCCTGAGGTGATGCTGCTGCTGGGGATCCTGGTGGCTCAGGGATGTTACAGAGCAGTGCCAATCCTGCTGGCCGCAGCATCTTAAGCCAAATATTTGGGCAGCTCTCTCTCCCTCACACCCATCTGCATGCCACCATGTGGGTGCAGGCCATGGATTCATTTTCCCCAGGTATAACCCAGGATTTGCTTTTTGTACCTCATGCCTCACAAGTAGCACACTTTGAAGAAGACTAATTGCTTCACCATAAAGATGTTTTGTCTCACTGCCACTGGGAGATGGTAAACCTGCACCCTTCTGCACAATACATAATGGTTGTCATAAGCTGAATCTCATAATGAGATCTTCAGCATCCTTCTTTTTCCCTTTTTCAGGGGGAGGATAGATAGAGACAACTTTTTCTTACTATTTTTATTTTCATCTATAAGTAAGATGTTTTAATTTCATGTCAAAATTGAAAGGTCTGTCTGGAGATGCAGGAAAATTATTTTTATTTCATCTTTTATTGTCCTTATATATCAACCACAGGGTTGTCTCACATACTTCCAGAAAAAAATGACCTCTAACTAAAAGTCATATTGTAATTTGGGGATTTTTTTTTCATATTCCAAAGACTTGTCTCAGTATTCAAGCATGTATTTCTAATATGTGAAGTATAACAAAAAGACTTATAACAACCATGAAAAAGCAGCAATTACCAATAGGGGAGTTGTAAATAAAAGTGTAAAATATTAATCTGATCCATAATTCATTTGGTAGCAGACATCCAGCCATCTGGGCTGGGGTGAACTCATGACTCCAGAAAAGGACGCTGGATGAAGATTTTGCATTCAGTGTAAATGCAGCCATCACCAAAAAACAACAACAACAACAAAAAATCGAAACAACCAACCTTTTGTACAGCACCAGCTTTCAGGTTTTACTTTGCCAGTGTGTTTGCTTTTCACAACCTGCGATTGCATGAGATTGTGCTTCAAAAATATACCAAAATACTTCTTGAAGCTGATTACCAGCATATGCATGGAACTTGACAAATGAAATTATTCTCTTCCTGGCTGAACCTTCACTGGCAGATCAACACTAATTTTCACATCTCCCTGAACATGAAGGGTGTTCACAGCCAGCAGAAATATCCTGCTGCAAGGGGCAGTGCAGGGTGCACTCAGCTTTAAATAGAAACTATGGTCTCTGAGGCAGTACAGCTTACCTGCACATATTAAAATAGCCCTGTATTCACCCATCCTGGTATGGAAGACATTCTTTGCTTTTAAGATAACATTGTTCTAGGTTAAATGCTGCAATACCTGGGTTAACATGCTGGAAGCCAGTGCTGCATCTCTAAATGGCAATGCTTTCCACAGAGATGGGCAATTGCAAACCTTAAAACCTCTATTTATGCCACTAATAGCTCCTCTCTGGCCAGTGTGAACCTAAAGCAGAGTTTAAAGTACCAGGCATACCAAATTCATAAAGGATTGCCTGCAGCCGTTAGAATTTTCTCAGAGTCCATAAAATAATTAGACAAATTCATGCGAGAAAAATCCATTAACGGCTATAAAGCACAAAGAAGTGTTCCCTGGAGGTTGGAGAAAGCTCTAAGGAAGCCCTGGGATGTGTGTGCATCCTGCTCTTAGCCCTTCTGTGGTATCCACTAGTGACCACTGCTGGGAAGGTGGAGCAGCCCAGTGGATCAAGTATGCTTACAATGGATGTTTAAAGGCAAGCCCTGCCTAACATGCTGGCTGTGGAAAGGCAGTTTTTCAGAAGCAAGCATCTGCTTAAGCTTTTGCAGACCCCAGGCTAACAGTTCTGGTTGAAAAGTAGAGCTGCAAGACCAGTCTTGCTTCTTGTGAGAGATGATGGAACATGATGCCTCTACTGCAGCATCCCCTTGGAAATTTTCTGCTATTCCTGAAGAAAATAAGTAAACTGCTCCCTTCCCCACGACAAACCAAACAAACCTGTGAAGACTTCAAAGTTGGAAGAATCAGACCCTGAGTGTTACAGGACTTGAACCCATCAGTTCCCAAAGGCAATCTCTGGAAATGTGGTTCCCATCTCTTGCCTCATTTTCTGATGTCTTCTTCCCAGACTGTGCAGGGCTGCAGTCTCTTGAATTCAAGAGCATGCAGATACTGATGTAAGATTGCAGCAAACTCTATGTTGCAGATTTCCCTTTCCAAATCACTCTTGGCTGCTTTTCAAAGAATGTACCTCTCCTGACTGCTATGGAAAACACCTTCTCCCCTCCACTGCAGCATCCCAGCCTGTGCAATTAAAGGAAGAACTGTTGTTTTCAGCACACTTCCCCACTCCAAGAGCCTTCTAGCTGCTCCAAGCAGCTAGTGATTTTTGGTCAAGTAGGAAATCCGTAGCCATTCCTCCCAGACAGCATTACAGGTTGCCAGGTTCTGTCCTCCAACACCTTTGCTTAAAAAGCACTGCTGCTCCACAGGATGCAACTTCTATCTCTGGTTTGGCCTCAGACATGCAGACTTCTTGAGGCATTAGACATATTAACTCCTCCTCTGTCAGCAGGCACATCTGTACCTTTCTTCTCCTCTATGCCCAGAAGGAGGGCAAAAATATCATACAGGTCACAGAAGGGGTTTGAACAGTGGCTTCTAACTTTTCAAACAGAAAACAGGCAGGGGGTTTATCTAAAAACACACACAGAGAAGGTCTTTAAGTGCAAAGGAGTCTGTGGCATCTGGGATGCCGGCAGGGGAACTGCCCCACTCTCATACCCCCCACCTCCAGGCCAGTTCTGTGCCTGAAGCCATTCCCAGCATGGGACTTGCTGACATCAAAAGCAAAGAAAATTGCTTGGCTGTTTAGGCTGGCTTAAAGTGAATACTCCTGGCAGGTTTTAAGCCTAGAAAGGTTTTAAACATTGCATCTTTCCAGTGTGCTCCTGCAATGATACAATGGGTGAGCAGGCAACCATGAATCAAAACTGCTTGCTCCCTATGGACCCATTAGGAGACACGCCTCTGACCAGGACGTCATGGTGGGTGCTTGATGTACACAGGGCAAATAAGGTGAGAGACCTCAAGGGAGATGCACATCTCTGTCCAGAGCGACAGCATACCTTAATCATCCAGCCTGGTGAAAGCGCTGAGAAAAAAAAAAAGTCATGCAGTTGTCACTTGAAAAGCAAACTTCAGTATTAACAGTACACACAGACTGCTCTCTCAGAACCATTTAAATAGGTGGAAGTTCCAAAAATATGAAAACTTGAGCAAAACCATGAGCAAGGGAAGGATGGCTAACTTGATGCTGTCATTGGCACTTATGAATTATTCACTGTGCTCCAGCCCACATGCATGAGGCACACTTCTGTGAGACTGCATTACAGATGGCTCCCTGCCACCTGTGCTGGTAAATCCCTTGGACACGTATTTTGCAGCAATGCCATAGGGGAAAAGCATGCTTGGGTCAACTCCTGTCCCTACAAAGGGAAGAAGGTCCTCTGTCTGCCTGCTGCACCTCTAGGGTAGCCACAACGGAGGCCAGCACAATTTCTATCTCTCATGGCTTGTGGCAATGCTCATCCTTCCTAGACACTTGTTTTCCAGCAGAAAACACCAGCAAAATCCCACAGAAACAACAGAGGGTTACAGGAAAACTAGTCCTGCATGGATCAGCCCCATCCCAAGTACTCCAGCCAGGTCTCCAAGGACTGGGGGAGCAGAAGAATGCTGGGGTCACCAATGGAGATTAGCAATCAGCCTCTTCTTGTGCACAAAAGTTTACTGTTCCCTCCCTCTATTTCCAAACCTGAGTTCAAAAGTTTGGGGTAAAATTAAATCAGTCTGAAAATGCCAGATGGATTGCAAGCACCGATTCTTTTACTCATTATTTAAATAGAGGAAGGGGGACAAACTATTTTGGAGAGAATCACCTTTTTTTTTTTTTTTTTTTTTTTTTAGGAAGGAATCCCTTTGAGAGTCTAACCAGAGGTAGTTTCTGCTGCCAAAAGCTGCCATACCCAGAAGAGGTGGTGCACATGAAGACTCACTGCTTGCACATTCTTTACAGTTCTGAAATGAGCATGGTCTTCATGGGATGGACAAAAGCCAAACCAACAAAACAGACCCTGGCATTTCTATGCAGTGCTGGGTTACTGAATATGTGCCAGCAGGACTCCAGCAGCCAGACCTATCCCATGGCATGCAATTTTTCAATTTCCTGCAGCCAGATCTCGTAGCAGGATTTCTCCTACTGCTGCAGTTGGCCTTGTGTCACTGATTCAACTTCATTAACCAGCCTCTGTGAAAATATAATCACCATCAGAAAACCTGTGCAAGGGAAAAGATGAGACACAAGAGCTGCACCTCTTACAGATAATTCCAGGGGGAAGGTAGGTGGCCTGAGACTCCCTGAAGCCAGATGTGCCCTGCCTACTCTTACTTAACTGTTGAAGTCAGTCTTTATATCCAGAATCACTGGGCATGGAGCACTCCATTACTTGCCTCAATGGACATTTTTTGGCGGCACCTTAAAAAAACAGATTCTCACTTTCTATGCCTGGCAGTCAGTCATGTTTGCAAAGTCCCTCTTTCCATCTGCTTTATTTCTGGCATGGGCACACCGATGATGGCCCAGGGGAGCGCTGAAAGAGCACATCACTGGGAAGCCCATTTGATGCTACAGCTCCAGCAGACAGGCCTGGCTCACCTCACAAATGCATGTTGGGACCAGCCAGAGAGACAAGGAAACACAGTCACCACTGCTTTCTTTACATTGCAGTTTGGTTGAACCTCCTGCTGAATCAACCATGAGAGCACACAGGTGCAATTTCAACATCCCACAGTGTATCAAACACCCAAGGCTTGATCCACTAATATCTCCTGTGATTGTGGCTCCACTAAGATAGACAGGGAGACTTAACCAGAAGCTACACTCACCTACTTGTCCTTAGCACGGGACACATTTGTCACAGGTTTCCCATTTCCTCTAAGAGACCTTCCAATACAAAGCTGCAGGTGATAGCTGTGCAAGGGGGTTTTTCTTGGCCTGATGCACAGAGATGCAGCTACATGGATAAATTCTGCTGAGCTATCTATGGAGAGTTTGGGACATAAGTCACAAACCAGTACCTTTTCCTCACTGATCAGAGAGGCATCATCTCCTCATGCACAGCTACATTTACTGAGATTTATGTGGATTTAACGCCACACATCAGGGAAAATCCAGTGGCAGCAATGAAGTACCAATGCAATCCCAATAACAGGAAAATACACTTCTTCCAACAGCAGAGTTACTGGCAGCAGCCGTCACAACAGGAAAACAGTAAACAGCATTAGGACTGTGACACCCACTGATCTGCACTAAACAGGTGCCTTTAATGGGTGTCATACTGCTGTCCTCTAATATTCCTCCAGCAGATTCCATGCCACATCTATCAGTAGCACTCCCAGCATGCCTTTATTTCCTCTCCTCAAGAAACATATGAATGATCTGTCCAACACTTCAACAATCCAGTTTAATTACCAGGACAGGTATCTGCACTTCCTTGCTGCTGGCTGCCAAGCCTGTGCACGTACACCTGGGTAGCAGGAATGAGATGCAGCCCTGCTCCAGCTAGTGTTTTTCTGTTCCACAGTGAGGATCTGCCAATCTGCATCCAGCTGTCACACTGAATTGCCCACCAGGTTTCCTGGCTGAACCTTGTCTGGAGAAGGCAGGGGGTGGCTCCAGTGATCTGGCAGCACAGTCCTCACAGTCTCAAACGCCACCTGTTAACAGTCCTGGAAGGGCTTCATGGTGGATAAAAGCCACTAAATTAAATGGCAGGAAGTAAGCCAGATAGGAAAAGGAAGAGACCCTAAAACACAGAGCATGAGGGACCAGAGAACGATAGGTCAGTCTCCAGAGCTTTACAGAAGTTGTGTGATGTGTCTGGTGCATTGATGCACACAGAAGGAGAAGTAATAATGTTCTTGCCTCCCATCATACCTCCAAGTGACAGGGGACAATGGCAACTCCATGCCTGTGTCCAAAGTGACAAGTCATTTCAACTTCTGGGCAAAGGAAGGGCAGACAGATCAGAGCCCTGGACAAAGGAATAAACCAGTCTACATGATCTCTGTCTGTACAGTGCAAAACCAAGAATAACACAGTATGATTGAAATCCTAGCCCTACTCTGTCAGGGAAGCAGTGACAACATATCATACCTCATCAGCCTGAACCCAGTCACTTTAGCATCACAGTGTAGAAGAGGGATTAAATTTCCTGAAGTCACTAAAACCAACTTTCTTAGGGTAACTGTTTGTAAAGTTTAGATGTTTTAGCCATTTTTAATCAAAATGGACTCTTAGAAATTTCCCTTTCCCAACAGGAAAGACAGCCTTTTTTTCCTGGTTTAGTGGATGGATACACCAACATGTGAAGAAGTGGAGGTACCTCCAAATAGCCTAATGTAAAAGGAAAAGTCACAAATCCTAAAAATGTGTCCTGCTGAAAGGAAACATACTGAAGACTGCAGTAATTATAACCTATGAGACAAGCACTGCCCACCTCCCACCCCCCATATTTGAAGAGGCCATAGTCCAGCCCTCCATCCTGGAGACTTCCACCCATTCCAAAGGGAGGTCTGCACTGGGTCTGACTGGCTCAGGCTCCCACCCCAGACATTCCCCCAGGTTGAAGATCCACTTACCTGCCTGGTTTGTGGTTACATTTACAGACACAAACTGCCGGGCTCCGGGGTTCTGGTCGGACACTCCGTTCACTGCCTCAATTTCAAAGGTATAGTTTGTATGAGCAAGCAGATCCACCATCATGACAGAGGTGTTTTTCAGGCCGGTTTGCTGGGGGAGGTACCTGACATGACCGCCACACGCCTCACACAGACCCGAGTGTGAGCTGCACTTCTTGCATGCAATATAATAAGACACATCTTTCCTTCCACCAGTATCAGCAGGGGGAATCCATTCCAGAAAGACACTAGTCTCGTTAACATTTGAGATGGCACTCCGAGGAGCAGAGGGGGGTCCTGGTTTGCAAAGTGAGAAAAACACATGGTAAAAACAGTATCATCAGTCATCCTGCTTGCTACTACTCTCTAGGCTGAAAAGAGATGTCCCCCTTGCTCATGGGGACCATTTGCAATAACACCTGAAGAACTGGGAAAACAGGGATTTGTTCTGAGCACCTTGCTCAAGAGATCTGTGTTGGGATGCAGTCACCTGAGTGGGAGGACAGGACACAGGGCTGGCTGAAACCCAAGAGGAGGAGCACTGCACCCTGGGGCATTGTCTCCGGTGCTCTCCTTGCTCTTCCTGCAAAGGGATTAGCAAGTCTTTGCCCTGTCCAAGTTCCTGTTGGCTTCACCAGGGGCAAGATTCCTCCTCCTTACCCCGCTGCCCCTTTACCACTAACCCCTAGGTCCTTAAAAAAAGACACACGCTGGAGTTTTCACACCACCCAGGTACTCAACTCAGATGCCAAATCTTTCCTCTGTATGCAGCCGCCTCTTCCCATCAGCCATTTGGCAGCAGTCAAACCAAAGCTTTGCTATCCAAATCACACTTAAGCGAGACACCTGATGCAGCCCAAAGCAGATGGTGATCTACACGGGCCACTGGAAGCATGGCTGTGTCCAGCCACTCCATGGCAACCCTCCTGGTCCTGCCAGGCTGGTTACCCACGCCACATTTGCTTACTTTGCCAAGCCTCCCTGCTCAGGATGCCAGCATGGCACTTGGCAAGGCTATCCAAGGAGGAGCAGCTGCTGCAGAGGTACCAGAGCACCTGCACAAAGTGGGCTGCTTCTCCTCATCCTGGTGGGAAAGGCCACAGCTGGGCAAGCAAAGCCCACCTGGAGGCACCTTCAAGACTTGCTTCCTTGCAGAAGGTTTTTGTTTTGAACAGGCTTGTGTTGCAATGAAGGGCAAGCTGCAGATACACCCTGAAGACAATGTGAAAGGACAAGCAGGAGTCTCATGCAAGATATCCTCATGTCAAGTACTCAAGGAATGCTAATGAATGAGGAAGAAAGAGGAAATTTATCAAAGCAAGCCAGGATGGATTTTAGTCACAGACCACCAGTAACTATACAGCAAGGGCTGGGATTTTTGCGAGGGAAGGCAACACAGCACCCTTCCCTACAGTTTGAATGAAGTTGTCAAAACCCATGAGCAGCTCCTTGAAAAGGGTCCAATGAGTAGCTTCACTAGCTAGACATCCATATGAATCCTAACAGGCTGACTTAGGCTGTCATCTTCTCATTTTGTTGTGATAACTAAACTCGATTCGTTATTTAAAACAGGCAGTATTGCAAAAATGAAATCACCTTAAAAACCAGAAGCATTCTCCTCCATTTCCTTTTTCTATTTCCCTCTCTGAGTATATAAAATTTGTAACACTGATAAACTGAAACACTGTAATGATTTCGACTCAAGCTGTTCTGATTCAATGAGAAACTCGCTGCCAGAGGAAATAAATAATCCTGATGTATTTTTTTTTCTTTTGTTTTTCAGAGGAAAAGCAGTTGAAGAAAAAAGCTAAGTTGGCTTAGGAAATGCCAGATCATCTTTGTTTTGTTTTGTGATCCCTTCAGATCCCTACAAATAGGGAGCAATCCACTCCCAAGCTGCACCCCAGGGATGCAGCACTATTGAGCTAACAACACCAACACAGAGCCCAAGACAGGACTATTTTCTGCAGCATCATACTTGTACTGATATAATGGAAACCATGGAATTCATCACTGGAGCTGTATGGAGTTATATGTGCTGTACTTGAGGATTTTTTGGTATGTTTTTTACTGGTTAAATTGCCCAATTTTTTCTTCCACTGGATGAATGCCCTTTCGCTGATGCCAGTACTCCAGGAAAAAATAGAGAACTCAGGCACAAGAAACACTTACTGGACAATGTGTCTTTAACAGGGGATAAATTATTACTTTTGTAAAGTCACCAGAGGTTTTTACTTGCTTTGTACAGAAAAGTCAGCTACTCTTCTTGAGGGCTTAAAAACATCAGCTTCAGTGGAAATGCTTTAAAACTGGCTTTTGTAACCTATAAAATTAGTGTTCTCCCAGGGCCTCAGAGAAAGATCTTTAGTAGAATCCTGAAGCTGTACCTGAATAAAACTTGGCTAAACCCCAGCTGGGAGAACAAAAAGGTGTTTTTACCTTCAGAATAGGAGGGGCCTAGATCTGCTAAGGTGGTTTAATTTCCAAACTCCTGTTTTCAAGGGCACAGATATTAGTCTACTCAGTTTAAAAAAGATCAATGTAATTTTAAAATTTGCTACTTTATACCCTTAGATTCACTCCTTTTGCGCCACAGTTTTCTGACAAGAGGCAAACGCTTTCTGAAAACAAAAATATTTCAAAACAAAAGTATTTTCTTGATGCACAGCAAACCTGTTGTTTACTGATGCACATATTTTAAAAATATAACGTAAGGGAGAAATTACTCTGAAGACAGAAATATATGTATGTAAACACTCAAAGTTAACTGTAAAGTTTTTGCAAGTAGACTATTACAGTAAATACAATAAAGTCTACGATTTTTCCCATGTGTCTTAATACTACAAATATTTCCCCAACATGCACTGAGCAACAATAAAGCTACTTGTAAGAGACACGAGGAGAAAAGGGTGGAACTGTTTTGGTTTTAAAGAGATATTGTGCAAGGAACTGAAGCTAGGATTACATAGTTAAGAAGAAACAAAATGCAATTACTTACTGGAAGATGCATAATAATATTAAAAGAATTCTCAAATATCCATCAGGACCAAATTTTTTTCTTTTTTGTCTGAGAGCACTAATTATCTCAGACTGCATCACAGCACAATCAGTTTCAAAATTACCAATCATTACTTATAAGACATACTTAAGAAACTGGAAAAATTGAACAAAAATGTATTCCTCCCGCTCCCTGTACTTAACTGAGCAAGTGACAGTGATACAGCAGCTAGTTTTCTTTAGTGATGCTGCTGCTGGTGGTGGTGGGGAGACTCATGCAGCTTGGAACTGAAAAACTCTCACTTTAAATTAAGAAAATGTTATTTTACAGCTATACTGAGTGGCAAGTTTGCAGGTGTAGACGTGAAAACAAACATTGATGTATTCTCTAAAATTAACTGCATTTCTTGTTGAAGGAATCCTATGAATATTATTAACTTCTGTGGCAATAAATAATAAAAATGTTAAAAAAAACCCCTTGCAATATTTTCCTACCAGTCATGAATCAAGTCTCTCTCACTTTTGTTTTAGCTCACGATGAGCAGTTGCCTTGCAGATATAACTGGACTGGTTTAGAACACCAGTGTTGCTACCTACTCTTTACTGCCCCTGCCAAAATCTTCTACCCCTGCTGCTGAGCTGCCACAGCACATGGAGCCCTCCTCATCACCTTCAGCACAAAGAGAGCAGTATTAGGACAAAATCCTAAGAAAAGATGCATGGGGAAGGTGAGGGTGACAGAAGCACATGGAGAAGGCTCAGATATTCCACCCTGCTTTTGGGGAGGTAGGTGTGAATGCCAGCAGAGGTGCTGCAATGTCCTCAGCTGTGGCTCTGGGGTTTGCAGTGGGAAGCAGAAGCTGAGCTGCACCTTGATGGGTATTAAACTTCTCATCTGCCCCAGAAGGACTCTTTACCCTGCCAAGCCATTTCCTAACACAGCTTCAGGCACCACGTCTGGGCTTTACACTAGCTTACAGTAAACTCTCAAAACAAAAGTAAAACCCACACTGAAAGAAAACCACCGAAACAGTAAACGCCAACAAACTCAGTCACCACCAATAAACAAGCACAAAATCCCCAAACAAACATAAAAAGAAAATCCCATGGCAGTTGCAGCATTGGAAATTACAGCCTTCCCCTAGAGGGTTTGAACTGCACTAGAAACCTGGGAGAGATAGGCTCTTGAACTTAACTTCTTTTTAACAGGAGTTTTTCACCTCACTTGCTTGTGCCTCTCCAAACCCTGCTGATGCTACTCAGGCCATAGGCATGCATAAACATCCTCCTCTGGGATGGCAGCTCCTTCCCTGGCTAAAGCACCAGCAGGACAGACTGCATGTGCACCTTTCCATTCTGGGAAGGGCAAAGAGCAGCACCACTGACGGTGGGCAGGAGGCACAGCAGACACCAGAGTCTGGCATAACTCTCTCTCAGTTGCTGGCTTTGGCTCTGTCTGCACAGAAAAGCCTACTTTGTGAGTGTTCCAGAGCTCAGTGTGTTTCCCAATACCATGCTGGACCACATTTATATGAGTTTTTTTAAGTCAGGCCAAGGGGTAAAATGAACATCAAGAAATGTTGCTATCAGATTTTTCATACTATAACCCACCCTGGCTATGCCTCCAAAAGACTCTGGCACACCTATTTAATAAACTGGGAAGTGCTTGCATGACTCACCCCCCCGACCTCTTTGATCTGACAGCACCAGTGACTCCAATGCTGCCTAAGGCTGCCTTCTCCTTTCCTGCAGCACAGCTTCCAACAGCCATGCTCCTTTGCCTGGTGAAAATCAAAGGCAGAGTTCAAGGGGCCCAATTCTGCTCCAAGTGCCTCCTGCAGGCAAGCAGAGAGCTGCCAAGGGCAGTTTCCTTTGAGAGAGGGTGTCTCCAACAGGAACAGACTTTTTCTTTCTCTTTTTGAAGTGGAAAGATGGGGAGATAGGAAGGACATCTGTATTTACTGGGAAAGGCACAAAAGCCACTACCATCTCTATATGATGCAAAGTACTTCCCTACAGTATGGAAGTCACCACTGCACCATTGTCTAGTGGCTCTGAGTATGTATGGAGTCATAAATCTACTTTTTCCTCCATTGCTTAAGTTTCTTGGCAGGCCCAACTGCTCCTGCACCAGTCATTCAACTCCATTTCAGAAATTTTCAATCACTTCTGCACCACAAAAGTTACATTTGGAGCGTCAGTCCCAGCGATAGTCCCAGCTCAGATCTGTGCTATACTCAGCAGGACTAGGTGGGGGCATGGAAATTTTGGCCTTAAGTATCTGAAACATAAACTGAACAAGGGACTTTCAAGGTACAGCTGACAGAACAGCTCATGGATGGCAGGAGAAGGGTAAAATTAGTGATTCTGATTACACCAGCTCCACTCTGGAGTCCCAGTAGCCCAGCGTGCCTGTTACACTGCCCACCCCCTACACCCAGGGGATAAGTTCTACATTTTGCAGAAGCAGTTTCCCTCACAGAGTTTTGAGAAGGATGGCCATCTCCAGGCAGATTGGAAAGACAGGGCTCTCCCAGCTTGTTTAGTGAAAATGAGCTACGGGATGACACCAAGCAGGGCCATGGAGATTCCATCCATGCCCGCTGCTGGCAGGGACTGCCCGCAGTTAATTCCGCGCATGTGTCCCGTGCTGGCACCCAAGCACACACCAACAGGGATGGCTGGTGCCATGCTAATGGCTGAGCCCACCCAGCAGTGCAGGGAGCAGACAGAGCATTTGCTCATTACAAAAACTCCTCCTGGCTTGGATGGCAGCTTTCAAAGCAAAAAGCACTGAGAAGCCTCTTCTCGTGTAACCCGAAGTACGGTGGACAATGACAGTGACATTACAAGTGTGTCTAGACTAGCTCAGACTCCAGTGCAGAGCCTGAAAAAGCACATTAGTTAGTATCATAATGTCTAGTCACAGTACAGGAACAGCTTGAAAGGATTAAAAACAACCCTATAAGCACATGCTTACTTGTACAGGCCATTGTAGGTGGGTCTGATTCCTTCCTAAAATAGTGTTCTTCACACAGGCAAGATGTGGATGCTTCATCAAGTGTGTAGCTGTGAGGGGGACATTTGCTGCAGGATGGACTGTGGGGTGAAGCTTTGAAGAACCCAGGTCTGCATACTGTAAAAGAAGAACCACAGGCTAAGCTCTCCCATCATAAAATCAGTCTCTTCACATTTCCTTTTAAAAAACCCCCATATCTTCAGCTATAAAACAGACAAATACTCACAAGCTATTTAGTTTGCATATTTTAAAACAGTCTATGCCACTAGCAGATAGCGCATACTTAAATATCTGCATGAAAAGAGAATGTGAATTTGTTGATTATTTCTTTCCCCTAGCATCTGCCATTGCTGGATATTTATTTTCCTTGTTGAATGCATTAGAGGTAACATCATCTGGGCTCTGCTTTAGAAAACATTACTGTGATTTTTTTTTCATTCAGTCTTAGCAAAACAGGTAAAATACATTTCATGGTTTTTTGTTTAAGATGTTCTACACTCAGAAATCAATGTCTCAGCAAACAAATAGCAACACAGTGGTGGAGGGGATCTCAAGATCGACATCTTTAAGACATTGTGATAAGGCTACTTCCCTAGGGTCCTTCCCCCTGCAAACCTGTGAGGAATTTTAAAGTGCTCCACATGACAGGCTGTTCTGGGTATAGTCTGAACCAGGCATGCTAACCATACAAGATATTTTTCCAGCTCCAATACATATGCATGACGAAGCACAAGGACTTGATCTGAGAGCTACTTTTTTTCTTACAAATCCACGGCTATGGGTAGCTTGGGATTTTTATTTTTTTTTAAGTAGTTTGAAATGAACACAGTAATATCTTGTTTCCATCATCCTGAAACAAGTGCTTTTTCACCTATGCAAAGCTCTCTGCGCTTCACCTGTGTGTGCACACTCTGCCAGAAGCAGTGATAGCCATAGTTTTGCAAGTGTTTTTTTAGGGAAAAACCCAGCTGGCTCTGTATCATACCATTATACACAGAATTACAAATGCACTGTTAGCAAAAGGAGGAAATGTTGATTTTCTGTTTGTCTCAAAAAACAGAGGCATAGGGACATGTTAAAGTAGCTGTAAAGTGCTGTTACCTTTCTTCCTTCTGAATTGCTTTAAAATATTTCTGCCCAGTATGATATTAATGATGCACAGATCTGCTAGCAGACTTGAAGAAGTTACCTGTAAATCCCAGAGCCTTTCCATCTGCATTCAAACTCTCCCAGTTGTAATTAGCTTGCAAAGGAAATGAGTGCACAGCGAAAGCATTAATATTATCCCATCAGGAATGTCCCAGACAATCACAGCATGTGCTAAAACTCAGCAAGTGATGAAAGAATTCATCTTCACCGTAGGTAAAGTAAAGGTTTTTACTAGTGCTCCCTTTCCTCTGATGGACCAACTAGGACAACTGCTTCTAAAGTTGGCTCTGCTTCCTGCAGTACCAGAGAAACTCCCTTGACATCTTCCCTTTTACGTCAGTAGTTTCTCCACCAAAGGTGAGACCCTTGCACATCAATTCCCAACTCCCAGAGCTGAACTGTAGGTCTTTGGTGATGAAGATCACTCATGCATCAAATGTGTGATTCAAGAGCATCCAACAGACCTCCCCCAGACCCACCTCCACAGCCTTGCCTGGACTATGCACCTCTCAGAGCAGGCACCACGCAGCCCTGAGCAGGTCCCAAGCTCAGCACAGGCTGCCAGGTCACCCCATGGATCTGCAGCCTCCCTGCCCTGCTGTATGGGGTGATCAGCTCCCTTCTGACCTCCCCAAACCAACACCCTCCCACCATATTCCACAGCTTCCTTTCTTCCCATAACACAGGCAGAGAACAACTGGTTGGACTGGAGGGATTTACAGGTTCTAAAATCCCGTTTTCCAAAATTGCTCATCATCCAACTAGTGTTCCATTCCTAGGCTGTGGTATCCATCTGCAGGATGCAGTTGTTCTGCTTGGTGCCCAGACGCCAGGAGCTGTGAACAGATCTAGGGCTGAATATGTGCTTGATGGCTTTCAGCAGACTTGCCACAAGCTGCCCTCGTGATTTATGGCACATCCCTCAGTTTCCAGCACACACTTAAATTCTTCTATTTACTTTACAGTCACCTTCAAATGCGGCCCTACCTACAGCAAGGATTGTTACAGAGTCTCTGGAGAGTCTTCTGGGAGAGCAGATCACCAAATGGTTCCTTTCTAGCGCACAATTTGTATTTCAAGGTCAAATCAAACACCCTTGCACACACAGACAGCAGAGGTGGGGAAATGAAAGCACTAAAATGTGCAACGTGTAATGACAGCAGTGCACATCTATTGTGTACACAATGTAATTAGCCCTCAAAAAAGGACTTGAATTTATCTCATTATGTTCTATCAAGACAGAAAATCATTATAGCACAAGAGTTTACTGTGCTTCTATTTTGTGCAAAGCAGCAAATGTAAAATAAGTCAGTTTTCCTTGACAGATTTGAAACGAGGTGTAGCTTGTTGATGATGGTACAATACGCACCTCGGCTCAAAGGGAATGTGTGGTTTTCATGAATAAATATGGAGCCAAGAGATGCACAAGGCAAATAACCCATGTCTTAATGAGAGATGTGAAATAGAACTGAACTAGACTAATTTTTGTATAAACTGCAGGCTCTCATGGGCCAGCTAAGTCCCATTTATATTCAAAAAGTATTAGGAGGAATGCTCAAGAGCATTATGCTATCCTGAAGATTTCCACATGAGTCCTCAAAACAAACAGGCAGCAGAGCAGCATCCTGTTGGACTCAGGTGAAATATTCCTGTGTCAGTTAGAAAGGAAGAATTCAGGGACAGGAGATGGGCTATGCAAAAAAGAGGAGTATAGAAAACCAAAATCAATGCAAGAAGTGCCACAGTGAATGGCGTTGGCTGAATCCACACACCTGACGCAGATGCTCTGGGGAGGACAGGGGGATTTGCAGGGCTCTCCAGCACAGTCTTCCAGGCTCTCATGACCAGCAGCTCCATGGAAGCCACACTTGCACTACCAGGCTCAAGAACAGAAGCAGCTGTAGCTGCATGGGTGTCTCAGGCACAACTTGTATCTCCTACAGCACTTCCCTCTGTATCCTTTCCTGGGTTTGCTTTGTACACAACACAGAGGAGAGGACAGCCTGTGAGATGGTTCCAGCAGCAATTGTTTAACAGACAGAGATGCTGTGATGGAAGGGACCCTGCTTAGATGGAAGCTGACCCAGGGGCACCCTACACCTCCACACTGCAGAGCAAGTATCAGAGCAGGTGGATGAGCACAGTCTTTGCTGGGCTGAACAGCCAAAAGCAAGCAGCAGCTGGTACCCTGCCCATGTTCTGACACTGGTGGCAATGTCTCAGACATTTTGCAAATTTGTTTCAGAGCAGAACAGGGCCAAAACCAACTTACCTTGCATGTACCTTGGGTTTTGGTCTCTTATCTTACCATTCATCTTCTGACAGTCAATCTTATTATCTCTTCATGAAGTATACATGGCTTTATTTAAAATTACATGGGTGTCTGGTGTTTAATTCCTAATTAAATCTTATTTTAGTCTTCTTATATTTTTATCTTAGTATTTCCAATTCACCAGTCATTGAAAGGATACACAGAACTAGCACAGTATAGTCATACAGATAATGGTGCTATCTATCTTTTAAAGGGGATAGGAAAGCAGAAGAAATAAAATGAGCTTAAGGCTCCCCATAATCTGCTGCAAGCCAGCTGAAAAGAAATGAAATCAAGTTTGAAGCTGTTGATGAGATCTGCTTCTTTCTTCTTAATATTAAAACTCTTTAACTGATTAACAGCCAGTGATGTGTGAAAATAGTCTTTAAATTAAATCGGTTGCTAGAAAAAAAAATATTATTTTTAGAGACAGCAAATACGCCATAAACAACCTGCTAGTGTTAGGTACAAGTGGGATGTGTTTCTGTTAGTAGCACATCCATTATTAGCAAATCAATTTCACTCTTTTTATTTTTAATAGCAACCACAAAATGTGGCACGCACAGAGCATTAACATCTGTGCAGCCTCTTGCTGCACTCTTTAAAGGGGCCAGAGAGAGATGGCCGTGGTGAAGGATGGCAGCAAGAGCATCTTGGGATTGCAATGGCATGGGCTGATCCCTTAAACCAACAGCAATTGGATTAGAAACTGTCTTTGAACCTTGCAGAGCAGAGCCCACAAGAGCCATGCTGAAGGACTCTGGCTTCTGGAAGGAATGTGGGTGGATGGAGGTAGAACCACTGGTCCTCTTACAATGAAAACTGGCCTCTGCCAACAACATGCTGAATGTGCTATACCAGTACTAGAGACAGTGAGTACTGGTGAGGAGACAAAGCAAAAAGAGGGGAGAACTAACCAGTAACACCACCCAGCTGGGACTACTTGCCAGATTATTTTCTGCAAGCCTTAACATCCAGTGATTTGCAGCTGCATCCCTGTAAGCATCCCTTCCCTGAGCTTTGGCTGAAGACTGCAGCCAACAGGCAGGGCTGCTCTCCTCTCCAGCTCCCCATGCCTCCGCTGCACACTGACCCAAGGCAACATATGCTGGAAGCAAGGACCACATCCAAGGCTTTCCATACTCACATGACCATGTCAGCAAAACCACCCAAATATCACTGAATTATTCAGGCTGGAAAATACCTCCAAGATCACTGAGTCCAACCAGTGACTAAACACCACCATGTCAACTAAACCACAGCACCAAGTGCATATCCAGTCATTTCTTGAACGCTCCTAGGGATGGTGACACCACCACTTCCCTGGGAAGCCTGTTTTAATGCTTGAAAACCCTTCCAGTGAAGAAATTCTTCCTGATGTCCAACCGAATCTTGCCTGGTGCAGCTTGAAGCCATTTCCTCCATCCTGTCACCAGTTGCCAGTCAGATGTTTTCCTTCCTAAAGTACGTCCAGCCTTTCTGGACCCTTTTTTTATTAAGGACTGTATCTGAACCAGTGTTCTGAACAGGCCAAAGTCTGCCCTTTGGAAGTCCAAGGCAGGTTTTGTAGACCCCTTTCCTTACCTCACCAAGAATTGAACACTTTATAATTCCTTGGTCACAATGCCCAAGGTGGCCTTCGACCCCCACATCTCCCACCAGCCCTACTCTCTTCATAAGCAGCAGGTCTAACAGGACACTGCCCCTGGTAGGCTCACTCACCAGGTGTGTCAGGAAGTCAATATTCCACACACTCCAGGAACCTCCTAGGCAGCCTCCTCGCCACTGTGCTGAGTTTCTAGCAGACATCCAGGAAGTTGAAGTGTCCCATAAGAACAAGGGATAATGTGAAACACCAGCCAGCTGCTTGTAGGATACTCTATCAGTCTCTTTATCCTATAATTAGTATTAGTGTGAATTCCAGTTTTGTCCCTGTAGAGAGAGAAGCTAGGAAACATGACCCTATAAGCCTTGAAACCCCAGGAGATATAAATAAGGTCCAACTTATTACTCTTTCACACTCTTGTGATGCTGGGAGGATAAGCTCACAGTACTCAAGTGCTTAGGATCAGTAAAGTGACCTTTCATATGTCCCAGAACATAAAACTCAAACAGGAATTACACTGTCTCCCTTGCAGAGCACCAAATTAGTCTCCACAGTAATCAGAAACCACAAGTGTAACTCACAAGGTAGTGCAACTAATCCATAAATAAAGCTAAAGGACTAAATCTAACAAAAATTAATGAGAATAAGAATGCCTACCCTAGATGGAGCACAGGTTATTTGGTTGAGGTTTCCTCCCCAGCCTGGAAAGACCCCTGGCTTCTCCTTCACACCTTCAGTCCCATTTACCTTTCCAGACTTCCAACTTCTTCAGACAGGGACACATAGCTCAAATTGTCACAGCTTTTAAAAGTAAGCACGGTGTAAAACTCTCTGCCCCATGGACAGACCCACAGTCCACAATGAGACAGCTCTCAGCTGAAACACGAGCAGGATATGGAGGGATGTGCATGTATATGTGTGTGTGTTTTCAGCTCTGTAGCTCATCAGCTCTGCTTTCATTAGCACATTGCTCCAGTGCAGGGAATATGCCCTGAGAGTTGAAGGATCTGAGCAAAAACAAGCTACAAATAAATCAACCCCTGTTCTCTGGAGCTGCCATGCCTTGAAGTGTTTGCACTGAGAGGAGGGTGCTGCTGCCTCTTAGATGTGTCCAAAACCTATAAAAGGGTTTAGCAAGGTACAGCCTTTACAATGTGGAATCAATTAAAATGCTGAGAGGCTCCAAGCCTCAGCTTGTGCTCCTGACACGCTCTTTTACTTACAAGAAAAAACAAAACAGAAAACCACAACGGACTGTCTTCGTGTCTCCCAACAAGCACAAACATATGAATGCCAAGCTCTTCTAAAAAGTGTTTCAAGAACTACAGCAACCCACCACAGAGCATCCTTCTGCAGAATTTACAAGCAGGCTCCCAAGAGCTAATCCAGCCCTCCCTATAAGCTTTCCTGAACGGCACACTGACACTGAAATTGCTGCCAAAGCTACAAAGCTACAGAAAAATGTGTAAAATGCCCCGATTATATCTCTTTTAGGCTTGGTCTCTTCTATCTGCAATAGTGCAATGCTGCTTCCTGTAGCATGCCTTGGGGATTTGAAGGGAATTAAATAAATACCCACTAGTAAAACATTGTAATTTGAAGCTGCCGGTTCACTTCAATCCAGCAGACTTGCCAGCATCTTTCAGGAAGCCCAGCACCCAATGCTGCAGTCCAAGAGCTGCGAACGGTCCTTTTAAATGATGTCCTGGAGCTTGCTGGACAAGTGAGGCATCTACAGCCTCTGCACTGTGAAAAAAAATAGACTCAGCCTCTAGCTTGAATCTCAACCAATTCATGCATCTCAAATGGGAAATATTCTTTAAAGCTTTTTTTCTTTTGTTCTAAGAAAACATTGTCTTTTGATGCTGTCCTGCCCAACCCCACACTAACTCAGGCTGAATTATTTCCACTCTGCATTGAAATCAGCTCTAGCTCTGAATACAAAAACAACCTTAAAAACTGGAATATAAATAAGTTAGTGCTTTCAGTTCCTTCCTCTGAAATACCACTTTTTTCTATCACGTGGCTCGCTAAGTTGTCACACAATAATTTATGACATAACCGTAGTCGCTAGAAAACTAAGAATTAACTGCCACTAATGACATTAATGTCTTTTCTCTAAATGGTATAAAACTTTATCACATGGCATTGCTCTGAAAAATTCATCAAATTCCCAAGTAATTCAAGACATAAAAGTACCTAGAACACAACACATTTGAAAACGCTCATGCCTACATTAGTATCTTAATGGGCTATATTTCTGCACATTCTGACTTTGCTCTGAAGAAGATTTTAAAGCAATCAATGAGGCAAAACCTGAGTCAAGCCTAAACTCTCAGCAGCATGATGGAGGAGCAGGGAAAGAGATTTATACTGGCATATATGCAAACCCACACTATCATTTGGGTTGATTTCACAGAAGGAAAGCAAGCTATGGAAAATAAATGGTCTTAGGGGAAACAGAAGATTTTTCAAAAGCGTTTAGCACTGCAAAGGCTTGCTCCCTGTGCCAACTGCAGGGCTAGGCAGCTGTGCTTTGGTTTTGTGAGGTCTTCCTTTTTGCCAAACTTACCTCTCCAAAAAAAAAAAAACCTGAGAGAAACTGCTACATTTCTAGAGAAAGCAATTAAGGTGAAGTGTCATTTCCTAGCAAAACCAACATTTCTGTGACCAGCAGCTGCATGCTTTTGCAAGCATGTACAAGGGCTCCTTCAGCTCTCAGCACAGACAGCACCTGCAGTCTTCCTTGCTCTCTGGCTACAAGGGACAGATCCAGGTTGATCTCACTGAACCCCAACTATCTGGCTTATAATAAAAAAAGGAAGTCCACATCCTGTCGCTGCAGCTTTTCTGCCTATCATATTTATAAATTATGTATCTTCACAAATCTCTAGGTCCACAAAAATCTGTGTATCTTCAGTTTGTTCTCTGGGGTGTGGGACAAAGATACACTTAAATTACTCCTAAATTACTGTCTCAGTTTTTTTAATGAAGACAAACTGAAATCATTTTACTCCCTTAAACAGAGGAAGCCATGATTTACAATGCTGCACCTAAAGGAAAAATACAATTTAAGACACAGAAGGCAGCACAGACACATTTGTTTCCTCACGCTCATAAACATAACTTAAGATGCCCGACTCCACACATAATCCAAGAGGCACAGGAGTCTATTTTGGGGGTCTGTGCACACAAAGACACACACACACCCGGGTTATCCTTTGTTATGCGAATGGCGACTTAAACATTCAAGCTGCAGTGTCGTGCTAAGCGAGGGGAGGATTGATGGACAGGGCACAGAACTCCCTCGAGTTCCACAGCAGCATTGACTGAATAGCAATAACAAGCATCGTCCCTAAAGGCAGCTGGGGGGACAGGATCAAACTTGAAAATGATGCAGCTGAAACCCCCGTGTCCATCTGTACACACCTATTACACACAGTAATGCAAAGATCAGTTGGCAAAATCTCCTGGAAAATAGGGCTCTTCAAAGAGCCCTGTGTTTGCTGGCACAATACTACAATGGAAGGGTTTTAGTCTTACGGTTCAGTCTGCCATAAGGATCTGGAGCACAACCGGCAAAGAAAGAAACATTCTTTAATTATGCTGTGGTTTGGACAACTGCAAGCCACTGTGGTTAAGAAATATGATGATTGGGAGGATTTATTTTGGTGATTTATGCCATGTGTGTTTACTCTACCAACATTTTAAGGTTTTAGCCTGAACTAATAAACTGTACATATGCAGACAGTAAAGAGAATTAAAAATTCTTATAATGTTTCTCTCCAATTGGCTCCACCTTGCTTAACTTTGTTTGTCTGAACAAGATTTCTTGCTGGTATAAAACCAGCCTTTCCTCTGCTGACTATTTGGTCCAAAATAGGCAGCATCCCACTAATCTACAGTGATGCTAACACCTACTCAAAAGGATCCTTTCAAAGCTGGCGTCAAATGTTTAAGGGCTTGTTTGCTTCTAGCTTTATGATCATCTGTCTCAGGAGGTAAATTCGGCAGGATTGGCTGTAGACAATTTGGTTTAAAATTGTTCCTCTGTAATTTATGGCTGAACATATGTCACTCCAGACACATCTATTCAGATTCCATCAGAGGGCGACGGAGATGGATCTTTTATAGTCCTGACCAAAAAAAAGATAGGAAGGATTTATCCAGAGTTGACAGAGCTAAGTGTGCTAAATGGGTTTATGCACAGAACAATGACTTTGGGGAAGTGATGTTTCTTGGTGTGTGGGTTTTGTTGGGGCATTTTGTTGTCACTGCAAATTTAAGGTGCAGGTGATGATGCTAGCCAATTTTGCCGTGGGCAGGCAGCTGAGAGGGGCACAGAAAGAAACATGGACATATCTCTTGGAGAACACCTCCCTTCAGTCATGTTTCCTTCCACAGAAGCTCATGGGCTTTTGCACTGGAGCACGCTGATTGGAGTTACAAAAGGAGGTCTCACTGAGGTAAATTCTGCCCTGATGTGCATACCACAAGATGTTTTGGCTTGTTAGAAAGCCACAAATCAAGGAATGTGTGCAAGGAAGACATGGCAAATATTAATACCTTGAGAAATTTAACCAGGAGAGCTGAGCAAGCTCTAAACACACAACCAAGTGCAGAAACATCAGTTATCCTGTCACATGCCGATAGAATGCTTCATCATTTCAGTTTAATTAACCAGACTGACTGGTTAATTAGAACCAGACTTAAAAATACTGAGATTATTTGTTAAGTTGATTAAACTACCCCTTTGGGTCAGATGAACACTGCAACACTTTACAGCTCATCTGCCTTGCCAAGTAACTTCACCAAACAGCTCCTCTTTATCATCAAGTTCACCAAAGGGCAACCTGAGGCATTGCTGACTCTTCCCATGCCAGCCAGACAATACTGGGAGCTTTTCTTCTGTGCTGCAATCCATCAGAGAATTTATTTCAGTACCATTCTCCTGTTTCTGGAGGAAAACTTGCTGCATATAAAACATGCTCAAACACAAGATAAAACAATGTAACTTGATACTTTAAACCCTCTGGTTTTGAAGCCAATCTCAATACTATTTGGGCAGGAAGCCTAATAGCTTTTGGATGCTGGAGTCGGGTCATCCTTGCCATGAACTGGCTATAACTGCCATGACTCCAACCCAGTCAGAAAAAACCCAAAAGCCCAGAGGGGGAAAAAAATGCAGTTATATCCCAAGATGATGTTTTATCAGACATATAAACATTACTTTCCATGTAACATAAACATTACTTTGCATACAAATAGTACTTTCCTAAGACAAAAGCGTCAACTGGGAGGAGACATCCTGCTAACAGCCCTGGCCATTGCCTCTTCTCAAAGGCTTTGCCCCAAAAATGGCTGTTTGATATTTGCAACTGTTCCAGAAATTCACATATGAAGCAAAAAGTAAGGCAAAGCAAACACTGCCTTCCCTCTTGCTACATGAATCCTTACCATGATGTCCTCCCTGCCAAATCCATTTCCCCATCCTGTAAAGCACTAGCCTGAAGCACACTTTGCAGCGGCAATGCTGGCATTCTCACAGGCTTTTTATTTAAGGTTGTGAGCTGCCAAAGCTTGATTTATGGAGATTTAATTCTCAAACTATTATAAAAGAATACTGTTGCTCACATGTAGCTCACATGGCTCTCCAGCTATATCTAAAGAAATAAGCAATGCCTTTATGAGCTTGTTTGCCCTGGAAACACAGCACTGCATTCATTTGTAATTTTTGCTGCATCTCTGCATCCTTGCATTGCATCAACTTGAACAATCTTTCTAAGGCAGCTTGGGAAAAAAAAAAACCCAAACCAAACCTTCTGCTTTAGAGAAACCATTAATGTTGGATTTCTTCAAGGGAAGACTGGAAGACACCAAGAGGGGAGAAAAGGGAGCAGTTGGCAAGGGCACAAGGGAACTGCGCTCTTGGTTTGGTGGATCTATGTCTTGCAAGAAAAAAGATTGCAACCTGCTGGTCTTATGTCTCATACACCACCACCCTCAACAGCCTGGCACTCCTCATTGCCAGCTCCAGCTCCACACCTTGTTTCCAAAGCCTTGTCAAGGGCTGTGGCACGTGTCCTGTGATCCCCAGCAGGAAAGGGTGGCACAGGAAGGTGCTGCCTGTCCTCTCAGCAGCCCTGAAATGTAGAGACTGCAGGAGAACATGAAGAATCAGTCTTGTCATGAGGAAGAGAAGGCCCAAAAAAACCCAAGAGGGAAAAAGAGGTTACTAGCCTTTTTGAGAAAAAAGCCTGAAAAAGAGAAAACCACCAGCAAAGCCAGCAGAAGGCAAATGCAAAACATCGAGTATTAGTTATTTTATTTGAAGAGGAACACTCTGCACTGAAAGACCAAATAGAAGTTTCTGGACTCAAGTATTGACTGGTAATATTCTCTACCCAGTCATCTCTTGGCCTCTCCAATATCTAGCATCCATTTCTTATGGATGCACTTTTGGATGTTGGTTTCTTTTCAGATGCACTAGAGAGCTGCCAGAAACTTCTGTGGCTCTGACACTTAGCCCAAATACCATCTACAATTTATTTTTTTTCAAATTTGTGCAAGTGGTAAAAATACAAGGTTCATTATTCCACACAGAAATTCTCTCATCATCCAGCCAAATTTAAAAATAAATAGTTGCAATTAAATGTGTCGCTACATTATTTATGTAGATGCATTCAATTTGCAGAAAGCTGCTATAAAAATACTCCCCTTCAATCCACGGGAAATTTATTGCACTTTTATTGTATATTTTCTTCTCCCTGCTTAAATGTATGCTGCTCCTTGCCTTTTTTTCACCCGTGTTACTTAACACATTATTTTCCTGCCACTGTTTCTCCTACATTTGTCTTGAAAGAATGAGGGATGTAATCTAAATCCAAATGTTTCTTGATTATTTGTGAACAAGGCTGCTAAATGATTACTAGACAGATAATTCCAGTATTTCCCTTGAAATCAAGCACCACTCCTTGTCTCTGCATTTGGCTCTTACAGCTGTTGGGTAAATGATATGCACAAGGCTGCCCAAGGCTTCTGCGTGCATATTAATTCTGTCAGAAACTCCAGACACTAAAGAATTGCTAATTTAACAACAGACTGTGAAATTATTTTTTCTTTCTTTATTAATTGCTGTGCTATTTGAAAGTGACTTCACTGCCCCGACTGTATCTGGCGTGAAGAACAGGGGGAATTTCATCCTGCGAGGAAATAACTGAAAGCTGTCTCCCCAGCAGTCCCTATACTCATAACCAAATATAAATATGTGAAACAACAGCTAATAAAACCAGGCTAACTTGCTGCAGGTGTTCCTCTGTCAATTTAGCCAGGTGATATTAGTAAAATCTGACAGGGAAGCACAGTGATATATTTCATTTGTGCCTTGACATTTTGATTCTGTTTGTTAGAGTGTATGTGCAGGGATGTGGCTTTTTCTCCAAGACCTCTATAGCTGTCAGTCTGTACAAACAGGATTTGACAAGATGTCCATTTAGCAGGATGGGAGGGCAAAGGAAAAAGAAAAAAAGAGATGGAGAAACCAGGTATCTGGGTGAACCTGCACTGCAGTGCAAAAATGGATGCTTTTCACATACAGAGCAACAAAAAAAAAAAAAAGAGCAGCTTGATATGCAGGATCTGAGACAGTTTGCATCCTTTAATCAATAGCTCCTTCGAGAAAGGTGGCCAAGAATAACATAAATAGATGGCAGAAGAAAAAGAAGGCAAAAGGCGAGAGCTGGAGAAGGCACAGGATCACTGAACACTCATCCACAGAAGGTTTTTTGGTGAGTCTTGATTATTTTTTAAAAAGAGAGATAAAAAAAAGGATGCTTTCATTTCCTCGAGAGAAATTAGATTTAAGAATAAATCTAAACAGGAAGTTTTGCTTTCCAAGGCTGCCTTTTTCCAGCCTGAGGAAAGAAGCAGAAGGTGATGAAGCTGTCTCTTCCAGGGATAATGTAGGAATTTAGAAGCCTTCAGCTTGTTTCTTCCTGCAAAGAAATTTGGACCAGAAGCAAGCAAATGATTTACAATGAAACAGAGTACAAAATAGCCACAAAGATGAAACAACAGAAAAT
The DNA here is from genome assembly GCF_051311805.1 of Agelaius phoeniceus. Lineage (NCBI taxonomy): Eukaryota > Metazoa > Chordata > Aves > Passeriformes > Icteridae > Agelaius > Agelaius phoeniceus. Next base: position 25,197,834 of record NC_135268.1, read on the forward strand.
GAATGCAGCATTAAACAAGACAGTACCCAGAGTTTAGAGATTTATGGTTACTGGCTGTTGTATAAAGATAAGAAAGGGAGTTTGATAGTCTGGGTGATTCCTGCATCTCTGCAAGCATGGTTTAAAAGAAACACTGAATACACAAACCTAGTGTTAAAATTCAGAAATAAAAGTATTAATTTGTGGGGTTGTAACCATACCTTACCTTTCAAAATGTACCTCTACCCAGCATCAGCCACAGCAGTGCTGCCTACAGGCTGCACAACCAGGCAAGGGCTTGCCTCTTCCTCCTCCAGAATGCATGGCAGCTGCTCCTGCCACATCTACACCAGGCTGCAGAGAGGCATCTTCCTCCTGCCCACTCCTCTCAAGGCCATGCAGCTGAATACAGTTTCCATGGCCCAGCACACATGAGAGATCAGAGAACAAGTCCAGCACCCAGCCCCTGCCCAGCTCACACAGGACCAGCTGGGTGCTGTCTGATGCACAGGAGATCTGGGCATCCCATGGCTATGGGAGGGCACATACCATACCACCACAAACACATCAACCTACAGCTCAGCCTGGGAGCAGGACCAAACCACAACACCCACAGCAGGGCCAGACTCCTCCAAAGCCACCAAACCTGATCCCAGACACCAGGCATGTCTGCAAATGACCTGCCATCCCCCCACAAAGGGAAGGCTTGAAATAAGTTTGTGTCAAAAAAACCCCATGACAGACATCCCTGAGTAGTTTTGCACCTTCACAGCACTCCTGTGTATCACCTCTGGCATGAAGTCATGAAAGGAGATCTCAGTTGAGCACAGCCAGTCGTGTCCTCCTTACCTTGCTGCTCCACCAAGGTAGAAAATATGTATTACCGAAGCCTTAAAGTGCTTACAATTATTGCTGCAAACCCAGTAATCTCCACTGATGTAGGTAAATTGCTGATCTCTCTATCACTGTTACTTACAATGCAAAAAAAAACCTTGGGTTTTCTCTGCAGCTTAATAAAACCTGCGGGGAATTGGGCAAGGCTTTCATTCCTTATAGCCAGCCTTTAATGTAGAAGTCTAGATTTCCTGGAGGGGAGCTGAATAGTTTAGGATAATTAGTGATTTACATATAGAGCTGTCAACAAAGATACATGGTATTAAGTTACCATGATGAAGGGTTCCACCTTCTCAGTTGCTACATTGGATTTGATTTTATTTAAAAATTCTGTATTTTAATTCTGCTCACATTCTGCAATCGCTAGTAAAGTGGCCTGAAGCGGACAGCAAGAGGAGAGCACTAAATCGAAGGCTTAAATCACTTCTTCCTCAGTTCCCCCTGGCAGATTTAAAGAGCAACCTGGCACTAATGCTTTCAAATAATATACTGCTGGACCTGACACAGCAGAGAAACTCTGCTTCAAATCACACAATGGTCCAGATGACCATGCAATTACAATTAACCTCCTGCCCGCTGTGCCTAATGACAAATGATCATGTGAATGATAGACTCAGGAAAGGACCCAGGTATCAAAAAAATTATTTCTGATTCTTACATATTTAAAAAGCCATTTTCAGTTAGGAAAAAGCCAAGGGACACTAATTTTAGTTTTGCATCCAAAAGAAATGAATAACCCTTGATAATACACATGCAGGCATAAGCACAGGCTGTCAGCCTTCTAGCAGCAAGAGGGATGCATGGAAGTCTCCTTCTGCCAGAGCCCTGTAATCGGAAAAGTACCAATATCTCCACTGCTATAAATCTCAGCCCAGAACTGAGAGCATGAATTTTGTCCATGTTGGATAAAAAAAGGTAATATAACCTCAAAATAGCATGCAATATTTTTTGGCACACTTGCTGGGCCCATGGGGTTCGCATTACAAGGTCAATAAGTAGGGAGTTATCCTGTGTTGTTCCGCCAGGTTTTGTGCTTCTCCTGCTTTATGTCCCTCATCTCATACTTACCTCGAGACCTCTCTTTACCAGGGAGCAGCCTCCTCCCTGTGGTCACACAGCATCTTCAGAAGAAAGCAGAGATATTTTCCAATCTGCTCCCTCTGCAGAAGAGGGAAGCACAAAGATCACACCATCCTGGGAAGTGCTGGGGGGACCTGTTTCCTTTCCTGTACTCTGCTCTAATGGGGTAAGAGTTTATTTGCCCCAGTTGTGCTCCTGATCAGATGATTTGTCAGCAGAGCACCTGGAGTGATCACTCCCTCAATTGTTTCAGAGAAGCAAACTGATTATTTTAAATAATTTTTTAAGGTTCTTGAGAAGACACTCATTCTAATTACTGTCCAGACCTGACAGGGCAGGAGAAACCTCCAGCTCAGGAGCAGCAGGGTGTGTGTGTGTGTATATGTATTTTTACACTTATATGTATAGGACATGCTTATGCAAATTCTATCTCCCATTCTTCCTAAATCTGGCATTTTCCACATCTCCCAAGAATAGCCAGAAGCAATATGGATATGACCACTCACCATTTGAAAGCATCAAATCACTTGCAGGCACTGCCAAGACCTCTCCTGAAGGCAGAGCAAGCCTTAGGTCCTCCTTGCTCCCGAGTCAAAGGCTGGAGCACCACCAGACACCCACGGGCCATGCCCCCAGCCAAGATAAATGGGCAGCACCAAGCTTGGGCAGGCCCCTCCTGCAGAGCCTGTTGTGGCAAGTATTTATGAAGTTGTATGCTGAGCTGTTTTATAGCAGCTAATCACAGGCATAACACAATTAGGAGATAAGCCTTGTAATGCAGAACATTATGTATAAGGGTTTCTACATATATTTATAGCACCTGTTTCAGCATGCCTTCAGACAGAATCTTCTCATGTAAAAGAAATATACTGTACTCTGGCAATTTATTCTGATACTTGATTAGGGAAACATTGCTTCATGAATTCTAAGCCATGACATTTCCACTAATCTTTCCATTTCAACAGCACAGAAAGGAATGTCTTTCATATCTCCATGCTTATCATTTTCAAGCTGAGTATATTATCTGCTCGTCTCTGGATTTACTTGATAGCTCTTAAAAAAACTAAAACAGACCACCACAGTCTGTGAAACTCATGTGTGGCTTACTTGGAGAGCTGTTTGTAAATCCAAAGATGAACAAATGTAGAAACTAGCTCTCATCTTTATTCTAAACTATGTCAAATAAATAAAAAATCCAGATTGCTATCTGTTATTTCCCTTCAATGAGACTGCTGCTTGAAAGGTTACAAATGATGATGTTTTTGCTTTTGCAAAAGGCCACATATTAAACTTCTCCTATTGCCTTGCAGGGATCAAATAGAGTCTGTTTGTCGTCATGATTTCCTAACCTTGCTCTTCTGCCACGCCCCCCAATGCAACAGCTGCCCCTGCCCTGCACACCAGTCTGCCCCTGAGAGACCTTACCCTGCCATCCTTGCAGCACCCTCCTTCTGATCCCCAGCCCCACAGGCATCTGAACACCTAAAGAAATAGTCAGGAGCTCCTCAGCTGGAGTTTCCAAGTTACAGATTTAATTTTGTGTTGCTTGTTAGGTCCCTCAGTAGTGTGAGCTGTTCCTGTGTGCCTCAATACCTTGTTCCCTCACAGTTTTACCTGGGACTGCTCTCTAACCATGGAGCACCATATGGACCTGTAACCTAGAACACAACCCATCAGCTCGTGAGGGGATAAAACTCAACCTGGAGATGTGTCCTGGGAGTGCACCGCTGCTCACAGTGCCTGCTCCAGGTTCTTCAAAGGGGCCAAGCTACAGCCAGCACAAATCAGGGGCCTTCAAAGACTTACAGCACTCTGCTTCAGCCTATGAATCCGTTCCCAAGGCATCATCCCACCTGCTAATGTAGAAAGAGCCTCTGCTATCATTAACTACAACAATAGTGCCTTTTGTTCTGCCATAATACACACCTATAGCAGCCTTTATTATATATTCAGACTCAACCTGTCTTTGGAATTTGCTTTCCCAATAGCTGTCATGCTCCAACACTTGTCAGTTGACTCAGATAACAAAATATTACTCTGATATTCACAGCACAACTTGGAAATTCCCTACACAAACTACAGGGAATTCTGCCAGTTCTGAGATAAATTAACTGCTTATCAAAGGCAAAACTGACAAGCGTTGTTGGTTTGATTTTTTTTTTTTTCATGAATCCATGGTTTATTACTTCCCAGCCCCGTACGTAGCTTTTTCATGATGCATGCATGAAGACATTTCGATATATCACCTTGGATTATTAACAACACAATTACAACCACTTAATGTGTTTAAGGGAACAGTCCCAGCTTAATTTCCGGTAGGAACATGCTCTGCTAGCAAGGCAAAACCCATCAGCTTGTGCTCAAACCTTCCTTTAGCTGCTTAGCCAGAAACTTCCCTGCTCACCAGCACCAGGATGAGAGCTCAGTCCCTGATCCCAGCTCCTCAGGGCAAAGCCCACAGGGCTTCTTTCAGGGTTTGACTGCAGCTCTTCCTTTTCTCACACCAGGATCAATACCACCACAGCTCCTCTTGATGTTATGCTAAACTATGGCAGAGTATCCTTATTTTTCCTCATGAAATCAGCCTTCTGGGTCACATTTTGGAGGTTATCTTCTAAAAAGCCCCAAACTGAGCCTGGCAGCAATTAGTCCCAAGCCCCAGAGTTTTCTCAGGACTTAAATGCCAAAGCATTTTGGCTTTCCATGCCCCAGGACAAGAAACTGACTCCAGAGACCTCGTGGGCACAAGGATGCCAAGTCCTCTTGGCATGAAGGACGTAAGAAAGCTACCAGCAGGTTACCAAAATCAACCCTACACATACAGCAGCCCAGGCTTGTGCTCAGCAGCCTGCCTACAGAGAAGCTGGCATCCCACCTCTAAATAACCCATTCCTCTCTATCACACACAGTCCATTATCCTTCCATCCAATTTCCAAACCTCTCCTTCTGGGGTGCGTGTGGGGAAAAGTATAATGTTTCCAACATGGAACAAAAGGGTGGGCATATTTCAGTGCCAGAGCAGAATTGATACTGCCCACACAACCTGGGGTTTGGAAATAATGTATTTATAGAAGTACATTAAGACCAATTTAGAAAAGGTTGATTAGATAAAGTAATGCTCATTCAGGCAAGCCTAAACAATTTTCTTATTTCATTGAATCAGCAATAATGTACTCCTACAAATGCAATAAATATATATCTAATCACCTCCTCCTTCAGTGACTTCTCCCCTTGCTCCTTTCGGTTGGCAGCATTTGGTTTGGGTTGTTTTCAGAAAGGGAAAAAACCCCAGTAACTCATTTATAAAACCTTCCCTTCCTGGTAATTTTATTTTATCTCTGTAGCATAAGGCAATCTAGCAGAAGCAAACATTGTTTACTTGTTAATACCAAGCCAGAACTCTTAAAGAGAGTCGATGAGACCACAGAGGAAAACTATTGTTTTCTTTGTTATTCTGCTGGTAGACCTGCGGTAACATGTCAGACATTGGTGGAGTCTTTTGGGGAAAATAGGAATAGTTCCTCTGTTTCATCCATATGCATGGGAAATCGTGCTGGTCTAGAAGCACTGCAAGATTTTCTGTTGCTGCTCCAGCTACATCTTCTCCCACCGTAAGAACACATGCTTTAAAGAAAAAATGACTGCAATTTCCAATTCAGAAACCAAGGTATTTTTTAAAATCCTGACTGTTTGATTGTGTTACTGATTTACTGATCATCGCAAGGTACATCTCAGGAGATACACAGCGCTAACTGCAGACCAGGCTTCTGTGCCTGAGTCCTGGCACCCCACAGCCCCTGGGTGAGCCCCAAAGCCAGGATCCAACCCACTGGCACTCAGATGAACTGAGAAATTGAGGGGCTGAGAAACTGAGGGTCCTAGCCAGACATATGCATACAAAATTCTTTTGTTTTTGTTGCATGGTGACAACATCTGTTATTAGGTCAGTGGCTGTTTACCTGTGGGTTTCATGGCTTTCTGTCTTAGAAGTGCCTTCAGCTCAACACCACACCTGGATCTCAGGCTCCCTCTAGCCTCTCCCTTCCCTTTTCACCCTCTCCATTATTTGTCTCTAGCTCTAGGAGGAATTAATATTTCTTTAAAGCACCCTGGCAGGGGGGGAAGAATTGTTTTTGTCACCTCCTTTCTATGCAAGCATTTGCTGCTGAGGTATGAGGGCACACATATGTTCCTGCAACAATTGCATGAAACATAGACATGGGGAAATTTCTGCTGCTGGGCAGAATTTTTGCAGCTGTGTTTGTGCCCAAACTAAATTCCAAGCATATACTCTGTATAAAGCCTCTATCAACCACCAGCACAGAGAATTGATTCATCAAGTATACCCCCTTATGAAGAGAGACATCTTTTTATCCCATGCTACAAACTCAACTTTAATCAAGGATACTGCTTAAGCAGGCTTTTTATTTTCCATATCCAAGTCCAGCAAATTTCTCTGGATCACTTGTGATTCAGTGAGGGGATGTTATTGGGCTGCTAGCAGAGCTTACTCCCTCCTGGCCAGAAAATGGCACCATTTGGCCTCTAAAAACAAAAAAGGTTCAAATTTAGCAAATACTTAGCATCCTTTGCAAACAATAATCTACTCCAGCAAGATGCTAGGTAAAAACTTTTGAAGCCAGAACAGGGTTTTCAAAAGTCCTGTGTGTACACTCATAAAAGCCCAATCTTTAACAATTTGGTGAGCAACGTCCAAATCACTCCCAGTACCACTAAGCGTTTTGAAAAGTTCTACACTGAAGCAATAAATACATGTGGGGTTTTGTCTTGTGCTGTAAGTGCCTAGTCTCTCCTGGGGACTTAACAAATGCTCTCAGAAAACCAGGAATGATTAAAGCCTTACCATCAGCTTCAATGGGATAGAGGCTTTTACTCCACATCTTTCACTTATGTGCCTGGATATAGCTTTAGAAATGTAACTTTAATTTGCTTCTCTTGGAAATCTAACTCTAAAAATTCAAAACAACCAACAAGGGCTTAATGAGGAAAACAAAATTAGTCAGACTTGCACAGCTATACAGCAATACAGACAGCTGAGTGGCTACTTCCACGGAGTCAGCATGAAAGCCTGCAAGATGATTTGCTGGTTTAAGGCTTCCACTATAATTTTGTTTGACTCAGGATTAATTCTGCTAAAAACTGAATTGAAAACAAATGAATATTTACATGTTTTGCGCTACAGCCAACACCCAAAGCAAGGAATACATTTGCTCAGCTCATCCTGACAGTGGCATGGATGTAGCTCAAAGACCCCACTAGTGTATCTCAGCAGCATGGGATATAACCTGTTCTTTAATTTGTCCAGCAATGAAAAGCAGGGAAAGTAAACAAAATCCTACTAATCAGAGAGATTCAGTCAGGAAAATTTCAGCAGATCCTCCAACTCCAGACCCAAGAATAATTCCCGTTGAAAATGCCTGGATGCATTTTCTTTATGTAGTTGCACAATTTTTCTGAACCATCCCTGGTAAGCTTTTCTCCACTATGTGCACTTTACATCCTTAGGGGAATACTCTTTCCTTGATATTTTCCCCTGGAGCATCACCCCATCCTGAGCAACAATGCTCAGCACACCCACCCTTGATGTGACCAGGACAAAAGTCAGCAAGGAGCCACTGAAGAGAGCAAAAAATCCATAGTGAGAGAGAATGAAAGTCATGATGAAAAGGTGTGAAGCTTTTGCTTGAGAGAGCCAAAAGAACTTTCCACAAAGAAAACTAGGGAAAAAATTAAGTGGAGAAGAAAAAGAATGTAGGGCCAGGAACTTGCTGGCAGTGCTGTTCTCTAGAACTCTACTGGCCGTGTCAGACAAATTAAGATATTTCTGCTTACTACCTAGCTTTTTTCCCCTGCTTTTTAAGGCTTCTATTACAACAATAATCCCAGAATACCTTGCAGCACTCGCTCTCACATGCATGCATAGATTAGGTCTAATATAATGCACTTCCCATTACAGAGCGAAGGTGTGAGTGCACCTGCTCCGCATTGCTTCAGGCAGACAATTGCCCTGTCCTAACCCCTTCTGCAGCCAACATGGCAAGCAATTTATCACCATCATCTAACTTCATTCACTTCCCTGCTGAGTGACAGCCATCAAAAGTCTCATTATTGGCATGCTACTAGGTGGAAAGGCAATCACATCACCTAACAAGGTCTCAAAGAGGACAGAAACTTCCCAAATCCCATTACCTAGAGGCCCTCCCTCCCCCAAGATGAAGATTTGAGCATGTTTGTGCCACAGATGTCAAATACATTTCTGACCCTTTTTAATCTTTCAACCTTGCTTCCAGGTGAATGAAGCAGGAGAGTCCTCCTGTAGATGCCTGGATTTGCTTCGTGGAGTTTAAAACCATCAACAGTTGAATTTGCTGGATGTTTTCAAGGCAAATCCACTTACCTGACTGATAAGTAACCCTTCTGGGCAGGGAAAAGTCATGCAGAGATTTAGCCTTGGCAACTCCAGCACAGTGGTAGGAGTATATTTCTCTACAATGCAGGACAACTATTTTTGTGTATTTGAGCCTATTACTGAAAGCAAAGACAAAACCCTTCCAAATCTACCTATTCCATTAATTTCTGTGAGTGAAATGGCAAGGGACGCTTGTGGCAATGGAAATCACAAAGTCTGAAATAAGATTAACAATGACAAGAATGACAATCAGCAGTCTAACTCAGTGGCTCATATCATCAGGCAATGCTACCAAGTCTGGTGAGGCAGTGGCTGGCTGCCAGCCACAGCTAAGCACGAGTCAGAGTCATTCTGGGTTCATTGCATGGTTCTGCTGCAGCCATGTCAGTCTGAAACACCACCTGCAGATTCCTCCTGACTTCTCCATGGTAGGACCTGGAAGGGCTGTGCTTTTAATAGCTGCACATTGGGGAGAGACAAGACAGAGACAACAAACCAAAGCAAACAAATTCAGGACGTCAGTTTTTGGCCAGCTCCCATGAGTGCAATGCAGTGAGAAAGGCTGGCTTGGTCTCTTGAGCCTATGTAGTTCAGCTCCCAGTCTGAATGCCAATATATGGGCCACCTCTGTGTCACACTTGCATGGAACAGGGTCCTGCTGAGTGGGTCAGACCTCCTGGCCTTTAGTGTATGCTGCTTTACAAGACAACGCTGCCTTTGAGATAAATTCATTTACCTTCCAGGAGCAAGCCTGCACACATGCCTGCATCTCCAGGCAAGCTGCAGTTTGCATGCGTCCTGCACATCTCCAAGCATCAGGATTCAGACTTACTGATGATTTCACTTACTGTCACAAACCAGAGGCTCTCTTGATGCTGTTCACATGTGGGAAGATGTGAGCAAGTGTCCCCATGAACAGGAGAGCAGCAATTGCTCTCTGCCATGGGCTGCAAAAACTGCCAGAAATGTGCATCCTGGTAACCTTGGTATCCAAGGGAGAGCTGCTGAAGCATTTTCATGCAGGGACTATTTAAAAATACTTTTCTCCCTTTTTTTTTTTTTTTTTTTTTTTTTACAGGGGGTTTAGAATGCTGTAGTCTGGTGCACTATGCTGACTTCACAAAGCAAAAGCATCACTTTCAAACTTGAGGACTCAGATTTACATTTAGACAGTCCAATGAGCTAGTCTAATGGAAGATACAAGAACTCAAAAAACCCCTGTTTTAGTTTTTTTCCAGTGTTCGTTTCACCTTTGGGATTCCTCCCTTTGAAAATCAGAATACCCACACAAGTGCACACATGTACATACATGTATATATGCACATGTTAAAAAAAAATGCAACAGATACCACTCCCTTCCCATTCAAGATGTTAGTTACATCTTTCTGTATCTCATGCTGGAAGAGGAGGTTTTGTTTTCTGCTTTTTGTTCCTGGCTTTGGTATGACAAGAAGCTCAGACTGACTATTTTTCATGATGTAACACTTGGAAAAAAGGACCTGCTTAGCACAGAAGGACTTTCCATGTGTGGAAAAGGCAGACATAAATGGCTTCCAACATATCTGTGAAATTGAACTTTTATTAAATGGTTACTAAAACTCAAGAGTTTATTTTGCTAAGAGGGACAATGGGCACTGGGGGAACTTGGACACACTCCAGTTACTCATCATCTGGATTCTTTTATAGCAAAGCAGTCTGATGCATCTATAATTATGGTTGCTAAAAACTTTTCACTGGAAACTATTTTTTTCTAAATTATCTTTCCTCTAAGAATTGCTAGATAATTAACATGTTTAAATAATTTCCACTTCTTGTCCAAAGCTCAGGTATTGTCATTCTGCAAAAGGTTATCTTAGTCAAAGTTATGAGAAGAATTTTAAAAGGTTCTAATTCCATTCAGAAACATTCATGGAAAACACTTAGTAGTTACTGTAACAACTATGTCCGCAACATTAAGCCTTGCTGATGATGCAAGTACTGCATATACCCTCAAAACATTTAGTTACATTCTTCCCATACAGCACCATGGCTGCCTCTTTAGGTTAATTTACAGCAGCATCTGGGACTTTTGGTCAAAGATCCTCTGGAGAACAGATCAGAAGGGAGAACCGGACAAGGGCTGAAACAAAGCCAGATCATAAGAACAGCTTACAAGACATAAATTAACCTTTTTTCTTCACAAAAAGCACAACACCCTCCAACTCACTCTGCTACAACTGGCCATCAAACTGCAGCAGCTACCAGGGCAAATGAATGATTCTTTGTTTTTGTGCAAGCGTGCTAATGCGGTTCACTCCCTTTGTTAGCCAAGGTGATCTAAACTGAGACTGGCAGATTTTTCTCCCTTAGTCCTGAGAGGTTTCCTGCCTGCAGTTGGGCCTGCAGAAATGGCCAAGAGAACAGAACATACCCCAGTACAGGAATCCACCAGGTCTTGCCCTCAGGTCTGAAATCCCCCTCTTCTACCCACAGTACTAAATCCATGGTACATCTGCAGAGCACCACTCCACAGCACCTGCTTATCAACCAGGTATCTGTATTTAGATCTTCCCCTCCTCGCCTACTTGTGAAACATTGAATAATGTCATGTCCTAAATATATAGTAGATAGCTTCACAGACACACCCATACCTAAACACACATCCATCCACAGCCCAAATGTGTTGGGATATTTTTGTAGGGGTTTTTTTGTGGGCTGTTTTCAAGGATATTCAAAATTCAGCTTCTGCCAATTTGGTTTTTTATCTCCTCTTTTTTTAAAATCAAACTGCATTTCAACTACAGATCATCTCTACAGGAGTCAGTTCTTATTATCAGTGGACTTCTTAATTAATGTTCACCCTGTCTTTTTCTGTTGCTATATTGAATTTGAGTGCATATGGCTTAATAGACACACCAGATGCTGCTTCCCTAGGTTGTTTAGAAGCTAATGCTTCATCATTTGAAGGTTTCTAAAAAAAAGAGAGGCTCATTATTTAGTAGATTAGCCATCAGTTCAGAAGAGGAGACAACCTGGAGGAACTACCTTGCCTGGCTGGAAACCAAAGTCCAGACCTCAGGAGGGGCTGTGCTGCTGCTTCACTGGAGAAGGAAGTGGGCAGCCTGGGTGCCTTCTTTTTTTCAAAGCCTACTGACAGTGAAATAATGTCTTCCAGAAACAGCATCATTTCCTCCCCCCCTTCTCCAACCAGGTAAGGGCTGAACCCAGTGGATTCTTGACTTCTCCCAAGGCTGGAGACTTTTTCTGCTCCAGTCATTTACTTCCTGTTTCACCCTTCCTTATGGTTTAGAAGGTGAATAGAGATATAAAACCACTGCCTTTAACAGCTGCCTTGCCACCCACAGAGATACCAGCAGTCAGCCAGCAGTGACATCTCAAATTCAGGCATGTGACAGCTTGAATCACTGAGTATGGTGATACCTATCCTCAACTCTCCTCCCCCCTGATCCCAACAGGTCAGATAGAAATGTAAGCAATTCTTGCTCTCTATTACTGATAATCCCAGAAATTTCTCCCATGTGTCACTTTAAATGTATGAGGTCACATGTATTCATTTAGGAAGTAGACAGAGTCCAAGTATCTCTGGCTGCAAGAAACATGGGTGATGCAGTAAACCACGTGAATGAAAGGTTGAAGTTTATAAAATGTTTTATAAACCAGAGCTGCATTGGTAAATGCATACAGTGCAATCTAGGCACCTGAAAAAAGCTTGCAGTACATGCTGGTGGATATGGTTTTAACTATGCAGTCAGACAACCCACTTGTGAAATGCATTGAAACAACAACCATGTTTGTAACATCTTTATGTTGAGCCAACTCTAAGCAATTTTTATGTTTAAGAAGATAAATATGGAGGATCAGACAAATCTACATCCAATGTTGTCATAGATTACAACTACAATACAGCCTCGTTGCAAATACCATCAATAACCTTCTGCTGGGTTAAGAAAAGAAAAGAAAAAGAAAAAGAAAAACAGAAAAAGAACAAAATAACCCAAAAGTCACCCTGTCCCCCCATCCGATTATGAATCCCAAAAATCCCAGCCATGGCCCAATGCCTTGCCACATCATGGCTGCTGGTAGCAGGATGCTGACACTCCTAATTCGGAGGCTGTTCCCCAAAAAGAGCTTTTCTCTGTCTCTCTCAGTCTCTTTAGAAAGCCTCAGCATGCCTGGAGGAGCTGGTAAGGATGGGCTGCGAAGACACTCTGGGACTGCTTTATTTTCCTATTACAAGCAGGTGACATGGCCCCCAAGAGCAGAGGCCCAAGTTGTGCACATGCACAATTTCTCTGTAAAAATCTTCTCCTTTTGGCATGCTGGCAGCAGTTCATAATTATGAATTCATGGTTCACAATTATGGCTCATAATTCTTCCAAAATGGAGAGGCTGGTGAGACAGGAATCTAGATAAAGAGCTGAATCAGCATTTCCCTTGATTTTCCTTCGTTTCATGAAGAGTCTCCATATGGAGAAAGTCTAAACTTCAGCTTTTTGTTTCCAAATGAGTTTAAACCATACCTCTGGTTTATTTGGAGCAGGTGGTGCAATAAAAATGCTAAAATGAGTTTATGGACAGGATGATATGACTTAGTGCTTCTGGCAGACAAGGACTAGCACGAACACAGTGGAAGTCCTCTCCGCTCTTCAGCCCTCTGCTTTCCAAGCTTTCTTGCTCAAACCAGAAGAGAAATACTAACTCATAACCTTTAGGCCAAGCCAGCCACCTCCCGGCCCTTGCTGCCAGGCTCTGCAGCCAAGGCAGAAGCCTGTGCTGGAGCATTTGTTCACTCCCACCCAGCAAGAGAGGGTTTCATTCACCCAAATGCTCATTGCCTGCATCAGGCAGCCCGTGGCACAAATGGGCTGTCCTTGAAAGACCAGAGCTCATTACTCCACATGAGCATGCCAGGCTCCAGTCTCTCTCTGGAGAGTGTTAAATATAAGCTGCTTTAGACTTCAGCTTCTGGAAACACGACATGCTGACAACAACACGAGGAGAGACAAGAAATTTGTGCAAAAATAGCTTATTGCAGCCCAGCCAACCCCCAACACATTTTGCCTCTCCAGTGCTATCACACAGGAATCTTCACTTTTAAAAGGCAAGAGTTAAAGCCAGCTAAGAGAAAAGGACGCACAGAACCTTGAGGCTTACAATGGCAGAAATACAGAGGGGAGAAAACATAATGACAGAGTCTTCACAAAGCATACACTGGTCCTGAAGAGGTCCCTAGGTGTTCTTCACTGAGGCCAGGACTAACCCTTCAATGGCAGCTTATAAATATGCCCTCAAATAGATAAGGCTTAACATTCCCACCCCCAACTCAAGAGCAACTGGGGTAATTTCCCACTAATGCCAGCTGATTAAGAGCCACAGCCTTAACCAACAGCAACCCAGAGCTTGATCCCTGCAGCCCCATTTAGGCCCTCAAAGGACCTCAGCTGCAAAGGTGCTGGTCCTGCATCAGCCAGGAGGAGCCATCATCTCAGGCCTCACAGAAAGGACTACTGTAATCAGAACTTGGAGCACCTGCCCAACATCAATGGCAATTTTTGCCCAGAACCTTTTAGAGACAGCCCATCAGCCACAGCACAGCTGCAGCCTGCCCCAAACTGCCTTCATCCAAGCTCTGGCACGCCCTGGAGCCACAGGAGGCGAGAAATCTCCTCATGCTGTAGGCAGTTCTCCTTCTGGCTGTGTTTCTCTGAAGGGCTGCCATGACCTCTGCAGAGCTCCTGCAGTCCCAGCAAAGCCTCCTGCTGCTGCAGCACCTTGGCTGCCCAGCCATCTCTGGTGGGGTGGGTCTGTCACTGCACAGGTGCCTGGGATGGTCCCTGTGCGTTCCCTGTGTAAGATGGCAAGCGCCACCTCTGCTGCAGAGAGGGAGATCTGACAGCACAGTTTTACAGGGGGGATTGGAGCCCTCACCCAGTCCATGGTATGAGTGCTTCATTGTCCTGGGATTGGAAGGCTGGCTGATGATTTATAGAAGGCAGGCAGTGACCTTTGGCTCATTTAATATCTGGTTAGATAATAGTCAGCCTTTGATATACAAACTCATTCAACAGAGTATTCCTCCAAGGTGTCTTTCTACCTCTAGTGCAAATCAGCCCAGAGATAATGTCAGAAACATGAACATATGCTTCCTTTCAATCTGCTCCTTCAACACATCCTGATACACATCACCTCCCAGCTCCCATCCCAGGGACATGTATGGACAGTGCCTCATGTATTGCATCAGCGAGGTATTTCCAGAGAATAAAGCTGTGCACAGGCATAGCTCAGGGGAGGGGGGCATGCACCTGTGCACATGCATGAGAAGCACGTGTGTCCAAAAAGCAAAAGCAGAACAGCACTTAGAACAAGAAAAAATACATCATCTTTTAAGTGCAGCCAGCGAATCTTTTTTTTTTCAGGTCTGTGAGGCATAAGATCACATTGATAACACCATCTTATCAAGTCACCAACCAACACTACGTAGTGTTGTTGCTATTTTTCTATTCTCAAAGAAAAAAAAAAATCTCTTTAATGAAGCTGTTCAGCCTTATGTTTGAAAAGCTAAAGCAGGAGCCGACCTCATCAGTGTTTAAGACTTACAGGGGCTGAGAGTGTTTTCTCACTGAGCATCAATTCCAGCTCTTTGAACCAATTGCCATAGATTCCAGGAGCTTGCCCACACTACAATTTTCACACTTAGCAACTGTAAAATTGTTAAAGCGATATCTTTCCACACGGTTGCTCTGTTATTAGTGCTTAGTTTGGCATGCCACCTTAGTTACGGGCTTTAAATGCCACTTTCCGGGGTAACCTTGGCCATGAAATCGGAAAATCAGATCATTTTCTGGTCTTTTTTTTTTCTTTTTCTCTGGATAAGATTAGATTTTGCTACGCCTGACTGACAAATCTCATTTGGGATTCCAGAGGAGGCTGAAGCCCTGACCTCCTTAAGAAGTAGGAGGCAAAGATGTCTCAAGCTATGATAAGAAAGAAAGAGCTAATTTCAACACATCACCTAACAGGCAATTAGTAATTAATTTGCACTGAGAGACAAACATGCTTGCAAAATATGTTCAGAGAGTGCTTCAGTGTCAAGTCAGGCTGCTTAGTTTTATTTCTCTAAAATGATGCTAAAACAGGAGGTTTTCTTTTTCCTTTGTGTTTTCTACATCTGTTATGTTTACCTCAGGAAAACAGAAGGATAGGAGTTAGGGGCTTTCTTTAAATATTTTAACTAAATGCAATGAAGAAGCAGCCCACCAGCATTTTTAAGAATTATTTTTAACCATGTTTAAGTGATTATTTGACCTTTCTGTAGCTACAATCTTTTGACAGCTCATTATGTTCCAAGCATGTTATCTGTGCTAGATGCAGTGTTACTTAAAAAGGATGACAAACTGCACATCAACCATAATGAACAACAGACAAATGTCAAGAAATTTCATTTCTAGTGTTTAGTCATGTTCCCATTGAAAGTTAACATCACATTAAATACTATTATGGAATATCATTCAAAATGACAGGGCAAAAGCTCAGCTGCTCCATCAAGTAATACACTTTAAACTGCAGGACTTCAGTGGTGGGTCCACAGAGCTGTAATAACTGATGATATGCAGGACCACCCACTGACACCCTGAGACTTACTGCTGATTAACTAGGAATAAAAAACCGTATCAATTCAGCAGAGATGTCCTGTACTAAGATTTTCATTCTGGTTATTATCCTTAACATCCCCAAAGAAGAAAAGAAATTGATCAATATGCAGAGGCTGGAAATATTATAGATTAGAAGGATTAAAATACAAAGCACTCTAGAGAGACTGTAATCTTTGCCAGGAGTTATTCTGAAAGCCACATCTTCAACTAGAAAGGCTGCAGTAAAATTTAAGTACCCCCAAGAAGCATGGGCTCACAGGGTTTACCTCAGGAAAACGTCCTGGGACTCCATTCAAACTTCAGTGCAAGTGCAAGCTGAGGAACCAACTGGAAAATTTACACATTTACACATAGAGAGCCATAAGCCCCAAGAAAGCTTCTTCCCTAAGTAGCACTTCCAGCTCTTTGAACTGACTTTCACAGCAAGGTGTTTAAGACAGGTTTGCAGAGCTGGAAAAAAGGGATGGTTTGTCCCAGGGAACAATTCAGAGAGGGGAGGCTCTTCCCAGCAAGAATTAGCTTGCAATGGGAACCACCCCTCCAAACCCACCTTCAAAACCCCCACAAAGCTGACATGCCCATGTCATGATGGGAATGCCTGTTTTGTGCCTTTGCAACCTTGCTGACAGTTGGAGGCTGCTAAACTTTTCCACTGGTGCCAATTATCCCCAGGCACTTGAGGCAGGGTAAATGAGGCACACTGACAAGTGACAGTAATTGATTTTTCAGCATGCATTTTTTATATTTAGACAGGGAGTGCCAAGCTAATGAAATGAACTACTAAAGTACAAAAGTGGATTACAGCATGTCAAATAGTCTGTGAAAAGCACCCATCTCAATGTCCTTCAGTCTTTCACCGCCACCCTGCCTTGCAACTACTGCTTGACTTTGACTTCAATGGTCTTACCAAAGCAGGCACACAGGCAAGAATTCCTTCAAACACAGCCAAGAATTCCCTCAAACCCAGTTAATCAGGCCAGGACCAGCCACTGCTGACAAGGTGACCATAAGAGGCCCCAAGGAACAGGGAGAATCAGTTCTGGAAAAACCATGATGAGGCAAAACCTCACAAACACATTACAGACAGACAACAAAAAAAGACTTCCTCAGCCATGACCTGCCAATATTAAATACCAGAAGCCACAACAGGCATCAGTAACCTCCTCCAATGTCTTGAGCAACAGTTCTGAATTTATTAAATAAGCCAATGCTATTTAAAACCCTGAAATCCCATTGTTTTAGTGGTTACTGCACAAAATGTAGACTTGGGGATTAAGGCTTAAGGGCCTTCTATCAAAAGTCTGTGCAAGTGTCACTAAATGCAGATATGTGAGTAATAATATGGCTTAGTCTTTCTTGTCACTACCAAATCTCCATGAATTTTTTGCTCCAGGATCACATCACAACTCAGAGAGAAGCAGGAATTTGGAGACTTATTTTACATCATCTCTGTCCAGCTCACAAATGCTCTGTGCAATGTAAAACCGTAACAATTTACTTTCTCATGAGACATTCACAGCTTTCCCTCAGACAAAAACAATTCATGCCATGCTCCAAGCCCATTCCAATGTTGATGTTCAAGCTGGGATACAGCTTGGCTTCCCCACCTACATCACAGACTGGCACCCATTTGGACAAAATATGAGCTGGCAGCTTCATATGCACACCTTGCACAGAGGGCATCCCTTATGGAATATTATTTATGGGTGAGGAATGAGACAGGGCAGTTTGTGAACCTTGTCCAGCCAACACTCCACTCTCCCAGATCTGCAGCAGGAAGCCAGGAGACCAAATTCCTCAGCAATTGTTTCTTAAAAAGGAAAAGGTCTATTTGACTGTTATCCCAGTTAACAAACAGGATAAAAGATTTCCATAGTGAAGATAAATGTCAGTAAATTTCATCATTCCCAGCTATTTTGCTGCTTGAAGGACAATCACATGATTCAGACTCTTTTTCCAGGAAGAAGAATCCTTTCCAAGCCTGGTGCTTATCCCACATCTTTTTGATTTGTCTCCCCCTGACTGACTCACCCTACCTGCTTCCCATGTGATTGAATATTAATAGCATGAAATTTCCTATTTAATGTGACAAAGTTCTTTATCCGTTGGCAGTCTTGTATTTGATCTTCATCTTTTCTGCTTATCCTATGTTTTTGCTATGAATAAAATAAAAATTAAAACGAATAAGGTAATAAAATGAAATGAGATCATATAATGAATATCTTGGGTATTGCACATAGAAGGAAATTAGAAGAAGTTCTATAGAGCTGCATTTTTATTCAACAGGATATTAACACACACATGTGTCTTCAAGACCTAAATCAGAGCATCTTTTTATCACTTGCACTGACACAGAGGACTAGCAGGAGAAAGAGGATGTGGACAGTGCTGTAAATAAACTGTCCAGCAATGGAAAATATAAACAGGTAATAAATACCAATTTGATAAAGCCCAAGTTTCTGCCTGTTCTCAGATCAGACATGGAAATCAAAGAAATCTTACTCTGGTATGGCACGATGTTCATTCCTATTGCAATGCAGCAAGAGAAGCGTTGGGAGCAACTCTTACAGCATGGAAAGATACAGTGATTTCGTCACCATGAGGTTTGCTTTTAATCAAGAACTTTGCTCTACTTTTTTAATGACAGAATTTCTGCTAAAAAAAAGATTCAGTATTTCTATCATGAGGAGGATGAATTGCAAAGGAGGGATTTGCACAAAGCACTGCTGTGTACAGAATGAACTGGTTTGAGCTCATCTTTCCCTCTTAGATCTGAAAACGCTGCAATTGAGAGGAAAATTCATTTAAGCTTGAGATGACTCCTTTTTGCTCCTAGCTTAACACTGTCTTGGAGAACAGAGACACGAGGAAGACCCTGTCCTTCCAGTCCTCCTCCACAAGACAGGCCCTCTTCCTCCTGGGATCTACTATGTCCTTTTGCTCATTTATGGCATCTCATGGGATTCATCACAAGCAGAGCTGTATTCCTTCTCCTTTGCCTAATTTTCTTTCTACAAAAACATTCAAGATCTTTTTCTTCAACTCTCCCTGCTTCTGTGAGAAATGCCACAACTCAGTCAAGGTTTTATGCTCTCAAAACCAACCCTCAGAGTTATTAGTCGTGCAGCAAAGAGGAGAGTTAGTGTTATTAGTCATATTGCTCTCCACCATTCATGTAAATGAATCCAATGGATAATAAAGGCTATTTTCTTATACTAAAGATGTTTGTAACAATTTTGGAATCCACAAGACTCACAAGTGTCTGAATTGTTGCAATCCATCACGCCTGGAGCTTTCAGGGCCAAGAGGTGATCCTCCCCTCAGCTGCAACTTAATAAGAACTTCAGGTTTTGGAAATGAATTACAGTACTACTCACCATGGACCCACTATCTTTACCTTCAAAGGGACTCTATAAAAATGAACCAAGTAACCTGCACTTAACCTTTTTATCTACTGAACTTTTATTTTAAAAGCTAATAAAACTAAACCTATGTGCTGCCTGTAGTACAGCGCTGTATTTTCTTAGCATAATAAACAGCCTATTTTACAAGCTACATAATTTATGTATATGGTAAACCCAGCAGAGAAAACTTACCATGATTAATAAGTTTAACATTTTTACTTAGGTCACGTAGTCACTTTCCAAAGACATCAATAAAATGTTTTAGAGTTAAATAACAAATCAGTCACTGACAAGATAAATCACTGTAATGGGCAACTACTTTCCAATTACACTTTATTTCTGCAGAAGTCATTTTGGGGAAACAGCATTAATTGCCATTTGGAATTGATAGGACATTACCACCAGGCAGGGAGAGAGGCATCTCAGTTCAAAACTGTAAATGTCCTGTGTGATGCCAGCATGATACTTAAGTTGAAAATAAATCACAAGCAGCATGAAGATAGCAGGAGTAATAGTTCCCCCACTCCCCATAACAGATGACCTAAATAAATGAGAAACACAGCACTGTAAAAGGTAAAATGCTTCATCTTTTTTTTTTTTCTTGTGGTTTTTTTTTTGTTTTGTTTTGTTTTTTAACAAGCTATTCTTTCATCCAGTAGCTCAGCTGCAGACATTCAATGGCACTCACTGACTGCAAATATGCAAAGGTATTAGTTACCTACAACGTGCTTTCTAACTGACACAGACTTTTTCCAAGGACAGGCAAAAATGCACAAAATATCAATGCTTCCTGGGCAGTTACAGTTACAAGATGGCCAAAAGGAGCCAAACATTCCCAGAAAAAACTCCTTGTATCAAAATAACCAAAAGAGGGAAAAAGCCAGGATTGGTAAAGCAGATCTTTAAAAGTTATTACAACTACTCACAGTTCTAGAAATTCCCATAGTCTACAATTTGGAGTGACTTGCTATTTAGACAGTACAGGAGAGGGAGCTATTTTTGGGACAAACCTAACACAAGATTGAAAAATATAAATTTCAAAATACATCAATTTTAAACATATAAGAAATCCCAACACATTAAGGAGAGAAACACAATTAGAGAGCCCAAGTTCCTTTGACTGTGCCCTCCACACAGCATTTTCATTCTCCCATCAGTTTAAGTCAGAGGTATCTAACAAGGTCTGGTCCTTCCAGAGTATGACAGTGCCACATGGACAAAGTGTGGGGAATAGTGGATAGTCTTCTAGGGCTGAAATCCAAGTCCCTTTGTAGATGGTGACATCCATTTTTTTATTTGACTCAATCTGCCAACAGACTGCAGAATGCACCTGCACCACAGGCTGGCAATCAGGCTGATGACCACAGCTCAGGTCAGTACAGCTACCTGCTGTGGCTTATAAACTCTCAAACTCAAGTATCTCAAGAGGATTAGGAAAAAACTGTTTGATTTCCAGTTCAGCTTAAGCTTTATTAACAAGTCAAAAAATGCCCAGTTGCAAACTATTGCTTTTTTGTCTATTGTATCTCTTTTAAATTATTGAAGCAAAGCAAATTTCTGGACTGCACTAAAATTGGAGGAAGTTTAAATCATTCCTTTTCCCCAAGTTTTGATCTACAAATATTGTAAAATTCAGCATTAGGGACAGGTAAGAAGCAGTGAAATTCAGGTCACTGTGGCTTTCCGTAACGCAGTTAAGCAAAACTATCAATTCACCGATTCGGCATTGGGCAGCACCTGGAGGTCCTGCTGTAGAACTCCAAGGGGAAGCATTAACTTCTCAGCACTATCCTGCTGCAGCACCAGCAGCCAGCACAGTGGACTGCCTGGGCAGCACTGAGGGCATGCTCCACAAACAAGGCAGGCAGCTCTTCAGCAGCAAATCACCCATTTCCAAAGGAGCATCTGTGATCTATCGTCCAACAGCTGCCCTCAGGTCTCTCCACAGTCTTTCCACAATGCAGTGTTTCCAGAGCGATTTCACAGGCTGTTCATTTTCAATAAATATTAGCCACCCAGGCTGCCCATGCTGCACATGTTTGTGTGCTCTGCATGGCAAGCACGTGTGTGAGGGCAGGTCAGACCACCTCCTAGGAGTTTCAGCAAATTCCAGCTTTACCTACTAATTTCAAACCTTCTTTTCCAACAGCTCATTCCCCTTCCCTTCTCGTCACTAATTCTTTCATGGGTATAAACATCCAGGATGTGGCAGAAATGCTCTTGGACTCTCAGCTGATAGCTAGCATTAGTAAGGGCAAACAGATGGGTATGCAAAAACCAAGTGCCAAGAACACTATCATGTGTAATATAGCAGTGCTGATGTGCCCCAGAAAAATATCTGTGCCATTTAGTATACTTTACTCCAAAAGATAGTAAAATCTGGCTGAACTGACAAGAAGGTGGAAAACAAGAAGAAAAAAAAGACTTGCCCAAGGTCAGAAGCGCTGCTTTAAATATCCCAGCTTCTACTCTTCGTGCAGAGATGGATATGTTCACAGGATACTGCAATGCCTTCCCTGGATTGACATCAATCCCATGCACTTCCTATTTAGTCCTCAGAAATCAGGCTGTGCATCTTCCTAACAATGCAGGCTCAACAACACATTTGAGTCATAAGTCTCCAGAACAAGCCTGAACTTTCAGAGGGAGATGCAATTTTGTCCCCAACGCTGGCTTTTGCATGACTCACTTGAAATTAGTCTTCTCAACACTTATTTGGGAACCTGCATAAGTCACCCAAGTAGAGAAAGTCCTTGTGCTCTCTCAACTACTTCTCATTTCAATACCAAGTCTGACTGTCAGGGCAATTGTACAGGAGCTGAAACATGGATATAGGTGTCTCAGAGCAGCCACTGTTTAATAATTTGCCCTGATGGTGATTACTGCTTCTTTTCCAGCTACTTCTCTAGTTTCTTGTCATAAAGATGAGAAAAGATCAGAATTTTTAATTTGTCCCAAACAGCACTACTTAAATTTTCTTTGATAACTAACGGGATTTCAGCATATGGAAACAATGTGTAAGTAACCATAGAAATAGATGATGATCTGCCTCCTTCCTCTCCCCTTTTTCACATAATGATTCCCCTTCCCTGACAAGCCTAGCAGGGAACAAGGCTTAGGCTCCCTTTGGTGAAAAGGGAGAATACCTCTGCTTTTACCAAATTTAATGGACAAGATGAGGCTCTCTGAGTACCCAGCACAGGCTTTATCTGTTCAGACAGGCAAAGCACCCAAGTACAGCCAGAGGACCCATGGCCCTGCCCAGTCCCAATCTGTGCTTCAAAAGCACACAGATGATTTAGTATAGACAATATAAACCTCTACCCAGCTATTCAAAGACTTCCCTGCAGCACAGTGAAGTTATCTCCAAAGGCCTAATGCACATCCTGAAACAAGCTCTTCAACTCTATGAGCATTACAAAATACTGAGAAGTTTCCAACATCTGGATTGCAATTTTTGAATTGCCCTTAGCTTCCTTTGGGTGCAGAGAGAGGGAACAACTTGGTATGGGTAATTTCTAGCCAGAAAAGAACAAAGGAAAAAATGTTGAGGTTTTATAGGCTGAATTGGAAGAGGCAACATTTGCAGAAACTGTGAACTTTGTCTTTTAGAGGCCAACAGAAGGACCTGAGAACAGTTCCAATTTTTTGATTATGGGGATTTTGCTTGCAATAGGACACTGGTCACATGGAAGAACCCTCCAGCTGGGATCCTGAAGAGCTCTCAAAGGTTTGGGTCCACTGTGATTTCTCCCAAAACACAGAGCATGAAGTTCAAATAGATGAACAGATGTAAGGCTCCAATTCCTTCTCAAAACACCACAAATTGTTGCACTACACTTTCAGAACAAAGACAGAGGATTATTACATCTATGAGCAAAAAAAAGCCCCAACCCACATCCATCCAGGAAGAAACTAATTACAATATGAAAAATAATATAACATCCTAACACGCTTTGGGCATTGCAACAGAAAATAAGCACACAGGGAGAAGAAGAATATGGTGATATCTGTGCTCTTGAGCCTTATACATAATTTCCCTAAAGCAGGTTATTGGGAAAAGAACAAGTAGTAGAGCACACTAAGCATGAAAAAAAGAGATAGAACAAAGGGTATTTCAAGGACATATTTTCTGAACACAATTCATAGTTGTATTGCTAGCACTGAAGCAATGGAAACAATTTCCACACTAACCTAGAAAAATCATGGGGTTTACACATGATGAAAACACTGTTTCTATTGCTATCAGCAATACTGCAAGAAAGTAGATGTCCTATCTAAACTCAGTGATAGCCATAACATTCCTATAAGGCTGTACTCTTATATACTTAAAAACACTACTGGAGTGAACTAAATCCAGCCATGGATACTCAAAATGAAATGTTTTAACAGGTAAAATGGTGTTTTAGCTTTATTCTTAGGTAGTGAGTTTATTTTGTTTTATAAAAGTGGCTTTACAAAACTTTCTTAACTCTCACCATACCAGACACTATTTCTCATGCTTTTTCCCTATCATTCCTGAAATTTCAACCAAAAATACCTAAAAGGTAGCTTTCTACTGGTTTTTTAAGGTCACTTGAGACTGTCCCACCTCTTGTCCTAAAATTGCCTCCTAAAAAATGTACGTCCATTTGGCTTGCAATTGTGGTTCAGCTCCCACACTCTCCCCTTCTCCTCTTTTTGCCCCGTTTTCTGCACAAAAAGTCTCAAAAATCCTGAGAGAGAGCAAAAGCATGTTGCTGGAATTAGACTAACAGTGTTTTATAAGTATGAATGAATCAGACAGCTAAAGCAAAGAAGACTTCATAGTTCAGGTTTTGCACTCACACATAGGAAGGTAAGTTCAGAACAAATGGATAAGGTGATTGCTAATGTCCAGCAACACAACCACCATGCACTTCCAACACCCCAACTCCCAAGTCCTTTCACCATAAAAACATCAAGTATTGACTTGAAGGAAGAGGCTGGAGACAGTCTCAGATGGTTCTTCCCTTCCAAGGTCTATATCTGTCCTGCAAGCCCAGAGAAAATGAAAAAAACCTGTCAGGAGCATACCACCTCCAGGACATAGGGCTGACTGCTGACAGAACATCCAAGAACAGAGCCATCAGGATGGGGACCCTTCAACAGCATTAAGGAGCAGGCAAAACTCTTACAACTGCAATTCACTGAGCTTGGGTGACAGCTGTCAGGGCTTCAGGAAGTCCTCACAGAAAAACAGGTCTTGGAATGGTGAAGGTGGGAAGGCAAAAAACAGAAGCCGTCATTCTCCACCGTTTGCAAGATCAATTTAACACAATTACCAGTTTGTTCTTCTGAGCAAAATCAGACAGACAGCACAATGCTGCTCCAAATTAATCCACAGCAGCGCAGGAGCAACTAGAAAGACCATGGCACAGAAATGGCCAGAGGCATCTGCTGGTTAGTCATGCCCACTCCCACAAGCACCACATTGCCCTGTGCTGCTCGTGCCACAAGCATGGTTCCTCATTACCTTATGGTCCTCCTGCGCATCACTGAGCACTGCAGGCTTCTCATTCTCCTTCATCCCAGCATGATGCTCAAGCAAAACCTGCTGGGTTCCTCGTAGAAAGTGAATTTACTGCAGAGGATCTCTCTAGGTCACGTCACAACCAGCCTTAAGACCAATTTGGGTAGCCTCCAAGATCACTGAGGCATCCAGCATCCTTTGTTGTGAAAGACATGAAGAATTTAGGTATTTTAAACACTCTATACAGTAAACTGAATCTGGAGATTAAGGTCATTACAGTCACAAATACTTTTAACTGGTATTCTCACTTAAATAAGAAGTGTTTATCATAAGAAATTCCTGTTTTAGAGTTCTTTACATGGGCATTTGTTGGCCATACCCTACTACCTAAAGGTAGGTATTCCATGATTTTACCTGTGCCAGTTCAGTACCAGATCCAACCACTATCAGTTTTTTCAGGACTTCAAGTAAGTTCTGAATCATTTAAAGTAAAGAAAATAATTCTCTCAATATCCACTGGATGCCACCACCTTAACTACCATGTTCAAGAAAACAAAAAAAGTAGAAACAACCTAAGGTTCACTTTTTGGAGAAAACTTTGCAAACAACCCCCACGAAATAAAAGACTGATGAGAGACAGGGTTTCAAGCTGATGAAGTGCCTGCAGCTCCCCATCAGCTGCAGTGCACCATCATGCAGATGGTGCAGGAGAGACTGTGCTGCAGACCTCTGGAACAGTTGGCATCTCCAGGGTTTGGCATCGGTGAGCTTTGAGAAGCTTTTGGTCAGAGACCAGCCCTGCCCCAGTATAAAGTCTTAAAGCTGGAATTTTCAATAAAGGAGGAAAGTGGTAAAACATTTATATATCAGAGCTCAGGAAAGAGCTACAGCTATAAAGAAATACTACCAGTTGTGTCAGGACTTGCATCTGCTCCAAAGAAAGGCCATACAGGATTGTTATAATTCACACATGCTCATCACTTCCTAAAATAATGAGATGTTTCATACTGTTATTTACAGAAAGCAGAAAAACACTTCTAAGCCAAGACCAAATCAGTTAAGGTATATATGAGACATGCCATATATGATACAAATAGGTATACTGACTGCTTGCAGTCTGAAATAGATGAAGTGTACCTCAGCCCATAAATAATAGTACTATAACTAGGAGGCAGCTTTCAGCTTCTCATGAGCAGGTTCTAACCTGGGCTGAGTTTGGAGTTTCATGTAGACAGCTTTAGTAACTAATATAATAGATATAAAAAACCCTAAAAGTTTCCTTCTAGGCACATCATTACACAGGCATTAAGGCCTGTGCTCAGCTTAGAGGTGCATGTCCCCATTTAGAAAATTTCAGTTGCTCTCCATTGTTTTTAAAGCTGAACATTAGTTTCTGCACTTTGGTCATTTGATACTCTCAATAAGGTAAAGAGAAAAAAATGCATCAGCCTCAAGGTTTTCTACAACATCTAAGTATTCACTTCACCTACACTGGCCTTGCAATGCCACATTTTCCACTACCGCATCTGCTTTAGTTACTCCTTCATGGCTAGCTGCCTGGCCCTGGTAAAAAAAATCTCCTATTTTCATGAGGCAGCACTAGCTGACAAAATAATTGACTCCTGGGAGCTGCATAGATACAAAGACCCCTAATGTATTATTAGGTATGATGTCATCTGTGAGGCACAATTTAAAGACTATTTATCATGTATGAAACACTTTGTTTGGAAACATGCAGCATAATTTTTCATCTTCAGCCTACTGGACAAGATAAGAACTCGCCAACTGTATTGATCTTAAATAATTTACTACACCATGGGTAATATCTTAATTTGCAGGGAAAGAGAAGTGACAGAATGGCAGCACCAGGGACTAACGTTTGTTTTTTTACAACAGAGAATTCATTTAGTCTAGATAAAAGCAGTATGTATTCCCAAAACTCACCTCTATTATTTCAAGTCCTCTCAGAGCCTATTTACATTACAGTCTCTGATACAGACAGCAAGACTGATCTTCAGATGGGTATTGCTGTTTGCCCCTCTGATGAAAAAGACATTAGAGGCAAAGCACTGAGACGTTAAAGGCAAATGGGTTTCATTACACTAATTTCACCTTACCTAGGAGCAAATTGAAGTCAGAAAACCTAACCCAGTTATTCCTGGAGCCACCCACTCAGTTAAGAGCACTGAGCAATTGGTACCAGCTGCAAAAAGTTTGCTTATATTTTGCTGCCACTCTTGACAGGACTCTCATCTTCATCCTGTTTTGTATTTTACATTAAATGACCCATCTGAATCACAATCTGCATCCTTCTTTTTCTAATTAGCTTTGCAGGCTTCGCATTTGCCAAGCAAAGATTTAAAATGAAAACCAGAAGCTCAAAATCTCTGAGGCAAATCAAAGAATTCAATAAATAAGTAGGATTTAAAATTCATGATTTTTCAAGCAAACTGCACAACTTCTGTATGCATACATTTGTACTACAGTGATGCTGATAACTGGAAGAACCAACAACACACAGCCGATACTCTACACATATCCTCATATCCCTCTCTTTTCCCACACTCCCACATCTACATACAGCCATCACATGGTAATTACATCTGGTCACTCTTGGCTTGAGACAAACTGGGACTTATCAACTGGAAATGAATACCAAGCCCCTAAACCACACCATTTCATAGACTGCATACTGTGAAACCACCGACATAAAAAGGTGAGGAAAAGCCTCACAAGTTGCTAAATCCCAAGGATTCTCCCACTTTTTTCCCCACAAACTGAAGGAATACGTAGTCTAAAACTTACGCTTTTCCAAGATGAACCTATATTTAACATGTCTAAGCCCATGTCTGGAGTCATATCTCTCACCAAGCATGGATGTTGCTGTCTCCCTTTTGGTTGCTTGACCCACACACCAACCCTTCCCCAGTTACTACATCCACCTTCCTCCAGGGAGACTGGGAAAACCCACTGAACTATGTGTTTACTGACCACTTTTGACAAATACTTCTTGTTAAAAATTTATCAGGTTTTCTCTACTAAGCACCACACATATTTTTAGGGATGTGAACATCTTCCCCTCCTGCCAACATCCCTTCGACCAGAAGAAAGATAAAGCCAGAGCATGGGTTAACACAAAACCTGCAAGCTATATATAACTCAAGCTTATAACATTTTCAGCATGAATTCTTTATATCCCTAGTTAATAAGGTAGGCTTTCTTGAAACAAATCAGCCTGTATTCAGTTTGTTATTTTCCATGAAAACAAAGAAAAAAGAAAATTACTACTTTTAAAAACAGACCAGAAAATTCTGGTCAAACAAAGCCTGCAGGGAAGATAAACTCAAAGATATTTTAAAGTAATTATACACTGTACCTAGCAACCTCCTAGTTTTCAACACTTACTCTTGATTCTCCTGTGTTATATCTTATTTCACCTCCAGCAGGATGCTGCAGTAGTGTATTATTCAAAGCAGTATCATGACTGTTGTTTTCAATGCACTTGGTGGATCTGGTTATTTTGCAGACTCTTCTTTTTGCACTGACTCACAGTAATAATGGATACCAACATCTCCCAAGGGAGTTTTCCAAGCCTTGTTAACAAATCAGATAGCCTTCCCTTTCCTTTCCACAAACTTACCAACAAATAAGGAAAACAGTTTCTACTTCAAGGCTGTTTTATCAATTTTATTACTGTGAACAGTGAAAAGAAGTTTGTGTATTTCTTTCAAGGTGAAGGTCTCTTGCTGATGACATGAAAGAACTGATTAAAAATAAATTAACACACAGAATATGTTTGACTTCTCTCTAAAAGGGTTGGCCTCACAGACTGACCAATTACCACTGGAAGGAGAACACCCAGTAAATAAAAAGTTTCTTATAATCTTGCAAGCAACCTGGTAATATTGCCTGAAGCCCAGGCACCAACAAAAATAGCTTCCTCCAAGAGGCTGACTTTTTCAAGGGTACAAATGGATACTTCCTCAACTCCAGGAAAAATTACAAGTGACATCTTCTGTAAAAAGGCAGAAGACAGGGCATCCTCAAAGGCCCACACCCACACTCCTCACTTGCACATGTACCTGCAAAAGAGCTCTGAAAAAACGAACTCACATGCTTTATAATATATACAATCCATCCCTCATGCAACTCAAGCTGTCCCTTCCCTCCATCACCCTCTGAGGCTCATATCATTATGCACCTCCTCCTCAGCAGCTGGAAGACTGGAGTTTTCTCCAGTCCCACTCACTCAGCTGCTCATGGGAGGGAGCCCAGATGCTGGGTCCTGCCACCCCACCCATCTGGGATGCTGCTGGGAGCAGGAAGGGTGTTACATCTCCTTTCTTCCTGCACACACAGAACAAGACTGCCTATTGCAAAAAAAACCCCAAAAAAAACAAAAAAAAGAAAAAGAAAAAAAAGAAAAAAATGAAAGGATAAAAAAACCCCATTGATTCCACTTGCCAGGGACCCTGGTGACACTGTAAACTTGATCCCAAGGCAAAAGGCAATCTGCATCCCAGCACATTAGCTCTTCCTGATGTGGATACCACAGAAAAACTTCAGCGCTGCTGGGGGCTCAGAAGTGCATCGGAAGGGCTGTGGTGTGCAGAAGGGGGCTTATTCCACCCCCTGGTGCATCAGGGAGGAGGGAGAGGGGCAGTGGAAATGCTAGGAATGACTGGGGGGGTTTCAGAAAAAAGCAGAGCCTGGCACAAGGTACCAGAGGGTGAGTGGGAGGGAATGAGAGCAGACATGTACTCGACAATTATAGCTACATTTCGAGCAGCTCCAGCACAACGCGGTGGTGTGTGTGACAGCACAGAGGAGAGCCAGAGGCACTGAGGAAGCTGAGCTTCATTCCACCTCGGATCTCAAGGGGGACAGGGGCAGGAGGCGGACACAGGAAGCCAAGGGAGGGGGTGAAAATGAAGAATCCTATTTTTATACCTTAAGAGGAGCTATGGGTAATTCACTTCAACATGCACTTTTGGTGCAGAGCTCTTCACACACCATCTGTGGGAGGAGCTGCATGGTCTCCACCCCTCTATCACCATCCCCAAAGCAGAAAACCCCCCTGAAGCATCATCCCCTCTCTTGTGCCTCAGCATTGCTCTGCTCCAGCAGCACCACAGCACTTTGTAGCCACTCTCCCCTCAGTTTTTTCCTTCCCAGACCAGAATTTTTATAGAGGAGGTCACCAGAACCAGCAGAAAACGTGCTGGTTGACAGAGGCCAAGCACCACAAAGCAACAGAACATTTGCCACAGATAATTTATCACAGCTACACAGTGGCACTGCTGAGAGGACACACACACCGACTTTTGCAGTCTCTGTCTTTTGATTATTAAAAGGGCCAATTAGCACATAAATTGAGCTGTGAATACTGAAAGGGATTTGAAAACAGTAATAATTAAAGAGCAGGACAGTAACCGGGCTCACAAGCTGCCCCCTCATCTTCCCTGGCCTGCTTGCCAAGCTGCTCACACATCGATGGAGGAAAAGCAGCAGTGCTCATTAACTGTGCTGTGGTACTCGGGAGCATCCGTGCCCTGCCAGCCCCGAGCCTGCAAGCACACAGGCTCCCTGCCCCTTGCTGGGAGACACGGTGCTTATTTGCACTTCTCTAACTTCACACAGCACTCAGTCCCCAAGGAAACTTTTCACCTCCACCCCCCAAAACACCTTAGGATCCACAGGTATTCCCTCATCTCAGCTAGCTGGTGGGACCAAACCCTGAAAGGGAAGGGGTGATAATGCCAGAAAGAAGAAAAATGCCAAAGCTCAGCACCCCACCCAGCCTTCCCTGTGTCAGCCACTGACTAATGAGGAGTATCTAATGGCAAACGATGTTCTCAGTCCTTAAGCTGCTCCCCAAGGAAACTGTCAGCATCTTTTATTTACAGACTGACGACAATCCCTGGGGAAAACAGTGCCGACTCCTCCGTGGAGCACGGGAAATGTAGATCTCTTTAATCACCACAGCACTGATTCATCTTCAAGGCTGGTGCAGCTTCCGCTCTTTGTTGCTCTGAAGCGACTGCAGTGATACAGCTCCCCTGTGAATACCACTGCCTCTCAACTACAATATTTACTATTAGGATGGCTAAATACACTCACTGACATGCAGGCAGCTCCATCCTGACTCCAGGGGCAAGGTCCCCTCGGCTCTCCCATACAAGGAAGCTTAGGAAGGAAGGGAGGAGGAAGATGGACCTGCTGTGCACTGAGTATAAATGATGACAGGTCCACAGAAGTTGAATGAACAAAGTTTAATGAAGAAGTCACCAAGATTTCCATGCATGTTTCATATATATAAATTAAAACACCCATGAAGCAATGTTCTCCCTTCCTCATTTGAAACCTACCAGTCTGATTACTTGCTATAAAAAACTACCTCTGGCTAAAAAGAGGGAAAATTAAAATAACACAGGAAAAACAAAAAAAAAGAGACTGGAACTTATTTAAGAATAAACATTTGTAATCATGAAAGCAATGGCATATTTCTACTCCATTTAGCACTGCGTGATACCTCTATGTGCCAGGCTGATGCAGCTACAAAGCTCCTTCTCCCAGTGCCTTGCAACCAGCAATATCAAGTAGGGGCATGGATACACCCTTGTTGACAAGATCGAAAAGGATATAGCCAAGTGCACCAAAACAGGAGCCACAAACTCACAGGTAAGGCTTCAAAGAGAGTAAGAGTCAAACCCAGAAAGAACTCTTTCACACAGGCTGTAGGCATCTAGAGCACAACAGAAAGGCTGGGGTTTTTCTGTGGTCCTACAGAAAACTCAGGGCAATTAGTGCCATGTATAGACTCTGCCACATCAGTTTCCTGGTCACCTCTGATGTTAACAACTTTTAACAGTAAAAGTGAGAGTCCATCAAATTCATGCAGGCAATAAACAGCTTTGCAATTAGTGT
The DNA here is from genome assembly GCF_051311805.1 of Agelaius phoeniceus. Lineage (NCBI taxonomy): Eukaryota > Metazoa > Chordata > Aves > Passeriformes > Icteridae > Agelaius > Agelaius phoeniceus. The sequence goes on from NC_135268.1 coordinate 25,229,691, forward strand.
GAGCCAAGCTCCCTTGAAAAGAGGTACATGCTTGAGACAGAGGAGCCAAGCAGATTTATATTGGCTGTTTTAGCATTAAATCTCTTCAGAGCTTTTAAAAACATTAAACTGAGACCTTATTAAAAACTCGGTATTTTTATTTCACCAGATTAATGACACTTACAGTACTAAATTCAATCTGCAGTTTCAAACACCACCAACAAACACAGCTCTAAGTGTAATTAAAGAACTAGTCATCATTTTGGAGAAAATTTCTGGAGGCACACCAGCAAGCTTGATAAATGAAAGGAACTCACCCTCATATGGGAATTTGAGAATGTGTACTTCATTATTTTTTTCCTTTCCGTGTACAATGAAATATCTTGATAGCATTACATTATAAAACAGTTTAACTGAAGGGACGGAAGGCTCACAGCAGGATTCACTTCTACACGCTAATTAATTATCACTTATTGGAGACTTTGCACTTGTATGTTTTGGCTGCAGAAGCTGCAAGACTGAGAGGTTTTGTCTAAACAGTAGATTGCCAGTTTTGCACTAAGTCAGGAAGAGCTTTTGTTTTCATTTTTAATTGAGGGGAAGAGATCTAGTTCTGTTGTCACAGAGGCAACGTGCATGGATTCACTTTCGCTCTCTTTTCAAGAGATAATTAAATATGTAGAAACACCATGCACAGTGACGTGCTATTTTAAAGCAAACACTGGAACATGTATTCAGATCTGGTGCTTCAGCAAAACAGAAAAGGCCGCAATTTACCCCTTTTAGTAAGTCAGCAAAGAGCAAAATATTTAATCCAGCCTGATTCAGGAGAGAAGATACAGATAACTCAGTAGTACCATGTACTTTGTAGTGGAATTTCTACATTTTAAAGATCTCTTATTTCTCCAATAGCCTAGGACATAACAAAGTAAATTCTCAGATATTGATGATGTTGTCCTGCCTCTAGCTTTCCTAACCTAGTTGAGAATATCTTGTAGACTGTAAGAACATCTAATACAAAATGTAATCAAGTGTTTGACTGAGCTACAGTTGAAATCTTGGCCTACATGTATGGAAAAAAAACCCCCTCAACAGTAAATGACAAATCACATCACTGAAGCTATTGCCAGGAAAGCAAGTCACTTAAGATCAGCTAAAATACAGAAGACACATGCCTACACTCACTAATGAGAAGGAATAGCAGTCATGTATCTGCACAGGCATGCAGTTTAGAAAGTACACTATGAGATTGGGAGGCCTGATTTTCCACTGAATGATGCATGATTTTGGCAATTCCTTTCGTTGTTTTGCTCCCCATTACCAAATGAAGATAATGACATCCCCAAGGTACAACAGATATCTGATCTGGTGACAAAAGCCCTGGAAATTCCACCTCAGAAAGGCAATTGTACAAGAAGCATAACTGAGACTGACTGCTCAGTCCTTTTTTCTTCATCATCACCCACAAAACTCCCTTGTGTTTGAAGAAGCCTTGTGTTAGCCTTGCTACTAACATTGATATTGTTGCTGTTTTAAAGCCCAGGAAATCCTACATTTCCTTATTGCCCTTTACAAAACACAAACAAACTATTAACAGCAGAACCTGATACTTTTTCCTTAAGAAATGAAGATTCAAAATATTTCCAAACATGGTCATTTTAAAAGCATCTAGGAGACTTTAATTTCCTGCTGCCATTAGAAAACAAACTATCAAAGCAGAGTCCAAAACAAAAAAAAAAAAAGAGGATAAACCTGAGTTTATGGGGTCATTTTCATTAGCACCAGCACCACATCCTTCTTTAACAAGAAGTTGTAATGCATTTATCAGATATAAATACAAGGGAAAGACACAACAGAGTATCCACAGCACCTGCCAAATGCCACATCAGTAGGTTCCTGGGTGTGCCATGTCCCAAACCTGCAGCTGCTGGCTGGAACAGACCTCCCCTCCTTTGGGCACAGCCTCAGGTGTATGTGTTGTTTGCATGTTTAAGGACATCTGAAACAGGCAGATTCTCAAGTGGCTGGTTATATCTGTGTGGCTGAGGCAAAGATGATGGCCTTTTTCCCTTCCTATGCACACTCTCTGATTTCATTGTTCTTTCTTTACTCATGGTGTGAGACAGCTGTGGCAATAAATAGCTTTTTCTTGCCTTCAGACTCACACACATATAGACCAAGTGCTCCAAAACAGAAATACAACTTTTCTCTGGAAAAACTATGGCTTTTGTTCCATTTTGGTACAGACTTAATGCCATTCTACTTTTTCCAAGCAGAGCTCATGTCATGTAAACCTAAGAAAAGGGAGAGGAGGAGAGGCAGTGAAACTCTTCTATTATTTATCAGCCATATAATCTAGTGTTTGCCCCCACAAGCTATTTCAGAGATCTATGGATGCAGCATCTGCAGAAGATTTTCTCTCATTAATACATTTACCCATGGTGATTTAACACAACACTAAATTCACACACCACCGAATGCAGTGAATTTTTAGGTTTGTCCTCAGAAATTATTCAAAAAATTAGATTCCTTTGCCATTATGTCGTAACAGTGTGCTACAAAGTAGGATCTATACACTGCACATTTATCAAAGCTCATAAGCTGTTGATGTGACTCTTAAAGACTAAGCTGATTAAGCCATTCCACTTTTGGTGATTTACATAATTATACTTTATGTGCATTTTACTTATTATTCTGTTGCCTACAACCAACTTTTAAGGATACATTGCATGTATTCCTTTTTAACTGGGAGCAATCAGAATTGCTCTACAATTGCACTTTTACACAAGAGCAGAGGTCTTGACAAGAATCTCAACTACTTGTTTCAAAGCAGTGGGTAATAATCAGGAGAAAAGAATAATACTCATCATCACCGTTTTACAGTCCTGTGACTGCTCATTTGTTTATATCACAACAGCATCTAAATCAAAGACCACAGACATTTGCTAGTTGTTTGACAGATAAGTGTAATTTGGGCACTTATCCACCTGCCTGTTCTCGCTTAAAAGCTGTTTCCAAACTGCCCCAGAAAGCCCCGGACACACCAGGGGTACTCGCTTTCAAAGCATTTGTTCTTTTTCTGTTATCTGACACAAATCAAACATTGTGTTTTGCATTCCACTGTGGAAATCCTGCCCTAGGAATTCCCCTCCATGCCAGCCGGGAGGAGGCAAGCAGAAAAGCAGCCACCTAAGCTGGCTCCTCCTAAAGGGAAAGTCAGGAGGGGAGAACAATGCACATACAAAACAAGAGGGGCAGAAGGGAAATGAGTCAGGGCTGCCGGAAAATATTTACTTGCAGATGTGAACACAAAGGAATCTCAAGCATTCCTTGCCTGAGCAGTGGATTTGTTGCCACAGGCTATTTAAGGTAGAAATCTGCCATATTTATCCTCCAGCCATGTCAGTTCAAGCTACTCCCCCAGGGCCCTGACAGCACAACATCACTTTGCAAGACATGCCCAGCCGTGCGAGGAGGCCACCCCATCTTATGTTAGAAAGGAAGTTCATGCCTAAGTCCTTTTCAGGACAGCAAGAGAGATGAGAAAAATTGCTAATGATCTTGAAGCAAGGATGGCAGAAGCAGGAAGCCTGTGCCTTCTAGCTCCATCAAAATTGGCTTGTGTGATCTTTAGCAAGTGACCCAGTTTTGTGTCTCAGTTTTGCCTCCTAATACCTATCCACACACTTTAATGCACATGTGTACAGCTGACAGAAGGCTGGAAAACTCTTCCAGAAGGCAGCCAGGGTGAAACATCAGAGCTCGAAAGCAGCAGTGAAACAAGTTTCAGATATCTTTCAGACTAACACTATTCTTTCAGTAGGTGTGGTGGCAGAGAGGGATCACCATGTTTTCCAAGTGCTGCTCCAGTAGCTATGCCAGGCATCTTCAACACAGTAATCTCAGGATATGGGATTGACTCAGACTCCGGAATGCTGGACAAAGAGGGCAGCAGGACCCCAGGGGTGAAAATGAGCAAGGATCAGATGAATCACTTCACTGTGTAACTCCTCCTCCTGCATGACTCTTCTCAGTGGACACACTACCAGCTGAGGATGAGGTAGTGCTGGTTTCTCCAAGTGAGAAAGAAAGGCCAAACCCTCTGCACCACAAACACACCTTGCAAGTGAAAACCACGGCTTGCTGGACCTTCTGCAAACCTGCCAGCCAGTGCTGACAGCTGCAGCCCACATGGCACCCTGGAGCAAGGCAGGGACCCTGGCTCTGCAAGGGAGCCAAGAGCAGCTCATGTTTAGCCGTCCTGCTTGAAGGAGCCCTGCTGCAAAGAGCCTTCCCCTGCCACAAATGTCAGGAACTGAGATGCTGGAGTATTGCAAGCATCCACAGTACCATAGCAGCAACACAAGTTCAGCACTGTATGCCTGCAACAAAATACTGCTGATCATTAGCACTGAAAACACTACTATAAACAACTGCACTACTTGTGTCACTAGTGCTATCCCCAGTTTGGGGCAGGTTGAAGATGGGCATTAATAAAATCATCTTGTGGCTCCCATGATCCTTCAGGTTTATGCCAAAGAAAGCTAGGAGTTAAACATTAAAATTATAGTACTTTTGACACCTGAAGTATTTTTTCATCAGTATCAGAGTGTCCAGATAATTTATATATCACAAATATGATTTGGCAGGATTAAATTTGAAAATGATATATCAAGAATTTGTTAATGGAAGGGAAAACATTTGCAGCATACAACAGACCAACAGAAGAAAAGCCTGATTGCTGTGATGAATAATGCATATTGCCTATGGTACTAATTAACCTTGTACTCCAGTAAGATATTATGGAACAATAAGGCTAATCTGAATGTGGCCTGACACTCTTCCCAATGGCATCTGGAAATCAGTCTTTGAAACATTTAGAATTTGAATTGTTAAACCAGAAGCCTTTTCTCAATAAACTTTCAGGAGTATTTTTGTTTCTCTATATTCACAGCCCACACTGTTTTCATGCATGTAGGCAGTGCAAAACACTGAAGGTGACTCCATGACCAGAGCTGGTCTAGCTTGGCTTTCCATGGGCCCTCACCCACCTGCCAGCAGCACACAAGCAGTAACAGGGTGCCTCTCACTAAATCCCTCAATGCACACTCAGTCCTACAGACAGAATTGCAGTGCAAATGTTGGGCTGCCTCTGCTTCTTCCCTACCAGAGTGGCAAAATACAGTAAGCTCAGAGGAAATGAACGCCCCAACTTTAAGCTGGTGCTTTTATGCCTCCAATCTAAGAGCAAATGCCTTCACCTGAAAACATTCATTCTTGTTTGGGCTAGTTTGTCTTTTCTTGTAAAATACTCATTTTTCTTCCTAGCACAGAGCTACACAAGATATTAAACACAGATGCCACATTGGAGGCATCATGTTTTTAGTTGTGTGCACAGTGCCCACAAAGTACAGCAAAATGACTTGCACATACCTGAATGGCTGAAGACACAGAAGGAGACATGAACAGGGATCTTGATAAACACTTTGTGCCAGTTTACAGAGTCATGGAATCAAGTTGCCAGACAACACTGGCCAGTGTTTTACAACCAAGGTCTGATCTAGCATAGTCTTTTATTGGGAAAAAAGACAACAAAAAAACTAAAACTACAACAACAAAAACAAAACAAAACAAAACAAAAAAACCCCAAAAAAACCCAAACAACAAGCAAACAACCAAACCAAACCAAACCAAACCAACAAACAACAAAAAACCCCCCAAACAAAACCCAAGCCAAAGAAACAAAACAGAAGATAAGAAGAGGCCACCAAGTCAAATCAAAAGAGTCCCACAGTATTTCGGAAGGGCAGGATTTGGCAGGGAGCACTTCCCCCCATCTACCAGTGCACTTAACATGCTGCATTTCAGAGCCATGCATGACCCAATGCCTTCACCATCAGGATGACACAACTCGTCAATGCCATTAGCCACGGTCAGAGCTCCATCAATAACAGACTCACACAATGATTCCACTAGACCCCGAGCACCAGATTTCCAGCTGGCAGCCATCCCACACACCCCAGCAAAAACACACCAGGAGATGTCTGACCTGACTGCTGAGTACTGTGTTATTACTGATGCATCCAGGAGACAAGAGCCCGAAGACATCAATGATGAGGATGCCAAGTGCAGAGCTCTTGCTCAGTTGAGCACACAGCAGCACCTTAGGGAAGGCTTCCTACGATGCACCATGTCCTGCAGCCAGGCTCAAGGGCTGCTATGCCATTTTTAACTAATTAGAGTGAGAAGTGACTCGAAATTTTTCCCTACTCTGTTCAATGGAGAAGAGTGCAGAAACAGGTGGATGAACTTTAACCTGTGTCCTCCTGCATTACCTGAGAAAAAGACAACCACAAAATGCCAGAAACTGATATTTGGGAAGTTTGGAGGAGATCAGGATCAGACCACTTGCTGAGTTATACCAATTATCATGAACCAAATTTCCTTCCTATAGGCTGTGTTCTGCTGGCAGTCAGCACGACACTTAATAAAGATCTAGGCCAGGAAATAATTTAGTTAACATATCATAAAGGATTATCATCTCCCTCTCACCAAAATCAATGATAAAATCCCCACTGACTACAAAATGCAAAAGATCACACTGCAATTCATTTCTGCCAGGAAACCTGCAGCCAGATGTATCAGTCTGGCAGCACTAGCCTGCAGCAAGGTCTCAGTGTTATTTCTGCCAGGCTCACTAGTGCAGGCACCAACAGGATGGTTTCTTTCTCTCTCTAGTACTAGCTAGACTCTCAGTCTGGACCAGAATGCCTTTGCACATGAATGATCGATGAAGTCTCCCGAGCATAAGCGTGTCTCCACATCTGCCTGTGTGGGCCCACGCTGCCCTGACCCAAGCCATATCTGTAGGCTTTACCCCTGTCTAAATTCCCTGCTGACGGCTTTGTTGAAGGATGCTGCTGCTGTCACAACACAAGAGCAGGTCCTAGCTGCTGTGACACTTCATTTGTCTGGGCAGCAGCAGTGCCTGGAAGGATGACTGCCCTGTTTTAGTGGAAGTATGCAAGATAATCAAGGCCAGCTAAGCAAACTAGTTTTGACACATTAAATCATGCTTGAACTGTGAAAGCAAAGAAAAATAATGTAAAAGCTCTTCTAAAAAAAAAAATTACAAATAAATAAATAATATGGGCTAGTCTTGTGCCCAGGGAGGGAAGAAAAGCTTTTATCTGAGCCTGACTGAGGACATCAGATGGGCAGAGAGGGAAATATTACTTTGCAAGATAGACACCTGCCTTTTTCTTCATAGCTTTGTAGCATTTCACTTCTATAAAGACTCTCTTGCCGATCATCTGCTCTGGCAGTAAAAGAGCATCAAATGCTTGAGCAAAAAGCAGACTCAAAATCAGATAGGACAGGAAGAGTAAAACCACATCACTTGTCTGCTTACCCCTTACCAGCACACTCATGTGCCTACAAATGCCCTGACCAACATCTGACTTGGTACTGGAGGGTCCCATGATTATTTTTGCCACAGTACTCTGTGAGCCTTAAGCTATTTTTGCCTCATATTCCCTCTGCAGGCACTTTGCTCTAGACATTGCAGCCTGCAATGACAACACTCAATCTGCTGCAATTCAACCATTGCAATGAAGGAATTCCCAGCAGCACGGGGTCACAGGGCATCTGTGGACCTTGGCAATTATACATGGCATCTCCCCATCATCCTGGACCTCTTCCTCCCTGCTGTGAATTCCTTCCAGTAATTAACATGCCCAATTGCCTTGGATTTATACTAATAAAACACTGGCTCCTGTCCCAAGATTCCAGCATTGCTGTCGCTTCTTGAACCTGCCAGAGCCCCAGCAGTAATGAAGCCCACACTCCTAGCTCTATTACTGCCTGGGCTGCAAGCTATCTGAGAAGCAGTTTGGAGCTGGGAAGCTGCAGCCTGCAGGTTGCTTCCACCAAATTACAAATTAGCACATTCCCCATGCTCTGCAGTAATTAAAAACCTTCCTTTCCAGGCAGCTTTCGAAGGCAGCACTGTGACCCCTGTCACCACTGCAATGGGATGACAGACTGTCCAATCTGGTGTGAGCACTCTAATGTGTAATTTGTGGAATTAGTGCTGTACCAGAGTGACTCCTCAGCCCAGGCAGGAGACAGTGATTTCACCTGGGGAGCAACCATCACTTGGAGTTCAACAAAGATCATGTTGGCTCCCTAGACAGGCTCCCTTTATTGCACAAATACCAGTCACACACATGCAGAGGGACTGGACAGTCTGCTGGGGCGGGGGATGCTTTTGTATATATATGCAGAGTGTCTGCTAGTCAATAATGCTGATGTTTTGGCAGTGAAATGAACTCTTGGGTAGAGATGAATTCCTTAGCACAGCTGCCATACTAGGCAGAGCATCTAGGTGATGTGAGAGTCCTGTTCAGAAAGTGCACCTCCAGGCCAAGTGGTTTTTTGAAAGAAAGCATCTACCTGAGGTACAAAAGCAAGCCTTTTGAAATGACAATTTCTGTCCAAATTCCATCTCTAGAGGAATGTTAATTTCATTGTTATTTCCCAATGAATCCACCTAGAGAGAAATGATCTTAAAAGGGCTTTAGGTAAGTCTAAGGGCATAAAAAGAGCACATGAGATCGAGCACAGCACTGATACCCAAAATCCTGGTTCAGGTTCTGGTCTCTGAATGGCATTGAATAACTCAGTCTCCAGCCCAAGGCTGTCATTTGTAAAACCAGAAATAGTGACTCTGACCTACTTCATGAAGTGGGTAGTTGAAGATCCAACAGAGGAAAGCCCTTCACATGACCTGGAAGTAGTTTTAATAGTCTGCATTAACTGTTTCTTTCCTCACAGTGAAAAACTCACTTCTCAAGTGGCAGCAAAACCACTCATAAGCTAGTCAAAGCCTCTGTGAGGACTTGGCTCAGGATACCCCTCCAAGTGTCACTGCAAGCATGGGTCACATCTCAAGTCAGCACTAGCCCCAGTGCCACACTGGTCAGGCAAACCTGTCAGGGAGGCTGAGCCCACCACCAGCACCACTGCCACAGCAGGCTCTGTGAGGAGCATGAAGATGCAGATGAAGGTGCTCTGCTGACGTGTATCCTCTCCCACCCATCCTGCTTCCAGGAACATAACTATGGGTGGCATGAGGAGGCATGCAGGCAGGGACAGTCTCCTTTCAAACCCCCCAGCCAGGGAGCTTGTCCTGATACTGCCACTTACCTGCAGCTCTTAAAGCCTGAGTTTTCAGGAGAAGGGAAGTAGAATTTTCTTGGCATTAAATTGATTGACTGTCATTTACAGTGAGAAGAAAGTTGTCATCTCAAATCCCAGTTCTTCAAACTTCAGCGGTATTTTTAAGGACATAAATTTATAAAGACAGGTGTATGAAAGTAATAAAGGACATCCACAAGCCTTGAATTCCCTCTTTTGTCTTGGTTTGTTTGTTTGGTTTTTTTTTCTCTAATCTGTTTGTGTATACATTTTGGGGTTTATGTAACACCTACCCCTCTGAGTTTGCTCCAATATTAAAAACCTCTTAACCACCCTGAGGGAAATCAAAAATGGAAGCTCATCAGAACCATGTTCAATACAATCTTAACCCCGTGTTGTTCATACATACAATTCTGTCTATACTAGATTAACTTCTTCAAAGACAAAAAATGAACAATCTTCCAGCAAAATAAATGGGTATCTCTTTTATCATGAAGAGCAGATTGAACTCTTTCTACAGACATATGTATTGCAGTTTCATTGCCCTTACTTCATTCTACTGAACACTTACCTTGTAAAGGATACAAGTTTATTCAGCTAAAGAAATAAAATAAAATGTAAGCTGTGAATCTGTCCATACAAGACACAATTGTAGCCTGCTTTTGTGGAGCCTGGATTTCAACCTCAATTTTAACCCAGAGCAAGTGAAAACGGTCAAGATGTAAAGCGTGCAGAGAAGAAAGCTTATTATTGAAATGTCAACACATCATTAACTACTGCTAAATGTTTCTAAATGAGAAATACAACGCTGAAAACCCAAATTATGAGCAAACCAATAGTACCACTTCATTTTAATACCCATATAAATTAGGTGGAATGAGGGTTCTGACAAACGAGCTCTAGCAGACCCTTGGCAGTTCTAGTGGTTGCAGTGACCCTTCTGCCACAGATCACCATCTAGGGAGAGTGCCCCCAGGCCAGGACATCAGGACAAGCACTCCACTGATCACATCAGTCATGGGCAAACTATCCAGTTTTACAGAGCCAGCAGCAGCAGCTTCCAGCACTGGGGCAGAGTGGGCAGCTGGGCACAGCTGTATCTCAAATCAAGGCAATTAAATTCACTGCATTGCCAACAAGCATTCATGCACTTTATCCTCAGTGGGTTTCCAGAGTCCTTAATTGTTTCAAAAAACCATAATTAATAAGTGAGCTGTTTCCAAGCCATTCAAAGTCAAAGCTGGCAATCAAAGGAATCCAACCACACCATGGCCAACACTCCTTTTGTCCTGCAACACCTCTGCCAACCCATAATTTAACGAATTCCCTCATCTACCAATGGATACAGTATCTTGAGGAATGATAAAACCAAACAAAGGCAGCACTCAAGTAAATATCATTTAGTTATCTAGGACCAGACTAAAAAGCATACCCTAAGATCTGTCCCAAAATATCTTATGGTTAAGAAGCAAATATGACCTTCACAGTTTACACTTCTGAAGCCATTTCCAAACCTTATTTTGTTTGCAATGCTCAATCTACACTTGGTGAAGGGAATAAAGTACTTCTTAACTGTCCTTCTGAAAGGTGACTGCACAGCTGCCAGACTGCAAAGAGCAGGAAGGTTAAGTTGGTCAAAGCAGCAGCCTAAAAGCATTGCTGCAGAACAAGGAAAAGATCTTCAGTCCTTGGGGTTATGAGTATACAAGGTAGTGCAGAAAGTTACAGCTCATTAGTAAAGCATAAACCATTGCACATAGATGGACACCGTGCCTCCTACAAAAAGGAGGGCAAATACACCCACAAAAACCAAAACAAAGACAGTAATATTTATTCAGTCCTGCTGCAATACAATTTTGATCTATGCAAAACATTCCCCTGCTCTTGTTAATTATTTCAGCTGCAGAACAAAACACCTAAATATATACATGCACACACCTCTCTACAGAATAAAGCCCATTCTCCCTTCAGTGACAACTGCATTTTGTATTCAAGTGACTTTCTTTACATTTGAAAAGAGAATACACATTGTGTGGCCAAAAATTCAGCTATTCTGACACTGGCTGGGTTTATGACTAATTAAAATTAACTAGGTACTTCAGTTCATAATTATATAAACACCTAGCATGCTATATTCCCAGCCAATTTGGTTTTAATCAGAAAAACGCACAAGAAGTATGAATGATGGGCAAAGAACTCCCTGGAGGGGCAACTCTACTTCCAGATTTAGTATTCTCCATATACCAAGTATTTCCATCACTGTTTTTCTTGCCATGTAATCACCTCCCAGTAGAACAATTAAAAAGAGATTTTTTTTCTTTCTTTTTATCATCCCTGGACTTTGCTTGTTTTCCACTCCCCTACAAAGGTAAAAGCACACTTGCCTTATCCACCTGAGTCCCAGCTGGGAAGTCTCCCACAAGACAGGCAGGATTTAGCAGTATGCTGCCTTTCTAGCATAGGTAACAAGGAGGAGGGGAGGGGGGACAGAAAGAGAGAGAATTCAGCCAACATGAGGCAGAGAGGCAGGCAAGTTGTGGAATGGACTGAAGAAAATCTGCCCCCCTACTGCAGGTATATCAGGCGTAAAACCAGAAACACTGTCTGCTCTGGAGCAAAAGACCAAGTTTCAAAATAAGATTACTTGTGCAGCAGCCTTCCCTGTCCCCTTATTTCTAGAATTTCCATTTCCATTTCTAGAAATAAGGGGATAGGGAAGGCAATGGCTGAGGTCCTGCACTGTGTCACCTGAGAAAACCACACATAATATGCAAATACACAGGTTTTTCTTTATTGTGGTATCAGCTATCTCTTTTATTCACATCAGGCCTCTGGGATAGGTGCTGTGTAGACTCAGAAACACAAGAGTTGTAAAGCATGGCTCTGCCATCACTCCATTTTAAGTTCTCAGTTGTCTCCCACCCCTTCACAGCTGGTACCTTCTGCTGCTCACCAGCCAAGGGTCACTACCTCTGCCTGCTCGCTCCTGCACAGCTGTAAATAAACAATTGCCTCTGAGTGTCCTTCGAGTGGCTCATCAACGGGATGGCAATCACTGCTCTGGGAAAGTGCCTTCAAACAGCCTGCACTGATTGCTCTGCTTTTGGAGCAAGATGAGTAGCTCTGCTTCACCCCCAATCAGCCAGCAACAAAATCATCCAGGAACTGATTCAGCAGGTAAACTTCTAAACCACATAAGCTAGGTGTCAATTAGTTTTAATTAAGTCCAAAATAAATGACCTGTGAACACAACATTTTTCTGCAGCCCTTGTTTTCTGTAAGAAACTCATTTCTCTTGGCAAGGGCTCAGCTAAATCACAAGACAAGTATGAACAATCAGCAAAAATAAATATGGTTTTGTAAATGCATTGAGGTATGTTCAGCAAAGTTGATTAAGGGAAAAATAATCAAACAAACATCAATATTTAAGACAGCAGAAGGGCTTGAACATTCTAGAGATGTTTTACCAAAAAAAAAAAATCATCCAGATATTTTTTCTGGCAGCAGCTCCTTTCCAAACACAAACTATATACCCCAACCCATCTTTCCTCCAGCCCTCAGTTTCAATGTTCTTCCTCAGAAGACATCAAGGGTGAAGAAAGATATCACTGAGTTTTCCTCCATTATTTTGTCCCCGTCTAACATCTTTAATCTTGTCTATATACCTGCTAGCTGGCTAAAACCAGCTGTACTCCTTTTGATGCCTCTTCAAGTGGCAGCATGCACCAGTTCTTGGAAAGGAGAGTGTCATGACCTCCTGAACTCATTACTCACCTTTTCACTTTGGTTCTCCTTCTGTAGAGTTTTCTTTTCTTCCGTTTTTTCTTTACTCAAATATTTAATTTATTTGTGCTTCAGCTCTAAAGTCATCTGAAAAAAAGGATCAGGCTCTGCAAAATCAATTACATTTGCAGCCCACTGGACACTAGCAGGACCTCACCACTGCAGATGTGTTTGGCTCTCATTAGCTTAACATGTCAACATCCCCACTCTTCCAGTTGCACGGGCTCAACTGTCTTTAAAGGCATAAAAATAAATACTTCTTGCTGCTCACTGAAAACATATTGGGCTGAAGGTGAGGATGAATACAAAGAGAAGTGCCAGAAGGTGCCCTTGTCACAGTATTCATTTCCTACACAAACCCCAATGGTTTGAGCACTGATATTTACAGTAAGCAACTAAAACTGAAGTTACAATAAAACTCACCTATGCCAGGGCAGGAGCAAGGAAAGCAGAGATTGGGCAGACAATTTTTTTTGTGTCAAACCCATAAATGGGTAAAGGGAGAAATGTCAGTGGCACTACACCAATTTTTACAGCATTTTCAGATCTGTCCCTCAGCTTTGCTTATTGCCTGCTAGGGCAGAGACCATCATTAGGAGACTTGAAACTGGCCAGGCAGACTTGAAAGTGGGCATTTTCCTCAAGGATCCATTCAGAAAGCACCAGCTGAACTGAGGCAAAGCCCATAACCATCAGTCCTTTAGTGCTACCAAACCACCACTCCGGAAGCCAGCATTCAAATTCACAGAGCAACTGCTTAAATTTCTCTTATTAACTAGCACAGCAATATATTCTTGTGAATAATGAACCTCAACACTGGTCCTTTACAAACATGTCCTAACACAGTCACAGTTTACCTCTAGCTGTCCCTAGCAGTTGCTGATAAATGTGCCATGTTGCCAAAAGAGGTGTAAAAATCCAAATAGTTTTGGGTTTTTTACAGTAACTACTACCTAGCTGCCTATATTAATTGACAGAGTGAGCACATTATATAAGGAGATTAGACCATGTCATATTTACAACCTCAGAGTCCCCAGTGAGAGAAATTGCTCAGCTGTTACTGTCAGTGCCTTCTTCAAACAGGAACCCTGCTGACAAGATGATGAATTCAGAACATCACTGCCAATTAATGATTTGTAGGCAGAAGGGATTTCAATAGTTCCCATATGTTTGTGAGGATGACTGGGATTTACATCACCTCTAATAAAAGAGTGTAGTCTGCTCTGTCCAGATGTGACACTAGAGATTGGAAAATGTCATCTTTGCAGGAGAAATTTTAATAAACAAAGCCAGGCTCTTCTGGGTTGAAAATGTTTCCCAAAGCACGGTGATGAAAAACCTGCTTACTAAGTGAAAGCAAACTGGGAGACCACTTGCAAGATGCACCCAAGTGATTTACAAACCAAAGGTCAGAAGTTATTTAGGTGTTTGTGAAAGCTACACAGCAGAGTGCCAAGACCACCACTATATCAGCCAGGAGCATGGAGTGCATTTCCTTAGCATCAATCAGGCCGTGGAAAAAAAGTTCAGCATTTACAAATACACAGGACCTTTCTTGGTGTTACTTACTCTGCTCAGAGATGCAAAGTTTACTTCTGTCCTAGAAGACAGTCCTGTTTTTGTGAATGTAACAATCACCAAACCAGAAAGTGTTTTATTCACATGGGATATCGACATGAACTCCCACACATGCTGGGTACAGACCTCCTGAACTGCCTAAGGCTGAATGCCTCCTATCAACAGAGCATCCTGGAGCCAACCAGCAGGGAAAGCTTGGCACAATGACCTGGGGTAAACACAGGACATCCAAATGGGGCCCTCAAACAGAATTTGCCATAGGCATTCAAGTCCCATTGATTTGGTGATGGAATTTAGGGCTACCCCACACAAAAAAAAAGAGAATTACTGGTTTTAACACCTCTAGAGCAATAAAGTGATAAAAATCCTGTCTGTAGGTGAGATAAAGAGCAGTTTATGTGAATATACCTTAGGAACAGAGCAGGGATAAACCGCCACAAAGCATCTTTACACTTCTTAATTATGATCACAGCCCTACCCAACACAGTCATAAATTGAGAGGCCACATACTGCCCTCTTAAGAAAAACAAATTAAAAAAATACCAACCTAGACCCAAAACCAGAAAGCACAGCCTTTTATCACTAAGGTCTTCTGAAAGCACATCCTAGATTGCTATCTCAACACTGCAATCCCTCTACAGGCAGCCCAGCTTCTTCAATGATAGTCTCATTGAAGGTTTCTGATTTAAACCTGTATTTTTTGGGTTTGCTGTTTTGGTTCATAGTTGGTTTTTTTAATATTGGGGGTTTCTTTGTTTTTTTTTTTTTGGGGGGGGGGAGGGCTTTTTTTCGGTTGGGGTTTTTTTTTTGCTGGTTTTTTTTGGGTTTTTTTTGGTGTTTTTGGTTTTTTTTTTTTTTTTGGTCTTTGTTTTTTTTTTTTTTATGAGACCTCTAAGTGTGCTTTGAGAAATGTAGCATCAGAGGACAGGACTTGAAGGGTGACTAATAGAGGACTCCTTTCCTCCAAAAATTCTAAACCTAGCACCAGACCTGTGTCTTGTCATTTTGTGACATGATATTTTCTGCCATAATTAAGCAAAACCTTGCTGATCTATCAACCAACATTCCTCATCTGTGGCAGTCTGTATTTCCTCAACTTGGAATAATGTTGATCTTAGCTCCTCCATTGTACAGTATCAAACATGGGGTCAATCTCTTCTCCCCCCCTAAAAGGAGAAATATCTTTATTAGCACAGGAAAAGCAAAATCAAGACAGATTTTGCTGCATTGACTACATCTGTAGAAAAAGGATACTATTCTGGTCAAAAATACCACTCCACATGCTGTTTAGTAGAGGTTTCTCCAACACAAACACTTCTCTCAAATTTTACATTTTCTCTCTATGTCAACCTTTGAAGAGATTTGAACTATCTTCAGGGTCACAAGCTTGTGACCAAGGACTAAAGGATCAAGACCACAGTTTGCTGTGGATATGCACTGATCTATTCTTTGTACTGCACTACAAACAATTAGTGTCTGGAGAGAGGTGAAGAGAAAATGCAACACAGACTTCAGCTGAAGTGGAATTCCTCTGCCTTCCCCACAGTATCTATTACAATCCATTATTAAGTGACTGCAAAGACAAGCCAATTGAGATAGAACAGATAACCAATACATATTAATTTTGCAAAGAGCAAACTGTATTGAAATCATTGTTACCCTTCTCTTTTGCAAGCAAATTAGTTTTAGGCTACCTGCTACATATTTACAACAGAAGGGCAAATTTTATAAACAAGCATGTAATACAGCAAACCACAAAATGATATTGTACACTCAGAGTACACTGTTGTCTTTGTAAGTATTCTTTTTAAAGTCTTGAGCTTTAGATACCCTAGATCTCTTGCACAAGGCCTCTGATGATTCAGGAGACTATGCTGACCAGCAATCTGGCAACTTCAGCCAGCTACTTGTGGGAAAACTTCAGCACATATGGAAGCATTTTTATCAGTGGGGCTTTAAGTTTAACTCTGAACAGCTGAGCAGCTTTGTATTAAATTATTTACCAGAGAGGAAAATCAATCAACTCACACCACATCAAATACCCAGCCCCCCATAGAGTGATAAAGACAGAAAAACACACTCCTCCAAATACAAAAACAAAATGCATCTTCCATAGAGAGATTAACTTCAAACATTCCCGGGTACAGTCCAGAAAAAAAAAGAAACCGGGCTTCTAAGACTCATAAGGAAAACCTGATACTGAGGAAAAATAACATAAATCTCTAAATAACAGATAAGACTACAATTGCCTCATGGACCCAATAGTACAGTGCTCCAAAGGTAATAGAAGAATGCCAGATTCTCCTTGTTGGCAGCACCAGAAGCCCCTGCGCATGGGGTGTCAAGTGCCACGACATCCAGCCCAGGCCTCTGTCTTCCTGCTGCAACACTTACTCAAAGGACCTCAGTGGAAGTGAGAACCTGACCCACCACTGTCAACTCAACCAGGCACAAAAACCATGGAAGAGAAGAAAGCCCAGACTGCCCACCCCCTTGGAAGCTCAGCACAGCGCCCTCCCTGCAAACCCTTACCTTGGCAGGTGTTGTTCTTCTCCTCATAGCCTGCCTTGCACAAGCACTTCCCGATGGGCACCAGCCATTCCCCCTCGGCACTGCAGTGCATCTTGGGCGCCTCCTCAGTCACCGAGTGGTTGATGCAGACACCTGACACCTCCAGGAGCTGCGAGGAATCCGCCCCCGTGATGGTGTCGGGGAAGCGCGCCAGGTTGCGGATCACCGACGGGCACTTCTTGTAGTACACGCGCACGGAGACCAGGGCAATGCAGGCGCCCACGTCCTGGAAGGCCAGGTAAAATCCCTTCTTTGTCAGGGGCCCAACGTCCCGCACCTCCGTGTTGAGCTTCATCACTCTGTCGCCAAGGTCTAACTCTGTGAAGCTCTCATCAGCAGCAATGGTGTCGATCTTGATGTACTGGTTTTCTTTGATGTTCCTCCCATCTTCATCATCGGATTCAAAGTAATACATGTTAAAAGTCTCCTTGCAGGTCCCAAGTCCTCCTGGAAGGCTGTTACAGTCCCTCAGGGTGAATTTGAGCTCAATGAAGATGCGGGATGCCCCCTCATTAGAGATCCAGCTGGTCAGAAGCCAGTTGTTCTGATTCTGTTCCATTACCTTGCATACTTGGTATGTGTGTATCGGAGCGTAGTTTTCATCCACCTCACCAATTTCTTCCCACTGTATAAAAAGGAAAAGTACTTTTTAAAACAGTCACAACTCTCAGCTTTCCCATCTAAAGAGCATCTTGGGCTTCAGAACTCAGGACTTCCAGGGGAAAAAAAGTTTTAATTGCCAAGCTTTCTGTACTAGAGGCTTGATATGTTCCTGGTAAAGTCAGATAAATGTTCCTTTATAAATAGAAAAGGATGCTGGTTAAAAACCTTTGATTTAGACAGTTCAGAAGTGGGAAAACATATTGCTGGGTTTGTCCACTACTATTCAGTTAGGAAAGAAAACAAAAGCAGATGGGGCCATTTCTGTGAGCTTTTCCAATGCATCCACGGTTCATCTGTCCCCATGCCCCTAGGCTCCTTTCTACCACATCCTCAAATCACTGCCCCACATAACGAAAAGCACACTCCTACAAGCTATTCTCCCCCACCAAACAGCATGCCAGAAAATCAGTGGAGTGATACACTAAATAAATGAGCCTTTGCTATCCCCAAGTGCACTAGTCAGTGTAGTTCTTGCTCATGCAAAGAGAAGATTACTTCCAATACAGGTTACAGGGATCTGCAAATCTTGAGCTGTTTATGTGCTACACAGGTTTTTAATCAGAGCTTCAGGCAACTTTTTACAGCTTTGTGGGAATTGCAGCAACTGTTTGTTGATTTTATTTTAGCCATGCTCTGAAGGGCATCACTTGGAAGAAATGCTTTTTCCTGGTGCAGCTCAGAGTCAGTAGCATCACAACTGTGCCTACCACAGATACACATTAGAGTTTACTCTCTGCTTTTGACAACCCTAGTGTTGCATTAAGAGATTAGATTAACCATTTAAGTGCATCAAAGAACCCAGGAAAGCCAGTGCTGGTTTCAGATTTGTTCCCTTCTACTTTTGACCCACTCATCTGCCACCCAACACCTCCTCCATCCTCTGCATTGCTGCACACACCTGGCCACAGTTGCGATGCAGCACAAAGGAAATGCACAGAGCATAATTCAAAGGTACTCCTGTTTCAGGCTGCATATCTTCTAAGGGCCAAAGGCCAAACTTTTTCCGTGGAAATGTATCCTGAGATATAGTTGAGAGTGTTCTCAGCCCAGATGCCATTACTGAAGAGCTGAGATAGAACACCCTCAGAGTCAATGTAATGTTTTTAAAACGAAAATATGTTTTTAAAACGAAATGTTGTTCTCACATTTTAAATTAAAACAGCAAGAAATGACATGAGAACCTAACCTGATGGTACAGTCAGAAATTAATTA
This sequence comes from Agelaius phoeniceus, assembly GCF_051311805.1. Taxonomy (NCBI): domain Eukaryota; kingdom Metazoa; phylum Chordata; class Aves; order Passeriformes; family Icteridae; genus Agelaius; species Agelaius phoeniceus. Next base: position 25,248,675 of record NC_135268.1, read on the forward strand.
CAAACACCACCATGAGAAAAACATTTCTTCTCCTCCCTAGCCAGGGATGTGAAAGTGGGGACTTGTGCAGGAAGACATCCCCATTGTGATGTGCAGAGTCCACATGCACCACCAGTCTTCCAAGTAAGGAACCTAACCCAAAGACATTTTTACCATGGCAAGCAGTACTTTCATTTGTAACCCTTTTTTGTATCTCTGGGCTTAAACAGGCCACAACCCTGATTAAGATGTAATTGTCACTGGGCAGCACCACAGAATTGGACAAAGATGTGTCTGCAGTGAAAGACGTGCAGATCTGTGCAGGATTCATGCCTGACTTTAGGAGAGGCAATTAACAATTACCAGGAGAGTGACTGAGAAAAGATAAAAGAAAAGTAGGCAACATAGAATAATTCAGCAGCTAGATTTTCTAGATTCCAGTAAATAGGAAGGTTTTGATATATGAAATTAAAAGCAGAAAAACCATCCTTCAACTAGCTTAATTTGAGTAATAATGTATACTGTACATATATACTTCCAAGTGAATTTGTCTAGTTTCAGCTAGGATAGAGTTAACCCTCTTCATAGTAACTCATATGGAGCTACCTTTGGGATTGTGCTAGAAACACTGTTGATGGCACAGAGATGTTTCAGTGACTGCCGAGCAGCACTTACACCAGTCAAGGCCTTTTCTGCCTCACAGCCCGTCCCACCAATAAGGAGACTGGGGGTGCACGAGAAGCTGGGAGAGTACACACCTGGGACAGCTGATCCACATGGCCAAGGGATATTCCAGGCCATATGGTGTCATGCTCAGCACATAAAACTGGGGCAAGAAGAAAGAACTGGGGACAGGAAGAATCATGGCATTTGCTTTTGCAAGTCACATTATATGTGAGGAAGCCCTGCTTTCATGGGGACAACTGAACACCTGCCTGCCCATGGGAAGTGGTGTTCCCAAGGAATTTTTTGGTTTACTTTGCTTGTGTGTGTGGCTGTTGCTTTACCTATTTTAGTGTCTTTCTCTCAACCCATGAGTTTTCTCACTTTTACCCTTCTGATTTCTCCCTCATTCTCTGCAGGGGAAGTGAAGGAGTGGCTGTGTGGTGCTTAGCTGCCAGCTGGGGTTAAACCACAACAATCCTTTCGATGGCCAGTGTGAGGCTGGAAGGGTTTGAGATAATGACAGGTTTGATCTGAATGTGCTAGATTGAAGTTATAGCTGTTATTGTTGTTGAGCTATTTACTGACTCTGGCTCCTGGGCTTGCCATGGGGCTTGATTGCCTCACTGCACACTAAAGCCTGGGGCTTGTTAGTGCCTGCTCCTTGGTTCTGCTGCTTGCTGAACTGCTGACCATCTTACTCTGCCAGGTCTGGCAACATCCTGATGTCAGCAGTGACAAAGCTCCAGGCTGGCAAATGCCCAGGCCATCCGTGATGTTTCTGTGATGCTACACTGCATATGCTGCAGCTGCAGTGTGAACTCAAGTTGACAGGAATGTGACCTGGGGATTAGTCCACATGGGAGACCAGCCCTAAGCAGCTGTGGATATATTCATGCTGGAGCAGGTGCATCTCAAAGCATCTGTGGCTGTGGTTATGTTGGTGTTGCAGCAGGTACATAGACAAGGCTCCACTTTGAGCAGGTAAAATTCTAAGGGACTCAAGTCTGTGGCTAAGGCCAAAAAAGGAGCAGGGGCAAGGAGAGGATTTCATTGCAACATTATCCCAAATGGTCTAGTCCATGGATAGGGACTGTAATGAGAATTCTACCCTGCTTACCTGGAAATGGCTGAACACCAGCCAGCCCATGGGAGAGACAAATTAATTCCTTGGTTTGCTTTGCTTGTGTGTGAAGCTTTTACTTTACCTATTGTAGTATCTTGATCTCCAGTCATGAGTTCTCACTTTTACCCTTCTGATTTGCTCACTCACTGTGGGGAGTGAGAGAGGTGTTGTGGGTACTTAACTGCTGGCTGGGGTTAAAGCATGACACTATATAAAGGTGAAGTCCTATTTTTATAAAGGTGGGGGTGATTCTCCATTTGGTGAAAAGGGAGAGTAACCCTCCACTTCCCCCAGTCCACAGAGAGGTCCCTGCCAAATGAGCCCAGGGGACAGATGAGCACATCCCAGTATTGCCCAGGAAAGACATAATGACTTTCACTTTGCTTTTTTCTGGCTAAAGGTCAGAGGATCACTCAAACAACTGCTCACACCAACAAGCATACATGGATAAGTGTTAACTTCCAGCAGGAAGTGGTGCAAAGCATCTCAGCACTGGAAATGGCTCAGAGCGGTGTCATCACGTGGAGATGTTTATGGATGGCCACAAGGTACACAGTAAAACACTGTGCACCATCTAAAGAGCGTTAACGTGTATTTCTTTAACAGAATTGACATTTACAATGACTGTGATGTTGCAGTAATATCATTAGTGACCTAACTTGAAGACATGCTGAAAAACATCACTTGACTTTTTTCATACTTGCCAGGTCAATTTTCAAGGACCCAACCGTGATGCTCCCCAGAGTTATGCAGTTAAGCTCATTTCCACTGCTGCTTCAGGAGTTGTGCTTTTGGGAGCGAGTACAAAGTTCATTTGTTGAAAAACCAAGTGCTGTGATTCTAATGGCTGCTTTCATGCACTGAGAGCACTAAACACCATGAGGATAAAGGTCCAAGCATAAATACATCAATGAACTGTGCTAGAGTCTTATCTCAGCTGCAAGAAATGGCACACGGCCTAACATCTCAGGCTTCAAGATGTGCTGCACTTCCAGTACTGCTCCCCAGATCAGAGCAAATCCTGCCATCACCACCTGCCATCAAACCTAAAGCAATCATCAGAGCATGAGAAAGGGGAGGTGCTAATGAGCTAAGGCTGCTTATCTCTGTATAATCCTCAAGGGAAAGTCAACTAGATTTTATCAGAGCAGCCAGTATTGTGAAAAATCTCTGCTCTATCATTTAATCTTCTTCTCCCCTATCTGCATGTAGGACTACACCATTTCTTTCTCTTCAGCTGGATCTGCCTGCCCCCAGAGACTGCAGGCAAGCTGCCACCCTTCTGTTTTTACATCCCTCCACGAGATGGAGATGGCAGTAAGAGCCCCTGCACCTTCTGCCTGGTCCCAGCCTCCTAGTCACTACAGAACTCAGAGAAATATTTCAGTCAACAAAGAAATACAAACCACAGGATGACATGCAGTGCCTTACAGTTAATGAGAAAGAAATCCCACCACATTAAAGAGACAGCATCTAGATGAAAATTATTGGCATGAAAAAAAATTAAGTACAACTGAAAAATTGTGTAATGTTATAATTCCTCTCTGCAGCACATATTTTTTGACATATAAATCAACCCCATCTGCAGGATTAAAACAAAAGTGCAACCATTAATTTGGTGGTAAATGTTTTCTTTACATCTTTAATAGCCCTAAGAAGGAAAACACAAATGCATTTCAATGGCCTGATGTTAAATCATTTATAGAAGACCTATTTCTGAATCAGAAATTTCCAGCACACTACTGCTGGCATCAATAGGAAGCACACAGTTCATACAGGCTGCCTGTCTAGAGAAAGGCCAAAGATATCACACATCTAACTAAAGATATAAGAGTTAAAAAAGCATTCAGTGGAGCAGCCTTGGGTTAAATGGACAATTTTAAAACACATTCACCAGCTGTCTGCTACTCAGGCTTGTTTCTAATCTTGGAGATTCCAGGAGTGCAATTTGCTACCACAGCACAACGAAAGGCTGCTGCCCCAAAACCAAATACTGACAGCAGGGATGAACACTTCAGAGCTTTTGTTTATTTGGTTTTGGGGGGGTTGCAGTACTAATTTTTGTTACTGGTCTTCAATGACTCATTCACTTTCTTTAGCATCCACAAAAGCCAGTACAGACATTTCAAGCCTTGTTCCTAGTTCCACACATCCTTGCACTGCTGAAAAAGAAATCAGGCATTTAGCAAAATCCTAGGGATCTTAAGAGGGGAAGGAAGCTTAAGAACATTAAGCAATGGTGTTCCTAAGACTTATCTTAAACCTTCCCAGCAGGACTCCCTCACTCCAAGGGCTGTGAATCTGCCTCTCTTCCCACTACATATTTCACAGGCTCCATGCTACAAGAAGCCTCATCCTCTCCTGTGTAATTTTTCCACCCTGCCACACAGAGCTCTGCAACATATGCATGTTAACTTAGGTATCTGCTGGCACAAAGATTTAAAACTAGAAAAGGATTTACGTATTTTATCTTTTTTCTTTTGGAAAAAAGCAAGCCTGGCACGGATCTCTGATCTCAGGCTTTGAATGCATGAAAGCATCAGAGATACTCTATGTGCTTTGCCCAGAGAAGGGCAACTTTACCTCAAAATACTGCTGTCAAGGCCACCACAAGCACATATTGATGCAGAGGACTGTGGCATGGTGCTCTGAAATCCCTATGCCAAGTGAAAAGGGGACACCTGACGCCCTTTCAGAAGGGCAAACCAGCCTGGTGTTCAGCTTGGTAACATTTGGGCAGACTCTTCGATTTCTTTTATGCAGCTGATGTTAAGACCTGGCTGGCAATCAATAGCCTCCAGCTTAGCTCCCTCACAAATGTTCCCTCCTGCTACTCAACTTTATCTTGCAACCTGCTTCTTCCCTCCCATCACAAAACCCAAAAACTTGTGGGTTTGTTATTTTTTTTAGCTACCTGCTGGTTTCCCCTTGCTATCGTATTACACAGCTAAAGCAAACAAGCAGCAGGCTTTCCTCTGCGCAGTTTCAGTGATTTCAGTGAGGTCACATAAGGCTAAACCTCTAGTGAGAGCCAGGCAGAGCACTACACATCTTTTCTTCTGCACTGCAGAAGGTTTTGCAGGGCTGTGCTAGCTGTAAAATAAGGCTGACTTTGTCGCTATCTTGCCTATTGCAAAACAGCACTTACAAACAGGCCAGTCCCTGTTTCAGGGACTTCAAATCCTGCCACCAAATATTGCCAGTGTTATCAAGAGAAGATGCGATATGTGGCATTGCTCAGATTTTCAGCTCAGGAGCTATGGGATTAAGCAGGAGCCTGATTTTGCTGGAGGCGTTTCAGTCTTCATTAAATGGGTTTTGCTTGCTCAAAGAACAAGAACACAAAAGACACAGCACCCAAAAAGTCATGTTACTTTTAGCTCCCTCTACAACAGTGACTGGCAGGAGCAAGAGTTCTGTCTTGAACACTGGCATTGGCAAGAGGTGCATGTATAACCTCTATGAGCTACTGATCATGGCAGAGCCCACCAGCACCTGGATGAGGAGCTTGAGAAGCCTGGTTCCCCCTCACAGTAAGGCACAGTGATCCAAACCACTCTCAAGCAGCAGAAAAATGCAGTAACCTGGAACAATGCTGCATGTTTGTTTGCAACCCTGCTCTTTGCAATGGGTGAGCAGCGCAGAGACATCAAAATAACTTCATCCAGCTTTTCCCACCAGTACCAGTGCTTAAAACAGCACTCTTGGGCAACAGTTTTTAAGCATTTCTGCCAGGGTAACCACACAGGTTTAAAACCCAAGTTCTGCTTTGGGGCAGGGTGCCTGCTCACTGGGACAGCTCAGCAGCTTCTCCTCTGCTGCCCTGCGCCAAATGGTGGAAGGACACCAGCTAGAGCCACATCACTTTTCCCACTAAATCACAAACTTGAAACACAAATAATCAGGAAACCAGAGCAATTCATGTACTTGGATCAAGTCAGGAAAGAAGGGGAGGGAGCAAAAAACTTTAGTAAAAGAGAAACCAGTTATTTTCAGAGCCTCACAAACCATATCTTTACCATCTTCTCATCTCGAATTTAAACAAAATAGAGGCCAGATAAAAAATTTATGAAAAAATTGTTCTGGAGTAATTCAAAGTACTTCTTTAGCCTCAAACACAATTTTAAATTTTGGCTACCAAGCCACAAAAAATTTATTACTTGTGCAAACTTTTCCAATACCAACATCCACTTTTATAATGCAAAAGGTGAAGCTTTTTTTACACTTCCTCAGCCTGGTTTTAGGGGTTTTGGAGCTCATTTTCAGGCAGGAGCCAGTGTCAAAAAGAAACTGCATTGAGTTCAATGCAAACAACATTTGGCAAGAGTTTACTAAAACCTTTAAATACCAGAAGCAGTTGCAACTGTCTGGGATCTTGCTATTTCCATACATCTGACAGTGCCCCCACCCGAGACTCAAGCCTCATTTGGATGGCAATTTTACAACTGAGACATTTATACATACAGATATATATTCCTACTGACAGCAGTTACCAGTCAAGCAAAAAGCATAATGGATAACAGAGGACAGAAAGCATCTGATTAATCTCCCTACTCAGGCGGAAATCTGGCCTAATGAAAGCTGAGTCTCTGAAGAAGGAACTTAACGTTTTCTGGTGGCTTGGCACATTCCCAATTTCTCCAATCAGGAAAATAAAACAAAAATAAGAATGCTATAGCTACTTTTGGGCTACCCTTCTTATTTTACTACTGGATTGCCGTTCCCTGATGTTTCTTACAATGCCACTCTGGTCACTAAGCTGCATAGTCCAGTTAACACACAGATTCAGAATATCCTGAGGTTAATTAGCTGAAGTAAATATGAGTTTCCTCACTCATTACTGGAGATTTCCCAGCAAGAAGCTAAGGATCATTTTTCATACGCTAAAACATAAATGGAGGAAGCAAATAGCAAAGTGGTATGAACTGGAAATTTAAAGCATGATTTTGAGATGTGCCACATCAGACTAGTGAGTATTTTTTCTCCATTTCTATATTAGCCAAACACATATTCCCTAGCCCACGTGTGATAGTTACCTAATAGAAAGCCAACTTAGAAAGTCACTTCCATTACCACCCCCTCCAACCCCCTCCCACTAAAAGGGCAAATCCTCACCTCAGCAGAGTTACAGGAACTGCCAGATGTGCTTCTGGATGACCTCTTGCCATGTGTGGGCAGCAAAAATGCTACGAGGAGAAAAAGGGCCTTGCTTCATGTTAAAGGCTACTCTCCACTGCATCAAGAGTTAACAAGACTCAATTTCACTTGGTGCCAAGGTTTCACATTTGGCTCTGCACTCTGACAAAGGGCAGGAAAGTGAATAGCAAAGATGGGGAGATAATTGCTGTTTCATCTCCACTATTAAAAAAAAAAAAAAAAAAAAAAAACTACACTGAAAATGAGCTGGGTGAATGTTCACAGCACCACCACGCTCCATCCTAACTCCACTGCTGCCAACTGCACATTCCAATACTCAGAACAGCTCATCAGCATACATCAGCTTTAAAAAAATGCAATTTTTAGAACTGAGAGCTTAAGCATCCGGATGGATACTTTGGTATCTTATAGTGTTTTGGGTATTTTTAATTCCACCCAGGTCAACCTTTCATCATCCTGTGTGCAGCCAGGACTGCTAGAAATCCTCCTCCTGCACGGGGTAATGCCAAGAAAGGTTCTCACACCATCACACTGCTCAGAGCTGAGGGAAAACACCAAACAGGAGAGCCCCACACTGGAACCACAAGACAAAGCATGACTGCTCCTCTCAAGAAGAGCTACATGTGAATACATGATCAGTCACCTAAATTTACATGGAGAACTCTATAATCATCAACTCCTGTTGTGTAAACAGTTGAGTTTACTACTTGAACAAATTTTCAACATGATTTTTTATTTGTCGTATGCACGTAAGGTTTGCTGCCACACCTTCCATTTCTGCAGCAGGCTGTGCAGGAGACTTCATAGTGAAACGCCCTGTAAGGCAAAAATGTTGACAATTCCTGGATTGCTCTGCACCACAAACTAGCTGAGAAACAATGCAGATTTCTGGAAAGCTGTGATAGCATCTCAAAACACAAGCAGCAATTTGCTACACAAAGTACCACCCAAGAAAATGGATAAGAAAGAACAATTAAAACCTTAAAAATTACTTTCAGTACGTGCTTATGAAACATGTTATCTGTTCAGAAACCTGCACAATTCAAGCTGTTAAAAAATGGAGAAACATCAGGACAAAGTCACCTAGACTTTTCAGTCTGCAAGCCAAGATACATGGGGGGAAAAAAAAGAAAACAGGACTGAAGTTTAGCTCAGACTTTGACAATTTGCATGATCAATGAAAGATGTCAGCACCAGAATCCAAATGGAATGAGAACCCAGCTGGAGGTTAGCAGAACTGAAATGAAAAGGAGCACCAGCCCCTCCTCAGCATGCCTAATCAGGCACTGTGCTGACCCCCTTCCCAGAACAAAGCAGTGTGCTAGCTGGAAACCCCACCTCCCCTCCCACAGGTTTATTTTTTTAAAGGTTTGAAATTCTCTGTACATCTGAATTAAAACATCCATTTCACATCACAGACCAGCAATTGAGGGGAAGACAATGGAGACGAGTGCAAAAGAAGCAATGAAGAAACACAATACCATTAAATCATTTTTCACTGCCTAATGTTACACTCATTGCAGAGCAATTTAACAAAGGCCAGAACAAACAGTATTGACACCACATGGTTTAACACTGGGAGGCTGACAGAGCCAGATTTTTAGGAGGACTCAGAGCAGGACATAAATTTTAGGTTTATAACCAAATGCTTGGATTTTCAAAGCTTTTGGGATATTATTCACGTTACTCATCATCTGATGATACCAAGAGGTTCACAGAACAACTTCGAAAAGCAGGAAGAAAGGAAATTTTTCCTGTTACTTTAATGTTGACCTAATATTTAAACAAATCAAACTCTATGGGGTGATTCTGTTTACTACGACTGAAATAACACAAAGCATTTGGTTTCTTCTTAATGCACAGAACAGCAAAACTTAGCAAAAACTAAACTAAAATCTTAATCTTTATGATTGTCATCGACTTTTTCTAATTCCTTACAAGTGCGTACACATTTAAGAGTTTCCAGTAAAAGAGAAAAAATACTTGATCTAAAAGTGTATTTAATGAAAGCAAACAGATTAAACTTCCTGGTTTTCTAGTATTTCAGGAAAGTGATACAATTATCCACGTGCTGCACTGGCAAGGCCTAACCTCTCAGGCGTACACCAAATTTGACTAGACTACAGAGGGCCCATACACTGTATCAGACCCTCCAGAAAATGCATTATTTTGCCACTGCTCCCTGGTCTCTAATCTACCCAAAGCTTTTCAGAGTGATAATATTACATTCATGGCTTAGGCCTTGACAACTGCACCCATAAATCAATTTTAAACCTCACATTAATCATCTTTCTGTAATCAGTGGCTATTCAGCACAAATTTACATCTCATTTCTGTTGGCCAAACAGCCACATTAGAGCTTTGAAGCTTATTCAGGCTTAAATGATTATATTCCCCTAATAAACACTGAAGTCCTCTCAGTCCAGCTGCTGTGAGCTGCATTAATGACATGCCGTGGCAGCAGGGGCCATCTGAAGCCAGCCCTGTGCAATGCTACAAGCAGCAGCCCCCTTGCCAAGCAGATTTTCTGCATTTCCAATACTCTCAGAAGAAATGAGGAGGCTGCTCTGCCGGTGCAGACCCTCCTATGGGAACTGGTGTGTGCAGCAGACACTCACAACATGAAATTTACTGCACTTCCCCTTAACAGCTTCATTTGCCGTCTCTTGAATACAGGGGGCTACAAGTAAAATATCCAAAACCAGATTTCCTGATTCCCCACATGCTGAGCACCTTAGCTTACTTTGAGTTCGGTGACAGTTCTGTTGAATTTGAACCATCTACAAAACCCACTTTTCCCACTTGTCAGACAGCTCTAACTTTGTTCACAGCACCACCAAACTATACCTTAGCGTGCTTTTCTTTGATCACCTCAGAATGAGGTATTACATTTTTAATATCTGACTGCAACTTTCTTCCCTGTTTTATTGTGTGACAGATTATCACTCAGGATTACAGTAAGCAGCTAAAACATGATCAGTTCAGGGTAGATTTTGCATGTACTTGCCTGCAATCCCTATAGTGAAACAATCTATTCTGATTGAACAATGAATAATTATTTAATTAAAGAACCTTGGCAGGCCTACATTATTAAACCTGCATAAAAAGCCTGACATTGATTGTATATTCACTTTCAGTTAAGGTCTGAATCAGTATGCTAAGATCTAAAAATGAATGAACAGAATGGGTTTATTATAACTGTTGTTAAGTACTTACCTCACTATAGGTAATAAATTATACATGTGGATGCCTGGTATGCTTATTCCACAACATAATGAAACTTTTAGTTACTTTTTATTCTATGGGATTTAATTCCCATTGTGTCAGGTTTATGTTACTATTTAAATAAGGCACCAGAATTACACGGGTGTAAATCTGCTGGACAAAGATGCAACCCAGACCTCAATGTTCCTTTTAATCTGGAATTGAAAAAACACAGATGTGTTCAATTGTTTGTGACAGATGTTCTGTATCCTAACTATTTCACAAAGAACATGTTTCATATAACACAACATACAATGCAACCTCCACACTCTCCTGATATCTGGCAACCACTGAAGAAGTACTTGAACATCAGCATGCCATGGCTAGGAAAGCAAATACAATAATACAATCATGTGCTAAATCCCCAGCTGAGACCTCTGCAATGCAAAAATAAATGCCGTTTCAGCAATCAGCTGTGATAATGCAAAATCTGGGAAAGCTGCTGAAGTTTTCAGAAGAAACTGAAAAAACTCAAATTTGTTCCTAAACAAGAAGTAAACCATGGCTTAACTTGATGGTAATACTGCAACACATACACAGAGAAAAAAGTTCTGTTATCCGCTTGCTTTTGCTTAACCAACAAAAGATCCCAGAATTTAAATTGAATGCTTTTGAAGAGAAGGGAAGATAACTTTCTTGTTGGGGGGAGCAGGGCATAATCAACCACAGTGAGAACTTGCCACGGGAGTCAAACCATCATTCATCATCATAAGGGGGATCCAAGGAAGTTTCAGAAGAAAGTATCTGATCAGGTAGCCAAGGCCATGATGAGCCACATATATTCCTCACAAAAGTAAGGTGGGTTAAAGCTAGCACCAACATGCCTATGCCATGTGGGAGTAGAGAGTGGGTACATAAATAATTAAGATTCATGTACATTGCCCTCACCAGGTTACAGTAAGAGTCTCTTCCAGACCCAAGTCCCTGAGGTAAAGAACACAGAAATGCTGAAGACATGCAGTTCCTCAAAGAACAAACTATCAAAAAATAGTTTAAATAGAAATTTAATTAATTGGTCTATTGCTGCATTTCTGGCTGCTTGGTTAAGCTACAAACTCTTATTACTGCTATTTTGTATCCAGGGTACACTGGGATTAATGGCAGGTTGGAATTTGGAGAGGCAGAGCAGAAAGAGGAAGTAAACATATGGACATGGGAAGGGGCTACATTTCCTTATGAGAATCCAGATTGCCACCAACCACCCCTTCCTCCAAAAGATTTGGGCTAAGGCGGGAGATCGCAGTTTGTAAACACCTGGTGGCAATGGACCTGCTGGATTTTGGCCACCTTGAACGTTCTGATCTGCCATCCTGCACAGCTCCAGGCTTTGGTGTTTCCTTTCAGTGCTTCCTCCTCTCCCCTGCCAGCCCAGCAGGCCAGTCAGAAAGCCACAGGCAAGGGCCTGTGACTTGGACTTGCTTATCAAAGAGACATTCTCACAGTGGGCTCATCCTTGAATGAAACCATCTCTTAATTTTGTGCAGCTTATGGACAGAACTCAAGTTAAATTGCAGCAACAGCATTTTACTGTTAGGCAAGATAATTCTTGTCTGGAGCCTGGCTTTTTGGTAAAAAGTTTTACATAATCTTCAGGAGTCCCTGAAAGGCACCACTTGACACAGAAACTACAGATGTTTATTTATCCAGCCCTATTCTAGGCCTTGCTCTCACTCTACAAAATGGGCTGATTGGCCATTTCACACTAACAGGAAATTACAGCCACAGTTTCAGCATTATTTAGCAATTAAACCATTGAATCACTCCCCTTTCAATTTTTGTCTCGTCAGCTTCAGTGCCTTTCAGCAAACCTGGATGCATATTTCACCAAGTGTTGAAGTTTGAAAGGAAAAGGATGAGTGAACGTACTTTGAAAAATAAACTGAAAGTACAGTTCTCAGAGGAAGAGCTAATTACCATAGGAAACAGCACTTTTACAGGTTATGTGGTTAATTGACATAATTCTTCTTACCAATACACATACTCACTGCAAAGAAGACCGCTGAAGAAACGGTACTCTGATGCTGAAATGTTGTCCCCATAGTGCACAACACATAAAGCTTTCTAATAATGTTTGCTCTCATCCATAAATTATTGTGCACAAAGAAACTTAAAACAGTAAGCAGTGAAAGAAATTTTGGACCAAGTAAGGGGATTAGCCATTTAGGAGAAGGACACAAAAATGTGTTGTTGCTTCTCAATAGCTTCCTCTTGCCTTGTGAGCGAGTGACATTGGACCTGGCCCAAAAGAACTCTTCTACTCATACACACAAAAGGGGAATTTTCATATTTGTGTCAACTGAAGCAATCAGACAGGCCATCCAAGTACTCAGGTGATTTTGGTTCTGTCTTCTCTGCTCAGGGATGCACAGTCCTGAGATGCTGCAAAGTATTTGGCTTTACTTGCACAGCAGCTGGTGCTGAGCCAGGACTGAATCCCACCTTTCCTAGGGCTTTAAGAGGCTACAAGGTTATATCTTTCACTGTAACAGGAACCTGTCTTCCTACCAAAACCCGTGTAGGTGCACTCATTTAGTATCACATCCACCTCCTAGGGACTCCCCTTACCACATATCCATCCCACAGGTTCTCTTAATGACAGTCTTCAGCACAGCTCTAGCCCACATTTTCATGTCATAGAGGATCTTGCACTGTTCTGCAACTCCAACCTGCCACAGCAGCCAGCTGAGCAGGCACTAGGATTTCCTTTTCACTTTTACCTGGTTTCCATCACAAGGATGATTTTCTTCCCAATTGCCTCACAGAGCAAACAAGATACTAATTTACTAATTTACTTTCAGAATTAATTTCAGCAACAATTTGCTAATATCACTTTCAGAAAGCCATTTTCTTTTCAAATGGCATCACTTCAGCTAGAATAAATTGCAAAGATCCCACAAGAGAGTCCACAGCTACTCAAGAGATCAAAGCCCTACTTTATAGCACAAAAACCCATTAAAAAATTAGAGAAGGCTGGGAGGTAGCTAACTTGTCTGTGGCCTCTTTGCCTGAAAAGGGTTGTTGGGAGAAGAAAGAGAGGAGTAGCATGTACCAGTAAAGTTAACAAGAGGAGTCATGGAAAGACCCATTGACTGAGAACTGAAGTCTGACCAATTTGAGCTAGAAAGATTAATTGTCTTACATTAAGGACAGATGGATGTTGGTTCAAGCTACAAAGGGCTATGGACTTATCACAAGAGGATAACTCACTCAAAGAAATCTCTCTCCAGAAGATGCAATGTGGGCCAAATCAAGGTTACAGACCTGCTGCAAGGACTCCTGAACAAGTTTCTACACCATATGTGCCACAAGAGATTCAACTATGTAATGTTAACAGACCCAGTGGCCTTAAATCCTGTGAAAGTACACCACCATTACCTTCAGCCCACACACTCATGGATCTGCTCTTCTTTTTAAATAGCAAGGACTAGCAAATAGTATAACCTTGTGCTTTCTCCCAGCCAATTGTTTTACCCCACCAGCACTGAAACTGCGACTTGCTAACAAACAGAAATAGCATGTCTAGAATGTCAATGATTTGCAATCAACATATTTGAACAGCAGGGTGTTGCCCAACTTTCTTCCTTAATACCATTTTGATTCCTTATGTATTTACTGTAATACAGGAAAAACAAGAGTTCTCAGTTTTAAAACTCTGCAGTGCAAAGAAGGAAGGAAATTTGCCAAGTAGTATCTTTGGTTGCAGCATTATGTGTAAAAAAAATTGTTCACACTCTATTTTGTCTCCTTGCTGCTTGATTTTTAAATAAACAAAACAAAGGTTGAAGAAAAGGAAGGGGACAATCTGTTTTTTAAAGATAGTTTAAATCAAGACATTGCTAACTTAAGTCATTCCCAGTTCAGTAAAACACAGGACACCTACAGCATTAGCCCCCATTTTGGATTTAGTTGCTTTCTTTACCCTTGATCAATGGGGTCTCTATGGAGTCTTCCAGCAGGGTCAGAAGCACTAGGGAACTCATTTGGGAAAAGCTCCCCACATACAAAAAAAGCTCAGCATAGATTCTGGCTTCTGACAAGGACCCTCTGCAACACCTGGAGACATGCACAGGGACTTCTGCATATCCAGCTTCAGCAAGGTCAGCCTCTGCAAACTGCAATGCTGAGAAACACCCCAAGTTAGCACTGGAGCAGACAGCCCTGCAAGCAAAAAATCTCTCCGAAGAGCTTTGCTCAAAAGGGGCAGAGAACAGAGAAGTCCAAAAGGTTTACCTGCGCTATTGGTACCAAACAAAACAGCTTTGCAAACACCAAGCAAGGGCTGCTTAAGATTCCCTGCTTTCTCTTCAACACCTTCACAGCAAAAGCCTTTTACAAATATTACACAGGCAGCATCATAACCAAATCCCCTGGGGGCTAAAGACATTTGCCAAGTCAATACACTTATGCAGCTCTGAGAAACAGGCTCTGCCAGACTTACTTACTGTGACTCCAAAGGACACAGTAGCTCCTGCCTGTCTGCACTGCCTGTCCACACTGAGACCACCCCTCTGACTTAAATACACCAGACTCTGAAGAAGCAGTGCTTTGAAATTGAATACACAGGGCTCGGGAAGCTGAGCTTACAGCCTGAGTAATCGACATGGATATTCAATTATCATTAAAATTAATAAGTAGGACAACAACCAAATCCCTGGATGGGTTTTGATTATCTCAGTCTGGGTATTTATCAGAATTACTCTGACACACTGAGCCATTGGGCTCTGGCTGACAGGCACAAGGCTCTCCTTAGCCCACTGGAGTTTCCTCTGCACTGGAAGCATCAGGACATCCAATGGCAGGAACAGACAAGTACCACACAAGAAATGAGATGGGTATCTGAAACTGTACAAAAAGTTTTGATTCGGCCTGAAATCCATTCCCAAGTGAACTATTCATTTTGTTCCTGTTCAGCAGCTGTCCTCTGCCTCACTATAATTCTGCAGACTGACAGCAGTCACTGCTTTTGCAGGAAAGCACCAACCTCCTTCCAGGCACCTACCCAACAATGTACCAGTGATCACAAATCATTTAATTCCTGATCATGTGACAAGACTGATCTAGTGATGGACATAACTAGCAATTCTTTTCTAAAAGTTCATCATTTTAAAGTTGGTTTTCCCCTCACTAGAGTGAAAATCAAGGCTTTGGCTAATTACTATATTAATCAATATCAATAAATTTAAGAATGCAAAGTTAACTCCAGAATTGGCAGAAATATTAAAAGTATGTGTGTTGCCATTTAAGTTAACTACACAGAAAAATTCAGTTACTCAATCTGTCATCAAAATAGAAAGCAAACAGTAAACCAGACAGAGATTGTGTAATGAAGTAACTTTATCTTACAGGATTGTATTTGTGGTTATGACTTTAATTGTGTAGTCTAGAAGGATTTGTGACAAACTGAATAATCTCGCATTATTGTAATGATTTGTAATCACAACACTGGCTACAATTTATGGGCTGACTTTACATTCGCACTGCAATCAACTAAGAAAGCCAGCACATGCCCTATAGTTCTAACCACTTAAAATTATGTCTTGCAAGGAGCCCCAACAGCCCTCCAGTTTGGAGGTTTGAAGCCAAGGCAAAGCTCTCAAGTGTATCTTTCAATTTCTGAAGCAAATAAAGCTAAAATAAAACAAACCTCAACAGCCCCAAGGTTTCTGAACAGAAGACCAAAGGTCATATTTTTGCTGTCCTTTACTGCTGACTGAACTGGGAGCAAGCCACGCTGAGCAGACATCATACAGAGCATAAGTTATTTTGATGACCCTCAGCTTTAAGTGACAAACTGTAAGGACCTCCAGGCTCCAGCAGGAAATCAGGAGAATCACATCAGTGCTGTACCTGGAGTCTGCAGGCTGAAGCCCTGCCCTTGTCCCACCGTCACTCCCCCAAATTAAAACATCAGGTCCCAATGAAAAAGGCAGCCAACACAGACAGAAAGTGCTAGTTTTTCTGAACAGCTGGAGGAAAAAACCCCAAAATTCTTAAATCCTCTTTTTCAAAACCAGAGAATTTCACCCCCACACTTGGTGTCTGCTGAGGTCTTGGGGTTATCATCCAAGAAGGAGTGGCCCCTGCGCATCACAGAAAAACTCAAACAGCTCAAAAAAATTAATTAATTCTAAAGAGAACTATTTATTTCAATAAATAAATATTTTAAGAAGTCCTGTCATCACCTCCTCTCCCAGCCTACCCTCACTCACCTGTTCTTGGTCTAGCTCACAGCCTAAGTGAAGCACTGACTTGCACTAGAGGAACACCAAGTAGCTCTTTCTCACAACTGATACCAAACTGAAAATAGATTAATGATATCTCAAATCTTAGCAAGAAACACCCAGTGCCATCTTCTCCTGATAACTGTCAATATCATGGTCAATATCCTAAGTACTGTCAATATCATGGGAAGAATCACTGGGGTTATAGGAAGATCTCTGAAGACAAGGATCAGGTCACTTGTCCCAAAATATTTTTGCTGAAGTCAAATGCAAAATTCTGCAGCATGAAAGTTCAGTCCTCCCCGCACTTCAGAGCCAGAAGTTCTGTTCTTTACAAGAAAGCATCCCAAGGAGAGCAATTATCCACAGAAAACACACATCTTTATATGATTCTGGTTTATCTTAATGGAGAAAAAGTAACAGATCTATGGGACACTATATGCTTCAATATATAGGTAGCTCATATACATGGAAAACAATAAGATTCAGGCTTTAGTAATGGGGAACTTCTCTAAAAATTTAAATGCATCTACTTTTTGGACAAGGTTTTTTGAACTTGATTTTTTCGACTCCTCATTTTGTAAAGTCAAGAATTAAATATAATCAAAGGAGTTGCCTGGCACTTGCTTTAATAATGATGACAAAGATAAATAAATAAGAACACATAAGCTAAATGCTTATCAAAGCATTTTGGCAAGAACCAAGTACCTAATAATACTTTCCTTCTTGGAATGCAGCAAAAGGAAGCAAATAAAGGACTGTGTGAAGGTCTCAGCCTGATCTGACAGCTCCAGGCTTTAGAAAGCCACCAGCAATCTTACTCCTTGCCATCATCAGCCTTCTCTGAGCTGTCCCAGGCATGTCCACCTCAGCAGACAATTTCTTCTACACCTCTTCCATCACACCATGCTGATCCACAGTCCCCACTCTTCTCAGGGGAGCTTTCATCCTTACCAACCCCAGGGCCCAATCCTGCCTCCTCCCTGCAGCTAACTGGCAACTCATCCATGGATTATTCCTTACTAAGACCACAGAGATCATACAGGGGTAGGTGAGGATCAAATTAACATGCAAGTTGTCATTCACTCCTAAATACAGATCACTACTACATCACAGATGTGTCTTCAGTAAATCATCTTGAAATAGAATTAAGAATCAGTGATGTCCCATTACACATGGAAGAAATAATTGCTCTCTACCCTAAATACTCACAACTCCCCTCAGGATGGCACAGTCTTTATATTTTGAGGCTATTTCAGTAGATTTTTCCCCCCCAAATCCTCTGCCCTGGCAGAGGAAGCAGCCAAACCATGTTCTGCAATTCTTTTCTACTCACTGTTCATCCCATGGGGTGCAGACCATCAATCACAGTGGCCTGACAGCATACAATATCACACAGGTACCTCAGAGATGACTGATAGCCAGGTGTCACCCACACGCTCCTCAACAGTGCTTCATCACTCATGTTGGAGAGCCTAAAGGCTGGAGAGAAGGAACTACCACTTTTCTTTGGAGCAGAGTTAACACAAAAGCCTCCAAAGCATGATTTGCATCCATGTGTACTGCTCATATTTAAACTCCAATCTGTTTTGGTACAGTACTTTCAGTATTAAACCAACAGGCCTCATGGTTACTGTTTTACTTGCACACACTAAATCATATAGCTCAGTATGCCTTTTCCCTCAAAATGAAGATGCCTGAAGATAAATTAAGATTATCAACCCAAAATATACTGGGACAAGAAGAGCTTTGAAATAAAACACTGTAATTTTCTTTCAATAGCCAAGAACCCAGCCTCACCTTCCACTTATGTGCATGTAGCCTTCAGCAACTGAAAAACACCCTGTTTTTCTGATCAGGACAAGCAAACAGAAAATCCTGAGTGACTTCCATTAATAACTTGAAAAATGGATGGAAGTTTGTTCTAACAATCCTAGATGTTCAGCTGCTGAACTGTTTCTTAATAACCACATACCAGGACTTTGCAGCAACACAACAGTCAATTGGAAAGCTCTCCTTTCAGGTTTCCAGCTAGGTGAAGGGTCTTCAAATTAGCTCTCTATTTTTATTGTCCTCATTCACTGTGTATACACAAGGCAATGACTTGCCATGAAGACAAAATACCAGCTTCCATCTTAACACTATTTTCAGGAATTTTGTATTTCAGATGTTCTCCTTCTGAACACACCTACTAGGTGTTTACCTTTTTGAAGCTAGCATTCTTTCTTTTTAATGATTTTTTTGGGCTGGCTTTCCTGAATAAGTAACATCAAAAAAAAAAAAAAATCAAACAGGACTGCATTCTTGAATTTAGTTACCAAAGAAAAGCACCATTAACCTGAGGAAAAATATATGCTGTCAAATGGGGCCAGTGCATTTGAAGTCTTATAAAATGATTATGCAATTAAGTGATAAGTAACCCACTGATATATTTGGCACATGAACCAGTAAGAAACATACTTCAAAAATTCATAAAATAAGGTATAAAATCCTAATGCATGTTTTGGAAACCCTGGGCTGTTGCATATGCATTCTGTAATGGTAATATTTTATTCTGTATAGTTTCAGATTTTCCATGAATGCAGTACATTAATACATTTTAATTGTATGGTTACTAACTGTTGGATACCAATATTTCTGAAATTGGCACAAAAGCAACAAAGAAAACAATGGTTTTAGAAGATAAAGCTCTTCAAAGCTCTTTTATCCCCCAATGTAATTCCTAGACACTAGAGAAAAAATAAGACATTTTAGCATGAAAGGAGATTATTGTTTGCCCAATGAGCCTGTGTGGAGGAACCTAATGCTGACAACAGTATTTACAAAATGATATACTGAAGGATCAACCTTTATTTTTTCCCATGTAGAATATATTATTCCAGTAATACAGTTCTAGCCAAGATAAAGATTTGCTTTATTCCTAATCTCACTAGCATTAATTTATTTTACAATACCTCAGAGTACTCTAGGCATTTTAGATCTCCTTTAATAAGGCCTACACCTCGCCAGATGCTGCTCCCAAATAAATGCTGATTTATGTCAACAGCACACAACCAAAGGGCAGCCAGCTGAGAGGACACGACAACAAGAGCAGTCTCAAATGGAGTGAAAAGATTAGACTTCAGATACAAAAGGAGATATGAGAAAGGACATGAATTAAATGGTAAGGCTATACAATGAGAACTCTTGTCTAGCATGAGTATCTTTAAAAGCAGATACATACTCCAGCTAATATGTTGCAGGTATCAAGAGTGGATCTTAAATGCAGGTTGATGGATGAGTAACAGTAACCTGATTTTAGTCAGGCCAAGATTTAAAAAATAAGAAAAGCCAAACAAATAATAACAAAAAAACAACAACACCCAGCACCCACCAATACTCACCCCCCCCCCACCGAAAAAAAAAAAAAAAAAAAGGCACACCAAATTTCAGAGGGAAACAAAACCCAATCTCACCCTAGACAGAGTCAGAGAGTCAGGACAAGCTTTCAGACAGAAGGGCTTCAGACTTAGGGTTGCAATAGGTCAGAGCAGACCACCTGGTTTGTTCCTTCAGAAGAGATTAACTCAGCTTGACCAGAGTAGCAGAGAGAGTCCAACCTGCTGTCAGAAACCTCCTGTGACAGAAATCCCACACCTGCCCCACAGACTAACCATTAGAAGCCACATTTCATCAAATCTCACCTGAACCAGTCTAGATGAAACAAATTCTGCTTCTCTTGTCCTACCCATTGCAACCCTGGATGAAAGCTTTTCCCCTTCCTCTCTGGCTGTGGGCCAGCCCAAGACTCTGTGCTACACCCAACTCCATCAGCCTTCTCACACAAGATCCAATTCCCCATTGCAAAGCTGATCTCTTTAGATTTGGATTGGTATAATAAAACTTTGTGAAACAAATGCAGCTCTGTGAGCACCACAAACTCAGCAGGGAAATCCACCCATTTGGACAGTAGTCTGCTGGCCAAATTTACCTCTCATGGCAGTGCCCTACTCCCACTGAACTCCAGCATCTTCATTCTCCCTCTGGGGCTTTCAGAGTTGGAAACATGAAGTCAGTTCTGCTTTAAAACACATTTATTAGTTAAATACCACAAGGGTCTCATACAGTTGCATTATTAACCTCTGGTTAATAACCTCTTTCCCAACCCAAAGCTCAAGCTCTTTTTTTGGAGTTATGCTATACAAAACAAGCATGCATCACTCTGGCACACTAAACAGGCAGCACAACCAAAAGAAGACACATCATCATGGCCCCATGGGATGAGTTAAATGACCATGGACATGAAGTACCAGAAAGAGAGTCACAGAGGACAGATGTATAACTATATATATAGCTATATATATATAATTATATAGATAATAAATCCTAGTGGGGAAAAAACACCCCATATGTTTCAACTCTTGAGCTCAACATCACCCCACACATGGCTTGTGTAAAATTCCTTTATTTGGTATATAACAGAAAACATTAGGTACTACTGCTTGGGCTTGGATTACACAGTTTACTTCAAACCCTTGGACATGCAGTATTGTTTCTTACTAAAGTGTGCATGTACAAAAATGTATACATATAAACAAAGCAGCCAAATTGCAGGCTTTTAGAGTGCCATTTACAGTTTTTCAGCTGCTCAGTATTACTTCCATCATGCTTCCTGCTAACGTTTAAATTGCATTCTTATATGTTAGAATATGTGTTGGTTTTGGCTGGGATAGAGTTAATTTTCTTCATGGTAGCTGGTGTGGGCTACATTTTGGATTTGTGCTGGAAAGAATATTGATAATTCGGGGATGTTTTCCTTAGGGAGGTTACACAGAGTCAAGGCCTTTTGTGGCTCTTGCCCCACCCTACAGCAAGAAGGCTGAGGGTGCACAAGGAGTTAGGAGGGGACACAGCTGGGACAGCTGATCCCAGCTGACCCCAGGGATATTCCACACCATATGGAGCATATAGAGCTGGGGAGAAGAAGGAAGGGAAGGACATTCAGAGTGAATATCCTGGCATTCAGAGTGAATATCCTTGGCATTTGAGTTCCCAAGTCACAGTTATTTGTGATGGAGCCCTGCTTTCCTGGAGATGACTGAACACCTGCTGGCCCTTGGGAAGCGGGGAAGGAATTCCTTGCTTTGCTTGCACAAGTGGTTTTTAGTTTACTGATTAAACTGCCTTGATCTCAGCCCATGAGTTTTCCCACTTTTACCCTTCTGATTGTCTCCCCCATCCCACTGGGGAGAGGGACAGGAACAAGCAGCTGTGTGGGACTTAGCTGTTGGCAGGGGTTAAACCACAGAGCAGATCCCTCTCAATTCCTTTCCTACACTGGTCACAGACGAGCAGCAGCATTTGCAGGAAAAAAAACCACAGGCTGCCAAAAGTACTGCCCTGAAAATGCCAATTATAATCATAACTACATGACACAGCTCAATGGTGCCAAGAATCCTCCTTCTCCTTTCACTAGCCCTCATCCCTCCCCCTTTATTTTATTTCTATCCCTGAGGGCAAGCACTGCCTCCAATCCAAGATTCCTGTGTTAAATCTCTATCTGAACTAGGATTGACAGAGGGCAAGAGAATCTATTCCCAAATCATGCTGAGTAATCTAAAACTGCTGTTATTTTTAACTTTAAAGAGGCACCCTAGGGTACCTATCCTCAAAAAAATAAGCCAGAAATGCTGCTTGGAAAAAAAATAACACCTAACCAAACCAAACAAAAAAAACAACACCCCAAACCAACCAACCAGAAAAAATCAAGACCAATATCCTACATAAATTAGAAACAACTTGTAGAATCAGTCTAGCTCAATTTACCCAACTTTCAGTATTTGGCCTTACTAACCCCCCCAAAGGAGGGGCAATTCCTTCTTGCTGTCCACGTGCAAGAAATCATCTAGCTCCCTCACAACTCTTTATTCACTGCAGAAAATTAACATCTCCTCAGGTTCTTCAGTACATACTTATTTTCCAGTTTGAACATAAGGGAAAAAAAAAAAAAAAAAGCCATCACATGGAGCTGTGCAATGAGCCACAGCACAGAAGCAATACCCCAAGGACCACAGAGACTTTCCTGTTCTGTGCTACAGGAAGTTCAGGGAAATCAATGTGAGGTGGAGGAGATGGAAGAGAACCCTTTGTGCAAAAGCAAAGCAGGTGTGCAGCACTCTGATTTGGACAGAAAAATAGTACTTCTAATCTGTAAAAAAAGGAATTTTAAAGTAACAGTGAAAGGAGGGAGGGTCAAACAAGTAAATCAGCCCTATAAGGGCCACTGAAACAAAAATCAGATATAATTGCTGAATAAATCAAACCAGCTAAAAATATATATATATATTTTAATCACCAACTTTGTTTTCACTTGGCCAGAACAAGTAAAACTGCACAGCATGGGTTTGCTCTGTAGCCCCTGCTATGGCTTTGCAGCAAGCTGAAATGCATGACACAGCCTCCTGCCCAGTCAAGGGAGGAAGAGGATGCAATATAGCCCACAAACACTGCCTGACCTCACCTGACTATTTCTGTCACAGCACTTACTCTTGTTCCGACCACTGCAAGCTTCCATAGGACAAAAATGTATGTTTAGCACAGAGAAGCACAGGCCCTTCCTGCAGGTCAGAGCTGTCCAGTGTCACAGCCACGTGCAATGCACACACAAACCTCTGATGTGCCCACTTTGGGCAATCCTAAGCACTGCCCCAGCAATCGGTCCAGAGGTGAAAGACTTTGCAGACCTGCTGTACAAGCCTTTAATAGAAAACCTGACTGGTTTTGTTCATGTGCTTGGAGGGCTTCCTACTGCACAAGAGGGACCAGACTTTCCAGATATAGCCTCTAGTAATTACAATAACCACCTTCAAGTTAAAAGAAACTTACAAGAGCTGCAGAAATAAATCAAAATTTTCCCTTTGGCATGTAATAAGAGGATCAATTCCTAACCTGAGCACAAAAAGAACAGTATTTTCCATGCTGACCATGCTCTTTTGTCAGGAAAAGAGTCCCTTTTCTAAACTCCATGGCCATGAGAACATCACAGGAACTCTGCTCATGCTTTTAACAGATAAAATGCATGTTTAAGAGCTGACTGCACTACTGCTGCAAGCTGCTGAACCCACACAGGGCAGCCAGGAAGCCACACTACTGCAATTTCCTTATCCTTTGGGGAAAAGCAGCAGAAATAAGGAAGCCCTTTCTCCTGCTCTCCTGCTGGTTCTTCACACCAGAAGGCATTGTTTCAAAGCCCAACTTGGCCATAGCATATTTCAGTCATCTCATTCCTCTGCATCCCTCAGTACTCCATATGAAGGAAGAGGGGGATTTTTCCGATCTCCTATGTGCATGGGGAATATGAAGGCCAACCAGGCTGCAAGGATAATGGCCACCACCCAAACCAGTACCAGGTAAGTGCCTCACCAGACACAGCGCTGCAGAGGACAGCCTTGGCTGAAGTGCTCGTCTCCCTGCCCATAAAACCCACTTCTCACAAGGTGAGCCAGCACACACTGCTTAGCAGTGCATCAAGGTCTGATCTTGCGGGGACTTTAGCTGCTACAGTGCTTCTTCATCTGAGATGAGAGCACAAAACAGGTCTACTTTCATTCCTGATCTGTTTCCAGGCTGGAGAGTCAGCCTCCTTCCCATACAATGCTGCTTTCATTTCCCATGTTAGATCAATTTTCCCATTGTGTTCAGAAAAAATGAGGTGAACAAGAGACTAAACAAGGGCAACTGGATCTTTTTGGAGCATGAAATGTTTTAAATATTCAATATACAAACATTAACAAAGCACACAGCTGTAATAGAAGCTTAGACTATGATATCTACAAAGGATCTGCCAAAAGCAAGTTCATTTGGCTTGCCTGGACCTCTTATCCCAATTGTCTTGGTAGGGGCTTTTTGTGGGATTTTGTTTGTTTGTTTTACATGTGGAAATCTGTTTTCAAAACCTACCAGCTTGAGCCTTTGTGGTATAAAGATAATTTCTTCCAAGCACTCCCATACAATGCCAAAGACTAAACACAGTTCTTTAACAGCAACTGTGCCTCGCTACAGTCTCCTACTTCTAGCACTTATAGTTCTAAGAAAAGTATTTAGGTTCTGTTAAGATTATAATAAAAATCAAGTGGAGAAGCAGCAACACCGGAAGAGAACCAATGTATCTTCAGTTGGAACTGCACCACTGTTGAATAGTGACTGTACTCCACAGGATGTTGTCCACAGCAATAGTGAAACACCGTGCATCGAGAAGTTTACTTCAGAATGTGGTTTGTATCTACACACTCTGGCACAGCAAAGTGTGACACATCCTGACATTCTTGCTCCTTTCCTTCAGGGGGGACTGTGCAGACAGATCCAGGGACCTTGAAAATTTTCCCTAGGAGAACATCCTGAGATAACAAATTTGTATGAGAATGCCCCAAAACACACAAGAATGCCTATATCGGATGACAGTTAAAGCTCCCTCCTGTTCCAAATTCAAATCCTGAAGAAAGAGTGACTTTAAATACTTATATTTGGTAGATACTGTAAAAAAAATTAAGCAAAGAGTGTGTAACTGCTGTGTAGCTGATTGCAGAGCAGATATAGCAATTAGAGAAGTAACTCTAGAAAGACCTTTTTTAGTGCTCATAAAATACTGCAAATATATTAGACGAAAAAATAAAGACAGCTGGACTAACCTCCTGGATTTTTATAATGTCCCATGAAAACAAAGAAGATTAGGATGAGATTTCTGGAAATTTGAAAACGAACTGCCTAATTCACTTTTAAACACAAAGCAGAAGTTAATTAATGTAAAAAAAATCTCCCTATTGAGTCAGTAACCTTTAATTTGGCATTCCTGAGTGTACTTTGATGTGCTCTTTGGAAACTGAGCTTGTAAATATAGAAAGGTTTCCCTAAATAATGAAAAGATACAGTTGTGGGTTATGTATAGGATAGTTAGCTTTTGATTTACTCATCTACACATACAGACTCAGAAGCATTCTGGACTTCTCAGCCCTGTTTTTCTACAGATATTCTTTTAGGGGCATTGGGATATACCAGAATTGGGCTTTATACCACAGGAAAAATACCAGAAGATGTTCAAAAAACAAATAAAACCATCCTTTAAGAACTGGATATTGGGATCCTTATGGCGCATCATGGCACCAAAATATTGCTCTGCCAACATATCTGGCACTGGTCATTCTGATGGCCACACAAGCAAGCGAAGTAAGTTTTATTCTCAGCTTTAAATCAATAGATTTAAAAAAAAGGTTACAGACTAACCCTAACAGGATTAGATCTTGGAATGAATTGAAAATAAATTCAGATCCCTGTGTAGCTTGCACATCCCTGCTGTAACCAGTGCCTGTAAACATGCAGCTTGTCCAAGTGAGGCTGCCATTTCCACAACCTTTCATCCACACAGAATATATGGAAAGCCAAACTTTAATTTACTGTCTAATATATATTTTTTTTTCAAGGTTGGCTGAATTTTATATAAACACCATCTATATAACAATCCAACTGGAGTCCAAGACAATTATGCAGTCTGTTTCATCTGGTGACTAAAACTCTGGAATAACACATTCCTGAGATTCGCTCTGTTGGAGGGCTCAGTCATGAAGCATTTCTAACTTAGGATGCTTTCTCACCTCACACAGTGCTCATGGCATTTCAGGAACTGACAGGAAAACCCAGCATGGTGCAGAAATCAACCTTTCAAGACTGCACTAAATCTCTGTCACAGTATAGCATTGCAGATGCCCCAAATCAAAGACCAAAAATCACAGCCAAGAGTGCTCATGTGATGAAGTCAGGTCAAGCAGATACACTGGAGGGTATTAATGCATCTAAACTCCACCATTTACTTCAAGTATAAAATTAGGAGGCCAGGTTCTTTCAGCTGCAGAATCACAAGAATGGGTCAGATTGGAAAGGACCACAGTGGGTCATCTGGTCCCTCCTCACTGCTCAAGCAGAGCCACCCCAGAGCACATGGCACAGGATTGTGTTCAGAGGGTTCTTGAGTATCTTCAGTGAGGGAGACTCCAAAACCTCTCTGGGCAACCTGTTACCCACACAATAACCCATGATCACCTACACAATAACCAAGTTCTTACTCATGTTCAGGTGAAGCTTCCTGTGTATTAGCTTCTGCCCTTTGCCTCTTGTTCTATTACTTGGCACCACTGAGAGGAGCCTGGCTCCATCCTCTTGGCACCCTCCCTTCACTCACAGACATTGTTGTTTCAGTTGTCTCCTCTTGAGGCTGAACAGCTCTTAATATAGGTAAGGGACAGAGGCTCTTCAAGGTGCTTAGAACTCAGCTCCTGTTTCAGTGTTATCAAGTCCCAGAACTTTACCATGAATCTGAGATGTATTTGTGAACAGCCTTGTTCATTTAAAGCTAACAATGATCTTGCAGATCTTGCTCTTCAGAAGCTAACTGCCAAAAAATTGTTTTCCACATTTACCGCAAAGACTCAAGAAAAAACCCAAGAATTTATAATTGAAGGGAAATTTAAATAACCTCATGGATTTTCTTGGTGAGGGGGGAAGAGTAAGAAGGCTGACTCATGATTATTTTTTTAATACTTGTGGCTGGCTCTGCTACATAAATAAATCAATTCCCTAGCCATACAGCTCCATTTCTTCAGTCACAGCTTGTTGTTTTATTTATTTTTTCCCTCCATGTGCCGACAAATCACTCTAGAGAGTTTTTAAACCCAGTAGTCTACTTTCCGAATGGAAACGATTAGTATAAGCTGGGAGAGAGAAAGCAAACAACAGCAGAGACTTACCCCATTTTTTGGGTAGGCTATCCATCCTAGGTCCCCCATTACTGTGCGTGAGTCCAGTAAATTCACTGAAAATAAAAGAAAAAAAACTGTTAAAGAACACGGATGGATTACAAACTTCAGCAGATATTTCAAGGTATGGATGGCTCTGGTAAACAGATCGTTTATAATTAACCAGGGAAGTTGAATTTCTGTAAAGCAAAATAACAATGCAATAACTCCTCTAACAATGAGATCATACAATGAAAACAATTCTCTCTATCCATTAGCTTATTCCTTTGAGATCTGCCACAGAAACCAAGTTGCAAATGCACTGAACTTCTGCAAAATCCAGATCCTGCACATTCTTAGGACCTTGACCTGCCAGGGGAATAAGTACCTCATGCACACTGTGTGTTTACATGTATATGTCAGACATACAGTATATAGGTAAAAATATACACTCACAAACATCTTTACAAGTTTATACACACATTTCTTCTAAGGTGGCATGTATTTTTTGGCATAATCAGGCCCTTAGGACAAAAATGAAACAGGAATTTTTTAAGTATTATATGTGCAAGTATTAATTTCATCAGCAATCTATAATTTTCTTCCTCTTCCACATTTTCCTCCAAGTCTTTGACATCTCCATTATAAGCTATGCAAGGGATCTTTTGTCTTCTACACACAAAAATTCATGAACAACTTTAAGTCACACAAGCAACCAACAATTTACATTAAAGAGCAAAAAAAAAAACCTACTGCCAAGTTTGTAACATTTTTTCCTCTCTTATTATCTGAAATATTGGGTAAAAAGTGAGAAGTGACTAAATCCACACAAACCTAACCCAGCTAAGAAAAACAGTGGCAGCTTCTGGTGCTGAGCTTTCACCTCCTGCACCCAGGGCTCTAAATCTCCTAGGCAGAAGATTGAATCATCAATTGTCATCCAAAAATCTCAATTTAGGAGCAACTTTTGTCTACCTTAATAGCATACTTCATCAGATTACAACACTCACTTCTGTCAGTATATTTGTTTGCATAAGACCTCACTTTTTGTACTCATGTTCTTCCTGAAAAGGAAGTGACTTCCCTGGGTCTTCAATTCCTGACCTCCACCCTGCATGCTCTTTAAAAATCTCACTGGAAGTTTTGGTAATTGGACTTTCAAGACTATCTAGCACGTGATTATCTAGACCAAGAACAAGCTTGAAATGGATGCTGAGGTTTTGTGTTCTTTTCTTTAGAATTGCAATGATGTAAGTACTTAAAGATTGCTACAGAGAAAAAAACAAACAAGTTGTAAGCACAAATTTGAAGAAGGCATGTATCATAACTAACCCTCAGGGTTACGCCATTTATGGAGGCACAGTAAGAAAATCCAGAAGTACTATACTGCAAAGTTTGCTCCTTTAAAATATTAAGGAATATTTAAAAACAAAGGAAGGCTAAGCAACTGATTTAGTTTGGAAAAAAACCCAAAGTTCTCTAAATCAATTTGGTCTTTATCATTGTACTGCACTGAAGGCTGACTGCTGTAGTCCCTTGTACACAAAATCAGGCCAAAACACAAAAATTACAACACAGAGTTCTCAGATTGGGCA
This sequence comes from Agelaius phoeniceus, assembly GCF_051311805.1. NCBI lineage: Eukaryota > Metazoa > Chordata > Aves > Passeriformes > Icteridae > Agelaius > Agelaius phoeniceus. Next base: position 25,277,443 of record NC_135268.1, read on the forward strand.
AACACTTATCTTAAAAGTGATTTGTCTATCCAGATATTTTCACAATGCATGCAAGTATTAATGCAGGACACTACCACAAGGCATACATGTTCTGCCTAGTCAAGTATATTTTTGCTATGTTGAGTAAAAAACACATTTGGTGGCACAGGGTTTTCATTTCTGGATTGCTTTTTCCTGCCAAAAGCAGAAACAGTTGGAAGCTGTCAGTGCTACCAAACTACAGGACATGTGGTGGAAGCAATACTCAGAGACTACACTGGACTGTATTCACAGTAAGTAAACATACAATCAGGTGGCTTTCCACCCCAGAGTCTGTGCAAAAAAAAGCTACTGCTATCACCTACCACCAGATATGCCACCCAGTTATGCCCAGCCTTTCCCCTTGTGAAGTCTCCAGGTAAAATGGTAATTAATTTCTCCTGCTTCAGCTGAAGTCAAGCACTGCCATCCAAGTGCTCTTGAGCTACACTCTATTTTCTTGGGATAAAAAGAGTGACCCCAAAATATTCTTCAAAATAAGACACATAAACAACACATCCCATGTTATAACTATATACTATTTTAAAAAGCAAGAGACAGCAATGAAGTTGCTAAAATGGCAGGTTTACTCAAATTCCTTCTATTACAATCACTGTAATTAAACTGTGCAGAACAGTATATTCCTGTCGTTAAGTTGCAATGGATGCAAAACAAGTATTGATCTACATTGTACAACTTAATTAAAAGTTGTCCTGGAGATGCTACTAATGAATGTAATTAGATGCTGTGTTTGATGTCACAAGCTTCTTCATGACACGCTAATTAAGGAAAAACCAGAAAAAGTGCTTTATTCGAACATCAGATCATAAAAAGAACATGATACAACTAAATATTGTATTATCTTTCTATCAATGACAATTTTTAAATTGCTGTTATTAACTTCCAATTCAAAATAATTTTCTGCATATGAAAAAATAATACAGCCCATTCAACTCTAAGTCAAGTCAGTGGGAATTTTCTGACTAGCGAGTCAGCTAGCAGAGATGAATACCAAATCCCCAGCTAGAAAAGACTCAATTCCTCTTGTATCCTCTTGCATTCTGCCTAAATAAATAGGATGGAATACACCTTTTGACAGGCACCATGCAGTAATTCAAAACTCATGTGCCAAGAAGGCAAAAGTGACAAGTGACTTGAAGCTGTCCATGGCTCTGGGCTCCCAGCACAGCTCAGAAAGGCTCTGAGGGGCTGTAAGGCACAGCAGGCACTGAATGCCCCATGAGCAGCTATCACCTACCCTGCTCAGGGCAGCTTCCACACTGCAGCATCTGAACCACTGCACTGCATCCATCTGCTCTGATGAATACATTTAGCCAGTAACCTAAACCACCTCCAAGGACAGAGATGTTTTGCTTTGAGAAGTCCCAAAATTCTAGGTTATAAGCACAAATTATCACTTGCTCTGTTGAGATACAAGGTGTCTGCATCTTCCCCATCAGCACCCTCCCCAGTCACTTCCAGTATGTCTGTCTGTCTGTCCTTCACTTGCACCATTTGCAGGTCACTACCCCACCCCAGTGCAGCCTCAAAACAGGGCCCCAGCATCCCCCACTCCAAGGGAGGGGTGTTTCCTCCAACAGCCCAGGTGCAGGAGTTCCCCATGGCAGTGGGGGCACACTTTGGGGATGCTTTCTCAGGCAGCCTTCCTGTCCTGCACTGCCCAGAGGTCACTGGAACACACACTGGTCCCACTGCACGAGCCCAGACAGGCTCAGCACCACCTCTCTTCCCACCACCTTCCAGCCTGGCAGGAACATTATTTTTGCTGAAATTATTTTTATCAAAAATAATGCTACTTGGCCAGGCTGGGGGAAAAAAATCAGTGAGCAAACAGCAGGTAAAATAGACACCTGGAACAGAGGAAAACAGGAACAGAACCATTCCTCCCTATTCAACCTGTGATGACTGTCAGAATGTATTTGGCTGCGTTTAGTAACTAAGTAATCCAAACACTCAGGACACCAAAGGAGGTAATCCAGGAGCACCACCAGCTATGTGTGCAAGGCTTGCACACTTCAAAAGGTCCAGTGCCAGCTCCTGGGTGACTCCTGGACTTACCCCAGCACTGCCTACTCCATGGGCATAACCCAGAGCTGTACTCAGGAGCACTTGGGATACTGCAGAGCTAACCATGCTGAAAAAAAAAAATCTCTTCAGAAATTACTAGCAATTCTGACTGGCCCATAACCTTAAAAGGCTCCAAAATAACAGAAGTCCTTTATCCCTACTTCCTTTCTATCAGCACCAGCTAGCTTTACCTCAACAAAAAAGCAAGAAACCTCAGACCCCATAAGCACACACTTAGCACCTGTATCTTTGCCAGCAAACTTGGAAGATAATATATAATATTTTTTGCTCATCTCCACCATCAGTGTATCCATCCCACAAGCCCTAATTATTTCTAATGCTCAGTCAAGGGGAACACAAAACCACACAGATCTATATCATCATTAACTTCCATGCCTTCAGGGTAGGATAAATGATGATTAAGTCTAAAGTCATACCACAGCTTCTTTTTTTTTTTAATACAGAATAATAGCCTGGGGAGTTTGCATACACTCTTGTCCTCTGACAGGCTGGTTACTACAGGTGAGCAATCAAGTTAGAGTAAAAACAGACGTGATCTAAACCTTTGCCCTGAACTCTAGCTGGTGAATTAATAGTGGTTTTTCACTTGGGAATCTGTCAGGGAGCCTGGATATAGCTTTTTACTCAAATGTCCTTGTCATGGTCATACAACTGGCATTGAGCAGCTTAACCATGGCTACACCGGGCCCGTGGCTGGGAGGAAGCACATGAAATTCAACACTGCCCTAAACCAACTCTCCCCAGCACAGCAGAGCTCCCCACCTGGCACAGCCACCTAAAACATGTGGCAGCAGTAGCTTGCCCAGGAGAAGGCAGGACAGGCTTAAAATGATGGTACAATGGCTGAAGTAGGAGCCACCAATTCATGGATTGTTTTGATCACACCACTGAAATGAGATGGTTCCTCTGGCTCTGGGCTGGAGCAGGATCATCTGGAGTGTTGGGGTTTTTTTTCCTTCACTCCAATTTCAAGCGGGGGAAAAAAACCCCAAGCTAAAAATCAAAAATGCCCAACCAACAGTCTAGAACATGGAGTATTTCTGATCCTACCAGCTACACATCCTCCTGCCATTTTAGTATCTAAAGATCTTCCAGGAAATCCTTCACTGCTTACACTGGGGCAAAGTCTCTGTAGACATACAAAAACTGAACTCTTCAGAGTTGCCATGGTCTTTGAGCTAATTTCCAACAAATCATACACTAGAATAATGCTGCTCTTCAGTAGCACCATTTGCAAGCCAAGGTTTACCACAAGGCATCCTCTACCAAAGTATCCCCTAACTAAGAGCTCTAGAATAGGCAAAATGGTCAGGATAGCAAAAGCTGATGGAATTTATATCATTATAAAGCCGTATGTAAAGCCATAATATCTTTTTATTTTATCTCACTGAAATATACCTAAAACAGGAGGGAAAGAAAATCCACTTTGACCCTAAAAAACCACCTTCCATCACAAAACAAACAGGAGTAAAGAAACCTTCCTGAAAGCCTGCACAGATACTTCAAGACATCACATGAGTTCTAAAGTAGCGCATTTCTAAACAATTAACAACTAACTAAACCTAAATAAAAGTTAACACTTAAATGAAAATGTTTTGTTTTTAACAACTGAAGGAAAATTTTCTTTAATAAAATTGTAACAAATTGAACAGGAATGTGAATGTTATTTCTGGTAGCCTGAAGCTGAAGTTCGTTGTGAAAGAAGGTCATGCTCCTACATCCTCCTCCAGGCTCCTGGCCCCCTTTGCACACACACTGCAGGACACAATGGACCTCCAACCTTTCTGTGGGTGGTCAAGGCAGCCCCAGCTCTGACCCAACACTCACAGCTCGTGGGAACAACTACATTTAAAGAAACCTCTCACAGGAACACTCACTGACAATTAAGAACAAGGTGAAACCTTCTGCTGGATGGGGGTCAAGGTGCAGGACAAGATGTGACAGCAGCACTTTGCACTTCATCAGAAGGTCTCAGGAGACCTCTTCTGAGGTCTTCATCTGACCTGAGACTTCATCTCAGGTCATCAGAAGAATAGCATCACAGACTTTCCACCAAGCTTCATGCCTTTACTCCCCTCCACCCAAAGGAGGGGGCACAGCTGCCAACATCATCATTAACAGAGCTCATTTCCCCTTACAATGCATACACCCCCATCCTTCCTCCAGTACTTCCAGGGGTCACAGCACTAGCAAGACACATAGACAGCAGAGGAATCTTCCATCATCATCATAATGGGTCAAAGTTTTCCTGCTTCATAAATCTTCACTGATTTTATTGCAGCTCATTGCTGCAGTTCATTCATTGTCCAACAGTTTTCCCTGTTGTGCCAAGTGTTTCTCTAAAAAGTATATATCCAAGGTAGTCCAAGAAGTGAAAGTCAAAAATAACTCATGAAAGCAAAAACAAATGAAAAAATGTATCTCCTGAAAGAAATCAAGGTCATCAGGGAGTACATGCCTTGAATTAATGAGCTACATTGAGTAGGGGCAAAACACACAGAAGCAAGAGCGTCTGAAATATTTCCATCAGTGGAAACAAGCTACGTCAGAGTACAAGCTGTAGCAGAACCTATTATTTATAGCCCACTGGAGGAGGAAAGTATACACTACTTAATGAACTTGCAAACTAATATTAACTGCAGATTTATATTTTATTATGTTGGCTTCATTCTGATCCAAGTTATCATGATTCCCTTTTATAGCAAGAGCCAAAATGAATCTGCATCACAGATTCATAGATTTTTAAGGCCAGATGGACAATTGCAATCGTAACACCAACTAGAGAATTTAATCCAGTAATTTCTGCATTACATCTGTAATTTGCTTGAACACACTGTTTACAAGGAAATGATATTGCCCTTTGACAAAGTTCTTCAGGTTGGCTGCATTTTTTCCCCATGTGCATAGAACCAGCTGTAGCACCAGGGAGGGAGACCAAAAGCTCACTTTGATAACCTGACCCACTAAAACAACTAGAAAACTGCAGAGTTTTTCCTTACAAAAATTTCCAGTTAAAACAAGAGGCAGTCATTTGTTCTTCCCACCATACATTACTTAATGGAAGAAAGTGGTTGGATTAGCCTGACACCAAAGTGCCTGGAAACTTAAAAACTTCAGGAATGTTTTGCTTTTCTTTAATGGTAAACACTCCTATTCCCACCAAAATCACCATTTAACTGAAAAGGGTTTATTCACTGTGAAGAAGGCCTGGAAAACACTTCCATTCTCACTCATCAAATTCACTGGAAACAACACTGTACCAACACAAGAGCAGATTTCTAAGCTGGCTGCAGCCCCACTTTTTTGGGTAACCATCTGGGCAAGTATCACTTTACCACTAAGAAAGAAAAAGAAGCTTCCACTGAGTGCAACATGCAACCAGCACCTGCAACCTGACAACCAGCCTGCATGGAGAAACAAAATACCAGTGCTGTCCTGCAGATCAGGGCCTCCAACCACTGTCAAGGCATCTGCAGCCATTGAAGGAAGCAATTTCTTCAAGACCCTGCTTAAAGCTAGCACCTCATCAAGCACACACAGAGTCAAGCTGAATGTTAGCACCCCAACACCTTCTCAGTGCAATCAAAACACCACTAGCAGGGCTGAGATGAAATCTCACCTTCTTCCCTAAATTAACAACTAAAAGCAATACAGTCTTCTGTGGTCTCTGTTCCTAAAAGGTGTCCTAAAAGACATTGAGATCAATTTCTGTTATGCATATATCTAAACTGAAGAAATTTGGCACAGGTATATCCAGGCCTGGCAAGGCTGTCAGCTTTCAGCACCAGTGGACTTGCAAGATCCCACTGTCCACCACCAATAAAGCCTTCCTGTTAAAAATAATGACTACTCTGCTGCCACTGAATTCATTCAAGTAGAAAATAAGAGGAACAGACATAATGCTTAGCAAGCATTTGGGAGGAAAAAAAATGTTTAAAATGATCTACTGGCTTTGCAGGGCGGTTGACAGTTTATCCCTTCTATTTCTGTGGAGGGAAGAGGGTGGAGGTAGCTAGTGGGAACAGCACATTGTCAACACATTTTAGTAAGAATTTGCTTTTGAGTATTAGTAAAGCAAGGATGGATAAGCCAAAATGACTGGGTTATTTTTAGAAATTATCTTAAAAAAGTAGGTATGTAGATAATTTCCCCAAGTAGTTTCACTGTTTTGGGACAAACAGTTTAAGAAGTGATACAAGTCCACTCAGAAGCATCAAGAAATGCTCATTACTGATGATGAATAATTGATTTTCTCTCAGGTGTTCCTCTATCCCTTCTGGGAATTACTAAGTTCAGACTGGTTGTTCTGATCTCTTTCTAACATGAAGTGATCCAAGTTAGAGAACCCAGTAGTTAACACCTCGGCAAAACACTTCAATACTGCCCCCTGCACCAAAATGACATGAAAGCCTGCAAGCCCAGGGTTCTATCCTCTCTCCTACAGGTTCAACACCTGCTACACAGCCACCTACACTGAGGAGCTCTCAGCCTCTGAGGGTACTGTTTGCTGTTCATGCAGAGTTTCCTGTTCAAGGCACAGTTTGCTGAACAGATTCTCAGGAGCTTGCCCGTGGGAAGACAAGAAGCAGGAATCCCTTTCCTCCTCAGGGATGCCAGATCACTTCACAGGGGAATTCTCAGACCTGTTGTCATAGCATCACCTTCTCTGGAGGCATCACTCATGCTTCCAGCCAGTGGTCACCTGAGCACCTTGGTCAGAGTGCTCCTAGCACACCTGCTGCACCACTCAAATGCCAGGCAAGAGGGAGAGAAAAGGAGCGTGTTTTACCACCAACACCACTCCTGGTGAAACAGCACCCACTGAAATGTTCCCATGGCAATTATTCTGGCCCAAAGCATCTTCAGCCCTCTCTGCAAGAAACAGGAAAGCTGTGCTCATACACACAGCCCAGGGCAGCCTGCAGCTCCCAGCACCCTTGTCCACAGCAGGCAATAAGCTCTGCATCTCTGCAAACAGCCACCCACCCATCACCTACCACACCCAGCAGCAGCCATGGACCACAGTGCTTCCATCTCCTCCTGATTGCCTGCTCTGGAGCAGCTTCCTTGCAGGAGACAGGGATAATTGCTTTCCACCTCCAAGAGGATAAGTGCATTAAACCTTCGGAGAGGTTCAGATAATGCACTGACCAAAGAGATAGCAAATACCAAAACTGAGACTGGAAGAGATATAATAGGTCAAAGAGACAACTCAAAGGGTAACAAATCCCTAGAGAGAGCTTAAGCTACTGAAGGCCAGTGCTCAGGTTTGCCAATACAGCTGGCTGTGAAAGCAGCTGGGGCAGGAAATGCTTTCACCTGTCACCTCAATGTCCAGTTCGTCACAGAGCAGAGTGAGGGACAGGCACAACAAAGGACAATCCAGCTCTCTGTTCTGCCTGTGCCAAAAAACAGGCACACCATAAGAATAAAATATATTTTCAGAGGAAAAAGAGAATTCTCAACAAACTTTTTAAATACACATCAGTTTTTCTAGCAGAGATCAAAGAAAACCAATTTAGTGAAGAGAAAGTTAAAAAATTTGTTTGTTCCAATGCAATAATTAACACAGTATTTCTGCACCATTCTCTGAGTAAAGAAAAAGATCCAGCTCAAGTCCATTTGGGTTGAAATGAGGCCTCATCTCTCAGCAGCACTTATGGTTACTCAGAAAGGTGCATTTGTGACAGATATCAATTCTGCATTTACATGTTTTACTAGAAGAACAACATTCTTTTTTAAACCTTTTTAATGGACAGTAATAGGTTGAGTACCTACTGAAGAGCTGAGTGAGTACTTTTTCCTCCATAAAAGCAAGCACTTAACTAAGAAATTCAGTGCTTCTACAAAGTGACCAATCTGTGTGTGTTTGGGGTTTCTCTCATTTTCCCCTTATTCCATATAAAGACTCCAATTTATTCCTGAAGAGGAAGTGAGAATATTTTTTTAAATTGCAAAAAGAGTTTGTTTTCTTCTTATTTTGGGGCAGGGCTTAATTTCCATGACATCCCAGAGCAATGTTTAAAGCTCATCTCCACTCGAGTATGTGCACACTTTCACACTTACAGGAATGGACCTCTAGAAATGCAGCTCCAAGTCAGAAAGACTGGGGGGGTCTAGACCCTAAAGCCAACAGGGTCCAACACCATCACTAAGCTGAGCTAATTCAGCTGGACTTTCCCAGGTTAAGGGCTCTGAACTTTCTCAGCACATGCTGGACACCAGGATTCTTGCAGAAGCAGCATGGAAATCCTTGGAACAATAAAGCATAAAACCAGCAAGAATAGAGCACAGGACACCACGTCAAAAGCTGTCCCACCTTTACAACTTCTGCCAGATTTTATGAAATCCTGCTTTTACCTCACCACCTGTGCCTCCCGCAAGCCTGCTGCAAAAAGCTTGGTAATTTTTAGTGTAAAAAATAAACATTTCACCGTGGGCAAGATTGTGTTTTCTTATTCAGCAGAAAGAGAGCAGCAGACATGGAACTGGACTGTATACTGGAGCTAAAAAGTGAGGCAATGGTGGGAGAGTTAACAGTGAAGGGGGAAGAATCTGTCATACAAGCCAAACAAATTCCCTTCCTTCCATGGAATTAACCCCTCTGTATATTGATGTGCAAATAGCTGCTTTATACATCAAATTATAGTATCAAAATTTACCACATTATAAGCAGTCAATTACTGTTTGAGACAGTTTGACTGTTTTCTACTATTTATCACAATTTTAAGATGAGCTTTGAAGGAAACAGGCACTATCTTGGAGTCAATCTTTGCCATTGTTTATTTCCATGTTTAAAATGTGTCATTAGGCAGCAATGCTTTTAGTCATATACTTAAAAGTGCTGAGTTTCAAATGTTGTTTTACTGTCAAAAGGATAGTAGTTCCATTTTAAAGCCATAACTGAGTCATTCTAAACCCCTTGAAAAGCCATAAATCACACATCAGACAGATCCCAAAAAGACCATTAGACATGAGCTGTCCTTCCTCATACCAGTAATTCCACTGCAGTAAATTTAAAAGTTAATGGGACTACTCCAGTGAGTAAAATAAACACATGGCACTGAGGCTATGCTCTGCTCTCATGGCAAGCACACAGGGAACCATTGCAATACACCAAATACAGAACTGATAACTCCTTACAGCCTCCTTAAGGCACTGTGAGCACACTGAAATGTGTCCAGACTTACCTGCTCTGCATACACAAGGCAAATGCATGCCAGCAGCACTCAACACCTACAGAATTACACAAAATGCTGTAGTTGTGTGAATGCATGACATACTAAGCCAAGCAGTACAACCTAATAAGCAGAACATTCTCATAGTGTGTATTTTCGTCTGAAGCATTAGACTAATTTATATACATTGATATGAAAATTAAGACTATTTTCCCACCTGCTTTTACTACGCCAAAAAAAAACCTCCTGAAAAAGACTTAATTCACTAATTAAAGATAAACATTGTAATGTTATAGCTAAATATGCATTTATCTGTGTGCTATGACACAGAAATTATATACCACTATGAGACAACACACACACACACAAATCAACACACTGAGAACAGGTAGGCTCATTTCAGGCTCTGGCACAAATAATTTGCAAATTACAACCTTCCTTTATTTTTGCCAGCACCAGACCCACCCCTTTAATTGTACTCATTTATTCATTCATTCAAATAACAAATGAGATACTTGAGATAAAGCAAGCTTCAAAAAGCCCTGAAACAATTAAGAGGGAATGGAGCAAAGCAGGAGTTCATAAAAAATAATAATATCCTTCTAGTCTTAAAACAAATACAACAGACTCCAAAGATCCATTTTGCCTTTTTCACCTCTATTTAAGTCAATGTTATGCTTGCAAACTGCATTTCTTTTGATTTGCTTAACAGTACACTTCATTGTTAAGCACTGCCTCATCAGCACTTCTGCTGAAAAGCCCAAAAATGAAATATACTTTTTATTTAATTACAATTATGCAAATATCTTGTGGAATTACTTTGTTACAAGCAATCAGATATAACACACTCCATTATTTTAATAATTTGCCCACATGACACTTTTTAAGGTCATCTAAGTGACGACCAAATGTGATCTGCAAACCTCTTCAAATCCATGGGCGATGTGTAACAAATCATATAGTTTAGGGTGAAGGGGGGGAGTCTTCAACCAAATCAGTCATTCATTGTGTTCCACATAAATAATTTATACAAGCCACTTCCCAAACCCTAGTACTTACAACAGGAAGATTTAAAACACATGCATTTTTAAACCAAAGGCAGTGTAGGAAGCCCAGTGGCATACTGCAGGGCTGCCTCTCGGACCCTCTGATCACAGGGAGTGCATTTTACAGCAACCATGCACTTCTGGAATACCAGCACTTCACAAAATTGCACAATGCTTTCAGGGTACTCTCTGGAATATTTTCATCAGGACTAATTTCTGAATTTTAAACATTACTCAAAGCTAAAAACAAGTGTCTAGTTTTAACAATGAGCTCTGCTAAAGAGTTAAAAATAATGGCTAAACAACACTTGAAAATGCATGAAATAGTATTGAGTCTTCTTTCACTACATGTTTTGCTTTTAACATATAAACTGAGGAAAGGTGATTAAAATAAAAATCTGTTTTATTTTGCTATTACAGGAAAGGCTGGAGAAAAATTAATTCATTTTTCCCAATTATATCCTTCAATTCATTTTTGGATATATCTATGAAAGTGACTAGATTTGTGATAGAGGTTGGGCACTCACTACTTCTCCATAAAAATGGCAGGAGCTTCTGAAACTCATGGAAAAAGCTACTTCCATGATAAGGAACTGAAACAATTAATTTACTTTTTTCTCCCCTCTGAATCATAACTTAGATTTTTTTAAAGCATTTTCCCCTAACTTCCCTCCACTAGAGGGTAAAATAGAGCATCACATACTGTGAATTGTTAACTGCATGTATTTTATTCCACGAAGTCATTGTGGGTTACAGTAAGATTTAGAGAAACAAAAAACACCATGCAGGGGTAAAGAAAAAAATTATCCTGATAATTTGTCATCATCTATGCAACTACTGATGTGCTCCATGCCTACACAGCACAGGCTATTGGCTAGCTGTTTACCCACGCTGAGCAGGATGAGTGATAATAAATCAAAAATAAACCCAATACCACCAACTTTTGTAAACATTATTCACTGGTCTAAGATGGCTACCTCCATCTCAGCAAAGGTAAAGTTCTGAGCCAGCCGAAGAACCAGCCCCCAGGGGAGAAGCTCTCCCACCAGAGCCCAGACGCAGCCAAGTTCAAACCCAAACTGGCGACAAGTGTCAGCTGGCACAGGAGGGCTCCACTGCCTGAGGCTGCTCACGCACTGGGCTCCAGGTACTGCAGGGTGAGCCATTCCCAGGCACGGAGCTGCTCCCTAGCAATTGGCAAAGGAGGCACGCTGCGAGAGGCACTTGTCAAATAATGCTTGTTTACAAATAAATCTCCTCGCAGCGAAGGACAGCGCTCACTGAAAAAAAGTTCAGGTCCACAGTCAGACCCCTCCTAGCAGCAGCTTTTTAGCTTTGCATTTACTGAGGAGATGGAAATTAGAAAGCAGCAGTGAGAAAAGTAGCAGCAGAGACACCGTGAAGCAAGCGCTCACACTGCTCGTCATTACTGTAATATTCCCTCGCAACCTCCCTGTGAAGATGCCACTAAAGCCATTTGCCAGGCAGCTTCATTAATCCTTTCCAGTAGTTTCCTATCGTGTAAAAGTCCTATTCTGCAGCTGCCTGTTCACGCAGAGGCACCTCTGTGCTCGGCAAACGGTCCCGTGGACTCAGTCAGCAATATCCAGCTTTTCCGAGAACTGGCAGGGATGACTGAGACGGGGCTCGGAGCATCTGTTGGTCTCTCAGCACGGTATCATGGCAGACGGGCTCACACAGGACAGCATGCTTCCTAAAACGAAGGTGAGTAACAGGGAAAGCCCTTCTCAATCAGCCATGCCATCTCAACAGCATCGCTCCCACGGGTGAAATAATCTGAAATTGCATGGGGGCAGAAGGATTGGGCCCACTGTTATCTAACCAAGGCAAAGCCAAACCATTTCAATCATCTCCCAAACCAATGCACTTCCTGAATATTAGATATCTTTGTACACAGAGGAACAGTATCTCCCCCTTCCTCTGCACTTTTTTTTTTTTTTTAAAGAAAACTGCAATTCACATTATTCTCGCTCTCAAAAATAAATTACAGCTAGCTGGTTACCTCAGGCCACATCTTTGAAATTCTGGTACGGTTTTCCTTTACAAACCCCTGCATACCTCCTCCTCCTTCTAAAGGAGTTTCACAAATAATTACGGTGCATCACGACGCCAGCCGGCTTCGAGCCGCTGGCATCCCCTGCAGATGCTGAACTTCTCCACCCATTGCTTTCACATTACAGCCTGCCCGCGGATCCAAAAATATAAGAAAGCCCCATGCAGTGCCCACACCACGCACGGAGAAAATAATCCCAGTCAATTTCAAAGACTGGAAGCATCCTGCTAGACAAGAAGCCTGGACGCGTTTTTGGCCATTGGCCTCACAAAGATCAAAGGCATAAAAAAATCCGTCCCCAGCGGCCGCGCTCCGCTGCGGGTTACACACCGCCGCGGCTTCATCTCCTTTTTATACGTGTATTTTAAGCCACGAAGTAAGCGCACTGCGGCCGGCGCTTGCAGGGCTCCGCACCGGGAGCCTCCCCTGCCCCGTGCGAACTCCCCGGTGCCAGCCCGGCACCCGCTCCGATGCACCTGTGCGACTGCCGGGCACACCGCGAGCAGGCACCGCCGTGCGCACCCGCCCGCACACATCCATCCATCCATCCCCGCACAAGGGCAACACCCGCTGCCCGTGCCCAGGCGTCTGTGCACACCCACCCGTGCCAGCCTGCCCGCCGGGAGCCCCCTGCCCCACCGGCGGTGCCGCCCGCATCCCCGCGGGCACAGCCCATCTCCACTTTCCCCAGAATGTCCCAAAATTGAATCCGCCGAGTCTGAAGCCGCGCACCGCCGGGCGGCCGCCCTCCCGGGTGGGCGCTGCCCCGACGGCCCGGCCACCCCGTGTCCGCTCACCCTCGCTGCCGGGGCTGGCCCGCAGGCTCCGGAGCGCGGCGCACAGCAGCAGCAGCAGCAGCGGCAGGAGGCACGTCCGAGCGGGAGCCGGCGCCCCGGCGCGGCCGGCCCAGCCGCCGGTGCCCCGCGGCCCCATCCCGCCGCCGCTCAGCGCATGGGGCGGCGGCTCCCCCCCAGCGCTGCCCGCTCGGGCCGGCTCAGGACGGGACGGGGCGGGCTGGCAGCGCGGATGCACTCGCTCCCTCCGCTCCCGTCCAGCCGCCGCCGCGACTGGGGAGGCAGGGGGCGGGGATGGGGAGGTGGCCCCGCGCCGCCGCGGAGACGCCCCCGACGGGGCGGACCCGCCGCCGCCGTGTGCGGGGGACGGCGCCCCCCGAGCCTCCCGGAGCCGGGGAGCCGCGGGCACCGCACCGCCAGTGTCCGCTCTGGCCGCCCGCGATGCCCGTGCGAGGGAGCGGCGGCAGCGCTGTCCCTGCCAGGCGCCCCTCGAGCCCGCTCGGGGGGACGGGGAACACCAGAGCTCCCCGCAGCAGTCACGGTGCCAAAACCTACACACGGAGCTCAGAGCCGGGAAAGCCGCGATCTCACAATGGTGGCAAGCCTGAGAGGAAGGCTAACCCCTGGCCAGGTAAGCAAAAATGCCACAAACTCTGTAATGGAGCCGACAGAAAGATGAGTTTCAGGTGTATTTTACCCCAAGCCACCACCAGAGCACAGCCCTGAATCCAGCACAGCTAGTTTTAGAGAATCACAGAATGTGCTGAATTGGAAGAGACCCACAAGGATAATCAAATCCAACTCCTAGCCCTGCCCAGGACCATTCCCAAGAATTACGCTATGTGCCCAAGAGTATTGTTCAAACACTTCTACACTGAGATGTTTTTACCTTTCAGAACCCTAGTTGTCAGTCAGGCCATCTCCCTAAAAAAAAAAAAAAAAAAAATGCTCCAAAGAAATTAATTCTGGGAGGTTTATTCACTCGCATTTGGTCCTCGCTTGAGGAAACTTTTCCCAGATGAGCCAATAAAGACCAAACCCAGCCTTGCAGGTGCATAAGCAGCCAGATGAGTTAACCAGAGCCCTGCTCACCTCGTGCTTCCTCCATCATTTCACCCCTGTTGATTTATATAATAAAAAGCTTAACCAAAAGTTGAGCACCTGCAACGGGCACCCTCTATCTCCAAGGTGCAACGTTCAAGACTAGGGTTCCAAGCAAGTTGCAATTGAAATATACAATCCCCAAAGCCAGTTTGAAGAGGACAGGTAGTTTTCAACCGGGGAACTTCAGATAACATAGCTCTCTACACCGACATTACTCATCTTTAATTCCTTATTAGCCGGACAGCGTGTTTCTCTGCGTCTTTACACCACATATACACCTCTGCTACTTCCATAAACATATGGAATATGTTCATGCATATTATTTTCAGAAGTGTTGGCTCCTGTTGCAAGAGGATTCTCTACCTCAGGCTATTCAACATTTTTACTGCCACCAGGAGGACAAGGCAAGGACTGTTACTATACATGAGGTACGACAGTGGAGTTGCCAGCCAGACGTAAAGTGCGGCATGCATCTCTTCACAGCACTGCCTCAGATCTTCACTATTTGAATACCTTCCGAGTCCAAAGTTTGAAAGGAGGTTTGCTATCACACAACCCCTCTAAATGGAACGTGACTGGATCCTCCGCTGGAATAAATCACAGCTGAGAATGTCTGACCCCAGCCCTGCATCAGGTTAAGGAGGGGAGTAGCACCATGGGGTAAAGTTCTTTCTAGGGATTTGCCATCTGCAAAAGCAATGGTTAAGTTTTGCCATCCAGAAATTGGGACAATGCAGGAAAAAAAAGACATCAGAAAAACCACTTTGCTAGAACAGTAAAAAAGATCAGATGACAAAGAACAAGTAAAATGGCAAGCCGGATGGGCACCTCTGCTGGACGAGGGCAAGACTGCTGTAGCTAGACAAGTTTCTTAACAGAATCTCATGTCAAATTGCTGTGTGCTCCCAATTTTCAATGCTGTTTGACAGTCACTAACTGCTGTTTGGACTGCCAGACTTATAATTTAGAGGCATTTCAGATGATATGTTAGTGACATCTTAATTTTCTAGGAAACAGTGAGATGAGCTTCATATGATTCATAAGCTATTTAAGAATAGCCACCATGCTTTAGATTTCATTTTAGCTGCCTCTTTTCTTCCTACAGGAAACAAGCTCCTAGTCCACGATATTTGTTTTGTTCCCCACCCTGCATGTCACACAGCAAGAGCACCCCACCCATCTCACTGGACATCATGGAACACTGATAAAAAAGGAAATGCTGCCTTATAAAGGGGTATTGCCTTGTTCCAAAATGCAGGATATTGGTGCAGGATATGCACCTTATAGTGAATCCTGCTGGGGGCTGTCTTCTAAAACTCTCCTCCTGCTTTTGCCACCAATCTGATTAGTAATCTGCAGCAGGCAACTCTCCCCCCCATCCCCCTAGATTTTGCCTCATCAGTGCACCCAGCAGGCTCTTAAAGAGAGGAAAGAAATTCTAGCAAAGTGCTGCAGCAACCCAGGTAGCCTTGATGGGTAATCAGAGAGAAGCTGGACAATCACATGGGATCCCTTCCTATTTCACATCGAAGAGTTTATCTTCTATTGCTTTGAGCAAATTTACTGTGGAAATCACAAGGGATTGGTCACCTTGCAAACTATTCAGGAGCCTAAACCATTGCAGAATCATACCTTTTCTCCCCATATCTAGCCTATATTTTGTCTTAGTTTCAATTCTTTCTTTCTGCATCTCATTAACTTTTTCCTGCCCCTTACATTTGTGTCTTTTCATCTATGTAAACAGCATTTCCTCTTAATCATCACTCAGTTAAGATCTATATTTAATCCTTTACATCTTTTTCTCATGAGTCATTCCTGTAGAGTGATAGTAATACTGTTATACTACAAAGTCCCTCCAGTTCTCTCGACATCTCCATCAACATTTTGCTCAGAAGTGTAATCATACTAGTGCCATAATAAACAACTGACTCTAAAATGCTCTTGAACATAGTGTCTGAAACTGTAATGACAGCTTTGCCCTGTGTAACTTGCCACGTCACATGCAATCTGCTGTCAGCTATTACATGTGTTTTAAACTATTTATTAAACCAGACATCTTTGGAGTTAGTGCATTTCTGGTTATTTCCACTTAGATATGCAAAAGCTCATTTTTCCCAAGTTTATTTTCTTTCCTGTGTAGGTAGTTCCCTTCATATAATTTCTGTGTTCTGACTGGCTTCTAATTCTGCATTGCCAATTCATTTCATTAGCGTGCTGTTTATCCTATCATCAACAGGATACACTTGAAAAATAAATGAGTCTATCCTTCAGATTATTTCAGGAACCAAAAACTGCCAGCCAAATCTATTCCCTATATCATTATCCTTTACTGAAGTGTAAGGGCGAAATACTTATTACATCTCCATATTCAACATGGCCTTCATCCGAGAAAAGATTCAATTTCATACTTTAAATTTAAGTGCAAACAGTCCCTCTAAAGTCATGTCTTCATTGCAATAATGGAATAGAGGACCACTATAATGCAGCAAACTGTTTAATTAGTTAGGCGTGTAAGCATTTCCATTTTCCTTTGAAAAGTCCTTTTCTTTCAAGAGTCAGAGAAGATGACACCTTTAAGAAATACCCTAATGAAATTTAGTAATTTGTTTTGTTTTGTTTTTTTTTTTTTTTTTTTGTTTTTCCCCACAAGCCCTTTGAAACAGAAGAATTACCTTCTGTTCAAAAACTAGATGCATATTAAAAGAAAAAAGCAATCCAGGAGCAGCTAAGCAGCTTTGCATAGTAGATATATTTGGATTAGTACCATGACTGCAACTACAATTTGAGCACAAAATGGCTGTTGTTCAACTCCCACCACAGCAGCCTTTTTGGGCTGCAGAAAGCAATCGCCAGAGCCCCAGTGGACAGCAGACAAATCAGTGCCAGGAGCCAGCAGGGACAGGAGTGTTGCAGAGCCAGTGCGGGTGGGCCACCGCTTGGCCAGAGGAGGTATGTCCGTCCCTGTGCCCCTCAGGCTGCTGGAATCCTCACTCTGCAGTGCAGAGAAAGATGTTCACCAAAGAACTCGTAATTTGCATGAAGAAAAATGAGCAAGTGGTAAATAAAGCAAGTGCAAGTTCACAACCCAGTCACTTGTATGGTCTCAGCACCAATTTCTCTTTTGCCACCCCCACAAGACACAGGAGCTATTGGCAACTGTGCACTAAGGAAAATCTGCTCACTTCATTTACAGCCTGAAATTAGATCCAAACCCGTGAAAATGCATGGGAAAAACATGTGAATATTTGTTTCAGTCAGAAAAGGCTTGGAGAAAGCATGACATTTCAGCCTGGCATTTTCCTTTGGAGTGCTTCATCACCAGCCCTCCATCCCGATAAGAGTCCTTCCAAAAGCCCATGACCTGGCAGCACACTCTCCCCTTTGCAAATGCTGTGTCACTGCTTCCCTCTCACTGCCTTACAGTGACCCCCATAGAGCCAGATCCCAGGTGTTAGCAGGCCACTGCAGGCAGTGCAATGTTCCCTGTCCCTGAGGGGACAGTGTATATCACTTCACATGCCAGTGTGGATTAGACTGATCAGCAAAATAATCCAGGTCAGATGTGGAAGTACACACTTGTGAGCACCACAGCTGGCACCACTTGCAGCCCACTCACTACTTAGCAAGTATTGAGGTGTTTCTTTGCATCACACCAAAGAAGAGCATTAAAGGGAACAAATGAAATGGCTTTGCAGAGATTTATGGAGATTTTCTAATGCAGAAAGTGGAGCACAGGAGAAAGTGCAAAGGCTAATTTGATTACACTGTTAGCCCTGTATAAATTTAATAATGGACTTGCTTCCACATTTCTCATCATAACCTATTTACATGCATCCACTAACTGCAGTAGCTCTGCACCTCACACTCCTGAGCCAGTCTTCCCAACCCACTCCTGTGAGGAAGGGGAACATAACTACTCCTGCACAGATAGACAGAAACAAAGGAGAGGTTAAAGATTCAGATAAACATTACTGAATTGATTATGGCTACTCTAGATCTGGGACAATGTTCTCTAAATACTAATGAAGTTATCTTATTCTTCTTTCAGAATAAGAATCAGCAGATATTAAAGGGAACAGGGTTGTCTCCTCAGGACACTCAGTCATGAGCTATAACAGATGCTGCACAAGCTTGTGCCAGTGACTTGGGTGCATTTACAAGTACCAAAGTGCTCTGTGAAAGTCTAGCCCTTGAATAACTTGCTCAAGGTCACACAGAAGGTGTGTGGCAGTCCTGAATCAAGTTGAAAAGGTATTAGAACATCCATTTGCTTTTCATTCTTACTTTTCCTTTTCCAGCATGTCATTTTTGATCAGGATCTATGCTATCAAATGTAGATGTTATTGTAGGGCTCACATTCAGCCCTTCACTCATTAAATGCACATTCTTTCAAGGTATAAATACAATAATGGATATAATGATGAAATTCAGTATATCATTTAATAGCGAACTACATTAATCTCCTGCACACAGTACTGTCCAGAACTCAGTTCCTTTTGGAACTATGTTTCATAAGGTCAGTAATGCCTTCCTTAATTTCTAATAGCAGGCTGGATGGCTACCCTGAATTTTTTTATTACAGGCAGACTAGTTTCATTAGCTTGAGCCACTGCCATGCATTCCACATTGAGGCCAACTATATCTATTTTCCTCTTGTTTGAGGAAAGCATATCCTTTTCATCTCATCTCACCTCACTCTTCCAAGCAGAACTGTTTGATACTGACTTCTTTATTTCAATCTAACCCTAATAATTTCCAAAATAAATCACATCATTGTCAATCACATCATATCTCAAATACTTGCAAATGCTTAGCAATTTCAGCTGCCAACACACTAATTTATGTTCTTTGGAGATGCCATCTGAATCACAGCTATCGTCTTTGAGTCCTTTCCATCAGTTAATTGCAACTGTTTGTGAAATGCAGGAGCATATTTATTTTTCTCCTTCCTCTGCAGTGCTCAAGTTGTGCCTTTAGGTAAGTCTTCCATTCCAAACTCAGAAATACTTCACTTGCAAAACTCCAGTGTCTCCTCAGAGAACTACTTCAGTAAGTATAAATAATTTTCTGGCATGTAGTCTGATAAGTAATTTTTAAACAGCAGAATGAAAAAGTAGGATCAATGCCACCTTTCTGGGACAGACTGCTTCATGTGACAAATTCTGACACAAATATTGCACAGTGACATACCATGTGTTTCCTACTGTCACTCTTAGCTTTCAGTGTTTCTTTCTTTATCCCACCCAAGAATCATGAACAAAATAATGCTGAAAAGAGCTAGATTTTTAAAAATGGAAATAAAAAGGAAGACATCCAGCCATCAACTCCAGACATGAAGTTCCCAAACCGAGGGTTTACCTACCATAAAGGACCAAGTCTTCCAGACAGACTTCTGCTCATTATGAGATAAAGTGTCCACACCAGAAGAGCTGGAGCAATTAGGTGGTATTGCAGTTAAGCTGGTGCATTGATATAAGTTTTGCTTCCAACACAGACACCCTGCACTATCCCAAGGAAGCTATTTCTCAGCTGAGGATAACCCTTTTCTCAATGCTCAGTGACATGGTGTCAAGATGCAAATAATACCCTGTTAAAAGACATGTGCTTTGAAGGGTCATTAGACCCAAGGTGAGGCTGAAGGGCATCATCAGCCAGCCTGGCTCTTGGACCATGACTATTCCAGTAGCATTTTTTCATTAATGTTTAATAAGCCAGGCACTGATCTCTCCTCTCTGTGTCCCAGTGACAGGACACAAGGGAATGGCCTGAAGTTGTGTCAGGGGAGATTTAGGTTAGATGTTAAGCAAACATTCTTCACCCAGAGGGTGGTTGGACACTGGAACATCTCCCCAGAGATGTGGTCACCAAGCTAGACAACTCTGTCCGGCATGTGGTGTGATTCTTGGCATTGTCCTCTGCAGGGTGTTAAGGAAACTTTCCTGCCTGACTATTCATGGGACTCTGGCAGTCACACTCCTACTACCAGACATTTTAAATGCTGGGACCTAATCCTTTTCATGGTGGGTGGCTCCAGTGACCCGACAGGTGCCCCCGTGACTCCTTGCACACCCCACTCACACAGGGTCAGACCAGGTTTCCTTACTGGCTCCATCCCAGGTTTCCCACAGCAGTCTCAGATGTCCCATTCCATAAAGCCATTTACTCATGGCACAGTAACACAGCAACACCTGGAGCTGGTGCCTTTGAAGAGGACCCCCAACAATGGAATCCCTGGGCTTTTATACCCTCACAGTCTCTGCTCTTCCTCCTCAGCTGTGTCTCCTTCCAGCTCCTGCTGTGTCTCTGAGTGTTGGTCACCTGGCTGAGCCACAGGTCCCTGTGCCCTTTGTTATGCAAAGGGTTGGCACCAGCTCAGGACCTCTTGCCTGGGGCTCCTGCCCACCCTGAGCTCAGTCTGCAGCTGGAACTGTAGCTGACACACCAAGTTTTCTGGACCAAAAGTATTCTTCAATAAGGGCTAGGAGTTGGATTTGAATGATCCTTCTGGCCCCTTCCAACTCAGAATATTCTATGATTCTAAGCAGTATCCTGACAAGCCAAATCCAATGCTTGCAATCACTGGTGTGCCCTAATTCACCTCCCTATTCTTCTGAGTACACCATTCCCTTGCCACACACCCTTTGCACCTCTTTCAAGCACAACTGCCCTTCGAGATAACCATTGTCCAGCCCTACTTGTCACCCAGGTCCTCAGAGAAGTCAGCCCTTCTCATGACCTCTGATATCCCTTGCTAGATCCAATTCCAGTAGGACATTGGCTTTTCTCACATCATCTCTGCGTGCTCAGACAATGTTTGTATTCCTCACAGATTTCACTGAGGTAATACTGGACAGTACGCCGAGGTGTAAATACACCATGCATCATGACATGCCTATAAATGAGAACTGGCAGCTTATTTCCTGTTATTTCTCTTTTATAGCCACTTCTCCTTGCTCTCTAAACATTACTCCCCTTTCTGTCTCTTGTGAGATCTGGGCTGTGGCACCTTTGCTCAATCTCCACTCAGCTAACCCTGCATGTGCTGTCCCAGACAATGCTGGCTGCCTCCATTTTCTGCCTCTAATTCTGCCCCCAGCTAAACAGAAGAGTAGGTGATTACAATTTCATTCAATCAGGAGGTGAAGGAGATGGGACACGTGCACAGCAAGCTGAGAAAGGAGTGGCAATCAGATTACAGCTGTTGCCTACAGCACAGTTCTTCATAATGTGAATTTATAATGGGTCTCTGGTCTAGGGCACATAATAGACATTTTACCCAGAGTGCCATAGTCACCCAAAGACATTTACTTCAGAAAATACTGAGCCTGGTATAAACATTTAAACTTTAATAAAACAATTACAGATGCACTGATTGCATAGCTCCCTTAGACAGTGAAGACTTTGGACACAGGGAAGTGAGCAGAAGACAGTATCAGGCCACTTACATAAAGATTTACTGAGAACTCACCCTTGGTGAGGTCAATTGGTGAGAACTCACCAATGGTGAGGCCTTATCCATATCCAAGATCTACTCACTGAGCAAAAGCCATCTCAAAACATATCCCATCTCAGACACACATTGTCCTTTGCAGAATCAGTGTATTTAAAGAAGTTAAATCAAGAACCAGTATATTCACTGCCATTTTGTATTCACAGTATCCAGACTCTTTACACATCCCAATAGAACATTAAATTAAAAAAAATAACATGATATCTTTGGGGGCTTCTTGCTGTTTCTGCTCAGAAATACTTACACAGTAACAAACAAGTTGTGTTTAAGTATGACAAGTTAGCTTGTCATATTTCAAGTGACAAATGTTACTCTGTCCACAGAATAGAAAGATAAATAAGCATTTACTGGAAAGAGAAGAGTCCAGTCAGAAGGAGATGCAAATCTACCTCTCTGTCTTGTTAACCTAACTAGCTGACCATTTACGTTTCATATTTCTGAACCAATTCAAATAGAATTATTCCAAACAAACATTTCAATACTAAATAAGCTTTTCCTGTGTTTTGAGGGAAGGATCAAATCCACAGCCCCTCCTTTCTGGTCAAGTCCCCCTAACCAAATGACAATTATTCAGAAAATAGGAACATCTCAGAACTACAGGGATTTGCACCAGTCATTATCCCCTGGCCAGCACAAGCATATGCACAAAGGCTGAGTATATACTAAAATTCTGTGCACAGTGTAGCAGCTAAACCTCTGTTCTCTTCTGCTTTGTTGCTGGTGGGTGTTGCATATTAATTTCCTCCATACCAGGCTCTCCCCATTTTGTTTACAGCAAACTCCATCCTATTAACTCTTCACACAACCACGTCCCCAGGAGCTGGGCCCCTCTGTGTTGGGTACCCACTCTGTGTCTGAGCTAGCCCCCAATCCAGAAGGTGGGAGCGCATTCACATCGTGTCACATATATGGAGAAGAGGATGCAGGGATGCCCACACCTCCAGGAGAGTGGAACAGGCTTAGTTTATTTTTGGATTAGTAGCTACTTTTTCAGTATTTGGGTTTTACCATTCCACAAACCCTGGAGGCAGAAAAAGACACTGAGTGGAACAGGAGAGCTATACCAGCCATAAGATCTCACTTGGGCACTGTTGAACATGGGAGAAAAGACTCCTACTACCTAGGCTACATTTATACATCAATACAGCTCTCTCCATTCTGCAACTGACCTTTTTCCTAGGACTGATTCAAAACCTTACATGAGCTTCTAAACCCAAAAGCCCTCAACACCTCAAAAAAATAAAAATTCAATGCTGATTCCCTTTCTCTATCACCTCTATCTGAATCGTCCCTTAGTGCTCTGCTGGAAAAAAAGCTAATGGTGACAAGCACAAAAAAAAAAAATCCAAGACACTCAAAGGAACTGTGTTTACACTACAAAAACAGTAAAAGATGCCAAGGTCACTTAACATGGTAACATCATAACTTACTGTATTGCATACAACTATTCAGCTTTTACCTAGGTCTTTGTCCTGAGACCAAAGCAAGCTGGACTTCTGTGGCATTGCTACTGATTTGTTGTGGTCTTAAATTATACATTGCTATAACTAGATAGCTTGAGAATCTATTGGCAAACTGCAGGTCATAGTTATCTTTTACTGTCTCCATTGAGAACAAAGGTTTGTATTTATGTATATATCCAGCTCCTTGCACAAGTGCCCCTGCTTTCACTGTGATCTGTTCTCGCCTGATACTCATACCTGACTAGGTTATAGCTGGGTTCCACAATATCAATCTTACTTCAATTGCATTCAGCTAGCGATTCAGTCATGTCATCTCAGTCAAGTTTTATTCATAAAAAACTTCATCTTTCATTCAGAACAGAAATCCACTGTTCTGATAGCTATCATATTTCCTGGCCTTATATTAGGAAAGCGTGTGCTTGCTCACAATGCTGAGCAGGGCTGGGCTCAGAGCAAAGGTTTCAAAGACATTTAGAAAACAGTGTCCTTGAATTGACTCAAGTAGTCCATTTCTAGAAACTCTGTCCCAGGAGAAAGTCTTATTCAGCCCCTGTTTCCCACCACATACCTCCTCTCAGAAGAGGGATCAGCTTTATCACTCCCTCCCCAGCTCCATGCAAGCACTAAGGTAAGGGCAACATGCAGCAGAACAGATGCTGTGGCAGGAGTGTGTTTACATGAAGCTGCTGTCAGCAGATGCCAGCTTGTAAAATTAGCCAATAAAAATACCAGCATCACTGTTTACAACCACTCTGAGCAAGACGGGCTGCCAGCAAACTGGAAGGCACATTGCACAGGCATACCAGGTTAAAGTTACATGATGTGGAAAAGAATCACCATTTTTAGGCTAGCAGAAGTGTGATTCTCATTCAAGTACAGGGGGTGAACCATGAGCTGCAAAATAGTTTCAGTCCTTCTCCCTTTTGCGTTTAAAGAAAGTCCTATTTAGTGTAAAAACATCAAAGAACCAGAAACACTGTAAATACAAAAGCACATGTATCGCTCACTATTGAAAGTTTTTGTGTGCTATTGATGCCTTTTCATGATCTTAAAAGTTGAAAGCCAGACATGGTTAAGGGATAAGGGGTTTCTACCTCAGAATTTTCAAAAGGATCCTCGTGGTGCACCGTTTTGCCAGGGTGGGATGCGCCGCAATGCACAGACATGATAAATCACGTGTACAATTTATAGCCCTTACAAATTAACATATCTAACAAGGATGCCCCAATGAGAAGCTTGAATGAATAGAGTCTTATCCCTAGGAATGTCCCCCTGGATGGGCCAAATCTCTAGTTTACAGGATATGTTCTAGGAAGGACCTTGGTTTCTCAAGGTAGCATATGGCTTTCCAGCCTCCAGCTGCAAGGCCTTTAGGGTGTTTGGTCTCCTGGCCTAACACAACATTAGGACAATGCTAAGTTGTCAGACTTAAGGAATTACAAGTATGCATGCTAGGAGTACAGAGGATACGTAAAAGGTATATAAAAGAACAGGCAAAAAATCATCTTGGCATCACTATGACTCTGGTCAAACCTGAAGTTTAGTGACACGTGCATTGCAAATGTGTTATAGACCAGCAAGCTGTTACTTGAGCTTAAACCTCCTCTAGTACTCTTTGCATTCACAAACATAATTTAAAAAGTCCTGATTTTTGTACAAAATTGTTGTCTGCATCTTACCCACGTAGATCTGGAGACACTCAGACTGATCCTTTAAGAATGTTAAAACAGTAGTAAAATTTTTCACCAGTTAATTATCATTAATTCTTCTGAGTAATTTAAAATACTGCTAAGACTAGAATCTAGACTAAAATAAAATTAAGACCCTCAAGAAAATTATTAAAATTATGTTTTTGAAAATAACAGTCTGCCAGATAAGTTTTAGAACATTTTTTTCCTCTTCATTGGTTTTCCTACATTGGAAAATATCAACCTTCATTAAAATTTCAATTAATACATTCTGTAATACTCTTAATTAGAAAACTAGAACTATAAAAGGAAATGTTAAAGTAACTGAGCTATTTCAGAGATTAAATTTGAGAACAAGTTTTGACGGCTTTTACTTTCATTTTAAACAAACACTCAGTCCTCTGAAAAAAATTTCACTTTATGAATGTTTAATAAGCTATTAATAACTTCTGTAGCCTGTTGGAGGTATAAGCAAAAAGTTTAAAAAAAGGTAAGTAAAACCACTAGAAGAATTGAACATATTATATGGAACCCATAATTAAAAGTAGCTTCTTTTCCTCTATAATCAAAGTTATTAATATCAGTTAATAACATAACATACCTTTGGGATGCACCCATAAAGCTACAGTACTGGATCAACCATATGCCTGCAATGCCTTTTCCACAAGAAACAGTCAACAGCTTCAGTCTTCTGCCTTATGGAGAAACACAAGAAAAATTAAATGAAAGGAATAAAATCAAAGTGCTGAAATCCTGTTGTCAACAGAATTCAAAGACTTGAATTTAAACCAGTACTTTCCTTCCAGACACTGAAAAACCTAACAAATACAACATATCCCAACATTAAATAAAAAAAAAGACAACAAATCACCTTCTACTCTACTACTGTCTTGCAAGAATAAGCAAGAGCCTCTAGCACACGCCCAAGCAATAAATAGTAGGTAATATCTATTTTGTAATTTTAGGCAGTAGGGAGACCTTTCCAAGAGGTCTGTAGCTGGTGGCAATGGTGTTAATAAGCCCTTTGGTTTCTTTGTCAACAAAATAATTGGGCTTTCTCCGTAAGCAGCTGTTGTTCATGAGTAGCCTGGGGCTTCTCACCTGTGTAGGTGGGCTCTGATACTAGAGCATATTTAAAACATAAAGTGGACAATAAGGATTCTCAGTTTTGGGAGCTGAAGAAATCTTTCTTTCATACACCAGTAAGTAGAGATGTTTTTTCTCTATTCAGTTTATTCTTGCAAAGTAGCACAATACCTTTTTCTTCTTAGGGCCCTCTTTATCTTATATATGTGTTTTTCTAATAAGTAACAGGCTTTTTTGTTTGTTTGTTTGTTTGTTTTGGGGTTTTTTTGTTTTTTTGGGGTTTTTTTTCCCCTGGGACAGTAGAGGGGGAGAGGGTGGCTGCTGCAGTTGTTGTTTCAGAAAATTAGTTAAAACTTTGTGTCTTCCTTGAGCAGTCTGATTGTTGCCCTAATTGTTAGTTAAGCTTTACCTGCTAGGTACAGGTAGCTTTGCCTGCTCAATGCAGGGAGCTTCTACCCAGAGCTGCTAATATATAGATCAAGGTTTGTTTCTCTACCTAAGCATATGCAGAACTTCATGCTGAGGAGAATTTTAGAGATGTATTGGTGCTGCTTAAGATGTATTGGCGCTGCATGAAATGAAGCATTGTGTGAGAAACCATAGGAAAGAGACTTGGTTCTTGGTGAGTGCAGAAGAAATGTAGTCTGCTGATAATGCTTGATGTGATTAGCTTAATTGATGTATATTTTTGTTCCTGTGAAGTTCCAGAGATTTGATTCAGACTGCTTCTCGTATTATGATATGACCTAGGGACTTCATTCACGCTCTCTGTTTGTGAGCTGGTGTTTTATAGCAGAACTGAGGAGTCTGAAGATGCATGTGGTCATACCTATGAGCCTGAAAGGATTGTTTGAATCTTTGATGGTCTGTATATCAACTTTCACTTTCCTGGGGTTTATTATGTGTAAAGCAGGGGCTGCCACCAAGACTTCCATATGGTCTTCCCTAAATAAAATTTTGGAAATGGTTTCTCACAGATACTGTTGCAGAAAACTGACTGGCTTTCCTTTTGCTACTAGTGTGCTATTTTTGTAAACCTGTTCAATAACACTTAACCCTTTCACTTAATTTCATTCTGGTTTTGATCTGTTTATAGCAAGTTCTCCATCTAGATGTGTGTAGAGGCATTTGACAAAGTCTCTAGTGATTGATTCCTTGCTCCTGTTATGTGGTGTGTGTGATAAGGTGCTTTCTTGCCAGGTTCCCTAAGGACTTGTGCTGTGTTAACAATAATTGATAAGTGCTTTAAACTGCTCCATGAGTTATATCCTCCTGGATGAGGAGGGTGAGTGTTATGTATGTGGAAAGGATAAGGCTCATATCCCTTCCCAGCAGGGAAAACTTTTCTTAGCCAAATGTGGGGTTTATGAATCTGTTTGTCTCACCAGTGGTAAATAGGATTATATGCAGGTTGTAGGATAGTAAGGATGAACTCTTTCTGCATAACTGCACATGTTCATGTTAAATGAGACCAAAGAGCACAGAAAGCAACTGTCATGCACTTCTGAAGAGTTGTTGTCTCTTTAGGTGTTGAATCTGGTATTGAAATTAAGGTGAAATTAAGGCCTCCCAAATGGGAAACTTCTCTGAAACTTGCTAAAGACAAACATGGATCTACCTGAAGGATTTTAAAAGGTAACGCATAGAAGCTGCATTGGAAATCTTAAAAGTGATTTTTAGTGCCTTTGTCTCTGTAATGTGCAGCATCTGAGGAAAGTTTCACTTCACTAGAAGTGCTTGTTCATGCTGTAAAACTCAACCCCTTCACAGGTTTAACTTCAAGAAACTGAGCTCATGCCTGGGTCTTCCTTTGACGATTTTACTTTCCGTGTTGGTAATGTTTCCATAGTATTTCTTAAATTAGTAATTAATACCTGAAAAAATTCTCTTACATAGAAGCTACTCTAATGAAAAAAAAGAATGTATTGAATAATGTTCCTTTAGCACATAGCTGTAATGGCCAGTTGATTTTTATGGTCTCATGATTTTGTACTGGTCCTAGGGGTTCAATATTTTTTCTTCCTCATACTAATGATGTATCTGCTAGAATAAATGTGGTGTGTCAACAGGCAAATAATTAAAAAATAAGCATTTAATTCCTGTAGTGTGCTGATAAGGCCTACCTTATGTCTTATTAATCAAAGTAAGAAATACTGATTTGGGAGTTAGCTCATCACATCAGGCATGGCACAGACCATGGAAATGCCTCATAGCCTATGAATGTGAAGTCTGAGCTCAGATGTAAATAACCACCTAAGTCAATATCTTCTATTTAGACCTGAGTGTATAAAAGGGCAAAGGAGTAGGATTTCCATCTCATATGTCTAATAAATTTAAAAAATCATCAGATGATATTTGTCAAGGAAACTTGGTACATCCACTTGACATATGTGGGTGGGAAACTGCATCCTTCAGCTGAAGTCCTGCTCTTCAGTTTAATGACTGTTTGGCTCTACTTCATCTGCTTTTATGTTATATTTAACTGCCCTTCAAGGGACCAAAGGGGTGTGACTGCAACTAGGGAGGGAGCAGGTAGTTAAGCAGCAGTGTGATTGAGGTTGGTGTATATGTCCAGGTATGATAGTTGTTTTCAACTGCTTTGTGGAAGTGGGATGAATATTTAGGTAGTATTGGCTTCCCTGTTTTATGACTAAGAAGAACAGAAGTTGCTATCATGGTATCTGTGATTCAGGGTTCTTTTTAAAAGAACTAGCTGCAAGTATTTTCTCCTGTCAAGTTTCTGATTTTTCTCTTGCTTCTATAGCACTTTGCAGTCTGGCTTCAGGGCAAAATATTCAGCAACTTTCATCTCAGATGGTGAGAATGCTCATGGGTTTTCCCCAAACGATATACTCCAGCATGAGGGAAATTGCAGCTAGTGGCTAACTGTAAAATATACTTCTCGGTGAAGTGGGGAGGTTGGCCTTGGCTTAGGAGGCTTGCCTGATGTAAACATTAGTTTGGCAAGTCGTTGGACTCTTACTCTAATTGGTCAGTGGTTGACCCAAACATCAGTGGAGTTTTCCAAAATGAAGACTGACTGAAACTGCTTGTAGTGAAATGAATGACTTAAACCAAAGCCAAAATATCTTCTTCCTGGTTTAATTAAAGTGACTTCTTTTTCTTCTCTTTGGAATTCTAGATATGGTGAGCTAAAAGTTATTTTGAGCTTTACTCACAGCAGGAAGCCTGGATCATGTGTGCTGTGGCTGGCAGTTCAGGGACATCCAGAGTGTAGGACCTGGTTTTATAATTAGAGCAAGTGACTGGCCTTTGGTTTAGCAAGCAGGCTGTTTCAGAGGTGGGAGGTGGCTTGGGTTGTGTAGTAGAGGGGGCTACAGGAGTGGCTTCTGTGATAAGGGGGTATCAGCTTCCCCCATGTTTGATAGAGCCAATGCCAGCTGGCTCCAAGATGGGACTGCTGCTCTCCAAGGCCAAGCCCATCAGTGCTGGTGGTAGCACCTTTGGGATAACAGAGTTAAGAATGGAGGAAATAGCTGTGCAAGAGCCAATGCAGCCAGTGAGAGCACGTGAGAGGAACAGCTCTGCAGGCACACAGGTCAATGAAGGAGGGGCGGGAGGTGCTCTGGGCATCGGAGCAGGATTCCCCTGCAGCCCATGGGGTGAGCCCGCTGTGCCCCTGGAGGTCCACAATGGAGCAGGTGGATGCCCAAAGGAGATTGTTACCCACTGGAAGGCCATGCTGGAGCAGCCTCCTTGGCAGGAGAGAGGAGGCTCCTGTGGCTCTGTGGAGAGAGGACTCCACACTGGAGCTGGCTTGCTGTCAGGACTGGTGACTTTCAGAAGAGTCATGTCAGAGCAGCCTGTTCTTGAAGGATTGCATCCCCTGGAAGGGACCCATGTGGGAGCAATGGCTTTCTTTGAATGTCATTGTATGAATGAAGTGCCAGACACAGAGTCTGCTTCTATGGTAGCTGCTCTGGTAGTTTGCAAGCAGGTATTCTACAAAAGCCTAGAGTATCCTCTAGAGTATCCAGAAAATTAAAAAAAAAATCTTCTTAAATGTACTTCTGGCTTGCTGTGCAGTTCATTCAGCCCTTGGTCACAGAAGGTGAGTTAAGGTGTGAGTGCAAGGGTCTTGCTCTTAGCTAGAACTGTAGAAGGCATTAGAGTCTTGTATGCAAAAACTACTTTGCAGGAGTACAAGATAAATGTGGTTAGAGTGCAGGCAAGCTGCCAGCAGCCTGCCACAGACTGTTGTGTAACTGCAGGACAGTTATAAATAAAATCAAATCAAGTCCTTTGTATGCTTTTTCTCATTCAAGGTAGATGTTAATCCCTTAATATCTTAAGGCAATGACTCATCAGGTGTTAGAAGCTGTATGTGGGTTATCAAAAAGCATCTTGAGCAAGTTTGTTGTTAACTATTCTCACCAAACAAGCCATGTTGCTCGACTTTGATTTTACTCCAAGATATTCAACTACTGTAGCTCATGAAAAACCTTGTGTTGTATTAGAAGTGATCCTGTTCCTCATCTTAAACATATTGGAAGCATCTATAACATATGATATAATCGGAACAGATTGTGACCCTCATACCCCCTGATTTGAATTGGATTCTGGCAAAATTCAGCTCTATCCAGGATCTTATAATTGTGTTCTTAGCAATCATGTATGCTAATTATCTATAATCATGCTGTGTAGAAAAAAAAATGTGTGCAATATGTAACTTCCCTCAAATGTGTGGCTCTCCTAGCCACTTGGTAATGTTTCTTTTTTGGTGGTGGCTGGAGAGAAATCTTGCTGACTTTTCTCCTATTAGTTTATTTCTCTTCTGAAAATGAATTGTAAGATATCTGTGTTTCATTGGAAAGCTACTGAGCTGACAGCTGAGGAAATACAGGAGGATGATGAGAAAGTTTTGTGCCTTGGGCACTTGATAGCTTAACCTGTTTATCCATAGTGAATGGGTCTGTCTTGTAGGAATTTATCTGTGGAGGCCTGTGTCTTTGGTAGTATATGGAAACAGGATAATTCACCTTTGTTTGTTAAATCAGTGTGAGAATGCATTCAAAACAGGTTGGCATGGCAAACACTGTGATCTGGGTGGTTTGATTCAGTAGTGGAATAATCATTGAATTGTTATGGCTGGAAAAATCCTCTAAAGTAGAGTCCAACCAATGACATTAGCACTGCTGAGTCCGCCACTAAACCTTGTCCCTAAGTGCCACACCCACACTCTTCTGACTAGAGATTGTGGTTTCACTGCTTCCCTGGGCAGCCTGTTCCACTGCCTGACCGCCCTTTCCTTGAAGAAATTTTCCCTAATATCCAATCTAAATGTTCACTGGTGCAACTTGAGACCATTTCCTCTTGTACTACTGTTTCTTACTGGTGAGAAGAGGCTGACCACACCTTGATACAAGCTGCTTTCAGATAGTTGTAGAGAATGAGAAAGTCCCCCCTGACCCTTCTTTTTTCCAGGCTAAACAACTCCAGGTCTCTCAGCTGCTTCTCATCAGACTTATGATCCAGACCCTTCCAGGACTCTGTTGCCCTTCTCTTGATAAGTTCCAGCCCCTCAATGTCCTTCTTGTTGTGAGACACCCAGAACTGAGCACAGGATTTGAGGTTCAGCCTCACCAGTGCTGAAGAACAGGGGGACAATCACTGCCCTGGTCCTGCTGGCCACAGTGTTCTTGATCCAGGCCAGGATCCATTGGCCCCCTTGGCCGCCTGGGCACACACTGGCTCATGTTCAGCTGCTGTCAACCCCAGGTCCTTTTCTGCTGGGCAGCTTTTCAGCCACTCTGCCCAAGCCTGTAGCAATACCTGGGGTAGCTGTGGGCAAAGGCCAGGACCTGGCACTTGGACTTGTTGAAACTCCCTGCAATTGTGGGACCAAGTTCAAATGTTGTGTCTGGTATTGTGTTTTGCTGGGAATGCTATGTGAGCTTATTGGCATTAAAAATCACGTAGAAGTCATTGTAGGACAGATGGAGATTGATCATGGCTCAGTGTTTTTTTCTACAGAATATTCGGGAACTACCACAATTCCTTCTCTGACAATGTAACTTTTATTTTAGACCTTTGTCCCTATAAATAAATGTAACTTATCCATCTCTCCTGATGATTTATTCTGTATTTCATCTGGTTGGCACCATTAGAAGCTGAAGGTAAACTGTGGTAGCTTTCCTTGCTCAATTTTTTCAGCTATTCGAGAAGATCTAAACACTTCAACAGAACTCTGAAAACAACCCTTTTTAATTAAAAATTTGAGATTGAAAAAAGAAACAAGACAAATAACTGGGAAAGCGTGCTCTGCTTTTTCAATAAGACAGTAGTTAAGTCTCCCCAGACCCTTTCCTTTGGCTAATTTTTGCAAATGAAGTTTGCCCAATTATCGAAATACAGGCTGATTTTTGCTGTGAGGTCCGAAGTGTACCAAGATACGAAGAGTACTCTCTCTGGGGCTTGATCAAGAGAAGACAGCTGGGAGTACTTTTACTTTGCTGGCCTGGAAACAGGTTCCTCATTTTCTATATTCCTACTGGAGGTCTGTGTGTTTCACTCTCTTGTGTTGAGGTTGAAGTCGATGGGAGTTATCTTAATTAGACTGTATCATCATATATGCACAGACTAAGTGCTCGCTTTTGTGCCTCTAGTCAATCTAGTCTTCTGAAAGCAAACCAGATTGAGTCAGTGGCATTTTGATGTGAGGTTTTGATCAGTCTGGAATTTGACTGCAGCAGTTCATCGTCCAGTTCCTGGCAGTAGTGTTATTGCCTGTGGTATGTCTTGGCTCCAAAGAGCGATGGGCCTTTTGGCATGGCTGAAGGTTTCTTAGGAGGTTACTGAGAGTGACCTGAAGGGTGACCTGATCTTTTCTTTCCATTCCAGGCCCAGAAATAAAATCTTTTTCCCATGGTCAACCATTTTACTGTAAACTTGGGCACATTAGGTTTGAGTGGTCAAGCTCTGCTGTGTCCTGGCCAGCCCCTTTTCAGGGTGATCAGTCCTGTTCTTGCTGGCAGGCAACTATTCTAACATCACTTGCTTCTGCAGAGAGACTCCTTACGTTGGGTCCAGCCTATTTGACAATTTTGAACTAATGTCTGATTTAAAACTATTTTCAGCCTGTAATTACTACAATGAAAATACCAAAGAAATTGATTTCTTATATTCCTCCCATCATATTACTCTGGATTCCTGTCTAAGTGCCGAGGGGTTAAATATGATTCATGTAATCTACTTTCCCACTAATCATTTATTCAATTACCTATTAGAACTCAGGCAAGAAAGACCAAAAAAGGAAAGGGGAGAGACCAACCTGGAGTATGTATTCAATAAAATGCTACAAAAAACAACCAATCATTAATTATCTAATCAGCATTCTGCGAGTCTTTTAGCCATGATCTCATTACTGTAATTAATTGCAAGAATCATTTTGTAAACAGAGCACAATAAAAGTATATGCAACATAACAGCATCCAAATTAAATCTAAATCCCAGAATGAATAACAGAGAAAGCTGGAAGATATTACTAGGGGAGGGCGTCATTAAAGGAGATCATATTTCAATGTCAAAATCTGGTGGACTACTTGTGCTACAGGAGTAAATCAATAGTGTTGCATTGAAACGACTGGGCCAGATCCACTTTGGTGCAATTAATCACTACTCCATTAAAGCTTGGAGAGGTAGGGGTGGCTTCTTAGCCAGTAAAATTGGATTTTCTTTTTGTAGCTTCTGGGACTGGCATGTTGGCAAAGCTTCTGTGCTTGGCTAGTTTTTTTATACCGAATAGGTAAGATTGTTCATGCACTTGAGGGATTTAGGAAATCTGGTCCCTTTCTTTTTAGAAGTGGAGAGGTTCTTGAAGGATTTCACATGTCAAATGTCATCCTTTTGGCTAGCTTTCTGTAGTCCTTCATCTCTGATAGTGGTAGCCCTACTCTAGTTTTTAAGACTGTTTCTACAATAAATAATTAAAGTATGCAGACAGATCCCACAAACACCTGCTGGGCTTCCAGCAAAGTTATTTTATGATACTTTCAGGATTCTACATTTAATATTCCAGCAGCACAATATGTTACTGTCTTTGGCCTTACCAGCCTTTTGGCTGCAGTATTTTGTCATCTTTTTCTCCTTTTCATTTAATTTTTCATTATTTTTTTCTGAGGATCAATGTCAGGATTCATTTAAAAGCTATAAAGCAATATATATAAAACAGTCCCAACAACCATAGGCTTGGTTATGCCATTGATTTCTTTTCTGAGCAGAATTCCCTGCCGTCTGCAGTGGTGAGTTGCTCAAAGATATTGATAGTGTGTATCCCTCTACAGGGAATTTAGATTTAAAACATGATACCTTCTAGCCGAAAAGGTCTGCGAGGAGTGCGTTAACTTTGGGGTAAAAGCTGTATTGTACGAAAAACCCCACCAATCCCCCCACCTCCACCCCAGCAGACTCTAAACTTTCCCTGGCAGTAGAAATGAGTGTTCCATTTCTACTGTATGGAACACTGTATTGTCAGGGAAACCCCTCATTAATGCTTCCACCTCTCCCTGCTGAGACCTGACAAAGAACTGGGCTATGGTCCAATCTGAGCTTCTCGGGGTGGGGCAGGAGGCAAATATGCCTGATGGTTTTCTGTGTGGAGGATTCCCCTTGTCTGTTGCTCCAAGCCATGCTTGTTTTATCTGGACAGATTGGCCAAGGTCCAGATTTTGAGGAAATTTAGGACCTTGTCTTGCACTGTACTGCTCCTTGCTAGCAAGTGCTACCCGCCTGCCTTGGTGTGGTACCATGCCAATGTGTGGGTCAGGATGTGCTTTGGAAGGTTTGCTGTGACACTGCAATGTATTAATTGAGCTACTGCATTCAGAGTGCCCCTTAAATCCTCCCTCAAAGAAAATTCTTCAGAGGAAATGCAGAGTGCCTTGCTAATTCAGTTTTTAATGGTGAATGCCCCATGGATTTCCCTTTGATAATCACAGTTTGCTTCCATGAGCAGGCTAGCAGGTCATAACTTGTTAAGTCTGCAAATTCCTTCAGGTAAAACTGAGTGTTAGCCAGTTCTGTAGACGAGGGGAATAATAAAAAGTGGAACTTTGGCCTCTGCCTGTTTTGCAGGTATATAAATAGTGGAAATACAGCTGAGCCAGAGAACTGCATTTTTTGTGACGAAGAGAAGACATTTTAAGTCACTGACTAATTTTGTTTTTAAAGACTTAAATGTCCTTAAAGCATTTTTGCTTTGGAAGGGTGATTCTGATGTTTTATAGAGTCAGCCTCATGTTTAAATTCATTTGTCCTCAACAATGCACTGCTGCTGCATTTAACAAGTGTATTTTAATGGTAGGGTTAAAATGAATGCCTTTTTTTCCCCAGTAAAAATAAAAGTGCACCATCTATATGAATTAATAATTTCCAAAGTAATAAATATTATGAACCTATTCTAAGACACACTGGGATAATATTTTTCTGGTTTTACACCATTAGCCAATTTTTACATATGCTCTGGCATGCTGGAGAGATGCCGAAGAGGGGTCTGCATTTTTTTCTAGTGCAGCTGTTAGATCAGTTGCATTGCTTGATTGATGCATCATGTGAGCAAGCCCTGGGGAATTCTCCACTTCTCTGGCTAGATTAAGGATGCCAGGACCCTTCACAGGACACAGGCATGACTCCACCTGGGCTGAGTCCTTGTGAAGGCTGGGCACAGAAGATGTTTGGTTTCTTGGGCTGGGAAAGCTTTGGCATGCACAGAAGTTCTTCATTCGCTTCTGAGTTTTAGCAGACTGGGTGTCCAAGTCCCGCTTTGGGTGCTGAGGCACTTGGGATTTGAAAGAGAGGTAATGCCCTTCATGTAAGGGCATCTGTTTATTTGGATTATATAGCATGGAAAGCATTTGTGGTTATATTGACCTTTCCTTGTTTGCTGCTTCTGTGCAGTGTCTGAAATTAGATTATTTTTTAAAGTTTAGCTGCTTAGGAAGGTTTGGGAAAATGTTAGCTGTCATAAAATGTGGAGTGTTTTGTATTGGAAATAGATATTACCTTCCAGGTAGCAGTAATAGCTATTTTTCCTCAAAGAATTACCCGGTAATTCCATTGGCTTTAATCCTGACCCTCAAAGAATAGATTTTACCATCTGCATGATAACCAAGTTTGGGAAATAAGCTTCTAAAGGAATAGGAGATGCATCGTCTGTCCATGTGGGATTATTAAACTGGAACAGCTACATGGTATTTTGTCAGTTGTCTCCCATCTTCAATTTGAAACACAGACAGCTCAGTTTCTCCATTTACAGCTTTGAATATACTTGAGAAACTAATAAACTGAAATGACAGATAGAGAGGGATTACAGGATATCAAGCAGTATTTTCCAAATGGGGTAACAACTGCTATGAAAAAGCATTCTATTGTAATAATGAAAGTTATCTTCTTACATCTGCTTGCTGGTCTGGAATCACCAAAGAGATGAAAATTTCTCTGGCAGCAGAATACTCGGCAAACCTGCTGTGGGTGGTTTGCCAGTGGTTACTGCTCTGAATAACTAATGTAAATAAGCCCCTCACCATTACACTGGGAAATATCAGATGAAGCACTCTCTGCTGCTTAAGCTGACATGAATCTTTTAATTCTCTGAAACCTCTTTTTTGCTGCATCTCTGTGAAACTGGTGAGAGTGATTCTGGGGGCATCTCACCAGGCTCTGGGACAGTGATGAAAACCATTGGAATCACTGTCCCAATTCTTTCAAACCATGTATCCCTCTGAGGTGTGTGCAAAAACTAGAGAATAGATTTGATGGCTATGCAGAACAGTCCCTTCCAAAGCTTCCATGGGATCTGGGAACACTGCCTCTCTGACTGATGAGGCTTTACTGAAAACAAGTGAATACTGAGGCCAGGGCTACCTGAACTGAGTTGCTGTGAGTCCAAGGATTTCGGTGCAAAAGGTGCTAGCAATAGCCCTGTGCCAAGTGTGCAAAAATGAACATCTTAGCAGTGAATTGTATTTGGAGGAAGTAGTCTAAATTTACACTAGAAAGTTTTCCTTTGTGGGACACTTTAGACTTTACTGGGTCTTGCTATACTTAGAATCTCAGGACAAGAATGCTGTTTTTTCTTTTTTGATTGGATTTCAATCTAGAAAATGATTATTTGAAGGGAATCTTCAGGTGTAACTGTAAATACTTGCTTAGCAACCTTGTATTAATGGCCTTTCTGAACAAAGGTGACCCTGAGTACATGAGTATTTTTCTTTCTCCA
Organism: Agelaius phoeniceus; assembly: GCF_051311805.1. Classification (NCBI taxonomy): domain Eukaryota; kingdom Metazoa; phylum Chordata; class Aves; order Passeriformes; family Icteridae; genus Agelaius; species Agelaius phoeniceus. Next base: position 25,314,749 of record NC_135268.1, read on the forward strand.
TTGTGTCTAGTTTTGTGACTCAGCTAGGGATGAAATTTAACCCAGTTTGCATAGAATTGCATAAGTGCATTACAGGGACACTCCATAATACATAAAAATAAATTAAATTTAATGAGGGCCAGTGCTGGATTCTGCACTGGGATGGGTAAACTCTGGATGTGTGTACAGATTGGAGAATGAGATGATGGAGAGCAGTACTGTGAAAAGGGGTCCTGGTCAATGGCAAGTTGAATATGAGAATTTTCAGGGCAATCATGTTCCTTTATATTTCTCTATTGCCCATTCTGCCTGCTCTGGAGCCTCCTTTCCTCCTGAGGAAGCAGACATAAGCAAGAAGGAGATACCCCAACTTGCTGGAGCAAATGGGTTTTGCAGTTTCCTAGGACTCTAAATTTTTGGTAGAATTATTGAGGAACTGGGTGTGGGGGGAGATATGTGCCCTGGAAGTGGAAGCTACTGGCATCTTGAGCTGTTGTGACTGCAGGCAAGGTAAGGTGGTCAGGTCTTCTCTTGTATCCTGACCCACATATTCATATTCACACCCCCCTCTCCCTTCCCTGTCCCTGATGGGCAGGGTGAATAAATGATAAATGCATTGCAGAGATGGGGAAGCTGTGGGGATTGCAATTGACTTTGGTACACATCACCCTTCCAAAGAGTATAAAATGCTGCTGGGGACTGGGCTAACTGTGCAAACTGGCCTTCCAAGGTCGCAGGCAGCTTCCAGGTGTATTCCCCACGCTGACAGGGACGGCTGCAGGGTACATCCGGACTGAAGATGGGTAACACTCATGAGGATGAGGAACACTCACCTTTGGGTGGGTGAGTAAAAGCAAGCTCTAAGATTGATCACACACAGAGATCAAATTCTAAAGTAGCTCCATAGGTGCTTTGTTATTGTGACTTCTGCAGGGCCCAAGACTGTGGATGCCAGCCTGGCCAGGGAGAGAGAAACAGCAATTGTTTCTCACAGTGCCTTGTGAGAATTTTGGGGAGTTGTAGGAATGTGATAACTTGTTAGTATAAACAATCTGCAAGTGGTGTTTTTCCACTTTGTTTTCCTGTTCTTCTCAAGGACAGTGTGTGAGAAAGATGTTTTTTATTAACTAGCCAATCAAGTAGAATGTATCATATCGGTTTATATAAACCGGAGACTCCTTTGTAATAAAGTTTCTTTTTCTCCTCTTGCAATTGGGTCTCTTGTCTGTTCTTCTGTCATTCTTGGCTCAAGGGTGATGAAAGATTGCAAATCTGTACATTTCTAGCCAAACCTACATTATAATATAAGCCTTTAGGGTATTATATACTGCACTGGAAACATTTAGATACTGTTATTGGCCTTAAATCTTGTCATGATCCTCCTCCCAATCAGTGTCATATTTCTGAGAGCCTTCTCTCTATTTCTCTGCTGTCACTGTGTAGGAGCAGGTGAAGGTGGTGGTATCCCCCTCTCCTACCTGGTGGGCCACAGGACCTGTGATAAAGTTATTGGGAACTTTCCTGTTTGGTCCTGTTCTTCGTGTCAAGTCTTCAGAGGCAGCTATCCCGGAGGAGAAAATTCACTTCCAGATCAATTCATTGTGACTTGTTGCCATTGCTGCCCTTAAATTAGTCTTTGCAGGGATACATGTAACAAATTGGAGAATTGCTAGTATTATGCTTGTGGCAAATATATTAATTTCCATTTTGTGATTTCAGTATCTCTCTTCCCCCTCAAACAGTGCCAGCATGAAGTTGAAGCTGTTTCTATCATTCAGCTTTGTTTAATGCACTCCTGCAATAAAGCTTTTAGAGCATAGTATCAATGCATTTATGGTGGCTCCTCAGACACCTCTTACCCATCAATTTTAGTAGTATGGCACAGTCTGTGCTATAAAGCACATGTAACAAACAAGTAAATTTCAGCTCTGCTACAAAAAAAATCTTAAGCAATATCCATAGGTTTTTAATGCATTACCGACCTGAAAATGTTAAATTCAAATATAAGGAAGGGATCTGCTGGTTTGGGGTTTTTTTTATTTTTAGGGAAAATTGTTCATTACTTGACTCTGAATATTAGATAAGACTAATTTCTGGCACAGGACTTTTTGAAGGTTTTGTATTGAAGAAAATCTTGCAATCCTCAACACCCTCTCCATTCTCTGCAAACATTTAGAACAGCTATTTTCTCCTTCAGATGACAATTTTCATTTCAAGCAGGCTACAAGAGGTCATTTAGCTAATTTATGTGGAGATGAGGGAGGGTTGGTGGCACAGGCTTGAGAAATCAGGGAGATATGCAGCAAATAAGACTGCAAAAATAGTTGATGAAGTGCCATTGCTGTCAGCATTTGCAACTGTAGATTAAGGTGTTCACATCCTAATTTAGCCTTGTGCTTGAGGCACACCATTAACCTCCTGACAGCTAGCAAAGTGCGTGCACTATGGATCACCTGATCCATTTTTTTTCTTCCAAATGTTGACTGTTTAAGTGCTGCAGAAGTGTTAAAACTCTCTGGCCACAGGCTCCTGTTCTAATTTTAAACTGGAGTGATTATATGGAGATATGGAGCTGATGCTATTGAAGGGGACAGCATGTTGTCTCTGAAATACAGACAATGTTCCCAACTATTGTCACACACATCAACAGCCTGGCTTCTCCTCTACAAGCTGTGTGTTTCAGCAAATTCCAGAATAATAAAATTTCAGACCATGTTATCTTCTATGAGTAATTCTCCTGCTTATGCAATGTTATTCCAGGAACTGTACTCTGCCAATGCCAACAATTGGCAGAGATTTTTGTTCCAACTCTTGCCCTGCTTTTAAGCAGATTTTAGCTATCGCAGTAGATTATGCTGTGTGGGCTATTTGTTTTTCTGTGACAGTTATGTGTTAAATTTGATATTTGAAAGATAGCTCCTGTTACAAACCTTACATGCATTCATCTTGATGTGGGGTGAGTAAGAATAGAATAATTTTCTCATGCTGTGCATCAGTCACACAGATTCTCTAAAATGTTTTAGGTATGTCCAAATCCAGCCAATAAATTACTTTTATGAAAGTTAGCCTAAATCCTTGGATTTGAAGGGAAGTCAATGATAGATTCCAAAATCTGGTTCAGTAAGGCACAATGGAGAAATAGCAGCTCTGGGCTATTCTGCACCCAGGTGACCATAGCAGCACCTTCCCTCCTCTTCAGCTTGTTACAAGTTGATCCCAGAACAGGTGTATAGTTTAAAATGGCCAGAAAAACACTTGCAGTGAGATTTGCTATATGAACAGGTTAGCTTCAAACTATTCCTGGATTTTCTTGTTTTCCCCTCTAAGATGCGGAGGTTTTCATTATACTTTGATCCTGTCAGTATTTTTCTCGGTGGGAAGAAAATATCGTCTTGAGCTTGCTGGAGTTTTTAGCAGCCTCCTGCTGTGGAAGAGGTTTTTTGTGGAGGTGCAAACTGGTACAGATCTGTTAAGTGTAACATTGCTCCCTGTTCTTCTGGCAGCCCTTTTCCCTGTGCTCCAGATGATACATGTTAGCAAGTGCATAAAACTTTTCACTTCCATGAAGCTCCTGCTTTTTTTTTTATTTGGGAACTTGCTTTCTCTAAAAGAAAACAAACTAACAGATGTATGCCTTGGATTCCTTGATCCTTGGTGTTTGAGTAGTGACTAGTGAGTTCCAGGAGGGGGAATGAAAATCAAAGTACCCATGCTGCTGAGTTTTTTTTCAGTTTGTGAGTTGTGTTCAGGATGGATGCAGCTGCTAAAGGCTTGCTTTAGATTTTGGGGTCCATGAGGGAGTTAAATCACTGCCCTCATGGAATGAGTCACCCCCTAACTGGGTGAGTCACCCAAAACCAGTGAGTGTTTGAGTCATCCCTCAACTGGGTACTGACTACTGTACCATGAGGAGATGGTCCCTGCCAGAATACAAGTGCTACAGTTCACAGGCTGAACCTCTTAGAGCCTGTTTTTTTTACAAAGGACACTGGGAGCCTGGATATTTCTCCATGTGAAAGAAGTATGGTTCCATGTCAGTTCTTGGAACTGTGTGTGTAAATACATGGCAAAAGAAGAAAAACCTTCCACAGGTTCCACTCTTGGAGAATGACTCAGGAGCTGCTAGCATAATGGAATGACTCTTCCATGACAGGGAACAGTGGGAAATGGTGTTATCACTGCCTTTCCAATATATTTTCTTTACCATGATCCTCTCCTTCAGACATCTGGGCTGTTAAGGATGCTTGAGAAGAGACTGGCAGTCTCTGAGTGTGCTTTGGCTCATTCTCAAGCTGTGCTATTCACAGTGCCCTTATCCTGAGCCAGGCTAGGGTCATGCCTTACTTTGCAATAAAGTATTATTTCTGGTGATCTCTGCACAGAGATGGCCTCAAGGCAAGATTTTTCTTCCAGTCCTTTACAAGACTACAGTGGCCTGATGAAAGACAAAGTCAGTACTCTAATATCACATGTTTGTGTCTCTGCTTTCTGCAGTGGGAGGGTTTTGTGCTCTTAAGAAACATGAAGATAAAGAGGGGAGATGGATACATCTGCTTGAGTGTTCCTTGATATTGAACCATCATTGAAAGCCACTTTGAATGAAAATGCAAATAAATGGCATTGTTAGGGCATGATCCAGAGTGTGACAGAGGGCAAGTCTTTTACCATTGCAGAGACTTTTGACTTGAGATGGAGATCAGAAAGCCCCAAATTCTCGTACTAACTTTACTGATTGTAATAGATGGTTTATAATGGTTTGGCACAAAGGGTTAGAGTGAATGGGGTAACATCAGGCTGATGACCTGTCACTAGTCAGGCTCTGCAGGGCTCCATCCTCACCACAGTTCTCTTCAACACCTTCATTGATAACTTGGATGCAGTCCCACAGACTGGAGTTCCTGGTCAATGTCAAGCTGAATATAAATCATTGTGCCTGGCAGCCAGGAGGGCCAAGCATGTCCTGGGGAGCATCAGGCACAGCATCACTGATGCCTTGGGGAGGCTGACCTAGAACAGAAGCTAGATGGAATAAAAGAATAAAGTAGATATTTATTAAAAGGCCTTAATGGATACACTTTGGGCAGTGCAGGAGCCCAGCCAGGGCTACACCCAAGATGGACCCAAAATAGTCACAAGGTGGATGACCAGTCACAAGCCCTCTCACTTCTGTAAGTTTTGGTCCATTAGCATATTGGAGTTAATTGTCCAGGTACAGCTTCAGATTATGAAGTACCATCCTTCTTGGTTTCTCTCTTCAGTCCACATTGTTTGTGCTCTTGTGTCTGACACTTGTATCAGTTGTCCTTGGTCCCAGGCTAGAAAAGGAATTGTTTTGTCAACCTACTCTGTGAAGAGAGCTTACCAACACTTAATATGAAGCTCAGAACTACACACTAAAGCAGCACAAAATCTGAAAAATATAAAAGCTAAAACTTAATGACCCTGCTGGGCAAGGGAGGGGATTGTCCTGCTCTGCTCTGCACTGGGGCAGCCTCACCTCCAAGTGCTGGGGCCACTTCTGGGTACCACAATATAAAAAAGAAATTGAGCTGTTAGAGAGTGTCCAGAGGAGGGCAACAAGGATGGTGAAGGGTCTGGAGAAGAAGACCTATGGGTACTAAAATGTATTATTTAAGAAACTGTCCGTGCATAGACAACTCATTCTCAGTCCCACCTGTGGGCCAGCATTTCTCATTAAAACTTCATGCACGGTGTCTTTCAGGATGACAACCTCTTCTTAGAAGTAACTTCTACTTCTTAGAAGTAACAGACATTACTGTGAGTTTCTGCAAACATTTGTTCAGGAGAGTTCTACCTTGCACATTCCAACTTGAAAAATAAAACTCTTCAAGAACAGTTCCAATGAAGCATGGCCATGGCTGAGATTGTAGACTAGAAGGAAGATTTCTGTCAGTATTTCCCAATGGATCCTTTCTGAGAAAAAAAAAAAAATCCCAATTTTTCTAGAATGCTGTGACTTTATTATTCTTCTAGCTGCTCTGTTACATGGATTTCTTTTCCGCTTTTGTGGAGCACTGTTAGAGGTGGTTACTGAGGAGGTGGTGTTGGGAATTCTTCAGGCTGTGATGTGTCAGGTAACAGTTTCTACAGTGGTTTTGAACCACAGTCCAGAATTGTTTTTTCTGATCATGTAGGCAAACAGAATCTTAGATTACAGTTAGGTAACTATAAAGAGAATATTGGTAAGTTTTTGTACAGCAGGGTTTGTTAGTTTTCACTTTAGTGATCCTCTCATAAATCCATAAGGCTGGTGTGGATGTTCTTGGTCCCCATTAACTTGTCAATGCATCAGTTTCAAGCTAAGAAAAGCCTCTCCACTATTTCTGGCCCTACTGTATAGTGCTGCCTCTCTCAAGCCTCTATGGTCCTGTGTCACTGTCATATTTTCTGAAAAATCCCTTTGCCAGGATTTCTTCTCCTGGGAAGCTGAGAAGCCTCAGAGAAAAAATGAAAACAATAATTATCTGATTTGCTTCTCCTGTTTTGCTGCTTTGGAATGTGGTTTGGACATTGTTTACCAACTGGTCATTGTTTTATTGGTTCCATGTGAATTAATGACCAATCATGCACAGTCCAGCTGTGTTGGGACTCAAAGGAGTCAGTCACGGGTTTTTAATTAGTATCTTGTTAAGCTTTCTGCGTGTATCCTTTCTCTATTCTTTAGTATAGTTTTAGTATAGCATTCTTTAATATAATTTATATCATAAAATAGTAAATTAGCCTTTTAAGAACATGGAGCTAGATTAATCATTTCCTTCCTGCCACGGGGGACCCTGAAAATACCACAGTCTTGCATTAAGAGGCAGTGCAGAAAGATGTTTTTTAATAAGGATTTTGTCCAGCCTACATGGTACAAAATACTGCTGTCTGTATGTATGCCAGTTATGTGTGCATATGTATTCAAGTGCAACTGATCTGAAACATCTCAAGGACAAAAGCCATTTCTGTGCCACTTAACAAAGTATGCTTGTGTCCTTTCCTTCACTTATTACCACCTTAATGTTTGTTTTAGCGTACCTGAAAGCCCCAACTACAAGTGTTTATTCTCCTTAAATGCCTGTCTAGCACTGTTTTACCTATTTGAGCTATTTATTAATTATTTGTTTGAACAACACCCCTGAGTCCTACAGAAGGCAAAGTCCCACTGCGACAAGTACTGTGTAAATACGTGGTAAAAATCCCTGCATTGAAGAGTTTCAATATAAACTCTATTCCTTTGATCAACAATATATGATAGACTGCTGTGCCAATCTTGGTCCCCTCCAAAACTCTCAGGCTTCTAATTTATCCTCTATTTGATCCTGTAAATTGCAGAATGGAGCCTGAGATTGACAAGATGGCTGAGGTGGGAGGAAATGGAGAAGTACAATGGAAATAAGAGAAACAAAAATGATGGAGTAGTTTTTGTAACTTAGAAATGGTTAAACATTTGAGAAATGACTGGAGATGTGACAGGTACATAGTAATGAATTATATGGTGAATCAAAATAAGGGTGGGATGTTGCATTTTCAAGCATTAGAGCTTCAAGGCATTGTGGTAACCTAGTAGGTGGCTAGTAGGTAAAAGTTAAGGCAGAGTTAAAGGAGATAATAATCTGTCATGCAATGGAGAGGGAAGCTTTTAATGTACTTGCCACAGGATACTGGACACTCAGAAAGCTTCTGTGGACTCAAAGTGCCACTGGACAAATTAATGCAATAAAAAGACATTGCAGGAGATTAAATAGAGATGTTTCCTCTGGCACAGGATTGAGAAACAAATTTCCAGTGGGCCAGGAAGTAACAACTGTGCTTTTCAGTTTTAACCCCTTATGTTTGCAGATATCCGTGCCTGGCCACTGTCTGTGATGGAACATTAATCCTTGCTGTGAGACAGCACATCTCAGTATTATTGTTCTGTGCTTTGTTATTTGTCATCATCTTCTTGGGGAAGTCTGGTATGCTAATGTAATGGTAGCCACTAGACTTTATTACTGTTAAATTTGCCAAAACTTTTTGCTTTGTGGACAAACACTGGCCTTTATTGCCCTTTCCTCAACACACAGCTGGTAATTTCTGTAAATGAGCCATTGCTCTTGGGCAGCTTGTCATAGCCAAACTCTTAAAGTAAATGAGCATGTCCCTAGTGTGCCAATCAGTTGGACCTGATCCCTCAACTATTTCCAAATGCTGTTTCCTTTTGACATTCCTGATGTCCCCTGGTCCAGGGAGGTGCTGTTACTCCTACACTGAATTCAATGTAACTACTTCATAGGTCTAGAAAGTTCTGTAACAAGGCTGGGAACAAACAAATGAAGCTAAAATAGGACTAAAAGCAGATGTAGATATAAATTCTAATTGTACACAAACGTGCAGATATCTTTGGCAGTGGATGGTTTATAGTGGTAGATGCATCACAAGCATAGAAGGCCAGAATAAAGGAAGTTTGCATGGATCAAGATGGATTCATGGCCTATCTCTTTTGGGCCCACAGAGACAAAATAAGGGACCACAAGCATGATTCATTCCCAGGCCAAAAAGCTAGGTATTTGGGTGCTTCTGCTAAAGGAGAGTCTATCTCAGTTGATACAACAGCCTTATAAATTCTTCTTACTGCTGTGCTCGTCACTTACTGACCTGCCATGCTTGCTGCTTGTTTCTAATTTCCATTTATTTTTGAGAAGTTATCACTATTTTTGCACAAGGTGCAGATTAGGAGGAATACATAGAAATCAGATAATAATCTAGAGAAAGATGCAGGAATAATAGTAACATAACAGTAACACCAACACTGTTCATGAAAGCAATGTTGGTACGGTGCACTGAAGAATATTCTGCATACTGAATACCTTTTCTTCTTTGAGACCCAATGGGTAACTTTGATGAGCAACAGTACCTGTAGAGACACTAAAATCATCACAGCTGTCAGATAGGCCTACGTTAATGTGTCTTGAAAGAGTGATTAATGGGTTTTGACAATATCATTGCATTTCATATTTAATCAGATTATGCATCTGTTAGGAATGGTGCAATCCTAACATCTGCAGTCAGAGCCCCTGATCTGCATCCAGATCATCGTTTTGGCAGGAGCATGAAGCATGGTCTGTGGTAGACTTTCGATAAGTTAAAGCTATGTGATGTCTAGTGTGCTTTTAAAATCATCTCTGTTTGCCTGCACAGCTCCTGTAGGTGTGTATGTATGCTCATGGGCTCCTTTCCTGGTGAAAATCCTCCTTTGGGAAAGAAGAGAGCCTGAAGACAAAGTAAATGGAATATTTAAATGGAAGGGGAGGGGTGGTGCAATACAGTGTTAGTACACATGTGTCAGTATATGTGTGCCTAATGCTTGCTTCCCAGCTCTGCTAGGTGCTTCCTGTGTGACTTCTCTCAAGCTGGCTGCACTCCAGCCATAAGGGGTTGCCCTGGTTTCCTCTGGACCTTATCTTCATCTCTAATTTGGTTGGTAGTGCTTTTTGGTATTGTGGGGCTGTGGAAGGATGGGGGCAACAGCAGGTACTACACTAGTGGGGTTTATCTGGCCTACAGATATTTAAAAGCTCATGATTTGAAGATGATCATATATCTATTTGAGAAACTCTTAAAATTCATGGGAGTCTCTGCCTGGAAATACATGGGGCTGTCCCAACACTTAGCTTTATTATCTTTTAAAATAATTCCACATTGAATTCTTTCTGAAACAAAACAAACTGCCTTGGCTGTCAAAACACTCCTCAAGTAGAGAACCTAAGCATACTATCACAAATACATATGGTCCAAGAATTAAAAAAAAAATCCATATGGACCATCTTTGGTACATACAGCATGAATGTCCTCCCCAAATGCTGTCACAAATTTAGCTCTGAAGCGTCCTGCTGTGCTGTGCAGTGACAAGGTAGTCCTTGTTGGCCAGGAGCAGGCAGGGAAAGGTAGTGAAGTGAGCATGGGATGCACAGAAGAGTGCACACAGTGGTTTTGGTTTCCCTAGGCACCCAGCAGGAGCACCCAGTGACTGAGCAGCTCCCCTGACAGCAAGCTGGGGGATGTCCCAGGGGATTAGCAGTGCTCTGGAGTGAAATAACCCACTGGCATTCACACAGTGGGGAGCAATCAGGATTCTGACCAGCCTCATTCTCTCATCTTTCCAGATATGTCTCAGGGCTTAAAAGCAGGCTGTGAAAGGACAGTCCAGGGTGAGTGTGAGCAGGAGCCAAGTGTGAGCCCTCACTGTCAGTGAGACACTGTCTGCCTAGGGTCTGTTGGACTGTCACCATTGTTACCCCAATGAAACTCCTCTGCTAGCCTGCAGGGCATACACCCCCCACCCCTGAAAAGGTGGGAGCAGGGCTTGCAAGGCAGCTGCAGCCTTCATAGGGAAAGATCATTTCTAGCTTCACCTCACTCATTTCTTCTTCCTGTCAGGGACTTCATGGTATGCAGGGTCTTAAGCAATCTCCCACTTCCTTTGGAAGATGAGGTCCCTGCTTTGACAGACTGAAAAGAATTAATTTTCCATTTAAATACCAGCTGTCACCCCCGACTGGTTGCATGACCATCTACATCTGCAGGGCAATTTTCTTTTCAGAAAAACAAGTCATCCTGTTTGCTCTGTGAATCTCTAAAATTGAGGATTATTGTTTTGTAAATAAACAATAAGTAGTTAAAAGACATTCTGGTCAACAAATACAAAATAACAGCCTATAATTCCCTTGTTGTCACTATTGTAAAAAGCAGTATTTTATTAGACAGGCTTATGTCATCTCTTGGTATATATTTGCCTTCAGACGTGTCAAAAGGTGTCCAAATATCCATGATCAGATGCAGGGAGATGCTTTGAGGAATAATTATACACTGGTACAACAAAAGAATATCAGTGATTCATAATTTTGTTACATAAGTCATCATTGTCATTGCTGGGGGAGGGGACTAGAATCACTTGTTCCACAGTGTTGTCTCAAAAATGGTCTTAAAGTTGTATTCTGTGTTTCGGTACTTTCTGTTGTATTCTGGTTATGCAGCCAGTTTGGAACCCTGATGTGGGAGATCCTGTTTTCATCTGATGTGGAAAATCTGCCTGTTTAAGTGAGCTATTATTCCAAACTGAAAAGACACAAAACAAAGGCGCTGCTGAAGAAAGAAGCAGCATGAAGCACCTGGCTGAGAGAAACCTGTTGAGGAAAGCATACCAATGCCTGTGCCCGTACTCCCAAACAAGGAGCAAGGCATGCACTAGCAGGAATGGTTTCCTACCTCAAGGCACTTCTCTGATGGTTTCCCTTGAGGGAGGTGTGGGGGAGCTGTAAGTTTTGGGGAGGATGGACTGTTTCCATTTTTGTGAAGTATGTTGTCTTGGGTATACTGAATAAACTGGGGAAAATCTTGAGAACAGAACCCGACTGCATTTGTCTCTGGCTATGGTGCTGTTCTAAAGACACCAGGTAAATGTTGGCTTAGTGAATCCTGTTGGCTAGGAAACCATTCCCCCTTCCTTGTCATCCTGTTTGCCAACAGGGAAACCTGTCTGAATTTTGACAGTTGAGTTCTGGGCCTTGGTGTGGAAACTGTGCCTGGAGGGTTTTCAGTATGTCCCTTACAGGCTGTTAGAATGAGGAGTGCATTTGGATTTCTTTTTCTTGAGCTCCACATTTTACTGTTAAAGAAATTTGAAGTGCTCCCAACTTTTAAGAAGGGTGGGAAAAAGCATAACCACAAAGGGTTGCTGAGCTTAAAAGCCTGAGAGCTAGTATAAAAACTGGTGCAGGGCTTCATTAGTTGTCCTTCATCCATTAACCTCTGGACTGAGTTTGCCATGGAGCACCACTAAAAGCAAGTCTTGTGCCTTAGACACTCAGACCTTTCTGCTTGCCTGCCCTGTAGTCACCCAACACCTCAGAGAATAAATCAGCTCCAGGTTTTCCAAAGCCTCTAGAAGTAGAAGTTTCCACATCAGTTGTTAGTCTACCAAATTGGGATGTGCTGGGTAGGTATTTGCCTGAAACTCAGTGTACAGGTGTATGAATATGTGCCTATGGGAGCTGGATGGTCACAATCTGTTTCTTAAGCTTGGTGCAAAAGATCATACCTGCAGGGGTATGTTTATGCCTGCTGTGAAATGAGCATTTGTCAAGCACCAGGCTCTGGCAGTGCTGGTGCTATTCTGAATACAGCTGAGACCAGTTGTAGGCTGTGGGCTGCATTGTTGTGCAGAGTTTTTTGTTTAAGCATCTTGCCTGTGTTTTCCTTCTTGGCCTGCCTCCCTCAGGATTTAGTCTAACATTGCAAGCAACCTTAAATATGCAAGATAAAAGCTGTTTGAAGAGTAGCACCTTGCCTGGCAAAGAAAAGTTTTGCTGTGCTGCTTAGATCTGGTCACCAAGCTCAGTCAAACTTTATTTCAAAAGAGCTCTAGTCTAAGAGCTCTAGTCTAAGACTTGAGTGGTTAATGTACAGTGCTGGCATGAAGCTGGGTGTAATAACATCCCATATGCTTAGAAAGAGCAGTAGACTTCCTCTACCACTGGGAAGCAACTACTGTCATGTCTGTAAGAACAAAGCACTGCTTTTCTTCCTGCAACAACCTGCAGTGGTGTTACAGTGACCTACTTGAAAGAAATTTATCTTGTTTTTCCTCTTTTTTCAGTTCTGTAAGTCCCCAGAGTTCCACATTATGTCAAAAGTTTAAAAATGGACCAGTGAAAGAATAGGAGTAACTTCCTAATGAAACCAAGTGTTTACTGTGGAGCAATGTGGTAGCAAGGTTTTAGCACTACTGACTTAAGTTAGTGGAGTCACCTTCTCTGGAAGCAATAAAAAGTTGTCTGGATGCAATTCTGAACAGCATGCTCTAGGGGATCCTGCTTGAGTAAAGAGGTTGGACTCGATGACTTCCAGTGGTCCCTACCAACCTTAACCATTCTGTGGGTAGTGGCTCTGCACAACTGCTTATTCAAGAAAATGAAATTATCTTTGTGGATTTAATTTCAGTGGTATTTAGAACTGCCTCACTCAGGCTTTTCAGAAGATTGCAGCCAATATCTGAGATGTGATGCTGCTCCACAGCATGTAATTTCTGTGTCTGTAGGGAATTCACCATCCCTTGGGAATTAGATCATCCTTAGAGAACTAGATCTGCAATTTGAAATTTGTGCTTCCTTAGCCAAATGCATTCAACTCCTCTGCCATTACTTTGTCTATATTTTCTCTGGGCTTTCCAATTTTTTTTAGCAGTGTAGCAGCCTACTTGAAACTAATACTGATATTTAGTAATTAAGATGCCTGAGCTATCCTATAGTCCTGCAAAGTCCATCAACTACTGTTCCACTTAAAGACAGATTTTAGTAAAGCACTGGTATTAAGAAGATATAATTCTCAAGTTTGCTGCACTTTGGCATCTTTCAAATTTCTTAATCTTCTTTGAGCATTACATATATATATATATGCGTGTGTGTGTGTGTGTGCTTATGTGTTCATATATACAATGGAATGTCTGCCAGTTGCAAGGAATACAAGGCTCTTGTGAAAACTGATGAACACACCAATGTCCATTATAAAAGCTGAAATTCATAATAACTACAGCAATGCAGAGCTGTTTTCTTTTTCAAGGAAATTTGCCATAAAGTAAGAATTGTGTTCCTTTTATTATGCAGCTACAGTACTTACCATGCTGGAAAACTTTGAAAAATAATACAGAATAGATTTGACCTCAGAGAGGATCATGATAAATTAGAGTTGCTTTCAAGAATTCAAATTAGATTTGCAAACTGGTTCGTTTGATTGAGCCAAGATGATCTTGTAAAGAAAGGGGAAAATGATGGTAGCAAGATAGATAGATAGACATTTGGCCATTAAATCCTACAGAATGTTCTTTGTATTTTCTCCTGCTTTTTCCCTGGTTTGTTTACTCATTAGCAAACATTTCTAAGTAAAGTCTTCCTACTGTTTAAACTAGAGAGGGGAATTTTTTTTCGAGAGGAATTAGTCTTTAGGGGTTTTGTCCTTGCTCCCTGAAACTCTTCAGGACACTGAATAGGGGATCTGTAAAGTTTTTGTTTTCTAAAGGCTACAGAAGCTGAAAGCTACTTTTCTGGCAAACTAATAAGGGAGAGCAAAGGAGACAGATAACTTGTGGGGATGACACAGAGGGACTGAGGGGAAAAGCTTGGCATATTCATTGTGAGTGCTGGTGTGAGACATCAAGGACAGGAATGTCTCTCAGACAGCGGGCACTGTTGTGGGCTGAACACTTCCTGGGAAAAGCCATCCTCCAGAGGCCAGCCCATCCCAAATCCTTCCCAGATGAACAAGCAAAACTGGCTGAGCTGGGTTCCTTCAGTCCAATCTTTTACCTAGGATGAAGGGAAAAAGCTGTCAGTGCTCAAAAAACAAATGTCAAAGGCAAGCTGTTGCTTAAACTGCCCATTTTGCTCACAAGGGTCTGAATCTGTCTTCTGATTCTGACTAGTGGATTTGCTTTTCATTCACAGACATTTAACAAAGCAGAAGTATTGTAATAGGGTGAAAAGAAGGAATGGGAGTGAAAGATGAGGAGTGCTAATAGGCCTGAAAATGAATAAAATATAGCACAAAGAACGACAACTGCAGCAGTTCCTCCTTCAGCAAGAGTTTTCCGTCTGTAGTTCAGCTTGATATTTTGAGAACCTATTTGGCAGCTGAAAGAGACTTCACCTGGTAACTTTTTATTTTAGAAAGGTTGAAGTGTGATGGGAAGAGAAGCTTCTAAATCACAAGTATAAATCAGTTGGATAAAATGGTTTCTTTTCTTATAATGGCTCATTTGCAAGGGTAGTTTCTTATTCCTTTCACTGAATGAGGAGGGGGGACTAGAGAATGAAGAGTAGATTAGGTCAGGAGCATTGGTGCTGTCCCAGGAACAAGGAGCAATTGGATTTCACTCTTTTAGGATTGATCCTGTGGGCTACAAATGCTTGTGTGGTACCCTAGAAGGCAGAGTTTGCTCCTGATGTCTCATTTCATGCCCCCTTCTTCCATTCCCTCCAGTTTTGTGTGGATCTTTGTCACTAGGTTGAGGCCAGGGCTGCCTGCTTGCACATGTTGTGTGTCCACCCTGTTTCATGTGGACATCCCCAGCCAAGCTGGTTGAGGCTCAGCTCTAGCTGTATCTCCCTGCCAGGGCTTTGCAGCTGGGAATAAAGCCTGAATTGAAGTTGTCTGGATTTCAAGTGTAATCTGTTTTCAGCAATTGCTCAACACTGATGTCAGCTTCTCAATACTTGGTTGGATTCCTGGTGTCATCTTGAGCATCAGCTAAGTGAAAAGTAATTGCTTGAGGAAACCCTTCACTTGATCTATACCCTAAAAACTGTAAGGTCCCTGCTTTGCCAGGCATTTGGCTCTTGAGTTAGGAGAGACATTTCTGCAAAGCTCAGTGCATCCAAGGTATGCTTTTAAAATGGGGAAGTGCAAGCATACATCTCTACACCTTCACAGCAGTAAACCAAACACAAAGCATTGTCACAGCTGTAACTGGCTGGGGTGTGCCTTGTTCTTTTCCTGTTCTCAGGTCTCAGCAGTTATGGGGTTGCCACCTAGTCTAGCATCTGATTTTTCAGGCAGCTTCTCTTTTGCAAGGAAAGATTTTAAAGCTATGTTGATGTGTTTTCAGTATGTGACCAGGTCAGTTACTCCTTTCTGCTTTCATGGAGGAGGGCATAAAGAAATAAGATCTCTGATCTTGAGTGCCCTGTGTGAATAGGAGTAAATCATAGGTGCAACATGAAGGTGAGTTTTTAAAAAACAAACCTCTAACAGTTTTTTCTAAATTATCAAAGTCAGATTCTTAGATTTTCTGTTACAAACAAATGTTTAATGAAGTCTGATGCTTTTGTTGAATGCAACACAGTTGCATGTGACTTCAGCAGTGTCATCTTCAGACTGGATAAAATCAAGACCCCAACTAAGTGCTCACTGACTGCAGTGGCAGTCAGCACTGGATGCTTCAGGGGGAGATATAAGCATCATGCAAGCAAGTTGTCTATAAAGTAAGTTTTCCTTCTATGTCTTAATAGAAGTTGACTTCTAAAGTAACTTCATTTACCTAACCTATTCCCTAAACACTGATAATGTTTTGTATCAAAACAAACGCTGCTATTTTGAATGCTTCTGTGGTATCTTCCACAGACATCTAATGGTAGAGCTCTGCAGATTAGTATTGGGGAAAGTGTCCTATCAATTCTCCATCTGGCATTTTTCCTTTTCATATGGGCCCCTAGACTTATTCACAATTTGAACAATAAATCTCAGAGGAGCTGTTTTAGAGTTATACTCTCTGTAGCTGTTTTTAAAATATCACATTTTTTTTATATAGCTGAAATGCTCACAACAAACATTTCTTCTCTGGTGCATTTTCTGAAATTTGTGTTTATCAGATTTCTGGAGTTTTGTTGATGGGGTTTTGTATGAACACTTACTTTAGAATCGCATATTTATATTTAAAAACTGTATAATACAGTCAGAACTTTGGAAACTGCACTCAGTTTAGACTACAACTTCCAAAGACAGAAGTTAATCTTATATTTCAGAAGCCACACTCTGCAGTAAATACACTGTACTGGTGCTGCTATTTTTTATTTGCTCCAAATGGAAAGTGCCTGTGGTTCTAGCTTAGCACCTGCCATAGATGAAATTATGGGTATTATAGTTCGTAATTAGACTGCCAAAACTGAAGGGGCTAAAAAATCAGGGATAAGTCTTTTAAGCACTTCATTCTTAAGTAAAAGATGTTTCCATTTTTCAGGGACATAAAGAAAATCTGAGTGCCACAGGTGAAAATGACCCACAGTCCAGACTTGTAATTAAGTTATAGGGTTTCAGATGCAGTTGCAAAGAGTTCTGCTCTTACATTTATTATCAGGTTATTCTACCAGCATTATGCTGGTAGTAACCCTTTAAAAGCTCCGGTGTAGATCCAACACTGAAACACTTGAAGCAGGAGTGCTCACCAACAGTGCTCTTTATCAGCTAACCTTGGCAGCACAGAAGTGTTTCCTCTGCTTGTTTGGTGTTCATCTATTAATCAGAATCTGCTTCTTAGGCATCTGGAAGCCAGGAGTACTCTTTGGAAGCTGCATTGCTGATAAATGAAGTGGGTTTTTAATTCTATGCTCCCCATATTTCAATGTGTTATGTGTACTCACCAGACGAGTTTATTTAATATTGTGCATTCACTAAATTAATCCTTATTTCTGCTTTAGTGAACACTGGTGTGGCTAGAAAAGAAAAAAGGAAACACAATCATTTTAGCCATGAGGCAGTGTGGATAAGCAAACAAAACCAGGTTGTTTTGTATTGTGCAATAAGACACTAATGCTAATGAAAATGCTCTGAAATAAGGTGCTGTGCTAAGGAGCTGTACAAAAGGAGCTGGTGGCAGCTGTCAAGACTTCCATGTGATGCTGTCCACACGTCAGTCCCATATCCAGACTACAGATTTCTATGTATGTAGTCAGGGGATGTTCTTGAAACAGCTGCCTGTCAGTTAATAGACATATTTGGGAGAATGGATAGATGCACATGGCAACACAAGGAACAAATGCATGTAGAGGCCAAAAAGCATTCCTCAACAAGAGGTCTTTGGGGCTTTGTGTGGAGAGGTGATTAGGAAACCCATGATGAGATTCCTGCATTTGAAAATAGCAGTTAACAGGATAATAAAGGTCAGAAGCTGAGAAAATAAACCCACAGCCTTAACATGCCCTAATTAGGGAGATTGAAAATTGATTACAGTAGGGAGAGAAATAATCAGATTTTTCCGCCAGAACCGAACCACAAGGTATATGGGGTGGAGGGTCCTGGGCTTTTGAAAGATCTGACCCAAATGGTGTCTGATTTGTGAATATGGAGAGAGACATGCTCAGAGGTAGCCCTGTCCTAATTGTAGCTGTGCCTCTCTCTTGCTGTCCAAAGCACTGAGCAGTTGTTAGGAGTGTGGCAGGCAGTTTTGTGAGGTGCTGGCAGTGTGTCCCCAAGCTGAAACAGTCACAAAGCTGACTTTGGGAAAGATTTTCTTTAGCTCACTGAGCTTGTGTTAACAGCCACAAGTCCTGGGGAAAGGGGCTTTGCTTTCAAAAGAAGCACTAGGAAGACCACTCCTCTAGAGGGGTCTTGGAAAAGACTCTGATGCCCAGGTTTTGATTAACCTCTGAAAACCTGAAACCCAACTATTGTGTCATATTAACATCTATAGCAGAACTATTTCAGGCTGGTGCTAACTGCTCCAGGACAGGTCCCCATAGACACTATTCAATAAAAATCTCTTCTGACACCTTACAGCTTTCATTGAAAAGAATTGCAGTGAGTCCTGTCAGCCTTGTCCAAGGCACAGCACATGTAACAGACCAGTTCAAAAAAAAATGCACAATTCCTTTATTTTTGTAATGAGTTCATATTTCTGGTTGCTAGCACAAGTGGGAGGCAGCTAATAGTTAATCTGCTGAGGGCATTGCAGGTGCTCTAACAATCATTCCCTTCCTTTCTGGAGGCAAAATGCCTAACTATGCTTGGAGCACTTTCCATTGAAAAAACACATTTTAAGAGGAGTGCTGATTACACCCTTCCATGAAAAATTAAATCTACAGATAATGTGCTGTTTGTAACTCGCCAAGAACATTGCTCATAAGCAGTGCAGGAGAATCAATTCCCTCATTAGCAGAAATGAGCATACATCTTTTTATGAATGCTGAGGAATATTACGTTATATGAGTTTTTTGAAAAAGGTCTTTTGATTGAGGAAGTGATTTGTATGTCTTGTCTGAAAATGTCTTTTCAGTTCTATGACACATTTTGCAATACATAAGGTTCCAAACATGCTGAAAAATGAAGTTGCTAATGTAGATGAAGTTGCTGAAGTCAGGCTGATAATATTTTACCTGTAAACTTAGTATACTTCCACTGAGGAACCTGCATTTGTAATCTGAAGGTTGTGAAGTGATATTTTTTGAAGTGCTTCTGAAC
This sequence comes from Agelaius phoeniceus, assembly GCF_051311805.1. Classification (NCBI taxonomy): domain Eukaryota; kingdom Metazoa; phylum Chordata; class Aves; order Passeriformes; family Icteridae; genus Agelaius; species Agelaius phoeniceus. The sequence continues at coordinate 25,333,715 of NC_135268.1, forward strand.
TTATTCTGTGTATTTTTTCAATGCCATTCACATTGCTGCTGAGCTGAGGTTCAAAAGATCAAATTGTAACATCTTTTAGTGATTTGAATAGCAATTAAATCCTGCTTAATGTGCCTATTATAAAATGTTAGAGGAGTGACTGTAATTAGTATTTAAAAATATCAATACTTATCATGCCATCTTGAAAATGAGACAGCAACTTTGTCCAAATCTGGTAGTTATTATGTACTTAATAGCCAAGGAATTTTAAAATTGCCTCAAACCTGTTCTTTCTGAAGCAAGTGGTAAAACTCCAGTTTAGTCAAATAGAAGGAGGATTAGATGATGACTGCTTGTAAAGTTCCAACCATTAACATTCAACTTCAGCAGAAATTTTCCATATGTTTTACTTGCAAGACTAAATGACTGTGTTAACTAATTAGAAGCACTATTCAAATATTTACTATCTGAATATTCAAACAAATGAAAAGATTAATGAGATTCTACTGATTTTTCAGAGTTGTTTTTGTAGAAATAAAATCTATACTTTTCTAACTGAAAAATAAACCTATTAGACCAATCATTATCAAAATCTCAATGCCTGTCCTTAAAAATTCTGAGTAGCTATGAAGAATCTCCTCTCATGCCTGAATATCTGAATACTTGGGAAGGAACCTCAGGGAGTTAAGGAATAAGGGATCCTGTGTTTTTACACTAAATCTTCAGTGCGTGCAAACTAGCTCCTGAATCTAAGGTTAGCAGCCCTGGTGTTGATTGATACAAATCTTTCTGGTCCTAACCCTTGTCTGAGTAGGACAGAGGCTCTCAGTCCCAGGCTGTGGACTGTGCTCTGGAATTGATGGTTGTGAGGTGGTCTCACAAGTCCTGGCAGGGACTCCTCAGTCTCTCTCTGCATCTCTCACCCTGAGCAGCTGAGCAAGTGCCCACAGGTACAGTACCAAGCTGCTGGGCTGCAGACAATCTGAAAAAAAGCAAACCAAACAAAAACCAGAACACCACAAACTGAACAACTTGAAAGGTCTGGTGAACTTGAAGCTCTTCTATAATGTGTAATATTGAAATATCATTTGTTCTCCAACCTTAATGCATATGGTATTTGTTGAAATTGATTGTAAATGACATTTTCCCTCAGTGGCAAAAGCACTGAAGGCAGCCAGATGGTTAGCAGAAATATATAGTATATTCACAGACCATGACAATTTGGTCCCATGGCTTTTCTTGTTGGCAACTGAATCAACTTTTTCAAACTGAGCATCTTGATCTTAAGGGTCTTTTCCAACCTAAATGATTCTGTGATCTAACTGCACTGAAAAAAAAGGCAAGTTCCTTAGAATAAAAATAGTACAATTATTGTTTTTAGATGTCTTTTCTCTTCCACCTCTCCTGAGTACTACTCCTTCTAATAGAATAAGTGGAAAAATATGTAACAATTTAAATCACTAAATTATAATATATTAGACTAAAGTTCCTTCTTTCCATTTGAGAGAGCTGGCTTGTGTCTGCATACTAAACCATACTTTTTATAATCTCAAAGTGGAATCATATATACCAGGAAACATGTAAAATTAACTTCAGCAAGAAGGCATAATAATTGTCATTTAATCTTACATCAATTTTTTTCTCTGGGCTAAGTAATCTACACTCTCCCCAAGATGAGGCATGCTGGCCATTGGCATAATAAAAAAGTTCTTCTTGCAAAATGCCTAATTTGACTCCATTGAAAACAATTTTTGAGGTGGAGATATCTTCTGCATGTCTGAGCAGCTCTATCATGATATAAAGCAGGTGAATGCCTGGCCTAAGTTGTTAGAAAACACCAATTCATAGCTCTGGATCTGGCTTGCAGCTTTAAATATTTTGATGACACCCTGGGAGGGAGAAAAGATAGTATGAGCATTCGTTTTAGAGCTCACTGCCATGCCAAATCAACAGGGGTTTTTCTAAATAACTCAGTAAATCATTAATGTGCTGCTGTTAAAAAAATCCTCAATAGCAAGATGAGTCCCATTGTGAGATGATGCTTCAAAGAAATAATTTGGAGTGGTTCAGTGCAGACACTTAAATTGATACCTTTCAACTTTGCAATGCAGGCAAAAAGAAATTAGGATTTAGAAAAAATAATAACCAGAATCTTTAAATGATTCAGTCAACTCAGACACCTGCTATGAGTCTTACAAAAAGAGAGAGTGAGTAATGAGTGAACTGTTGTGAAAATCTTGGTATTTTATTGATGAAAATAGGCAAATTCCACAGGAGATGACATTATTGATTAGGCAGACACAAAGCTTCAGGAAATCTGGTTTCAGTTCCAGCATCTGCTGCAGACTCTGTGTGGTGCTGCTATCACTTCACTCTTGTGTTAAGTTTATCATTCAATCTACAAACCCTGACTGAAACTGGAGCCACATCATGCTACACACAACACAAATATCCTAGAAAAGAGCCTCTTCCTCCAAGACCTTTCTGTGCAATTAAGCCACAAAAAGGATAAAAAGAAGATAGGGTTGCACAAAGCTGCACAGCAGCAGTATTGAATACTGAAGCAGCAGTCTCCTGGTGCCCAGCTCAAGGCCATTCTGCCAGATCCTAGCAAAACCAAGATTGACCTTGGTTTGCTCATACAAATAGATGACACAACTTTCTATGCTACTGCAGTGAAATCTTACTTATAGGGGAATCATGAGAAGTAAATGGTCTCTTCAAATAACTTCCAAACAGAATTTTTCTATGATCATAGGATAAGGTTTATCTTGGTTTATTTGTTGCAAGCCTTTAGGGAAAAAATGGAATGGAAGACATTTGCCACATTTTCTGTAGCAGGCAGTGCTGAAGGGGAGGATAATATCTTTTAAATGGTGTGGCTGTGGAATGGCTGTAAAACTCTTGCTTGTCATATGTAATAGAACCAAACTTCAGCCACATCTGCATATGCCATTACTTGGACTGATGTGCAAGTATTTGTCCTATACTACTCATTACTTGGAAGTGCCTTGGATATCTATCAGAGGGCTGCAATCAGCCTCCAGATTTTTTTTTTTTTTTTTGAACGATTGGATGCCAAACTTCTTTCAAGTATTTCAGTTTGTGGTGAAACTCTACTCAATATTATACTAAAATCAGCCAACAGGACTTACCCTACCTGGCATTGTCTCATACAGGCAGTGGAAAAGAGATCTAGCACTTGAATACAGCCAGCAATTACGGACTGGGACCAGAGTGCTGATGTGCCAAGGGTGTATGTAGCAATCTGAAAGACAGATTCATTGCAGATCTGACTTATGCATCAATCCTTATCCATCAAAGTATTTAAGCTTTGCTGAAGTTGTAAGTACATGCAGATGATTTCATGCTACTCCAAAAGATGAACCTAATTATGCTTTCTGCTGCAATCGTTTGGAGATCATCTTTAGGGAGCTCTTCCCATTTGTCCAAATTCAATATCCAAACAGATACGGGGGAAAATATTGCAAAAGGTTTGTTTTGCTGATAGTGAATTAGACTGAGTGGTATGTGATAAAAATGTGGTGTGATACATAAAGCACTTGCATCCCACACTGCATGTGAATGCACTGCTTAAATGAATATGGTGAATTCATAATGTGGTGCAGTAGCTGCTGAGCAGCACATGAATCTTTTGCTTATGTTTATCTCACACTGGAGTCATGACACGTTGGAATTTAGACAGAGAAGAGTAAGGGTTACCTGCCAACATTAACTATCTTTGTGCCCTGAAAGGAAACAGATCCCCTGCCATGCAGCACAAGTTATGGCCACCACACAATGATGTGAGTGTGAGGAGTCACCTGCCAGACAAGGAGCCCAGTGTCAGGGTTTGCTGTGGGGCTTCCCTGGTCAATGGACTCCCACTTGCCATTCAGGCAAGTGTTTGCTGAAGGAACCTGAGGCATTCAGGCTCCAAAACTGGCAACTCAAAACTGAAAAAAAGATTTTATTTGTAGTACTTGATGGCTTTAGCAAAATTGTGATTTAAGGTACTGTCCCAAGAAAAATGAAGCAATTATTTCAGCTGAAACCCAGCTTTCTCTGTGACTCTATCATGGCTGCTGACAGGTTTTTGGGGTTTTTTTTGTTAAAGAGTTGAAAACTGACCCTCTAGTGAGGATCCCTCTCTATGTGGTGCTCAAGGTGGCTATGTGATGGAGACAAGGTGTCAGGCAAGTGGAGGACAGGATACTTAAGGACTTGAATATTCTAGGAGGATTTAGGTCAGGGATCTGGGGGTCTTGTGGAGTATAGCAAGGATCCTCAGTGCAAATATTTTTATTTCAGAACATATTCATAGGTTATTTGGTCTGCACCCCAATAAGACCTTAAAACAATATGTAGTCCTCCTGTACTGCAAACAGAAGTCCCTGAGAAATAGAAGCAATTTGTCAGAAAGAGATGTGAGGTGGATCTGAACTTATCTAATGATGTGGCACTGCCATTGCCCCAATATTTTGTTGCAGTAGTTAAGCTCCTTCACTATTAAATGCAGCACCCTCTTTCATTTAAATTTGTGTCCCTTCTTCTCTCAGCTACTGTCTCATTACATCTTTCTCCAGTAGTTAAATGTATCTTCAATACCCAGAACTTTATCCACATCAAACTAGTCCATTCTTAAGTCAACTTTTGATATTTGTTTTGGAAATTTAAGCAAAGTACACTAATTAGGCCTACTGATGCAAGATTTTTTCCCTTCCTCGAACTGCAAAATTCTGCTTCCTCTCCAACTTTTCAGTATCTTTTCTGAAATGTAAAAATGGCTGCAAGTAGTATTTTAATGGTGGTGTCAGACATGTCCTAGCAAACACTGCTCTTCATTTGCAAGGTGCAGAGTTATGCAGAAGCTCTGTGGCAAATAGTTTAAGGCAAAGCATATGTAGAACACATTTTGAGAATCCTTTAAGGACCCAAAATTGGATCCTTTTACTGGCGAGAGCTCCTAAGTGCTCCCACATAACATCCCTTAAGTAGAAGTACTTGCTTGGAACAGTAGTTAGCCCATATGCAAGCTCACTTGGTGGGGTGCTGTTGTTGTGACTGAATTACTACAAGGAAAAGCCTTACCCTCTCTAGAAATCCCAGTGCATAAATAGGCTGCATCGGCTCCAGTTTGTTTGCTGAAGTTAAGACAGGAAAAGATAACTTTGCACAGGTTGAGTTTTCCTTTTTCCTCTTTCCTCAGTGAGGTGGGCTGAGTTGTCATTTTGGCTGGTGTTTTATACAATGGAGATGCACCAGCATGACATCCTACTGCAGACATCCTTCTTTCAGTAACAAAGTCCTTTGAGCATTCAGGGTCTGCATTGATGCTGGGCAGTTTTCCCAGTGGCTGCCAAAGGATTTAGGAGTGCCAAGCTCACCATTTCTCAGTGGTATTTCTGCTTCTAATTTCCTTCAGTGCTTTTTTCAAAGCTCTGCAGCAACACACTCCCATCATGGCAAAGGATCCAAGCACTGAACGCAAGGCAGAATTTGCTGTCTTGCCTTTGTACAAAACAAGCACAGAAATTAGGAGAGATTTTTCAGGACAAGAATCTCAAGAAAGAGAAAAAAATACTGTCATATTGGGCAATGTGCCTGTTCCTGGAGATACTGTGGGTTTTGAAAAGCTTCTGATTTATCTAGTCTGTTTTGTAAGCCACAGGGGACTACATGACATGCTGCAATTCTGCTTGCTGAGACGGAGGCTTTACCACTCTCTGCTGCTCCTGTCTGCCTGACAGTAACTCTGGAGCCTGGTTTAGGTTGTGCATTGGGACCACAAAATAGAGTCCCTGGGAAGGCCCTATTCAGGGAGAAATTGTGTCCATCCCTGCATCCTTGCAGCAGCATTTCTTAGGTAAACAATGAGGTCTACATGTGGTTTCACACATTTACATCCCTACCTATCCCCTCACACAGGCAAACTGAATATTTATCATCACAGTTCTTTCAGGCCATTAAAGCAGACTGTGAACACCTCCACCCCTCCCAGTGCACTGGGAGCAGCCAATTGATGCCATTTCACAGAGTGAACAGCAGCTCCAGTGGTCTGAATCCAACCAGCACTGTTTGTTTTGCTGCCTGGGGGAAAGGACAAATCCTTGAACAAAATGGGCCACTTTAGGGGCATGATATGGTTTCAATTCAGCTTGTTGATAGGGTAAGAAGCCAGAATTGTTTTGCATGAGTCCATGGGAGCAGAATTTGGCCTGTGAATAGGGAGATTAAATTTATCCCTCATATTCCATTTATCTCACTATCAGGTGATTGTGAATGATGCCCCACGGGTGCCTCACCCCTGTGCTGGGACAGCTCGGTGTCATTGCATCAGTTGCCTATGTGTATTTCTTTCCTGACTGCAGACAGGGAATCTCTCCCCTGGCTTCCCAGACATGTAACACAATGCACCTTCCCCTCATGGCTTGGCTTATCTGTTCAGGCAGAGTGTACACAGACCACGTTCATTTCTTCTTGTCCAGCTCATCCTTTGCTACTCTCAGAAGTATCTTGGTACTTCATTGCTGAATGGACTCAGTTGGATTCCTTGGAAAGAAATCCACAGCTTTTTCTTCTTCACTTATATCATATGCTCTGAAATTCATACCCAGGTGACATACAGGAAGGAGTGAACTCAGGTCTTCAGTGAGAGCACTGATGGAGAGCTTTGGCACTAAGTGCCACAAGGCAAGCTTGCTCATGCTGCCTCCATGCGAGCATACACCTGCAAACCCAGAGCTACCATGCACAGAGAATCAGGTTTATGTGGAGCAGAGAGGTGGGAAAGTCAAATTATGGAAGCAATTCTCAGCTATTAAAGGGCACAATCCAGCATGAGGACTCACTGGCAGATCAGGGAGTGCAATTTGTATGAACTAATGGTCTAGCAAAAACTTACACTGCAGAAGGAAACTTAGAGGTTTGGGGATGTCTTAGGATGGGTGTCCTCAAAGCCAGAGCACATAAAGCTATCTCCTGCTGGAGGTTTTGCAAGGTCTTCCATGTAGGGGATGAAAGCGGGATTAAACAAATCCATTTATACATATATGAATATCCAAATGTTTCAAGATTACATGGAGATTGCAATGAACTGCCTGAAACTAGTAGTGGTGGATTCAATGAGGAACTGGTGAGGCCAAAGTAACCACAGAGCTTCTGAGTGTCTTGGAACATTGATCTTCTCCAAAGAAAAAGAAATACAGTGTTTATTTCTGCATGCCCTGTAACCTACTGGATTAGCAGCTTTGCACTAATAAAAACCTGTTGGGAGGGAAGTCCTTTGAAGGCAGTACCATTTATTCACAGTAAAGGCATCCTTTTGCCTACCTTGCCCTGAGTGTGATGTGCAGGGTGAAGCTTGAAGTTTGTGTGCATCATCATTGAGCCTGGAAAAAACCTTTAAAATCACTGTGTCCAACCAAATCCAGTGGCACTACTGTAATTTTTCATTTTTTTCTGGGACAAGAGAAAAACTTGCTTCTCTTGATACCTTCTGATCCACTTGTACAGCTAGGAGAAATGTAGGATTTTGTCCTCTCCTACATGAAGGGCTCTGAAACTCATATTTACTTCACTAGAAAGCATTTAATCATGGGACTGTGATCTCATTTGGAGTGGATACAGCAATCCCTCTCCTTCTGCATAAGCATTGCATGGAGTAGCTAAGAATCAATGGATATCACAGAGGGAGAGAAAGCCTGTGTGCGTCTTTACTCTGGGGAGTGAGGCTGTTTGTGAGGAATAGGAGCTGGGATTAGCTATAGGATTTAAATGCAGCCATGTGCTCTTAACCTAAGGACCATATCACCCTTCCCCTTAAGCAGATGCTTCTCCTACAGTTACAACCAGCCTGGACTTTTTAGTCATGGTACAATTCACTGCCACTGAGCTGATCAAATTATCACAGTGTCTGGTTTACAATATCACTGATTAAGTCACAGAGGAGGAAGCTAATTATAGAGGAGCATGCTATTTGCACACAGGGATGCTGTAGCAAGCTCTGCAGGAGGCAGATGGAAGTATTTTGAAAAAAAAAAAGGCAGAAAGGCATACGGCAGCAAAAAATGTTTGTAGGAAATGCTACAGCTCTTCTTTCTCTTGAGGCATTCCTTTTGTATAGCAGAGAATTTGAGGGTACAATTCCAAGAAGCTGCTTTAATTTTATTACTGGACATGTGATCATTATGCTACAGACTAGAATAGCTCAAGCTTGGTTTTAATGCCAACCTGTCAGTGTATTCATCACTGAACAAGCATTACATAATTACACTGAATCACAAGATTAGAATATAAGATTTTTTTTGGGCAGGCGGGGATATTTTAATCCAGAGTGATCTAATTAGTATTGATCCTTCTTTCTTTAACATGTTTAAGGGTAAGTGTACTTAGGAGCCAACCACATCATAAAAACAAGGTCTGGAGTCAAATGGAGGAGAGCTGTGGCACAACCACACTGTGGGTACTTGCTCAGAAGATTCATAGAAGCAAATGGAACCATAAACTGTGTACGGTGCCCTTGAAGTGAAACATTTTAAATGCAAAGCAATCCAATATTGTACTTACAGCTGACATTTTCTGCAATGGCCAAGGGTACTCTTGCACTCCAACTTTCCAATGGGAAGTACAAGTTTCCAGAATGTGAATCTGCCATTGCCTTATTTTGTCTCTTGTGTGATGGCTTATAAGGGAGTGTAATAAAGGACTGTTGATACAACAGCTTTTAACCCCATTTGTATGTATGTTAAGGCCAGAGAAAGATACAGGGCCAGTGAAGGTTAACCTGCTTTATAAATCCTATGGAATAAAGCTTTCTGACTTGTCACCATAAGATTAAAAAAAAAAAAGGTCTTGACCAGGATTTCATGGAAATGCCGCTTTGACAGCATTTTTTGTGAAAGCTGGCAGAGTTTAGCTCACAAACCATAACATGCTACTTTTCTTAGAGAAGATTAACAGACAAGGGGGGTGAAGTAACTTTCCTATAGTACATATATGAATCCCTGCAGTCACATCATTAAACCCCCAATAGGTCAGCAGAAGTGTAGATAGCACAAGTAGAAGGAGGAATCGGATTACTCCACTTTGGCTAGTTCTGGAAGGGCATTTAGCAGACCATTTTCAGTTTGACAGGATCGGTTAGCACAGTAGGATGGGAGGAAGGCCATAATTTCCTGTCTGTGGGAATGACCATCGAGAAATCAGGTGGTAGGAAAAGTATAAGCATTTCCTTTGTGAGGGTGAGCTTTGAAACAGGAGTAATTTGCTTTGTCTCTGCTTACAGAGGGCCTAAGTAGCAGTCAGCTGGATGCTGAGATTTTTTTTTGTCCTCAGACTGGTAGGTAATTTTTTGAAGGAAGAATGGGACTAAGGAGAAGGAGATGTTGTGTGAACTACCTCTGTCTGGGTTATCTCTAATACCACACCTTCCACATCACCAGCAAAAGCCTGAGCTATCAGCAGACTGTTGCTGCTTGCAGCACAACACCCTTCCCTGCGATGCTGAAGATGAGACAGAGAGACAGGCTGTCAGCACACGTTCACACGGAGGAACAAACAAACTGCTTGGAAAAAATGTATCTGAGACGGAGGAACAAACAAACTGCTTGGAAAAAATGTATCTGAGACAGGTGTGACTCTCCTTCTGCTGGCATAGCCTTAGCTTTGTTTGGACCTGCGTGCAACCTGGAAATGCCTGGTGGGAGCATCCGGAGCCAGGGTAATCTGTAGTCTCCAGTTCTCAGAAAGGAAGTGTCCTGGAGATGTCATGGTTTAACCCCAGGCAGGAACAAAGTGCAATGCAGACACTCATCCTCTCCCCCACCCCCCACAAGGGAGAGGAATCAGAAACAAAAAAAAAGTAAACTTTGTGGGTTGAGACAAGAACTGTTTATTGATTGAAAGAAAACAAAATATAATAATGATGATGATAATGGTAGGATGATGATAATGGTAGTAACAGCTTTAAAGGTTCCCTCCAACTCAAACTATTTTATGATTCTCTGAATTTAATGAAAAAGAGACAGAGAAAAAATCTGAGAAAAAAACAAGTGATGCTCAATAGACAAATGCCACTCACCGACAAATGCCTAGTCAGTGCCCAAGCATGGATTGGCACATCCCAACCAATTCACTCCATTTTACAGACTGAGCATGATGTTCTGTGGTGTGGAATATCCCTTTGGCCAGTTTGGGTCAGCTGTCCTTACCATGCTCCCATCCCAGCTTCATAAGCAATTCCTTACTGGCAAAGCATGGGAAACTGAGTAAGTAACTTATTGGAAGCACTGCTGAACAACAGCCAAAAGATCAGTGTGTTATCAACATTATTCTCATCCTGAATCCAAAACACAGCACTACACTGGCTACTAGGAAGAAAATTAAATCTCTCCCAGCTCAAACCGTGACAGGAGGGAACATCGGTAGCTGGCATCTAAACAGGTACGTTCCAGCACAAAGTTTGAAGAGAGAATGAGCCTAACATATTTTTCTTGCTAAAGGTAATTAATTATGTGGGAAAACCCTGGCATGGAGAATGCCAACACCCTAAAGGATTGTTCCTGTGTCTGTGCCAGAGAGGCAGTCACTGGTGCCAGTTTGTGGCAATATTCAGAGGTTTGCCTCTGTGTGAGCTGCTGTTCCTCAGGTAGAATCTCTTCTGCTAGTGAAGGTCGCACTTGTCTGTTAGAGATGCTTGCAAGTCCTGATAACAGCCATACAACCTGTAGAGTCTCTGGACCGATGTGGCCAGTAGTACTTCCCTTTGAAGTTACCTGTGGGGCACTGTAAACTGTTAACTGGAGTCAATTTTCTTTCACAATAGCTCGGATGGGGCTGTGCTTGGCATTTGTGCTGGAAACAGAGTTGATAGCACAGGGATATTTTCAATAGTGCTGACCACTATTGGAAGGCTTGTTCTGCCTCTCACCACATGCCACCAGTGAGGAGCTGGGGTGGCAAGAAGCTTGGAGGGGACACTGCTGGGACAGCTGATCCTAGCTGTCCCAAGGGATATTCCATGCCATATGGCATCATGCCCAGCACATAACTCTGGGCAAAGGAGGAGCAGCGTACCTTGAGAATGGGTGTTTGTTTTCTTGAGTAAACTCTGCACGTGGAGGAGCCTGCTTTCCTGGGGATGGCTGAGCCTGCCCATGGGAAATGGTGGATGAATTCCTTGTGTTGCTTTGCTTGTGTTCACAACATTTGTTTTACCTGTTTTAGTGTCTATCTCAACTCCTGAGTTTTCTCATTTTTACGCTTCTGATTCTTTCCCCCACCCCACTGGCAGGAGAGTGAGTGAGTAGCTGTTTGGGGCTAAGTTGTTGTCTGGGATTAACCCATGACACTGAAAAATTGTGTGACTCTGCCACAGGGGTAAGAAAAACATGTCATGTCCAGTTGTGGCAAATTCAGCATTCTAAATAGGTGATAAAATAGATACCAATATTCAGCTTTAGTCCTTCAGTACAGTGAGTTGCAAGACACCTGTAACATGAGCTTGAAAATAAGGCATGCTAGATAATTGTGTCCTAGTATTTACTTTCTGATCTGGTCTAAGGAGGATGTTTAAATTGGAGGACCAGCCTGCTTAAATGTTCATAAATGTCTCTGTATAAAATCCTAATGAGCAATAATCTGTCTCTAATTCCTCTAATGTAGTCTCTGGTCTGAATGATAGCACTTGTATTACTTTCTATGAAACACATTTACCTCCTGCAATTCATTTGACTGTAATTCTTTTCCAGTTTATATTTGGCTGGTTTTGTTTTATTCTTAATAGTAATTCTATCTAAGCACAGATACATTTCTTTAAAAAAACCCTAAACATATTTAAATAGTACTGAAATAAGATTCTTCTAGCTGTAGCTATAATAACACCTCTAATGTTTAACAAGGCACAAGAACTGGAAGAATAGAATAATTTATTTGGCTCATAAAAGAGCAGAAGTAGTTACATAAAATGAACATATCGGTCTCCTGTTATTCCTATTCCACACAGCTCCCTGTGGCTTATTTCATTTTAAGCTTATTTTTCTCTTTTTGAGGAAAATTAATTCAGTGATGATACAGTTTCTTCTGGGTCAGAGAGACCAGGTTAGCTAGAAAGAAATGACTTCTCAGAAACAGAAAGATGATATGCTTCCTGGCTTTCAACCCTGTTACTAGGACAATAAATGGATATAAATTTCAACAAATACTAAATAAGCCCAATTGGAGAGCTACTCCAAGAGGGATTCTGAAATGAGACGAAAACAAATGGGCTTACAGAACTGTAAAACAAAATACTACATTACTTATATCACTTTTCCTGAAGGCATAAAAAGATATTAAAAAGTCATTAGCCATCCTAGCTTAGTCACCTGAGAATCTTTGGGAATGACACTTCAATTCCACTTTCTTAATGACCATGTGGATTTGTGAAAGTGGAAAGACAACAGAATTAATTTTTCTGGAGTGGTTCATTTCTGGAAAGGTGGCAAAGTGTCCCTAGCAACTCTGAGACAAGCGCCTGCTCCAAGCACCCATTTAAAGGTCAGGCCCTGTGTCAGATCTAGTCATTGTGGCTGATGTTCCAGCCTGTGCCAGGAGTGCAGAGGTAGTGCTGGCAGCTTCAGCAGGAATCTTGTTATGTATCTAGCAACCTTCCCAGTCATCCTATCATTTCATGTCTTCTCATTTTATAAGGCTATGCATTGTACCTCCCTGATTTAACACTCTTTTGGGGAAAGCGTAACATTTGGGGCTGGGTAAAAACTACTACTAGCTGTCTGATGTTGGCCCTTGGCAGCCAGAGGTCTACCTCCCAGGAGGGGACACTTTTGGAGTGTTTTCAGGAAGAACAGGTTTTGGGAGCAGATCTGCCTCCCTGAGTGGTCTAGTGGCTTATAGCTGGTACATTGGTATTGAGTCCATACATAACTCAGCTGCTATTGACTTGTCTCCACTGAAGTGCACAGGGCTCTGATTGCTTTCCTTTGTGTCAAACAGTTCTCTACTTGTCTAGGATGATGTAGGGGAAAAAGGAATTTGTTGTTGTATATTCTACATTTTAGCCCAACTCTTTGTCCTGCTTTGGTGAAGGGAAATAGCAAACTCATGTACAAAGTAATTGCATTCTGTGACTTGTTGACTGGAAGCAAGAGCAATTTTCATAGTTTATTTGCTAGAGTGATTTCCAACTCTTTGAATGAAAGATGAGCTTGTTGAATCGAAGCCTACGTTTAAGGCCTATAAAACATGACATGTTGAGAGAAGAATGTGTATGTATGACTAAGTTTCCTCTAAGGGATTCCACAGAGCCTCAGGCTGGAGCTATCAATACTGTAGGGAAGTGTTTCTTTAGCCAGTGACCAGATGAAAGCTGATCTTCCTGCTGGGAGTTAGCACTGCTGGTGCTTTCAGTTCTGGAAATCCTTATGGTAAAGGGGATTGCTGAGAGCAGCCCCTGCTCTGCTTTGTGGGGCCAGAGGTTTGATCATGTCTCTTGCTCTCCCTCTGCACACCCTTGCTGAGACTACAGCTTTGCTGTGGCTTCAGCCATTGACATGGTACTAGAGTATCTGTGATATCATGGGCAGCAGGAAGCCAAGGTAATGATAGGACTAGGAAAATAGCTATTAATCCTGAATATAGTCTATCCTCTGCTTAGATATTATTTGTATTGCTTCTCTCTGTCAGTTTTAAGTCCTCAATAGCCTGTCATTGTTGATAATTATCACAGCTGAGGAATCATTGCTGAATAATAAAATGTCTCTGAAGGAGACTGAGGGGCAGCAAATGAGAAGATCTGGTGTTCTGAGAATTATGGCTGTCTCTGTACAGCTTTGCCCTACTGGGAAAATATCCTGTGCTTGCCTTTTGGCTTTTCCTCCCAATCCTCCAGGGTGAGGGTGAGGGGACCAGCCCTTGTGAGGGGACATGCTGGGCCTGGGCACTGTGCAGGGCTTTTCCACATGTGAGGGGTACAGCAGGGTGCAGATATCTCCCTGAAGCACAGAGGCTGCTTTCCCTGGCACGAGGGCTCAGCTGCTCCTGCTTTAGCCAGGCACAGGCAACTCCTCCAGGCCATGCCAGCCACACAGAGCCAGCGTGAGAAGCAGGAAAAGCACTGATGATGTGCAAGCAGGGCAGATTGCAGAATGATGTGCAGCATTTTTTTTGCGCAAGAAATGAAGAAAACATCCCTCTGTCATCCCTCTGTTACAACCACTGTTTCCAACAAAAGTCCCAAATACAAGCCCATGCCACCTGCTGTGAAGAAAATGATCTCTACCCCAGCCCAAACCAGCACACTGGGCTGGTGCAGAGATTCACCTGTCCAGCACCTGCCTGTGTGAGGGCAGCAGGACTGAGCCAATGGCTTTCTGCTGGGCACAGCCGGGGTGGGGGAGCTGCCTGGCTGGAGCTCTCCTGGCAAAATTAGGGCTTCTTTTTTCACCCTGTCATTTATTAATGGATTTTGGGATGTGTAGGACGATAGGGAGCTGTTTCTTCATGCTTAAATTTGCCTGGCATCTCACTTTGGACTTGAAACACACCAGCAGTACAACTGGTTATGCTTTTAACTTGGGTGCAGGTGTGGTGAGGGTTGTTGTTAGCTGTTTTGTGGGGTTTTTTTGCCTTTTATTTTTTCCAGTAAAACAAAAAAAAGGGTTTATATTATTATCAAACAGTGGCCATACTTAGACATTTAGAAGCTCTAGTTCTCTTAGGACTATGGTCTGGCAGCAGTGGGTTGCTGTGGGAATGTGCAAAGATTTCTTGCTCTCTTCAGGTTTCCTAGAATATGTGAGTTAAGTGCCTGAAACTTGTTGGGATGAAACTGGCCCTCAGGACCTGATTCAGAGCCAGGTGTTATTTCACAAGAGTGGCATCAGGCTTGTACTTATTTTGGAATTATTTCAGGATGTGTTTTGATATGGCACCCGGTGATACTTGGTGTCTCCTGCAGGGCTGTGTCAGCTGAGTCTGTCCATTTGATGAGTAGCTAAAGGGAGACAAAGTACAAGGAATTGCAATAATCAGCTTGCTGGGGATGGGGCAAAATCAATATCTGAGGCAGAATTTCAGTATTGGGAAACAAATGTCAGCAAAGTCAGGTAATATTCAAGAGATGGAGAATGTACTTGGGGTAGGGAGAGAGGAAATAGTGACAGGCTTTTTCCCCTATTTAATTTTTTTGTTTTATTTTTATTATGGGCTTGTTGGTTTTTGTTGGTTTGTATGTTGGTTGGGTTTTTTAAAATAGCCTTTAACTTCTGCAGGTAATCCATAGTGTGGGTTACAGTCCAAATTGATTTTGAAGGCAAGGTTTTATCCAAAAGGTGAATCTGTTGAAAACAAATTGAAATGGACTATTAACTGTGAGGGCAATGGGGTGACAAGGTATCATAACTTCAGATTTGAATGCATTTATGTGTAAGAAAACTTGATTACATTTGGATTTTCACTGCTGTATGGAGCTGGGGAAAAGACAGCCCAGCACAACAGCATCAAATGAGGTAAAAGTGAAATAAATCTATAGAGTAATAGAAAGCTGTTGAGAAATGCAGAGTTTCAGTAAAGGGCAATATCATAAAGGCCAGCATGGCCTATGGATTCAGAGCAAACTTAAATTTCAAGCAACTTTTTATGCAGTAACAAGCTGAGCTGAAAAGGGAGAGGAGGAGGATTGCAGACAATAAGGACTTGTCTCTCGAGTGCAGCGAAGTTCTAAATCAATCGCGTGGCGCTTTTGAAATGCCAGTGAATGCTTCCAAGCATTATATTAAAATTTCATGATCAATAATGCTGAAAGCTGCACTACACGCAGGCTAAAATAACAGCTGATAATTCACCAGTATATGAATTTAATAAAATGTTGTTCACCAGTGTTAGCTGTGATGCACTGTCCAGGTTATCCTCTTGATTGGAGATTTCCTGTCCAAACAGTCCTTTTTTGTTAGGTGAGCATAGCTCAAAGACAGGAGTGCTTGTTCTCTGGTGTACTTGCTGCCAGAAATAGGTGGCTGTTTATTCAAAGTTGGTCTAGCTGCTAAGGAACATAGCCTTTTTTCCTTTCTGTAAACATATTATGGTCTGCATCAAAGGAACGACTGCAGGCCCAACCTAGTTCAGGCCTCTATCATTCCAGTCAGCAGCAGTCCCTGTCCTAAAGACTTAAAGTATAAATAGACAAGAGCCAGAGAGCAGGGAAGTGGAAGCAAGTATTTTAAAAGCAATAGAATTGATTACTAGGAGTCCTTTAGTTATCCTTGGAAAACCCAAAGAATTGATTATTAAACCTATTTTCAACACATAGCTTTATCTGTCCAAGATGCTTCTTGAAATGGGACTTAATTATCCAGGAACTTCTTTTAAGATTTGCCTGAATAACTGGATTTTTCTTTTTCATTAAAAACATGACTTTTTTTAGACTTATCAACTTGAATATAGACAGAAAGTTTGTGTGTTATGATACTGAGTGCTAAATTACTTAACTTTTGACTTCTAGGTAGTTACAATCCCTGTATGATGCTGAAGCTTTGTGTTTTCTTGTTACCTCAGTGGCATTTTGTGTTTACCTTGCAACCCCATCTTTTCTTCTTACTGTTTATCCAGCATGTGAAAAACATTCAAATCCCTCATCTGACTGAGAGATTTTAAAAGCAACTGTTTCCCAGGACTTGCAAATATTTGGCTGTCTGTAGAATATTTTAGGATGCTTTTACTGATTTTTGTTGAACCTCTTCCACCTCTCATAAATGAGCAAGAATTTGGTGGAGTGCAAGTGAGGGCAAGACTATCTTTCAGTGTGGCAGCCAGCATGGGTGAAACCAGGCTTTAGCTGTGCAGCAAGGGCTATTTCTACTTTTTCATATTTCAGAGTTATTTGGGAATGGAATCTACAGTGTTGTGACCCCTCTGCTCAAGGTATTGGTTTCAGAAATGCAGGTGTGCTGTTTTATTTGTGGATAATTAGGTCCACGTTATGCCATTTGAAATAGCATGATTTCAGGAATAAAGTATGTCAGAATTTTTTCACATCTTCTTCTGCCTAAAGGCATACTATCATTTAATGATGATGCATTCTCCTGACATATGGGAAAACTGGATTTACATCACTGTTTATTTTTACAAGTTGTTATACTTAATAAACAAAAAATGAGGGAACAGTCTTCATGAATGTAACACTCACATTCTCTGAGGTATTTCATCTTTATTGATATGTCAGAGCTTTTGGTAATTCTGCAGCAGCTGGCAGTTCTAGATGGCATTGCCTAGAGGATGTGGGTACAGGCTTGTCTAATATTGGGGATTACATGATGATGTTGAGTAATGCAACAAAATATTACATATTTTGTACGAGGAAAATCTTTCATTAACTCCAAGTGACTCTGACCATTAGAACCTTTAATGCACTCACCTAATTAGCTGCTGAAGCCCCTACTTTGGATGTTCATAACTTCAGTGCATTGATTCTTTATGCCTTATAATGGCAGAGGCTGCTGTCCAAAACAGTTATTTTTTTGAAGTTTGTGTGTCTTGATATATTCTGGTGTTTCTTATATGGTTGGATATCTGCCCAGGATTTGCTTTGAAGTATGAAACATTAAAAAAAATAATATGATTTTATTGTATTTGTCAGGGATATGCTAAGCCATAAAAATAAAACATATTGCAGGGCTACACTAACTCACAGTAATGGCCTTGAATCCTTCTGTGTGAACTAGTTGTTACAAATTAGCAAGAAAATGTGCATTCACAAATAAGCAGCATGTTGCTCATTTATTTGGACAATTGTTCTTTAAATAATTTATGTCAACACTTCATAGTGATCAAGTAGTACAGATACCCCAGTAATATGTCTTGCACGTGTAAAGAGGAATGGTAACACACATTTACTACTAAGTCTTTTCCTGGACATGGGCTGAGTCTAGTGGGGAAAATGATTCTTGTGGAATATGCAGGATGTTCATGAGTAGTGGTCTCTACACCATGGAGATCCTGATGAACCTTTAGAGAAAACTAGGGAAGACAGGTTGTCCTGCTCTATATGGGAGCTGCTTTACCATGTCTAAAGGTTTTCACTTGATTAATCCTTCTTTATCTTACTGCAAACCCTGCTAAGGCAGCGGTTTGGATTCATGTTATCAGCTGAAAGGTTGGTTAGGCATTGGAATAAGTTGCCCAGGCAGGTGGTGGAGTCACCATCTCTCCAGGTGAAGGAAGTGTTTGAGGTGTCTGGAGGTGGCACTTGGGGATCTGGTTTAGAAGTGATTATGATGGTGCAGCGTTGCTAGTTGGTCTGGATGATCCTGAAGATCTCTTCCAACCTTGATGGTTCTGTGATATTTAAAGTTATGTTTAGCTTCTACTGCTAAGTGTGAAACATATACATTGATGCCCTCAAAGCTTATATTTTATTTTTAATATAACAGTTTTGAAAACTGCCAAGGAGAGGCAGGTTGGTGCAGTGCTGGAGCATGGAAGACGAGTGATGATTTCCTCTTCTTCTCTTGAGTTCTGTGAGATGAGGCAGGTGCCAAGAGTTTTCTATGCCACAGCTCACTCAGTGTCATCTGATCTCACCTGATAGGCTGGGAATAATTACAACAGGATGCTATATGGATGGATATGCTGTATGTATTTTACAGTAGTCCAAAATTTGCTGCTGGGGAGTTTGGCTCTAAAGCTGTTAGAAGCTTTGATATTGGAAAGGCAGATTCCATGACCTATGGGAGTCATTGTTCAAAACACTGGCGTTTAATTTCAGAGATTGGCTGAGCTGATCAAGGGTGGAAAGCGGTCTTGGAAAATTGCTATGCCCAAATAAATGAATGCTATGGCAATCTCGCTGTACCTTTCACAGAACAGAAAGTGTGAGAAAGACATTTTAATACAAGTACCTTCTCCCCCTGACCCTTCTTTGCCAAGTCACCAGAAAAAAAATTATTCACAGTTTGGGTTTCCAAAGCAACAACCATTCTAATGATTCAATGACATTTTTTTCCTATTTTTGCTCAATGAGGTGGAAGAAAGGTGCCACTTAGATTCACAGAATGGGTCAGGCTGGAAGGGACCACAGTGGGTCATCTGGTCCAATCTCCCTGCTCAAGCAGGGTGATCCTAGAGCACGTGGCACAGGACTGTGTCCAGATGGTTCTTGAATAGTGAGGGAGACTCCACAACCTCTCTGGGCAATCAGTTCCATTGTGAACTTCTTCCTGCAAGGACTTCTTCTAGATTTTTTTGTTTTGTTTTGTTTAGTTTTAAATTTAGACTTTGTTTCAATACTATCTTCTGATATCAAATTTCCACTTTAATAAAAATAGATTTTGAGCCTTTCTTTGACACTGTGATAGGACCCAGGAGGTATTTGCTCCTCGAGAAACCCTTGCTGGATCAAAACATCTCAGCATGGCAGGGCAGAGCAGTACAACATATAGTTAATGGAGAGGAGGGACACCCAAGGAAAATGCTGCAAGAGACAGGGCTACATGTCCTAACTGTCTCTTGCTCATTTACAATAGCATATATTTGCTTATAAATGCAAAAAACTTTAAAGGTTCTCTGGAGGATCTGTCTGTCCTCTAGGTAGGGTTGTGATTGAGGGACTGTGGCACAAAATGTGCCCCTCAGCTCCAGTTTGAATCCTGGTAAAAAAAGAAATGGGAAATGCCAAGCTATCACAGCTACCTCCAGCTAAACTAGTTGATTTCAGCTTATTTTTTTGCCTGTTACCCCCCACAAGCTTGTCATACCCCTGCAGAAAAAACTACTTTTTTTTTTTCTTTTCTGTCTTAATAATGGCTTCATTTTAAAAGTGGAAATTTGGGTGACTAGAACCTCTCCTGTACTAAGTGAATTTGTTATAAATTAGATTTAGACAAGTTGTTGAGGTTTTTTTTTGTTTGTTTGTTGTGGTTTAGTGGTGGGGTTTTTCGTTTGCTCGTTTTGTATTTTAACAATAGAACCTCTCTACAGTGAACTAGCTTGAAATTTTCTAGCTCAAGGGGACTGCAATATCTTGAAGCATCTTTGCTTGACCAGAACACAGAACATATGCAATTTCATACAAGACAAGCTGAAAATTTGACAGGTTGTGACATAAGAAATGTTAGCTCCTTCTTTTATCAGCTGGTCCAACTGCAAAGCTACTCAACTTCCTTGTTCCTTCTTTGGAACTGTCATCTTCTGTATATGCTAATTCACAGTTGGTCTAATACATGCTTGGTTTTGGGCCATCATTTGTTTGAATTTAATATCTTTTTTCTCCACAGGATGCTTCCCTGGAGTTAAGCTAGAGAGGACATTTCATTCTTTTTAGGAGCAATGCTCATCTGAAGTCCTAAAGCCCCCCGTTCCTTTATGCCAGGAGCCTTCCTTTGTAGCTCTTCTTTTAAATAATTTATCCTAAACTGAAGACTGATTCTGAATTACTGCTGTCAGGAAGGATCTTGGTCTCAAGCTGATTTTCATTCTCCCCTGTTTATTATTGATTGCCCTGTGACAATCCATGTATGGCATATAGCTAAAGCAACCCTAGTCATAAACAGTGCATAGATTATTTATCTGCAAAAATTTGGGCAAAATAAAGTTCATTTTTCTGTTAGCCAGTGTGGTGGCTGTCACTGCAGAGTCAACACTTGCTCAAGGTTACTGTGCATTGAGATTTGGGGATCTTTTTCCCTTTCCTTTTTTCTCCCTATGCTAAGAATAGGGACATATCCATGGTAACTGTATGTTATGTCATGGCAAATGTTGAATTTCTGTGTGTGTGTCAAACAGTGACAGCTGCATGGTACCATTTCTAAGCATTTTCACCTTATGTATGTTGGGCAGAACGAGAAGGTTACCTCATACATTACCAACTTTAAAGCATCTGAGATTCAGCATCCTGTGTTTGTACTTCTCTTCCTGCTAGGCTTTTATCTACAGCAGTGAGGTGCGGGGAAAATAAGCCTTGCCATCGAACGCCCAGAGCTTGTGAGTCTCTGGAGAGTATAATTAATGTCCTCTGAGACATTTACAAGTGAGGAGAGAAAGAGAGAAGTGTAAATTTACTCTTTATTATTTCTGGACTCAAAAGCTCTGTGTCCTGCTGGTTTTGCTCAGAATCAAACGTCCCCTCAAAACATCCTGGCATTATTGACAACTTCCAGATTGCTGAACAGGATGGTGGCGAGTTCTCAATGGATGATCATGTCTGGATGGCATCCCATCCCTCAGGGGGATTTGTGAACTATACCCCCAGCTTGGTTTTGTCTGAGGAAATAACTTATAAATGACTTTGCAAATGTTGCCTGTTGAGACTAGGATGTGGAAATGTAAGCACTGGTCAATCTGTATATCCTTTCAACTTTCATGGGGTTGGGCATTTATTTCTTTGTATGTCTGGTCCAAACCAGCATAGCAACTGAAATGGTTCCTGCCCTGTGAAAGAATAATTGAATACAAATTTGTTTGTCTTTTGGAACATAGTTGATTGGGTTCGAATCTAATTTGGGGATTGAAAATCTCTTGCTCTGCCAGCCAAGTCACACAGGTTAGCAAGGGCTGCCTCTGGAAACAGCAGTATGCAAATGCAAAGCTGAGTTCTGAAGCAAGAGCCCTGGCTTATTAGGAGTGCTCCTCCAGAAACTGCCCAATGCAGTTTCAGGGTCTAAAGGGACCCTGATTCTCTTTATAATGGACACCTCCACAGTGTGGTTCAGCCTCCTGGAGTCAGAAAGAGTTTTTCATGCTGTTAGGTGGTCCTAGGCTGACTTGGATCTCAGCTTGGGCACTTAGCAGGTCTCTTGTAGGATCACCTGTACTGGACACTTCATAGCAGTAGCTGGCTCTGAGCTGAATTCTAAAGTTTCGGTTTTCTGGCATCCCTCAAAACTCTGTGGTAGATGAGAAACCAAGACACAATGTTTGAGAAGGGTGTTTCAGCTCCTGCTCAATGCCAGGCACAGTTCTTTGTGTGTCTACCTTCTGCAACAGATTTCTTCCTGGCAGTGCAGACAAATTCTAAGAATTGAGTGTGTTGCTTTGTCTTGAAGGGAGGCAATTGCTGCTGACTTTAAAATCTGAAGGGTGCAAATAGTGCTTTTTGTGAGAGGCTGCAATAATAGGACAGCTATGAAAAACTATGCTACAACAATTTGTTGGCTTTTCAACTTACAATGTTATTTAAAATAAATATGTTTAAAAATTTCTGCTTTAAATTCTTAGTTTTATCACTGAGCACCTGTTACAGGGCTGCTTCATGTATATCCTCCTACCTGCTAAGGTTTGGTGACCAAAAGTCACTAAAGATGGATTTTCTATGAAAATATGAGTATGGCTGTGAATTCTCCTTCTTTGGTCCTGATGGGCTTTTTCTATGGGATATGTGTGTTGGAAATACAATGCCAGTTGGTCCTTCCATTATTTTTTTTTTTTTCTCCTGGTAAAGTACTAGTAGCAGTACAAGTTGATGACCTTATGCTACTCTCTGTTGCCACTGAGGACACTAAAGGTTTTGGGATATAAGAGAATGTGATAGGCTCTTCTATGCCAGGATAATACTGATTAATGTTCAGAGCCAGGTACATGGCTCTTCTGACATATTCAAGGACATTGTATATATAATTTTTAGAATTCAATGTACCTGTTTCCATTCCCATTTATTTGACTGTGGGTCCTACAAATTTAGCTAGGACCAGAAATCCTCCAAGTTCAATAATAATACACAAATTTCATTACCTGTATTCACTCTTTGTCCCAGCCCAGCATTTAAAAAGTAAGCAAGCAGTGAATTTCATTATAATGTAAAATACTGGAATTATTTCTGGACATAATATTGAGACTTTAGGGACAGTAATTTTTTGATTTCTGAAGTACAAGAAGCCTATTTAGGTCATAATTTCATCTGCAATGCCACTTACTCCTTGTAATAGATTTCAAGGAAGACTCAGCTACTTTTTTTAAAAGAGTGTTGTACTGTACAGTAGAGTGTGTTTGGTAGATGATAACCCAAACCACATGGGTTCAGAATTTCTTTTTCTGTGTTTCCAGAGATTTTAGTGGATTTACACCTTAGTGTGAACATAGTGGTTACTTGTTTGCATGAAAAATGAATTAATATTTTAGCTTTCAAAGAGTAATAGCCTATAACCTGATAATGACTTTTAATACTTTGGTTAAGGGAAAAGGAGGAGAAAATGTCATTCACAAGATTACTTGGCTTGCTGAAATAGGTCAGGTATTACAAACAAATCTCTGAATGGTGATTCTGCCATAGAGAACTGCCACAGCAGATCTGAGAGCCAAATGATTGGATTTTCAGGATTCTTTGTGGAATCACATATGTAAAAGGAGACTGCTCTTTGGAAAATCACTGCCACAAATGAGTTACTCAGGGTACATAATGGTCTACAGCACCAGAAATTTCTGTCCATGCCCAATGCCCAGTATTCAGGATGTGACTTATATGTCAGTTTGCACACATAAAGCAAATGGGTGAGACTGGTGATTGCCTGTTAACTTCAGGGCAACACATTATGAGAAGGATGGATGTGGTATTTGACACCTTTAGTAATATGAATGCTCTATAGCCTGTGACCTCAAAAGGTTCTAAAAACTGCAACTTTCAAAACTATCAAATTAGTTTGGAATGTAGAATCCCCAAGGCTAAGATTAGTTTTTTTCTTTTTTTTTTTTTTTTTTCATTGGGGCCAAGACTACACTTCAGGTGTCTGCAAAGGAACAAGTAACAAAAAGAGACATAAAAGAATTGAAGGGAAGGGAGACCTCTTGCCTGTTACTTGCTACTTGTCCTGGGTATTAGAAGCATTACTTAGACCTGCTATAAGAAGACCAAGTGTAAGCTTCTTGAATCTCTTGATGGTTAAGTAAATTATGTGGATGTGTGTGTGTAGATGAGTTATTTAGAATTATATTGTGGATTTAATTTAAACTGATCTTCAAAAGGGATATCAACAAATGGTTTCTTTTGCCAGGGGAAATCACCTTTTATTGTCTTTAAATGAGAATGGTAATTAGGAGGAAGTTTGGGTGAAAATTGTTTCTTGGTCTAGCTTGTTACTTCACTACTCACGACATTACCAAAGGGAAATAGCCTTGTCCCTGTCTAATCTGAACTCATCAACAAGTGCTCAGAAACACATGTGGCTTGTTAGTAAAGCCTATAATTAAAAGGAGGAAGGGAAAGCCTTCTTAGGACTTAGCATGTAATAGGATGGGAATAAAAGGGTTAGCTTTATCCCTTGCTTCAAAATCCAAATGGCTGAGTTCTCACTCAGAAGTGCTGCTCTCCTTGAAAATGTTGTTTGCCCATGAAGTAGAAGAGAAAATTGAGAACTGCAACCTGAGCAGGTTAAGAAAAATGGTGCTGTGTTCTATGAAGCTGAGAAGCATATAGTGATGAAATGCCAAGGTTGCTGTAGCCTTAAGTGGATGTTCATAACCAGCAACGTGGAAGGGTAAGGGCCAGAATTCAACCTAAAACCTTAAAGTAATAGAATTTGTCAAAAATGTAGCACTTAAATTTTGACAGCAGCTGAACGCTTAAAGACAGGATCATCTAATGCCCTTGCATCTCCAAGATGTTTATCTTCCTTTTATACCTTCATAGTGTTGACTCTCATCCTGGCAGCCTTTTAAAGAAAAAATGCAAATGAATGTATCCCATTTTAGGTGTATATGGTGCTTGTGTGCTGAAGTTTTGAGATGGTCCAAGGTGGCCTCTGTTGGTAGGACTTTGTGGGATAAAGAACCAATGCCTTTGGCTTCATTTAATATTTATGTTCTTAAACATCCCTTGTCTGTTTTCACAGCAGCATAATACATATATCTTAAGGAGGAAATGGAGTTTTAATCTTCTGTGGTTTTTAAAGTATGATTATATATAGGAGGGGAGAGTGAGGCAAGGGGCATTGTGGGCATTTTAACAGGCTTCCTTAGCTGTGTTTCTGAGTTGTTTTATCCTTCAAACACAATTCCTTGTTCCTGTCAGCAGTGACTGTCTGAATCATACACAGAGGAGAAAAGGTGTTTGGGTAGGTGTGGATTTCTACCAGAATGCAGTTTTTGAAACATTAGTGACATTCCTTAAGTGTGCATACTCAGCATAACATATTCATTCGTCGTTGCCTCCTCATTCTTTTAGCTAATTAAAGCAATTTATTGAGGCATGAATATGCAACAAAGATAACTCTCAGAAGATTTTTCTTTTTTTGTTATGCCTTGGTTTTGAATGTAGTCTGCAATTTTTTTCCCATATGCCATTCTGACTACTGGCACATGGTTTTTAGTGTTATAATCTTGCACCCTGTTTCTTGAATGTCTTTGATTAAAGCTTTGTACTTTTCTGGTGAGGGTTATTTCTGTAGGTTTAATGAAAATAATAATAACTAAAAAGAGAGTGACCCCTCCTCCTCAAAATAGCTTTCTCTCTGCCTGATTCTTGTATTTGTTGAAGGAGATGTATTAGGAATTTTAATACACATTGCTTCTAAATCCACACATATCATAATAGGTGCATTTATAGATAGCAGAAAATTTTGTGACTAGCTAATGATGTGGGAATTATGGTGGAGATATCTGAGGGCAATCCATGGGAATTTTCAACACTAATAACTCAGCAGGAAGTATAAAAATCTCAGGTACGTATTAACTATAGTCCTTCAATAATTGTGCAATCAAGACATTTAATTGTTAATGGTACTTTTTTTTTGTCTTGCATCACCAGATACTTGACACCCTGGAAAGCACACATTAATATAGAACAAGTGAGCAGATTTGCTTCATAGAGGCATCTTAATTCAGGTGGAAGTTTAGAATCATTTGTATTCTGCTTTTGTCACTCTTGAAAATTGCTGGAGTACTGTGGATATAACAGTTTTGTCGTAAGATTGTGGATTGTAGGTGTTGCACTTTTATAATGTCACCTTGTCAGCATGTACCTGATCCAAAGAGGACTGGGAATATTGTTTACAGCTGTTGGGCCACATAATGAATGGCTGTAACTGAAGTCTGTGAAGTGATGCCACTTTACACTTGTCTATCCAGAGTGGGTGCTGCGGCTGCTGAGCACTTTTGAGGAAGCAGCAGGCGCTGCAGTGGGTCAGGTCCACTGCCAGAAAGAGGCAGAAGACAATTTAATAATGATACTGTCCACACAGATTGGCCAGCTGGATGCTCCCAAAGCAGGTGGTAGAGTCTTTGTACTTGAAAGAGAAAAACAGAACGTGAGAACTTTAAATTGGGCACATCATTCCCTAGTAAAAACTTACTCAAATTAGAAACTTCTCATTAAACGCAAGCTAGAAGGAGCAGTTTCCCCTTTTATTTGATCAGATTGTGTGGCTTTGATTGAAATAATTTCATTTTGTACTGAGGGTTTACCTTTTTACAAATTATGTTTAGTTAACTTAAATGTAATGTGAGATGTCTATCCCCAGTCCCTAGATAACTCTGGAATTATACTAGTTACAATTTGACAAATCTGACAAATCCCTGGTAATTGTTATCTTGGTTGAAATCTAATTAATAGTAGTATAGCATTACTGTCATACTTCCTCTGCGAAATTTAATAGTCACTTGGTGCCTTTCAGGCTGTAACTGCCTGGTAGGTATACATGCTGCAGTGGTAGACTAGGAATATGCAAATCCCAAACACCCAGCAATTGCCCTTTACTGTGACGTGCAATACTTCTAAGGAAGCTTCTCTTGAACAACAAGGCACTGAAAAGAATTTTTTTCCCCCTGGGTGAGAGGGGAAAAAAGAGGCTAATGGAATATCAGTGTACCCTTGGGAAGTATTTCTCTAGACTTTCTTCGCTTTAATTCTCTGCATGTGGCGTGCGTATAAATTGGAGAGACCTGGTTTATTTTTTCATTTTCTATTTCCAGATCCTTGTGAAATATATACTGTTCCATATGTTTGCAGGATTACACTTTGCTATGTTGTCTTAAGTTCCTTAGGCAGAATAAGCATCTAGTACTGTTCAGCTGAAGCTAAATTTTCCTACTGAATTTAGCTCTGTTTGTCAGAAAGAGAGGGGAAGGTTCAAGGGATAAAACATGATACAGCTATTCAATGAAAGGTCAGAATTTCAATTCTCTCATTCTGAATTCTAAAATGAGTCTGAAACAATGCATGCTGATCATCAAGTTCTCTACCAAAGCAACGGGGTTGACCTGAACTCATGCAGTATAGGGAAGAAAAAAGGAAGATGAGCATTTGGCTGGGGTTTCTCATAATTCACACCATAAGGTCTAAAACAGTCCTAACCTATTTTCAGTGCAGGCGGTTGAAATTTTTTGTTTGTAAAGGACTTCCTCAGCCAAAAAGACAAATTTTTGTGTGTGGGAGTTACATTGCAAGCCCAGTGCATAACGGTCTGGGTAGACTGTAGGAAAGCTCAGCTTTGGAATATGCATCTGTGATCAAAATAGATCCATGATGCACCTGGAAAGATTACTAAGGAAAAAGTGAACAGCAAGAAGGGTCCTTACTTCTCCAGAATCTGTCACTGTCTCTGCTGGCTGCTACTGGCTGGAAGTTTAGCTAGGAAGTTTAGCACTCCGGCTTGGATGCGCCCTTTGGGGTTCTTTCATTAAGGTAGTGTGGCAGAAAGGAATGCATCATGTTCCTATGCAATGAAGTCCAGACCACCTGGGAGCCATGGCAGCAACCACAGCACTGCATAATTGCAATACAATTAATAATACCTGGTAGAAAGTATATGGTCTCCCATGACTCTGTTGATCATTTCTCAGCTTATTAGTTGTTGCACATTCATACTCTAATCGCTGCTGCCACAATGTGGGTTTTTTGTTAGGCCGCCTAATACTGAATGCAGTACTGGGAAGGCTGCCTGCTCTTTTGCCTTGTGTGGTAGTGGTTTTTTGAGGTGATAGAAGTTGATTGGTGACAAGCAACCTCTGTTAATGCAGATGTAAAGTTGAGTGCTGGGATACTGATAACCAAGGAAAACACTTTGCAGATAAGCAAGCTTTACATTAGTGGAAGATGGCATAGCATAATGACTCGTGAATACTACCTTTCCCTAAGAAGTTGCATCTGCCCCATTACCAGTTCAACCCATTTCACATGCTGGCAGAAGCAGCAGCATCTTTGCAAAAATCCTAGTGAATTAGTTTTCATTTTAGTCTTGACAAACACCAGCCTGAAGTGAAACAACAGGAAGGGAGGAGATGAGAAATAAAGTACAGCCACTTTGAAAATACCTGGCATTCTTAAAATATAGAAAACCAAAGAAAACTAGCCGCAACCTACAGGCAAACCTAACTTGTCTCTAACACGCATCTAGTTTGGAATTTCATCGTACTTCTGATTGAGGAAAGAAAGACCAATTATCCCAGGAAAACATGGATTGCATTACATATGCATTCACTGCCAAAGGGGGAGAATGTCGATTACTTAACACAAAAGTGCTGAAGCCATTAGTACAGCCTTTTAAGAGTCGAAATAAACATGTGTATTATATGCCTGTAAATCCCAGTGGACAGCACAACTGGTGTCATATTCCACAGTGGATCCATTAGCAACATAATGTCATCTAACCACAGGCCACACTAATGGTTTAAATTAGAATGTGTGTGGATTTTTTAATTTATAAAAGACACTGCTGCCTGATTAGAATAACCCTCTTCAGCATAAAGCTGCTGCTCCCGTGATACATCCCTTCAAGCAATATCAATGTATGAGAAGGTGTGAAACTAAGCTTTCTGAGTATGCAAGGACCAAGAGTTTAACAAAAATGTGTCCATGCAGTACTTTATGGCACATAAAAAAGGGCTGAGATGTCTTTAAAGACAACTGAGATCTAGTGTGATGCAGGTGACAAAGGATATACAATGGCAAGTTTGTGCAAATCCATTTTATTGCTGAAGATAATTGCCTCCACTATACGCTGGGCAACAGTGTCCCACTGACAGTAGTAGTGCTAATTGCTTGGGTAGAGAAATTGGCAATTGTCAAGGGTCTGATGCAGAAAAGTATCTGTGTAAAGCAAGACTTTAAAAATCAAAATGATGACCTCAACACAGAAAACAGAAGGACGTGTGAAACCAGGGACTGCTGTTCTTCTTTGTCATGATTGCTATAAATGCCTCTGCCAGAGGTATGGAGGCTACTGCTGCAGCTTCAAACCTTTTCAGAGAATGTGGCACTTGTACTATACAGCTTCCCACATAATTCCTCTGTGAAAGCATTCCACCAGACAGCTGTGTTACAGCAGGACACTAGTAAATCATTCTCTCCTATGGAGCTGGTGGGCAGACTGCTGGTCTTGATACTGTATGGCTGACTAATGGTATTGAAAGCAGTTCTTGCCTTAAAGTCTTCTCTCTACATAGTACTCCTTCTGTCAGAAGATGCATGTGTATTTTCTCTCCTCATACTCTGTATCACTTATGATCCTGAAAATTCATGCTCATGTTAAGCACAATAAATAATAAGCTGCTTGCAAAGCACCTCATGCATTTGGCTTGGGTTGAAGAGAGGAATAGAAAGAACCCTTTTCTGATGAGTACAGGAAGCAGGATGGGGATCTTGTGCTTATAAAAGTTACCTGAAATAGTTCTCATTTCTCTTAAATGAGCTGCTAACTTCACCACGGAGTCCCCCCCCCTAGGGTGCTGTAGAGTGCCAGTCAGCTTTGCCCTGATACTTTAGGAGCACTGTTCTTACTGCAAAGATGATTTGTTCATAATGAGAGAGGTGTCAGTTTTCAATGCAGTAGTGCTCTTACCTTGGGCATGCTGGCCTATTGGAGAGAGCTCACAGTGCTTAGTGAGCCACATCCCAAACTTGCTTTACTGCTGCCCCACGAGACATAACTTTTCCTTTCTCAGTACAAACACTGCATAGTGGCAGTACCTGCTTTCTAAATGGATGTTCATGGGTCATTTACTAGAGTGGAACAAACCGATGCTGTGCTCACACAAATCAAAATTTTTAAATGCCATACCCCTGAGAGGAGGAAAACTATAGTCCAGTTTGTTGCATGTAGATGATGGCAGAGGTTCAGACAGGAGGGCAGGTGAAATTGGGGTTGGAAGGTGGTCTTCTTCAATCTGTATTGGAAAAGAGAGTAAGAAAGCCTTCAAGGGAGTAAAGTATGCAAGTATTTCTGCAGTGAAATAAACTCTATGCAGATAAATTCTAACTACTCACTGCACAGGGTCCCTCTGCTGCATTTTGTTCCTCTAAAAGGATTTCTGAATTCTGCTGA
Source organism: Agelaius phoeniceus (assembly GCF_051311805.1). NCBI lineage: Eukaryota > Metazoa > Chordata > Aves > Passeriformes > Icteridae > Agelaius > Agelaius phoeniceus. The sequence continues at coordinate 25,363,933 of NC_135268.1, forward strand.
CTATTCACATGTTTTATGTATATATCTATTCATGTTTTAGCGGGGCCGTTCATGGGAGCACTTAATTTCCTACCTATGTGCAGTCAGACCTCCCATACATTACTGTTTATATATGTCCTTTGGTGAAAGCCAAGCATACCTTTGGAATTTGATCTAATGTCCATAGCTGAAATACTGGCCTCTCTCTACAATGAAAAGTGACACTTACTTCTTTTTAGTCACTTTCTTAAAGCCCAAACCAACTTTCAGATTGTTTGCCTTTTCCCTGAAAGAGCTAAAGGAAGCTGAAATGTTCATTTAGTTCCCTTCAGCACAAGGGACAGGTGCTTTCTATGAGAACATAACAGGGACGTTTTAAAAACTACCTGTAGTCGACACCCAGCACTGTGTGATTTCTTTTGGACAAGCTAAGAAGGTTAAATTGCAGCTTTTGCAGAGTTGTGACACTGTGTCTGTGACTCCTGGCTCTGGGACTAACTCTGATTCTGTCAGGGTTGGCTGACGGGACTGGAGGAGACTTCATCAGACCCATGCTGAGCTCGGGTGGTGACACAGTTCTGGCCCTGCCCTGCCCTGTGAGGCTGCTCTGTCAAGTGCTGCTCTGTGTTGTTCCATTTTAGCAATAGCACAGAATCACAGAATATCCTGAGTGGGGAGGAGCCCACAGGGATCATCAAGTCCAACTCCTGGACCTGGACAGGATGATCCTAACCAACCTCCAGCATACAGAAGCTGGGAAGGGATACTTTCACAGCCAGCAGCCTTGGTTGCTGCACTGGTAGAGGGCATTTCTAATCATGATTCTGAGCCTGCTGTGGCAGCTGCTGGCAGGTGTTGAGCTGCAGGCTTTTGCTGTAGAGGTGTTGCAGCTGCCTTTCTGGTCTGCTCCTTCACGAGGAAGCACGTCCCTTTCCATCTAGAAAATGTGCAAAATAAAGCAGGAGATAACAAAAAAAGTAGTTATTCACTAGTGTCTCTGACCCTCTTAGGAAGGCTCATCATGCCTCACTAGCACCTTGCTTTTGCTGCGGCAGGGGGGATCTGTGACTGCGCTGTTTCCGTCAGCACGTCCAAAATCAAAACAGCAGTGGCTGGGCAGGGTTTGCCATGGCCAAATGGGAAGATGTTGACTGGGTTTGAGCTGTGCAGGGAAATGCTGCATTCCTTTTGGGATTTCTGAGTGCTGTTTTTTGAAAGCTCTTGCAAAGCCCATTTCATCTGGCTTAAAGCAAATGCCCTGATTTTGGTCTTCATCCTTGAAAGCTTCTGTTAGAGTGGTGGCCTTTCCACAGGGCTTATGTCAATCTCCTTGCTGGTGAGCTAGGTTGCAACCTTGGGAACCGGGAGTTTTGTTTTTCAAAATGCTGGGAAATGCAAACATGCAAGAGCTCTATTAGCATCCACTGCGAGAGAAAGTGTTAAGCTAGCTGAATACAAGTTTGGTTTCCATTTGCTATTTTTGTTTCAGGATTTGTTGCATGACTGTGAACAGTCCCATGTAATAGACCTCATTCTGTAATACTACCTACCATGTGCACTTTCTGCTTCAACCTTACAACCTGCTTGACATTTTCAAAATTACTAAAGGGAGCTGTGCAGGAATTAGACCCCAGTTTCTTGAAATGCTTAAAAAAATTAAATAAGGCAGCGGCCCATTCTGAGGTATACCCAGTATATAAGGAACACATCAGAGTTTTCTGTGAGTCTGACATCCCATCTTTAAGTGAAGAATTTTTAAGACTTCACTGAACCTTTTCCTAAAGAGGCTAGATTGCTATTAGTAAGGCAGGCTAAACCCATTATCTCTCTCTGGCCTCAGCATATAATCAGTATTCAGTGTTGTTTGGAGTCTTTAACTGAGCCAGAAAATCAGTCTTGCAGTTCACATTTGCATGAGAATGCTAAAGAAATGCATGTTCCTGTTTTTTTCCTTAATTTGACAAAAGTTACAATTGAATTTGCATTTTCCCAGTTAGGGAATTTGTTTTCACTTGGGTTAGGAAGATAAAATGTCAAAAACTCTGTTCACAAATGAGAATGCAAAATAAAAATTGGCAGCATGGCATCGTTTGCTCATCGTATTTTTCAATATCAGACATTAATGTGTAATGTAACAGAGGTGAAAATAAAACACTCAAAGTGAACATTTGGTATTGGAACATAGTTGAGATAACACTGATCAATCTTTTTGGTAGTTGTCATGTTTTTGCAGATTGTTTGAATATTCCCTCCACAGGGGGGAAGCAGATCTACTAGGGAAGTTTGGGATAGGTTGTAACAAGAGCAAATGCCAAGTGCCTTTCTTTTGAGACATTCTAGTCTGCCATTTCTTCAAGTTCTGATCTTTTCATGAGAGTCATGTTCAAAATGCCTGTGTTACTTTTTCCCACCATGTACAGCTCCAGTGGGAATCCCTGGCATGGGATTATTTTAGCTTGGTTATCCACAGCTAGAATTCTTCACGCATGAAAACAGTGTATAAGAGACAAATTAAGCACGGATTTGGCTTGAAACATCAAAATCTGTTACTGAAGGAAATCTGGAAGGGCAGCCGAATTTTCCTGAAATTATTTTGCCTTCTTTAAGGGAGTCATCTTTCATCAGATATCTTCTTTGGCACCTATGGTAGCAGATACTTGAGGTTCTCTGCCTGGGCACTGTAACAGCTTGGAAAAGCCAGGACAGGCAGGGGAACTGAGGCTTTGAAACTGCAATGAGTGCCCAGCATGGGGTGGGTTCGGACTATGAAGCTGATGTGTTTCATTGTGTTTGCTTGAGGCAAAAGGAAAAAGTAAACTTTTGAGAAGCTTGGGAAGCTTCAAAACAAATTTTGTTCTCTGGTTTTTATCATAGTGTGGAATGATTCAGAAGCCTTCAGAGACTCCACTTTCTCATCATTGATGAGATCCCCACTAAGCTTTTCAGGGTTGGGTTGCCGCAGCTACAACTGAGCACAATAAAATATGAGATCATCTATGTTATTTTTTTTACCATTGATCTTGATGAGTTGCCTTCAGTAGTGATGTATGGGACTTTGTCTTCCATAGTAGATTCCTTTCAGCATCAGACTTGGAGAGCCTTCAGTGCCCTGGCTGTAGCTTTCTCTGGAGTGCCAGCTTAGCAGAGACCTCTCAGTTTCAAGTGACGTGACAGATTGCTATGGTGACAGTTCTGTTGTGCAAAGCTGCCAGCAGGGATAGGTTACACTTAAATAAAATGAATTAAAATAAATGAAACCAGTGCATTGTTTTAGTTTAAAGCTTATTAGTGGTGAAGCAGTTCCTTTTTGAAACCTGATTCTATTGAAAATGGGAGAATAGAATCTACAAGTTCTAAAATTCTTTGGTGAGGCAAGGGTTTTATGTCTCCTTATGGGGCCCTTTATCATATTTGTACTTTGTTTTGAGCTAAGGGGCAACTTCAGAAGCATCCTGTGGGTCTTGGATCAATTATCAAATAGTAAATAATCAAAAATTAAATTGTGTTCTTTCATGTCTAAGCTGGAATTTTCCACTTTAAGTTTCTTCTATACCTTTGTTTCTCCAGTGAGGATTTCCCTTATCAGGGATCTCCTTATACAGACAGGAGAGACACTTTCTTACTTCCTTTCTGCTTTTTCCCGACCTTAGCTTATTTATGTGGGTTTTTTCCCCTCAAAATTCTGCTGGTATGGTATACCCCTTGTATTTCCTTTCTGCTTAAATAAGGACACTGGAACTACACAGAGCATTTCAGGTAATTTTCTGGCCACTTTCTCAATCCTGCCTTGTATCTCCTGCTTCAAGACTTGGCAGTTGGATTATCTGTTTGCCATAACTATAGGGAGTTTTTGTTCTCTTTCTGTCTTGTTCTCCTTAGTCATTCACTCCATGGCACTGTATTTTAGGATTTCATATTCTTTCCCTATTTTACAACCAACATATTTTATCATGCATTTGGTTTGTTTAACAATTCCTACCATTCAAATGAATCATCTTATTCTGAGATCAAATTCATCTGTGTAACAGAGACATTGTTATTAACAAGCCTTCCAGTTTCAGTACTGCATGAATCCTACTTGCAAGGATTTAATAATGATTTGAAGGGAAATGACACATTGTCATTGAACATTTACCACTTGACTTTTTTTTTCTGTGCTCTACTGATGCTGTAGTTTCTGGCTTATGAAGTCACAAAGGTACTTATTTTTCTGTATTGCCATGTAAAGCTAAATCAAATATTCTGGAGTCCTCAATGGCTATAGAAAAATATCAGAAACATAACTTTTTTATCTTGCCTTTTCATACCAGTTTCTACTACATTTAAATCAATGTCAAGATTATCAGCCTAGGCTTTGCCCAGATATCTCTTGGAATTTCACAGAGAGGTGCAAAACATTTCAGAATACATTAGTAGTAGGCATTGAATAAAGGCACTACTAATATATGAATGAAGGACTACTGATAAAGATATTAGTATCTGTCTTTCTCCTTATGAACCTGTATTGCAATCACTCCCATCCACTGAAGGGCTGCCGCAAGTAAATAGAAAGGATAGAAAGGACTCAACCCCCACCAAAAATAATTACAAGTAAAAGAGAACTGTAACTGTATAATGAGTATGGTCTGTCATATGTATGTATGATTTCCTTGGTTTTTTTTTTTGAAGGAAAATGACATCAGATGAGAAAAAGATATCCAGAATAATCCTAATCCTCTATCTGTTTGGCAATGGGGCTACCTATGCTGTCACACATGTAGAGGTGACTGAAGCCTTTGCTGTGGTCTTCTCCCAAATGATACTATAAAAATTAATTTAGATAAATTTGGACTGAGTTTTGGTGAGGATTGTCAGGAGGACTATGATGTGATGAAGGGAGGAGAGAGACTGCTGAAGGGTGAGGGGCTCTCAGCCTTCATTAATGACCCATGAGAGGAAGTAAACAGAACTTGACTCAGTTTCACAGATGCTGCTCCATTCCAAAGGACTGAGAATGCTTTTCTAGAGTACAAAAAACAATGAAGAGGGGAATGAGTGGGATTATAAACAAGGAGGGAAGATGGAATAAAAATATCTAGTCTGTGTGTCTGGAAGGAAAGAATATAAAAAGCATGCATTTGTCGACAGTCATAGACACAGTTAGAGGAAAATCTTCAGCAACAGGATTGACCAAGGAGATGTCTATCCTCTGGCCAAAAGAAAGATTGAAAAGATCATTGGAGTGAAATATGGCCATTCATTCTACAGTGTTTCTGCTGCTGGTCAGTAGCAGAAGCATACTGTGGACAGTGGAGCATGTGTGTTTTCAGGTAAAGTGTAAACTGAGCTATCTCCATGAAAAAGGAGTTCTTTAATCAGCAGGTCTGTTCTGTATGGCAGGGAGGTGAGATTGTCTCAGTCTTTGCCTGCCTGCACAGGACATGGCTTTCCTGATGCCAGCCACCTGCCCAACAGTGTGAGTCATGTGAAAAGCAATCTCCTGGCCCCAGCTAGCCTGGCTTCTGCTGGTCCATGGAGCCCTGTGAGCAGGGAGTCATAGCAGAAATCTGCGGGGACACACTGATGGCTGGAGATGCTGCTGCTGCTTGAGGTGCAAGGATTAGGTGATGGGGAGTTTCAAGGAGGTGTTATGCATAGCTGGAGAACCAGTTTCTCTTATTTCCTTTTGATTTGAGCTTCTCTGGATTTTCCCAATGTCCCCAAGTGTCTTTCTTGGGAGAGTTTATAAACAACCTTTTTTCCTTATTTAAGATTTTTTGCTTTCTCCACAGCTAGAATAGGACTCTAGCTGTGAATTCTTTGGATGGAAGCTGTTCTCTTTGATTGCCTTTTTGCATTTTTTTTTATTATTGTAAGAATACTTGGCAAAGTTTTGAACAAAGAGAAATGGAAGGTTCTCTCTTAATTACCACCAAATATTTATTTACTGTTCCCTATCAGTGCAAATTCAGATTTCTGAAAATTGCCTAGATAAAAGATTAGAGCAGAGATGGTCAATTTCCATACCCTGCAAGTTGCATACCCAAAAGCTCATTTGGTGAAGCACAGCACAAGAACATGAGAAATGAGGGCAGAGAAGAACTGAGGAGCTGATTGCAAATGGGTATCCTGCTGCTTCCCAGGGCTTCATCTCTTCCCTTACAATAAGGGAGGGAGGTAATTGCTTTGCAGCAGGCTCTTGGAGCAGCCTTTGGCTGTTGGCCTCACAGATGCTCTTGGGTCACTTTTCCTTACAGATATGGATCAAGATTTCCTGTGCTGTGGTGTTGCAGAAGTGGTACTTTACATCTCTGTGATCTCTTGTGCTGGGCTGTGTTTTTAAGGGATTGTAAGGGCTGGATTTGGTCTCCAACAGTGTATCTACAATCCACCAGATTTGTGCTCTGTGTGCTCAGATGCAAGCATGTATGGCATACTAACATACTGCTCCTACATGGCCTAATGTTAAGATTATGGAAAAGCATAAAGTGCTTCAACTAAGACAACTTATTTTTGCTCTCTGTTTTGCCATCTACTGCAAATATATTTGGCAAACCTACTAATCAATGTTGACTGGTCTGCTGTGGGCTGTCTTATCTGTGTTTGACTATCTTGTCTGTTATGATTTGTTGGGTATCATTTTGTTTTGTTATAGGCTAAATCTCAATGAAAATTCTTTACATGTCTGCTCACTCAAAATAGGATTTATTGAGGGTGATAGAAGAACACTTATAATGTGCAGTGTACTGAATGAAAATATGCTCATAATAATTGCACTTGTTTTACCTCTGCATTTGTAAAAGGTTGCAAAGAGTTTGAATTAAGGAGAGAAAACTGATGAAAAGAGAACAGAATGCAGATTATGAAGGAATGAAGTAAATTTTCATTCCCTTTGCTTTATTTCTTTCAAGACTGAGTATTTTGTCTCTAAGCTGCACAGTACTTAGGGGGTCGGTTTCCTCTGAACCCTTGCTTTTTGTAAAGAAAGCTAGTTCAGATGTCTGTCAAGCTTCTGAGGTTTGAGCCTCAAACAAAACAGAAAAAATGGTTTTGCCTGCTCTTGTTTCCAGTCATGTGTCCTTGCTCCCTGGACCGTGAGAAGAGGAGGCTGTGGGCAGAGCAGTGCAGCTGCATCAGCATCAGGAGGATGCTGCTGGGCAGTGCTAAGAGGAGAAGCTGTGCTGCAGACCTGCCCTAGCCCCAGCCTTCCCTCCCCTCCTGGTGCCTTCCTGGCTCATTTGCTCCCTTATGTCTGGGATAGCTGAAGCAGAGACTGTCTCTTGCTAGGTGAGGGTCTTGGACAATCTTGAAATGGAGGAATTGGTGTACAGTAAGGGAAAAAGAGAGAGAGTACAGGGGAGCTCTGGCATTGATTCCATCTGGCAGCCTGGGGCTCAGGGCTGTTTGTGATTTGGTAAGATCTTGTTGGTATTCTGAGGCCAAGTAATAATGATAATTATGTTTTTCTGTGCCTTGTTGATAGATTTTGGTGCATTTATCATTCTATTCCTTCCCCTCCTCCCTTTTATGGCTACTGCATGACTGTTACTCTTAAAAGTCTAGCAAATTTTCAGTATAGGTGGTAAATTGCAAGTGCCCTACACTTTTGTAAATAATTCAAGATAGGTAAAGAGTCTTAACTTAAAAAGAACAAACCAAATCAAAACTACACGACAATCTCTCCTTGACAATATTCTTGCCACCTTGCTTTAATTTTTTATATAGCACTACATCAATTAATCCTAAAACTTCACTGTAGCTCTGCCATCTACACAGAAAGCTGGTGGTGTGTGAGATGTGTCAAAGAAAACAGAAGTGTGCAAAGAGGCCACACTTGGTCACTTCAAAATCATCATTATTGTCTCATGCTGTTCCACTGTGCTCAGTACCTGGTGTTGTGCTGTGTCCTGCAGCCATGTCCCCTCACATGTATGTTCAGAGCACCATTCAGTGAGGGTAACTGCTGGTAAAAAACACTTAGAGAAAATGGAATATTTTCTGCATAATTCAGGAATTTGGAAAAAGTTGCTTTGTTTTTTTCTTTATTAATTAGAAGTAAACAAAAAAATCTACTTATCTTTAATTAGGTTAGTCCAGGGTAAATGTTTTCCTTCCTTCTGAGAATAATGTTATTATCTATATTCCCTAGAAGCAGGCTGGTTGTGGCTTCTTGCTCTGTTCTGCACTTTGGTAGCCTCACAGCTCTGGGTGCCACAAGATCAGAAAGACACTGAACTGTTGGAGAGTGTCCAGAGGAGGGCAACAAGGATGGCAAAGGGCTTGAGGGGAAGCTGTGTGAGGAGTGGCTGAGGTCACTGGGGCTGTTCAGCCTGGAGCAGAGGAGACTGAGGGGAGACCTCAGTGCAGTCATAACTTCCTGGTGAGGGGAAGAGAGGGGCAGGCACTGATCTCTTCTCTGTGGTGACCAGGGACAGAACCTGAGAGAATGGCCTGAAGTTGTGTCAGGGCAAATTTAGGTTTGATATTAGGAAAAGGTCCTTCACCCAGAGGGTGGCTGGGCACTGGAACAGCTCCCCAGGGAGATGGTCACAGCACCAAGGCTGTGACAGACACAGTTCAAGAAGCTTTTGGGCAATGTTCTCAGGCACAGGGTGTGACTCTTCCAAGTCAGTATATTCTGTGATTCTGTGACTCGAGCCAGCCAGGCCTTGTGTCTAAAATGCTTTGTATCTGTCTAGTCATCTGGTTAAGTTAACAACCTCGTGATTTGTAAGGCAAAACCTGCAGAGACTGTGCTTCCATTTCTCAGTCCAATAAAGTGAAGGAACAGAAGGCTTGCAGCCTAAAGCTTAATTAAACAAGTAGATATTCAGCTAATGTATTGGAGGGAGGAATTGTTGTGTGTAAATGATTATAAGAGAGTTCCCTGTTAGAAAAACAAACCAGAAAACTTAGAGGAAAAAATCTTAAAGAAAAGTAGCTGTCAAATTATTCTGAAAGCCACTGGTTACATGTCAGTCAGAGGATCTTGCTGCTCATGGCAACAGCCTTCACTGACACAAGATTAGAAGCTGCTTTTTCAACTGTCATCCAGGAGTGTACAGGTAATTGATTTTTAGGTTCAACTGCCAAACGAAAAATAACAATAATAATAAAAAATTGCTTAGATTTGATAGCAGGTATGGCTTCCTCCTCATCTGTATGGAAAACCAAAATTATTTTATGTGAATAAAATATTACATTTTGGTTCTTTTTTTCATAGCAGTGAAAAAGCAAATTGATAGATTCTCCTTATAGGTATCTTAATTGGTTTCTGTTCTATTATGGCAAAGATAGGTGGGTTTAAGCATTTCATACTGGTTTTGAATATTTCATAATATTAATTAGCTATACTTCTTCACATAAAGGGTCAATTTTTAAAAGCTGTGTGTGGCTATGTACTGTATCATTCTCAAAAGAGACAGCTTGAGCATCTGATTACTTCTGATTGCATGTTCATAAGATTCATACGGGGAAAGACTGTGATGTAAAAACTGCCTTTGATATTTGAATCCTCATTTTCCCTTAAAATAATCAAGTAATTGAACCCTCTAAAGTAACAAAACACAAGTGAACATGTACAACTCCCTTTCATCTCCTTGTAGGTAGGGTCCAAGTAATATCTTGTGACAGCAGTGTGAAATCAAAGGTGACGTTTGTCTTCAGGATGTATTGAGAAGCCTTTTGGAACCAGCAGGGCATTAGACCCTCACTCTCTCCAGGCTGGCACCCAGACTCATGAATCCCTGTGGCTGAAGGTGCCATTCCAGTTGCTGACACTTCAGTTCATTAACCCAGTCTTTCCAGTTGCTGGCACTGCAGACCCCCATATTCACACAAGAACACAGATACAAGAATCCCTCACCCAGAAAAACAGAGGAAAAAAAAGGAATCTGATAGAAAATAAGACAGATTGTGGCAATCAGGAGTAGGGTGTTGACAGAGAACTGTACAGAGCACTGTTAACCTTGGATTGCTCCCCTTTATTCCCTTATCCCCCTCTATTTTCCCACAATTTCCCTATCTAAATCACCTAGATCCATCCTTTTCCCTGCTTTCAACTCCTCTCATAAACATCCCTTGAATCCTATGTGATCCCCAAATATCTGCATTCTGTATGACACACAAGTGACCCCACCATGCTGTTTATGTGTGTGCAGACCAGATATATTTATCACATAAACTACTGCTGTTATCTTGGCTCATTTTGTAGTCAGTTCCTATGTTTAAGGGGGTTATGATGCCTCAAGGGCCATGAGCATCTCTCTACCATGAAAGTCTGGAGGCCTTCTTGCTCAGTAGGACTTAGCCATGTTTCAAGAAAACCATCTCTGGGACTGTGTTGCCTGAGTTTTTGCTTTCCCTGAGACTCTGGTCTAGGAAAGACTGATATCAAGAGGTGACTGAGTTTACTGGCTGTGGAATAATAGATTAATTAAATATTTTTCCAACACCAAACTGAAATTTTGTTCACTTCTGAGCATATTGGAAATACTTGTCCTAAGTCTGATTTGTTGTTATTGTTAATTTTTAAACTCAGCTGTGTTATTCAGTTCTTAGTTCTTGTGACTTCTGGTTTCTATCAGTTGCAAATGTAAGAGAGCCCTTAGATAAATCTCCTCTGTTCTGACAGATCCATCTTCTAACAGCTTTGCTCTACATCTTAGTGTGACAGAAACTACATTAAACTTATTTAATAGTAAAAAGGTTCTGGTACAGAGTTCTGATGAAAAGTAGATTCTCAGGCATTGTGCTGTTGCTGGAAGAATTTTTATTTTACCCTCTAATGGGACATGAGGCCCTCTGTGGTGTTGACTAAAGCTATAGCCAATGGAAACCTGTTCTCTGCATCACACTGGGTCTCCATAAAACAATGCTTGTGGAGCTGAGCCTCCCTAGTTAGTTCTGTTTCCAGCAATACTGGAGACAAAAATGAATTTATTTTTGGGGCTACCAAAGTCACCATGCTTTAGGGTAATGGGAGCTGCCATGGAGTGAATCTGTCTGTTGACCTTTCTCTTTTCCAACAGAATTCTGTGACTGTTGCTGGCTCTTGCTGTCACCAAGCAGGTGACAAAAAACCAAGACATTAGTTCAGCAATAACCTGGCCCAGGGTAAAGAGTTTTTCTAGTCTTTTTGGAAAACCTAACTATCCAGTTGTTATGCTCTTGGAAGTAGCTGTAGATGTTCCTTCTCTGTCACAGCAGCTCACCTCTCTGTGCTCTGGCTGTGCTCCCAGCCTGGGTGGTTGTGCCTGCAGCCTCTGAGTTGCACACAGAGATGAGGTAATTTTCTGCTCCTGTGCCATCTGCACAGATGTATCTGCAAGGAACAAAGACTAGCAAATAGCAAAAAATCAGAAGACCAGGAAAGAGGGAGGAAAAAAAAGCAGCAAATGTTAATCACTGGGATGGTGGTAAAGCAGTGCTTAAAAATGTTTTTGGATGTGATAGGTTGATTTTTCTCTCAGGTTTGTTTGGTCAGATTTGGAGGTAATGATTTTCATAACTTTCTAGATAACTTCAGTACATGCCTTGCAATCTAAGGGAGAAAGGTCTTTTATCTTCCTGTGTACCTCAGCTGTGAGACTGCTTTCATAGTAGTTAGCTTACCTTTGTCTAAATGAGCCATGTGTGATAGTGCTGAGAGCTCTGTTCTTTTCCCTTGCCACATGGCAGTGTTCACACCTCAGCTGTTCCCTGCCTATACATATTCAGGAGGAAGTTGCAAGAGCGTGGATTTTTTATTAATATAAAAAAACCTGTTTTTACTGTCCCTGTGTAAATTTGTACCTTTTTTAAATAGCTGCAATTTGATTTTTTTTTAATGTAATCACAGGAATCCAAGGGTAGGAGACTTCAGAAAAATAGAAACCATTGTGAGCATCTCAGTCAAATTCCTGATGATTTTTAGAAACATAAGGTGAAAGAGAGGCAGATTTTTACTAAGTGGACATATTTCAGATTTGACATAGATGAGGGCAAGACTTGCATGTAATGTGTAAATATCTCCCCTAGTGATGGGGATATTATTTAGGACACACCTGCAATTTTGGATGTACATGTTCACTTTTGTAAGTCCAGTAATTTTCTCTTTGGTTCAATGGGTATAATGCTTTTTGTGATAGGCTCAGTCACAGATTGTCACCTTTCTGAAGAAAAGACAGGTTCTCTGAGGCTTTGGAAGATCTCATCTCCTTGCAGAGAAACTTCAGTAAGTTCCCAAGGTTTTCTACCCATCTTGCATGGGCTTCTCTTATACCTTCCCCCTCTTTGCTGCCTTTTTTTTTTCAGGATTATTTCTGCTCATCAACTAACATGAATTCATATTGGCTGCTGCTCAGTGCTTATCAAAATGGCTTTGTTCTGTAGAAGCAGCACAGAGGAGAGAGTCCAGTGCCTTTCCCTCTGCAGAAAAATCTTGTGTAAACATTTCCTTTATGTTCTATAGCAAATGGAGCTGTTAACTATGATATTAAAAGAGGCATAACTGATCATCTCCACAGAAGCTGAAAACTGTTTCTGAGAACAGTTTCACAAAGCAGAGCTGAGGGCTAATGTATGTAGTGCCATGGGAGCCCCTGTTGCTAACAGGTATTTTTCAGCAGAGCCTGTCAGCAGAAGATGAGGCTCTTGTCTGTCTGCTTTTAGTGTACCTGGAAAGCAGAGCTCCAGGCAGCCTGGTGTGGATGTGCAAGGGTACAGGTGCTTCACAATGTGAAGCTTGGTGTGGTGTGTGCAGGATGAAGGGAGGGGAAAAACCTGCTGTCTGTGTGTATCCCCTTCTTTCCTCCTGAATCTGCCCTCTTCCATCCATGCATCTCCTGTGGTCATAAATACCTTTTCCTTTAATGTCCTGTGAAAACACAGGCCTGGGGAGGGCTGGATGTTGTTTGCTCAGAGGATTTTTTTATTATTTTTTTTTAAATAAGGAGAAAGATTAGGAATGTAGAGCATCTGGGTCGGGGTAGATGTAGGAGCCACAGACAGTGGGCAGGGACATGTGTACCACAGGGCCATTGTGGCTTCTGTTCCCCCTCCACCTCAAGCAGTGGCAAGGCTTGTCCTTCATCTCAATGCTTGAGCAGACAAGGCCCCAAGCAGGCTGTGTTGCCCCCTGTGGCATGGCTCCCTAGATAACCTCTAAAGTTCCTTGGTGTCTTAGCAGGCAGGCTGCTGGAGGCCTCCATATAAACTGAGAGTATTTCAGCTGTCCTAATAGGGATTTTCCATTACATGCATTGGATTTGATGCATTGCCCTCCCTTTACTTCCATCAAATGCTTTCTCCTCTACTTTAGCTGGGGGCATTATGTTGTTCATAGAAGTACAAACCCTAAGAGCAGTCCTGTGACAGTGGCAGGATTTGAGAGTCTAGTATTTGCTGTTTCTTCTGTGGGCAAAGAGGGAAGTATTATTGAAATCCAAAAGTCTGTTCAGCTTCAGCTGCAGTGGCCCTGACTTGGCCTTCACCTGTGACTTGTTGCTCTACAGGGCTGAAAAGTAAAGTGGTGTCACCTGCACAAGGGGGAAATGGAAGCAGTTGAATGACCCATACAAAGGTGTCTGCTCTTGGTCTAAGGCTCTGCAGCATGGAAAATTCTTGGGTTTTTTTTTTTGACAGAGGTGGTTTTAAAAAACCTGGGCACGACATAAAGTTTATTAACTTTATGAAATGAAATGAAAATGAATGAAGTTTATTAACTTTATGAATGAAAATGTCATTCTTGTGGGGTTTGCCATTGTTCCAGCCCTGGAATCACATACCTAGTCTTGTGTCTCAATCCTTGTAAAAAACATTGTATCTTTTTTACAAGAAACTTAAAGGAGTTGGATATTCAGTTTGCAATTTTATTTTTCTTATCTCGCCCAATTCTCTTATTTCAACTTCTTACACTATAAAACTATATTTCAGGCTCTTGTGCCTCTCCTTTGGCACCCAGGGCTAGATTTGCAAGTTAAAACTTTCCCTGACCTTTGGTCACCAACACTGGGCAACTACCTAGCTATAGTGGACTACCTCAATCTTCTAATTTCAAGTTTCTAATTCATCCAATATGAGGAAAAAGTATGCTTCCTAGTGTTGGGGTCAACTGGGTAGAATGATACCACATCACTTGAAATTACTTACCATACCTGGTGGTGAGTGGTGTGACTTCAGAGCAGCTCTACCAGGTTTTTTATTTTACTGGTAAGCATGCTCCTAAATGTTCTGGGGATGAGTTCTCCCACTCTACCCAACAGCAATAAGGAAAAATGAAAGTCAGGAGAGAGTCAACTAAGTTACTGTGCCAGCCTGAAAGCCCAGCACATTAAATGTGAAAATCCATTAATTCAGATTATATCTTTCTTTCAGACCCAGGAAAACATAGTCATAGCAACATAAATAAGTGGATGGACATTGGATCACATAATTTTTAGGGAATCTCCAACTGTGGAGGATTTTGTGAATGCCTTATTAATACCTCCAGTTACCATCTCTAATTGAACAGGCACGGGAAGGGCCCCGATAAGCCCCCTGCACTGCTGTGGGGAGGGAAGGAGAACTGATGGGACTGAACCAAATTGCATTTTGTCTTTTGTAAGCATAGCAGGTTGTTGAAGCCTAGAAGAAAAATATGAGTGATTATTGAAATTCTGTTCCTGTAATCTGCTGAGTGCTGATGTCTGAGAAGACAGAGGCTGTTTAGCAAATACGCCTTCGCATTGTCATTAGTGTTAAGTAATGGGACTTTAATATATTTGGTTATTTAGCTCATAATAGTCTACCAGCTTGATATCAAGTACTCAGCATGAAGTCCTCTGCCTTAGTCCTACCTACTCCTCTTCATTTCTTAACAAATAGAAGCCTTCAACATTGTAAATACAGTATTCATTGCAGGATAGAAGCTGCTTGCACTCTGTCTTTTCAACCACTGATATATTGGGCATGAGAACTGTTTGAGGACCCATTTGCAGATAAAAAATGCAAGTTTTAGAAGAAAACTGTATTTTTTCCACTCAAAAAAGTGGTTTTGATCCACGTTTCCATTTGGAAATGGGATTTAAATTGTAGTTTTCCTCTATTGCATAAGGCAGCCTCTTCCACCTCTACCCCATACTCACACACGCACACCAGTTTTTAAATCTGAAACCAATGTGTCCATTAGGAAAAAAAAATCTTTTGAAGACCTTCAACTGAAGAGATATTTGGTTTTTGTAAAGTTTTATCTGTGTGCAATGGCGAAATAATTTTTCAAGCATCTGTCTGTGACTTGCTTGTATTTGTAAAGCAGAGGCAAGGCTAGAATTAGAAATCGCATCTGCTGAACCTCAACTCTGCATTTCTAATGCAGCCAGTGCTTCTCTCAAGGTGGGTACTTTTAAAATGATGGCACAATCACTAAAATCTGAGATGTTACAAAAAAGAAAAACACATTATTTTTGAAAAAAACCTTGATAGAACATTGGGGCAGATGGCAGTGGGAGAGAGATGAAAAGCAGTCCCTTGTGCAAATAAAATATGTTCTATTCAGTTCACTTTGGCTGTGGAGCACATTGCACTGAATTTTATAGCACAGTGTTATCACATAAAAAGTATGTGACTCGATGTCTGTGTTGCTGCAGCTGTCTGCACTTAAAAAAGGCAACAACCTTTGTACCCTCAACCACCCACAGGAGCAGGAAGCCCTGGAAGGGCCATTATTAGCAGGAAGGTTTGGAGCTGGGGCACTCAGTCCATTGGAGCTCTTGTGGTCAGCTCTACAACTTGCTTGTGAGCTGCAGGTCTCCTTCAGTGCTCCCTAGCTCCTAGTCCTTTGTGCAACCAATTTAGACAGACCTGTCAGTTCAGAGAAAAGATTTTAAAACCTGCTACCACACATTGCCATGGGCAAATTTCAGACTGGATATTTCATTCGTGGCTTTCTGAAAACAAATGGAAACAAAATGGGATCTAAATGGTTTCATACAAATGTTTGCTGCTGTATAACTTCAGTGTAAAAGTCAGATGAGACCACACAGATGAGCACAAAACGAACAAGAAAGAGCCACAATCATGGAATCATAGAACCCCAGAAGGGTTTGGATTGGAAGGGACCTTGAAGATCAGCTAGTTCCAACCCCCTGCCATGGGCAGGGACACCTTCCAGGTGGACAAACCCCTGAAAGAGTGTGCAGGAGGCAGGTGTAAAAAGCTCAATGACAAGATCTTCCCTGGCATTCTGGACATCATGGCTAGAGATGAGCTCGTGGAAAGTATGGAGTTCCTTGGTTTTGTTACACATAAGACAGAATGTTTTCCCACTGGTGGCAAGAGTGTGATTATCTCCCAGGCACTAAAGGAGTGGGGCTCTGCCTCTCTCTTGAGATTGATATTGGGGGGAATGATGGGGCAACACACAACACACTGCTAATCACTCTTCAGGGTATCTCCTACTGCACAAAAAGCAGAATACTTGAGTCATGCTTCAAAACCTCACCTGCCCTGAGGCTAGCAGAAGTTTTTGATCTCTCTTCCCATTTTGAAGTTGTTCATTACCAGAGTGAAATGAAAAAAGTCAGTGGTTCACCAAAAAATAGGTGATTGCTTTACTTTTAGGCAATTTGAGGCAAGTTCTTAAAAGACAAACCCTGGGAGGCCAGGTGGAAGAAAATAGTTTCTGCTGTGGAGGAGGCTTATTAAAAATAGGGAACATGTAAAGAAAATTCACTCTCTAAATATCAGCTGTGCATGTCCAAATTGATTTCATGAATCTATCACCTTTTCTCACCTTTCTTTCCCCTCTGATGAGGTCACTTCTAATAAGTTTCCTGCTGTGATCCCAACACTTGGTGAAAAATCTATGGGAAATCCATTCAAGTAGCTGTAGTTTGACATAAAGGCCTTCTATTAATGAAGTGACACCAGAAACATAGCTTTCATCTCCTGCAGGGTCACTGCTATAAGGAAGTAGTTATGCTAAAGTCATTCTTTTGTTCAGAAACATGGTCTTGACTGAGGTGCCAGACCCCTGGGAAATTACATTTCTGTGGAGCTCGAACATAATGAGCAACAAGAAAATCCCAGGCGCTCAAAAGCCAGGTTGGTGTATTCCTGCTGCACCAACACCCCCAGGTCAGCAGCATTCAGGCAGCATCCAGTGTGCTCACCTCTGCTGAGATAATTGCTAACCTTGCAGCTCACTCCATGGTGTGGGGAGCTGACCCTGTCTGGACATCAGGTGCTTACCAAAGTCTTACTTTGTGGTGGCTCCTCTCCTCACTGGGACAGGTGAGAGAAAATGTAAGGAAAGGTCTGTGGGCTTGGGATAAGCACAGGAGGGATCAACTCACCAATAGCTGTCACAGAGGGAAAATTTATTAACAATCACATTAGAGTAAGATGATGAGAAATAAAAACTAAATCTTAAAACATCTACCCCTTCACCCCTCCCTTCTTCCCAGGCTCATCTTCACTCACTTTTACCATGTATATTAAATTCCTTGCTGCTGCCATTGGCTAAGAGATCAAATTGGAGTGCTGCCTGCATCCCAGTTCCCCACCTAAAAAATACGTATCTCACCACTCAGCTTACACCAGCAGCACGATGTGTCTCAGTGATTTTACACTTGCAGAAATCATGTAGCAGCACACTGATGTCAAAGCTGAAGCACTGGTGCCACCCACATTCCTCTGCTGTGTTTCACCCCAGCTCCCCACTATTCCAGTCCTAAGTGCTGAATCACAACCCCAGGCAGCATCTCTGACACTGTCAAACCTCAGCTGAAAGCAAGAGGAGAAGGCTCCTCATTGAAATTTATCTGCAGTGCCAATTGCCACATGGTATAGTGGTTGCCATTTATGGATGAGGAAAGCTTTCACTGTTTGGTGGGCATTCTTGAGCTTTATTGAAAATAAGTTGAAATTTGCTAAATACATTAAAAAAACAACGTTTGTCTCAAAGTCCTGGAGACCACCAGAAGTTGTCTGTCAACTTTAGACCATGAGGAAGACACCAAACCTGCTTGTTAATGGAATGCCTAAGGGAATGAGTGGGAGATGGCTTCTGTAAAAGAGCATCTATGGGTGTAGGCATGTCCTTGCTCTGACCAAGCACGACCATTCCTATGCTTTTTATTGCTCCTAACCATGTGAAACTTGTATTAAGAGGGGCTTGCCTAGCTAAAGAAAAGTCCCTGCCAATCTGCTTTCAGAGGTTATGCTTTTACAAGGTCAACAATTTCTTCTTGCTACGCTTGTTAGAGGGTGTGTGCAAATGTGAATCAACTTACAGGATCATTTCTAACAAGAAAAAGCTAGCAAAACTTAAACACTTTTTCTCCTCCAAACTTCAAAATGTGAAAAGGGCTATCTGTTAACATTATCTATCTATAAGACACATGTTATCTGTCCTGATTTGTCATGTTTTTGTTTCTTGCTCCCACTATTATTTTTTCCTAACTAAAAAAAAAAAAGTAATAATGCTTAAAGGGACAGAAAGGGGAGGAGAAAAGAGAGTTCTAATTTCCTATCCTTACTCATGGTCTTTCATGGTGTTTTACTTGCCCTTGTTTTGCACACTTTTGTGTGGCCCTCCTGGCCACTCAGTTTTACCCAGGCAGGAAGTGGTACTCTATTCAAGTGAATTTTGTGTACTGCATTCAGGTGGGCTTCAAGCTGGTAAAGCCTGTGTAGCAAGCAATAGAAACATTTGCATTTTGTGCTTGGAGCAGTTTAACAGGAGACACAAAAAAGATGACTCAGTACTGCTGATATTCATCTTCATTGTATTGATCTCACATTTTAATGATAGAGGAAACATGTCCACTGGGTCCTAGTTCATTTTCAGTTAATCCTAATGGGAAAGGTTGGAGAGAAAAATGATTTTTAAATACTTAATCTCTTTAGCAATTAGGTGATTTGGGCTTTTAAATAGTATAAAAGGCTGTAATTTACAATTTAAATAGCGTAGTTTGTGGTTGCCCTGAGTCAGGAAAATGAGTTCTGTGAAAGATTTAATAGAAGTTGTCAGATGATGGGAAACTTAGTAACTGTATGATTAAAGTGCTCCAAAGTTTGCATTTTGGCAACTTTATTGTACAAACACCACTAACTGCAGAATCAGGCTGGAGATGGATCATGAAAACACTTGTAGAGCTGGAATGCTGTGCCAAAAAACATGTGTATCTAGGGAAAGGAAAAAAAAAGCTATCTGATTTCTTGCCATTATTTAATGATAGAGAAGCGAGCAGCTGGGCAAGAAATGGGAGAATACTCTTCCTGCAGGACTTTATTCAGAATATTCTGTTATCTCCAACCCTAAACAGACAAGTTTTGGGCTCATCCCAGAAGTCTGAGGAGAACAATTGTTTGCCTTTCTCCTTATTTTCTGTCTCCACTTTCAGGAGCTCAATGGTCTCTCCAGATTGGGAGATTCCAATTGGCTCTGCAGTCCCAGTGATGGGAAGGAAAAGAGCAACATTCCTCTGTATCTGTGTCAACAGGGGAATGGGTACTCCACAGGCACACAGATTGATAATGCTGGGTGGGAGCTGCCCTGTGGCATACAGGATAAGTGCAGAGAACAAAGGCATGGTTTCTTTCAGGGCAGTTGATTTCTCAATAGAAAGCATGACGATGCTGAGACTGCTGGGTATTTGGTAACGCAGTTTTTGATGAACTGCCGAAAACTCCACACACTTTCATGTTCTGTCTAAAATGTTTGGCGACAAAAATTAAATATAAGGTAAAGAGATGTATTTTGGCTTCTTTTCCCCTCCCCTTCTTGCTTACTGAGGAGGTAGTTTTCCACAAAAGTAGAAGTTTTGCTTTGTGGTCTCAGATGTTCCTACAAGCAATGGTGAAGTGAGGAGGTTAAGGTCCTGGAGGAGAGTAAATCAAATTCAGGGTGCTGGGAGCTGTGTGAAGCAGTGCTTTGCAAGGATCTGAGTGACCTGACATTGTTATTGTGGCAAGACAGATGAGCTTGGAAATGTGAGCTCAGAAGGGATATATCAGCTGAAGATCAGCTCTGCTGAGGCTCAACAGCGTGGAATGAGGTCTGCCTGTGATTTGGAGACACGACTGTTTAGTTTGCTACTCTGCCTGCTTTTGTAACAAAGCCAAGATGCAAGTACTTTTACAACAATTTATGTTGTGATATGTGAATGGAAGACTTAAATAAGTTTTGAAACATAGTTAAATGAGGCTACAGTATTTTTGTTTAAATGGGAGGGGGTTTGTACTGATTAAGAAGGCTAGCCAGTGTGAATCTGTTTGCTGTGCAGCCACTTTCCCATGGCATTTGGAAGTTTTCTGCACCAAGGAACTGTGTGGCATATGAGGAGATGATGCATCCTTCCAGTCCTGTGGAATCTGAAGAGGCATGTGGTATTTCCATGTGCTCCAGCTGAAAGAGGGAGCAATGACTCTGCTGTGTTTCAGGCAGGCCTGGTGGAACAGGATTAACATGACTGGTGTGTGTATTTGGCTCAGCAACTTCTTCAGGCAGCAAGGTAAAACAAATAATTTCAATTGAGAAACTGTTCAATAAAAATGAAACAGCTTTTTTTCCTGAACTCTTTTATTCTGGGGGAAAAAAAGCGCTAATTCTTTCTTGTAAGCACTTCTATTTTCTCTGACACAGAAGAAAAAAAAGATTGAATTACTAGAATTTCCTATTCAATAGAAACGTTGATTTCTGCCTGCCCTCCTTCCCTTGCCACACAAGGCAGAAGATTATTCTTGAAACTGGTAATAAAGGACCAGAAATGGACCACTCAGTTACAGAGAAGAGTGAAACAATTGTGTCAATATTGCCATTTAAACATGGATGGTGTCAAAGAGAAGGTTTTTTTCAGAGGTCTTCTCCTGCAGTTCTTGGTTAGTCGCTAATGCTGAAATGTATTCCTGCCTCTGTTTGCTGTGCTGGGCATGTCTGAAAACTTCCAGCTTTTCATATATGCAGTTAAAAGTGAACTAAACCTAGCTGAAATGCTGCTTAGAGTCATGGGTGCTGAGAGCTTTTCAGAAGCCTGAACTAAAATGGTCCAAAAATCTCAGTCTTAACTTGGGAAAGCAGTTATCTGTGGAGGGATAAATCGAGGTAAGGGTAAGATAATAGTGAACAGAATGAGTCATGCATGGCAAAAAGAAATTCACTGCATTAATGCTTCCTTTGTCAATGGATGTGTTTTACAGGGCTGGGAGCAGGGCTGAGATCTGGAGAAGGCCAGAAATGTACTTCTTAGATCTAGAGCTGTTCCCTCTGCATATTGGAAGAGAGGAAGGATAGTGTGGATAAGAACCTGATGGATGTGGATATCTTTTAAAAATCAATTCAGGAAAAGGCAGAAGGGAATTTGGCCCTGATCTGAAGTGGGTTGGACACAGGGTGGGGAGTACAGCCAGAGGAAAGAATGATGCTTCTCCAAGTCCAAGGGTGCCCCATAGAGATCTGGTAGAGACTCAGCCTCTCTGGTGCTGAGTTTGATAGCCATGAATATTGTGCTGGTCTAGGAAATGAGGTTTGTACATTTTTGGGAGACTTGTCAGCTCCTTTACTGTCATGGCCCATCTTTAGTGCCTGGGCATCCTAGCTCATTGACTGAGTACAAGGCAGAGAGATGGAGACTGCAGCCAAGGTTTACTTGTTGTCTGCAGTGATGTATTGACTTCCTTGTAGGATATTTCAGTGTTTTTTCCTCCCTTGTGCAAATATGAACTCTGAAAGTTCTATGAATATACACCTCTTTTTATCTTAGCATTTGTGCAGGCAGTTTCTCCGTAGATAAATCAGAGTCTTCTGTTGCTCAGATATCTTAAAGTGTAATATCTTAACACTGCAAGGTAATAACATTCTCCTGCTATAATTTCTCTAGCCCATTAGTTTGAAGAGTGATTTACACTTGGAGGAACTAGGAGAGTTGTCCAGTGCATTCAGGATGCTGTGGCTAAAGTAGTATATCTGTAATGCAGCTCTCTGTGGTGGTTTCTCATAAGCTCTGAATGTGGTAGAGGTCAAACCTGGAGAGGTTCAGGACTTGCTTTGAGATCCTACTTTCTATTGGTGATACTCCTGCTTAAAAATGCTGAACAAAAACGATAACTGTTTTAAGTTATCTTGCATAAATAAATGACAGAATGTGCAACAGCAGTGGCAGTATTGCAGGTGTACCAGATATACTCAGGTGGTTATTTAGTCCAGACACCCATTCTGAGCAGGGCTAGCAGCACGTTCAGACCAGGTTGCTCAGGACTTTTTCCAGCACATGAGCAGATTCCAGCTCTGAGCGAGCTGCTTCAGTGCTCTATTGTATCTCAAATGAAATCAGAAAATAGCCAAAAGGCAAAATCAGTTTCTTGTTTGCCAATTTTGTTGTTTTGTAGTTATGTATTTGTTTATTTATGTAAACCAGCCCCTCTCCCTATTTTTTTGTATGTTTTTGTGACTTGAAGGGTTTCAAATCCCCTTATCGATCTTATTTTATTCACATTTTTTTAAACTGAGCAGCAGTGGAGGGGGGAAAAAACCATAGGGAGGAAATTTCAGTTTCTTTCTTTTAAGTCCTTTTCTATCTGTGCAGAGGATAGAGCAGGACTGGAGATCACCTGCTGTTTGTGACATAATCCTTTGGGATTTGAAGATGTGAGAGTAGAGTCTATTTCTGATCTTTGTTGCTTTCAACAGCAAAGGCAGCTCTTGGAACTGAAGGACTGAGGCTCAATCCTTGATTGTATTGAAAAAGATACAGTGTACTGTCTCATATCAAACCTATTCCTAGCAGAAACTACAGCCCAGCCAGGTTGCTGCTGAGGGTGTAGGCAAGTGTGTCTCCAGGAAACAATTGTGTTGCGGTAGAGTGTATGGTAGCAAAAAAGGGACTTCTGAATTGCTAGGGTCCTTCCTTTGAACCAAAATGTTACTGCCTTGACTACCACAGACCTGTGCTCAGCCATACCCACCTTCCACTGAATGGGCATTTAAAACCTGGCTGTGTATGGGACAGCATTTTTGCTGCTGCTGGAGTGAGGTGTCAGGAGGGAAGGTCATTGGAAGGAATTTAGCCAGGCTCCCAGAGCTGAGCTGCCATAGGCTATGCTAACAAAAATAAGGAAGAAATCAAAACCAAGCAGTTGCATGCCAGCTTCTTGCACAGAAGGAGATGCAGTGGTGGGCAAACCAGTGTTTGCCAAGTGGGATAAAAGACGCTGACTGGCAGAGATAAATGTTACTTGGTGGCTTGAGGGACAAGCAAGCAGAATAAATCCAAACCCCTGCCTGTTCATCAGAACAAGACAACATTTAAAAATAACTTGAAAATTATTTTGTAGCTGGAATTTGCCCATGATAGGTCTCTTTAAACTTAGTGGTAATGCCTGCAATTTTTTCCAGACAACCAGAACAACTTTGCCTTTAGCTCCGCTCTTTCTGCAAGATCTGTGTGAAGCATGGTGACGATAGGCAGACTGTTAATTTCAATCATCAGCCCAAGTGTGGCAGCAGTAATCAAAAAGGGATGCTTAGGGTAAGGAGGCTAACAAAGCAGTAAGAGCAAATATTGGCAAATATTAGCAAATATTTGTTAGTACCACTGCTGTCATACAGTGCAATGTGAGTTCCAGCAGGAAGTTTCAAATCCCAAAGGATTACATCAGAGAAAGTTTAGAGCTGTGCTGGAACAAATCATAAAACTGTAATGGAAATTTTGGGTCCCCAGCTGTTCGGGGAACAGCTTGAACCTTCTGATAAGCTGAATTAAAGTGGGATTGGGGTGCCTGACATATTAGATTCCTTGAAAAATCCCATCCTAAGAAGTTGCTTTCTGCTTTGCATGAATTCTGCAGGTAGTCTTGGGTGTGATCTTCCTCTGCTCTCACCAGTAGGAGCTTTGTCACATGCTCTGAATATGTCTCTGCTTTCATTCTGCCAGCTTTGTCAGGTTTGCTTTATATTCTGCAAATGCTGAATTGATTCATTTGGCATATTTATGGATTTGCCTCACACCAGTTATGATTTAATACGGAAAACAAAGAAGTGGATTTCAAGTACCACATGTTCAAGTATCTTTGCCAGTAAAAGAGTATATGGAGGGACAGAGCAAATCTCAACTCATATCCATTTTTTATTGTCTATCTGCTTAATCAGTGGAGGCCAAAAGTTTTTTGGATTCATCCCAAAGAGACCATCAAAGTTCACAGACTTGACTTAGTATAGTATTGATTTAGTTTACTGGATTCAGAGATAGTCCTGGAAACTACAGTCAGATCCTATCATGTATTTAGCACCCAATATTGGATAACTCCTTTATACATCATTGTTACATTAAAAAACATTCTTAAGAACATGAGTTTGCCAGAAATATTCTAAGGAGTTATAGGGATGTTATTTCACTTTTACAGTAGAAAAATTCAGAGTTAAGTTCCAATTTTTCACTTTTGGTGTGAAAATAGTGAGGTGTTGTGCATTTCTCTCCTCTGTCCCCTGTACAATTGTGGATGTACAAGAAAAGAGAAGGCTTGTTCAGGATTTGGAAAAGATCCCTGTAGTGGAGCCGACTGGTTTCACAACAGCTTTCAGAGTTTCAAAAAAGGTTTGAGAATTTGTGCTTGTTTTGAAAACTAGAAACTTCTGAATGTTTTCATGATACAACATAGCATCAATAGCTGTGCCTTCAACTTACAGGTCTTTCTAATAAGAAGAGAAAAGGTGACCCTAGATCTGAGAGGTCTTTCTTTGTCAAAACTAAAAACAATTGTGGAGGCATCTGGAATATGATGTGTATTTTGAAAAGAGTTCCTGGAAAAATATTTGTCTTAGCAAGAAGTATTCCAACCAGCCCTGCATTATATCTAAGAGCAGATCTAGAAACCATTTCAGGAAAGATGGGATGTGTGTATCTTGCCCAGGTGTTGGTATACTAACAGAAACCATGCAGATAATAAAATACAGAAATTTGCTCTTGCAAATAACATTTCTGAGTTGCATCTGCAATCCTAATTTCATATGTTGGTTGAAAAAGATGATGACTTTGGAATATTTACATAGTGAGCTATGCTAATTGTCTCTCCTCAGATGTTGTAAGGTCAAATTTGGAGGTTGCAACTTAGACACTAACATCAAAATGCAGAACACCTAATATTTCATTACTGGGAGCTTCCTTGGTTCATCTAAACTAGGGTAAAATAACTACTTTAATTTGCTAGTGCAGTAAGCCTGTTTGGCACTGGCATAAACTACAGTGTCAATGTGAAACAGTAAAGTGAGGATTAGAGATCTCTATTTCTACATGGAAAGTATACACTGTAGCAAAAAATACTATGGTTGAGTGTGGTAAGAGATTGTTCTCACACCAGGTTTTAATTAGGGGAGCATCAAGCCTGAGAAACTCCACTGAATTTTTCAGATTTGCTGTGTTTCAGAAGAATTTCATTAGCCATGGCTTGTATCTGTAACATATAATCCTGCTGTAGTTACACCTGCAGTGCTAAAGGGGCTAGCATGAAGGGGATATTTACAGTACCTATAAACATTTAAAAGTCCTTTGAATGAAGAGGTGAGATGGAAGTTCTCACTTGCTACTATAGGTTCCTGTCTGTAGAGGTTATGAAATGTTTTCTTCTGCTTCTCCAAATCCCTTCCTGTAGCTTTTCCTTTTGATTTTGGAAAACTCGTTGCCCTTCTGAACCTACCAGCTGTCAGGTGGAATTGTCCTGTTTTTGCAAAAAAGGAATGCAAATTGTTGGGAGTGCTTGAGAACTGTTTAAACATCATTGCTTATAGACAAAAGGAGTGTGGCTTTCTTTCCCCTCTGATATTTGGACTCCTTTATGGATTATGTGAACCTAAAGTATCTGCTGACAGCCAACAAGGAATTGCTCAGAGAAAAGCTCCAAGGGATCTCCCTGAAATTGAAAGGAGGGATGCAGCATTTACATGGTTACAGGGAAACATCTGCTGCATACAGCAATAACAAATTTTTGACACCTCCACTGGCCTCAGTTTTAAGTGCCACGCTGCAGGGGCAAAAATGCCTGGAGAGAATTTGCTATTTTGCTTAAATTTTCCACTTTTTTTTCCACTTTTCCCATTTCTCTGCACTGAATGCCATGGGGACCCAGTTTGTCAGCTGGCTCCTTCCAGAACATAGGATATGAGATGCTTCAATCTTAGTCTTTGCTCTGGCATGGTTACTGAAGAGCATTGGATCCAATGCATATGACCCTGCTGTTGCTCTGTTTTCTTCTCCTTCTGGCTTCATCTAAAAGCCCTGAACATGTCACCAAGTCCCGCCCCAGCTCCTGCACCTTTTTTGCTCATCAGGCATCCAGCAAAGAAGGCTACTGTAATTTTTTTCTCCTGTAGAACAGACACAGGGCGCTAGAAAACAGTCATCAGGCACAGAGCCTGGGGAGAAAGCTGTGAGAGGGAATTCTGACTAGCAAGACTGCTGCAGAGCAGGGACTACTCAGAAAAAGATGGTCTGGGCAGAGAATAATGAGGAAGAGGTGAATCTGGGTGTGTGGTGAGTGGCTGTTGTAGAAAAAGGATAACAGGGAAGAGATGTGCTGAACAAGTAGATAAAATTGTCTGAGACACCTCCTCTTCACTGGATGGGAAATGTGGTTGTGACAAAGAACCTGTAAGGGACCCAGCCAATACAATGCAGAAATGTGGATAAAAGCACTTAATTGTCCCCAAGTGCCTTCTTGAATCAAGGTCCCGCTGCTGCTAAAGCATAAGACAACTGGATTTATCACTATTTACTATTAATCACTTTCTCTTTACTATTAATCTATCTCTATTTACTGTCTCTATTTACTAAATCTATTTATTGTTTGTCTGCCACCTTTCCCTCGCTCAAAGAAATGTATAAAGAATAAGCCTAGACTTAAGCAGAACCACAGAGATATTATTTGAGATAGTCACAATCCAAGTCATTAGTTTCTTGTGCAGCTTTGTGGTTGAAGGCCTCTCCTAAAACCATCTTATGAATCTGTTCACCTTCCCAGAATTTCTGTTTTGCTTGCACAGTACAGTAAATTAGTTTGTTAACCGAAGTAGTCATAAATAGAAGCGAAATTAAAACTGATCTGGGATGATATTCTCCGTGGGCCTGGTCTCCTGAGGCAGTGTGCAGTGGAGAATCCTGCCATGTTTCAGATGCACTGCGGCAGCTTCATGCTTCGCATGACAAAGACCTGCTGTCAGCCCCAGCTCCAGCCTGCTGCATGCCAGGTTAATGGAGCTAATCAGGGTGCGGGGGAGAAGAAAGACTGGGTGGGTGGATGGGCTGCCTAACAACGAAAGGTAAGGCACAAGGAGAAGCTTTCTTAGTTTGTTTGTTTGCTTGGAGAGATTCTCATCATTGATGATCAATCTCTGTTTCCTTAAAATCAGGGATAAAACTTCCAGGACTGCCTGCCCTTCTGAGTTTTAGTATGCAGCCCACCTGCACACAGCCCTTTCTTCTGCAGGAGCTGGCTATACAGTCTGTCTTGATTAGATCCTGTAGCTTTGGTATTCTTTCAAATTCTTCTGATACCCATCTTGTCAAATCTGTCAATTCTTTCTTAAAATACTGACAAAACACGAAAGACAAGGCAATGTGCTAGCCTGGTATTTAAAGCTTTCTTTGTTTTGATTTGCTATTACATCTTATTTTTCTCCCTATGAGGGACACAAAAGAGAAAGAATAGATACCAGATCAACAATCAAATTACAATGCTTGCTTTTCAGCAGTCCATGCTGTCATGATTCACTGTAATCAACTGCCAGTGCTCCCAGTGCAGGAAAGGAATTGAGATAACTTGATAAAGCACCTCTGCTGTATTCAGGCTTCATCTGGCCCAAGCTTTTGCTTTGTTAATACTTCAGGTTGCACTAGGAAGTAAAAGAGATCATTTGGGGATGAATTCTCATGGCTCCGGTTTTGTCATAGTACTGTAGTGGGTAAAAATGTGTAATCTTTTTTAGTACAGTTGTTGAGAGGCTTCAAGTTAAGGATTTGTTATTTTTCACTCTCTTGGGAATACTGTATAATTTATCTGACTTTGGGAGACCATAATCAGCAAAGGAATAATATTAAAGTGCAGAAGTATGGTCTTCCATGTTATTGTTGATTGTGTGAATTTGTAGAGGAGCCTTGGGTGAGGTCAAACCATGCACACAGTGTTTGTCCCAACCATATGTTGTGGTGGTGGAAGTGAAATACAGATGTAAAGACTGGCTGAGAAAGCTGCAGTGGCTGTGGGTGGCTGAGTGGCCAGGACTGGTTATATATTTGTACATGAAATATGCCTTCTTGGGCCTGAACACTTGCACAGGGGGAAACAGCAGCAAATTGTGATAGGACAGTGAAACACCAGTGAAATTGTGATAGGACTTGGTCCCAGCAGTTGTGTTAATATAAGGATCCAGTCCTGATGAATCTGTATAAATTCCTTTGTTTCTGGACTATTTCGGTGGCTGAGAGTTTGTGTTACCTCTTTTTGATTGTGTGTTTTATGGAGAGGGAAGTGAAGGGCCTTACCTGGCTTCTCTTCACCTGAATGGCGTGGCTGCATCCAAAACTTCCCTTCTTTTTTGTCATCCCTCCTAAAGTGTGGGTGTATGCAGGGATGAGCTAAGAGTGAAAAGCTTGTGGTGGCTTGCTCTGTGGCTGGGAAGTGGAAGAGGTTTTACGGCTGGGATGACATTTCTGTGCTTGTGTGAAAGAAGCAGCGTAGCCTTAAGAGCCCATGAGCCCCGATTAAGTGTCTTATTTTTTATATACATCATAAATAAAACTTCAAAGCTTTGAGAGTGAGGAAGGGGGATGAGAGCACATTCTCCCATTCACGAGAAGTGTTTTTGCCTGCCAGAACCATTTACTAAATCTGCTAAACAGCTTTGTTAAGGTGTTTATCCCACCAAGACAGTTCATAGCTGTGGGCATTCAGGGATATAGAAACGAATTCAGGCTATGCCAAGCATACAGGACCATGTTTCTGAGCCTGACACAATATAGTGGCTCATCTGCATAATCCCTCCATCCTGCTTGAGATGGAGAATGGAAAAGCAGTAGATACTGTATGTCAACCCTGACAGCTTTATTATAACTAGAGAGTCTGTTCTTCTGGTCTTGCTACTTTCTTCTTGCCAGCATTCAGTCTGTAGAGAGAGGGCTGCATTGCCCCCTTTGGGGAGTTGGGAAAACCTGGAAGCATGGCAAGGATGCAGAGATTTCACTTTATACTCTCCCTCACCGTATCTGAAGATGCTGCAGACTGTAACTTTGCAGATATATTGAAGAGAACATGTGTGGCTGTGTGGGCTGGCCTGTGTAAGGTAGAGTGCACAGTGGGTGAGCAGAGGAAGGCAGGGGCAGGTTTCCAAACCTGCCAGCTCATATTTAGGCATGCCCATAAAGTGGCTAGATTTTTCAATAGGCTGCTGCTCTCAGCAGGAATTGCTGGGTGCTGAGGCCTTCTGAAAATTTGGCTTCTTGACAGTACAATGCATCACTTAATTGAAAAGATTTCTTTCTGCACCCTGTGAATAATCCATTCTGTTTGAGTGTAAATAATATCTCTAATATTTCCTTTTTGGCTTTTGTGGAGTATCATGGGGTTTTTTTTCCCCCAAAAAAGCAAAGAGAGACTCTCTCTATTTATTGAATTTGTGTCGATAATTTTCAATGAATAATTTATTCAGGGAATCAAATCTGTTTCTGCTTACAAAAATCTCCCCTCTTCAATTACTTACTCAAATGCATGTGACAAAATTTTTTACTGGCTTTCTCTTCAACCCCTCACATCCCCCATGCATCCCTTCTCATGGGCTTGGGACAAGTTCAGTTTGGGACCTTGTTGCTCAAACATGTTGAGTAGTGTGGCAGCAGCTTCTTGGACAGGTAATCATGTGCAGCTGTCATGCAGGTATTTAAAATGGTGTTGGTTCTAAAAAGCATTTGGGGCAATATGAATCAATTGTTCATGCTTTCCAGAAAGTACCAGGTGACAAACCTTATAAGAGTGCTCCTCTGTTGTGCAAGCATGTTGTGTCCACTGGGCAGAATTTTTATACAATCCCACTGAGAGTTGCTCAGTACCTGAATGCAGTCAGTAGATCCAGCAGATGGCTCATTTGTTTTGGAAGCATTTGTCCTGGTGCTGCAGTTGCACATCCAAATCAAGGCTTGCAGGTTCCCATATCCACACTATTCCCTGCTTGCTGCATGTCCTTATCCCCAGTTTCTTTGGTGTGGTGTGTGGTTCTTCTATGTAGACTGTAAAGGTTTCTCAGCAGGGGCTCCCCCTTACCTTGTGCATCTGCAGGAGGCAGAGCAATGAGATGGAGTGACTTCTGTGTCCTGCTTCTTGATGGCCTGACAGCAGATGCAGTCCTGTGGACTTCAGGCACAGGATCAGCGTTTCCAACAGTCTTTCTAACTCCTTTAATTCCACTGAGCTACTTAGGGAATAAGGTGCAAGACGTCTAGGAGCAGAATTACTCGAAAGGTTGAAGTGAGATACTTTGTAGAGATAATCCACACCTCCTACTGTAGCTGGCAAAAGGGACATCTCCATCAGAGGCTGACACGAAACTGGCAGACTCACTGAATGTTCTGGGGCACCCTCCAGCAGCAGCCTGATCAGTTGAATAATTTTGGCACCTAACTTAAGAGCATAAAATGAGATGGTGTGAGCATGTGTGTTCAATGTAGTCTCAAGAAGAGTGATTGGAAGTCCATACCAAATTTCTTTCCCAGTCAGTATATTCCTGTTGTATGAAGGCTTTTAAGAGCCAATTGAGTTATGGCTGGAAAAAGACTGAGCTATCTGATATACAGGTCTTGTCTGAATTTGTCTGTGATCAGTGCAGCCTTGTCCCAGATTTCAGGGCACCTCTGCAGTTAATGTTGGCACCGTGTCTCTAGCACAGATGAAAATCAAATTAGTCAGAGTGTAAAGGCTCTATGGACACCTGGAGAATATCTTAAATTTGTCTAAATTTTTAAACAAAATTTAGGCCTTACAGAAGTTATGCCAAGGTTAATTTGCTTTAGTGTTCTTTTGTCTGCTTGAACCAGTTGCCTGTTCTGGTTCATCTCATCCATCTGTCTTACTGCTAGCAGGAGACAGGATGCTTTTGAGGATCACTCTCCTCCAGGGGCCATTCCAGGGACTGCAGGAACTGAGAAAGACTCTCTGAATCTGCATTTACTGCAGGTCCCCTGGACCTGCAACATTTTTTTTTTTAATAGATAAATCTTTGTCAGAGCAAACCAAGCAATGAACTTTATGCAAGCATCTTCCATAAATTACTGCTAACTAAATCAATAGCAAGCCTCACCTGCTACTCTCAGTTTATTTCCTTCTCTCTCTGCATGAGCAAATGCCAGCACACCTGCTAACTGCACAAATAGCACAGAGCAGTGCAGGGTGTCCCTAGGATGAAAGCCACAAGCAACTTGGGCAGCGTGGCAGTCAGTGAGTGAGATCAGCCTTGTAGTCCCAGGAGAGCATGCAAAGGGCATTCTGGAAGATGCTGGGCCAGATGAGATGTCTTACCATGGCTTACATACCCATATTTCCCCTTTCAAATTGTTATGAAGGATTTAACTTGAACCAAGTACTACTGTATACACAAGGTGAGGGAATAAATTGCTCTAAGTAAGGCATCCAATGTTGCTCTTGGAATGCCCTCTTGAATTTTGGATTGGGACTGACTGGTATCAATGTCCATCATGTGCTTTGCCTGTTAGCAGAAAAAGCCTTGTGGAGGCTGAAGCAGTGGCTTGGGTCGGCCCAAATGACTCTGCCCATCCCCTTAGCCAGACCAGACTCCATGCCTGTGCACTGAGGCTGTGAATCCTTCCCTAAATTCCACCAGAAGGATGAGTTAGAGGCTTCTCTAACAGGACAAGTGTTTTGATTCAGAAGTATTGAAGCCCCTGTAAGAGAGGAATATTGTTGGTTTAAAATCATCATATTTCACAGAAGATAATTTATGACATGTTATGCCTTTGGGAAAAAACTGAAAAGGAAAGAAATTCTCCCTAATTCCTGAGGGAGAAAGATAATATCTGATAAGTGAAATTAGTCTTAGGTTGTGAAGATGTATGGTAAAACATGAAGAATTTTTGTAGGATTTTTTAAAATACTTTTTTCCATATCACTCTCTTGCATATTTTCCTGTATAGGGGATTGCTAGTGTTTATAAAATGTTGTAATTGAATTGCTTGCTATGTCCTTTCAAGGTATTTCAGTTCATTCATAGAGAGAAAGGTGCCTTTCTAAACATTGCATATGCAGGAAGTAAAAAACATCTAGTCAGAGATGCCAAAGCCAACAGAGTAAGCTTAAAAATCATGGCAGAATCTTGATTCTAATCAGATAAAATGCTGCTTGGATCCCCCCATAAACTAAGCCCCAAGGGTGCAAACTACATTTTTATGAGATGGTTCCCCAAACACCAGTTTTGTAACTGCATATAATCTAAATGTGCATTTCCATAGACTTTCTGCAGCAATTTGTGAAAGGCTTATAGTATCACATGGATACAATACTAAAAACAACATTTTAGTTAGAAAGTACTCACTGGGCAGCAAAAGAGAAGGGGCCTGTGGGAAATCCTATTTATTTGCATTTGGTGTTTGCATTTCTTGCTGTAAATGTTAAATACGTGCCTCCTGTTTCAGATTGCACGAGCCTTTCATTTGGGTTTTCCAGCTCCTTCTGTAGTCAAACAGAATACAAAAAGAGCAGAGGCAATGCTCTGGCTGTTGTAATAGCTAAATCAATTTTTGCTGTCATTTTTACACACACATTACATAGGTGCATAAAATTAGGTGTCAGGTTCTCTGCCAGCAGTATTTAGTGATAGGTAGTTGTGGAGCTTTGGGGACTATCAGGTATGAGAAAGTTGTCCATGGAAAAAGCTATTGAACAAAATGAATCAACAGCAGGAAACATTCTTGCTGCCCCAGGCAAGAAAATGGCTAGAAGTTGAAAGAGACTCCATTTATATTTTTTGTTTTAAGCTAAAATCATGGGGGAACTGCTGTATGGAGCAGCCCAGGATTGTGAGTAATTTAGTTAAAGCCCCAAACCCAAGCTGCATGAATTAATAACCTTGACCAGCAGAGCACTGGGCTGAATGTTGTGTTGGTACCTGAACCATCAGAAGGTGATCACAGATTATTGTCTCTCTGGTCTGGGATACACACCTGATATGGGCTTTAAAAGAAAGCCAGTGCTTCATTTAAAGCAACAAAATTCCTTACTCTGCTGTGGAAATGAGAGGACAAAGATGACAAGATTTATAAGGCATCAAAAACCTGAGAAATTTTTTGGCTAACTTTCACAAAATTGTCTCATGGGCACTCTGGATGTGCCTGCACTAGACAGAATTTTAAAAAGGTATTTTTTGAGACTAAAAGACTCAAAGAAATCTTCCCCTCATCTCACAATTAATTTAAATATAATCAGCGAAAAGTCCAAGCCAAAAAATAATTAAGCAAAAGGAGATGGAAATCTCTTGCAGAATTGGTTGTGCCAGCAATATATTTGTTGTAATATCCCACTAGTGGCCAGTAAAGGAAATGGAAAGTGAAAATCATGCCAAGATTGCATATTCGCAGCTCTGCCTACTCTGTTCTCAGTGCCCACAAGCATGAAGGCCTGACACAACACCATTTTTAACATTAAACTAACTCTTGTCATGTGGAAGATGAGCTGGATCTAAGATATATATTGCTCTTCTGCTACAGAAGGTTGGATTCTAATTATCAAACTTGCAGGGCAGGTAGTAAGAAGCTTCTGCAGCTGATAAAAGAAATGACCCTTAGTGTCTTTCTAGTGGTTTAGGTGCCTAGCTGTCCCAAATAAGAACAAATAAAATAGGGAGCAAGCCCTCTGCGTTACAGTGCTACAGATGCCATGCTCTCCTGTTACTTAAGGGGAAAACCAACATGTGATTTTTGGCTTGCCTAGGGCTGGGAAAGGCACAACAAACAGAGGGTATTCTGGATAGGTCTGAGATTGGTACAGGACCTGGCACCTGCTCCTGCCAAGGTCCATCTGGTATGAGAAGCAAAGCCTCTGCAGTGGGAACTCCAGAGAGGTGGTGGCTGAGGAGAGTGGTCCTGCTCACCTGTGGGTGAGTCAGGATTTCCTGTAGTAATATCCAAGAGTGAAGTTTGTTTACTCACTGCACCATCAGGGCTCTGAATGAGCTATTATGGTCTATAAGGCAAATATGTATTTATTTAGACAATTTTTTAAAAATTGATTTTTGATCCAGTATGTGGTAAAAGCTCCTAAGGAACCAGCTATGTAAATCCTTCTTTAGCTGTATAAATACTCTTTTTATTCTCTCTGTAGTTAACTTTCATGTGATGGCACAAAGGGTGAATGATGATTAGCTGGAATCAGTGCTTGGGAAAGAGGAATAACAGGGAAATGGATTCTCTGTCATATATTTTCTTATGAGGCTCCGATAATTAAACTCTTTACAAGCAGGATAATAACCAGTAGCCTTTCCTTGTTATGGTATTTATTCCTGGCTCTGCCATTCAGGTTGGCCCAGTCATATCACCTCCATTTCCTCACCTGTACAACAGGAATAAAAGTATTGACCTTCTTAATAACATCCCTCAGAGATGGAAAGAGAGGAGATGCTCTGTAAGATCTGCATAATTATTGTTAACTTCAAGCTATGAGCAGTTCCCTTGGAGCCTATGGGAATGCCCACATGTGGAGCTAGTTACAGAACAGGGAGCCACTGATGGCTGCAAATTGAGGAAAACTGGCCTTCTGCTGGATCATCAGTAGGCTTCTGAAAAACTGTTTTTGCTTTCCATATGGGCTGGGACTTTCAGCGATGCTTTAACAAGTTATATGCCTGGGAGTTGGATGCATAACTCTTTCAAGGTTTTTGAAAGTCCTTGCAAGGAAGCAGGGGGTTGCTGTTGGAATTGCAGTCTAAAATTACAGACAAGCACATACAAAAAAAAAAAGAAAAAAGAAAGAAAGAGGAAATTGTAGAAGGAAGGGAGGAAAAGTTAAGTTATTTTGGAAATGGAGACTTTACTGGAAATGAAAGTGAAAATTGAAAAAAACCATGTCAGTAGGAAAGAAAGTCTGGGTTTGCTATTCTAATGTAAGTGTAAACATTTTATATGAAAATGGACACTGCAGGGTGGAGGGGAAATTCCGAAGTACAAAGCACGTGGGAATATTCATGTGCTTGATTTTTTGCTTAGTTGAGTCTGTCTTCAATTCCTGTTTGATGGACTGAAATACCAAAATAAGTAACCTGATTTTTGACACTGCTTTGAGCAGTCTTCATTGAAGAGAAAACAAGTGACTATAGCCACCTATTTTGGAAAAAACCTCAGCCACTTCTTTTTATTGATGCTATTTGCTTTCTTTTAGTTATGTAGTACCAGAGAATCCTCTCACTTGAGCCATGATTTCTCTTCCTTCTCTTCCAATATAAGTGGGTAATATCCATATGCCAATTTGCAAGAAAGGTCTCTTAGCAAATACAGGGGGAAAAAAATCCAACAAAACTTCTTAGCAACAGCTGGGAAGAACATCAAGAAAGAATCTTTCTTTCTCAGCCTTGGAAACGTGTTGGCATTCCTATCTCTGCTCAGTGCTCTACTGAAGCTGTGTGCTTATTAGTGCTCTTAGAGTGCAGACAAACTCCACTGATTCAATATATATATGCTTGTCCCACATTCTTTGTTCATATTTTAATCTAAAAGTCT
This sequence comes from Agelaius phoeniceus, assembly GCF_051311805.1. Classification (NCBI taxonomy): domain Eukaryota; kingdom Metazoa; phylum Chordata; class Aves; order Passeriformes; family Icteridae; genus Agelaius; species Agelaius phoeniceus. The sequence goes on from NC_135268.1 coordinate 25,399,608, forward strand.
CCATAGGTGCATGCTACACTAATCCAAAGCTCAGAAAAGTTAGTCCTTGCTGTCATCTTGCATGTTTTGACTTACACTCTCTTCCCTCAATGCTCCTAAATCCCTGTGCTACATCCCTCTTATAAAGGCACTGAACTGATCCAGAATGTCTTTGTGCTTAATATTGCAAATGCCTGCTACATCTGTGTGGTCTGGGCAATGAAGAAATCCTTTGGCCTTTTTTGGGAACTGCTGCAAACAGTGGTTTGCACTTGCAGGCATGCGATACCCTGTTCTTTATTTGCTTTTTACATCACTGTGGTGCAGGGACATTGAGGGGCTTATCCCTAGAATCAGGCTGCAGTGAGGACAACCATGGCAGGACTTTTTCCAGCCTGAAATACCAAATGTGTGTTTCTCTTTTATGCAGAAAAGAGGAACATGGAAGATGGCCCATGTAATTACTGGAAATCAGCAATCTGTCTCCTGTCATTCAATTTAACCCATGTAAACTTGCCATGTGCAATGGATACAATCCGTGGGTGTGATTTCAGAGAAGGAATGGTCCATCTGGTTTATGCAAATGCTGCTTTACAGGAGGATGACTGACAGCTCTTTCCAGGCACAGAGTGCAGCAGACAGGCTGGAAGCTGGTTACTTACCAGCTTGGATACAAAGGATCTCTGTGTTAAGCATGCTGTCAAAGTAATGGAAGCTGGTATCATTAGCAGAAGCAGGCGAGGAGGCAGTGGGAGCGTTGTGGCTGAGCAGGTGAGCCAGAGCTCAGCTGTTGGCAATGTGAGGTGACTCACATAGAGGAAGAAAGGCTCACCTCGTCTGGATGGACAGTGAATTTTTTGTGGACAGCTCTAATTTGTAAAACCTGCAGTGGCATTTGAAGATGTGCCTTACAGTAGAAGTGATCCAAAGGGGTCACAAAAATGAGGAGTGATCATCAGTACAGCTGCAGCCTCATTTCCTCTCCTGAATATGGTGCTTCTGTTCTGATCTAGCTGTTCCGGAATTACATTTCAAAATAATTAAAAGACAATCACACTTGGTTTTCTTATCCAAAGTTCAAAAACATACTGCCAAGTATGTAGTCTTGCATATTTGTCTGCTTAATTTGTACCTAGAGATATTTTCTCTTTATTTTTCTTTCCCTCTTTGAGATTTCAGATTACTGATCTGGAGAAAATGGGCAGTTTCCCTTTACATTGTATGAATAGCAGAATAGGATCCTGTCACTGATGAAAGTACTATATTTATGACTCATTATAATCCATTCATTGCTTCACAGACCCAGAGCCCTCCAGGGAGTACCACAAACCCACATAATTTTCCCAAGTGCTCCATTTCACATTTGGATCTTTGGTTTAGCTGACAGATATGAAAAAGGAAGAAAAAGGTGCAGGAAGGCAGGGAGTCCATGCAAGTGTGCATATGCCAATGCTCAGCAGGGATAGCAGGAATTTCAATTTAGAGCATCCCTCTCGTGCCCCTGATCCCCATTCCTTCTGATGCTGTAACAACCATGAGGAGCAGAAGGGGGGAACTTCAGGAGATGACAGAGGCCATCATGCCATTAATGATTGCAGGCCCATTGAAGTAGGCAAGTGTTGGCACCACAAACCTTGTTGGAACAGGCTAACAGAGTAGCTTTACAGATCTTTACACATTGGGATGCCATCCAGAGGGACCTGAACAAGCTCAAGAAATGTGCACCCCCTCCAGGGGCTGAACAGGGCCAAGGGCAGGGTGTGGCACCTGGGCTGAGACAGCCTTTGGTACCCACATGGCCTGGGGGATGAACAGATAAGAGCTGTCCTGCTGGGAAGGAATTGGAGGTGCTGAGGGATGAAAACCTGGACATGATCCAACAGTATGCACTTCCAGCCCAGAAAGCAAATTATAACCTGGGCTGTACCAAAAGCAGTGTGGCCAGCAGGGTGAGGGAGGAGATTCTGCCCCTTTGCTTTGGTGAGACCCCACTGGAGTGCTGCGTCCAGCTCTGGTGTCCCCAGCACAACAATCACATGGGCACCTACTGACTGAGTCCAGAGGAGGGCCACATAAATGACCTGAGTGCTGGAGCACCTCTCCTATGAGGGAAGGCTGAAAGGGTTGGGGTTATTCAATCTGGAAAAGAGAATGTTCCAGGAAGACCTTATAGCAGCCTTCCAGTACCTACAGGGAGCATACAAGAAAGGTATCAAACTTTGTAAAAAGTTGTGTAGTGACAGGACAAGGGTAGCAGCTTCAAACTGGAAGAGGGTAGATTCAAGGTGGAACCAAGAAGAAATTTTTTACAATGGAGGGGTGTAAGGTACTAGAACATGTTGTTAAAAGAGGTGGTGGATGCCCCATCCCTGGAAGTACTCAAGGCCACGCTGGATGAGGTTCTGAGCAAACTGATTTAGTTGAAAATGTTCCTGCTCATGGCAAGGGGATTGCGTTAGATGATCTTTACAGGCACCTTCCAATCCAAACCATTTTATGATCTTGCTGCAGAAAGGAGCTCAAAGTCCTGTGCAGGAAAGCTGCAGTGCTGCATTTTCACAGTGCTGTCTGTCAGGCCTTGGAATAGCATGAAATTGCAGCTTCTCATTCCGCAGTGCCTAAAAAATCTGGTGTTACCAAGCAGAGTCCCTGGCTAGGAATGTATAGCTCTCAGATAGGTGCTATCAAATCTTTATGCAGAGTGTTTTGGGCAAAGGTGACCAGGTGCTTTGGTTGTGCCTTGCAGATGATCTGATTGCCCCTTTGGTGCACAGTCTGTGTGCTGGTGTGGTGTCTGCATTGTGGTGTTGGGACTGAGTAGTTCAGCATCCACTGAGGGGTAGAAGAGGAAGGCTGACTTTGAGGGTCACTTGTATCTGCAAGTTCTTTTCTGGCTTGGTTTTACAGAATAAATATCCCTCTCTCTCCTTGGCATGGGAAATAGCTCCTGATCCATATTTACCTTGCTCAGGTTCAGAAAGATCTGCAGTGGTTTGGGGAGGATATTTTTTATTCTGATGTTATTCTGTGTATTGACATGCCTTTTCATTTGTAGCATGTACAGAATTTCCAGAGCTGTGCATTTCTTGGTGGAAATCTGACTGATGCCAGCCCTACTCTGTCAGTAACCCTCCAAATGCCTTCATCAGAGGGGATGTAATTGTGGGTGTTTGCAGTGGGGAGTGTGGTTCTCTCTGTTAACTCAAGATCCCTTCACTGGGATTGAAGTGTCACCTCTCTCAGTGAGGCAGACAAGGAGAGCAGAGCTAGCAAGATGCAAGAGGCCAAACTTGGGCCTTTGGGGAGATAAACAAAGATTGGGGTAAATGAGTGAGAGGTTCAGATTTTTAACTTCACCATACAAAATCTGTTTTTTGACTTTTCTAACGTGATTTGCAATCCCATTGCCAGGTCTTGTATGAAGTCTGAAGAATCCCTTGCCATTTCTCCTTTGATATGTTTCACAATCATTGTACCTGCTTCATGAGTCCTCTCCTCTTTTTCCCTCAAAACTTTGTTTTTTCTAGCCAAGAGGAGACAGTGAGTCACTTCTGATCACTTTGTGGTACCTTTTAATTTTCTGCTGTTGCTTAATGGAGCACTTCACAGGAATATGCTCCATTTCATTCTTGCACCACTGTGAAATACTGTCACGCTGTGTGTAATGGTTAGGGCAAAGAAGAGGAAAACATCATAACTCTTTCTTTCTCTAGGAAGTTCATTGAAAAGTAGCAGAGATTCTGTATCTGCCAGGAAGGAAAGTGGTATGGTGTTCCTGGGGAGTAGAGTGGGTCTGCAGTGGGGATTTGAGTCCTGTTTACCCCAGACTCTCACTGAGGTGGGAGCGCCCTTAAACCTGGCAGCTTCTAAGAGCAAAGCATCTCCTCTAATGGCACTTCAAACTCAGTGGCTCCACAGGTTTCCCTGGAAAGTCACCTGCTGAGACTTTAAAAAATAGTCTTAAAATGATTGATTTGATCTGGGAAAGATTTGATTTAGAGAGCTGTTCAGGAATTCAGGACACTTATGCATTGAGTAAGTATGGATTTAATGGCTTAATTTAAAGCATCCAAGTTTTAAAACATTAGACTTGAGGTAGTAATGTTTCGTATGAATACTTGGAAGTGCTTGAAATCAATCAGGATCCATCCCTTTGCTCTGCAGGCAGGATGGTGGGTGCTGGCAGTGCTGTCCATGTGTGTGCACACTGCAGATGGTGCTCAGCCACAGTCACCACAGAAAGCAGTAATGGTAACAGAGCTGTGACAGCAGCGCGCTTCTGGCTTGTGTGCCCAAATCAGGGATGCCTCTCTGAAATGCTGCTGCCTCTGGGGAGTCTCAGCTGCAGTTATACTTATGGCAAATGAGGCTGTTGAATCAAAAATCCCTCATCCTAATACCCTCTGCTTGGCCAGCTTTATGCATTGTGATCACTATATGGGAAAGCTTTAGACGTGTGCGTAACCAGACGTTTTCAGTGAGGGCATGCTGGAGTTCCCTCCATCAACTTTACAGTTGTCATAAAAGTGAAAGCATGCAGATATCTACTTGTGTGCTTGAGTTTTGTGAGTAGCAGTCCATTCTATTTTAATCCTGCTTAAACTGTGAGCAGAAAAGCCTCGAAGCAGCATGACTGCCCAAGTTCTTATTTGCACTTTTGATGCCTCAGTGGCTGCAGATGTACTCAAACCTCTTTTTGTAGCATTTGCATTGGCTGGCATAGGTAAAATTTAGTGGTGGTAAGATTTTAGCTAGTATAGAAATGCATAATTTAAATTAATGGGACTTCCTGGGTAGAAGGCAAAATATCTAAATATTTTCAAGAAGAATTTTCACAAGTGACATTGAATAATGTCCCTGCTGTGCTGTTCTCCTGCCTTTCAAAAATATGGCTAGGAAAAAAAAAATCTCTGATTTAAAAAAAAAAAGCTAATAATCCCCTGTTCCTATTCATCTTAATTTTTCAGTATTTCCTTTAAACCATTTTAACATAATTTTTTTAATCAAAATATCAAGACATGGTTGATAATTGTTATGCTTAACTGAACAATCCTGAGAAATTAACCGGAAAAATGGGGATATTTGCTTTTTCTTGGGCAGGTTTGAAATGATGTGATTTTGTGAGGTGTTGATGGCTAGGGTTTCTCAAATAAGCACTTGTTTATAACAAATCATAGTCACTGTTTGTCTCCCTTGGTTGTTTCAAGACTGTATTAATAGGAGTAGTCATTGTTTCAAACCTTAATTATTGCTCTTGAGCACAGCCTTAAACTTATCTACTACAGAAAATTTCTTTCTGAGAAAAATCTTCCTGCATTAAACAAGCTTATATCAGAGGACCAAAATTACCCATTAAACTGTGGTGAGTCCAAAATCATTTGAGCCAGCAAAACCACAGGTAAAAAATACTGAGATTTTAAAATATGCCACTGTTTTGGAAATTAAACATGAAGAGCAACTTCAGCAAGAATTGAAAGTTTTCAATCCTTGGCAGAGGAGTCCATTTCCTTACAGGGCTGAGGCTGTGGGTAGTGCCACTGTGAGAATGGATTTGGAGGGGTCTGCAGGAAGCAGCAATGAGTATAGCAGAGACTTGTGGGTCCTTCTGACTCTTTACAACTCTGTCCCCTTGTTTTCTCTTGTCTACGAAGGATGTGGTTAAACCCACCCATATACAGCTTCTTGCTCTTTGAGCACTAACTTGGGTCTCTCACCTCCCTGTCCAGCTGTTTCCAACAACTGCATGAAAACAGTATTTTTTGAAGTCTCCATCCTACTGTCAAATGTAATTAAGTAAAATAAAAAGTTTTGATGGAGGATTATTAAACTAAAAAGAAGAAAGCATGCCTCCAGTTTCTTTACAAAATCACAGTATCCCCAACTAGAGGGAATTACTTCCTCTTGAAGCAATCTGGTTTTATAAAGACATTGCTGAAGTTTCCCTAAAAACTAAGCCATCCTTAGAAAATGAGATTCTGTGTTGGCATATGCCAACATATTTCCGACAAGCTCAGCTAACTGACTAACCTTCTGGAGTTATTTATTTAGCCCTTTTCAAATTATTTAGATTTTTAATTAGAATCTCGATGATATTGAGATTTGGCAACTCGATAGCAGGAGTAACTGCATCTTCTTTAAGGAAACAGCTTTCCAAGTGACATAACCCTGTATGAGGGAGAGTGGGGAGGAGGTGGGAACAGCCTTTCCCATGGTATCCCAGAAAGAAAACAGCTTCATGGATTAGGAGCTTAATTAGGACTGAAATCCATAGCAATAAGTGGGGAACAAATATAGTTAATTTGATTAAGCCTCAGAGTGAATGAGCTGCACACTGCATTGATTACTTTAAAGCAAATAACAAAGGCAAGGCCGTTTACTTTATGGTACTATTACTGCAAATGAAATCAGTATCAAGCAGGTTGCTGGGGAGTGTAGCTAAGACAACCTCATAACCTCATCTGCTGATAAATGAATCTTTGGCTAATCAGTAGACTCAGCATGGAGGCTACTCCAGCAGACTGTAAGTGAGTCACAGCGAGGCAGGTACCCTCCTAAACAAGAAGGCTCAGAAATAAACAGGCCTTGGATAGATGGTAAAGGTCAAACAGTCTCTGTGTTTGAAAGCATTCCTCAGAAAAATACAACTGCTCTCCCAAGGAGGGCAAGAAAGAATGATATTGATTATGCACAGTGCAAGAGAGTGACTTGTAGGGCTTCACAGCAGTATTTACATCAACAGAGAGAGACCAGAATAACCTGCTTAAAACAAAATGCTGGCAAGTTTTGCTGCTGACGTGAGAAGTGAGAGTTTCATAGCCCAGCGGGAGAACTGAAGAGCAATCTCTCGATGGTTCTTCACAATATCGGTTCTCTCCCACCACTCCCCATGGTTCTCTGTAGGGCTGGCTGGCTAGAGCTATCTGCCATTGCCTCTGCAGATGGTGCTGCCCAGAAGAAAAAGAGGGGAGGTTCTTCCCCTTCCTCCTCTGCTCCATGTGATACACTGAGCCTGCACATATCGAGTGAGAGAGAAACCAGCATGATGGTTTGCCTTAAGTTTGCATTGATCAGTCAGATGCTGTGCTGGGAGTAGTCTGTGGCAAGAGTGAGGGGAGCACTTCTGCTAAGCTCCTTTTGTTGAGGAGGGCACTTCAGTATCATCACCTAAAACACGGTCCTTCATATCCGCTGTTGTTTCTTAATTAGCACCAGGCAGATCCTGACTGCACAGCATTCCCTGGGGAGGCAAGCACTCCATGAAAATCTTGTTGGTGTGCGTGTGTGAACCATCCCCGCAGAGATTTCTGCACTAGGTATTAGCACTAGAGAAATAGCTACCCTCCCACCCACTACAGATAATTTTATTGCTTCTGCATCTCTGAAAGTGGGATAGTCAACTGCTTGAAATTTGGAGACAGAAATTCTTCAAAAGCCCCTGCATCTGTTCTTAGTCCAAGCAAGCACTCTCCAGAGGCCAACTTCCCATAGGCCATCATGCATAATGTGGATGAAACCTCTTGAATTATTGATCTTGCAGAGGCATATAATTGTAGCTTACACAGTGTGTTTGCTCTCAGTGCTTTGATTTATCAGATCTTATAATAATGTTCTCACTTTTGGCACTTGTAAAATACAACTGGCTTGCAGTTTAATAAATATTGACTTCTAGCCATTTGCTGCTTTGTGATTATTCCTCCTAAAGAACAAACTGATTGCTTCCTTCATTCAGATCCACTGCAAATGGTGCAGGATTGGAACACTTTTAATATTCCATTTTCCTCACCAGGGAAAGACTTTGCTCAGCAGTGACCTTCCCATGCTTGTAAAGATCAGCTCACTGTTTCTCAACCTGATGTGCACTTGAAAATATTTATGGTCACCCTAAGAGTCAGCAGGCATGTCCCCTCTATATAGAGAGCCCCTTTTCCCCTTTCCCAGCCCTTTTTTTTTTGTTCATCACTTTTAACAAATTAAGATGTTCCATGTTGTTCTGATTAGAATGTGGAGAATCTCTGTGCTTCACCTGGTAGGTTTTGTGTTCAACCCTCTCATCACTGAATTATTGGTGTGTGCAGCACACTGGGCCAGGGCTGCCTGTGGAACTCCTGCCAGAGGGGAGGAGAGTCTGAGCAGGTGCTTGCTTTAAGCAAGAAATGTAATCCAGCCCCATCTTCCAGCAGCTGGAGAGCCATTTTCTGCTACTGCCATACCAGCGTTGGTCACATATCTTAAACAGCTTTTTAGATGATTCCCTTTCTCTAGCCTGAGCTGCTCATTTTCCAGTTTGCATCTATGCAGTTTCTCTCTTGTGCTACCATAAATCCACACTCCTTCTATGAATGACACTAACCATAATATTAAACACGATGGAAGCATGTAGCAACTGACAGTCATGAAACCTTTCCAAGAAATGGCAAATGCTTATCTTTTTGATGTAAAACCAAGAAGATAATGAGTTTTTATCATTTGAGGGGCTCCTGCTGTCCTAGAGGCTTTTTTCTGGGTTGAAGACTCATTGCATTAGGTGGAATCCAGACTCACAGTGGGAGCTTGTCAGTCAAACTGCTCATGGCTCAACAAACTAGAATGCAGGGGAGGAAAAAATCACAGATGATATCCTGGATTCACAGTCTGATTAAATGACCTTCCCTTGGCTCCCACAGCACGTCTATTGCAGAGCCATACAATGAATCTACTTTTTTTGGTTCAGTCCCATATTATGATCCATAAGCTCACCTGACCCACACCTGTCAGCATGGGAGTCAGAATGAAGGCTTACAATTTTAGCCAAGCCAGCAGAATCATGTTCTAGGCTGCACTAGCAATGCTGCCAGCAGTGAGTTCCCTGGATGTCTTTCTGTTAATTGATAATAATACCAAAGCAGTTAGCTCAAGTAAAAATTACTTGTACTGTCTTTTTTGTGGAGAATTCTCTATCTGTTTGGTTGGTACATGCTGGAAGATGGCTCTCGGAATTTGATTATATTTTTAAATGAGTTTAGTTGAATTTAATTTACTTAAATAAGATATAAAAATTAGAAAAGATAGAAATTAAAAATTACCTCTTGTTTTCCAATTAGATTTATTTTTGTGCTTAATTGATATATTTCCTTTCTCTTTGCCCATTGCTAAAAGGTAGATACATTCATCCCAGAAAATACCAATCTCGATCCCCTTTATCAGGTGAGCTTGCTTTGCACCAAGTCAGGACTTGGCCTATAACCACGTAACCCCTTTGTGTTAGCAAAGTGCAGCTGTTTCTGTGAGTCTCTAGCTCTCAGGAAGGATTTGCCAAGCTGTAAGTAGCACAGGTAGCTCAGTCTTGGGGAGGAAACATCTCCCTGCCGGCACTTCTGGCTTTTGGCTGGTCTTCCCAGCCAGCAGTCTGTGGGCAGTGATGAAGTGCTCCAGCAGGATGTGTCACAGGAAACCCTGGTGTCACCTAAACCTGTCTTCCAGCTTCCTGTTCATGCTTCTGGCTGCACACAGAAAAGTGACAAGGGTGCCCTATGAGATTCATATTTTCTCCTGGTATTCTCATTTTCCTTCCTGAGATCTACCTCTCTCCTGCATCCCCCTGGTTAGTGGAAAGAGGATGCTGAGCAGGTGGGAGGCAGCCTTAGGTGCTGTGCTTACATTCCTGTCTCCTGGGGCCCTGCCTAGCTCCAGTGTGAGAGGTACTCCATCCAGCTGGATCTACCTTGGTGCCAACATTCTCTTGGATGATAAACCTGTGACCAGTCCTGAGACCTTTTCTTCCTGCTGCATTGTGGCTGTAAATTTTAGAACATAAGGTATGGAAGCAGACAGGTGTCAAAAAGAGGGAAATTAATGTTTGACTGTCACCAATTTGGGAATCCCCCCTGATAGCTGTGAGGCTGGTGTCAGTTCCTGTTATTGGTCTAACAGGCCTGATGTGTTCTCTCAGCAAACATAGATCTCCCCATCTGCTTTATCCACTAGATGGATGACATAAAGCAGCTTCCCTTACAGTGAATACTTTATGCCATCTTTAATCTGAAGTATATTTCTGTAGTCTGCCAGAACACTTCGGTGTGAATTTCTTGTTAGGTCAAATATATGTTTGGAAGCCTTGATCAGTGATGCAGAGAAAGATTTGTCTCTGAGAGAAAGATTGGCGCAGACAGACATTGATATAATTGTATTAGCAGTCCCATACTTCTCAGCACGTGTGCTCAATGTGTAACTACAGGAGAGCTGAGAAACTCGATAGCACAAGGACAGGAAAGGATAGTTGGTTTCAATTTCTGAGTCTGTATCTATCATCTGCCTGCCTGCCTCCTGTATTTCCAAGATGTGATATCCAACCTCTGTAACTGAGATCTTTAGCACCAGCTAATGGATCTGAAAGCTTCAACCCCCAGCTACTTTAATGGGAATGAGTATTTTTTCTTTTTTCTTTTTTTTTCTTTTTTGAGAATTGTTGCATTTTCCTCTGAAGATTCGCCTCACTGTGTTCATACACATGGGTGCAATTTCCTTAAGCTCATGCAGTCTTATAGTTTTATATTGTCAAATATTGCCTCAGGAGAATCTCTGAAGGTTAGCTCTGTCATCTCTGGGTCAGTAATGTTTTGCAAATATACCATATCAAATTAGAGTAATCTTTCAATGTGATCATCCCTGTTCATCAGCAAAATAGTAACCCGAACTACAGTGTGTTTCTTCTTTCTTGCTGCAGGATTGTCACTGCCATTTATTTTTCTCTGCCTCAGATTTTGTAAGAGATATCAACTCCATATTAGAAACAAATTTTTTTGTGTGTTTTTTTTTTAGCAGAGATGTCAGCAAATTCAAGTGTCATTTTGCATTTTTAAGAGATGCAGCATTATGTAGGTGACATTATAAACATGAGCAGACTAAGCCTTGCATATTCCTGGGGGGGGGTAGGAGGATAGTGTCCTATCTTTTACAGAGGGAAACTGAGGATCAAAAATGTTCATCAGAAGTCATCAAGGATGTCATGGTTTGGGCTGTCCAGACAGGTTCCTCTTGAATTCCTCCCTTCCAAGTGAATCACAAAAAGACTGCATGCCCTCCCTTCTTTCCTTTGGAAAAAGATGTATAGTTCAGAAATTCATTTCACAGAATTGTATGTCCTTAATAAAATTCAGCTCTAGTTATGACCCTGTGAGATGATTAGTGAATTAGAGTTCTTAATTAGCATTTTGCATAATTCATGGCAATTACAACATTCTCATGGATATGATTGTCAAGGTGCAGATGTGCAAACATGCAGCTATAATTTTCTCATCTAAATAACTCTTTTGGTGAAACCTCTAATTTTTACAACTCTATTGTGTAAGGGCCATTATTCCTGTTGTTATTTTTAAGGCATTAGAAAATGGATGTGAATCTCACTTCAGCTCCAAGCACTGCAACTAACTGTTTTTTCAGAAGCTTTAAAAACTGTCATAAAAGTTTGCTTCTGGGTTAGAATTCAGCATCTGAATTTTCTGAAGGACCTATCCTACCAATTTAAACATCCCACAGGGAATTGTATTGCAGTTTTTCAGTTACAATAATGAAACAAAAGCTAAATCCAGTACGTGCACTAGCCAAGATTTATATGGCTGGATTGTTAATGAATTGAGCTCCCATTCCTTCTTCAGCTGAAAATAGATCTCAAAGTTCTTTGTACTGTGAAGATCCTTTTGTCAGAAATATATAAAGAATTATGTATCTAAGGTTATTAGGACTAGCTGTTTGGGCACAGAAAAATCTGGCAATTACACAGAGTGGCAGCTAAATAGAGGAGGAAGATGGTCATGGCATAGTAAGAATCTCTGAACTTTCCAAAATCCCATCCGTCAGAAATGGAAGGCAATGGCACAGAAATCAATGAGCCAGATGATCAAAATGCAGTTGCACCCAACCCAACACTTCCAGGTATGGCTCATGTTAAAAAAAAATAAATAACTCTGTTCCAAGTGACAAATTTGAATTTCTACTTCCTTCATTAAGTGCCTACCCAGACAGCATTAAATGTAATTAATTTTACCTTCATAATTATAATCTAATATGTAAATCCATTTACGGTATTCCCTTCTATTAAAGGTACAAATCAAAATGATAATTTCTAAACAAAAGTTGTGAATTTCCTTGAATGAAAGGCATTTGTAATTTCCCACAGGAAATTTTAATCACTTTAGGATGTGTAGTCACAGAGAACATAGGAGTTTCATGCAGTCAGGATGTGATGGAGGGAAAGTACAACTGTTACATTCTTATTAGAGGCAAATGGAACTCAGAAGGACCTGGACATGTATGCTTGGACACACATCACTTTTAGCAGCTGTTACCATCTTGCAGCATCCCCCAAAGCAACTAGCTTGCAGGAGCTTACCAGTCCTTTCTGGCTGGAATTAATACCCTTATTAAAAATCTTCTCCTTTCTGGCCCTCCTCTGCCAATTGAACACGAAGGTAAAGTGTTGCCCTGATCAGTTGGAATTTGATTGCCCCTTTAAGGCTGGATTTTCTTTTACCCCATTTATATTTTTCTCCAGAAATTTATGCCTGTGATTTAGGTCCCTGTCTTTCTGGGTTCAGGTTTCACAAAGTACTGCTACCAAAATAAAAAAATCAGATCCAAAAGAAAGCAATTCCTTGCTTTTTCCAAGTGAAATGTTGAAGCTTCTTATCTATTTTTACCACCTTCTTTTAATGTCTTTGTTGTTCTGAGCACTCTGATACTGCTTATAGCAGCTTACTCCCTAAATGTCATTCATAAAAATTCTACTTTCAGCAGGTTTATTCCCTTCCTTTCTCTCTGTAACTCTTTTCTTAGCCCTAACACAATATGTGGAAATGGGTGCTCTCCACGTATTTATTTGTTTGCTAGTTTCTGAATTGTCAGCATCCCTACCCAATGTACTTACATTAGGAAAGATTTTCATGGATTTTAAGCAGGTATCTTCTAAATTGTTCATCACTGCAATCAACAGTAGGGGAGAAAAACAAACCAATGAAAGCCCCCAGTGAAATTTAGCACTTTATTCCCCAGAGTAAAAGGAAAAGTGAATGGTAATTTGCTAACCATGGAGGAGAGTTAGAGGACACAGGAAGCCAGCTTTCCTTCCAGTGAACACAGTGACAGCTTTGCCTCTGGCTAGAAATAAGGAAACACTCAAACAAAACTTCTTTTCTTTATGTCTTTTTTCCCTGACAGTGATACCTTGCTCATGTTAGCCAAAAGCATTTATGAATTAGGTCAAATAATTTCAGCCAAAGGAGGATAAGGTTGATAAGAATTTTGGAAAACCTTGAAATATTTCAGGTTCTCTTATCTGAATGACATTTCTCTTCAGTTCATTTCTAACTTTTCAAGGGAAAAGGCATATTCTTCTATAGAGGAGAAGCTTCTATTTTCAACTAAGTGAACTATTTTGACAAATCAAGAGTGTATTGTACTTTCTCCTAAAATGAGGGGAGGGGAACCAGAGAAAGGGGAATTGGTTTCTGTGGAAGACAAATGTTAGTTCTGTTTTTGTCAACCTGAGAACTAATTTTCTCATTTCATTACTTACTGGAGGAGTGGGACAAGCATATATAGCCATGGAAAAGTATTTGAAACACTAAATTATATGGTAATTTGACACAGTTTCTATCTGTAACCTTGAAAAATCTTATCACGAACAAACTGTTAAAATTAAATAAATAAGTGATGGCTTCCAACTACAGTTTGTCGCATGGGATTGATCAGTGATCCACTGACATGCTGCAGTTACTGTTCAGTTTCTCTCTGAGCTAAAACACACTGGGGAAAATTTTCAATGTCAAAGGGTGCAGGGGAGTATCCAGTTCACAAGCATGGCAAATGGCAGCCTGGGAGCTGATATGATCCCCCTTGAAATTAAACTCCTTTTTACATAGATCATCTTCAGTCAGCAGAATAGCTTGGCAGGGTGGTCCTTTGTATGGCCAGATCCTGTGCAATCCGGGCTTTTTCCATAAGAAGGCTCTGCACTGTCCTCCCATCAGTTTGTTCCCCATGGGAATGGTTCTCCTTTGTGGCTTTGTGAGACTGTAGGAATACTGACCCCTCCATGTGGCTGTGAAATACATCTCTGAACCCTCTGATTGTGAAAATGAGACCATTCTTTTCCATACTCAAAAACCCATGTATCTGAGGACAGTCTGTGTGACAAATTTTCACCCAAGGTACTCCTCAGCCGGAGTAAGAAGCTGTAGTACTGTGTTCTACTTTCCTTTTGTTTATAGTGCTGCAGATTTTGGTTTCCTGTGCTGTGGGGATTTGGTTTGCTCTATGTTAGCAGTATTTTATAGCCACTATCGTGTAGCAAAGCTGGCACGGAGTGTTTTGGATTTAGCATGGTTTTTTTAGTTTCTTCCACTTTTGGGATGACAGTTTGATAACCTTGGAAGTCCCTCCAGTTCAGTGGTCCCAAAATTTTGGGTTCCTTTCAAAATTGCCAACATATCAAACTTTCTGTGTCAAATTAATTTCAAAATCATAGAACTGTTCAGGTTGGAAAAGACCTTTAAAATCATCAAGTCTAGACATTAACCTAGCAAAAAGCCAAGAGATCAGTCATGAGAGCAAGGATACAGAAGCTATTTCAGCCAGGTTTCCAACGTGTTGGCATCCAGTGGCTGTATGACAGAATCCCTGTCAACCCCTCCCTGCCAGTCCCCCAGAGGTCTTTGCTCAGATGTGTCTCCCTAGAGGCAAAAATAAGGAGGAGGTTGACAGTGATGAAATGCAGGGAGCATCTATGGAAGAGCTGAGTGGCAGAGCAAGATTCATGTCTGCTGTTACATAGGGTGATGGGGGAGTAAACAAATGGGTAAGGGAGCAGAGCAGGGTGAAGGACATCTTGAGCACAGATGGGAGCGCGATCAGCAGACACGGCAACAAACCCGTGAGCAGAAGGGTTGTGGATTGGAAAAGAAATTATAAGGGGCAGAAATGAGCAAGGAGCTGCAGAGACTTAATTTCATGTCTTCCAGGAGCACTTCATAAACAGTGTAAATTTTATTGACCTGTCCACAAATCTTAAAGCATCTCTCAATTTTCATACTTATAAGGCACTGAAATCATTGGGCCTGACCTCTTGAGTAGTACAGACTATTGAATTTTACCCTGTGATTATTGCATCAAGCTTTATGCTTTTCTGTCCAAGTTCCAGTTGTAAACTTGTTTTCAAAGCCTCCCCTTAGAGGCAACGCATTCCATTCATCAGTCCCCTTTGAATTGTCTGTATTGTCTTTATCTCAGTGGGCTTTGTGTGGGCAAGACGGAGTGTTAGGGACAAAATCAAAGGCTGGGAGAGTGAAACAAAAGCTGAGTACCATTTGATTAGTGCAAACCTGTTAATTGCTCAAGTTGGGAACACACTTTGTCAATAAAACACAAGAATAAAACAGCATCACTGTACCTACATTGCAATGCTTTGAGTGGACAAGATCAATTCAATGCACTTTCCATCTAGCCTTAATTTAATTGATTCCTCTATTATTTCACTGTAAATAAAGTTGTGTGTGTTTTCTGTAATGTAAAAAAATGTTCATGTGAAGTGAAATGAGAGTTATACATCAGCAAGGTTGCAGTATATTCTCAAAATGGTAGGAGGGGAGAGTAGTAAAAGAAGATAAGGAAAAATATATTCTCCATAAGTCTGTCAAAAGGGAGAGCATCTGTGCTTTAAAAATATATGGGAAGCTTCAAAAACTGCTTAAAGTACAAGCAAAGAGGAAAAATGAAAACTCTTTCACAGTCTAGTATTTGGACAATAGAAAATCCTTCAAGCTTTAATTAGGAGTTCAGTGTTCAAATTAAAGGCCTGTAAAATATCTTGAAGGAAAGACAGACTTGAACTCTGAAAACAGCACACAAAATTTTTCAGACTTCCAATAAAGGATTTATGGGGTTTTTTACACATAGCGAGCAGACAGTTGCATGCTAAAGATGTGAATCTCCAAACACTTAAGCATCTACTTAGTTCTAAACATCCACAAAGTCCAGCTGAAATTGATGATCTGTACTTTCAAAGAGGATGAAGCAGCATAAACAAGCAGATGTCAGCTCTTCTGTGAGCAATCTTTGTATTATTGTCTCCTACACTCTTGTAACTTGGCTGAAAGAGCTGCCTTTAAAAAAGGCTGAGGGTGGGAGCATGTTCTTCTGCAGCCCTCTGTGAAACTGGTGCAAGTTCTCCTAAAGCTTTTCAGTAAAACCTGGCCATCTTCTGAACTGTTTTGTTCTGTTAAGTCTGTTGGTTTGGTAGGTTTTTGGTTTGTTGGGGTTTAAGTCACTGATTAGTTTTATTTGTTGTATTGAAATTATACTTTGAAATGATTCCATGGTCCCTGCATCATTTATATATGTGTGGTTCAATCCTATATCAGCTGTGAAACCCTAATAGATCTGAATAGTAAGAGCCTTTCTTTTTTTTGCAGTGCACTTGCACAATATTCACTTGAAAGAGAATTCTGTGGTGTATTTGTAATGTGGACATGACCATAAGAATCATGAAGTAACATGAAGTAAATTTTCAGTTTGAAGAGCATATTTGTCAAATCCAGAAGTTTCACTTTTATAGCTTTTTTTTTCTTTACTGTTTATTGTATTGAAAGATTTACAGCATGAGATCTTATTCTCCTTTATGCCTTGGTAATAAGTATTTCATTGCACATGTGTTTCTCTCACCAGCCTCGTTGATCAGTATGTTAGGGTGAACTCTTCCTCCTCCTCTTCTTCTCAGCAATGCACCCCAGTGCCCTCACCAGCATTTTTTATTTATTTAATGAATCCATGCATCAGACTGTTCTTTCTGTGGAGGGAAAGGGGCAAAGAGAGCACTGGTACTGATGGCAGCAGGTTGATTTAGCAGGAAAGGACAGGAGTGGCTGACCAGCACTGTATTTTCCACTAGCTGCATGTTGCAAAAGAGCTGAATGCTGTCCTCTTTCTGCATGGCTGCTGATGCTTACACCAGAGCTTGTATCAGCAGCAGCCCTTGAGTGCCACTCAGCTTGGCCAGCATGACATTTTTGGCATGTAATTAATTTTGACTGAAAGCTTTGACAAATAGAAACACTGAAATCATTTCAGTGTCTCTTCAGAGAGCTCTCATTTTCAAATATTCTGAGAGTCAGGTGAGAACCAATTGAATGAAAAAACTCAGCAAGGCTAAAAGCTGCTTTGATTCAGAGCACAAAGTATGGGTTCCACCCTTCCCACTAAGATACTTGAAGAAACTCAGTGTTCCCTTCTCTGAGTCTTTGTGGAAATCTACATGGATTGGAAATGAATGTGTGACACCAGTATCTTCTGAGGACCCAGGTCATCCTTCTGTGCATTGACCACAAAGTGGTGCAAGACCAGAGCTCTTTAGACACCACTCCTTGAATATTAGTTGTGTCATTAAGTACTCCAGTGACTGTGTCTAGTGCACAGCAAGTAGTGGCAATACACATCATGGTCTGAAAGTTATTTCTGAAATACAGGCTTGTACCTGGATGAGTATTTTCTGAGAAATCGGGGTTGTTTTGCAAACTGTGTGCTGTTTCATGGTGTGATAAGTGGTTGACCAACTTCACTGACAAGCTTGAGGAAGAGGAGAGAACAGGGTAACTGGTGGATCTGTTGGTGCCTCTCAGTTGTGTGTATGTAGCTGGCTGGAAGAGTGTCCTGTCTCTGGTAGGTGTTAGCAATGCTTTTTGCAGGCATAACAGTCCAAGTGCTCTCCAGGTGCTAAAGGTCTATGCTGCTGTTAATAAAGCAATTCTCCCCTAGATGAGCATTTGATCTGAGCCAAGCACACCATAGCATGGTTACTCTCAGTTTGCTCAGTAAATCCATGTTTGCTTTTGCATACTACCAGTGCACTATTTACACAGAGAGTATTCACTGTGGGGCTTTCAGTACAGAAAATTCTCCCCAATACACGACAGACCACTCTCGCTAAATTCCATTGGTCCAGGCTGTAAAACCCCTACATCTACTGTTAAAATATGGGTTTGATGTGCCAGGTACCCACTGGCATTCAGAAGCCTCCAATGTATTATTATTATTGTTATTTGGAAGAGAGATGGTGAGCCTAATTATGCTTAATCACGACAACCGAGAAAGATATCAGTGGAGGGGCACATTTTACCCTAAAGTGCTATTTGAACTCTGTGGAAAATGTTGAATTACCCCTACAGCTATTGCCGATTAGCTACTTAATGAAGCATCTGCGACTGCTGGCATGTCCCAGCCATGTCACTGTGATGCTTGAAGGACGATGGAGATTAACTAAAAGATTGATCATGGTGATTTCTTATGTAGCAGCCAATCGAATCTTATAAGGGGCACTTGGGATTGAAACTTGCTTTGGAAAACATTATTTTGCTATAATATAAACAGTTTTTCTAAGACCAACTCTCTTAATATTTTTTTAAAAGGACCTGTTCCAGCCTCAGCAATGTAATCCCTTTACCACACTGAGAGTTTTTATTTGCGGCCACTATTTCTGCCTCATTTTTCCACTTGCTTCTGTACAAATACAGAACAACAGGACTAGGTGTGTGAATTTAGCTGAACAATAGGTAGAAATTCCATGCAGATCTAAATGCCACATCTTGTACATTAACATAAGTAAATTTATAGCCCTGTATGTCTTTATGCACCACATACAGAAAGGTATTGTTTAGACACATGCACATAGATTATATATTTAAGATTTTAAGTGCGCAAAATCCTTAGTTAATTAAAAAAATTAGAAGGAAAGCATGCACTCATGGATTTATTTTTGTGATGTATCAGATATTATTTTGCCATAATTCACAGCGGTGCCCTGCATATTCACTGTAATTTTAGCATTAAATGCTTTCAACATAAAGCTTATTGCACCTGGGAACAGCAGTGTTTAAATCAAGGCAATCTGTCATTTCCAGAAGAGCTGTTCTTGTGTTGAAATGGAGCCTGGCTCGTGTAGCAGCTGGACTGCCTGATACAGAGCGAGCTTAAGGCTGTGCTGGGCATTCCCCAGGCAGGAGTGAGGGTGTGTTCCCTTCAAACATCACTACGGATCCCCACTCAGGGGAGAAGGTGTTGACGCATTTTCTGCTTTGAGGGTTTCCACTCTGCCAGTCTTACCGTTGGATTTAAAGATCCCATTTTGTTCCCAAATGAATGAGAATAGGCAATCAAAAAGATTTCTTGTGATTACCTGAGGCTCATGTTGCTATCAGGAGATCTGGTTTATTTGCTGCACAGCTCCACCTGGTTGAGCAGCAACCCAGCAGTTTCCTGATATGGATATTCTCTAAGCTCCACCATGAGAACTTTGAGAGTATTGAGTTGGTGAAAACAAACAGGTTTTTTTGCTTAGATTATAAATCAGTCTTCTTCCTTTTGACTTGTCTTCTGTCTTACTCTGATAACTGTGATATATTGTGCTAATAATACATCAACAACTTAATCTCACATCAAAATTTCCTGCCTTTTACAGCATCTGTATTTCTCTGGCAACAATCAGATGCCATAGCCCTGACTGGATACACTGGGGGTGCATGGGGGAGGGATTCAGCTGGGCTCAGGCTTTAGAGAGAAACTGAGAGTTTCTCCATCTGTGAGTCACTCTTGAAGCTTGAGAGAGCAGTCAAACTTGTTGAGGATGGACAAAAATGACCAAAGGTTTTGTGAGAAGAACACATCTCATGAGAATCTCATCTGGGACTTGCTCCATCTTGAACAAAGCAGGGTTTCTGTCTATTATTTCCCTATCGTGTTCTCAGCTGGACCAGACAGGGTTAGCTTTTGCTTGGAAAAGTTCAAGGTACTGTGGGTGCTTCTCCTCATGGATGCTGCTGGAGTTGAGGGAAGGGCAAAAATGACAGGACCTAGGTTTCTCATTAGGACTGCACCTGGATGTGTGATAGCTGGAGAGCTGGACATTTATATCCATAAATCTAGCAATCTAAATCTCTCAGGGAGAGGCTAGAAAGCAGAGCCTGCTCTGGGTATTTTTGAACACATGAGAAAAGTGTGTGTTTTTTGTGGACCATGATTCTATTGCTACAGACAGCACTGGCTGGAGTTGCAGTCAGATATATATTTTAAGGTGCATTTCAAGCTATCTTGCTTTTAATGTATCTGAGATGGAAAGGTCAAAATTACCTTGAAAAATGGAAGTCTTTCTGTAAAAGAAATAGTCTCTACTGTAAAACAACTGAGTTGTCTTTGTTTCTTAAAATGCCTGTTTAAAGAGGACTTTGTGCGGTTTATCATATTTTTGCTCACTGCTACTCAGGAAAGATTTGCATGATTTCTACAGAGTTGTCACTGGATGATTTAAATTCCAACAATTATTTTTAACTTTATGTATTGTGAGGGGAAAAAACCCAACCTGAAATGTCAATATTTTTGTTGGTTGTCCTTCATTGTTCATTAAGACAAGAACATATCCTTATTATAAAAATCTATATATGCCTTTCCTAGCTGAGTCATGGTGATGTCACTGCTCTCATCTTCCCTATGTTGACCTTCTTTCATGCATTAAGCCAATGTTGCTCTTCAAATAGGGTGTAAATCCTTTGTCATAGATCTCTTCATAGTTGGTCACTGTGGGTGCAGACTGTGACTGCCTTCTTTCCTCCTGGCATGAAATAAGGTTGCTCAGGACTGTGTGTTTAGGAGCTAAATAATGTGTGCTCATCTCAGGAAGTCTCTGGGCTCAGTTTATTTTTGGAATGATTGTTGGAGATAGAAAGTTTGGGAAAAGACAAATAAAGATGTACATGGCAGGAGAGTTAAGGCAGGCAATGTTGCCTCAGCCTTGAAACTTCAGTGGTGATTACAGACAATAATGTGTATCTTGGGGCCTGCATGGGGACCTGCACCTTCATCCAGATGAGAGAGGTGGAGCAGGGGCAGAGCAGGTCTCCAGCATCACTGTCCTTGATGCTGCCTCTTGAGGAACAGACACTGAGCCAGCTTTCTTAGTGCTGGATCCTCCTCCCAGCTGCTTCCTTGCTTGGCCTGGTCTGTGCTATCTCTGCCCGGACATCCTCGTTGTGTGGGGAAGAAACCATGCAGGCAAAGGCCTGGCCAAGCCACTGGACTGGGTGTGAGAGCTGGCTGACACCTGATTTGGCTGAGGCCAGCATTGGCAAGGAAAAGAAAGAACAAATTTTTCTTGCCTTCTACTGTTCCGTGCACATTGACCAAGACCATACAATGCCCATCGCATTTCTGTAATTTTTTATTTGTACCCTTTGCCATGCAAGCTCACAGGCACACTGACTCCATCTCTTCTCACAAGTGTTATGGCTCAAGTATTATGAGTTTTTTGGCATTTTCCATTTTCTGAGTGTCAGACAATGAGTAAAAAGAGATCCTGACATATCTGTAATTTAGCTGTCTTTTTGTTGCTTCTACCTGTTGCGAAAGGACATTTTGTAAGAAATACAGAAGACTGAGCTATCAACTAGATCCTACTTCCCCTTCAGACACAGCAAAAGATTTGTGTTTAAATCATCCAGGATTTTGAAAATTCAAGTCTAAATCCCTCATGTTGCTGAATTAACCTACCTTGATTATTCCCTATGTAGTACTTCTACTGTGTACTTTGCTGTGCCACACAGCCATTGTTATCCTTTACTCATCTGTGCTTTCTCATTGTATCACTCTCTTGCTGCTTATTTCATTCATAAAGATGAATGAGCAACTTCCCCAGGCCAGTGGGAAGTCAAGATGTCAGTACCTGGAGGTTATATGGATGCAAACAGCTCTGAATCAATTGACTTCATCCTCACCTGCTCTTTGAGATTTGTCATAAGTAGCTACAGCTTTGTGTAATAGTAATGGGCTCTTATCTACTACAGATTGTTACCAGTGCCCTCACAGGACCCATTTGCTTTTAGAAAGCCATTCTAGGAATATCTCAGTTTTTCTGTTATTGCAGGTCTTATTTCTCTGTGAAATCACCACACTCAGGTCAGAGCTTTTAATTTCTAAGATATTCACATTTTCAGAGCAGAAAAAGAAATGCTGCTCAGTAACAGGCTGAATTACAAAGGTCTAAAGCTTCTCAAACTGCTCCTCAGCTTGTGATTGATGTGCAGATACAGCAATATAAAATTAGAGGGTATCCAGTGAAAAACAGTCATAAAAGGGAGCAAACAGGCTGAAATGTATTTAAGACTTATTTAAATAATAGCAGGAGCTCCTGCCTTAGTTCATGGAGCACTTAAGCTTGTGGCTAACTGTAAACACATAAAGTAGTGAGTTACTATGTCTGAGATACAACTGGAGAGCAGAGCCTACACTATAGCTTGCGTTTCACATGTTTGTGTGAGAAGATAGAGCACCCCTAAGAGCTGCACCTCTGTTGCATCTCCAGGCAGGTCCTCCTCAGCAAAGAGGGTTATGCTTAAATTAGATTCTTGGTTTTCAGCTCTTGGCCCAGAGCTCCCCAGAAAGTAGACTTTGAGAAGAGGAAGAAAATAGTGTATTTTCCAGCAATTTACTTCAGTCTCAGTGGTTTGGTGGAATATTTGGTTTTGGGCAGCAGGGACCTTAGGGCCTGTGAAGTAATATTGTTAGTACCTGCACATCCATATTAAAAAACTTGTGTCTGTGCCTGCAGATCCCTTTGGGACTCCAGAGCCCACTCAAAATAAGAGCTGAGCTCAAGCCTGTGGCCTGTGTTTGCCTGCTGCTGCCGGTGTGGAGGTGTTGGCTGAGGCTTCCCCTGTTCCTTCGCTTTATCTTGTGTGAGGAGGTTAAACACAAACACAATAAAAGTCTGGGCTAGGAATTTTCACTGTAGGTCAGAGAGAGATTTTATTCATAGTAATTTCTTTATTTATATCATAAATCCTTCTCCCCTTTGTGTTCCTCAAAGAGATTAAAATTAAGGGCATCACCTCTGCCATCAACACCTAGACCCCTGAGGCCAAGGAATGGTTTCACTGTTTCTGCAGGTTTCCTTACCCACCTATTCTTTGATATCTGATCCTTCTAGTGCATTGACTGTCTTTACCTTTTTAATTTGTATGTGTTGCAGCCTTAGTCTGTGGATACAAATAATGATACCCTTCTCCTGTTTACCTGGTACTTACTAGCAGACAATGTGTGCTCAGCAAGGAAGGAGAAGAGTGGACTCAGTAATAACAGTAGAAAGGCAACCACATGGATAAAATCTTAATAAATTTTGCCGTTGTTTCTCGGAGCATGGCTGAGTCTGGTGCACTCCTTATTATGCTGACTCTTGGGAGCAGGGGATTTTGGAAGTGTCATGATTTTTTTTCAGGAATCTGTTTATTTTTGTACAGTTTATTTGTTGATTAATTTATGTAATGATTTAATTTTTTTGCCAGCAAAGCTGCATACCAATTTGTTTCTTAAAGACTTAAAACCAGAAGGTAAATAAAAACCAAATTGGATCCTTATTAAAATCTCAAGTAGGTTTTAACCTGTTGTAGAATTTTAGGGGGAGGGGAGGCTTTTCATGTTCATTCTCAGATGTGTTGGACTCCTCAGAGTGAGGGACAGCAGGTCCACATCAACAGAAGAAGAGGATATTTATAAATTGTATCCTATCCCTGCATTTATGTTTATGAGATTTTAAGAAATGGGTACAGTTCCTAGCAAAACATTTGTTTCTGCAACTACTGACCTAGACTGTCAGATTCTTCTGGATGAATTTGAGTTCCCTTCTGTCACAGCACTCTCATGCCTAAAATGACAGTGTGAAAAGTAAAGAGAGAAAGTGACAATGTACTAAATGTCACGGCTCCTCGTGAGTGGTGATTACCCCTGCATGTCACCCTCGTTGTGTCACGCTGCCCGAGCTGTGCTGGGTGGGTGAAGGGTGTGTAGGCCCACTTTGTCCCTTCTTGTCACATGTCTGTGCTTCTTTCAGACCCCTGATCTTCCAAATCTTGTGCAAGTCAAGGGTGTAAGGAGAAAATGCCAGGCCATTGAATATGGGGGCTTTCCATCCCCTTTGTTTCCCTTCATGGTCAAGAAGGGTGAGCAGAATTACCCTGTTTATCATTTGGGACCTGCTGAACAGTCAGCTGTAGAGGGTTTCAGATCAGAGCCATGCTATTCCTGGTCAATCTCAGACTAATACTGGCTCATCCTATCTCAAACCCAGCTTTTCTTCCTTCTCCACTTGCTTTTCCATTGCTGTTTATATAAGGGTTAAGTGCTTCCCTGCCTACCAGGCTGTATTTGCCCAGCTGCTCATGCATTTTTACACATCCCACAATCCTTCCCACTCTTTTGTTTGCAGGCTGGGAGAGGAAATGGGAATTGTGTCCTCTTTCCTGGTCCCCTGGCCTTGCTTCACACCTGGTCCCAGTGCAGTGTAACCAGTGCAGGTCTTCACTCCCCTAAATGTGGTACGAGAGGTTAGGGACAGGTTCTGTGCTGAGAACAGCAGCACAAGGCCACCTTTGTGTCCCATCTCTTTCTCTCCTTTCCCTGGTGATCCACATCTATATCTATTTGCCTCCATGTTCCCAGTCTTTCCCAATCCATCTTTCTGACACAAATGCACTCTCCTATGATATAGCTGCTGTCTGGATAGCAGTTGTTTTTGTCTAAGCCTACAAAGCCAGCAAGCTCGAGTGAAAGGATTGCTTTTTCCATAATAACTTGCAGTGACTCTTGAGTTGCTCTGGCCCCTCAGCTTCCAGAGGCTCCTTTGTGGCAGAGGACGGAGACTCCTGGGAAGCCTGTCCGTGCTGGCTCTCCCATGCTCCGGCTGTACAAAGAGCCGTGCCTGGAAGCAGCAGTGTCCTGGGGAGCAGCGCTGTGTGCCCTCAGGGCCTCCACACCCTCCCCGCCAGGCCGCCATTCCCAGGGGCCCGGCGCATGGAGATGAGCCGAAGGGAAAAGCCCCTTGGGAACCATCTTTCCTTGTTCTGCTGCCATCTGCTTGGGGAGGTGATTGACAGCCACAGGGTGAAGGGCCAGGGTCTGTGCTAATTGTCTGAGGTGTTTGCTCAAACATGGCTGGAGAAGGAGGGGGTCCCAACAGGCAAGGGAAGAATGGGAACCTTTGTGAGGCCCGACATAGTAAATGCTACTTTTGTGAAGATTTAGGCTTGCTGAGGTCAGTTTTTAACAACTTGGGATGCTCCAGTCTTTTCCTCTTTCCTTTATCTCTAAAGGCTCCTCTTCCTTCTTTATTTCTGCTTCATCAACAAGCATTGTTTCAGTCAGGCTTGAATCCCCTTTCAGTAGCTTAGCTAAAGAAAAGACATCCCATCCTCCTAAACAAGACTCTTTTGGGACCTGCTATTTTTTTTTCTTTTCCGTCTCCTTGTCTCACACACTGTAAAGAATGCTTCAGTATTCTCAGAGGAATGGGAGCATTTGCATATTAATTTAATTGTGTGTGTTCATGCAAAACTACTCAACTCACAGCAAACTAGCCACAGTTATTAAAATTAATTTGCAAAGGAAGGGAGCTATTGTTTTTCAAGACAGGAGTTGTCAAAGCATATGTTTTTCTGTGTGCTAAAAACACCTTCCTAGTTGCTTCCTGCCTTTATAGGCACTAGAGCACAGCTGGAGAAACATAACAAAGTTCTTTGGAGAAAGTGGTATGTGGAGGAAGTTATACAGAGGCAAGAGCTGAGAGAAAATCCGAGTGTTTTTTAGTTGATCTCAGAGTAGAATCTCCCTCTATCAAACATCTTTGCTACTTGCTGAAAGGAGCAAAACAGCCCCTACTGCCTTTAACATCAGAGATCAACCCAGCTCAACTCCAGCCAGCAGCATATTTCCCCATAAAACTGCTTGTAGTTCTCTTGGATATATTTCCGTCTGCTTTGGGCATGTCTCTCAAAAGAAACCTGTGTAAAGCTTGGGGCTGCTGTGTTTGCAAGCCCAAGCACTGTCTGTGTGTGTATATATACAAGCAAGACAGTGGAACACATCATCCACAGAGGGAATTGCCAGGCTAGGGCTGGAAAGTCAGCTCATGAAGCATTTTGTGATCTGCAGCAAGAAAATTTTGTCAAGATCTCCTAGTGCTTTTCATTGGAAATACACTGTTAGACAGGAGGACTTTGTGTTGTCTCTGTATACACTCCCTTTTGGTTTTGCTTTCCCTTTTTTATGCTTTTCAAGATGTAAAGTGTACATATTTTTAAGGTCTGTCATGATCAGCTAGAAGTCAATGTATATTGTTATTCAATATGTGCAAGTCTAAGTCCTAAATGTTTTCCCGTGTATATATTGGTTGGCACTTTATAATTTTAAATAATATTGCAGATTTGGCTACCAGCACACAGATGAGCACACAAAGCAGCAGAAGGTTTTCTGGGAATTTTGACAGTTCCATACATAATCCATGGATGTGACATGACCCATGTCTGGTCTTAAAATGTATTATCAGAACTATCACTGGAACAATATCCAAAGTAATTTAGCTTCAGACCATGCACAGGAGCATAATACGTAGGTGATTTTGCCACATTGCTTGTGCAACATTTGCTCCTGTGTCACTGATAATAAAACTGTCAGAACGACCTTGAAGAGGTAATAACTGCTCATTGATTTGGATGTAAAGCCTCCATAGTGTTTTTCCTACTGTGTGGTACTTGTTAAAGGAAAAAAAAATACAAAGCCAAATCTTCCTTCCACAATCTCTTTTAAAAGACATAGACATAGGGTTTATAGAGATGTAGTTATGTTTATTAACTGCACAGACCTCTAGAACCTCCCAGAGACTTTGAATTTCCTGGTCCTGGGAGAGGGGCACTCAAAAGCTGCATACACAGAAAATTCTGGTTTCTGTACTAGTCAGCCTGACAAAAAGTTGGGTGCTGAGCCAGTTTTGATGGAAATTTGTTTACTAGGGTGAGTTAATGAAAACTGCCTTTTCAACCGATTGCCTTAGTTTTAGCAAATATCCAGATCCTTTTTATTGTGTCTGTCTTCCTCTTGAGAGTTAATTTCAGCTGCAAGCTCTGGATGTTTAAAGATAAACCTCCCTAAGTTGTTTGTTGCTTGATACTTTGGAAAATCTATTTACTGATTTATAAATATTAACATTGAGTTAAAAGGGGGGTTCAGGACTGCTGGCTTTGACAGTCAGGGCGTTTGTGGCTTGTCCCCAGTCTGGTACACATCATGTCTCTGACAGGCTGGGAAATCAGGTGGGTAATCTCAAACAGTGCCCACACTTAAGGAAGTCGTCTCAGCAGTTCTAAACTAGAAGATTTGATTTCATGCACCTTCCATAGGGTGCAACAGTATAGTTTGTATTCTCTTCAGTAGCAGGTTTTTTGGTGAAGAAAAAAGTTTTGATCACCTAGGGTGGAAGGACTTGGAGGTTTTAAGGGGAAAGGACAGGCAATAGGAGTAATTGTGATCAGAAGCAACTCTGCTGTGGAACGAGAGCAAACTGAGAGCCCTTGCTGAGAGCAAGACTCAGCATGATGCTATTAGTTCTCATCACTTGATTATGAATTATAAGCATCATTCCAACAATTTAGTGTACAGATCAAGTTTCTTTGGTTAGCAGGGAAAGCACATCTTGAGCCACACTATTCATGCTTGTGGCTGCTTTATATTTAGATACTGCTGTGCTATTTTGAAATTGCACATTCAAAGAATATTTTTTCAAAGTGGCAAGTTTAAGCTCTGCTTTCCCATTCCTGTTACTGCAGACATTATTTGATGAGAATTTTTTTTCAGTGAAGTGTGTTCATCTCTAAAAGAAAAGAGGCATGTATATTTTTAATTGATTTGCAAAAGACAGTGGTTTATATTAATTACTTGGAGGATTTCAGCTGAAATTTAACATTCAAAAGGGCACATGAGTCTAGGAACACATAGAAAATAGTATTTCATATGTACTGACCATATAGGCTTTTTAACCTTTCACATAAACTGATGCAAAATATAACTGTTTCTGGATTCCAGCTTGCTGCATATTGCACTCGAGAGTCAGAGTTGGGTTAATTAATTTGAATTAACTACAGGGATCCTTTCCATTGATTTTAGTGGACTGTGGATCATGCTGGTATATAATACAAATTGCTACTTCTTAATTAACCCCTCTACTCTTATCTGATCTCTTCAAGTTACTCACCAGGTGTGCAGGAGAATAGGGCCTGAAACCTTGGTCTTGTGTATCAGTGAATGTCATCAAGAGTAGGTTATCCAGCTGGTCTTTCTGCTGTCCTCCAGCCAAATTAGTGCCTGGGGTGGGGTTTTTTATGCTAGTGAAAGACAGCCAAGAGAAACAGAAAAAAACTTGCTCTGTTGAAGGAGGTACCTCCCACTCTTCAGACAGACTATTGATGCAGGAACTTGATTCAGAATTTGTTATCTTTGTCGAGGCAAGTCTGCTACCGTCTTCTACCAAGCTTTCTTTTCTGGTAATTTTTAACAACTTGTAACATTTTATGTTTGCCAAGTTAGAATTTAGGGATCCAGAATAATGATGAGCAGGGCTAAGTGCTGTTCCAGAGAGTGCCTGATAGGATTTGACTGAGGAAAGGTGGTCATCTTCCACCATCATACAAAGGATGCCTGATTCAGAGGTAGGGAATCTCAGAAGTCTTCTAGAGGTGAAATTGAAGATGCAGAAGACACTGACTATGCAAACTTGGTGCACTCTTAATATACGTGAACTGTCTTCACAAGGATGCTTTTTGCTCTGATAAATTCTTTATCCATTTTACCAGACCAGAAATATATTGCATGCAAAAGGGCAATAAAATATAGCTATGACATCATATCCCAGCTATTGTCAAAGCTATCCATGCCAATGAGGTTACAGACTGAAATGTCTGAAGTCCAGTGGTTTCTGGAACAAACTTTTTCTGGAATTGCTAAGAAATTTTGGATGCTAAGCGTGCCATTCTTATAGCCGTCACCAGGTTAGATCCTCACTGGCATCTTACTTGGATGCGTCTTGGGGAACTCTAAGACTCCAGGTTCCTGTGGAGCTTATTGTTTGTCCACCTGTCATTGTACTTTCAAGTGGCAGTTGAGCTAAGATGGCACTCTTGCAATTTATTTATTTTGATCTTGAACCACAGAACTACCAAATTAAATTTTGAAAGTGGTAGTTAGACTCCTAAGCTGCATGGACATGCTGAAAATGCTGCCATTGATATGTCATGATGTCAGCACAGAACTGGAAAAATTCTCCTTAAAATGTAGCCGTATATGTACTGCAGGCTACTCACTTCCTTATGTCATGGGAGATTGAGCTAAACTCCCCAAGTTAATGCATAGTAGGCACAATAGCAAAGATGCTTGCTTGCAGGAAAAAAAATCTTAAAAAGTAGATTTAGCCTGCTTTGCAATAAGGAAGCACAATAAATTACTGCAGCCATTTACCTGTGTACTTTTGCATCCATTCTCTTAACACAAATAATGCATTATTGATAACCCTACTTCAGCGAAAAAATTGATGTCATGCTCTTTTGTCAATTTCGTTTTTAATTAATGGTGGGTTTGAGAATGATGTTTAGAAACAGCTGCATGGTTTCAAAGCCAACTTTTGTGCATTTTTCTCCATGATCTAAGAGTCACAGAGTGAAATTATCTGTAAGACATCAGACTAGGTGATCACAGGAGTCTTGTCTAGCCCTGAAATTGTCTTTGTGGGGTTAAATTATGCATCTTCTTTCAGAGAAAGCATTATGGAGTCACATCATCCCGCAGGTAAATTGCCATCCTAAGCATCACAGCAGTGTAGCCCAGCAGAGGAGCTGACCAGTGGGTTATCAGGCTGGCAGAGACCACATTCACTTCATGTGCCAGTTTTGTGCTCAGTGGTATCACTTATGTACCTCTTAGTTTCCTGCTGGGAATAAGAGAGTCAAAGGGTAGAAGGATAATTGAAGGAGGAACAATGGCATTTCTAATGAGAATACAAATCCTGTTATGCTTTAACTGGGCTAACTGGGCTGGGTCACTGTTTATCCAAGTACACAGACTCCCAGAAACCACCAGGTTGGATCAAACCCAAAGCTCAGCTGGCTTCCAGCAGTGGGCAGAATCAGAAATACCAGTGGAAGGGTTAAGACCTGTGCTGTAAACAGATAAGAATGATGATCGCAAACTCCCATGATCATCTACAGTGAGTTCTGCTGAGCTGTAATTGAACAATTTATCTCCTGGAGCACAACACTGGGTAATGGTTTCAAACTGTTTTCTGATGTTGATGGTAGATTTGGATAGTCTTGGTTTGCAGAAAAATGAGGAAATACATGAAGAGGACTTAACATGATGTACATTCAATACAATTCCACTGACTGGGCAGGTTGCTGTGCAAGAGTAGCGTGCCTGGAGTAAATAAAGTGGGAGGGCAAAGAGGGGGCACCAGGTATTGTGTCTTCACAGGGACTGCTCCTGAAGAGCACAATCTCAAGTAGAAAATGCTCAGTATTGCTGCTTTGCTAGTGACAATGAATAGATAGTGTTGGAAGAGACTATATGGAAGATTTCCCCTGTATGTATAGGGATATGGGTATGCCTTGCACTACAGATGTTGGAAACTGTCTTATAGCTTAAGTGAACATGTGCCTTAGATAGTGTTTATTCACAAGCTCTTTCATGCCATAGTGAAAAGGAAATGCTTTAGCTGCTCAAAATATTATGGTAGTGATTTGAAAGCCAGGAAAATGCTGCTTGGTGAGTTGATTCTTTTTCTGCTTTGAAAAAGGGGCTCATTTCTTGGAAAAGCAGGGATAAAGTCAGCTTTTCAAGGTTTGAATCGATTATATCCACACACCAGAGGCACAAGGTGGGAAGGACAGGGGACAAAAATGCTTTTTTCTCTCCAAACAAAGCCAAGTGCTAAAATAAATTGTGGACCTGTTCTAAGGAAAATGTTCACCAAAGAAGTTTGGAAGCATGTGATACGATTAAGAAAAAACCAAATTCCTCTGTAAAAAGAGTTTATCACCGTAATGCCTTTCAGACAAGTATAACTTAGTGAACTAGTCTTGATGTGAGGTTGGGATAAGAGGTATTTACCTTAATTGCCATAAACTTGCATGTGGAGAAGAAATAGTCATACAATTGGAGATTTCCAGCACTTTTGTAATGCAGTATTCAGAAGAACATAAGGAAATTCACAGCTCTGGTAATTCCCCCATGCAGAAAATGCACACTTGACTCATACATCCTATTTTACATTGTCTGAAAGAAAGCAACAGTTTCATCTTGATAACATTAAAAATGTGGGATCTCTTGAAATGGCAGAAGCACATATAGATTGATCTAATACTGTTATTGTAACTGAAAAGACAAAATAATATTATATGTGTGCATTTTCATAAGGCTATGAAATGTTAAAAAAACAAGATTATTAAAACCTTGAAGAAATGACAGCCAAGGAGAGAGAAGAAAAACTGTTCTGCATGATATTGAGTTCAGGGCATACATTTCAGCAGTGTCGTGCTACATGATTCAAGTGCTAAACTAGTAAATGTTAATATAATATTAGGAAATTATAATGATGAATATAGCTGGATACCATCTGGTATTAACTCAGTTCCCAGGGCATTTAAAATTCTGATTGCACAGTTCTTTGTAGGATTACTGGGTTGGAAAGCTGTAGTGAGGAATGTTGTAATTTGTCTGGTGCTAGGATTACTGAAAAGTCAGCCAATGCTGATTTTTGATGGTAAATATCTTTTTTTTTTTTTTTTTAACTCTTCCTTTAAAGAAATAGCATATTTCAGGGAAAGAGTGGGTTGGTTTTTTTTCCCAGAAATCTTGGCGGGGAGGGATGTTGTGTTTTTATTTTTTATTGACAGTTGGGTTTCTTGGTTTTTGTTTTTGGGGGGTGTGTGTGCCTTTTTTAATGATGGTGCATTCTGGAAGCTGCAGCTCTGATGTCTCAGCCTCATTCTTTGTAATCTAAATTGGTCCCAAGAAGTCAGGCTGTGTCTACTGTGCTGCACCATCCTCAGACCTTGCAATGCAATGGGTTTTTCTCCCTCAGAGACACAGCTCACCACATACATGGGGGAGAACCAGTATGTGAGAAACTCAAACTACTGTTTCTAACTAGACAACTTTCGGTTTTAGAGACAATTTTTCTAAGACTAAATTTGATTTGCATACCCCTAATAAACTTTTCTCAAAGATAAATAAAACACTTTTTCATTCATAAATTTCCTTTATTTTAAAGAAACTGCTGGAAAACATTGTATGTCTTAGGCCAGTGAGAGAAGAGATAAAAATCATAAGTAGTAGTTTGGTGAATATGAGTAGCCAAAATTTACGTCAACTGAATTTTTTAGGTTACTGAGGAATAACAGACCCTGAAGATACTGGGGTTGCAAGAAAAGTGTTAGGTTTGCTGTGCAGAAAGTCAACAGAAATAGCTCTAGTGCCTCAGTGCCCCATATATATTATGCCTTATTAAGATAAAATAAGATTTTAAAGCACATCTGCTAGCGATGTAAAATTTCAGACAATAAAAGATGTATCTGGTAGCTTGAGTGCAATTCTTCGTCCTTGAGTTTGTGTTTGAGATTTCCATCTGCAGATGTTGACAGTCTCTTTGAGAGCTATTCATTGTGGTTGCAAAACATATGTTTCTCTCTTAACCAATAACTTTCTGTGAGTGTTTTTAGGGGAGAATTCTCTGATTGTTTATATTTGTCTTATTTTACATGGTTTTTCATTTCCATGCTGGCTCTCTCAAACTGTAATCTTTACATCTTTCCTGCCTATTACTGCCATAGAGAATTTACTGTGTCATTTTATTTATTTATTTATCATTTTATTTACATATTACTGAGTGAATCAGCTGTGAAATAGAAATTTTGTCCATCCTCAGACCTTTGGGATTCTTTGAGAACTTGTGATTTCCCTGTTAATGTCAGGGGGTTTGTACCTTGTTTTGTCAGAAATTGATGCTATGATGAGAACAGGGTGGCTATGATGCAGAACAGCTCTCTCTTCTGATACTGTAAATGGCCACTGGAGTCCCAGCTGCCTTAATTAAGCTGATATGTGTGGTTCAGAGGGCTGGCAAGTGCTCCCATGATCCTCTTCTCAACAGTTACCTTCAGGCAAAATAAAGGTGCATCTCAGCTTCACATTGTTCTGATAAAACACAGACCTGAGATTTTTAGAAGCTGGTAGGGGATTGGAGGGCCTTTCTTCTTTGAAGGTACATCTCTAAATGCATCAGTGGGAGGAGGGCTTGAAATTTGGAAGTAGAAACTGAAAAACTTTGTGAATTTTTTTTAATTATGTCTTTGCCCTCTGTTTATTGTTCCCTGTACACAGAGATTTTCTGCTCTTACCCTTAAAGAACCTTTCATTAGCTCCCTTTGTGTATGCCTTTCAAGAATACACAGCAGAGGAAGAGCAGCCAAGGTGTGGGCATCACAGATGGGGCAAATGTCAAGATATGTTCCTCTGGAAAACATTTATTTGAGTAAAAGGCTCAGGTGGTCAGACTGATTGACTTCCTCCAAGCCACTCCTTTAAGATCTCTCTGTTCTATGCCTCTTGCAGGACACAGTCCATCTGTCCCACTGGTTTTCCCTTGCAATTTATTTCTTTCTCCAGTCTGTGGTCTGTCCAGTGCAGGGATTCAATTGTTTCCTGCCCACCCAGAGCAAGCCACCCTGGCTGTACGTGTGCTGCTGAATGTGTTATGTGCCAGCAGGTCAGATGCTGAAACACTGTAGTTCAAGATAACTCCTCAGTGGGATCTCTGCTGGATCCTCACCACCACCATGACAATGAGACCGAGACAGGGTGCAGACAGGTTTTCCTGTACTGACTCCACCTGCAAGGCTCTGCCTGCTCTGTCCGCCAGGACAAAGGCACGTTGGTCAACTTATCTGTGGCAGACACTCAACAGAAAGGCTTTTTGGCAGTCTCTTTCACATGCTCTTGTCTGCTATGGCACATGTTCTCACTTTTTGTCCTAAGCATCCTTCTTCTGTGCTGTGTAGCTTTAGAGACAAGGGGTAGCTCAGCTATTTGATAAATTTCAGCATTTGTTTTAAACCCATTCCACTTAATGCCTAGGGTTTTTTTCCTGAGACACTGGTTTTCAAGGGCATTTAGGCACTTGTCTGTATTGCTGGTGGTTTTTCTATATCTTTTAGTGAAGCTAAAGTGACTGTGATTTGCCCTCCCTTCCTTCTGTCTCCACTGATCCCTTCTCAATCCTAATGCTTTTGCTTTCCTACGGAGAAGTGATAAATGGCCCAGAGTGGAGTTTGATGAGGTCAGATGTTACTGTCGGCTGTAAATCCTTCCTGCTTGTTGGTTCAGCAGCAGTCTCTGGCCTTGGACTTTTATGGGTCTCCCAGTGGAGGAGGGACAGGAGTGGTGTCACTGTCAGCACACCAGAGTGATTTGCAGGCGGGTTTTATTGGAAAGCTTCATGCACGTGGAGAAACTCCTGTTCCCCAGGAACAGAAAGAAATCTTCTAATCAGCAATTTGTTCCTGTAGGTAGAGCTCTCCTGCTTATGCAGCACAGGCCTGCCTGCTCCTCGTGGGGCAAAAAGTCAAGCAGTGCCTCAGGATGAAGTGATCTCACACCACAGACAGCTGAGATACAGGTATAGGTGTACAGAGATGCTTTCTGGCGTAACAATTGCAGCCATTCCTGAATCAGTAATGTGTTTACCTTGGTTGACATCCAACTGCAAGCAAGGTGGGAATATGCTTTTTTTTTTTTTTTGGTACTAAATGTGATAGCCCATTATATCCTGCAAGCATCAAAGTGTTTGGAGACTATCAGCTTGTAAATCTAGACTAGCTGGTGGCTACCTAAAGCTATGATCTCCCTATGGTTTTTTTTCTGTTGGAAGTGCTGAAAGAAAAAGGCCTGGCACTGTGGGGATGGCAAAGGATGGCTACATGAACTTACTCCAAGTTCTTGTGCCACTGCTGCATGTAACGTAAGAGATAGGAAGAAATTAATGAACACTTTAAAATGTAGCTTTACCTGTGTCCTGAAAAGGCTCAGAGTCAGCCTGAAATTCTGCATGAATTAGAAGATGCAAGTATGTGTGGCAAGGGAAAATGCTTCCCTAAAGCTCAACAAAATTAGTGTTACCATTAGCTCAGCATAATCAGTGCCACTCATTCTGCCCAGATATTGCTATCATCAAATATGTCACAAACTTTTAAATGTAGTTAGACAACACTTGAACAGAAAATGAAGCATATTCGTTAGTGGGTGGTGCAGAAATTTATTCTCTGTGCAAGTGTTTGTTTATAATTAGGCAAAAGAGAAGAAAATATGCCTTTAATGACTTTTTTAGTGATAAAAATCAAAACATACCAGATAAAGAACGCTTGCTCAGAAACAGCTTTATTCTGAAACTAGCCAATTAAAGAGACCAAATATACAGCAGCACAATAGAGGAGCTGTTCAAAATGCAGCATTGCTCTCCATTCGTCATGCATTTAGCTTTGATATTGGTAACACCTTTTGGGTAAGATTAAAACACTTCTGACTGCTTTCTGATTTTGTTGGGTTTTGGGTTTTTGCTTTTGTTTTGGGTTTTTTTGTTTTTTTTTTTTTTGTGCTATCCTTAATATTCAAGGAGGGGAATCATTAGAAGATTGACATCAAAAATGATGTTTGTTTATTGAATTGTTGCAAGGTGTTGATGTTTTCTACCCTCTCTGTCTTGTCTCTTTAAACCTGCAGGATCATACATAGGAACATGAATAGCAGAATTTGCCTCCAGAACTTTTCATTATTAATGATGCTCTATGACTAAATTGGAAATCTGCTACTGTACCCCAAGGGGGTGATTAATTTAGCAGACTAGGAGTTTTGATTAAAAGGGAATGAAATGTCTGACACATAGTCTATTTATCAGTTATTATGATATTAAAACACTCTAATCATTGTGGTGCCTAAATTAAGGCTTCACAGCCTAAATGTCACTTCATAGTGTTCTTTTAGATCTGTCTGTGTGATACGAGTTTATTATCAGTGGGAGCATGAGAATATAAGTGCATATAGTGGTCTTTGATAAGAACTAAGCAGTCTGGTAAGATCTCTGCTACTTGCCCCTTTCTCATTTAAAGAGGAGATGAGAGAAGATTTTATAGATGTGATTTTACGAGCAATGCATGCAGGACAAGATGAATTTATCCCTGACGTCCCTAAGGATTATGACACAAACTTTGTAAAACTGGACTAAGCCTAAAGGACACAGAAAAACCTCTAAGGATGTGTAAGGATTTAAGTCTAAACCAGTTCTTCCAGAAACCACATGTGCTCTGAGATATCACATTCTCTGAGAGGTGAAATCCATGTCCTTAAATTAAAGGTTAGGGCAGAAATTGGCAGATCTACCAAGGATGGCAATCAACAGTCAGTGCTAAGCGTGTCATTGAAGTCCTTTGCAGGCAAGTAGGAAGTGGGAGCAGTAGGTCCCATGTTGCTATGTAGGTGCCCAAGGAATAGCTTCAAGCCACAGTATTGACACACCAGCCTTGCAAGCCTCACAGAGGGAGGAGGCAGGGCCCAGGAGCACAGTGTAAGAAAAGACAGTCAAGGTCTTGTGGAGGAGTTGTGCTTTGTGTTCACAAAGTCTTGGAACCAAATCACATCCCTAAACTGGTCACATCAGCAACTCAGATATAAGTTTTAGGCCTCAATAGGAAAAGTGCTACATTAGGACTAAATTATCCACTGATTTGAGAAAACAAACCAAAAAAAACCCAACTAAGCAAGCAAACAAAAAAAGTACAAAGAAACTGAAATGGCTGAATGGCAGGTAAAACCTACTAAAAGCAGGAAGTCATTTTTCAAGTAGCTGGGGCTTGACAAATGAGGAAAGATAGGCTCATAAACAAAGGCATTTTATAGGGGGAAATGCAGTAAGAAAGGCCAGAAGAGTTGGAGAAACTTACAGAAATCACAAAAAAAAATCTCTAAAGTCCTGTGTCAAACACGTGAAGCAGGAAGCTTGCTGGAGTCTGTAGGCTCAGACAAAAAACATGCAGAGTGTTCAGAAAAATTAAAAGTTTGGTGATTTTGCTGTGGAGGAACACAGGAGTTCCCACAGAAGAATTCCTCTCCTATCAGATGTCAGGAATGAAATAGTTCACGTGGTAACTATACCATCCCCTAGCTTGAGTTCTGGTACCAGTACAATTTTTTTAAACTGTTTCCTGAGAGAATCCCATAATAAATACATTGATAGAAGCTCAAATAATAACAGAATAATAACAGAATGAATGAGATCATCAATAAATATCATAGTGGCAGAAAGCCAGACGGCTCTTGAGATTAAAAGTCATGATTTACTAATCAATTGGGTAGCACTGGGGGAGTGAATGTGTGGGCAGGGCAGCCCTCCTACCCCTTTCCTCAGGTTAGCCTGGGCACAGATCCAGGAGCTAGGCTTGCTTTGATCTCCAAACTGTCCTGCAGTGCATTGATATATCTCCCAATCTGAAGACAGGCACAGAAGTGAGTACCTTACTAAAAAAAAAAAAAAAGACCCAGAACAGTAAATAATCATCATTTGGAGCTGCCTGGAGATTAGGATGTGTTTTTAAGAGAACCAGGATGTGAAATAGAAGTGAGGTAGATATAGGGGATAAAACCAGATGTTAAAAGACATGTTATCAGAGAAAACATCATTTTGCAAACAATGCTTTTAAAGACATGAGAGATCAAGGGGAACGTGCCCTCTGAATTAGTGGCAGATATGGGAAAAGGAATTCTCATCAGTTTCTGCTTTTAGGATTCATTCTTCCCTTAACTGAAAACCAGTGGATATCTGTGGGAGTAAGAGATCTTAAGCACAGATTTTGTTTGTAAAGAAAACAAGTAGAAAACTGGCAGAAGATAAACACTTCCTTTAAAAAGGAAGGCAATCCAAACCCTTAAAGCACCCAGCACAAGTGGGAAGGGCAGCACTTGCCTCCCCTCCGCTGGTGCAGGCTGGCTTGCTGCCTGCTGCTGGAGCTGCTGCCGGTGAGGATGTGTGAGAGGCAGCCTGGATGCTCGGCTCCCTCCCTCCCAGTCCCGCGGGCCTCGGCAGCTGTTTGCGGCTGCATGAGAATAACGAGGACATCGCTCTGGATGTGACACCGCCTCAGCTGGGTCTTTAGGAAAGCTCTCTAGAGCTATTCTCCTGAGTCCTGCAATAATCTGCAGCCTCAGTAGACAGTGCTGTTTGGCTCAGCATTTTCCTCTCTTTTATTTGCCTGTTGAGGGAAAATATTGCCACTACTGCTGTGGTTTAAAATGATGGAAAGCAGTAACAGGTTAAAACAAAGGGCCAACATTCCCTGTCAGGATAAGGCTGAGGAAAATTATGCAGAGAACAAGGAGCTTTACATCACCTACTCCTATTTAGTTATGCCAAACCCAAATTACATCACTGGACTGTACCCTGCAGAGGATTCCTGGTGTGAATATTGCCAGGTCAGCAGCCAGATCATTGGACAATGATTCCTATGCTGTCCCACTCCCGTTGGGACAGTTTAAATACTCTGTGACTGCTGCTGTCATCCCTGCCCCTCTGCTGGGGTTTGTGTTGAGGGATTTCATTGGTGGTGTCTCAGCTACTGGACTCGCAGCCTTAATGGTAACTTAAACCACCAGGGATTGTGATGTCAAGTCTCTGAGCACAGGAGACCAGGCCTTTTTTCCTTTGCATAGCACAGAAATTCCTAAGTGAGAATCTTTGGTCTGTAGCCTCCTGGGAATCTGATCACATGATTGAGATGGTCCCATTTCTTGATAAAATTAATACAATTTATCTTGTACAATGAATTTCCATTCTTTTCAGTGGGATTTTGCACAGAAGCCTGAGGCAGTGTGTGAGTGAGGCAGAAAAGTGTTCAACCTGATGGAAGCCTGGGGTTAGCCAACACATGGAAATAGAAGGAATTTCTACATTTCTGTGAGAACACTGAATTTTATGTGATCTTTTTCAATATCTTCAATTCATTGTTCTGGGTGTTGATTTAGTGACCTGGAGCTTTCCGAGGTGGAAATTGTTAGAGAGAAAAAAACCTATCCATGAGTTAGTGATAGAAATATTGCTAGCCTTTTATCTGCTTTCCTGCTTTGATTTCTCTAGAGCTTACCTGAGCTGTCTGTCATCCAAAGCACATTTTTATACCTGTGCCAATAGCAGTGGAGTGTTCATGAAGGGCACAGCACAGTGGCAGTCTGTGAGGGATGCAGTGAAAGGCTTTCATTTAACACCACCGTACATGGCAAACCCAATTTTCAGCTGTATGTATCAGCATGGCAAGTCTTCTTGTTCCCAGTCAGCATGCTACAGGGCAATTCAGAATACAGCTTATTGCAGGTTTTGGTTTCTCTTCCAAGATTCATTCCTTTTCATCCCTTTCTGTGCCAAGTATAATAAACAGAACAGGAGCTGAAGGCAGTTTGGCTGGGGAAACAACATTCAATAATTTAAAAAAGAAAAACCTAACAACAAAAACCAACCCTGCAGAAAACAAAACAGAACAAAAAGGCTGGTCAGTAAAAGAGGTAGAAAGACACCTTTGCTGACAGAGGAAGGGGGAAAGAAGGAAAAAGAAAAGGCACATCTGAGCTGTTCCTCCTGCCCTTCTCAACCAGCCTGAATGGAGACTGAATAACAAAATATAGAGATCTCACCTTTCCCTATCCAGGCAGGCTGTGCTTTTCCCTTATTACTCCATTGAAACCAGAATAGCTGAGAGAAGAGTGTCCCTGGATAGCCCTTTTTTTGAGGAGTGAGGACCCCAGCTAGGTGGGAGGTTAGAGTGAAAGGTCAATGCTCTGGTCTCGAGTGTCTTTATGAAAATGAATATTGGCATTTGGCCCTTAATACCTTAAGCAGCCTGGAGAGAACTCTAGAGAGCTGGAGCATGTTGGGGGGAAAATGGGAAAAAAAAGCAAGACAATGAAGAAAGGCACACTGGTTCTGCTTTCTTTGTATCCTTAAATCCTTTGAGAACGTAGAAATGCAGATATATGAGCTCTTAAAATGCTGCACTTCCATCAGCTCCTTCCCTAGTGTTGAGTATGAAGAATTTCATAACTGCCAGGTACTCCTTTTGACATGGGGAGGATTGTCACTGGGATTGAATCCAAATGCTAACTATTACAGATGAGCCTAAATGTTAACTATTACAGATGAGCATTGCTGTAATAACAAATTATCCTTCATCTTCTTATAGTGATATTCTCATCTGTGCTTTTCTGGGCATTATGAAACAAGAGAATTACAAAGATAAACTGTGGAGCTGATGAACTTTAGCAATTCCTGTGTTTCCATGTTTTATCTGGACTACTGTGGTTTGGTACTACTCCCTGGAAAGGGTTGAATAGTGTTTGGTGCCTGGCTAGGGACCTGGCTCTGCTTCCTAATGCCTGTTGGCAGTTTCCTGTGGGAATCTGGACTGTGCAGTGGAATCACTCAGAGTACTGAAGGTTCCTGCTAGGCCAGTCGGTTGTGATAATCTGCTGCCTGTGACCTCATTAAAACAGCCTGATTGGGGCTGCTAATCACATAAATAAGGAATTAAATCATAGCATTAACCTTCTACAGGGAAACCTGCCCTGGCAACACTGACAGAATTAGATCTATTAATTATTTAGAGGGTCATTTGATAGAAATGTATATAGATGGTAGATTATGAGCACTTGAAGCAATAAGTTAATCATAAATTTTTGCTCTGATAAGAATCTTTTCATATTTTCCTTTTCATGTCCCAAACTAAAAGCTACCTTGCATTTTTTTCACTAGGACTGTATCATTCCGTATAATTTATTGTATGTGTATCAACTAAAAATACCATGCCCCAACATCAAGGATTTTTGTGCTCCTTTTGGCTCTTGAGGCTCCTTTTTTATTAGAAATTCTTCCTGTGCAAACAGTTTCCATAGCTAAATTCAGGGCCAATTTCACACTTGCTATAATGCTTGCAGCTTCTTTAGTGGCCAGGGTGTTCAGAGGACCTGAGCACATTTCCTGTCCACTCCTGAACTAAAAGTCAATGTGCAGGAAATCTGTCTCACCAGTGCTGTGGACTAACAGGATGCTTTCTGCAGAGGTCCTCTACTGTCACCCACGAGGAGGTGGAGGTGTTAAATTCCGTTAAGCATCTAGCAGATTTTCCCTTCTTTCTCTGAATTTCTTGGGGAAAAAAATGCTCTTGAATCAGATGGGATGATGAGTTCATTGTTTTAGTGATTCTACTGGGCTTGCAGGAATGACAATGGTACTAGATAGGCTTGTTTACTGACCAGAATTTGAATGCATGTTTGCAGATAACACACAAAAGATTTGGGCATGTGGAGTGGAGGAGGGTGGGGAGACTGGAGGGAAATCTGTCATTATTTATGGAAATATCCAGTATTCATGGAGCCATCTGCTGTGAATGATTCAAGTCTGAGAAGTGTCATAAAACGAGAAAGTATAATGTAGAAAGAAATAAAAAAACCCGACCTGAAAAAACCCTTTAAATTTATATCATTCAGAAACCTGAACCAGGGAATATATAACCTCAGACTCTCTCTTTCTAAAGATGCTTTGTAAATTTTCCTGCCAGATTGAGAGATAAAGATAGATTATATTTCTCAGGTTCCTTTCCTCACCCTTCTTGGAACAATTAATTCCATTTGTTCATTTCCAGCCCTTTAATTATTGATCACATCGTTTCCGTTTTTTCTTTCTCACTGTTCCGGGCTACAAGGCAGGGGATGAAGTTAAAAAAAAAAAGGTGTTTAGGAGACTGCTTAAGCCTTGAAGCATTAAGAAGATCTTTACCATAGCCACAGTTTTCTCTCTGATAGTGAAGCCTCCCTTTCATTGTCAGAATTTTATCAATGCTAAGAAATTTTATTAAGGGCAGAACCTTCATAGCACTTCTCTGGA
Organism: Agelaius phoeniceus; assembly: GCF_051311805.1. NCBI lineage: Eukaryota > Metazoa > Chordata > Aves > Passeriformes > Icteridae > Agelaius > Agelaius phoeniceus. Next base: position 25,441,441 of record NC_135268.1, read on the forward strand.
GAAAGTCTCAGGCAGAGGATGGTCTGCTTCCCTGTACTGTGCTCTCTCAGTTCAGATCATTAATTTATTGATTTGCTCATGATGTTCTGTAAAAAGTCAATATAAACAAATAGTGGAGAAACTGAGGCAAAAAAGAGGAAATTATTTGCACTGCCTCACCCAGGGCTGCTGAGAAAATCAGGAATAGACTGTATCTTTCTCAGTCATTTATCTTAAAGATCTGGTCCAAGTCTTTGCCTTGGGAATACTTGGGAATCTCTTTGAAACATTTTTTATCTTTCCTGCTTCCATGTATTTTGGTTACAATTAGAGTGGCACATCACATTACCAGCATATGCTGTTGTTTGGCTGGTTGTGATTGCCTTGCCATGTCTCTTTTCATCTCTACCACTTTATTCTCTGTCTGCTCATCACCCCTTGCTGAAAACAAAGCTGATTTACCAGAACAATGGCATGTTAGAACTGAAATTTACCTTCAGCCTTATTTCCTTTCCTATAGTGTCACAGTCCAGGACTATGAGTTTAAAAATCTCCTTACTGTTGTATTGACTTTTAAAAATACTTTCTTACCTTTAATTTACTCAGTCATTCATATTGGGTTGTCTTGACATCCTGCAATGTTTGCTATGCAGGTCTGCCTTTCTTCTTCCATTATTCCAACTTCATGCCTTAAAAATCACATCTCCATCCCAGCAAGGCACATAAGGATGTGGAGAAGCAGCACATATTTTAACTGATGTGATTAAATACATTCTGAGTGCTTGGTCAATGCCCCTTTATTCCTATTTGTACAAACACTTTTCTTCATGAGGAAGCCAACAGAGAAGTTGCGCAGATGCACATCCACTGCTTCCTTCTCAACATAGGGATTCCTGTTCTCTCTGGATGGGATTTTTGTGATTTCCAGGGGCTAAGGCCCTATTAGTGCAATACTAGATAATAATAATAATATTAAAAAAAGATGAAAAGATACTTTAAGAGATCATCCGGTGTCTTCTTGTTCTTCAAGGTGAGAACAGCTCTACCTTTTTCTTGTCCATGTTTGTCTAGCCTTGAAAAATGAGCCATAGTAGAAGCACAGAGATTATTTTCTGACGTTCAAAACACGTCTAACCTAAATCTCCCTCAGCCCAACTGTAATGCTCTTACAGGCAGGTTTCACATCTTTAAAGAAAGATGCCTTAGCTCCTGGCTCAGAAGACAGCAGGTGTTGGGTTTTTCCCCCAGTATCCCCTATCTCTAGAAACAACTCCTTCCTTTTTTGTATATTTGCCAGCCTTCAGCTGTGGTTTTTTGACCTATAGCAAAGAAAAAGTGAAACAAGTGCACCTGGCTATGAATTACAATGCTGCAGGATAGCCACTGTAAGTTTTTGGACAGGTCATTTGTTCCTTTCTTTAATTATACAGGGCTTCTTCCAGCCACGCTCATGCTGAGTAGCACCTCATTCATTCAGCAGCCCCTCAGTAATCAATATGTCTCCAGGGGAAGAAATATTGTGTACCAGGTAAGGGAACTATTGCTTCCCATCGCAGGCCACTCTTTTCTCTCAGCTCTATCAAAAGTTATGTTTAGGCCAGTAATGAAAAAGCGATTGCACGATGACATCTGTGAAGTACACAATCATACTGTCTGCAGTGCACTGGAGAACAGTCCTTTGTTTGCTTTCGACACCAAACCCATTGCAAAAAGCAGTATTTGCAGCTAATCACCACAGCGATGTCAATTTGCATTTAGCCATTGTGCTAACAGAGGCAGCTGGAAAGAGAAAAAAAAATCAGCACAAATAAACACAGCCATAAGTACTGTCAGTTTTTAGCACCAGAAACTGCTGGAAGTAATGCTGATGCCTCCAACCCAAGAAATCTTTTTAATGTGAAATGATATATATGAGGCCAAAAGAGGAACACATTTTGTCTTGTTTGCTTAGACTCCAGAATATATCTCCAAGTCTCTGGATGTAATGATTGCTTAGGCAAGTCAAACACTGTATATCACCTGCTGAGCATCTGATTCATTGACTGGGTGGATTGAAGCCAATTTAACCAGCTGGAATCTGTAATATTGACTTCAGTGGTGTGATCCTGAGCTATATCACACAGAGGATTTGGCCCAGAGACAAAGGGAGGTAGTGTTTCCTTTGGGTGACATCTTTCTGCAAGCCAAGGCGGACAGCATCTGTCTTGCACAACCTGGTTGTCCTAGAAGTGGCGTGTATTGCTCATGGAGTACCACGGAGTTTTATCATTCTGTGGCTCTTTCTCAGACAGGGGACGGCAATCAGGGACAACAGCCAATTTCTTCTGTTCTATCCTTCTACTTCACAGCTAGTGCCATCTTCCAGCAATTCTGGGACCAATTCTCTGATTGTACTGACTCCCTTTGTGCAGATTTCTGCAGGCATGTTTGCTGCTGAATAGCATTATTTTTGAGGAAGGGAGGAGGCTTAACCTGGCTCTAGATTTCCCTTTTTCCCTTTCACCTTGCTGAGGAGACAGACTGAACATAAGACCTGACGTACTGTGCAGAGAAGCCCAGCAGAACCAAGTTCGACACACAGGCATTAACAGCAGCAGAGGACGGGCAAGGCAAGACCTCGCTCTGCAAGTGCTGTGACAGCCCTGGTGCTCAGTCTGTGGACATGAGAGTTATGATACTACTGTGCTGTTGCTCATCTTTATTTTCTAGCTAAGTGACTTCATTTCACTAAATCTCTCCAGCTCTCCGTATCTCCATAACCAAGAAACCAGAGGGACAAAAGGCTAAGCAGAATTTATTATTGCTCTTTATTATTATCATATCTTTTGTCTTCTTTTTAAGATTCATGAACCTCCATTCAATTAATTCATCAGAAGCCTGAAAAAGCTAATTGTGCGTTCATATATTTCCATAGGCACAGGCTCATTCCCGTGCCAGATGTCAATAATACCTGATCCATGCAAATGGAACTGGGTTTGTGGCAGCCTGCTGCCCAATCTAATTAATGTTGTGACTCCAGTTCTCCTAAGTAAGAATGGAGTTTGGGTTTGGCATAATTGTAAGGCCAGGGGTGGGCATGGTGAGAGACAGGGAACTCAACTCTGTGTCTCCGGGGTTGAAATCCGAAATGCCAGTATCCCATTCCCAAAGCCCCATATATAGAAAGGCAATGCAAGAGGCTGGTTTTTAGCACAAAGAGGGCTCAGAAAAATCTGCAGTGCACTGCCCGGCCCTAGCAACTGTTTGAAGAGGCAGAAGGGGCTTAATAACTGAGGATCACACCGTGTCCCTCTCTGGTTTTCTTTGATTATCCTAACGCTGTTGTTGTCCAGGGTCAGACAGTGCCAGAATGGCCACTGCACAATTTCACATGCTGGCCTTCCCAGGGCAGCATCGGGACTTTGGTGACTTGTGAAGTGATGTTTGTGGGTAAGTCCATAGGGCTAGGACCATGTGCATTGGCAAGGCAATGACCACCTCACTGCCTTCTCCAGGCAGGAAGAGTCTCGTTTCTTTGGGGAAGATGCTTTTCTCAGGCCTGGATGAAATTTTATGTTTTCCAAAGCAGGTTGCAGCCAAGCACGGGTTGCTTTTATTTTTGTTGTCCCTAGCATTATTAGCACACAGCTTGCTTTCAAAGATAATGATGTGGAAAAACAATAGCATCTTGCCAAACTCCTTCAGTGTACCATTTGCAGGTTGTGCTATTTTATCAGTGTCTTAATATGTACATTGCAATGGTGTGAAAACTCTGTTTTGCGAGCTACAAAGAGAATGAAAATACTGAAGTAAGTCCCTCCCTTCCCTGCCAAACAGACCTACCTTCTTCTGGTACTTTTTCTTTTCTATCATTGTGCTATATTGTCAGGATCTTGTTTAGCATATAAAAAACTACCACTGCACTCTATTATCAAAGACATATTTGTTAAAACATGCATATAAAAGGATTTGTAATTGAAGAACAGCTTTGATATATTTAATAGGATGTAAAACTGCCATCCCTTTTTAATAGGAGATGCTTTATGTGCATTAGAAGTAATACAATAATGCTCTTCACTGAGCTCTACCCATTAGCAGGCTGTTTTTTCCCTTTCTTTTAGTTAATCTTAAAACTTTAATGTAATCTAAACACATTGACATCTTTTTTTTTTTCCCTCCCCTCTCTGTACTTGGAAGTGCTTTGAATTGAACTTTGTTTCAAATAAGAGCTAGCAACAAATATGGCATCAATATCCAGGGCCCTGGTGCTGCCTGACAGATGGTCCATAAACCAGCACATCTCCTTGCCTTAGGAATGTTAACAGTAACGGGAGTGTAGCGGCATGTACAAGCGAGCACGCCTGAGAGTAACCTTGTGAAGAATGAACAGCTATAATGGTATTATTTTCTATATTCCCATGTCTCAAATGTAATCAAATACCAGAGCAGCAGAAATAGAAAATGACAATCAAAACAAAAATAGTAATAGCTTTAATAGCAGTTTCTGTGCTTCAGCCTCGGAGTGTTTTACAAGGAAGCATTGTTAAATTCAGGAAATAAGGATGTAAGCTGGTAAAAAGAAAGTATGCTAAGTCTGACTGGTGTTTTGGGGTACTTGTGGTTTGGTGTCTCATCTTACACAGAGCTGCTCTCTATTCCTTTCAGAACTCAGGATCAGGGAATAGTTTTCAAGATGGCTAATCTAAGTTATTTATTCTGGAAAATCGCAGATGTGTCACTGAACCTTGTTAGAGGAAACCAGGAAAGAGGCCATTTCTCCTGATTTCTGGTCTAGTGCCTCACCAGCACCCAGCAATATGTATTAATCCTGATGGTTGTAAGAATATTCACAGAATGCCTGAGATACTGCTGCTTCATTAACAAACTGAGACCATCAAAAGGAAAATATCTCTCTCTTGTTTCAGAGACATTACTGTATTGACCAAATTCAAATTGACTGTGCAACTGCACTTCCTGCTTTTCCTAAGAATATCTTTTGGTTCATTTATTCATGCGTCCTTTCAACAAGAAGATGTTGTGCTAGTGATTGTGCTAGCAGGAGCTGGACAGCTGTGGGCCACAGATGTAGTCCTTTGCAGAAAAAAATTGTGTGTGTTCACCTGGGTTTTGTGGCAAGAGCTGAGCACTGGCCTGGCACCCAGGTGAGGTGACATGTTTCAAGAGATATTTTTAGTGACTCTTGGGATGCTGCTGTCATCCAGGACTGTTTGTAGGAGAGAGTTGTAAATTTGTGTCTCTTTGTTGCCTGATGAATATTTGGAAGAATGACTGTTCCTCTAGGCTGACAAAGTAAGTGGAATGGCAGAAGTGGCCTGCCATCTCTCAAGTGACTCAGCCTGAGCACTCTTTATAAAAATGGCCAGATTCTCTGCTTGGGACTACAATTACCCAGTGCTGCAGCTTTGCTGCCTCTATTGCTTTTCTTCAGCAGTGTTTTTAACCTGGATCTTCTGGCCTGCACTGGAGCCCACAACTAGCCAGGGCAACAAGTGGATGCATCCATTAAAACAATACAGGTATCTGAAAGACCTGTTAAGTTGTGTATGTAAATATTTGAATGTCAGAATACATTCTGCTAGTATTATTTGTGAATGACAGACAGAAAACTTCATTTCATATAGAGAAAATGACATATTCTTTTCATAAAGGGAAGCAGTGCAAGTCATTCAATTTGCATTTGGATATTGCTATTGTTCAGTAAGTGTTGTGGGTTTGGGTGCATACTGCAAGAATCACACAAGGAAGTATAAATTTTTTTTCTGAAACTGGTTCTCTCTTGCAGATGGAAATTCAGCTCCCATCTCAGCCAATATATGAATTCTAAAAAAACAGGTGTATTCATTAAGTGTCTGGCTTATGAAAAAACACAGTCTTTTTTTTTTTCCAAAGAAATTGGTCTAAAATTTGGGTGATTTAAGGTAGGTTTAAATAGGAATTAAATTTTTTAAAAAGTCAAGGTAGAATTCAGAGATATTTTTACTGTTTTCTGTGTCAGCAGACTACTTCAGTGAGTACAGTTTAAATACTAAGTCAATTAATTGTCATAAATTCCTCAGGTTAAGCTGAGTTAATTGTCATGAAGTGCTGACCAGTTACATCAATCAAATGGATGAAACATTTGGGAAATAAACCACCAAAACAAATCCAAAAATCAGAATGGGATTTAGAACTAGTTGATGGAAGAAAATAAGTACTACAGCCAATGCATCATAAAAATCCTATTCTGGGTTGTTGGCTGTTTTTCTAATATGAAAAAAAAAAAAAAACAACAACAAAAACATACTGGCAGAAGTGGTCCAGTAAAGTCTTGGACAAATCCCTGCTGTGCGAGCTCCATGTGAAGCATGAGATCATCCCAGACCTAGCCAAACTCTACTGTAGAAAATTAAAAGTTATTTACTCATTTCAGTCAGCTTCTGAATTATGCCTTTTCTGATCCAATTAGCTCTTACCCTTTTCTTGCAGGACAAAGTCATCAGCCTGGAGCACATCACCAAACAGAAAATTAATTACAGTTGTCTGCTGGGTGTAGAATGCTTGTCACTGGGACTAAATCCAGTAATCCTCATAGATCTCCAGGCCACTGGGCACAGGTAAATGATGCAGTTCTGCTTTTTGTTCATATTTGGTTCTGTACTCAGGTAGCTAAGTTTTCCAAGCAGCCATCCTCATGAGGGTAAACCTGGTTTCAGTCAAGGATATCGACTCTAAGTCAGTACAGGTGACCTCAGCATTTGTATGTTTAAATGTCAGTATATTTGAAGCGGTTCAGTCCTTTTTAAGAGTTAGGATAAATACTCCACAGTATTTTAATTCTAGCTCAAATGTTTAGCTTTTCTCTCCTTTTCTAATTACACAGTAAGTGTAAGGAAACTATTGAGCCAGAATTAAGTATAAATATGCATTCTAATAATCATCTGCCTTCTCTATGTGTAGAGGTCATGAAGGACTGAAAATAATACTGTGTTATTTTAAATATGCTTTAGCAGTTTATTTCGGGAAAAAAGAATGAGCAGGGGAAAAAAATGAGGGATTTACTTAAGACAGAGAACTCGGGAAAAAAAATAGTTGAAACAAAGCATTCACAAAAGTGTGTATGAACTACAATGGATCAATGGCAAACTACCTTGATTTTAAAAACGAACAAATCCTCTATTTTAAGCAACTACCTATGGCCTAGTCACTACATGGCATGCAAAGAGAATACATTGATAGAGCAAGTCATGCTTTAAGTGTGCTTCAAATAACAACTCAATGCTACCTGTTGGCCAAATAAATAGGGGTGGATTCCTTAAGAGATCTTTCAGTCTGGAAAAAAAAAGGTGTCAGTTTACCTTGAAAAGGCACGCAAAGAAGTAGAAAAGGCACGTGTAGCCTTGTCTGACACACATTCATTCCAGCTATTCTAAATATTCCCAAAACACAACAGGAAATGTGAAATTATAACACTGATAATTTTTGTTCACAGGAACAATGAAAGCTGCATTTGAAGGTACTAAATTTTCAAGAGGGAAGGGGAAGATATGGGTTCAATGTCAGTTGTCTGCTGAAGCACAGTATGTAGCTCTGTGAAGAACCCACAAGTATTAGCTACACCCACAGAGCAGAGATATGGCGTTTCCAAAATTAGCGCTCCCCTTCACGCGGAATTAGTCTTCTGGGAATTAATTTCTTCCCTCACTCCCTGAAATGTGCAACAAATATATTAACCTTGAAACACCTTTCTGTCTCTCCTAAGCTTCACTGAAAATAAATCTAGGAGTCCTAGTCCTCGTATGTGAGGCTGAGAAGGCAGTGTTAATGTAATCTGCTTCCACAGAGGAATTCCACTGAGCCTCACTGCTGCACAACCCCGCACACATAGAAACAGAGTGGTCACTCTCCTCTGAGAAATAATACCAGGTTCAAACTGTCCCTCTTGTGTAAGGTGTTAATTACATTTTCTTTCTTTTAATAGTGAAAGTTTACTACTTATTTTCTGTCTTCACAAACCTGTGCTGGTGCAATAGGCACTTCTTTGTGCAGTGACGGCCATGTGAAGATTTCTAGATGCCTCAGTTCTGGTCTGTGAAAAAAAAATCAAAGCAAAATGATGCAAGAGACTGTGATTATAGATATGAGATTAATTGCATGGGGGCAAAAAATCCACAGGGCTTTTTCATTCCCATAGATGTCACAGCCTCACAGTGCTCTGACAGGCTGGGCCTGCCCAGTGCCTCCTCATGCTGCTCTTAAAGGCAGTGTCTCAGACTTGGGGCCTCACTTAGGCTGTAGAGCTTGAGGGCTGGTACAAAAACATTGATGCTGGAACTAACTCCTTGAGCAGTTCCTGGTCCCTGAAAGTTACTCTTTTAGCTGTTTTCAGGGTGATGCTGGCACGGTGACAGAAATTCAGCTTCTCACTCAGGCAGGGAAGAGAAGGTGGCTCTCCTTCCATGCAGCATGTCCTACAAATAAAATAAACCACCTGTTCATTTTACAGATCTGTCCATTGGTGCAGAAATCTGCCCCCTCTGTGAGCCAGTAAAGAGGCAAGACAGCAGATTGGGCTGGATTTGGGGAAAAAGTCCGCTGGTGTTCATGTGCACAATGGAAATGGAGGTCTCTTGGAAACCAGGACATTTATCTGGGTCATTAAACAAAAGCTGTGGGTCACTTACAGGAAATGGGGTGCTGTGGGTAGTGCCTGGAGAGTAATAATGAGAGCCAGGTAATGGCATCCAGTCAATTACAGTCTTACGTTGGCATTGTCTAAAACGGAAAACCCAACAGTCTAAAAGGCCATAACACTGATTCTGTAGAACATTAAACTATTACTTTATGCTGATGATATCCTACTGTTAATTAAGGACTCGCATGCTTCCCCTCCTGCTTATAATGAATATTGCTCTCTGAGTACAAAGTTATCATTGCACAAAATTAATGACTCTGAGACTGCCGGGATGCAGCTTTCTAGAGTTTGCCCTTCAGCCCTGCTCACCTCATGGAATCGTAAGTGGGCACCCAAAAATATAGTACAGATACTTAGGGGCTGATATTACCAAAGCCTCAGACAATGTAATTAAAAACCATTTAAATCCAATTATCAAGCAGGCAGGAGAAGATTTGGAGGGATAGCCAGAGCTAAATAAAAGCAAACATGTGTTATTCAGTTTTCCATCCCATCAGGTTGTTAAAGTAGAGATGAGAATATTGTGTGAGTCAGCACCCTCAGAGTTACTGTCATAAATGAACTCATGGTAGTATTTCCCATGGCACCAACAGTTACATGTGTGGAGTTTACTGTGAGCATAAATGTACATAAATGTCTATAACAATTCTAACACTGACTAATTATATTTCTCACCCACATCTAAAAAAAATAAAAGTCCTACAGTTAGGCGTACTTCACCTACTATTGAAACTCAGCTGTTTTTTTTAAGGGTACAGAGGTGGGTCACACAAGTACCACATTCAGCACACAGAATGTGACAAAACCCAAACTGTACTGCCAAGTTCATGTTTAGCTGCAGCCCAGGCTTCTGATGCAGTAAACCAGCAAAGTGTCCTTAAAAGTCACTGTAGAACTAATAAGAACCTACTAACCTTACACTGCAGAACTTACGTACAACAAATACAGCATATTTCAGATGACATAAATTTCAGGATGTGAGGCTGAATTAAAGATGCCACACGAAATGTTCAAAAAGTATTTATAGCTCTTGGGATGAGAAATGTTACTATTCCCCTTAAATGTCATATAATTGGCCCAATTTTGTTCACCAAAATCATGCATATTTTTATGGGTTTTTATTCCTAAAAGGCATAATTTTGAATGAAAATTGCTGTATTTTAGGTAAGATTGTCTTTTTTCTCTTCCTCATACTGTAAACTAATATTGATGTTAAGCAGCGGTTGCATTTCATGGTGGCTGGAATAGATATATCTTTCTGGAAAGCACATTAAGTCCTTAGTGATGAAAAGAAATATATACATATTAATTATTTTTGGACTGTCTTGAAAAATTAAATCACGTCAGAAAAACTGATCTGAACACTATCCCATGATTTTTTGGCCATTCAGCATGTTCTGTGGAATTAATTTTACCTCTGAAAAAAGGCAGACAAGATCCATTCCAACAAGTGTGCTCAGATTTTTCCAATCTATTGTGGGATTAGCCAGGTGGGGTCAGATAGCAGAAAGATCTTACTGGGGAAATGGTCAAGCTGTTGTGCATGACAGCTGCCTGCCAAAACAGAAAGCTCATATGTGCCAGAGAAGGCAGTGCTACATTTTTGTGATAAGATGGGGGCTGTAAATAAAAAGTGTCAGTGAAAGAACAGTCTGAACAGCAATAGGTACATGGAGAAGGTGCTGCTGCTATGAGAACATGAGCTATGAAGATCCATGGCTATGAGAAGTGCATTATCCTAACAGCTCTACAGCAAACACATGCAAGATAGCGCTGTCAATACTTAAAGTTGGCAAAAAATGTTCAGCAGGTGGGAGTTCCTCTTCAAAACTGCAGCCTGAGAGGTGTGCTTTTCTCCTTCCCAGATATCCACATTCTCTGAATTATATTCTTAGCAAATTTCTGCATGAGAAATTGTCAGCTTTCTGAACAGGTGTTTGAGCTTCACAGAGTGAGTACCCAGGGTTCAAGTCACAAGAATATCTAAATTGACAGGCACACAATAATCAAAGATCTCTGACACGTTAACATTGTTTAAAGACTATAGAACAATTTAAACAGCCTCAAGGACATTCATAGTTTTTCTTTCTGATCCATGTTTGGTTGTAGTAAACAAAAGGTCTTCTCATAGATCACTATGAGAAGATCACAATCATACTATGATTAAAGTAATGGACAAAAGAAGTGGGAATGAATAGAGACAGCTTAGTGCTAGACTTCCTTCAGAGTTATTTGGGGTGAACTGGTTCAGCTTATTGGTAAGAGGTTGTGCACAAGTCTGCTTCTGTTCCTAACTTAATCAAAATTTTTAAACAAAAAAATAACTCTAAGTACTTGCAGAAAAATGTATCGGAAACTGGCAGATAAAAATCATAGATGAGGGTTAGGTTCAGTAAATGCAAACTAAAGCATGAAGAAAAAAGTAGTAGACGTGCATGCTCAGTGGTATGCTCTAAATCACTTAAGAAAGAAACACATCAGTGTTGGTCTAAGAAGTCAATAAATTAGAGGAAAGGCAAAAAGAACAGAACAGGAGACAACATTGTTGCATAATAATGAGGAGCGTTGTGGGGGCCTGAAATTAAATGAGAACGGAACACGTAATGAATACTAAAACAAACATAACAATGGAATTTCTCCGAGGGAGAGGCAAACGAATAAAAAAGATATTATCACAAGTTTCTTCCCCTCCTGCAGCATTTTCTATTCTGTGCAAACATGCAGTCATTGGGGTCTTCCTGGCCATGGGGGGTTACAGCTTGAGGTGCGCTAACAGACTCCGTTGGTGTATAGGTTTTGATTAGTTTCTTAGGGACCCACCCTACACCTGAGGGCGTGGACACGCAGGCATATCCACGACTCCAAGTGATAAGCTGGAATGGACCCTGGATTTCTCCAGAGTCTGGGTCCCTAATAAGGACAGGTGGCTTCTCTTTGAACCCATAGTGTTGTTGCTGGTGGAAGTGTCTCAGGAGTAGCGGCTCCAGTCTGGGTCTCTCGAAACAACAATTCAAAAAATTGATAGTGAAGAGCGCTTTACAAAGTCTGAGATCTGGGGACAGAGCTTGGACATCTCCCCGTTGGCAGGCGAGGATTTGCTTTAAAGTTTGGTGAGTGCATTCTATTACAGCCTGACCAATGGGGGAGTGTGGTATTCCCATCCGATGTTGTACCCCCCATTCCTGCAAAAACTCACCGAACGCCTTGGAGGTATAGGCTGGGCCATGATCTGTTTTGATGGATTACAAGACTAATCAAAGGAATTGGACAGCTTTCTGTCCGGGAGTGATGATAGACTAGGCTTTGGTACTATAGTAAGGAGATGACTGAGGGGTTTATAAAGAAAAAAAATCTCAGCTGCCAGAGCAGGGGAATAAAATGGTTATCATTTGGTATTTCTCAGAATACAAGAATCAGAGGCTTCTACATTTCATGTTCAGCATCCAGAGTAGAAAAAAACCAGACTGATACTTTTCCATATGCTGCATATTTGAACCCAAGAACTACTTACCACACGCTGCTGAAAAAATTCAGCATGTTCCCCAGTACACCATCAATTCACACGGGTGCAAAGTGTAATTGTACAAACTCATACAGGACAACAGCTCAAGCCTATGAAAGGAAAATATCACAGCTAACTCAGGAGACCGCCAAGATAGGAATCACTAGAGGCTGAAAAGATATTGCTGTACAATTACTTTCTTTGCCTTGGTGTTGCCTACTTGTGTGAAAAGGAGTTTTGGTTTGACCCAAAAAAGCTGTTGCCTTGGCAGATGAGGCATTTGGGTGTGCTCAGTCAAGCTGAACCCAAGTCCTTCTGCAGCACATATTTCACACTACAGCTCTTGGAGCATTACTCTGTGTTCATGGGCATAGCATGACCAGCTAAAAACGATGGCAGGAAATTGCCTAGAGTGGTTCTGTACACTATGGAGGCTGAAAAAATGAAAAGCCAGAAGATAGTAAGAGTAAAAGATAGCAAGTTTAAGGGGACAGGAACAGATGGACACACAAGACTAAGGTTTAAGCCAAACTGTAAATACAGCAGAGACGGAGTGTTAATCTGGCTGTGAAAGCAACCAGCCTACATTAGTTCTGCTGGATACTGACTGAAGACACAGCCAGGAAAGAGCTTTTTTGAAGAGAAGAAAATCAGGAGCACACAGTCTGCATTTCTTCTTTCCTAAGGAAATGATGCTGTGAAACATCAGCTAAACTGCTAGAACTGAGCTTAAATCAGGGACTAGTTTGTCATCTCAAATAAATCAGGGTGGGAGTAGCAAAGAGAGAGAATCAACTATTTGACAGCACTTCACCAAAGTCACTTTAACACTGCTTTTCCTGAATTCTGTAACCTAGTGTTACAGAAATCAGTGTAGGTGTATTAAATTTTATCTATCCCAGTCAGTCAGCCTGCATTTTTTTTCTTTCACCAAAAAAACCTGAATCACCACACTGCAAACTGTCTCTGAATAGCCTCATCAGACATTTGAGGTTTTTTTGTGGCTTCCGTTGTTTATGACAAGAACTAAAGTTACTAGAGATTGGGCCATAGTGTTTTATTTCAGAGTACAGAGCATAGTTTAGGGTGAGTATTTTTGAGTCCTTCCATCACCACATTTCTGTGCTGGAGCACTCTTTGTTAGACACAGCAGCATGAAGCTGTCGCCTTTCAGAGATACAAGAGCCCAATGGACCTCTTGGCCCTATTTCTTGAGCTACCTCCAAATTTTCTCACAGGTTTTGGAAGCTAAACTTTTGATCTCTGGTTTTTTTACCTTATCCTCTGTCTTGTTGACTTTAATTGCAAATTCTCTGGGGCCTTAGTCTAGGTCTCTAGGTACTATCATACTACAAACGATATATAATAATAATATCATATTTGATCAGCTGTCTTGTAATGGCTTTTTTTCTTCTGGGCTTTAAACATTTTTTATTTGATTGCATCCTTGCCCTAATTTCAAAGAAATAAAATAATAGATTTTCTAGAGAACAATCCCAAAAGTCCTATCTACAGCTGATCTGCAATTCAATATAACAGTTCTTTTCTTTTTCATGACTTTCAGATTTGAAAAATATCATTTGTGTGATGCTACTCAATTTCTCTGTTTTAATTTGAAATCCTATTTTTAATCAATTAGGAAAAAAATGACCTAATTAAGGAGTAATTTAGGCCAGCAACTTAAACATTGTTTTATAAAGTAGCTGCATTTAATTGGAAATGTGCTCAACTACTGCATTGCATTAGCAAGTAATTTATAAGAAACAGTCAATGGGATCCCCTGACTGCTATTTCAGAAATGATAGTGACAAAGCTGAAGTCCACAGCAGTCTGATGAACTTGACTTTTACTAATAGTTCTGCTATGAGCCTAAAAGTCCAAGCAACTGCAGCCTCTCATTATACAAGACATAAACACACAGTGACTTCTGGCTCCTGGGAGTCAGCACTGAAGAGTTCTGAAATGACTTGATGGATATAAAGCTCAAGAGCCAAGAACACAGAGAGGGGACCCAACTTGCCACTGGTCTGTGGCAAAGGCAGTAATAGCCCTTGGCTGCCAGAGTGCCCCCAGCCAGAGAACTAGGCTGTCACTAGCTAGTGTACATGGCTAATAACATTTGTTAAAAACTACACAACACCTTTTTCGTTCTGTATTTCCTCTTAGCTGGTAGAGATCCTAGCATCAGGGTTGTCAGAACTTTCCCTTAAAATGCCCACATGCCACAAAGGGAGGAAGGTTGTTTAAAAGCTCATTAGCATACTTTAGGAAAAAAATTCAACTTTGACACCCAGAGGATGTGTTACAGGCCATTAGTGCAGGACAGCCCACTCCCTTCTATCTAGGTCTCTCCACTGGTGCTTTTCATTGGAGCAGCACTACAATACAGATGGTTTTAGCATCAGAAAGAGAACTTGTCTGATACTTTTGTGCTGTCTACACCATATTCCATTATCATTTACTATTGGTGGTTTTAGCATTGCGTACTTACAGTAGTGCAGTCAGAAAAAAAATTATGACTCTGCTGTGGGTGTCAACACACTCTTGAAAGGCCACTGGTTTCCAGCTGATCACCTAAGGTTTCTTCACTGTAGAGTGGGTATTGCTAGACAAACTTATCAGCACATTATTTATTCATGCTGGCTCAGAATTTTTCCTCAGATAACAGCTCTCGGGGAAACACTTACAAAGGCCTTCCATACTGAGAGAGCCCTTGCCACATGTTACTGCTTCATGACTGGGAACAACAGCATTGTATTCCATTTTAAAAAAATACCCAGAGGGTGCTTGCAGGCTCAGATCACTTCAGTTTTATACTAATACTTTTTGTCATTTAGTTCATGTCAGGCCATTATTGTTTGAATCCTTTGGTTGAAATCGGAGCTACAGAGGCAAGAGAGGTTGTAAAACATTTGGTACCTAAGTGGCTGTAACACCAAGGAAGCTACAGGAAGCCACAGAGCTGCTGGCCCAAAGCCCCAACAGGAGCATGTACAATTTTGTTGTGCTGCAAAGGGGACACTTGGTGGACAGGAGAGAAATTTGGCATTTGGGCAATTTAGTCCTCAGCTACTGATGCCTTACTTCAGACAGAGAACAGTCTCCTTTGGCCAAGCAAAGCATGGAACAGCAGACATGTAAAACTCACCGAGGGCAAGATGTACAGCAAGGCTGGTGCTCTGCATATCACCTCTAAAATCAAGTGTGCCTGGATAAAAGAACTCACAGCTTTTGTAGTCAAATATTGAGTTCCCCAGGAGATCTCTGTGAGGGGAGCACGCCTCCTGCACCTTCCTTTAAGTCAATAGTAGCAATACATTATCAGATTGCCTGTTTTTCCAGATACATTAAATCTAGTGTGGCAAAGGTGAAAATGTTAGCTATTTGCAGCCTGACACAGAGTCAGCAAAATCCTGGGCCCTTCAAAAGTATCAGCTTTGATTTTAAATCCTGTCATACTTCAGGAGAGAGGATATGCAGTCACCTCCCCTGGTGGGCTCCTTTAGTGACAGCTTCATTTCAGCCTTCTGGCAGCATGAGTTTGGGAAAAATCAGGGCAGGATCCCAATCTTGCTGAGCTGTATTCACATGAAACCACCACATCAACAGGATCTCTAGAATTTCAATGGAGTTTAGTGCAAGACACAGCTTGCCCTAATCTATGCTTTTACACTAATGGGATAAATTTCCCCACCTTCTGGAGATGTCAACTTCCCCCACCTTAGTTATTGAGTGAGAAGTTTCTATTCCAGTGTGCACTCGTATATTAAATAACTAAAACCTGACCATCCAAATTCCAACAAAAGAGCTTGTAGGAAAGACAGGGCCTGTTTGAAATATAAATGACAAGTATTCCAAGAAAAATATCATCAATATTTGTCTGCCTTCAACCCAAAGATAAACACACTAAACTGGCCTGACCTACACGGTGTGCAAGTGTTTCCTGCCACAGTAACACCACCAGTAACAGCCATCAGCATGGTGAGACTTTGTAATACTGCTGAACAGAAGTGTCTAAATTGCATGGAACTGCAGTGGGAAAAGAGGGAGACTTGGATCCTAAAAATAGGATAAATAATGCTGGGAGGTGAGTTTCCCATCCCTTCGCTTTTTGGGGAGAGCTGGAAGCATAAGAAAATGAAGGGGTAATAAGGCAAAATATGAAAGAAGAGCATAATGAACTTCTCTTCCAGCTTTCCTTCTGGAAGAGCCCTTGAATCTGATTTTAAGGACCTCAGCCATGGAAAGCACCAAGAGCTGCATCAGTGTTAGCTACACAGCATCAGCCTCATTCACACTCATGGCTAATTTAGAATAAGACTGTTAAAGACTAATTGTTTGAATAAGTAGTGTTAACGACTGATGGTGATTAAGCGCTAACCATTGGCAGTGTATATTTGCTAATGAGTGTCAATCTAGAAAAATGCTGTTTTGAAGTTGGAAACCCACTTGATTTATCAAATGTTTAAACACTCCAACCACAGCAATTGCTAATTCCCTCACTGATATACTTATATGATGGGTGGATATTAATTTGTAATAAGTTGTAACATTCCAAATGACCACCAGAAAATCCAGTACACAAACCCATTGAAATTTAGGAAGAATTTCAAGCCCAAAGCTCTCTGCATCCTATTCAAACACATCAGCAAGCCTAGCAACCTTCAGACTTTGTGATAATTTGGTGCATGGACTAAAAATCCAATTGGATTCCCTCTGCCTAGAGCCTTTGGACCAGGATTTCTTCCATCAGCTTTAGAAGCCAAGGTTTCTGATGAAGAGCATGAGGGAGACTGCTACCCCAGCAAGCGTGACTCTAGTGGTGGATAATCCACTGTGGAGACACATAATTCTGTTTTGCAGCACAGAGAACCTATATCTGACCATCCTGTGCTAAAACAAAGGTTTTCTAACAAAGGACATTATCCCAGTGGTATAATGACTGTCATGGTACAATGGCTGCTGCACGTTCTCCTGACATAGAATGGGAAAGGGCTCACGTGAATCTTCACCAAGAGGATTGGATACCAGTAAAAAAAGGTGCAATAGGAAAAAACATCTTGATGCCAAAGCCAGACAATATATATTATATAATATTATAATATTGATTGTGTAAATACTTATTTATGTTTTGTTTGTTTGTAATTGTGGGTTTGTTTGGTTTGTTGCTTCTGGTTGTTTTTTTTTTTAACTAAGGATAATTAACTACTCAACAAAACCATGAGGAGAGTAGGAAATTAGAAAAATACAATGGTCCTTGATTAATGGAATAGGATAAACAAGTCAGTTGTCCATTCTGCCCTTGAAATCAATGAGTTACCACAACTCTCAGCAGATGAAAGAGGTTGTTGGGGTTTTTTTTCCTTAAAAGTAAGAGCAATCAGTGCTGATTAATCAGCACCAGACTAGACATTGAAGAGGGTCCACAACTGCAACTGTAAGCACTTATAAATTCCTGTCTTGGCTGAATGTAATGATGTTTTACAGAATAAGAACTATGTACTTAGTACACAATGTCTGATAGTCTGGCTTAGTTCTATTTGCTTTATATCTGTAAGGAGAGACTGATTTTTACATGCCAGCTCTGACTTTCAAAGTTCATTTAAAACCACTTTTTTTCTAACTGGTAGCATGTGAATTGGCATCATAGCTGAATTTTCCCTTGTTCAACTGAAAAAAGTTAATACTGTATCATTTTATTCCTACTTGGAACACAAGAGCTGCTTATCAACTGCACTTAACATTGAACATTTAGCAATTAAAAATCCCTTGTACAAGCCTAAACCAAAGAGAAAGTACAGGAAGAAATGGGAAGAAAGGCTGAATTTGTGTTGGAAGTAATCCAGCTTGGCAGATGAGCAGCTTTCCCTCCCATAACAGTGAGGTGTTGCTTCTACCTGCTTGCACGAGGACCAGCAGCAGTGATGGGTACTGATTGGAAAGCCTGAACAGTGCCAGGGGGTGGCATTACAGGTGTCAGGCTGAGTCAGAGAAATGTGCTCTGAATGGCTGGTGCCAGAATGCTATTATTTAAGAGGTAAAAAAAACCCAATAGGAAATAAACCCAAATGAAAGAGGATTAGATGGTGGACAAGATTATCCTATAAACAGGCCCTCACTTTTGCTTCCTTTTAATTCAGCTGGGGGCCAAGGAAACCCATGTTTCCAGTGCTAATGGGCCTTGTTGAAGGCATTAAGACATTTTATAAAGAATGAGAGGCTGAGGGATTAGGAGTGACGGGAATTCACTGAGCGTTCATGAATTAGCATCAAAGGATGTCTGCCTCCATGAGAAGTTAAAAGCAGAGCTAAATGGAGATACCATTATAGGAGGAAAATGGCACAGACATTTTTTTAGTTAAAAACAATATTGTTATTATATAAGTACAGCTCATTATACATGTATATGTTAATTTCTGTCCTGAACTTCAAGATATAAAGCAGACTGAGAATTTCTATTCAGTCTTGCTTATCATGGAAGTACAGGGGATATTAACTTTGGTAAGAGGATTAGTGGATGCTCAGGGTCTGGGTCTAGAGTGGGACTTCATGGCATGATTGCAGCCTACATAGCCCATACAAACACTAAATGCTGCAGCTGTGTGTACTAAAGAAAGGCAGAAAAATCCCAAACCACCTTTATTTCAGAAAAATGTCTAAGAAAAGCAGGCCTGTTAGAAAACAGCTCTGTACTAAGCACGAACAGCTACATAGGAGTAGTGTTGTGGGGCTGAAAAGCCCTATGTCCACCAGGTCTAAGTGGCACTTTCACCATTTGCTCACCCATCATTTGCTAGGTGAGCAAATGGTGAAAGCAATTTCTGAACCTGTCTGTATATATTCATTGCAAAAAAAATGGCTCGTGCTCCTTCCTGTGCAAATGCTCCCTGACTGTGAATACCAGAAATCAAACTGGTCCTTATTGCCATAGCCCAGAAGGAGCAGCAGAATGAGAGAAAAGCTGGAAATAATGAAAAATGTTTCTCTATCTAAAACTCACTATTTTTCTAGTTACTGGGGTTACTCTTGGTCCTTCAGCTTTTGCTCACTGTGGTGATGTAATACCAGCAGGAAATTAAACTACAAATAAGCCACTCCTCTTACTCCACCCCTGTAGGTAAGGGATGGAGAAAAGCAAAACCTATGGGTTGAGATAACAATTGACTGAAAACACAAAGCAACGGAATAAGAAATGCACAATAACAACCACAATATTAATGTCAAGAGTATGCAAAACCAGAGGGTGTTCTACTCACAAAAAGGTGTTCACCACCAGGATCAAAACCAAGATGGTGGACTCTTGTCATAAGTTGTGTCCACGTGACTTCTCCAGACGAGGATGAGATGGTGACTGTTCCTGCACACCACAAAGGAACCATGGCCATCAGGAACAAAGATGAGATGGCAGGGGAGGCTCTCATGGCTAGTGTTTCCTGCCTCCGGCCCAAAACAACAAAAAACAATGACAAACAAACCCTCTGGAAGCTGCATTATCTGAGCTGGGTCACGCTGCTCTCCACTGGGCTCAGCTCTTCTTCCTTCCGCTAGATCAGGTTGCTCAGAGCCCCTTTGAGCGTGGCCTTTTCACACTGTGATCATGGGCACAACTCCTTATTCTGGGTGTGCACGGCAGCTAGAACAGTCATTAACTCATCAGTCCATATTTTGACAATGTATAACTGTGACAGTTCATATTCTTAGAACAGTGCTTGACTTACAATCCTGTCAAATCTCCCAGTGCCCTAATGAACAGAAGCTGTAATTTAGCTTAAGGATGGGCAGGGCTCTCCCCAGCTAGGAGCAGAGCAGGCAGCAGCTTCATCCTCAGCAGGCAGTCTGGCTTCTTCCTCATGGATTAAGTGAACCCTGGGCAGGTCTCCCGCCATCTCCTTTCAAGGGCAGGAGTGATGTATCCCAGCACATACGTGGCTCCCCCTCAGCAATTTGTGGGGCAGCACTACTGGCCTAGTTGCCCTCACTCTCTGCAGATGAACCCAGCACTAAACTGGTTCTTCCCTCCCTGGGAATGAAGGCAGTTTTCCCTGAGAAAACCATCAAAAAACACCTTCACATGTTACACTTGAATAATACTTTCTCTGTTTATTAACTAATAATTAAGTGTTTAATAATCAGCCAATATTTGTAAACTAGTAATTCATTATTATTTGTATACTTGTAAGTTGATTATTCAACACATACTTAATATCAAACTATGATTCTTATAATCAAGTGATCACAACAATTTATTTACAACCATCTCAAGAGTCCCCCTGGTGCTGCAGAGAGTAGGAACTGAACTCCCCCTGCCCCATGAACATGGCAGAAGCTGGGCAGGATCAGGCAGCATCCTGGCAGTCACCCTGTGCAGGCAGGCCTATCCCCTTGGCCTCAGGGAGCTGCACAGAGAGAAAGAGTTAGCAATGCCCAGGTGTAAGAAATCAAGAAAGGATGGCAAGAGACATGGATTAGTTGAGACCTGCTAGTCAGACTGAAAGACAAGAAGGAAATGAACAGGCAGTGGGAGCAGAGACCGATATCCTGGGAAGGGCAAGGCGTAGTTGGAGCTGAACTTAGCAAGAGATGTGTCAGAGGTGGGTGAGAGGCTGGACATGAGGCAACAATGCATGCTTGCAGCTCAAAAAAGCTAAATGTGCCCTGGGTTGCATCAAAAAAAGCATGGCCATCAGATCAAGGGAGGTGATTCTGCCCCTCTACTGTGCTCTGGTGGCAAGCAAGTCTAGAGGAGGCCACAGAAACCAAAGGGCTAGAACACCTCTCTAGTGAAGAACAGCTGAGAGAATTGGGTTTGCTCCATGTGGAGAGAAAAAGGCTCCAAGAAGACCTTATTGTGGCCTTTCAATACTTTAGAAAGATTCAGACTAAACATTTTTTACAATAAGGGCAGTGGAATACCAGCACAGGTTGCCTAGAGAGGTGGTAGGCGTTCCACCCCGGAAACATTCATGGTCAGGTTGGACAGGGCTCTGAGAAATTTGATATTTGAAGATGTCCTTAATGATTGCAGGGAGGGTGGACTAGATGATCTTTAAAAGGTCTTTCAGAACACAAAATAGTCTATGATTCTATTGTTAAAAATCTGATACTGTTCACCAGGAACAAGCAAATGACAGGAGATGAGGGGATGTGAAGGCTACAAAGCTGCCTGAAATAAAGTATTACCGGTGGTTTTGATCAGAAAAATCCATTACACAGAGAAAGAATGAAAAATATGACTAATGAACAGATAAGACTTTGAAACACTCTCTTTAAGGCTGTTCCATGACTGCCCAGTGAAGCAAACAGTTTCAGGAACTCTTTAATGGGAGTAGTCTGTACTGTGAGGAAAAGATTCCACAGTAAAAAACAATGCTCAATAACCAACTCATACCTCAATCGGTAACTGTATGCTTTATATTACATATATGTATGTCATCCACTCAGCACCAGGTTTGGAAAAAGAAGCCCCCCAGCCAAGCACATATTACAAATACAGAAGAAATACCAGATTATTGATGCCTTTTTTTATTTTTTCTTCTCACCCCTAAGGTAAATATGTGAAAGTAAAGGAAGCTCCTGGACTACTGGAAAAGGAAGCTGAATAAGATGCATCCATCATGTGCCACATAGGAAAGTAGACAGGGATGCATAGGTAAAAGAACGTTATCATCACATTCTACATAACTGTTGTAGTCTATGATGTGGTGAGGTGTTCCAACTCACCTCTAGGCAGGCTGCAGACAGAGGGTAGAAATATCTCCCCTGTTCTGTAGGGGAGAGACAAGCATTGGGCTGCCTCCCCAGAACAACATCTCCTGCAGGTTGTACTCCTGTCTGCCAGCCCTGAGACAGCAGAGATCCAGGTCTGGGCCAAATGAACATCTAAAATATTTCTAGATGCAGGTTTAGTGCAAGGCACAAGTCTGACTTGTAACTCAGAGTTACAACTTGTCATGTTTGCAGTTGCCTGACTGTGCAGTTTTCCCCTTCTCCTGCAGAAGGCCAACCAAACAACCACACTCTTCTGTTGAAGAATCCAGGTCAGGATCTGTATTTAACTCCTCTCCCCTGTGTGTGTACAAAAGCATTACCTGTTTACTGTGTAATTAGGTAGGTCATCTAACTTTGCTACACCAATTATTTTTCTTGTTTCTGAATACCACTTTAAAACTCTTCCTTGATTTTGTTGCATGAGATGTGACAGAGGCAAAATTTGTCACCCTTTGTTTTTTCTGGAGGGGTGCCTGAGCAGCTTCTGGTTTGCATAGGCAGCTGTTCTACTGGACCTGAATAAGATGTTGAGCTTTGATGACAGGCTGCTGCAAAGAGCACATGACTTGTAGGGTGTCACGGCAGTTTAATTCTCAAAGTTGAGGGGATTTTCTTGTTAGCAAAAGCTGCTTTGTTGTCTGACATGGGTTCTATGGACTTGCTGCCAAAGACATGGAGTCATACTCTCAAAGGGGCTTATACATTACCAGTGCGAATTTTTTCTCCTAATGATTTATGATTTAAGTGCCTAAGTTTCATTTCTGGGACAGGGTCAGGGAAGTATTTTGGAACCTGCAGTTATAAAGTAGCTCAGTAGAAGGATTATCTAAACAACTCATAAATTCTTCCAAATCTGCACCATTGGGACTTTTTTGAAGATATACACCTGTCAACACCCTTGAGTTCTCTTTAGTTTTCAAAAAGTCAAGAGCTCCTGAGTTAGGAAAGAGTTATTTGAATATAAAGTTAATTTTAAAGTACTCAATTTTTAAAAATGCAAACTTCCTCTAAAGCAGTACAATCTGGTGTAGATTTGAAAAGGGGAGGGGGAACGAAGTTTGCTTTTTTCAAAAATATGAAAATTTTCATGCAAAATAGAAAACTAAGCTCTTTGAAACAAACAAGTCTCTATTCCTTACTTCTCTTCTCATAGGCTCTTCATAGGAAAAACCACTGCAGCTAGGCAGGGAGCAATTGTCCCCAAGGGCTGGTACTCAGGGAGGCAGATGGCCTCTGAAACCAGGCAGTATGTGACCCTGGCACGTTACCACCCAGACCAGATCCACAGCAAATAACATCCCTGCAGCTTCCAGACATGTGATACACCCTGATTCCTCATGGGAGTGAAACAGCCTGGCTGGGAACTGCCTGGCTGTTTTAGCCGGAGGTCTTGTAGCAGCATGATCCTCCTGTGCCATTTCATGTTCCCTGCACTGGATGCTTCACCAGCACCACCACACACAAGCATTTGGGCATGATTTCTTTTCTCTTACTCTGGCCTCAATTTGTCATTACAGAAAGCCATGTCAGCAGCAATGCTTCCTCCCTAACCTTTGCATTTTAAGCCTTTGAGTAGTGAGTACACAACTCATTGTCTCCTGCTCCATCTCTATAGGCAGATAGGGTGACAGAAAGAAAGGCATCACTACGCACAACAGAAGGAGATAAAACCAGAAAGAATATGCAGCAACTTTCCTTCTCCCCATTTATAAATAATTTTGCTTCTCATCAGTCCTTGGTAGCATGGCTGCTCCCCAGTCAGTATTTCTAACTAAGAACTGCAGCACTGCCTGCTCAAGCCTAGAATTGCCAAAAAGGGATCTTCTATCTCTCAGAACCAGATGAAAGCTGTGTGCCTCCCAGCTGAACAGAACACGGGGGGGAAGTAGCAGAGGTGTGTCTCTGGGCTGCTTAGGTTTCTAACAATCTGCTTTTAGCCACTGTCAAATGCAGAAGGCTGCCTGTTTACTGCATTTCCAGACCAAGAACAGATCCTGTCTCCTTAGGAGACAACTCCTCCATCATGGCATTGCTTTGCCAACATGCCCTCCCCATTGTTGGTACCAGCTACCTGTTACTGCAGAGATGTTTAATTACTTGCAGAGCTCACCAGTGGGGTGCTCCCACTCACCTTACATTTTCCTTTAGAATTTTCTACTCCTGCTGCAGACTACAAAAAGGAAATCTTTTGTGCCCAAAGGCATGGCTGCTTTTTTCCAAATACTGGCTGTCTTGGCTTACAGAAGATGAGGGTTAAACCTGCATGTCTAGCATTGAATACTTAGGCTCTCTGCATGCTCCATACACATTTTATATACAGGGAGTACTGGGATATACTGGGAGATGCCCCAGCAATCAGACATGGATGCACTTCAACAATTTTATATAAAATAAGTGCATGTTAGTGTAATGCACATACAAAGCCAACTTGCACAATAGCAATTTTAAATTATCACAGCTTTATAGCATTTACTTGTTCAATGCTTTTTAAAACATAGTGATGCAATCAGCAGACTTCAGCTTTTGTTTGTTAGTACACAAAGGAGAACATCAAAGGTGCTAATAAGAATGTAAAAGTTACGTGGATGATCAAAGGGTACTGACAGTAAAAGCCATACACTGAAGTGTGTGAAAATTTAAATATGGTTTTTACAGTCTTTCTATGAGTCATATGGATAGCAAAATAAGGGAAAGACCCCAGCACATGCCTTATCACACTGCAGGCATTATCAGTCCTCTCTGAGGCCACCTCTGTCATGTATGTTATTTTACGAGAATCAAAATATTATAGCTACAGGGTACTGAAACCATTGCATAGTTTCCTAAAAGCCACCCCCTCCTAACCTTCCCATGCTGGAAACGTGCACTGTTGCCAGCACACACCAAGCTCATCAGCACGAGCCATGTTGGGAATAAAGAGCTTCCCTCAGTGGGGCAGCCAACACAGAGGCTCCTTCCTGGCTGAAACAAGCTGCTGGGAATGGTAGATGTCTGTACCAGAGTGGGCAACTCACAAAAAGGGCTTTTGATACCCGGCAGGGTTGGGCATGTTGCGCTATCTGGCATCACCAGTGTTGCTGGGAATGTTGCTTCAGCATTTCTGCTGTCTAGACATACCATTATTTTGCCTGTGCAAAGCTGCCTGAGCCATCTCCTGCCCATCAATCCCCCAAGAGGCCTCTACCAGACATGCTGGGAAGCTGCCACACACACACTGACAGCACCTTTTGGAGGAGGGAGTTTCAGCATAACAGCAGAAAAAAATAATAAAATCAGGAGGCTTAAATTACTTATGCAGGGTCCCAGAGGAGTGTGGGGTAAAAACCAGCTGATCTCTCAGGCAGAAATAAAGGCTGAGGGTAACACAGGAGCCAGGATAAAAGCACAGAGGTGCCAACAAGGTGACAATGCATTTACAGTGCTTCTGTGCACTAGGGCTTCCTATGCTGCCCCT
Organism: Agelaius phoeniceus; assembly: GCF_051311805.1. NCBI lineage: Eukaryota > Metazoa > Chordata > Aves > Passeriformes > Icteridae > Agelaius > Agelaius phoeniceus. The sequence goes on from NC_135268.1 coordinate 25,466,815, forward strand.
TCTACTGCAGGGGAAGGCCAATTTAATTTCAAACAGCAAATTTAGATTCAAATACAGCTCTGTTCCTTCCCATCAGCCTTTGGCATGACAAAGGGGAAAGCTGTTGAGCATGAAGCAGAGCTTTCCATGTTTTGATCCAACTCTACATCTGTATATTTGATGCTGTTTCTTCTGATTCCTTCTGCCTACCAGGTTTCCTCGCTCAGGAGCTGAGGCCGACAAACCTATTTAATCTTTCATATTGGCACAGTGATAACTTCTTTTTAAATATTTCATATTGTTGTACTGATAAAGAACATAAGACAAAACTTGGCATGAACGCAGTCCAGAGGAGAATCTGCTTAAAAATAAAACACTTGGGAGAATGGAAGGAAACAAGTAGCCATGTGGCTGGAAACAAAATTAATTTAAGGTAAGCAGGTCAAGCCTATAATGAAGTGCTTGTAAACAAAGAAAATCCAAACATTTCTACTAATCATCAGCTCCAATTATTTCACTAACACCCCCTCATTAGATGTACTTAGTGGCTTGTAGCTGTTCTATTTTCTAAACCCATGTGCTGTCACATCCTTTCTGAGATGGCTCCAGAGGGCAGAAATGTAGACAAATGCAAGCATTAATCCAGCAGCCTGGCCAGCCAAGACACAGATGCATTAGGTGGTGGCTGTGATCCTTTGCAGTGTGTGTGCCACAGTGGCAGGGTGGAAGTTGGGAGCAATATGCTGCTGGTGCCAAGGGCAAGCTCTTGGTTAACATTCCACAGTTATCCAGACACTAGAAATGGCCCCTCTGGGTCCAGAGTTGGGTTCATGGAACCCAACATACAAACAGCTGCCCCATGGCGAGGGAGACAGACCATAGCTAGGTTAAAGCAAAACTGAATGTACAAACCTATTGCTGCAGCTTGTTGCTGCCACCCTGTTCCACAAGGGGATTGCCTATAAGCTAAATCCAGGGACTTGCATTCGGCACTCCATGGAAATGTCCAAGGCTGCAGCCATCCCTTGAACTTTTATGATTTATGCCAGCCCCAGACCTGAGTGTGCCACCTGCCAGACACAGACGTGGTGCTCTCAGCTTGCTGGACTGCCCTTTGCAGGCTCCAGTTCCCATAAGGGGCAGATCTGGGAGTGTAACCCAGAGCACTGCTGGCCCACAGCCCTGCCTGCCCTCCTCTGTCCTTTCCACACACCACAGGCTTCAGATACCTCAGCACAGAAAAAGCTTGCAAAAAGTTGCAAAGTTTAAAAAAAAAAGAAAAAGTCTGGTGGAAAGCTAAAAGAACTTGTACTTACTGGCAAAAACCAAAGGGGAAGAAAAAGCAACAACTAAGCAATTAATTGAAAAATTATTGGCAGGCCAGGCCAGGGTGTTGCTGCAGCCTTTAATGATAAATGGTAATAGGACCAGTCAACACTATGCAGCAGGATAATACAAACACACCCTCTAGAGTGAAAGCACAAAATGAGCCATACTATTATCATAAATAGATTAATTAACTAGAAAGAGAACATTAAAGAACAAGGGGTTATTAGCGTGCCGCCAATTGCCTATTCCAAGAGCGAATTTGATGAATACAGGTAGCCAGAAATGTGGCTCACAAATATGGAAGAAGATAGCAGAAAAATGTTTTGGAAACTGCACAGCAATTATCCCCTCCTGTGGCTCCTGGCTCCAGCTGTGGGGGAGCTGATGACTCTGGAGGCCACAGGGCTCCAGCATTGAGCTGGGAGCTTTCTGTTTTTGTGCAGCTGAAGGTCAAAGGCAGAACCTGGCCAAAATATGATGAGACTTTTCCATCTGCCTGCAAAACACAAGCTGCCTGGCAGGAAGGCTCACAGTAGGTGCTGAGCAATGACTTAGGATATGTAGCAGGAGGTTATTAAAGTTTCAGTGAGAAACACTTTGAAAAATGACTAAATGTCATAGTTTATTCTTTTTAAGAGTTTTCCTGGTGAAAATAATGCTGCTTTTTCCAACAGCAGTTTGTCAATTATACATTTTGCATCAAGAAAAATGTTTGCCATTTAGAAATATCGAACAAAACTCCATGTTAGATACAGGAAACAAATAATGGAACTAAATATGGAATTTACTCAAAGCAATCTGGGTCATGTTTTGTCACAACTGACATGACAGAGATACCTATAAATAACATGTTTTGGGGGGTAACCCATCCTTTTCCCCCAGTCCCCTACAAACTCATATGGTGCTGTACAGCAGGGAGAGATAAATGTATTTTCTCATGCAGAAAAAAAATACAGACTCCATGCATTTCATTCCTAGATGAAAACAAGTTTTTTAGTTCACCTGACTTCATTTTGAGAATCTCTCAAGATGCAGTGTTTGTACCTGTAATAACTAATCCTCTTTCACTAGCACTAAGGTGAACTTAAAATAGGGTCCTGGACCTCCAGAAATGTTCACATCTGAGACAGAGAATTTAACCCCAAATCTTTAATCTCCAGCACATCTGGAAAGAAGGGGAAGGAGCAGTCTAAATGCCTGGCCCTGGCAAGGTCTGTGTAACATAACCTGATTTAGGAGGAGTCAGGCCAATGAAGGGTACTCCTGAGGCTCCTGCACAGTCCGGCAGAAACCAGGGACTTCAATTTAATAATAAATTCAGTCTAGCAGGTGTGATTTATGTTAACACCTAATGACATATTTATAATGTTGGGATTAATATTAGTATTTGTCCAGCAGCATTTCTGACAGGCTTTTGGAGATTACATTTCTATTAATGGAGATAGGGTGGTTTCTTTCCATCATCTTTTCTCACCCTGCACTTCTCACTAACTGTGGATAAAGGCTCGGCATCCTTTCATACTAGAACTGGACTCTGCAATGCAGAGCCAGAGAGGAAAAAAATGCTTTTACATTTCCCCCAAATATCAAGAAGACAAGATCCTCATACAGCTGACTTATTTGGTAGAATAGATTCAGACCAAAATTAAGTGAAAACATATGAACCACTGATGCTTTAAAAACAGTTTGCTGCTATAGGCTATCATCACAACATTATTATCTGTTATTATCACAACAGTTCTAGCAGAAATTAGGACCCTCTTTGCTGGCAGACAGCCTGCATGGCCTTTATGGAGAGAGAGACAAGAGAAACCCCCGTGCTTTCTAATACAGCTATAACTTGTAACATCAACTGTACAGCATAAATACCTAGAGACTTTACCACATCCCAGAGAAATACATCACCCAGGCTGTTTTAATCTCATCTTTAATTCTCTTTTTGCCTTCCACAGAATTTATGAAAAGATTGCAGAGATCCACAGTATCTCATCCGATATTTATTTATTCATTTAAAATATTAATATGGGAGAATCCCATTACAATATTGCCAAGCAGGAAGCACCAGACAGAAGCAGAAAGGTTCTGCAAACTGGTAGATACAGATGCACATAACACCTCCCTAACATCTTTCTGTGTTTTATTTAATCACTTCTTTGAAGCCAGCTGTGGGGAAACCTTCAAGTGCTTTCTGCTCTTGCAAGGCAAAAATTGATTTGTACTGATATTTGGAAGGGTTTCTTTGCAAAAGTTTCTGTCTGCTAGGGATTCAGACAGGGACTGAGACCTCTGTTTTCATCCTGTTCAGGTTTTGAGGGCTCACCTAGAAAGGCCTCCAAGGAGGAAAGCTTTGCTGAGCATACTGAATAATTTTCCTCTAACGATCTGACCCCTTCTGTGTCTCTTACTCCAAGAAGGATATGGACCTTTTTAAAGAGACAAGGAAAAGTGAGATGTTTCACCAAGGAGTGGATCCCTAATCCCAAAGTTTTCAAAAGGATGCTACTCACTAGTTTATATTCTTTGAGCTCCTAAGGCATTTAAATTTGATTTCCCTCAAATAAAAACACTGATTCAGTAGGCTTGCTCAAAACATCACTTGCAAACTTTAGGAAAAGGGTAATGTTGCCTTGCAGCTCCCCCTGGAAAGCCCTTTCCTCCCAGTTGTGGCATCCATAATCCCTAGTTGTACAAATTCATCCATAGGAGCCTCTGGTTTTGACTCAAGCCTCTTTCCCAGCTGCATGTCTGGCACCACTTTGCCAACACTCAACACAGACCTGCAAACTGGTATCTGCACCTTGCAAATGTTAATTCCCCTGCAGCAGAAGCAGGCTGGGGATCACTTGTCAGGCTTGTCCCTGTTGTGGCAACAAAGCTGAGACACAACTGTGATGACAGCTCTCAGAAATGCGGCTGGAAAATTCAGGCTCATTTTAGGATCCAACAAAACATGCCCCTCTCCACCTTGGCAGTGAAGAAGGCTGCTTATTTTCATAGTTAGCAGGCTGTTTATCCCCAAGAGAAATTGGTGGGATCCTGGTGTGTCAGCCAGGGACCTCTCAGACCTTTGCCTCTGCCTCCCAGCAAAGGCAGATGTGAGGCTGGTGCTAATGGCAGCAGAGCTCCTCCGAAAAGCTGATCCTTGCAGCAGAGCAAAAGCCAGCAGGAGGGGGAGAAATCTCTGCTTACTCCATTTAAGCAAGAAACTCTTCACCTAATTCAGCAAGAATGAGAGCAAATGTCTCACTCAGAAGGAGGATAGAAAATGTAGCTCTAAGCAATTAACACAATAGCAAATGTCCCTAGCATTGCCCCATATGGTGTGTAATTTAAATCCACTATCTTGTTCTCTATAAATGCTGCTGAAATTGATACATGACAATTTTAGAGCCAACTGAAGTTTAATTAATGTAAATCGTCTCAACATCTGAGATTTAAGATATATTAAAAAAATAATTAGGATCAAATCAAACATGTTCCACTCATGCTGAGCCATGCAAGGTAAAACTGCCGAAAGAAACCAGATGAATTATGACATATGCTGGCGGGTAAGCTTTTCCCTGTATTAAAGCAACAGTGTCCAGGAGATGGTTCTCCTTTCTCTGTGGAGGACATGAGAAGTGTCCCTGAAAGGTGTACCCTCCTTTTGCAAACATGGCTTGCCAAGGGAAATCAATATTAGCCAGGGAAAATGGAGCTATGAGGGTATCTACATGTGCAACTCAAACACCAGAAAACCTCTCACATTCTGCTGTCCCTACTGTGAGAATATTGCATATAAATGAACAAACAAAAGAGTTTAGCCAGAGAGATTTACACCCCTGAAACCCACAGCCTATAAAGGAACTGAGAAGGGCAGGAATGGCCCAGGATGCCTCACCTGCTCCCTTAGACAGCCGCAGATTATTTGCCTGCAGCATAGCTTCTCCAGGCTCTCAGTTCCCCCTTTTCCTTAAATATTTGTTCAATGCCCCCCTGTTGTGAAAGGACGTCCCCTTCAAGCTGCAGTCAGCTGCAAGGCTCCTCTGACAGCAAGACTATTACTGACCTGAGGTATTTCTGACTCCAAATACCAGACCAAAGAGAAAATAAGCAAGACCGAGAAAGTGGATCTGCTATCAAAAGAACGCATCTGCAATTACAAGAGCATGCTGGAAACTGCATCTGCCTGTCTGGTTATGACATTTCAATTTCAGCCTTTCCTCTGTTTCAGAATGCACATTTGCCACCTATTTTCTAAAACTATACATATTTATTTCTTAGGCTTTTGAGCATGGATATAGTTCCCTGAAATAAAGATTGCTGTGAATGATTGAGATGTCCCTTAATTACTGGACTGGTCCTCCCACATGTGCTCTAAACTCTGAGCTGATTAGATTTCCAAGGTACAACAATATGGCCTGTAACTCTTGTTTCCAGTAACAATAAATATCATCATAATCAGTTTTCTTTAAGAGTTTGAATTTATGGGAGGAACAAAACAACAGCAGAGTCAGTGTAACCTACAAACAAAACAGTGACTTTGTAATCCCAGTTTAGTTTTATTTTCCATATTTCTGCACCTCTTATTAATGAAGGTTTTGCTGCTGCAATGTGCTGTATGTGAGGCAGAATGTATTTAATTCAATATGTAATTATTATTATTAATGCAACTAAGCTCAGTGCAACCACTTCCCTTATCTCCAAGGTAAAATACAATTCTCAGGTGAACTTAAATCTGTCTTGCATTAGGATTGCTATTGATTTGAAGAGGGTTTCGTTTGAGTGCATTGTGTTATTCCCAATGGTTAATCAGTGTGTGCTGCAACATTCTCCCTCCCCTCTCCAAAGGGGTGCAAGTTCTTGAAATTGAAATACAAAGAAAAATATTTGCCAGGATTAAGTTGGGGTTTTTGTTTTGGGTTGGTTTGTTTTAACTAAAACACAGCTAAAAGCTGCAGAGAAGCAGAGAAGCATCTCTTTTAACAACTAAAGTATTTACATGTCCATGAGGAAAAAAGGCAGTGCTTCAAATTTTGCCAATATTGAGTGAGTTTTTCAAGTCTACTGCTGCAGTCCTAGAAGATTCAGCTCAAATGCATCTGCTGTATAGAGAGCTATTTAATACCTCAGAATGATTTCTAGACAGATTGTGGGTTTACTGCAAGCCTGAGCATTATGAATGTACACACATAAAAGTACAAATGCCTGGATGCTCTTCTCTTTCATTAATGACCGGGCTCGTCCTGGCAAATGTAGGTCATTTTGTTCCTTCTTGCTTCCCTCACTGTCAAGTTCACACGCAGCCGTTTTCTCAAGCCCTTTCCGTGGCCATTTGCATTTTGCTCCAGTCCCCAGATTTCAGCTGCGAGAGCATTAACCCTGTCCATCGGCTGCAGGGGAGAGCGGTACAGTCCCCACTTCAGAATTAATTTAAAAGCATGCATTTTTGACAAGGTAAATAGTCCTGCTTAATATTGGCTAGCAAATACTGACAGCTACTTACAAAGCAGAGGGGAAAAAAAAACGTGGAGCAACTGTCTGTGCAGACAGGGCTGGCACTTACACACAAATTCATCATAAATATCGACACTGGCACTCCTGACAGCCATTGGAAACACAGTCTGGCAATAAAAACTTCAGGGTGCTAGTCTTCACTGGAAGAATTTCTTTTTCACAAAAGCATATTTACATACATTAGAGGCATCTAAACCCTGCAAAATGCCTATCACACCCTCTATTTCTCTTAAAACGAACACATCACCCACCACTCTGTATAGCTACTTTTTATTCCACCTGGCACAAGAGAATAAGGCTCAGTTGCATGTGGTAAAGACAGATTTCTTTTCTCTTCCTCCCCCTAACCAAACCAAATTCCCAAAGACAAAAGGAAAGCTTCTAGTGATTGGTATTCTTCCTTCACAACCCATGTATCACACATAATTAGCAAGTTAAACCTACAAATTAGATGTCGTAATTTGGTAATTATGCCACAATCTGGTAATTTTTAACCTGTTTTTGCCCGAGTGAGAAGATTCCACATTATTTTCTGCTATTGCAAAACACAGTCCAGTTGTCTGCCCTTACTGCTGATTTTTCATTTTCAAGTGAAAATCTGGAGAGAAGGTGAAAGTACATGAATTTGAAGTTTTTGCTGTTATTGTTCTGCTTCACTTAACACCTACAGCTGAGACTCTCATCAAAAGCTGTATTTATCATGCCCACAAAACACAGCCAGCCTACATTCTACCTCAGACTGCGCACAATGCAATTTGAAAACACTTTCTCTAAACTCTTTTTAAAATACAAAATGCAAAAAGGCTTTGCTTACAGAGGGTAGGGGTTATAAATGCCTAGAAGAAAACCACTTCTTTTATTCTACAGGTGAAACATCCAGATTCTTTCTGTGCAGTGAGACCAGAGTTATATTTACTTAAAACTGTCAAAGTGGAGCTCTAAAATATTTGCTCATGTTAAACACGTAGGGAATGACTGTTAAAAAATACCTCCAGCCTCTGAAAGGAGCTTCCCAGAATAAGAATCCTGTTCAGTGAGTTCTTCAGAAAAAAAAAGAAAAAAAGAAAAAGGTGCAAAGCTATTACAGTCATGGTCCAGAGTTGCAGGAAAAGCACGGCAGCACAAACAGGAGCAGATGAGAAGCCCTTTTGGAGAATGTCTCATTTTCCTTGACTTTGTAATCAGTCCTTTGTGAGCACCTCTTGAGCCTCTCCAGTTCCTAATCAATGAGGAATGGATGGAGCAATGGAGAAATGGGTGTTAGATGTACTTATAAGGGGCTTTTTTTGCTACTTAAAAAATTCACCAGATATACTGGAACAATTATTTAGGGGAAAGGAAAGTAGGATTCTGCCCAAAGCTTTTGTGCGGAAGGAGAATGTGGGGAGCAGGAGGAAGTCTTAAAAATTATGTGCAAATGCCCGGTAACACGGGTAGCCCCAGGGTGCTGAACACTCCTGATCTTCAGCTTATTTCCTGCTGCATTTGCCATCGACATCATTGTTATTCCTTGGCTGTGGCTCTGACTGGGGAAGGTACTCAAGCAGGCACCTCATTTCAAGCACACGAGAATTCCCAAAGGGATTAACCGGGCAAAGAAATATTTGGTGGCAGTGCTTGCCCTCCCAGACCCCAAAAGGTGATTCTCACAGCGTCCTGCAGAGCTGTGCATTTATTTAAAGAATGGTTTAAAAACGAAATAATTGCCTTTTCATTTCAATCCCGCACTGTACCTCTTCCCACAGCACCAGGCTCTGAGCACCTCTCCATTCCCATTCCTGGTTATGCAGTCTGGACTATATAGGAAAGAATTTTAAGTACTGATTTTAGTGAGGAAATATTCACTAACCAGGTCAAGGCATTTAAAGTCGCTTTGGATCTATCAATATAATCAACAAGCCAATTAATTTTTTTGCCTACTTTTTCAAGTACACAATCTGGAAAAAGCGACTGACAGACTGCTGCTTTTACTTAGGGATGCTATTGAAAAATGCTTGTTTATTCCTTTCACGCAGCCTCTAATGGCACAAGTAAATCAAGGTCGGTTTTCCCAAATCATGACATAAAACCCGATAAATAACTGACAGCACTTTCTTTGCAACATTTTAAATAAGCAATTTCCCAAAAGGTCAGAAACCACTGTAGAAGTAAAAAAAAAAAAAGAAAAAAGAAAAAAAAATCAAATGATAAAGTAAGCTTTTGCCTGATTAAACTGCTTGAGAAAATATGTACAGAAAGGTGGAAAAAAAAGGCTTCATGGAAACATTCCACTATTTCTTAGTGGACTTTTTTAGTTCCAGGGTAATGAAAATGTGCTGCTGGATGTTATTGTTTTTTTCCTTACACACTTCAGCCTGATATCTTAAGATAGATTTTAATGCCAAATATTGACTTTATGGAGGAGATTTTGGGAAATAGAAAGCAAACACAGTCATAAATAATACTACTGCATTTAGCATGGATCTGGCTTTCCTTTTAGAGCACTACCTTTTTAATCTCCAGAATTACCCAAAGCTGCAGCAACTGGCATTAACTGGCACACCTGAATACAAAAGCAGATAATATTTGTTGCTTCTTTTGAAATGGTTAACATCAGTCCACTGGGAACAAGGAGTAAGAGAAATATCCATCCTGAAGTTGGTGTGAAAATGAAAACCAATACAGGAGAGAAGCTGTCATACTTGATTTAAAGATTATAGAAGCCTGAGCTACCTGCTGGGGAGCCTGCAATAATGAGAGGGGAGAGACTTCCAGTAATTTTTCAAAAGCTCCAGAGAAACTGAATAAACTTGACTGAAACTCAGTGGGTCCTGGGACCACAAGGAGCCACCTGCTTGTGAAAAGTTTCCCCTTCTCAACTCCTATTTTCAGCAGCAGCATTTTCCCACATGATTTGCTGCAGTGCTGACAGCTGTGGAAGGATAAGCTGCTAAAGAAAAATTAAATGTTTGGCCAAAAAGCCAGTCCTCTGACAAATGTGTTGCAAAGCTAATCATCTCCCTTTAGCTAAGTAGCTTCAGCATCTTTGCTGTGAGTATCTCTCTCCCCCCCTCCACTGGCTCCCCTGCCCTGCAGCCTCCTAAAACACCCCAGGTCTCATCTCCTGAAAACTTCCAGAATTTCTCCTTTGGTAATGTGGTTCAGCATTACCTTGAAATATGCCTCCCCCAGGATTTGGATGCAGATGGCTGCATGGCACAGGGAAACAAGCAGGACAGCCCGTGAAAATAATTATCCAGCCAAATTCTCTCCACCTGGGATGTAGGACAGTCTCAGCCTGCTTCTGAAATGCCCATAAAGCAGTTGTAGAAACTCTTAAGAACTAGTAAGTGGCACACAGATCTAATTACATTTTGGATACATCCATACTGAGATTTCTCAGAGTGTAGTTCCACCAACTTCACAGAACTTTGGTTTTTCTCTTCTCCATGCCCTCTTCACACATGCTTCTGCCCCAAACCTCCTGTGGAGCCTCCTCACTTGCTCCTATACACTTCCCATTAAACATGCAACCTGGGTGAGACCAAAAGTTGTGGTGTTTATGCCATGCAGGATCCACATCTTTTCACCTGTATTTTACAGACTCTGGGCAAAAACCCATATGCTGGTGGGAGCTGCTACACCCCAGGGACATTTCCAGCAATCTGTGCCACAGTGCAGGGGTGGCCCTGCAGCGAGAAAGATCTTCCCAACCTGTAATTAGGGGCAGCAAGACAGAAGCATTAGCCTCATGAAGAAAAGAAACCCAAGAGTTTCAGCAGGTGCAAAATCTAACCTGACTTAATGTCTGTGGGTGTGTCCCCATTTTGCAATTTTCCATGGATTTTCAACTTCGGTAGAAGAGGAAGTTGATGACCCACAGACCTTCTGTACCTCCCAAGCTGCAGAAGAAAACTGGTGGGTTTATTTGCTGAAGGAACTGAAGGTGGGAGCTCAGGAGTTAAAGGAGGGGGACGGAGCTTCCATGGTGTTTCTTCAGAGCACAAGGTTTGCGTGTACCAAACCTTCAACAAACACTCCCATAGCTGAGTCAAACTTCCTTGCAGCGATGTGCCCCTCCTCAGAAATCACAGGCAATCTGCTCTCCGGTGCCTTTGAGCAAACCTGCTACGCTTCCTGGTCAGGGGGGAGGAGGGAGGGAAGGGCCCCCCATCCCTCATGACTAAAACATGCCCCAGTGCCAAACCACTGGCAGAGTTACCCTCTGGAGACCCTGGGTAACGCTGCACTGGGAAGTGCTTTCGCCTGAGGTGGCTTCTGTGGAGGCCATGTTTGCGTGCAAAGCTGCACTTACAGCAGCACGGGGCAGCCGAGCCGATGTTCATACAAGTGTAAACTTACAGCAAAAGGCAGGAACCGCCGGAGACGCCACGGAGCTCCAGCCAGTCAGCGCGGCAAGCGGCTCATCTTTTATTGAAGGCCTCTCCTCAGAGGAGAGCTAAAAATTCACTTGATGCCATCGGGAAAGTGTCTGTTTTGGCTGCAGAGAATGGTTCCCGATCACGGAAAGATAAAAACATCAAAATAAGCTAATACGGATATGCCTTGAAATTCGGTCCCAGCGGACACAGGCCAGGTTTCCTGGGGACACGTTAAGCACGGCTCAGGGCATTGCAGCACGCAGGCGCGCTGCTGCCAAGCGGGGCTGAGGCAGGCTGAGAGGAGATGCTCCAGAAAGAAAATCTAGCAAGGGGCAAAAATAAAAAAAAAATTTAAAAAAAGAAAAAAAAAGAAGAAAAAATTGGAAAAAGAGATCCACTCTTCTCTAATACCCCAGTCAAGCATGGCAAAGTGCAATTGTCAAGAAGGATTAAAGGCTGGACAGGGATGATGCAAAGAGACTGTATTCCTGCAATCTCCCCAAAAACTTCCCCTTGCACTTCTGCTCTCACACAGTTTCTCTGTTTGCCCTTATGAACTCATTAATGTACATCTCAACATTGGGGTTTATCCTTCACTGTCTTCTCCTCTTCCTCCTTTCAGACAGCTCAGCTGAGAGGTTGACATCTAAGGAATTTGAGTTTCCGGGGAAACAAAACTTTTGTATGTGCAGTGATCATGTACTGAGCCCACTGCCCAGTTTTGGTTTACCTTTTCTGTTTGGTGCTTCCTACAAGTTTCCTGCAAGTTGGCATTGACAGGAAAAACCTTCTCAATGTCTCTACCAAGGGCAAATTTATTATACATGACAAAACTCACATGAAAGCGAGCTGAACTTGGCTAGGCTCCACTAGCTCTGGGCTGCTGCAACTTGTTTTTCCAAACCTCCGAGCATGGGGTACGACTCAGGCAGACACTCTGCAGAGGACCTTCCATCTCACACAATCCTACGCAACAGATTTATCTTCTTTTCCATCTCTAACTCTGCTGGCCACTAATGGTTTGAACAGTGCAGTGCTTTTTTTAAGAAGCCACTCTAACTCATGGGCAAACGTCTTGATTATATTTGCACAACTGTCCTATTTTAAAAGATAATTTCATAAAATATCCTGCCAGAGCCAAGTACAAGAGGTTAAGCAAACATACGTCACACAGCAGTGTGGTTTTCCTAGCTCAGTACTTGCTGTGACCCACTCAAGCTCCCCCCACCATTTATTGAGCATCCCAGCACTTAATTATTGCAATGTGAAAAATTCATGCATCAGTTTGATGATACTTTAGGTGATATCTATGATCACATAGAAGAGTTGGATCAAACAGTCCCAAAGCAGACCTTAGTGTGTGAATCTACCCACTATCTACCCAATGGTACTAATTTTCGAAAGTAAATTGACTGTAATTTTTCATGCCTGTCAATCTGCCTGATTTTATTGGACTCTGCTGGATTTTGAAATAGAAAAACCCTATCTCCTTGCAATGCCTGTGCTTTTTTTTAAAGGCCTTCTCACAGTAAGCCCTGAAATGAAATGTTGCCAAGTTTTTGTTCCACTGATTACCCTTTTTCTTTACTAATTAGCCACGTAAAATTGAAAACATAGATTGAAAACACTGAGACTGGCAAAATTACCTATCTCTCTCACTAACATTGCTGCATCGACTAACAGCAGGATTTAAAGCACAGTATTTTCTGTTCCCAGTTGCACCAGATTATGGCTGTGCATCCTCCCACCTTTTTTTTTTTTTTATTATCACAAAAAGATGCATGATACTGAACCGAGTGCCACTTCCAGTAATGCTCTCCCTCACAGGTTCCATGGGCTTTCCCGTCTCCTTTCTGATCCTCGGGTGGAAAGTGTTCTCTCTGTCATTATGATTATTTTCCTGGCTTCTAAAGCAGTATAATGTGGCTCAGCCTCTCTGAAGCCTGCTGAGCTCTGCCAGCTTACACCAGCTGAGAACCTGGAGCAGATTATCCTAACAGCTCCTATGAAAGCCAGCTATGGACAATGAAAGAAGTATAAATAGAGCTGTTTCTCTCCTCATCCAAAAAGCAGCACTTCCAATCCCAAAACCAGAGTTGGTTGTTTCTTTTTTAAATAAAAAAAGCAGTATTAAAATTTTTTACATTATCTTTTGATGTATGCACAAAGGGTTATATTTTTCAAGATTTTTCTCACAGGAGCTGGGCAAAAATTTGCTTTGTGGTAACTCGGGTTCTGCAGGACTTGGAAGTTGCCAAGTCCCACGACTTAACAAGAAGATCTCCAGAGCCAGCTGCAGGGCTGATGCTTACCAAGAACACAGGAAGGAAAACAATGCCAACACAGCCCAGTAGCCAAGAGTCTGGTGCTAAGAAGTCCTGCCAAAACATGCAGTGCCCAAAAGCTTGCAAACCTAGCCTGAGCCAGCAGCAAGGACCCATCTCTTCAGGGGTGGGACTGGATGATGATATTTACTATTTCCTTAGCATGAGATTCTTCTCTTTATTTAATTTAGGAAAAGAAGTTGGTCAGAACTCTCCATCACAGAAAATGAAAGGTTTAAAGTACTGCTGACACCTCCTGGAAAACTTTGAAAAACCTCCTAGGTCACATGAAAATAAAGCAATGCCTCTATCACACTTTTGCCTGCTCTTTTAATCCTTGCTACAGGACTTTTGTGTAGATCCATCAGCCAAGGTTAAAAAAACCAAACTTATAAACAAGACAAAAATGATTATTACGACAGTTAGCAATTTGTTTCAGATCTTGTTCTTCCATGCTACATTCTCTCTGTCTTCTTTAAACAAGAAGAAAATTAATTAAAAATGAATCCTTCCATGCTTGTCAAGCTCTCCTCTGCCAAGGCAGCATTTCTCTGATTCCCCCCCAGATGCTGGGGCAGGCGGCTGCTGAGTGCAGGGAATAAAGGAAGGGAAGGAGCACCAAGAAGCTGCCTTGCCCCATGGAGCTATGGCTACAATAAGCATGACCTAAAACCACTTTTATATTTTTTTTTAAGCTTATACATACATATGGATATATATACACATACTCATTTTGGTGTGATCTTTCTCCTATCTTCTCTCTAGAAATAAATGCTGCTTGGTTCTTAGCAAAGCACCAACTCAGGCATAGCCAGGAATAAGTCCTTTTGAAACATGGAAAGGTGCTCTCAGTGGACAAATGAAAGTCACCCAAATCCCTGATGCACCCAAGCTGCCATTTTCTGTCAGTCTTTGTTAGTTCCCTCATTTTATTTAACACAATATTGACAGCACCACATATTGAAATCATTATGACGTGAGGCCTCAAATTCACTCCCCAAATCCAAGAGTAAAACTTAAATAATTTTGCTGAAAGCATAACTTGCTGATTTTCTCACTCATTTTTTTTATTTCAGATAATTTCTTTCCTATTTTTAAGCTTATGTCCATAGCTGCAAGTACAAGAAACATCAGGTTATATGTGAAAGTTGACACCTTATCTTGAAGAAACATGTGTGTTTCAGAGAGGAACTTTGTCAGAAGTACCCACTGTTTAAGAGACATTTCCTGAAATTACGAAAATAAAAAAGCAGCTGTAGCACTGATACATTGATCCTCCTATGCAAACTGCCCAGCTCTTTTTGCAAAGATTGAACTAAAAGCTAACCCATATTAAAGAGCCTCCTGCTGAATAGGTGGTGCTGGCTTGTACCCCTGGCTCAGCCAACCAGGGAGATACTGTTCCCCTTCCCTTTCTCTCTCCATCACCATCAAATCAACTCCTCCAGTTTCTCTCTTGTCCTTTTAGCTCTCGGCTGCTGCTGAGCCTCCCGAGGCTCCATTCACCCCCTGAGGAGAAAAAATGCCAGCTGGAAATCTCAGAGCAGAGATCAGAGAATGAGATATGTGACATCAGACCATTCCATAGCCTTTAGCCAAGATGTGAGTGACTCCTTGAGAAGCAGAAGGATCGAGCCCCATCAACTGATGCATTCATCACATAACCAGAAACTCTGCTAAATAGATCCATTTTTAATTTCTGTTTTGCTGATTTTATTTCTTTCACTTGAGAAAAATGTTCTTGTCCTTCTGTGTGAGTGCATACATATTATTTATTTATCACCCTATGAATATCAATTTGATTCTTGTCCATAATTAAACTCTGCTGCTCTATATCAAATACACCCTGTGTCCCATCACTTCAGATATCTGTCACTGCCCTGCCAAGGCTGTGTTAGCAGCAGTCCTGAAAAAAGGATGTTCCTTTTCGGTTCACTGCTTGGGCCCACTGCATCTCCTGCTACAGCTGGATTCTCCCTCCCAGGCTCCTAACATGCCTTCCTCTTTCTCTTGATTTTCTTATAATTACAGATAGGTGGGTATTTCAAGAAAGATTTGCACTTGAAAGGTTGCAAATTCTGTCTTCTTTCCAGAAATCTCAAAGGGGAGGAGCCCACAGCCCAGGTTTGAAAAGGTAGGGGGTAATATTTGTATCACCCAGAAAACAACATCATTGGGCAACTGACTAAACACTGATATGGGAGGCCTGATAGCAAAATTGGTAGCCTTGCCTGAATAAATATCTTATCAGAGGGATTACTTGGTTTCATTAATGTTATAAACTACTAAAGGGGAAAAATTGGAGGGGGAGATCATTAGTGCAACACAAATGTTTTAGAGAAAGGAAACCAAGAAAAAAGAGAAGGGAAGGACTTTCTTTGTCCCAGCGCATTTGCAGCAGCAGCAGGAATCTGAGTAGGAAATGTGGTTTTGCCTTTTTTGGGTGTTCTGTGGGGCGGCATGCTGATCCTGTTCTGTTAATATGGCCAGCCAAAGGAAGGGGCTGTAGCAGCTCTTTGTGCAGGTCCTCACCACATCAGATAGGAACCTGTTCATTCCCTCCTCATCAGTGTTGATTTACAAGCTCTTGCCCATATGTTATCCCACAAAAGGAAAAGCATAGAATAAAATGGTTTTGGCAGAGTTTTGTGCTTGTGCTGTGACATATGATTAGAGTGGGTAAGCAGAAAAGCAAAGCAACAGCACCTGTTTATTGTGAGTGAGCTGTCCTCTCCAACTTTTCTATTTATGTCCCAGCATACAACATGGCAGCCCACATGGATTAGAAATTAAACTGTAAGTGAGCCTTTTCCATTTCCTGCCTAACTAAGGATTAGCATATTTTGAAACGTGCTCAGGGGGTTTGCACTTTCTGTAATGAAACCTGTTCAAACAGATAATTGATATGCAGCCACTAAATAAACACTAAATAAACATCAGACTGGAGGAACAATGTTCTCTCTTTCTTTATTTTTTTGGTAATAAATTATTCTGCTCCTTCCTGTAAACATTTCCTACCAGTGACAATTTCTATTGCAGAGGGCAGGCACCACAACAAAGCTGAAGCAGGTAAAAGAGCAGAACAAGTACCTGAGCCCAAGTAAGAAGTACTGAAATCCCCAAGAGCATGGCAGAGAGGGGAAAGGTGGTCCGAGCAGCCCCTCCTACCCTTTTATACCACTAAAAAACGCCCCAGCCTTTGTTCTTCATGCCACAGCATTGAGGAAAAGTGCTTCTGTCTCTTTGTCAGAGGCAGCTCCAGACCAAATGCCTTATCAACACATTTTCCACTCAGGTTCCTCCTTCTGCTCCAAATGTGCTAGGACAAGAAAAGTTCCTCCTTTCTCTTTTTTCTTGGTTTTCTTTTTTTCTGTCTCTAAAAGACTCTAAATAAGTTACCCCTCCAACTTTTCCTCTTCAGAACTTTCTAACAGTCAAGGAAACAAACGGTTGTTTAGAGAAACTCAAGCCAATAACACCTTTCCAAGTGGGTTTTATAACTTTCATGCTTCCAGTTGGATTAAAAATGAACAACTTTTGCAGCCCTGCAGCTCATCAGACCCCAACACCCCTCCTGCAAATGTCTTGCTAACACAAGCTCACCCAAACAATGCAGCAGCAATTACCTAAATAACAGTTTCTACCAAATAACTCAGGTTGAACCTAATGAGTTTCTGAGTGCTTGAACAAACACGATCTATCACAAGGGGAATGGGCTGCCTGGTAGAGAACCATGTCCTCTGCTTGGCCCAACTCCAGGGGTAATTAATCTGTCATCTTTTGTTACATTGCTACCAAGCATATAAATATATCCTGAGTACCACATCTAACAGAACAGTGTCACTGCACTGACAGAAGACTTGGCCTGATGGTCTCCAAATATCTGTTTTGATTCAAGGCACTTCAGCCACTAGTCAAAAGGGGATGTCCTGACAAGATTAGTTTGAATACAGCAATGAAGCATCTGCTCTTCAGGGGGTCTTTTAGATGACAATGTACAGAAACAGATGAATTATACTCTGATTATGGTTTAGGGTAGAAATAGAAACATTACATATTCAGTTCAAATATAAGTAGCTATAATAGCCCCTTTAATAAAAATGAAAAAACTCCAAAATTAAAACCAGGCATCTCTGAAGTCCATAAAAGCAGATAAAAAGCATGAACCTTCCTGGGAAAGTCCTAATTTCCCCCTCAGACTGAACCTGCACGCAACACAACCAGCAAACAAGGCCAGAGCTTTTCGGACCAGGGAAAAGAGTGGCTGTATGTGGAAGCACCAGCCCAGATCATGAATTCGCAGAAGTCAGCCCATGCCAGCTGACAGTTATGGCAGGTGTAAAAGCACATACCGCTTTTCAAAATGCAAAGAAGGGCTTAATGTAATTTGTGGGGGAGATTTTTTTTGTTTTCAATCAGAAAACATCTGCCATTCTGTCACCAGCACTAATAGCTCTAACTGCCACAGTCAAATCATTTAAATTCGTGGCTTCATCCCCAGCCTAGTGGCATGGGAACCAAAAAAGTTGGTTTGCAAAAGTCTTTCTCTCTGGAGTTCCTGTGCACAATAAACACTGCGTACCCTGCATCCAGCAAGGCACATGCGGGAGCAAAGCAATTACCACTGGCGCTGGTGAAGCAGCTTCAGGACTGTACTTTCACACACCACTGGCCAAGCAGGCAGCTGCAAACTCACTGGGTTGAAGAGAAGCTGAGCTACAAGAAACCCAAGTGCGGTGCTTTAGGGATTTGTTCCGCACAAGCTGTAACCATGGTGGTCCGTAAGGAGCCCCCACGCTCTCCTGCAGCACAAGCAAGCACAGGGCAGGCTCACCTCTGTACCAAGCATTCACTTACCAATGCTTGGACTCTTTTCCCCCTACTCAAAAAGCCAAACAATTTTCAAAGTAAAGTGGGGTTACATCTTGAAACTCATGGCAAGTACCTCTGCTAGGACTGGCAACAAAATCCTCTTCCTTAATAAGAATATTTTCTGGTTTAGTATAAGCCCATGCAGCTGTGCTTACCAGGCTTATACCACTCAGGGCAAAATAACTACCGACCACCAGTGCACAGCAACAATGCTTTGTCCCTTACTTCCTGCTCCAGTCAGAGTCCTGAAAAATGAACTCTTTGTTTTTAACCCAAGGTCAAGTGAGTGTTTAAACAAGGAGATAATTTTTATTTCATACTTCCAACCACTTTTCAATTTTCCTCTCTGAAGAGTATGAAGTAGGCACCTGTAGGATTTAGTTAAAAGCAGCAGCTGTGCAGAAGGGGTTAATCCAAGACACAGAAGTTAAAGCCCTGGCTTGCTGACAGATCACACAGAGGCCATTTGGTATGCCGTGCTTTCAATGGTTACTTAAAGGAAATTACATATAATTAATTCGCAATAGCTACCTTGCCTTATTCTAATTAAATGTCTGAACACTTATTTTAAGATAAGCTTTTCTAGAAATTAACACAAGTTCAGGGCAATTTTTTTTAGAAGGCAGCAATACCATGTTTATTACTTACGTAAATTTCCTTAATTATACCCTAACTAGGTTATCTTCTTTATTGCATTTCAATCCTTCTAAGAGTCAGTAGCTCTTTAATTAAGTTGAAAGAGTAAGAGGTGTCTTGTTAATTGTAAATTAAATAGATTTGAATAGGCAATAGTTTGCAAATGGGAGATGCATTTTTTAGTGCATATAGAGGAGTCACTGGAAGGCTTCAGTGTAGCTTTTGCTTTCCTTAGTCGGCAACAAGGGAAACATCCAAACCCTCCTAACCTTTGCTCCAGAGAGCTTCCAGCTTACTTCTCAAACAACTTCTCAATGAAAATTTCAAGAAAGAATAAAAAGAAAAAAATCCCCCCTTTCAATACAGAACTGTGATGATGCTGTGAGCAGGGCAAGCTCAACTTTGAAATTAAGTCATTAATTTTCTTTCCGCAGGAGATTTGCAGGTACCCATCACACAGACTGCCATGGGTTATCGGGCACTAGTAGAACAAACCACGGGCAAAAGTTCATCTATCTGTGCACGACTTCTTGTGCCTTAAAAAGATGTCAGGGATGCTCTGAATTATAGATGCACATTCTCACATGCTTGTATGATATTGTTGGCATTAGTTCCAAGACCAATGAATCAAACACATTTCCATACCTAGAAATAAATTATCGTTAAAAGCTATTACTGCTAATCATTACTGCTAATGTCCCAATATTGCCAGAAAGACAAGCAGAACTGTTATTCTGCACTAGGGCAGAGTGTATACTGTGTATGTTTTTTTTTTCCAAATTGGAAGTCAAATTGATCATCTCTGCCATTAGGAGTTATGGCTCATGGAATTTTATCACTCCTATAATGTGCTGTGAAAATGCAATAAGGGAATAAAACAGAGCAGCAACTTACAGTAATTTGTTATGAAACACACCAATATTGAATGTGTCTAGAGTCTATTGATAAACAGATTTATTGTAACAACCAGTGGATATTACGATCACCCTAGTGTTAATCTTTGTATGACCAATTTTCCTCATGGTATATCGGGGGAGCCAGATGCCCATTATTGTAAATGGGAAGTGAAGGCAGACCTGTGACCGGTGTAAATCAGACACCTCCTCAAATTACCAGACCTACAGCAACTTATCCACATTCATACACATCCCTTGGAATCTCTTCTGCCACTTCATATCTCAGTGTAATGCAGCAAGAGGGAAGCACCAGCATGAATTGGAAACATCTTAGACTTTGACTGAACGGCATTAAAATTAATGAACACATACGTTAAAATCTCACAGTTTAAGATACTCCTAAATGTGCTCACTTGACTTAAAGAAACACTATGCTTAAGGGGGATAAATCAGCTTAAGAGAGGTAATCCTATTTTTGCACGTCTAGATAAAAACGAAACCATGGCTCAGGAAGCCCAGAGAGCACACACAGTCATGCCTGTGAAGGGCTCATATACCCTTCTCAAGGGAGACATAGCCAAGCAGAAGTAGTCAAGAGAAGACAAATACCGTGCAGAAACCCATTCCTCAGCACTTACAGCATAAGGGACTTTTCCCCTTGGACACCCATGGAGATAGGGATGGGGAGAAGGAAAATTCAGTGTTTTACGAATTATTTTCCAAATAGTCGCATTTTCCCTAGCTCATCATCAGCTACTAGTGAACAATTAGCTTGCATTCCCTTGGGCTACTCTTTGTAGAGATTTTTTTTTAGTTCATTCATAAGCCTTTATAAATTGAAAACTCAAGTTTCCTCCATAGTATTGCAAGGAGAAGCAACTCAGGGATGACTTTTTAACATTCATAATGATACAAAAAAATGGGCTTCTTGTGGTAGCAGACAAACAAGAGTCCAACAATCTAGATGCCAGATCCTAATACAGCAGGGAATGCAGCATCAGTCCTGTGGAGCAAAGGAGCTATTAATAGTTCACAGACACTTGTGTGGCATCTAATGATAAAATCTTCAGGTTGGGAAGCAGCAGTACCTGGGACCATTGATAACAAAAGATCCACATGAAATGACATGTGCCATCCACATGATGATGCCATCAACTCTAATGAAAATTGAGACACTTTTCTGGAACTTCTGGAGGGATAATGCTTACAGCTCTGTGCACACTTGTCTCTCTCATCCCAAGCCTCCCCAAAACCCAAAGGCACTCCCATGGCTGGCATAGGAACGCTGGAAGAGGTCTCAGTCAGTGCTTATGGATCTGTTCCACCACAATCCAGCCTGGACAATATTTTCCACATCTCCATAAAAGGCAATTTTGCATTTTCTAGCCTTGTTTTTTTTTTTTTTTTTTTTTCCAGCTACATGTTTGAGCTCTTATTCAAGGAGTATTGTGAAAAGGAAAAAGATGACAGCTCTGTTAGACATGTGATTTTCAGGCTGACAGTTTCCCTTTCATTTCAAGGAGCTGAAAAACATTTCAGTGTCAGACAGATTGAGTTTTAACAACATGATAAACAGGCCCATTTGTTGATCTCAGGTCCTTGCTATCCATCTTCAATTAACATGGTAAAAAGGTGGCTTGCATCCAGTGTCAGACATTTGTATAAGCAGCACATGCCCTTGCAGTTGGAATCAATGTTTGCCATTGATATATCAGGCAGGATAATTTATGGTATGGCACTTGCCTCACATAATCAGAAGAAATCAGGTACCTTCTGAAAATATCTCTCTCTTTCAAAATCCAAAAGTCTCTCTAAGATTTATAGTGGGTAAAGTAATCATGCTATTATAAGAGCACAACAAAAAATGTGTGATGCTTCACCATGAAAAAGTGGAGCTGATTTTGGAGCCAGCATAGAGCACTACAGTGATTCTACTAATGCAGATATGCCAAGGCCATTTCTGTCCAGGGCCTCTTCATGACAGGCAGTCTGATTTAATTTCTTTCCTCTTTCCTAATAAAATTAGGATTGGCTAGTCCTGATTTAAAACCTCCTCACAACATGTCGGTTTTTACATAACAAGAAAAGGCAGACTGAAAAGCTAAGTCCATTTCAGAAGAAGGAAAGAAGATAGTTCTAACTGGGAAGATTTCAGGTTCAGCACAGAGGGAGCCTGTGCAGAAGTTACTTGGGTAGCTGTGTGCAAACCAGACAACCAAAACCAAAAGAATGCAATACCATAGAGACTGACATGGCAGATAGTTTCTTTTGATTTCAGCTGCTTAAACAGCCCATGTTTATCAAATGGGACAGTGTTTCTTACCACAGCGAGGTGTTTAATGAGATGAAGTGTGGCTAGTGGGAGCTGATTCCCCACTAGCCACACTTCATCTACTGCACATTGAACACATTGCTCCACAGAGGACGTTTTCTCAGCCTTGTGTGACTTCCATATAGACCAAAACAGCAAGGAGAAAAATTAAGCTATTTTCTCATTGGAAAGATGAGAAAATTTTAATGGAACTATTGACTCTGAGATAATAATGGCAACTTACATGATATCGAAGATTAAGGTGCATATTTTATAGTTAAAACTAAAAATGGACAGACTTTCCTGATGGAGTCAGCAAACCCTGACATCTTATTTATTTCAAAAGACCTGAGGGCTGTTCAGATAATTGGAAAGAATGCAATAATCTACTAACATCTAGTAGCACAGGAGTGACAAATGCATAGTCTAAATTCAGATTTTTTGGAAAAAGTAGTTGCAGTTTCTCCCTCTCTGGGCATAGACAATATAGGAAGGGTTTGTAGTTAGTAAAATCTGTCCTCCTGTACAGTAGTGGTGACTTAACAGACATTTTAAAATAAAAATCAAATCCAAATAGTGTTTGGCAAATTCACTTGCCAACTGTCTTATACAGTAAATTGAGCCATCTGAATGTTCAAATACCCCTGTTTTTCAATGTATGCAGAAAATAAAATATCAGACCAAAATGTTTTGAGCAGAAACCATTAAACCAGCACTTCCAGTCAGCAGTGTCCAAGCTGATGTCTGCTCTCTTGAATCCCATTTAACTCCAGCCCACCAAACTGAGCCATCCCAGGATCCCCAAGGGTGACATCCCCCATGATCAGGGGTCACCCATCTCCTTCCCATGTATCACCTGCACTGCACAAGCACCTCTTGGAGCTGGTGTGTGTGCCAGGGCTGAGCTGAGCCATGCTCAGGCAGGGAGCCAGGTCATTTCCTGGTGTCACCAGCAGCGGCACCCAGCAAGCTCCTTGGCTCCAGTTTACTCAGCTCAGCGTTACCACTCTGGAGCAGAGGGCCGTGACCTGTGGAGCCCAGATACACCCATTGCACAGCCCCACCTAGACTTGAACCCTCCCATGCTCAAATGAAGAGATTACTGTAGGAACAGTACAGTCCTCTTGGACTCCTGGCTCCATTTAACCTTGCAACCTGTCTCCTGAGCAAATATCCAGAAAACACCAAGGACACGATAGATATCAGAAGGGGAACATATCAGAACCTTGTGAAAATTCCTCTGTTCCTCTGTTTTTAACCAAAGTGATCTCCTGAACCAGTTCATGTTTCTGGTTATGCAGTGGCCCCCAGGAGTTCTCTTACCTAAACTCTTGGTCTCTTCTGTACAATGTTCTATACAAAATTCAAGAATACCAATACTGAGCAGACAGGCTGAAGCGAACCTTGGCTTCAGCAGAGCTGAGCACAGACTCATACTGACTGAGACCCATGTGGATACATAGCAAAAACACAAAACACAGAAATGGCACAAATGGTAAGTCTGCAGTCTGGTTTCCTTGCATCATTACAAGCTGCCTCATCTTCAGAATGTGAAGCAATTTAGATCACAATAAAACATAAATAGAAGTTTTAACCCTATTCAAAGCAGCACACTGTCAATAGCATCAAAACCAATACCAAAACAACTAGTTCAAGCTATAGGAAAATTATAAAATATTATTTCTTTTCATATTTAACTAATAAACACTTGCAACATGCATAGAAGTAAAACCAAAAGAATATAAGCTCAGCACAATGAAGAAAAGCTCCTTCCAGTCTACCACTGAACCTCTCTCCAACCAGTTCCTCACTATCCTGGCTTTCCACTGCAATAGCTTGTGCAAATAATACTGTATTGCTTTTCCTTCCCTCATTTAGTCTTTGCCTGAACTTATCCTTCCATCAGAAGCTATTAATAAAAACGTACTAGGGAAAATCTTGTTTCTACCATATCTTCCATATTTAACATACCTCTGCAGAACACTTAATCTGAACTGTGGTATCAAGTCATACTGCACCACCATGTAACAGATTCTTACCAATTTCCTGATTAAAAAAAACAACAAACTGTATATCATGCAGACAGGACAAACTCTTCAAAGTCACGTTGGCTGATAGCATGCATCTAATTCCTAATTTCTCTTGTCCCAGTGGTTTGGTCTAACGTTCAAAAGTGCAGATTATCATCTTACTCTCACTGAGTTTAGTATCAGCCCTTAGAGTGTTGACGTTAGTTTTGGATAACTCTGTTTTTAAATTAGAAACCAAATAATACCTGGTATTTCCTCTGTGCAGAAGGGAGATCTTTAAAGCCATTGGTGGCTTTAATTATCTTGAAATAATTAGTCAAAACTCCTTTTTCCAAATATTCTACCTTTCAGGAAACTCAGAATTTTAGCTTTATGAAAACATACCATGCAGAAATTATTTCATAGTAATCACCAATCCTACTTTAGATGCATAAATTCCTTTCTTCTTACTGCTTCAATTCTCTGTCCATCACTACTGAAATTGAACCCTGTAGCAGTGGCTGGGAAAGGTCTCTAAAACATCAAGGGAACAGCAAACTGCTCTTTCACATGTCTTCTCACTCAGTACACCCACCACTAAGTCCAGGCTTGTGCTGAGCCTGCTGCTGTCTCCCATTTCTTGCATGGTAGAAAGCATCTTTCATGCTAGGTAGAAAGCAGCCTGGCTATGATGAGTGACGTGTCTGAAACTTCCAGCAAAGCTGGTTCCCTGCCTGCAAGTCCCTCCTGTTGGAGAAGTCATGGGAGCTGACACTCATGAGACAGTTTGAAGAGCAGTTGGGGATGTCTGGATTCAGGTCAAGGCAAGAAGAACAAGTTGGAGACAGAAAGGGAGGCTGAACTGGTGCCACAAAGCAAAAGTGCTTCTTATCTTATGAAAGTGGGGTATTCACAGCCAGCCTTTGTAACAGCACCAAGGCTCACTCAAACTGTCTCTCCTTCTGAAATTTACTACCCACAAATCAGGAACAGGCCAAGAACCCCACTGTCCTAGATGATTGCGTCGTCTCAAGTGAGAAGAAGGCACATCATGAATGAGGCACAAAGCTGTTTTGTTTGGGTCCTCCATGCTAAATACAAAGAGGATCCAAATAAAACAGATCTGCAGGTCCTTTTCTTTGACTGCTAGCACAAAACTGCCATGTAAGGAAAATCAGTGCAACACCTCCCTTTCCAAACCATCATCCCCTCTATGCAGAGATTGTCAGTAGTGATATAATTTATTACTGCTTAGCTCCCTCTTCCAAGCCCACCTGCCATCTGGTTGCAGGGGCTGCACTGGTGGCATCACTATGCCAAGTTACAGCTTTGTGACCAGCCAGGGAAGGGCACTCCTGCACCCCCTGGCTCCTGTCCTGCCTGCTCACTGCCAGCTCTGCATTTTCTGTCTGGGCACCGGTGCTATGGTGGAAGCCAGTGTTTGCCAAGGACAGGGACACCTGTTTCCCCTGTTCTGGGGAGGAGTCCCTTCTATGCTCCATCCCCATAGTGACAGCACAGGGTGTGTTCTGTTTTGCATGACACAACACAAGAAAGCAGCATCTGTGTGAGCAAGGAGATACTGGGAGCAGCAGAGACTGTGTTAAAACATACAACTCTCTAAGTTTGAGACTAAAATGTTTCAATTATATGTGTAGCATTGAGCATTTAAATCAGATTCAAGCAAAACAAGAGCAAAGAAAAAAATATCAAACAAACAAATTAAGGCAAACTGACCATGCAAAAGACATTTACTCTCAGGCCTGCATTTAGCAATTTTTGCAGATTTTATTGTTGGAGAGCTTAGATCCTTCAGCATGGCACACAGAATAAATATGCACTTGATAAAATCTAAAAGGCATCAATAAAACTTCATTACCAGTACTTAAACACTAACAGGAGATCAAGTAACTGAAAGTTTAGGAATAAAGTGGCACTCAGGAATGAACTCCTAATTTTAGCTCTATCATGGACAGAAGATGTCACACAGCAGTTCTCCCATCTTCCTCTAAAACTTGCACAGACATAGACCGATTATTTTCAAAGTAACAAGTTGTCTCAAATTTGAAGTCCATAAAGATCTATATCTTCTGGGAAACTGCCATAATGATTAATCTTGTGGTTTATTTTGGGGGTGGGGCAAGGGGGTTTTGGATTTTGTTGGTTTTGGGTTTGTTTATTTCTAAAAAATGTATATCTTGTTTTGAGGATGGATTTTTCCAGTTTCAGCTTCCAGCTCCTGGCTCCTGTTATATGGTTCCTCGCTATCAAAAGTGTCTCATATAGGGTAGCTTTCCTTCTAGTGAAGTGTATATAAAATAGATACAGCGCAGTATCATGCTGCCTTTTACTTTTCCTCTACTGGTTTAAATTCCCAGCCCTCCCAGAGCACCTCACCCAGAGGATTCATGAAGAGCCCTACTGATTTTTGCAAAGAATAAGACTTTTCAGTAAAAATTACTGGATACCAGCTCCCTCTTTGTCCACTAGGAAAGATGTCCTGTTCCAGAGTCTTGTTTCCATTCAATAGATAACATATCTTTTGGACAAGAATCTGGGCAAATGTCCTAGGCCACCATGAGCTGGAGGACACATGGTCTGGGGAAAGGGATAAAACAGAGAGAAACAAAACATGGCAGTGTAGCAAGGAGGAGAGGCAGATCAAAGGACAGCCTGAGCCTGAGCACAAGTAGGCAGTCTGAACTCTGTGTGCCTCAAACACTGGGCTGGTGACTGCTCTGGGGTGTAATGAGGGTCACACAATTTCATCTCATCTGATGTCTAGGCAGCATCTTTGCACAGAACACTATATCAGGCCAATACATTACAGTAAAAAAAGTTGTTTTGACAAATCTGTATTTTGCAGAGGAAAAATACAACCATTCTGAAAAGTTTCCCAAACAGCTTTTATCTAAGCATGGATAGCAGAAGCCAGCTGATAAAAAAAAGTTTTGTTTTGTTTTTTTTGTTGTTGTTCAACTAAGTCTGGCAACAAAATGCCTTTATGGATATTAGCACAGAATCAACACTTGCCAAAGCAAAAATATTCTATTTTTGAGAGCAGAAAATTAAAAAAAAAAATCCTAAAATTATTTACTGTCAAAACAATGCTGATTCTAGGGCCATCTAAGAGGCATGGTTGATCAGCTGATGAAGGAGATGCAATGTAGTTTTCCAATTATAACCCTTTCTACTGTATCTCAAATTCACCTTCTGATGCTTTCTTATTTTTTCATGCCCCTTGTGGAATAGGCAGGCCATTAACCAAGACACACTTGAATTTTGCTGCTTCCCAACTAGTAATTTTCTGTGCAATGGATTTTCAAAACCTTTTCCACATTGGAAGCCTATTATAATTTTTGGATGTGACTTAGCACCACTGGAGTTTGGTTCCTCACAGAACAAGTCAGAAAGGCAGTGATCATTTAAAGATGGTCACAGAGGCCAAACTCATTTTGCAAAAGCAGGGAAGATAATTAAGTCACATTAATTTTTACTGATGTATGTTAATTTATGGAGATTTTAAATCATCAATCTGAAAAAGAAAAGGGATAAAGGGATACAAAATTAAAGTACAAGCTCCTCTATAGATAAATCAAGGTACAGAACTGGAAGTCATGGTTACTGAGCTATATTCTCACTTCTGCCCCATGCAGGTGACTATTGCAAAATACTTGCTACACTCCATTTCTGAGCACTATCCATAAATGCTTTCTCCCAGTACCTCTCCCTAGACTAGAAATCCCTCAGAGCAGGAATCACTTTGATGTGTTTATACAGCACTGAGCACAACAGTGCTCTGCCCTCTCAAAACAACAGCAGAACAAACAGTGGTAAAAAACCCAAGGAGGTGCCCAGCAGCTCCTCCACAGAGCATCCACAAACCCATAGGAAAAGACCCCAGGACTGTTTACAAAATCATAATTTCCAGCACAGAGTACTCCTTAAGGACAGGGAATACCTGGGGGTAGAAGCCTGTGTCCCTCTGAACCTTGCCAACCTGGCTGCAAGGGGTTCACACTCGCCCAGTGTGAAACAAAACTCTTGGGCAGCTGCAAGGCAGGGCTGGCCTGGGGACAGCCTGGCTGTCACCCCTGAGGCTGTTCTTGTCCAGATGTGGAATAGGGCCCACCACAGTTCAGAGACACCTTGGTTTCTGGCAGGGCAGGTACTGTTTTGTTTCTGCCCCAGAAATGGATACACTACATACCTATTCCTGGTGACTCTATGTCCTTTCAGTCCTCAGGTGAGAACATTCTGAAGCAACTGGTCCTCACCTGAGGACTTCAAAAGAGCAAGGAAGATATCCTCAAGTGGTAGTAGATACAGAGGGGAGGGATTTTTTTTTTTTTTCCTGAGCTCAGGGAGTGTAAATCCACTTCCTTGACCTCTTTTGGCTCTATCTCCTGTGCCACTATGGGCTTGCCCTCTACTTTCACTGCCTTTTTATTTTTTTTAACAAATCTCATGAGAGCACTAAGCTGATAGAAAGGATTTTTATTAAATCTGGCAACTCACAGTAGCTTCACAGAGTGAAAAATACCAATCTGCTGAGCATGGAAGTGAGGAAAAGTGTGAGTTGGAGGCAATTACAAAATATTAATTTGACAGCAAAGGCACAACTTTTGAAGGAAAGAACAGTATAAGGTAGACAAACAGAAAAAGGTGGAAAAGCGTAGCATGAACTTATCAAAGAGAGATCATATGAGACTTAGCTGGTACCTTCCTCTAAAAAGATAACTCATTTTCTAGATAAAGGGTGCACAAGAATGGAGACTATTCAAACTTCAAATGAAGCATTGGTTATAATATCACAGGGGAAATACTCAAAACTGAGAAAATGTGGATTATCAGAGGGACTAAAAGGAGTTATGAAACCAATGAAGAGGTAACAGATTGCACTGGGGAAGGGTGAACCAGTCTGGAAGGTAAAAATTGGCCAGGGGAATAATTTTCTTTATTATTTAAATTAATAGCCTCTGTGTGACTTCTGGAGGTACCAATGTGATTTGCTGATGATATGATGTTGGAATGAACTGCCATCCCATGGCTAAGCTGGCACATTTTGCAGCCAAAATTATCTGGAAAAAGGCCTGGGGGATGGAGCTGAGCAGGTTTCTGGGCAGTAATTTGGGATCACTGGTGATAACACCTTCAATGATTTCACTGTGTGAAATGATGGCAGAAAAAGCCTCAGGAGGACAGGCAGTTCGTAAAATGATTTCAAATCATCTGTCTGAAGGTGCTGTTAGAAAGTCAAACCTGCAGAGGTGACAGTGAATGATGGACAGGTCTCCCATGGGATGGGCACAGTCTAGGAAGCAGGAGGGAGCTCAAGTGCCACTGCAATCTCTTGTGGCCAAGACAGAAAAACATATGGACTAGGGCACTACTTGAATGAGGCTAGTGGCCAGCCTAATTGAGGACAAGAAACTAAAATAACTTGCCATGTTTTGCATTGCAAAACAAAAGCTGAGAAGGCACAAAGCTTCTCCTCCTTCCTCAGAAATGCCCAAAGGGGGTAACTTAAACCACTGCTAACATAAGCATGGCTAGATCTGTCTCTACTGTAAATAAATTTAGTCTGAAAGCACAATAGTTACAAACAGGAGAGGTAGCAGAACCTTGCAGTAGGAATAAATGGGGAGGGAATATATGCAGCTTGGAAAAGCAAGGAATATATCTTCTTTTCCCTATTGCAGCACATCATTTTCCCTAAAATATTGGAACCATCGGCACTGCTTCAGATAACTGAAATACAGTGAAATTGTGACATGATTTTCTTCAAACTTCTTTAAAAACAGAAACGATTGCCAGTTTAAAACTTATGCTCTTCAAGACAGAGAAATATTTTCTCTTGTATTTAAACTTGGGTATTTAAGCCAAGAAACAGAAAGCATCAGTAGGAAGACACTCCCTCATGCTACTATAACTACCTTGATACAATTATGGCTGAGGCAACCTGCACTAGAAATGAATTACACAACCATTCCAAGATAAAGAACACACTGCTAATGGGGGAAGACACACAAAAACATCTGTCCATTGATGCTTTGTCAATTCTGAGCCACCCGGGAGCCATGCAAAATGCCTTCCAAGAGCAAACATGAGAACAAGAATGACAGCTGTACAAGAACTGGAAAACTCAATATGGTATTAGTCTTATGAAACAGTAAAATCTCTGCCTTTTCTAACCTTATTTTGTTTCACAAGTTGTAAAGGACCTCTTGTTTTTCTCCAGGAGATAAAGACACCTGTCTTTCCTGATGCTCCTGCTTTGCTTTAGACACCAGCCTATAGTGTAATATTTTCTTTCAAATGTACTTTAACTGGTACACTTCTAAGTGGACTTTCAGCAATCCTTTCCTCTAACAATGCAAAGAGCTTTTACCCAAAACATACAATTTTTTTTCAACTATATTAGCTGGTTTAACAAAAGATGATGCTTTTGCTGCCAGCACCCTCTGACCATCAGAAAGGATGGCCAACAAGACTTTCAGGCTGAAAAGGGTGATCTCTTGAGATAGGCAAATTGAAAAGCTCACAATGTCTTCCTGCCAAAAAGGGAGATATGACAGGAGTTTCCTCATTTCTCAATAAAATGCACAAGTACTTGATGTAGAAATTTTGAAGTTCTAATCACCATTTTTATGGTAGTTTGAGTAGGCTTTCACAGCAAAAATTGTTTCTTTCCATTGCAGAGCACAGAAACTCCTCTAGCACTGTCTGCCTAAACAGAATTTAAAATAAACCAATAACAAGACTGACAGATAACAACAAAACTTAAATCTAGTGTTTTAAACTTGATCTCTTGGGAGAGGTTTGTTTTGCTTTCCAACTTTAGAGGGATAAAACAGTAATAATCCTCCCAGGATATCTAGCACAGCAGAAACTTTGGATGCCAGCATTCATTTCCTGCTTCATCGCAGAGGAGTTGCTTCATTTCTTGTTATTTATGAAATTTCCCCCAGATATTTTGTGAGTTTCCTCATGACCAAGTCTTCAGAGGAGCTGTAAAAATGTTCCAACTCAACAAACCTCCTTCATAAAAAATGAACTTTCAAAATAAGTAAATAAATAAATCCATTGCTATCCAAGAAAATGTCACTTTTGACAGATGGTCAGATTTTCTGTTGATTAATGAAAAAAAAAGCCTTCTAAATAAATTCGAGGGGGGTTATGTCTAAAAACATACCACTAACAACAGAAATTTGGGGTTCTTTCCTTTTTATATACTTGAATCTGGATAAAATCAAGAAATGCCAAGAGAAGAAAGGACAGCAAAGGCTTTCACTTCTCAAAGACTTTGTGTTTTCAAGCTTAGAAGGGGAAAATGAGTGATCATTAACCTGCAATGTTCTGAAATTTCCACCCTTAAAAACTTTGAAGGCACAGAATTAAATAATCCCACATATTACATTGTCCATTTCCCAAGTATTCAAAAGGCATGGTAAAAGGTAAGCAGCAAAACAAAAAATACCTAGGAGTGTCTATTCATTTCAATAATAGCACAGAGAAAAGAGGAGAGGGGGACCAAGTCTAAAATGCAAGGATACAGAAGATAGCACAGGGTGTCTGGAGAGAGGGAAGGCTCCACTCTTTCCATTTCTCCTTCCATTCCTGCATACACACTCATATGCATTTAAATAAGATTCTTCCAAGAGTGCAGCACTAGATGTGAATGTTAAGCTACAACACAGTCCCCATTTCCTGGCTTAGTTTGAAATACTGTGACCCAGCATGAAGGTTCATATATGCACTCTATTGCTGAATAGAGGGCAGAGCTACCTAGGAGTGCTAAGTCCCAGGGAGGGCTAGGAGAAATCTGCTTTTCTCCATGGCATAGGTCAGGATTTTGTGTCATTTCAATGTATGCCATTTCTCAAGGTCAAACCTGCTCAAGTCACTCACCAGTTAAACCCAGGATCAATACTAAGAGGTATTTACTGCCTGCCTCAGTGCATACATCTGCAGCAGTCAAAGAATGTATTGGAAAATCTGCCTTTCTGAGTAGAGTTTTCCTTCTTTTCATTAAAGAAAGGAAATGCATTTCTTTCAAGCATGCAGTCTAGATATGAACATATGTGAACAACAGCTATTAATATCTACAACTTCATGTAAACATAAACAGCAATGAATACAACCAGTGGTATTTTCAGGACCAGTAGAATTAGCAAACTAGAGAACAAACCCCTATTTTTGTCTTCTCCCAATATATCAAGTATCAGTTCAAGTAAATATTTTCCCAGACAATATATTTTCTAGAAAAGTTAGCCTGCTCTGCTTAAGTTTAATGTGCAGGTATATATATAGATTGAAATTTTGAAAGGCTGTATTGGTTCAGTTTGAGTGCACAGATTGTTTGCAAGCAGCTGGAGATATTGAATAGCAAAAAATAATCAAAGCAAGGCAGATCGGCCAGTGCTCATCACACATGGATTACTGCCTTATAAATTCACTTATTTGACAGCTGACACGGACTCTTGTCCCCTGCAGGGCTGGACCAAGTGGCAAAGTCTGCTCAGAAAGCCCAGACTGCTGCCAATGGAATCCTTCAAGCAACCAGGCTGCAAATCGCAGAACTGACCTGTGCTCCTCAGAAATAATGGGAAAAAAACTAGGGAGGGCCTAGTAAGCAAGCAGCCAGAATATTGTGTACCTGACTCCTGGGCTCTGTGTGCAGTGGTGGGATTTAGAAGTGAATGGTTTGCTTTTTTGCAAATGTGGTGTTACATTTGCTTACTTCCCACTCTTTGAGAGAGAATTCCTGCTGCTCAAAGTGTTTGCTAGAGTATGCAAGGCAAATACAAAAAGACAGGCAGATGGAAGGGAGTACATCAGACACAGATGTTGTATGAAATTCATACTTTCAAAGGAGCTTCACTGCTCTTCTCAGGAGGAATTGCAGGAAGCTGAGTCCTTTTGGAAACTTGGCTCCTAAAGCTACAGTAATATTAAAAAAAAAATAAAAGTAGCATATTTTCTCCTGTGCTTTAGCTTTATTACCAACTTCATGGGAAATGCATTTTGGCCACAATGAACTGTTTTTCCTGTCCTCTCCCCCAGTTCCTACACTTTATTCTTCAAATCTAAAGATCAGTGGCACCAGCAGAAATTCTTCCACTGACAGCAACTTGGGTCTGGATTGGGCTTTCCATTTTCATCTCTCCCTGCTATTTTTTTCCCAAGGAAATACACAGGCTAAAATTTTTTGTAAAATCAGGCATTTGAGTTGTGAACAAGGGAATGAAGAGATTCCTCCCTACTTTTCTACAAAGAGATGATTACTTAGATCTCCTTCCTCCTGCCTGGAAAAGGTGGTTGGCTACCTCTAAAGGGTCTCATTGATGAGAAAGTCAGGCAAAGCGGCTGATCAAAACCTCCGTACCAGTATAGTCCTCTGCAGCTAGAGAAGGTCTTCACTGAGACTTTAACTTCTTTCCTGTTCCAAATCACTCTTAAGAGTTAAATTTCTCTGCCCAAAGTTCAAATTAACACACTGAAAAGACTGACTGATGGAATGGAAATGCCAGGTTTATCTACGGAGCTCCAAAGACTCTTCCCCAATATGTATTTGCAAACTGGCAGCTGCATAAGAGCAGAAGAAGCCCTAAGAAGTGTGTGTGTGATAATCACAGCGTAATCACTGCTGATGAAACTTGATGTTCTTCCATAATCACTGCAATTTTAAGTGGATTGAGTGCCATTTAAGTGACAGGAGTGCTATGATGGATGAAATATATGCTCCCAAAGTTACATCAGCTTCTTTGACATTCGTGGCATGGAATGCTTAGTGGCATTTAATGTTTGTAAATCTTTAGAAACAGGTTAAATATGTTAATTACCACTGGAAAAATCTCTCAAGCTGAAGTAGTCAATGACTATATTGCAGTTGTCCTTAGTGCTATGTTCTCCTCTTCTTATCCACTAAGTAAACATGACATATCAGGCCAGTGATTACACTCAGAATTTGCATTTATTTTCATCTGTTAGTCCTTCTAGGTAAGTCAATGGACTGGTACCCAGTTTGCACTGTCTGCCTTCCCCTCACCCATATTTTGGGTGCCCCAAACTCCTGGCACTGGTGCTGGACTGCATCTGTGCAAGCTGCCACGTGCTCTCAAACACATGGGCTGAGCACAGCAGGCCCACAGAAAAGCTCACCAACCAAGGCACAGGGCCAGCCCAGCACTTCCATTTCCTCTCCCAGATCACCTCTGGCTGTCACATGAGACAAGGGTCAGGCACCAAGACCAGCAAAATGGGTGAACTGCTTTTTAAAAAATCCAGTCTTAAAAAATTGGGATCAAGAATGGGAGATACACTGAGCATTATCTGATGGAAGGCTGCAACCTCTCGTAGTAAAAACAGGTGACAGACCAAGGCTGGTTGACTGATGGCATCTTATTCCAGCATATGGGCCCCAAGGAGGTCTGCTGGAGAGAAACCATCTGCTAGTCATCCCTCAAGGGAAGTGCTCCCCATTTCTGCACCCCCTCCCTCAAAAGATTGTATCACCCAAAATGTCTTCCATCCTAGAAAAAAAATCAAATTTCTTCACATGGAACATAAGATAGTTGCTCTAAACCAGGAACAGAACTTATCAGAATAAGACAAGTGATGAGGGTATGAAATAATTCAACAAGATATTCAATTCTTGGCATCTTAGCAACAATTTAAAAAATAATCCAGGTGAAGTTTCTCTAAGAATTGTTGGCAATGAGCAAGAGCAACAGTAGGTCAAGGCAATTGACTTTTTACAACTTAAAAAATCCTGTCTGAAAATTACTTGGGATATTATTTAAGCATTTTAAAAACAGGTAAGATATCAAAATGAAGCAGGACGGTTTGTAGATTAAGCCTTCGCAGTCCCTCAGTGATTACTTTCCCTCCCCTCATTACTGGCTTCTTTAGAAGGCAAAATTACTTCATTTTACAAGACTGGCACCCCCAGCTCCTTATTTTCAAGTAAAGGCAAGAGAGTTAAGGGTGCATATGCATGACTAGTCTGCAAAAAGCATGGGGTATCTGACTGGCAGGTCAGGCTACTAATTCAACTCTTCCATTCTTTGAATTTTCAAGAAATTATCTTTAACAGTAAGGCTCCAAACAGCCCCAATCCACTAACAGGGTGAGGAAAATCAGGATGGAAAACCAAAATCCATTTTAAGCAGTGCACTGGGCACTGACCAGAAACACAGCTTGTCAAAGTCAGCCCTCAGCACTGTCACACAGAGTGACCTGAAACTGATGAAATGAGCTAATAGTAAGTTAATGCACTCACTATTTACTCCGTTCTCATAACTGTCATCAGTTTTTATTTGCAAATTCCAAGCTGCAATTCACATTTCTACAACTTGAACTTAAAGCCCCACTTGCCAGGAGACTTATTAAATTTAGACGGGCTCCAGCAGGCAGAAAAGCCCAGCTACCTGGCCTTAATTGAGAAAGAGGCCTCTGAAACAGGAAAGCAACTAAAAAGCATCCTGGTTTGGCAACAAAAAGTACATGCTTCACCTTGAACACAAACATATTCCTAATTTTAAGCACATGCTCAAGTGCTATGCCAAATAAAAGCCTAAAATCCCATTCTGTAAACTCTTAGGCATATTACAGTACAGCAGCTTCATTGACATTGAAAAGAATTTGGTAAATTCAGTGTAAACTATTCATGAGGATGTTTTCACCATTGGGTCCTACATAATTCCAGACCAATGAGAGATTTGTAATGCTGATATTGCTTCAGAATATTTCCCTTGTAGGCTGAGCCTACTTTCATCACATACAGACTACATTTTATGAGGAAAATACTGGCAACTTTGATATGAAGAAAAATCCTCTGGGCTATATCATTCCCTGTAATAAAATAAACTCAGAGAGAAGCAAAATGGAAACCTGGAACAAGTAATGTAACTGAGCTGCATCATAGAAGCTATTTACAGGTTGAAATAATCAGATCAATGTGCAAGCCAAAAAATTTGCAGTTAAAGGGACAGCTTTCTAAACTAGGTCAAAACAGGAGTCGGAGAAGGGTTCCTAAATGAGCTCAGTCTCCATTTTGGAGCTTCTGTATCTTAATACTGAGTCCTTACAGTTCATGGTGACTGATTGATGCTGAGCTCCTCTGAAGACCCAAAGAGGTCTGAAATGGCAGACTACTAATATCTTCTCCTCTGTCCTTTGGGTACAGTAACACCCTACACAGAGGGCAGAGAGGCAGTCATAATTTGCTTGTGTTGGAGCTAATAGGAAAGAGTAAAGTTCGTCTTGAAGGCTGTCACCATTAATGTGACCCTGTCTCATTTGTGCCTCTAACCCAAATCTATGGACTATTCCATCTGACCTTTCTAAGCTTGAAGCAGCAACTTCATTTTCTCCATCCAGCAAGACATAAACCATCAGCTCAGAAATGGTCTTAATAACATCAACAGGAATACCAGCTGAACAACCAGCCCTTTGATTATTATTACTTGAACAAACATTCCTGATGCCAACATATTTCTGAAATGGAAGTGAGGAAATTGTTCCCACACCTTGTACTGCGTAGTAGTTATGTTAAAGATTATAGAAGTACTTTCAAGTACAAAACATAAAGGATCACCATATCTGGTTTTCTCATGGAAAGCTGTATTTTTTTGAGAAGAAAGCACCAGGTATATGGCTCACAAGATATATTACTTAGGAGGGAAAAAAAAAAAAGAAGTTGAGAATACTGTAATGCGATGTGTCATTTTCCACAAGGATTTATCATAACTCTACTGAAATCAGTGGGGACTTTCACACTGACTTTAAGAGGGATAATATTTCACCCTGAGTTTTCAGACACTGATCTGATCAGGTTAAAGTTACAACATATCATTTTCCTATTTGTAAGGAGAGGAAAAAAAAGAAAAAACCCAAGCCATTCCATTCTCACAGAGGTAACTCACCAGGACAGTTTTCTGCTTTCAAAGATTTTTCATTTTAATCCTTTTCAGAAATTAATGGCTTTATTTGATGATATCCAAAAACTTAGAAAAGAAGTCTCGGTGGTAGATTCTTAAATGTATGTATTTAAAAGTCGCATCACAATTCCTTCTCCCTGCCTGTATTTGCTCCAGAGATAGGGTCAAGCATCCAAAAGCAGAAAAAGAGATAATGTAAAGCATTTTTCCCCCAAGACAATCTGCAGAAAATGAAAGCTTAAAGAAAATAAGCATCTGCAGAAAATTAAAATGTCAGTGGTTTTCAATGAAAATTTAAAGTTTAAAGCTATTCACACAGTGAGTTTTTTAGGAGTAGCTCTTCCTGTCTCACACAGCAATACAGTGGCAACAGTCTGCAATAGGGGAGCAGGAGACATGGACACTGCTCGTTGGGCTCTCTGTTCTGCTCCAAAGACTATCTCCCATGGAATTTTCATAGGAAAAAATCACCAAAATTACAGCATCAGAGAATATTCTGAGTTGTAAGGGATCCACCATGATCATTGAGTCAAGACTTTAGGTGAATAACCCATATGGGGATCAAACCCATGACTTTCACATTATAAACACCATGCACCAAACAACTGAGAAATCATTAATTTACACATAAAAGGAAGTCTGAAAGGTTGGGTCAGAAACTGATGAAGATCTTAGGAGAAAAGCTGACCAGAGACACATAAGTGGCAAAGCCTGTATACGATGCACATATATCCTGTTAAGGAGATGTGCTATTACCTTTGCTTGTTTATGATACAGACAAATTTCAGAATAGTTACTGCAGCCACAGAGAAGACAAAGGGGTATTCAGTAGCCAGATGTCAGACATGTGGCTCATAAATTCCTTGGGAAATCCCACCCAACACAACAGCAGTTATAAGCTCAGGCCCACAGCCACCAAACCTCTAGTGCCCAAAGTGCTGTGCATATTTTGCTTTCCTGATCCAGCCATGCTGTGGATTTGATATCCTTACCACAGGCAGGCCTTTCCTTTCCAGGGCAGAACCTGCTATAATTAATTTCTCAGAGATGTTCAGATATTGTCTCCTTGGAAATAGTGGAATTTTTTGTAAAAATCAAGGGGATATGAATCTAAAATCTGTAATGAGAAAATACACAGTAATGTCCATGCTTATGCTTTTTTTGGTCTTATGGTCACATGGAGCATATCCATACTGTACCATTTTAGGTAAGGTATCGTCTTTGTCGAGCACAAAAATGGCTTTGGGCAAAACAGCCACCTTTTCCCAGTTTGGTCTCATACACAACTGTCAAAGATCACCATTAGAATAATGAAGTGGAGAAGCCCATAGAAAACCTGTAAATAGTCCCAAGAAATTCACCACAGCATTGGAGGGCAAAAAAAAAAAAAAACAGGTGAAAAGGTGCACTGAAGTTGGGACAGGAGTCTGATTGTGCCATGGTTTTTCTTTTTTTTCCACCAGAGTGGAAGGAAGAATCTCACTAGGGTAAGAGGAGCAGAAATTATCCTTTTCAGAGATGACCAAACTAGCTGACTATCAGACAAGCGATATGCTTCACATGAAACACAGCACCATGTGCCTGCACCCACAGGAAAATTCCTTTTAGGACTAGAAATCTCAGGCTTCATCATCCAAGCCACACCATGAATGCTTCCCAAACTACTGGATGCACATTCCCTCAACCTGGGCATGCTAAAGCAGCCTCTCTTCCTGCAGTTGCAGACCTGCCCCATACACATTACCACTGCTTGAAGTTTGAGCTTTTTCCAGCTTGTCTTGTGAGCGAGCCTGGCTTGCACCATGCACCAGCTGGAGATAAACCTGCACATTCATTTATTTAGTGAAAAAACACCATGGCTGTAAGTTTGCTTTTATGGCAGATAAAAATAGAGGCTCTTTTGAAGGTTTCATTACAAGATGTGTGGTAGAGTCCCCTGAGCTGGCACTAGTCTTCTAATTAATCAGTGCAAGGATTGTTGAAATCCTGGCAGAAGTCCTTCCTCTGTCTGACTTAATCCTGGAGATTTTGACTTGGAAATGGAAAAAATCTGAATTCTGTTGGTTCCCCATCCAGTCAGGTGAAAATGGAATAATCAAGCCTTTTTTAAAAATATATTTTAAAATGTTGCACACAGACACACAATGCAGTTTCTACCTCAAAACCACACAGACTAGTTTTCAGGGTAGTTCTTTGGGGCTGAATCCTGTCAAATCAAGAAAGGAAAGAGAGAGAGGAAGAAAGCAGAAGAGATGGCTTGTAAAGAAAGCATTTTCTGAGCAGGAAGTCAAGGGTGTCAAGTCAAGAAGGTCAAGGACACCCAGCATGAGTGTCCTATTTATTGGTCTGCTGCGTCTGGACAGCTGATGAGGAGCTCTCTGGAAGCAGCAAAGAAATATCACATCCACATGATACTTTACTTTGCTTTTTCTTTTTTCTTAATTTTGCTTTTGCTACTTTAATAAAAGCTTTATTGAAATCGGCAACTGTTTATATCAAAGTATTTTTTTTCAAATAGGAGGGTTTTTTCCATTATTTAAAAAAAAAAAATTCAAACCTGGCCCAAATGTTTTCCTTTTCAGGATAAAGCCACGCTAAGGCAAAATTTTCTATATATCTGCCCCTATAACTGCTCTCTGGAATTCAATTTAATTTCTGCTCTCACTTTTAATAACTCTTTAAATAACATTAAAGTTTCTTATTTCAACTGTGCCTCACTTTAGAGTCACATTATTTCCTCCTGGCCATGAGACTGGTTTGTGTTTAATATACTGCTACTTTTCAGTTACTTTTCTGGGCCTCAGGCTTTGGCAAAAATTCAGCTCTGATTAACAACATGCTCTTCACTTGCCCTTGCTATTCACCCCTGGATGTGTCAAATTTTTGTTTCCACTCTTCACTGTGTTGGGGTTTTTTTTTAATTTATTTTGTATCATCTAACTCTGCCCTGAATGCTACATTACTTTACAAACCCAGAAAGCATTTGGTTTATTTTTCACTGTGAGGTATGCTTCACCCTTTGAGATTGTGAAACATGGTGACTGTCATGTGTTTAGTTAGTGTTTTGATATGGCAGTATTCAACAAAGTCAGAAGATTTTTCCAAGACAAACCAGCATCATATTAGCCAGCTCTCACAAGCCTCCAGCACTTCTTGTGAAAATCAGCAGTGGTGATTCTTACCATCTCCAATAAAACATAATTTTACTGGCCTTTCCAAAGGCATATCCAAATACTGGCCCCATTATTTCAGGAAGAAAAAAATTCATTGCAGGAAAGGTCCATGCAAACTGGGACATGGACAGCCAGGGAAAATCTAGATTGCTAAAACCAATGTGGGGGCTTTCTTTAAAGGCATAGCTTTTTGGAGAGGAGCAGCTCCCTTTGGACCTTCCTACTTGTATGGTATGTGCCAGTAGGGAACTGCTGCTGCTGCTCATTTTGCTTCTTGGCCAAGCAGAGCTCAGTTTGCAATAAACCCATCTGACTTCAAGGAACATCAAGAACAAACCTCTTTTTCTTCCTCTTTTTTCTCTCCCCTTTCTCATTTGCCCATAAATCAAAGAAGAAAGGATCAAATGTACAAAACAACAAAGTAGTAAAATGCTCACTTCAGGGTTGCAGCCAATCTAATTAATTTTTCATTTAGGTCTGATGTATTAGAGGCCAATCAATCAAGGATTATGTTTACAGAGTTGTAGAAAGAGAGGAGACCGATCCTCATTTGTTGTCTAGGCTGTCCAAATTAGTCAGTTAAATGATCCTGGGGGAGATCATAAAGGATATGAATAGGTCCTTGTAAGTACCTTTCTTTTAATTACAGACCAAACAGTCAACACTTCCCGCAGTCCTTGACTTCCTGCCTGAAGGACAGAGCTGGCTTCCTGGAAGCCAGAGGGATACAGGTGACTTCTGCCACCCACTTTTGGGACAGTGCAGTTTCTTCACCTCTGAATGTGTCAGAGTAGCCCATTGGGCTCAGGATACCTATCCAGCAGCAGTATGCAGTAGCTGGAGTCCAGCAAGTCCACCACATTCAATGGGCTGCAGTACTTTTTATTTCTAAGGGAGCAGAAAAAGGACTATAAAACTGCAATCCCATTTTCAGGTCCATCTGTATTTCCAAAAATTATAGGGAAATCATAGTCAAATCTGGATGCACAGAATTTACATTTTTGACTTAAAAGCCCTTTTTGAGTGTGACTTAGCAGATCATGCCCACAACAGCCTAACAAGTGCTTTGTTACTGCAGCTTCCAGTGCTTGACTTTCAATTCCAGCTTTGACAGGGCCCTTCTGGTTTATTCCCTCCAGAGTGCATGACTTGTGAGGTACCTGCTTTTGTCTTTTATAATTTGCTGGGCTGCACAGACAGTGCATGGCCCTTACAATATTAATGATCCTTAATAGCAAAGAGTCAATGTAGTGACAACTAAGTAGACAGATGGCTTCAAATGACCTGATAAACACAGGAGAAAGATGAGATGAAGAGTCAGATGATTTGGTCAGTCTGACATGACCTTTTCCTACAATCGTTTGACATGGCAAGTTCCCAAGGACATTTATAGACCCAAGATGACCAGCACTGAAAAGTCACTTTGTGGTCAAGAGCCAAGCAGGATGCAGGGCTCCTACTGGTACACACTGCTTGAGTGGGGGTGAGACAGAGCCCATCCAAAGGCAGCTACGTGAGTGCTGAAACACAGACCTAGTGCCTGTGGAGTGCACTTTGCATGACAGTTACCAGACACAGTAACCAGAACTTTCAGCTGCAATGCTTCAGGAGAAGAGAAGTAGTTTTGATGGCTCCAAATATTTCAGACTCTTTATATTACTACTATGACTTGGAAATTTTGGCGATTTTCTCCATAAAAATCCCAAATTAGTGAAAATCTCGGTATGATAATGCAACAGTGGCCCAAAAATGCCATTCCTTAAGCTGTCTCCTCACCTGCTGTAGCAATGTACTTGCTTGCTATACAGTGTGTTTCCATTTCTGTTAGTTCACAGAAGGCAATGGTTTCATGCATATTTTCAGTATCTCAGGGAACTGAGGGAACAAGAAGCAATAAATAACAGAAACAGAGAGAGGACAGGGCCCTTTATTAATATGATTGATTTCTATGTTAGAGAGTGCTCATATTCAGCTTTTATTTCAAACCCACTGATTGGCCATATTAAAACCACAAAAAGCAGAAGGTAGCAGTAGCTCCAGATAACTGCATCCCCATGCCACCAAAACCAGGCACAGATGTATTTCAGATATACTGGCACAGAGTGCCACCCTGTCAGCCACTCTGTCCCAGCCTTGTTGGACTGGAGCCCTGTCTCTTTTAGCAAGGCACAGTTTCATCTGAATCAGTTCAAGCTGATGCAGAGCAGATTTCATGTAGATAAACTCTGGCTTCAGAGGGACTAAAGTTCTTCCAGAAATGTCTAGGTATCTGATTGCTTTAAGCAGCACTAAAAAAAAGAAAACTGCTGAAATTTTCTCAAATGACCACTTCTATTGTACCCAAATCAGCTTTTCCAACAAGGTAATTTTTCTTGCTGTAA
The DNA here is from genome assembly GCF_051311805.1 of Agelaius phoeniceus. Classification (NCBI taxonomy): domain Eukaryota; kingdom Metazoa; phylum Chordata; class Aves; order Passeriformes; family Icteridae; genus Agelaius; species Agelaius phoeniceus. The sequence goes on from NC_135268.1 coordinate 25,509,526, forward strand.
AATAGATAATTTAAATTCCTTGAAAATGTGGTCAAGTATAATCATTGAAGTCAAGCTGCCTTGAAAATTCAAAACCTACAGACACACCAAAACCATAAAATTCTGAACAATGAAGTTAACAAAACCAGAGTTAAACCAGAAAAATCCATTTAAGAGCACCTGTACTCACACACTGCAGTGATGTGTAGTATCGACATCACACAAAACACACATTTGAGTTTTTTAAAAATTGCTTTGGATCAGTGGATTACATGCTCCTGTGTTTTGTGCAACTAGTTATTTCCATGTCTAGTAAATGAAAATCAGCTTCAGTCAAAGCTTGCCTGTTGCCCTTAGAGGGGATGTCACCTGGCTTTAACTGATAATTACCCCAGGAAGGAGATGCAGAAGAACTGTAATTATTGCAGCAGGAAAAGGTAGGAAGGCCAGTATATCTGGAGCCTGAGTCCACTCAGAAGGGAATAGGTAAAAATAACTTTTCTCAAAGGGACAGTGATACAGTGGTGGAAAGCATTTACCAAGGGCTTGCCATTTTTGACAGCTTTCCTCTGTTTTGCTGATTTTATTTCTTTCTTCCTTTTCTACAAAGGTGCCTTGCCACTTTAGGTAGTAAGCATGCTAGTGAGTCCCAGTTATTGGGGCCCATTTCTATTTTTGCCCTAAAGCTGGACCCTGTGTGATACAAGAGTGGGTGCTGGTGGACTTTAATCAAGATACAGGCATGCACAATACATACCTAAAAATTCTATTATTTTAATATGAATATTATAATCTGAGACGTGCCTCTGGTACATATATCTGCAAACCACAGGAGAGCTGTCCTCACAAATCACACCCAGTGAACTCCCAAGGTCTCTAAGCAAACAAATGGAAGGGAAGCAGTTTTTCCTCGACTCCAAGGCACTAGTCAGCAGCAAACCCCATTGGCAATTAGGGTTCCTTGCTGGCCTGTTCTGAGAAATGAGTAATTTGATCCCACTCCAAAGGCTGTCATGAGCCCTGGTATGGTTTTCCTCCTCTAAATGCATATGCTGAACCTGATCTACAGAGAGGAATAATGCCTCTGTGGCAGATGGGGATGTCTTTTGGGCTTATTGCAGGTGCATCCTCATGTGCATTTGTATGGCTGGGGAAAAATGTGATTCCATAGATCCTCTGTGCAAGGTGGTGTCTGCATAGAACATTGACAATGAAGAGCTGTAACACAATGCTTTGTGGTTTGGTGTCTGCCCTAAGAGGATTCATGGCAAGATGGGTGGCTATCAGTCCCCAAAGCCATAATTGAAATCCCTGTGGGCTGTAATGAGCAATCCTCTTCCAGTTGCATTACAGCTGTAATGCTATATATGGGATTTAGCCTTTTAATTAAAAGGCCGGGGTTAAGCTTTAATCCAGTGTTTGTGTTCCTCAAAGGAAACTGGGTTTGAAGTGACAAATTCACATTTGTTGGACTGAGAAAGTTGCTTTAATCCTTGATCATTTATACCACTCTTTTTCTTAATAAGAAAAAAATTATTAAAATAAAGCATTAAAAAAAAAAAGACTGCTTAGTTGGCAGAGTATTAATTCCCTCCCATTTGTGAAGCTATTGATCAAAAATGCTAAGGTGCCAGTAAAAAGTCAATCCAGCCCTTCCTGGCAAGAGCTGTCAGCAATGTCTTGAAAAAACAATGGTTTCTTATCTTTGCACTTGGGACTATGCAGAATAGGAACTAAATGCAGTTGTCAAGCTAAGTGCTTCATTCTTGCTTTAGTCAGTTCCACATACACCCTCTCCTCTGGAAGAACAGCTGGGTATTTCTCACCAAATTCTTCCAGAAACTACCTAGATGCCTTTCTGCCCTCAGTCAGTTTTTCTGGGGGGGAACATCAGGACAGAGGCAGGTCTCATCTACACTAAATTCTTACTTACTAGGCACTGAAATAATTTGCTGCACAAAACAAAGGAACATGTCACCCTCTGATCCAGAGAAACACTTTCTGTCTCACTCTCCTGCAAGCTTATTTCAGGCTGGTCTGCAACTAACAAAAGTCTCTTGCTCCTGGGGTGCCAACATCTGGAGCAGCCCTGGTGCAGGGAAGCACAGGCAGGAACAGTGCACCAGCTGTTCTCAAACATCAGATGCTGTGCCAGCAGCCTAAATGGGTCAGTTGTCACAGGAAAGATGGCAAGGGGCCGATGGAAGTGGATCATCCAGAAGATGAGTTTGAACCTTTGGGGTTTGACTGACCTCCAATAAAGGTGGCAGGGCACACAAGGTGGGTATTGACACCGTGGACCTGCGCACAGCTCCTGGCCATCAACAGAAGAGCTGTAAAGCGTCAAGTGAAATTAGAGTATTTCTTCCCAATACTGTACTGGATCTTGCACTTCCCCCTTCCTAGCCCTGGAGCCTCCAGAGGTGGTTTTTTAAAGTTTAAAGATTTTTAGAATTAAGTTTAAGGTATAATCACCAACTCTGAGTCCTCCAAGGGTCAGAGGAGGGGACTTGCTTTAGGAGAGACATCCTTTATTCTTGGGTCACATCTTAAAGGCATTCCTTGCAACCATGAGGCCCAGGAACTTACTGTTCCTAAGAATAAATTACTGTTAGAGGTTTATTCCTGAAAAAAATCTGAATTTTTCATGCTGGCCACATCAGCATGTCAAGCAGGCCATGTTTATCTGAGAGGACAGCTGAATGACATTTCTGACAGAGGACCTTATGCAGCTGCTCACACTTGCCAGGCCAGAGCTCTTTGGTTATGATTTTAAGTAGAAACCTGCAAAACTTTATTTCTTATAACAGCATCTGACACCATAGAAAGCTAAATTGTTTCTGTATGCATTTGTCTACTGCTCTTTCATTGTAACTATTCAATCTTTATGAAATCACAACATGAAGAAAAAAATACCATGGAAATGAAAGGAAGAAAGAAACCTATTCCACGGTGTGCTAACCCACTTCAATATTCAATATAGAAAAGCAATTGCTGCCCACTCAGAGCAGATGTTCCTCACAGTTCATAAGCACCCATCAAATGTTAGGTCATACATGCACTTCCTTACAGCTTTGATCTCTAACGTTACCCAGGTGAGTAATTCCAGATACTTATAATGCAACCTATAAACAGGCACCTGTTGTTATTTGAATTAAAACAGCACACAGAGATGCCAGGTAGAGATTGGGGCTCACCTCTACTGAGGTATATATAAACCACCTGTACACATACAAAAAAACCTGGAATTTCAAGAGCTGTGAGCGACAGGGGTTTGTTCTTTTTTTCCTTCCGTTCCCATAGCAAAATGGACTTCATCTCATATGTCACAGACTCACCCTAAACAAGTTCAGAGGACCTCAGCTCCAATGAAATAGTCAAGTAAACTAAAAGGCCAAGAAATCCCACAACTCTGCATAGGATTTCCCAAAGCACCTGGTTCACACACATCCTGCTGTGCCATCTGAATGTGATTCTCTATTACTAATGGCTATTTGAAGACTAGTCCTGATTTTAATTATACTGGATTTCACACAAAATACCTGGGTGCCAGCCACTGTATAGTTCCTGACTGAATAAGCACTCATTTAGTAAGGTAGTAAAACAGCTGAGATTTTGCAACTGCTCAACAGTAGCACTAACCCCAGAGAAGCCCAAAGAACTAACAGCAGTGCTAATATCTGTGTCTAAATGAGACCCAAGATCCCTAGTGGACAGATACAGTCAGGACCACCGAATTTATCTAGAATTCTCTCCCAGATTACACAAGGCAAAGTGAACTGCCTTAAGCAAAACAGATGTATTTCATAGACTTGCCTTTTTTCAATTTTTGCAAAAGCAGAACTCTCTGCTACTATGAATACTGTTCAAAGCTGCTTTTAAGGGATGAGAATCTGGAGGAAGGAAGCACATTTCAATCCATTCTCCATATGCAACCTGTTATCCAAAGAGGTGGATTAACCAAAACATGCGTTTCTTTGACAGCTTAGAAGGCTTGGTGAACCCAAGTTCTTTTCCCCTCAATCTTGATTTCTCCAGAAGAGATATCTTTCTAATTCTCTCATCCATCTTTACAACATGCTTCCCAAACTCCACTGCCACTCCCATCCACCAGGTGAATTATTGTTGCCCTCCCAGTCCAAAATCCATCCAACTCCCTGTTGTCAAATTGATCATGCCACACACCTAAATGACAGAAATAATTTCATCTGGGTTTGATGGGATCAATATACTATTTTTATGTCAGATGTCTTAAAGAATATAGTTGAAGGACTGTCATTGAAAGACTGTACCTCTTATCCATACCCCATGTAAGAAAGCTTCCCTGCTGCTGGACAGCAAGAAAGTTTCAGAGATAATTAACCATCTGAGGCCATTCATTATTTTAATGAGTCTGCTGAAGAGTACTGTTCCCTGATAAAAAGCCCATGGAAGACAGTAGCCTTCATTATATTCCAAGCAGGAGCAAACTGACAAAGGAGGCAAAAATCTTTGCACAAAAACCAGAGAGAAGATGTAGACAGTCTCTGATGTCATGTTTTAATTCTGTGAAGACAGAGGCAATGGAAATATTGTCATTTTCCCAGCAATGACAGATGGTGGAGACTCATTTCACTTCAATATTAAAGGTGGCATAGTACCTGAAGCTACAGGCTTTGACAATCTCCATCCATTTGTAAAAGTCACCTTCAAAGAAGAGAAAGTTAGAATAGGGAGCACACAGGCTCACTGTCAGTAGCAAAATTAATTGCCCTCAGCAAGGCTGACTCCCTCCTCTTTGCTCCTGCTCTGTATTAAAGACACATGTCCAGCTTCCACTCTGAAAGACTGGATTTTTTGCAAAGAGCTGAGGGAATTGCTCTGAGTTAGGGCAGCACAAGCAGCAGCTCTTTAGGGAAAAAGGGCCTAAACCAGAGCCAGGCACAACACAGGGCACAGCAGCAATGCTTACCATCCCCAGCTGCCTAGCAAGGCTCCCACAGAGCTTCTGCCACCCAAAACACAAAAAGGGGCAGGAAAAAGATAATGGAGGCTGTGAGAAAAACATCCTTGGGAAGATACAGATAGGAGGGAGTAAAGGGAAGAAAAACAAAGATGGGAGCAAACAGCAGCATTAGCAGGCTCAAAGAGCTGGAAAGAGTGCAGATGGTGACCAGAAGAAAGGTCCCAGAGATCTGCTAACACATAGCATTTAAGCAAGTGGAGTCTGTATAGACCTCTGAAGTTTTTACACCTCTGGCCTCCCAATACTATCAAACATCTGGCCAGAAGATTAGAGAGATTACTGAGATTCACAAAACTCAATATGAATGTATATGGATGCAGTAGAAGCAGTCTGTTAGCAACCAAAATAAATACAGGCCATCCTGCCCATATGTTCTGTGCTTGTAGAATCTCCCCAAAAGCCCCTCTGAGGTGGTCTTAAACGCTTTGGCAGCCAAGAAGGCTCTCTATCAACTTTGCCTAGTGAGCCTCCAAACATCTTATGCTGCATCCTAAACAAGGCAGATGAGAAGGAACCCAGGGTGAGGGCTGAAGAAGGCTCTTGCTTGGTTGCAGCTGCAATGAAAGAAATTAATAAGCCAGAATTAATAAGCTCAAATGCCTGTTTTGTTTGCAGCAGATCTGCAGTGGGACTCGACCTAAGAGAATCCCCAAAATGGTTGCCAGCATGCCCAGGGTAACTGTGCTGGACTGATTCCTGGCTGGGAGGTTTGCTAAGCAAGAGCAGTTCTGAGTGGAATCACAAAAAGAACATGTTACAGAGGTCATGAAAGCACTAAACCCATTATTTCAGTATGTAATAAACATTATCCAAAGCAAAGAGATTAAAAGCATAAGAAAAGCAGAAAATCCTGACGTGCCAAGTTATTTTCAGCTAATCTGCATTAATACGGTAAACCAGCATATTAGCACGCAGGATTAAAGTGGAACCCCAAAGTCAGGCAGTTGGGAATGTTTTGTCCTGAGAGCAAAGATGATTGTTTCCAGCATCAGAACAGCAAACACAGCCCAGCCTACTGAGGTAGCATCCTGTGCTCCCATGTCTGAGGCAACAAAGCCATCTAAAATGGTTTGGCTGCTCTTCTGAGCTGTTTGTTGAGTAGTGATATAAGCACAGAAAATAATTATATGTGCTATCTGGACAGAGAGGTTTGCAAATAAACTCCTCTGTAGTTTTGGCCTCTCTTCTGCATTCTGAAAGCTCTCAGAGTGTCAGCATGGCTTGCCTCTGGCCATGTCTAGCTCTAGCACATCTCCATTTTGGCAGCCAAAGAAAAGGGAAAAGACAGGGAAGGGACATGATGAAGGTGGATTAGGAATCAGCACAGTGAGGTCCACCCCTGTTTCCATTTCTAATCAACATGAGTCAGGTACTGAGGTGCCAGAGCACGGCCGAGCATCCTCTTCTCAGCTTGCAAGCTATGCACCAAAGTACCAACATAGAACAGAAAGCACTCAACACCCCTCCTGCCCCCAACATTTACCCAACAACACAAGACCTCTGGCAATCACTTCCACCAAGGAACAGGTAAGTCAACAGTCAAAATTCCCCAGACTATTGACTGTAGATCCAACTCTTCCCCCCATAAAGTCCTGCTTGAAATTTAGGCTCTATGAACAAAAAAAACCCAAGTACTGAAATATTTCTACAAAATATGGCAGGTCAGATGAGATTGCTCTGCCTGCATAAACCAGGGAAATTTATCTAATTTATTAATGGTTTCACCATTCAACAGTGCTATCTTGATTTCACGGCTATTGAGTATTCAGACCACTTGACAACATCAGTATCTTCATCCATATTCCCTAAGTATACAAAGGACTGAACTTATTCCTGCCACAAAGACATGGAAGAAAGCCTACCGCAGAGAGTTCTGCCCTCAGACTCTGGAGATTGCAGCCTGAAAAGTTTATGAATCAGCTCTGGAGTTTATAATCACTTTCTGGATTCATCTGTTACCACTTAAGTTTGTACTTTGGGAATGTGTAGATCCCTTTCTGCTCTTTTGGACTCACCTGTTTCTATGTAAGCTTATAGTATTTATTCTATATGTTGCCTGGAGGGGACATGCATGATGTCAGATCTTATATGCTTTTTGTGGGTTATCTGATAGGCACGCAGGAACTTGGGTCAGTAGCCAACAGATTATTTCATGCAGCCTGGTATACAAAGGAAATACCATTTATATAATGCATTATATTAAGCAGATGTTCCTTTTAATTAACTAAGATATACAGCCTGGCTAAAACTCCTCTTCCACATGTGACAATAAATAGCTGGTGAAACTAAGTTGGAGGGGAGTTTTGATAAAGTTGAGGACTGCTTCAATGCTCCTGAATCACATCCTATGTAAAATCTAAAAGCCAGGACACGTGCAAAACTGCAGTGTGAAGTCCCCTCTTCACTCCAAAATCACTTGTGGATATTTCATTCCAGTAAGCAAATGAAGTGCTATTGATTGGGTTGGTTTGAGTTGTTTTGTTCCTGGGACTGTGTCAGACATTTCTTACAGGGAATGCTGAAACTTTTCCAAACAGCTGGGAGGATTTTATTATCAGAACATTGCTGTGGCAGGAGTACCTGAAACAAATCTGCTCCTGGCTCTCTACTTGTTCAGACCTCTTTGCACAGGACAGACCGGTATAAAAAAGAAAGAAAAAGATCTCCAGCAGATAGAGGTCACAAAGTTTTCTCCTACATATTGCAAAAAAAAACCCAATAATCCCCCAAAAAACAAACAAGACCCCAAACAAAAACAACAAAAAACCCACCAAAACTAAAAAAAAAAAAAAAACAAGAAACCATAAAAAACTCCTACATGCCTGTGGATGACCCAGTGTGGCACCAGGCATGACACCCTGAGAAAGTAAATGGACAGATACAGCAGGCATTCACTGTGTCCTGGCAAAAATTCCATTCTCCTGCAATTAGGTAGGGCTTCAGTGTCATGAGGAGTTTTTGATGTTGGTTTTCTTCTGTGCTGAAGTAAATGTGTTTGTCTACAGGGAGATATAAGAAACAGGAACAAGGAGGTCTCTGAATGCCTTCAACCTAATGATTCACCTGTCTATTAGTCACCTAATTTCACAGTTCATAAACTTTAAAGGTTTCAGTTATGAATAGGCCCAGTGGTTCTGGGATAAGATAGTACTCATCTTCCACAAAGAACAGGAAAATAGGTTTATGTGATACTGCTCTCAGCTGGTTTTCATTCTCAAATACAATATATGTTAGAAGAGGAAACCCTAAGAAATCCCATCAGCTATAACAGGGTTATCCAAATCAGAAGGAATCCTGCCATATAATCTTGTTTGCTGAGAGACTCAACGTGTCCATTTTCATACACTCATGATTTGTATAAGTTGTATTTTTTTCTGGATAACAGACAAGAGCTTCAGTGTGAGTACCAGACCTAATGTAAAGCTGGATCTTTATGCCACCACTCCCACCATTATAGAAGTTTTTCCTTCACTGGAAAATGACTATCTCTTCACTGTTTAGTTATCTAGTTACAGGATTTGAGTTGCACATTTACAAGTTATGTTGCAATAGCAGTGAAACTGGAAAAATTAAACCCTAGAATTATTTATAGACTGCGATCCATGTCACGGATGAGGTGCCCATGGCAAAAGGCTTCCTGTAACTGCAGAACAAAGAAAAAAAAAGTCAGAATAAAAACTCATCAAGTTCACTATTCCTATTTCTCATGAGGATTCCAGCTCTTCTCTAATCAGTAGCTTTATGCAAGCAATGACTTACATAGGAAGAGTTAAAAGAAATTTTATTCCAGAAATGCTTTTTAAATTTCAGTAACAGTTCACTGCTAATTTCCCTGGGCACATGAACAAAATTACTTTGAAAACATAAGAATCCGCTGGCAAATGTCAATGGCACAGTAATGGATACATCCTGGAATTTACCCTATAGGCAGAAATTCACTTGCTGTCACCCCTCAAGCAAAAGCCTGAGTAAGCAGGTGCATCAGTAAGGTAAAGGTCAACATCTGTGTTCTGCTTTGGGATACACAGGGGGAAAAATGAATGCCCAGGTGTCCCCAGACATTTTAGGAGCATTCTTAACTTCAGCCTCATATCAGCTGATGTAACTAGGGCTTTTAAATACCTGCCTTTGGTTTGCAGGACCTGCCACCAGTCAAGACACGGCTGGGTGCAGAAAAGCGCTAGAGAAAGGTTAGCTCATGAAGGAGAAGGAACAGTCAAAGAGAGTCTGTTCTGTAAAAGGTGGAGGAGGGCAAGGGAATATTAAAACCTGTGATGGCAAGGGGTAGCCCTGAAAAAGAAGAGTTTGGAGGCTGAAGGAAACCAATTGTGCTGAGAATCACAAAGAATGGAGAGAGTAGAATTATTTGCTGAATTGATTGAAATAGCAGAGATTGGAGGTATTTAAGAAAACCAAGTAGAAAGCACAAAGGGCACAGGACCTCCTACATGGCTCAGGTCTGACTACTGTGTTCCCTGTGGACAGGGAATTCAGGCCTGGAGCATTTGAAAGAAGAGCCACTCAGAGAACAAACCACTATAACCATTAACTTCCGTCCTCAAAAAGTATCTTTCCCATGCTTGAAAGCATGAAACTAAGAATAACACCCAGCAATAGAAACATCTCAAAAGGCTACCTGGTGCACTGCTGGTGTTTGGTCTGCATATCTGGCACCTTCAAAGGTCTGTTCTTCAGGAAGAGACTGCCTGATTTAGGGTAAATGACAAAAATCAGTCTTCCATGAATGAGCACTGTGTCACCTGATAAGCAAATAGTGGTTTACAGATCTCCAGGCTTTTTGATCCCTATCACTTGAGACGCTGCAGTGACATTTTTAGAGATGCACCACTGCTGCTTGGAAAGGCAGGCAAATTGAGATTTCTTCTTTCCTTGCAAATGTATGATAAATATGCTTTGCTGGGTACTGTTCAGGAAAAGAATAACTGCTATTTAGAGGTTTAGTCAAAATGTAAGCGTTCAAAGCAAGCACCTTGATTTTTAAAAACAGACAACCATTTAGTACGGAAGACAAGTCCAATTTTTCTAAATTAAGCATGTTAGGTTGGACTCAAAGTACTATTTTGATTTTTAAGAAACATCGGAAATCTGATGGAAGATATATTTTCCAGTCCACCAATAGCTGCTGAGCTCTGCTCATCTTCATAGATGGGCTAAGTCATTTACCACTGAGATGGAAAACAAATCTTTTCAGAGTTGAGCTCTCAAAGGTTAAAGGAGAGGCAAGTTTCAGTAATGTCGCAAGTGATTTCTTGAAAACACACGCAAAAATATCAGAATAGATGCCATTTCCAAGAAGAAAATAAACTGTAGGAAAAAATGCAAATTGACAAGTGCCATTACTCTTTCCTTGACCAGTCCTTGGTATCTCTCAATTGTCCTACTTTTCTTTTTTTAAAGGATGTTGCCATAGTGATATTACAGAACCTGCAAGACTGTCCCAGCTATTCATCATCAGAGATTAAAATATATTATGAAATGGGTTTTAATATATTATAAATTATACATACTGCAATACCAAATTCTATTATAAAACAGGCTTTAAATAACATATTGTGGAACCAGAGTAGCTGTCCTGAGTTCAGGTGGAAGATTGCTTCATAATATAAAGTCTGATTTTTCAGTCTCACTAATGGCCCCGAAAAGAAGTCACCCACTATGAAATTTTATCTACAGGCTTTCATTCATTCCATGATCCTTCCAAGCAGCTGAGTCTGGAGAGAAACGTGAGGACAGATTCTGTGCCACTACCTGGGCACCCAGTGCCATTCAAGATGCTGTATGGGGGGCAAAACTTTCCTGTGGGGCCAACAGAGACAAGAAAGGAGCTATGGAAGAGCTTTGCTTTTTTGGACAGCAGCTGGAGGCCAGGAGTGGTGCCCCAGGGCAACAGTATTGGGACTAGAGGCTTATATCAGACTGAATTGAGCCAATTAAATGTATTTTACTTTACTCCAGGGAAAGTGAGGCTAGAAATAAACCAACAAGATTTGATTTTAAAATGGGCCTTGCCACAGCATTTCTGTTCCCTGTGTTTAGAAGGGACATGGGGAGGCACAAGGAAAGAAGTATGAAATTCCCCCATAATTTTCCTTCTATCCCATACAGCAGTACATCAATTAACTACAAAGCCAGTTTTAATTTCTGGGCTGGAAAGCCTGACAAGGACCATCCCCTCAATTCCAGATCCCACCCTAAAGCACTGGGAGTTCTTGCCACGCACTAAAAGCAGGAGCCCACCACATCACCCTGAAGACAGTGTCGCATCCCAGCTGTCCTGCTCCCTGCTGGGAGTATTAGCTCCTCCAAAGGGATTTTATCCCTACAATCAGTGGGGAGAGCAAAGAGGTGTAGCAGCACAATACCCTGCCCCAAGTCCCGTAGCAGCAGTCTGTGCTCGCCACAAAGCCTTGGGCTGGCACAGCGGTGATAAATGGCTGGCTGACTGCAGTTTGCACACAGCTGGCACAGCGCTGAGGCACACGGAGCCCTGCTGCCTCACACACACAGCCTGGCAGCTCTGCGGGAGCCACCTCCTGCTGCCTGCCAGAGAGACACCCGGCTGCTGCGGAGCCAACACCTCGGCGCTACCGCCGAGCAAGTAATCCAGCAAACAGCAGTCATGCTTAGCAAGAAATAGTTCCCTTTGTTAAGCACTGACATTGAAGTCCCCAGCCAATTTTATACCCACTTTATGTTAATATTTTGAGCTTAAAAATTACTGCTTGCAAGAGGTTGTGTTGTTAAATTGGCATGAGCCCAGAAAACAAAAACAGGGACCCAACAGTCTTATCAGTTCAGTGCCAGCTCCAGGGTTTTCATTAGCAGTCAACTCTTCTGGGTGCTCCTCAGAGAATGGGTGCCTAGTGGTCAGCCTAGCACACACGTAAGCGCTTGGTGCTGGGGGATTTATGCTGTTCTTCCACAAGCCATGCCAAATGTAGTTTTCCTGATTGCACTTCAGGATTGTGGATTTGAAAGTGGCAAGTGATAAAGGCAAGAATGCTAAATCATGGATCCCGTCAAGCATGTCACAATCATTATGACTATTGTTATCTGTCACCTTGAGACATCATGAACTGTGTGCTTTACTAGATCCAAGCAGAGACTTCTTTTCCCCAGTATATTATGTACAGATAGCTCACATGACTATGGAGCTACACCAAAAGCTCTGCATAAATCTCTGTGGCATTTATTGTCTTTCCAAGCAGCAGACAAGTTGGTTTTTTTCCTAACTTGCTACAGGAGCAACACATTTCATTAACCTGGCTTTTATTCATGCCAACTCAAAAGGTCAGAACCAGTAGCCTCAAAGAGCGTCCTCATTTTAACAATGAGGTTTGCCTGCTGATGAGCATCAGGCACTGCTGAAACCTCAAAAAATAAACATTATGCTCATAGGTCCCTTAAGTATGGTAAACTATCCATTTATCTTGCAGCTGCCAAGCACAGAGTCCTCTAATTGCTGTTACAGATACACCGCTCTAGATCCAAGCTTTACCAACCTTGAGATTTAATCACACATCTTGTGCACATGTCACACAAGACCCCAACATTATTTGGACTCATCCTAAGTCTCTTCAGAAATACATGTATTTGATTTGTGTGATCTTTATGCCCATATCAGAAACCCCTCCTAAATAAACTCTGAGCCTGAGGCTTTTATGCTCTGACACAATCCAAAAGTTCAAACAGACAATGACATCCCATTCAGAAGATCACTTGGAGAGCCAGCAGTCAATCAATTTGCTTCCTTGCTTGCCCTGCCTCATGAGTTAAACCTCATGCTTGCTTCCTTCGACTACATGGCATTGCACTTCAGCATTTGTTGCCTGAAGAGGTGTAAATAAAAATATAAACTTTAAAGGGGATCAATCTACTGCTGGATAGAGAAAAATCCAAAAGATTTCTCGCTAATCTGTGTTACAATTTAACATATTCACCAGTATCAACAGGGTCTGCAGTCTACAAGCATCACTTTCAGCATCTTTCATCTTCTCAAAGTAATAAAAACTGTCGGGTTGACACCCAATATCAGAAGCAAATTCCAAATTAATACAGGAATTAGCACTTATAGAGTCCTCAAATATGAATGCCAATTCAGAAGGCCCAAATTTAGGGGCAACTATGATAAGGATCAGGCTTCTCTTAGTGTGCTGATTCAGACATCCAAAAGTAATGAGTTAACAGTGAAAACTCAAGTTTATTCTACAAGTACTATACAATGCAGGGATAAATCAACCCATAATTTTCTCTTTCCAGCTAAACTAAAAATCCCCTTTACATTGAATCAGAAGTCTTCTGAAGCATGAGGAAAAATAAAGACCAAGATGAATCAGCATTTTTGATCAACAAATTTCTCTGACACAAAAGAAATAAAACACTAACTTGAACTAACACAGATGAGATAAATCCTCAGCCAGAAGCACCATTTCTCTGGGGTGTCTGGGATGAGCTACTTGACATGTTGGCTTGATCACTATTTCATGCACGCTAAATAAATTCACCTGAGTCAGGTGATATTTAAGTTAAAGTAAGGACCATTTAAATTGCAAACCAATTCTAGTCAAGAATGAACCTTTGAAAAATCTGTGATGTTTAGCCAGAAGAGATAAGTGATGAAACAAGCAGTAATTTATGGAGATATATGGTTGACAAGTCTTCCAAAAGAATATTCTGATCATGCTTGAACACTTTGAGACATATGTGAATGAAGCCATGTTTTTTTCAAGACAGAGAGAGAAATCACAGTGGTAAACCCCCACAAGGATCATCAACATATAGTATGCAGGGCAACCCCAACATCTGGGAATGATTGGCATCTGACTCAGATTCAGAAGGCTGAAAATTGCTTTATTAAAACTATACTATATTACATTAATATTATATTATATTAAAGAGATACTATACTAAAGAATATTAAAGAAAAACCCGTGACTGTCTCCAGACAGCCAGGGCACAGCTTTGACCCAATTGGCCAAGGAAACAAAACAATCCTCAGCAGAATCCAATTGACAAATCACTTCAGCCAAACAATGTTCCTAACACATCCCACACGTGCAAAAACAACAAGAGCAGCAAGTAGAGATAAGAATTCTTTTCTCTTCTCTCTGTGCTTCTCCAGGAAAAACCCAGGGAGAGAAGGTTATGTCTCTCTCTGTTCAGAGAATGTGAATGCCACATCACCAAGTGCTGCTTGGCTTACAGACCTCATCTCATCTGCCTACCCAAAGGGGCAGCCTGGGCAGCATGCTTGTGCTGTCCCAGGCTCTGATGATGGCAGGATGCAGCCTCACCACCCCCAGCACATTCAAGCTTGCAGGTCAGCTGCAGTCATCTCCTGTGCAAGGTATGTGATTACAGAGGAACACCTGCAGGGCCATGAATTAACCTGTGAGGAGGCCCAGCAGCTCTTGCAGGCACAGTGTACTAGGCTTGCTTCAGGTGGCTCTGCATGTACAACCAAGTGCAGCTTCACTGCTTAGTGTGGCTGGGGAAGGCACCTAAAGAGTGGCTGCGTGCTCAGAAACACGTGACAGAGTTTGGAGACGAGTGTGAGTGATGTCAAATGATGGTGACTGGGTGTGATAGGGTCCCAAAATACTGATGTGTGGGGAGAAGAATGTGGCTTACACCAAGGTGCCCCACTTCAGACATGCTTCTGCCCACTGCTCCTTGCTGTACTAAGGATATTTAATGCAGAAGGGCCCTTTCACATTTCTAGGTGCTCTTTTTCACCTTCTTTCATGCAAGCCCTGAGCCCAAAACAGTTGCAGACTGGCACAGCATAATGTGAAAAGAAAACCTGGTAATGACTGTGAGAAACTTTTACTTTCACCTTAAGGCTGTCTTGTCTTGCCAAGGAGAGATGAAATGACAGACAGGTAGAGGACAGAGCTTCTTTCTGATTTTACTTTTTTTTTTTTTAATGAAAATTCCCATAATCTATTTGGGTCCAAGAAAGAGGAGGGGAATAAATTTCCTTTTTTCCTCAGCCATGATTCTAGAAAGGTCGAATAATTTTAATCTATAACTTTTCCAAAGGATCAGCTTCAGGCAGAGAGCAAATTCTGAAAATCACAGGACCACAGGAAGCCAGCTCTCAGTTTGAAGTCTCCTGCAATGTCAAACACTTAGATAAATAACACCTCACAGCACTGCTAAAGTTACTGCTAAAGTACCTTTCCTCCTTGAGGTCCACTACCTGGGGAAAGCACTCTGAAGGTTTCATATGCTCCTGTCCATCTCTTCAGGTGCTGCTGGTACCCATCTACTGCCATTCCTCCACAGCAGCATAAAAGGAATTGCAACACAGGTGAGCCCCAAGCCTTGCTGAAAGCCTCTGTGGGCACTGCCAGGCCAGAGAGCTCAGGTAAATGGAGCTCAAAACTGTATAAAACAGCACTAGCACACTACTTTTACATCCTCCAGTTCCAGCTTGCTTCTGTGAAAGCAGCAAACATGTCTCACTTGGCTGACCAGAGTGCCTGCACTCACCCAACAGCAGTGGCAGAGAGAAGGCTGTGTGTTTGCAGAGCAGGCACAGTCAGCGACGCAGGGACTGGCTTCATCAAGATCCAGCAGTAAGAGCAGCACCACTGAAAACACAACCTGCTCTATGCAGTGTTATTTTGTAACCTCTAAACTTCCTTACTCTGGAAATGAGACTGGCATCTCTGAAAGACTGAAAAATTCCAGGAATTTGTGAGTTGTTAGAATATTTGTTGACTTTTTTTAAAAGGCTGCTTTAGAATCACATCATGTGATGAACTGACCACAGCCCTCATTCGTGTTCCCTTGTGCCAATGCAGGGAGAAGGTATGGAAAACTAGGAGTGAAATTGAGGCAAAGAAGAGGGGACCAGTGGGGGGAAGGTGCTTTAAGGTTTAATTTTTATTTCTCTACATCCTACTTTGATTTGATTGGTAATAAATTTAATCAATTTTCCCCACATTAAGCCTGTTTTGCCCATGATGGTAATTGCTGAGCAGTCTCTTCCTCAACCTTACTTCAATCCAGGAGCCTTTCAAAATATCTTTTCTTCCCTGTCCAGCTGACAAGAGGAGTGATAGAGCAGCTTTGTTGGCAGCTGGCATCCAGCCAGGGCCAGCCCACCCACACATGAATTGTCTAACATACACATTTGCATCTCAGGAAATGTCAAATGAGGATTGATACTTTTAGGTAGTTTTCTTTCTTAAAAGAAAAGATGAGCTTCAACTGTCTTTACATCTAAGGCATCTTTTCAGCACACACAATAATATTTGCTAATTACTGACTTTTAACCTTCCTATAGAATTTCACTGAAAGAAAAAGTTTTTGTGGGTGAAAATGCCTGAAATATTAAGTGACTTAAGACAGAATATACAAGATGATCAAGAACATTTTCTTAGTAGATATTTCTATTTTGAAGAGGAGATTATAAAATATTCCATACGATTAGTCTGGTTTAATTGGATTTGTTTGGAAAACAGATGGAGAAATAAAAATCCTAATGATGTCTAACAAAAATCATTCATTTCTCTTTTAATTTAAACATTCAAAACTGCATTGAAATTACAGAATCAAAAAGAAATGCCACAGAGCTTCAAAGTCAAATCATTCATCTCCTGCTTCTATCAGATCCTTTCACACTGCCAGCATTTCATTGTGTAAAGAGGAAAGAAAAATAAAAACAGAGAAAGAAGTAATCTCATTTAAATTCATATTATTTTTGCTATGGGGGGTTCAGTGGACAGCAGCTGGGCACCACTGCTATCAGCAGTGGGTAAACATCAGAAAGGACAGTCATTGCCTCAACATCTTTATATTCAAGACAGCTAAGGTGTCCAGAAAATGACAGGAAAGGCTATAAATACATATGCAGAAAAGCCTAGGCAATTTTTCTGGCTCTCAGTTCAGCCCACATGCTCAGGTCTCCCCAGGGACAGAGCAGAGCAAAGGAGAAGGCCACTTTCACAGAGTTCAGCTGGTACTAAAGAAAAGCCAATTTTCTGAGGACTGGTGCTTCAGTGATGGAAATGAGCAATTTGAGTTTGTCTTGGAAGAAGAGTAAACAAAATTTTTTACCCATATGGTAACCAAAAAGCAGCTGTAGAGATTTCCTTGATCTCAGACTAATTTTTGGAAAATGCTATGTATTCTCTGGAGGGGGAAAACACGTGGTGATTTCTCTCACTGTTTTTCATCAAAGGACTGAATTTCGCTTGCAGTCCTAGCTTATGGTGTGAAAACTGAAACCTCAACCCAGAAGTAGGGCTCATGAAGCACACTCCAAAGCACTTTGCCAATATGTTACTCCCTACACCAAAATTCTGTCAGGACTAACACAGTGGGAACCATCTCCTAATTTTCTAGCAACAAAACAGACAAGAGGCAGCCTTAAAGTGCTGACATTGCAGCCTATCTTACAACCAGCCCAAAAGGCACACAGCATAAGCTCCTCTCTATGTAATTTCACAACATCACTCCTCAAAAAAAAGTTCAATTTCTTTATTGAGATCACAGGTAATGTAACTATTTAAATATGAACCTCTGTTCAAAAAATAAAGTTTTTGTTCTATCATATGGATTCAGTGAATGACAGCCATAGCAGGAGAAGGTGGCCTTTGCAATGCCCTATGATGTCGCCATCGGGATTATTGCAACAGATGTGGAAGAAACATGGACTATTGGCTGAGTAACTCCCAAAAGTAAGGGCTAAAGCAGTAGAACAAGCTATTTTCCCAGACCCTGTTAAGCATTCAAATTCCCAGTGTCCCATTGTTTATAGCAAAGAGAATTACAAGAAGAAAAGTGACACAAACACAAATCTGTCTAGGTGACTGTGATTGTCAATGAGCTGGTGAAAGATAGAACTAGAAATGGATCTATGAAGAGATCACAGAACTAATTCCTTTTGTGATATAATCCTGGCTCTAAGATAGATTAATGCATTAGCATTTCTACTGTATGTCTCTAATGTTACCGCTCTAATTCAATACCCAACTAGGGAGATAAATCTCTGAATACATCCTGCATAAATAGCATGCATTGTTATGATTTTCTTAATAAACCATGGAAAATTAACATAGGCATTAATAGCAGCTTCATGTCCTAACTCAAATGCAATTTATTCTTTTGTGGGATGTAATGCTATACAGACAAGTTATGATATTACACTAATTTTTGTAGACAGCCTTGAGACAGTTGACAAACTAGAAATGTAATGTGCTGTCTGATCCTGTCCCTTCCCAATGTAGCTTTTCAACATGAAATATAGCAGGGCTGACACTGCACCAGCAAAGGACATTTTTAGCTGAAGAAGCAGGGTGGAAGATGGCAATTTGCCTTTGAATTGCTGCAGCTGCAGGGTGGTGAGTTTGGGAGGTAGGGAACAAGAGCAAAGATTCGAGTTGCTCCCTGCCTCCTGGGGAAATACCCGCTCAGGCCCTGACAGCAGGGACAGACCAAGTGGCAGGACAGATCATGTTTCTGTTTTATGCCTTACACCAGCTCTTTTCTCCACTCAATCCCGTGGTATAGCAGGAAATCACTGCTGGTCCTAATTTTACATGTGAAAAGTAGAGGAATGTTTTTTGCTGATTCCAAAACACAATGCCAAGAAATCTGCTGAGCTCCCAGGCACGTCTGCCCCATGGCTGGGCATTCCAAAATAGCAGGACTCTGATACAAGAAAACATACCTTGCAGCAGAGGACACTGAAAGTAACAGCCTGGGACTGGGGCCAGCTCATTAACACCCTGCAGCACCATTTTATTTAATCCCACAGTCCCCCCAGTTTGACAGTGCCAGAGAATGAAACAGGAGACATCCTGGTATTACCATAGAAATCCATGGTGCCTGGAACGCTGCAAGCAGAACCCATCTCACCTGCCAAAAACTCACAGTAGATCTGGACAAGGTATAAAGAAGGGAAGCAAAAAGAGTTAAGGGAATGAAATTGCTTTTATGCAGAGAGGGACTTAAAAAAGAATAAGACTCCAGCATAGAAAATATAATACGATAAAAGCCTTTAACAGATACAAACAGCATGGCAGAGTGTAGGGAATGACTGCTCATAATTTTCTGATGCAAAACCTCAAGGTTATCAAATGAAATAAAAAAAAAAAAATTAAGCTCAAGAGCAGACCAAAAGAGATACTTTTTCACAAGATGTATGGTTGAGCTGTGCAGCTGAGCCATGGGATACTATAAATGCCAAAACCTTTCTGGGAATTGGAGAAATTAATGACTAGAAAAACCCTTCTCAAGTCAGGAAGGACAGCAATGCTACCTGTGGCTTAGGAAATCCCTCAGCAGCAGACCAACAGAAGGTGAGGAGCCTCATGCCCCACCCAAGCAGCCTGACTGCACCAGTCTGACCCAGACAGCTGCTGTGCTCTGGCAAGGGGTGCTTCTCTGCCAGCACACTGGGCAAGATCTGGCTCCCTGCACATGCCTGAGCCTCGGCTCACATGGAAAATGGACAGCTTGCCCACGGGGCTGTGAAAAGGCACCATCTTGCTGTGTGTGATCATTTGCATGGGGAACAGCAAAGCTCAGCTCAAGGGCAGTGCTGAGATGTCAGCACGTGTTGTGCAGTGTAAATCACAGCACAGAGGATGCCTCCATCCCGCCAAAAGAGAAATGACAGACCTCCAGCCTTAAGTCAAACAAGATTCATCTGTCATTAATAGCACCTTATGGCATTTGCCAATAGGGGCTGAGGAGTACAGTGATGGAAGCAGGGAACACGTTTTGGGAAGAAGCAGCCCTTGCCCTCTAAGCAGAAGGCAGCTGCGCACATGCTCCTCACTTGCCTCCCTTCTTTGAGGCTGAGCTCATGTCCCCAGAAAGGGACGGCAGGGCAAGCTAGAGCAAGGACAGGCACCCCAACACCTTTCTGCTCCAATATCCCTGACCAATCCAAAGAAGAAAGAACCTCGCTGCAGTGCAGCCCCAGACAAGAGCAGAGCCTGGATTTGTGCAAATCTCATGTTTATACAGTTGCACCCATTGCACCCTTTCTGCCCCTAAGTTCCCAATCTCAGAAGCTGCAGCACTGGAGGGATTTGTCATTAAGTGTATGGTGCAGGGCCACTGTAATATTTCCTTTTAGGTCAGCAGTGCTTTCAACATGTTTTCCCTCTGCACAGATATGTGGTTCTTTTGACTGCAGTAATTGTTACTTTTACAAAGGAAAAGTGGGCGCATGGAAGATACTGAGGGCATCCTGGAGAATGCACATCTGCTATCTGCTGCCTCTGTCTAGTACAGCAATGAACTCATGTGGAAAACCCCACAGCCTTCCTAGAATACCACTAGGCAGTGCTGGAAATAGATCAGGGGTAGCAGCATCTCTCAAGCTGTACACTGTGTAGAGAACCCAAAAGAAATAAGGAGGAGAAGGGGGACAAGATGAGTGCTACTGATGAGCAGCCACTCCTCTGGGGTACTGGAGCATGGTATATTGCCCAAGTTAGTAATTGTTTCAGAGCCAGGACACTTAGACAAAACAGACATTTTTATGTCTACATGCTTGGTCTCTGTATATACTACTGAACTTAACTTGAAAAAATTTAAAGCAGAGTATTGTAATGCAGATGTCAGCCTTCAGCTGTCTGCAGCATGTGCATTGAGTAGCCCCTTAAGTGTGATTCTGCTGGCTCTGCTCTGCTGCAACCTCATGACTGCTCTTCTCCAGGATGGAGATTCAAATTCAAAAGGTTCACTGCTGAGCACTGTAGAGTTCCTCTCAGTGTGGGACACTGGCAGTGCAGTTGCAGACTGATATTTCCTTTTACCAGGTATTGTGAGGAAATGCAGAAAGGATCCTCCTACTCCAGCAAACCCACTGCATTTGGGTAGCACAGGTCTGGCTTGGTGGAGCCAAACTCCAGCAACAGCTGGCTGTGAAGCACAGCAGCAAGTCCAGGCTTCCTCCCTTCCCTGCACAGAGGTGCAGCTGCCAAAGAATTAATCTGCACTTGTTATTGCTTTCTTTGACCAAATGCTGTGCAACCATACTGCACAGAATTTAAGTCAGCAGGGCAGGCTTGATCTTTGCCAATACTATGGCAGGTTTGATTTATTCTCAACTATAACACACACTCAGACTGTGGCTTCTGGCAGCTTGCTTTATTTCCAGATCAATGAGAAATCATTGTGGAGAAGCAGAGTTGGGGAGTAGATGTCATTCGCCCTCAGGGATGGGAAGCCTGGATTATTCAGATTATTCACACGCAGACAACTCCCTCTGGGTTGCCTTAAGAGTACAGTGGATGAGTTTCAGGAAAACTTCGTAAACTAATGCAAAAGCTGAGCCTCTTGCAAGGGGTCACTCAGATGGATCTGCCCCTCCCTGAGGATGGTGCAGATAGCACCACACACCTCAAAGAGTCCTACCTGGATATACAAGTGCAACCAGATAATGACATTTTACTTAAATAATGAAAAGCATTATCTTTTGTTTTTCCTGTGCTTCATCTAGATCCTCTCTGAAAGCATTATCAAGACTTGTGGCTTAAAAGTTGCTTTCAAGGGCCAACAGAGTGCACAGTTCAGTGGAGTTTGTGAAAGCAACTGCAAAACAGTTGAGGGCTATCCAAAATTGACACTCAGGATTTCTCAGGTGGACTGATATTAATAATAAGTGCATAATTCAAAGCCCCTAGATTTTCCATCACCCTACAAGCTCCAAATTTTAAGAGAGAAAAAGATATGGCAGCAGACACGTAGACAAAAGTAAATCTGTATTTCTGCATTGTGGAACACTCCTGTAATTTGAGAGCTCTATTTGTATTCAGAAGAAAGGATTGAGTGTTGAAGCTTGGAATATAATATGAGCAAAAAGTCTGCACTGTTTCATTTGAAGCTGAAATATTTAATCCAACTTCCAAGTGTTTATTTGCCAGAAAGAAAAAAATAAAAAATGCAGGCAAGAAAAAATATCTAAATAGAAAGCCATCTCCTAAACTAAATAGCACTTTAAAAAAATAAGATTTTACTTGCTAGAAATCTGTTAAGAGAAGATTTTTCTTCGGACAAATATGTGGAAAAATAAGCTTCTCAGATAGCTTCTTTGAGAATCAATTTTAGATAAACATTATGAAACCACAAGTGGCATGATAAACATGCATGCCATGTTTCTTCACCCAGCTGCAGCTAGGAAACCAAGCAATAAATACTATTTATTTATATTAATAGTATGCTTAGTGAAAGTATTACAATATTTCCTAAGCTTAAAATCATCCATGAATGTATTTTATCATGAGGCTCAGCATTTTTATAGTAATTTACAACTTTAAAAGGGTAAACTCTATTGCTCTCTGTCAACCCAACAACTGGGTAAGTGCAGAATGTTACCACATGAAGCATGATGAAATTTATTGCTGCAGTCATTAGTACATATTGATTTTGTTTATAACAACCCAAGGGGAATACTAAACTGATTTTGCCTATGCTCGGCTCTCTCTCACTCTCTGACAGGACACAGGCACGGCAGTGCCAGGTTGCAAACCACCAGCACTGCTCCCTTTCCTCTGAGGACAGAGGTTTTGAGATATCAGCATGATTTCTCAATGATCCTTTGGTCAGCTCATCCTGCTCTGCTCCATTTTGTGGCTACTCCACATCCAGCTTCATTTTGAAGAATTTGCAGTTCTCAGACTGCCTAGGCTGCACAAATACTGACTCCTTGTTAGTCAGCACATGACTAAATTGTATCAACTCCTTGTTCAGTCTGATTTTACCACTTTGGGTAATTTCACTGTGTTAAAACCCCAATGTACACCCTTGAATCAAACAGATTCAAGAACAGAACAACTCATTATGGACTTCTGTTACAGTTATTTCATTATTTCTACAAAACAAAAGTAAAAATACTTCTGCTCAGGAAAATATGAAACAAAATGTGTTTTCCTGGTTTAGTTTTTGTGGTAGAGTAGCATTTTAGATGAATGTTGATTTAATTTTTAACTCATCAAAAATGTGACATTTCAGACTTGTGAAGGGAAACTAAGTATGAAATTTGATTTAAAGAATCAGAAAGTTGCATTTCAATATTTAATTGAAAAATATTCAATTATTTTCAATCTGCAATTAGGTCAAAAGATATGCTGAAATAGAGTTTCCTCTATTCACAGCATTTTAAGCATTAGTGGTAGCTCAGAAATCTCCCCTAATTAACAAGAAAAGACTGATACAGTTATTTCATTTCTTTCTTCCTACCATTTTTACTTAAAAGGTAGTTCTTTAATTGAACAGAAAAGCAATTTCAGTATCAATCACAAGGAATGGAGCATTATGGCAAAGAAAAAAAAAAAAAGCTGATTTAGCATGCAAGAAAAGAGGGAAATTATTATGCTTGAGACTGCAGAGCCAACTTAGAAATCGTCTTCCTCCAGCCAAGCTCAGCATTTGGGAGGTTACAGTTGTGCTTCTCAAGCTTTGGAGACACATAGTACCTTAAAGGACCTTAAAGTACCTTAAGCTGTGCATTTTGCTTTTTCATCCCCTTGATGCCAGAAGAACAGGGTCACACAGCCCAGCCCACAGAGGCACCACCCTGCCAGTGGGGTAAGGAGTGGCACTAGAGAGCTATTGACTCCAGCTGGCAAAGCAATAGTCACTAACAGTGCCAAACAGTGCGGGCCCAAATAGGAGAAAGCACCTCCAGAACATAAACCTTTTGCATTTGAGATATGTTCTTTCATCTGGGAGAATAAACACATGTTGTGCCTGGTTCCCTCCCTCCATCTGCCCTGACCCGTGTGAGTTTCCCATCAGACTTGTGTTGCAATTCCCTCTTTTCACCAAGAGAAAACAGCTGATGAGAGTGGCCAACAGTTGCTTGCGATGGATATTTCATGGTGGGCAGCCTTCATGTGAAAAACCACCTCTGCCTCAAACCCCCTCAAGGTACTTGTCTTACTCTGCTTCAAGCACTCCTTTTATTTCACTAAGTGCAAAGAGCACGTTATTAGTGTTCATTTGTTCACTCTCTCATGCATTCCCACACTGTGGATATTGCAAGAGTTCATTAGAAGGCCAGTAGCACAAGAAAACACAGAAAAGAAAAAAAAAAAAAAACCCACAGCAACTGCAGAATCACTTTTCGTAGACTGCCTCTTCCCACTGCTCCTGAGTGCACAGCACTGGTGCTCACCACACTGCTCTTGCAGCAAGCATAAGGACACAACTCACAGCAGCAGCCCAGAATGCTGCCTTTGGGCAGTTTCCCTCTCCTGCCCCACAACTTGCTTATCTCACTACACAGAGCTATTTCTTACATATTTCTGTGGGGGTCACAGGAACCTCAACTCACAGGAAGAAACTCATTTTATACAACCTTAGAAAGCTGAAAAAGCTCCCCACTGGCAGACAGTGGCTGCAATTCTGGTCTATTTTTTTCCTTTGTTTTTGGAGTTTCTTTTCCCCTCATTGTGCTGCAGCACAAGCAAGGATAGATCCAGCAGCTTCTAAAAGGAATGGTGCAACAACCACAGTACAATATCTCTGCAGGGATCTAACCTGGCACCCACATACAAGTAATTGCATTCCTTTGAATACACCCTCCAGTGAGGATCAGATAGCACAGTAGTGCACTTTCTCCCTCTCATTTTACACCATAGTTGAGCATTTTCCTGTACACTCCTAGGAAACATCATACAGCAAGGAAACACAGCACTCAAGAGTTGCAGGTATGAGAGGGTAGGCATCTGCTGGTGGAGCAAACAGTCATTTTAAGCCCTGCTTTAAAAGTCAGGCTAATCTGTGTCCCCTACTTCACACACAGAACTTCTTTTATTGGGGGTGCTCAGGACAGGCCATTTACCCTGCAATGCTTTAGATTAGGGCACACACCTTCCCATAGAGCCCATTTTCCCAGAGATTAACCAGCATCCTCGAGGGAATAACAAACATAGCACTACTAGGAAGTTATTTGACTCAGTACATTTGTGACAGGATGTATACGGCTGCATTGTGCCTCTGCTTGGAAAGTAACTGCCTAAAATCAGATTATTCAACACTCAGGTGATTTTAATTTTCCATCCATCTTCCCAGATGTATTCCATTTGTTTGTGTGTTTTGTTGTTGCTTGCCTTTTTTTTTGTTGTTGTTGCTGCTGTTTTGTTTTCCCTCATTTGTTGCCATTCTTTCCTTATGTGCAGCAGCCAAGTGCTGGACATTCAAAATCCCTCATGAAGTCACTATGTAATGTCACCACTTACTGTTTTCCACCTGCAGTCCCATCACCACTAATTACAGCTTCCATAAATTAGTTCATTGGTGACATCTAAATGAAGCCATTTACAAATTGCAGCAATGCCGAACAGCCCAGCTCCCCGGTACCGGTAATGACTGCACACAGACTCCATCAGGCAGCTCAGAGGGATGGAGTGCTGCACGTGCTGCTCTTTCTGTCCAGCCATGACAGCACAGATTTCATTTTATCTTGCCCATGTAGGATTTGCCTGTGCTGCTCAAAGCAGAGAATGTGTGCTTATACTGCCAGCGCTCCCTGCACTTACAAACCGAGGGAAGAGGGGAAAAGCATCTGGGAATTGGAGAGCTTCAGCTTCTTGAAAAAGCATTTACCCCCACTGTTCATAAGAACAGAAACTGGGGTTTTACCAGCCTTGCTTACACACAATGCTCCCCACTGCAACATCAAAATGCCTCGAGGGATAAAAGCATAACTCAGGATAAAAACTATCATCCTGTGATGAGAAAGAACAGCAGGCAGAGAAAAACTATTTGTAGCCACCCTGTGAGACTTGCCACAGAAGTGGGTACCTTTGGGGGCCTCAATCACTGCAGACTTCTTCAAGCAGCCATCAAGATGCAAGAAGAGGTTCAAGTTACCAAAAAAATTGTATCTGGACACATTTCAAAGTACTTCCTTCCATAGGCCAATGAATGAAGTTACTGTATTCATCAACATTCCTTACATAACACATGCAAGAGAGGCACCCACCCTGCACCTTTTTGGGGCAAACATGCTCAGGTCACTCAACCCACCCTACTTCTAAGCAGCAACAGCCAGTGTCAGCTGCACTGCTTGGGGAACAGAATTGCCTGGCATCACAAAGGCCAGTTAATGTTCAGCAGCCTTTTGGGGAAGTTGTGCCCCAAGCCATCTGATGCTCTGTCTAGACTCTGCTGCAGAAGTGGAAACTTGTATTGCTGGACCAGGGAGTCCTTGCACTCTTGGTTGCAGAGGCCTCCAGTACCATATTCCCAGCCAGCCAACTCATGTGAAATGAAACCATGCCTTACCCTGCAGGAGTGGTAAGCACAAAACAATCCACTACAGTTTTTCTCCTGAAAGCCACTGATAATTTGATAAACATTTGCTACTTTAAACTCACCCTCCTCAACCCACAAAACAGAATCAGCACATAGTCTTTCTGGAAACACCCACATCACAGCCCGTCAGTGAAAGTGTGGTATAAAGAACAAGAAAAGAAAATTTTAAAAAGCACTAGATTTTTGTCATGGATGCTGTTCCAAGAATTTGAAGTAAGGTGCTCTTTGAAAACAACCCTTCCAAGTACATTGATTGTTTCTTGCTTGCAGAAAATCCCAAGTTAGAGCTCCCATTGATTTATGTCACTTTTAAAAGCCTGGTTCTCTTGAGTTATTCCACTATATTTCAAGCCAAGCAATTAATTCTTGTTTTTTTAAAAAAACTTTCCAGCGCATGAAAACTTTTTGGAACAACACACAGCATTATAGAAATGAGTCTCTCAGAAAGATGCTAAGCATTCACATGCCAACAGATTTCACAGATTGAACTGCTCTGATATTAGCAGCCTTTGTAGCACATGTGCACATAATTACGACACGTCTGGAACATTTTGTCACTTCATTGGTGTTTGGATGTCTAGCACAAAAGGCTTGCTGGCAGTCAGTTTGAAAGCACATCCTATTCACCTGTTCCATAAGCACTCTGGGTGTAGAAGTAGCCCAGATAAGAGGGAGTTGTTTGATCACATAGACACAGGAACATCATTCTTTCCCATTCAGTTAAAATTTCATAGAAAAGAAGAATTAAAGGCAACCTATTTTAGCAGCTGAAATACTGATGCATGTGCTGGTAGCCTGGAGGAAACCTGCAGCTCTCTGTAATGTTTGGCTGCCATTCTCCCCATCACCATCTGCAAAAATTTTCCCTACTAAACATCCCAGTCTGTATCTTTATTTAAATACTACAAGAAGCTTTTTCCACCTCTTCAATCTATGCTTAAATCACCACCAGCAGCACAAAATAGAAGCACCCTCACCTTGTTCAAAAGCACTCCTTAACTTTTTTGCCAGGTACATTCTTTACCAGAGGTCAGATATGAGGACTTGGCCATAAAAGACAGCAGCATACTTGGAGTGGCCCAGGCTGGACCAGGACAAAGAAAACAATATTTTTCTGATGAGGTTTCAGTCCAGTCATGCCATGTGCTGCAGGTTTGCTTGGGATACTGGAGCAATTTTTTGTGCTTACTTTGGGGTAAAACCAAAAGCTACCCAAAGTAACCCATGGATGTTGCCAAAAAAAGAGGAGGCATCCACATAGCCCCCCTGGATAAAGGTGGAACTCAGGGCACTGGGAGGTGTACAGCTCCACACCTGCCCTGCACAGGGACTGTGGGTACAGGAGAAAATAACGCCCCAAAACCTCTGCAGTCTCCTCACATCCACCCCAACTAAGCAACTGCCCATATCTCACGTGCCACAGGCAGCTCCCATGGCACCAGAGCATAGCTCCAGACTTATTTGCAGAGCCACCCCCAATGCCCCACTGAAGGCTGAAGCAAGGGCAAGACAGGCTGCTGTGGCAGCTGCTGCTGCCCCATTTCACACCAAACACAGCAAAACACAGTTTTCCCCATTAATCTACTGTAACAAAGGTCTAATTCCTTTCCTAATGCAGCCAGCAAATGGCAGACACCCACAAGAAGCACATACCTGTTTCACTTCAAAGTGGAACATCCAGGTTATTCCTTTACAGCCAAAGCACCAATCCAATATTTTTCTTTCATGGATCCTCACAGCCTTTTCTCAAGCTCCCACTCTCTGCTTGTGTGAGCAAGCTCTGCGTTTCACAGGTGGAGCTCACTAAACCTAATTACTCCAAGACCTTTGACACCGATGGAGGTGATTTTATTGCCCTTACCAACATCAAAGCACCTGGGAACCCAAAGCTCACCAAGGCCTAAAACTTCAAACCAGCCCCAAGTTTAAAATCACAAAGCTTACATTTTGTCAATGACTATGGTATGATTAGAGACAAGAGTTAAAAATCTCAGACCTAGCAATGCTTCTTCAGACCATGATTTTCATGTTTCCCACCTAAGTAGCTAAAAGCCTCTAGCATTTTCTCATTGGGAGGCTTTTTTACTTAAATAGAACCCCAAAACAACAAACCAGCCAACCCAACAACAAAATACCAAACCCAACAACCAAAAATAAAAACAACCACAAACAAATTAAAAAACCTACCCTGGCTGAATATCATCTCTGTTAAAGAATTCTCAAGGATTCTCTAAAATTTGCCTTTTGAGTTCATATTCTTAAAGCTTCCCTTTGCAGCTACAGTATCTAGAAGTATGTCTCCTGTTTATTTGCTTATTTTGAGTTGGTATTTTTTTTTGCTTCATTCCTCTGCAGGGAACCCTGCAGTTGTAGGATTCCAACAGTCTTTCAGAAATCAGCAAGCACCATGACGGTGTGAGAATGAGAGCTGATAAGACTGCAGATCTGTCATAGCAATGAACAAGTTTTTCCTCTATGATTGTAATAAAGTTACACAAGGGATGAATTTTATTGCTGTGTTTAATTTGCTCATTAAAAATAAGCCTGGACATTTGGTTGTATGTAGACATAGGGGCTGGATATGTCTCTGGTGCAGGGTTGCTGGACTTTTCCATCAATGCTGCATGACCAGTGAGACCTGTTGAGCACAGGACAGCTCTTCCACAAGAGAACTTCTTCATCTGCCCTGGTTTTGGCTCTTACCTCAAGCCTCTCTGAGGGTTCTGATGAATTTCTCTGGTGAATTTTGATTTTGCTGTTTAAATAGCTTCAGCCTCAGAGGCAAACCCATGTAGCCCCAGGAGCAGAAGAAAATCTGCTCCAAGACCTCAGTCCCTGAGTATAAAAGCTCTGTCTGTTCCAAGCACTGGCAAACACAACTCTCTACCCATACACATGACTATGACTTGTGGCAAACATTCCCTTTGGCAAGCGTATGCAAATATAAAAGGACACAACTAAAGAACCCTTCCTTCCAATCACACAAAATACATATATATTTGTTTTCCCCTTTGGATTCAGATTTTCATGCTGAGAAGGGTGACAAAAGGACAGACAGGTTTTGAGGTGATGGCCTCCTCTCTGTGAGCAAGGGGAAAGTCTTTTGCAAAGAAGAACAAATTCTGGCAGCAAAACTTCACTTTCAGTTATGCTGAGGTACTTTTCCTTGCCATTTTCCCTGAGCTCTTCAGCCAAGGCGATGCCACCTCTGGGAAAACACATAAACTTTCCCAGGTCAAGACTGTTTTGTCAGTGATGCTAACTGTAAGTGATCTTTCTCTCTTTATCTTGACCCATGAGCCTATTTTTCACTTCATTTCCCCATGCCTCCCATCCTTTTGGGGAGGGGAGTGAGTGTCCAGATGAGTACCTGGCAGCTGATCACTGCCAACTTGCCACACCAGCATCAGAATGACAGTGCTGCAGAGAGAGGATTCAGAAGGGGCTCTCTTGTTTTGGAAAAAGAAAAAAATAATTAAAGAAAAAATAATTAAAAAAAAAAAAAAAAACCAAGCCCAACAAAAAAAACCCACAAAAAACCAACCCAAAACTAGTCTAAGCAAAGTCTAAGCAAAAGTCTGTGACTAAATCTGGAGATTCACCAATTGCAAGCCTTTCTCAGGGACATTTATGCTTGTGGCCCCACTGCAGCCTTGTAAGGAGGCCAGCATCCCCTTCCTTTTAGAGCTGTTTGCTGGGGGTCTGGCATGCGGCCTGGCTTACCACCTCTACTCTAAATTCCAGGACTGCGGAATAAAAATCATTTGCTGTTAGTCAACAAAAGCTGTCTTTTCTCTCTCTATATTGATTACTCCTGAATAATCAATTGACATTTGGCACAGTCTTATTTATAATAATTCAAGTCAGCAGCAACATAATTTAGAAACTGGCTACTAGGCATGTGTTGGTAATGAATCAAATCCATGGATAATTCAAATTCATAGACTAAAAAATTACATTTAAATAATGTTAAGGTTGTGACAACCTGACAAAATACTGCAAATTCAATGTGAAAACTTTTCCTCCCTCCATGGCTGAGCGGAAAGCATGAAGACTTGAGAAGGAATTGGCATTTGCTGCCTCCCTCATGATCCTGCACCTCTGAGTTCATACTTAATTGACACCACCTTTGTGATCATCTGAACTGAATCCCTGGTTCTTCTTCACACACTTCCAGTGGTGTCATTTTATCCCATGAGAGGGAACATATTTTTACATAACATATTTCTTGGCCCAGTACAAAGCCAAGAGTGTGGTGTGCAAACCTCCCTTAGTTTTGTGGATTATGGAAGCAGGAGAGACCTGAACCATGCCCTGCTGGACATTGAGCTTCCACTAACACCCACCTCCTGTCACAACCCCAGACACTGCCTTTTTCTCCTTGTTGCACCCTGCGACAAATTTTACTCTGACTAGAACCTGAATGTAGGATTGCCCTTAAACCTACAACAGGAGACACTTGGAAATTATAGATAACTTCAAGCTGAATAAACTAATGGCTCCTTAAACAGCTGGTCAACCTGCTCATTTTCACATAGGATTCAAAAAGCCACAGAAACCCACCTTGTTTGGCTGGGCATGCCTGCAGCCAATCCAAGAAGAACAGCTTTCCTGGGAAGCATGTGCTGAGGTGGGTCTGTGCTTTGTGCAGAATGTGTTATTGGCACATTGCCCAGTCCACAAACATACCTTCTGTGAAATAACTGGGTTTCCCTGAGGAATATTCTCCCAGCAATCTTCAAAAAGCTACTTCCCCTTGGAGGGTCAAAGACTTCAGGCTCAATGCAAATCCTCTCCCCACAGTAATGCAACTGACACTGGAATTCAGACTCACAGCATCATCATTTCCCTACCTGCCCTACTAAGACTGAACTACAGAGATAAACATATTAAATGAATTATTAGAGAGCTTATGCATTCAGCAGTAGGTTCATAAAGGCAGTCCTTCATGGTAACCTACTTTATAGATATATATATATTTAATACTACCAGAAAAAAAAAAAAAAACAGAGAAAGAGAGAAAGCTCATTGCTGTGTGCTGGATTGCAAACACTATGGGGTTTGCAGTGGAATTTCAATTATGGGAAAATGCACTGTCAAACCCTCGTTCAAACCCTTAATTACCAGCACTTAACCACCACATACTATTGAAGGAAACTATAATTCACTCTGAAAAGGACCTGGTTTATACCTATAATTAAATTAATCATAATTAATTCCAGCAGCTACTGCTATAACTATTGAAGGAGAGAAATATTAAAGAAATGCACTGTCAGGGACTGCTTACACTGTTATGATGAAAAAATAAGAGCTCTGCTCTATGTTTCCGTTCAATTCTGCATCCAGATACTCAGCAAAACCCACCAAACTCTTTATCTTCATTTCATTCTTGTTTCTTCTTAATGTGACCTTCTCTCCAGTCAAAGCCACATCCATATCTTGGACATTTACTACATTACATAACATTTCTAAGATCTGGCCTTTCCTGTCTGCCTGGTGAGTTCATCTTTTGCTGGAGGTATTTCCTATCCCTTACTGCCAACTCCAAATGCTGCCAAGGGATGATCTTTCCAGCCTGTTGTTTGAAGCAAGTCATTCCCCCTTCAGCTGGAGCCCTAATCCCATGCACAAGAGCCTTTCCCCATGCCTGAGGGCCCTTTGCCCTCTGCCGTGGCAGAACCTCTTTCCCTGAATGTGGGAAATAGCAATTTCCCTCCACCTACTGCTGCCTTGCTGCTTCTGCTTCAGTTTGCTGTGTATTCTTGCCATTCCCTCTGCAGTCTCTGAGCAACACCAGGAAAGGCTGACTGTGAGGAAAACCCAGGCAGAAGGAAGCTCTCAGGGAGCAGCAGTCAGGGCTGGGGGCATGTAATCAATGAAAAGAGGGTGGAGAGAAGTCACACTTTCTTCTCTTTCTTTGGGCAAAACAACAGACATATTGAAAGGAAGGGAAGAATTCCCATACAAACTCTGGGTTGTAGTGACAGTATGGTGCATTAACAGATTACAGCACTTTATTGCAGAGTACTGTTAAACAGTAGGAGACTTTTCAAGCACCAGTGTCAATATCGTGTAATCTTCTAAGTAATAAACTATTAAAAGAATATGGGGCACATCACATTGTTTGACTTGCACAGTTTGCTCATTGGCTTTTATATGTGCCTGCTTTCTAATTTCACTGTCAGAATTCATCAAGTTGCTTTTATTCCTTCCTTTGACAGGGCTGGCTTGTTTTTGTTTTTTTTTGTTCAAAAGGCAACTCCTTTTAAGTGTATGGGTTCATATCCCTCAACAGCTTTCAAGGAAATCCAAGTCCTTGGGGCTTCTGGTACATCATTGGCCAGCAGAGCTGCCTGCGTTGTTTCTTCTTCCTTGTAGCTCTATGCATTCCTTCTCTGGCTTCAGCTGCAGTGGAGCCAAAATCTTTGTTCTCTCATGACTTATCTCTGCTCTGTGAATGGGCTCCCTTTGAAAACATGTCTGAATTTTTAGCAAGGTTAAAAAAGGACATTTGGCACTGTAAGACCATCTTGCAGGGCAAACTTGAGCAAACTGTTCTTGTTTGAAGATGTGATCGCTCATTAATGTCAATTTAAAGATGAGCTGAGATCCTTCACTTGATCAAGGCCTGAATTACCTTTTCTGAGCTTTCCTGAGAAGTAGCTCCAACCTGAAGTCCCTGCCAGAACTCTTCCCTCTTTCACTAGTGGAAGGATTATAACAGAGAATTGACAGAGAAAACCATAAGCAAAATTCCTCTTGTAATTCAAAGGAGAACTTGTCTCAAATGTCCCATTTGTCCTACTGTCACCATCTTCTTGTTTCCATAACCTTTTGCCCTCTTCAACCACTTCTTATGCATATGTTTAAACTCATCTATTTCAACAGTCTTCGTTGAAAAGACTAGGGGTAGCCCTTGCTTTTTATTCCCCCAAGCTTTTATTCCTTTTATTCCTTCTGCTGCGACAATTCTAAATCAAAACTAGAGCACCCTTATTTCAGAACAAGAGGGTCTTCAAATTTGTTGCAACTCAGAAATACAATAAAAGTAAATGTTCTCTACAAAACTTATCCTCCAGAAAGCCTTTCTCTCCACAAACACAGTGCTAATCCTACTCAAAAATCTGGAGAAGCATGCAAAACAAGTCTTTCTTTTTGAAAATTATTCTCCTAGAATGCTCTCCTTACTGTTTCATGTTGAAACTTCTTTTTCTGCTGCAGTTATTATTACCACATCTTGAACAGACCCTGCAATCAAGAGTCTCAAAGTTGATTATGAAAAAAATCCTTTAGAAGCATGTTTGGTCATTTCTACTGGTCCCTCCAAGACTTTTTTTCCTGCGTGAACACATCCCAACCTGACTCAAGACACCCCACAGGTATTTGTACAAACCAATGAGTGAACTGTGTGGGTAAAGAAAACAAATCTTTCACCATTTATCTGCACTTTTTCCCAAAGGCTTTGAAAGAAAGATATTCAGTAGGAGGTAATATATCAAGATGAACAGCATCAGTTAGCAAGGTGTGAGGTCCGTGACTTCCCAAGGAGCTGTGCACATAGAGGTGAGAGATTTCATGCTACCTGATATGGCCACTGCTGGCAGAAATAAAAAATTTCCTTATAATCTTTCCCAACAGCTCAGCAAGAGCTCAGCAAGAGAGAGTTGATCTTATGCTGCTGCTTTTAAAGACAAGCCTTTGAAAGAAAACAATGCAGACATGGAACAAACTGGCAGAATGACAATCACCTCTCCTCAAGTGAACGCTTATCATCACTGTTGAGCAGGTCCACTCTTACCCACTGCTAGGAAGAATGAAGGGAGGCATAAAATGATCACACCTACTGTTGACTACTGAGGTCAAGAGGCAGTTTGCCCATGGGATGCTGTGTGTTTGACACATTTTGTGTTCTGCTTTTAGCCTTGTGTCACACTTCCCAGTGACAAGGCAGGGTTCTTTCTCAGCTGGCAGTACCCACAGAGCTTTGCATCTCCAGCAGGGGTGGTTCTCCTGCACAGATTTCAGCACAACAGCTCTGCTTCCCACTACGTGCAACCTTGGCCTGTCACTACTGGGAATGGTGTCTTGTGAGAGATCCTGTGGGGCAGGCACCAAATCCACAAAGGCCATGGCTGACCTATTCTACAATGTCACT
The DNA here is from genome assembly GCF_051311805.1 of Agelaius phoeniceus. Classification (NCBI taxonomy): domain Eukaryota; kingdom Metazoa; phylum Chordata; class Aves; order Passeriformes; family Icteridae; genus Agelaius; species Agelaius phoeniceus. The sequence goes on from NC_135268.1 coordinate 25,543,974, forward strand.
TTGATTTTAAAAGTACCATTAACCTTCCACCTGGAGTTTTTGTTCTGTTAACTCAGAGTATTCACACATACCCTTAAAAGCTGTAATAAGCTGATGGCAGTGATTAATTATCTACAGGAGTTCTGTAATCAATGAATATATATGATATCTCATTTATTAGGGAAATAACCACTTCTTTAAACTCCATGATCAATCAAGCAAAAAGACACAGGATTTGTTGACAATGCCAGATGCACTTCAGATGACAGCATCTCTTGCTGGTAAGGAGAATGCTGTTTTAAAGAAATTATTTACTGAAAACATGATGCTTCCAGTTCCATTCTGTCCCTGTTCCTGCTCTAAATGCATTCAGTAAGCAGCATTATAATTAGCACATCAAACACTGAATTTAAAAGGTAGGATTTTTGCCACAAATGGGAAAATCATTTACTTTTTTGACATTTATATGAATGCTCCAGTGTCCAGTCAAAGTTTCAGGTTGCTTTGAAGGCTTTTTAAATTTATGTATATATACAAGGCATCACATAGATCTCCAAAGGGACCAGGGCTCTGATTAGGTGGTAGAGGAGTCTGGAACCTACAAAGATATTCTGAGTTCAGACATACTAAGACACCTGCCAACCAAAGTCACAAAAAAAATTAGATTTAAATGTTTTCACCCTAAAACTGGACCTGCTGTTCCTGCTGGTTTTGACAGGGGTAGAGTTAATTTTCTTCACAGTGGCTAATATGGGGCTGTGATTTGGACTTGTGCTGCAAACAGGGTAGATAATATGGAGATGGTTTGTTATTACTGAGCAGTGTTTGCACAATGTCAAGGCCTTTTCTGCTTTTTGTACAGATAAGCTGGCAAGAAATCTTGGGATATATGGGAAATTGGGAGGAGACACAGCTGGGACAGCTGACCCCAAATGACCCAAGGGCTATTGCAGCCCATGTGGCATCATGCTCAGTAGATAAGGAGGAGGGAAGAACAAGGAAGTGGGGAGCATTTGGAGTAATGGTGTTTGTCTTCCCAAGTCACTGTTATGTGTGATGGGGCACTGCTCTCCTGGGGATGGCTGAACACCTGCCTGCCCATGGGAAGCTGTGAAATTATTCCTTCTTTTGTTTCACTTTTGTGTCTCTGTGTGTGTGTGTGCGTGTGTGCGTGTGTCCTTTGCTTTGCCCATTAAACTATCATTATCTCAACCCACACGTTTCCAGAGTTTTACTCTCCTGATTCTCTCCCCAGTCCTTCTGGTGGGGGAGTGAACAACCAGCTGCATGGCACCTATTTGCTGTCTGCGGTTAAACCAAGACACCTTTGAAGATTTGAGTCTTTCCTTACATTCCTTCCTTGAAAACTTGGTGAATAGGGTAACATTTGTTCTCTTCTTTTTATTTTATTTAGAAGGTGTTGTTTTCAGTGATACATTTCAAAAGTAAAAATAGCTTTGAAGCACCTATTCTGAAATACCCTATTTATTTTGTTTTCCAGGTGTGAACTAAGAGTTGATGGAAAACAAAGGGTTTGTCTTTTGCCAGCTGAGTGAGCTCAGGGATTGAGGTTTTGTCTGAGTGACTCTTAAAATTTACATTTTATTTTGCTTTGTATCTGTCCATGATGTATGAAAAACCCTGGTCTCATCAGTCCATTCCTCCTCTCTCTCCTTTGTCCACTGATGAAATATAGAGAGATTATTTTAAAACAGCAAAATTCCCAGGGAAAAGAAAAAAAAGAAAAGGAGAGTCTGCAGTGTGAGGGAGCTTATATTTGCAAACAGTTTAACTCCTGGCTAATCCAGTGCACCAAGTAAAATGACCAATGAAGGAAAAGGACTGCTCAGCTATTCTCTGTAGAATACACTATGCTTTGATAATCCTTACAGAGCCTGAAAACAGCAACAGCCTGTATGGTAACCTCAGTGTCACCTCTCTTTATCTTGTGCCAGGGTGGCAAGACACCCTGCTCAGAGTGGCACTGAGGAAGGTTTAACTCCTGCCTTTCCTTGTGACCTTTAAAAGTTATCTACACCTTTAGCCAATACAGCTCTAAGGTAGAAAATTTTAATTGTACTCAGGGGACTTAATTTTCAGGTGATTTGAGAGAGATTTGGACACCAAACTGCCTTAGCATATACAGAAAACCAGCTTGGATCCCTAAGTAGTTCTGCTAAACAGATTCTCATCAGATTGAAAATGGGGTATGTGCCCAAGGAGCTATTTTTTCTGAGTTAGTTATTTTGTCTGAGAGTTCATTGTTATAGAGAGCTGTGGAAAAGGCTGGCTCAAGCTGCCCTGGTGCTTCACCATCACCAGGTCCCTGCTATTCTTTTTGTCCTTCCCATGCCTTGTGCTCACCCATACTTGCTCTGGGGTCTCCGCCCAGACAGGATGTTTGCTAGACCCTCCTCAAGTCAGTGCTGCTTAGTAAAACTAAGCATGGAAAATATAGCTCCTTTCATGGTGGGGCAGTGAGAGGAACTGGGTCAGTGCCATGTGTGATGGATGCCAAGGCAGGTAAAGAAATGAACGGATCGGAGCTGGGATAGGAATATCTTCCTGTTGGCAAAACCATCATGACACTAACTCAGTCACCTCACAGAAGGTTGCCCCTGGTCTGCAAACTTCTTTGATGGGCTTTCTTCTCAAATTGTTGCTGGGTGTAACTCAAAGGACCCTGTGGTAAGTCACTCTTAGCTGGGGTGTCCACCTGCAGTCATACAAACAGACTCACCTGCAGAGAGGAGGAACAGCTCATGGCAGAACCAAGGAAGGGGCCAAAATGGATGTGTGTGTTTTGAAATCTCATTAATCCAGGGCATTTTATGTTAGTGTAATGAGCACTAGAGGCTAAGAGGAGTGGCAAAATACATTTATCTCGACAAAGGTGGATAAAACCTGTAATTCTCACCTGAAATATGGTTTTCAAAACCCTAAGGAGACAGATGTTATGCCAGACCTCACAATTATAGATTTCATTCTTCTTGAAAATAACAAATAGCTAATTAGTTATGGGTACCTCTTGCATAACAAACGATTTTATTACAGGGAGAAGTTTTGATAATAAACAATTCCTTTGCTCTGAGGCTAACCCTTTGCCCCTCTGGGTGCATTTCCAAATGCACAGTGATCACAAATCACAGCTATGGCAGGGGTAAAGTCAGTGCAAAGCTGTCATTTGTTGAGAATATATTGTATATGAGAACTAGGGAGCACCTGCAGAAACTGATGCAGAATTTGATTAAAACAGTAAACAAAGCAGGTCCCTAAAGGGATTAGACAAATTCATGGACAACATGTGAATGGTGCGCTCTCTGAGAATCATAGAGGAATGAGGTCTTACCAATATGCAGGGATACCACCTTAAATATGCCTAATGAAGGATCTCTATACTCTTCCCCCATAAACACACACATGCACAAAGTCATGGCTACCAGCAGTTAATGACAGATTTGTTAATTAACAGCATGAGGCAAAGCCAAGGTTGATGTTCTAATAAACAGGTCATTAACTTTGGTAATGACCAATTTGGGAAGATGATTGCTCTTACAAACTGTATACCATGGCTTATGAAATGCAGCAGTGCAGGTCTGAAATACATCTGGCAGCTAAGAAATTTAACAGAGCAGTTAGACTGAAGCATTGGCTGTTCCCTGGGAAGTTATCATCCCCATTTTTCACCGGACACATCACATCACCAGGAATCAGACTAGATGTATTTCAAGCTACAGCAGTTAAAATCCATACAGATGTAAAAATGAAATAAAAACCAGCTTTGAGACAACTGGCCATCATTGGCAAGGCTGTTCAGAAAAGGTACTTGGTGTTTGAGACTGCTTTTGTCCTGACTGGCTTTTTGAGACTGCTCTGCTGCCATTTGACTCAGGCTTTTCACTCTATTTTTCCATGAGGCCAAAGGATATGCCTGTCCAAGGGACTTGGCTACTCCAAGGAGAGAAGTCTTCATCAGTAGCCTGTCACTGTCAGGGATTTGTTTCCTCCCTGCAGAGGAGGGCAGGACAGTAATGTATGTAAGGATGGGGATGAATAGCCGAGTTACCTAAAACAGCCACAGGGGAAGGGGTTTGAAACATTAACCTGATTTCCCATGACACAAAAGGATGGAAATCACCTGCATTTTCACTGCACTGCAAAGTAAGCCCCAAAAGAGACCTATATAGAATGTGTCAATATCAGTGAACTACAAAAATGTTGTGTTTTGAAACAGAAGCAGGCTGAGATCATGTTGCAAATAATTCCTCTGTTTGCAGGACCTGTGCCATTTTTTGGTGTTACTGGAATGAGAATCAGAAGCAAAGGAAGCTGACAGTAATGTGTGTCATGAGCCAGAGGATCCATTAGCAGCACTTTGGGGCCTTTTTGGGGATAATTAAACATCCTAAAGAACAGTCACTTAATATCACAGCACTTAGTTTTTACCAGAGAGTTAGTAACCAGATATCAGCGGGAAAAAATTACTCTTTCTGTAGTTTACCATGAAATTATTAGAGAAAATAATTTCAAAGTTTTGTATGTTACAAGGTTCAGTGAATAGGAATGGTAGCATGAGTTAGACCCTTGCAAACAGGAATTGGATGGAAATGGATGGTGTTAGGGGAGCAGAGTTGATGGAGGATATTTACTCCAGAAAAGACAAAGCACTTGAAAACCTTTTAGGGAATTAGTCCTGACAGCGGCTGAAATTAACCTGCATCTAGGGTCTGGACTTGTGACACATAGAGAGGTACATATACACATGGCCTTAAAAATTCTGCAATTAGCAGTGCTGTCTACAGTAACACTGTTAAAACATGACATTTAAAAGGCTAAAGAAAAGCAAACTTTTCCAAAAGAGATAAAACTGAGCTAAAAGGAAATCTGCCTGTGATACACAGAAGTGGCATTTGCTTGTGGCACGTGCTTTAGACTGAAAAGTGAAACTGCTTTACCAGTGAGAATATAGGCTGTATATTTTTCTTTTGTCATATTGCCCTCTTGCATTTCAGTCTGGCTATGCAGTGCCTTTAAGGTGAAAGCTATTTTGGAAGAGGTTACAGAAGTAAAATTTAGCAGGACAGGAACAACCCCACCATCAAGCAGGGATCACTCAGTCTCCATGATGGACAGCCATGTAATCATGAGCAATCCTGAGAGCTGTGCCAGAACTCCTCCAGCTCTTGCAGCCTTGCACTGTTATTTGACTGCACAAGGACTGTTTCCTGCTGAATACTACTATGCACTCTTCATTCCTGAAAAGGAATGAAAAGACAAATGTAATCACTGATTCAGTCTTCTCACAGAAGCTCAGCATCATGAAAAGCTATACTATACTGTAGGCAGCTATATGGATTTGGACTGGAGGACCAAAAATACCCAAGAAGATTTTTTTGATTGCTTTCATACCTGAAAAAAAGAACCAAAAATGCTATTTCATTTTAATTAATAAAATTCAAAATATGGACTTCTGACTTTCAGGGAAATCAAAGTGATTTTGCATCAAAATTTTTTACTAATATTTATTTCTTAAAGATCTTTACGGGCTTTAAATGGTATTTTCTCTTTCTACAAACATAACATCACTCTAGAAGCAAAAAAATATTGATAAATTGACATGCATAAAAATGACAACAGAAGTGTTTTTGTAAACAGACCCCTTTTGTAATTTGTGATACAAAAGAACGTGGGAAACAACACAGATGAAGTCTAAAGGGACAGAGGCTGACTATATCCATCCATCGATACAGCACTGAAAAGTCATTTTGAGTGCAGATGGGAATTTACCAACACAAGACAAATGATCCCATAAGGCAGAAGAGAATGTTACTGAAAATAAAAGTTAGAGATGACAAAGCACCTGCTATCACCTGATGTAGCAATCAGAGCCAACACATTCCGATTGTCCATTCTAAAAAATGGGCTTTATCACTAAAGAAGGTCTCAATTCATTATTTCTTCATTGATGTTATGTCAAATATGTAGGTCACATAATCAGCCTGCCACCTTAGAGTGAGAAAAAACTAGAGAACTCGGTTAAGGACACAGAATGAATAAAATTTACATGGGTGAGGGAATTATTTTTAAAAGTCACAATCAAGTAGAAATAAAATTCAGCAAGAAGAAAAAAGTGAGCAAGCACTCCCTCTTTTTATTGTTACATTTCTGACTATAGAAATATTTCAAAATGACTGGCATGTCTAGGTCTTCTCTTCTTAGTGGGCTGAACTTGAGAGACTAATATATAGGCCAAGCCTTTCTACAGTGCCCCAAACTGAGGCTGAGATAGCTGAAGCTGCATATATTCAGAATAAAATAAGAGATGCAGCATTTAACAGAGAAGTGGCTCTCCCTTGGAGAACACCTGCTGCAGGAGATAGTAGCTTCAACTGCTTTTGAGTGGATGGTGGGGATTTTTGACATATAGACCTTTCCATTCTTACAGCCTTTGATTTTGCTCCACAGGAATCCTTTCTTGTCATTGAACCAGGGAAAGACTAACTGTAGAAGTTTAGCATTATCAAGGCCAGAGTAGGACCAGAATTTTCTTACTCCATAAAAGGCAATGCTGGATGGAATAAGATGAATAGTCCAGTATCTTGTACGCCCCACAAAGCTCTTAGCAGTGGCTTATCTCTGTCCATATGGAAATTTATATCGATTTCACTGGGAAGAGATTTAAGACAACACCATGCCCTAGCTCTCATGACTCAAACAATATTTGTTGTCTTTCTTAAAACACTAGCTCCTGCCCTCATGCGATCACAGAGGAATCTCAAATGCAATCAGCACTACGGGCTATGCAGAAAAGCTTGCAAAATCAGTGCACTCAAAGGGAAAGGAAGACAGCAGAAAATCACATTATTTAGGGAGCTTTTAACCCTCAGATATCTCTCTCCTTGCAATCACCATTCCTCCAAGCTATATAAAATAGTGCAGGTCGATTTGGCTAGTCAGGGAAAAGAGACAGGTGAACAGAGGGACATTTGCCTTGGTATCTGCCACCTTGACTCCATCTGCAATACAAAGAAACCTGCAGCCAAATGAAACAGCAGGGGAAAAGGAGCAGGATTTACACCAGTTTATTTGGAGGAGTAACAAAAAGTGTGCTCTAGTTTCCACCCAGACTTGAAAAAGGTACATTTGGCTCAGAAATTGAGTCGAGGCTCCCACTGGTAAGCTGTGCAATTCACTCAAAGATATTCTTAGCAAAGATAACAGGGAAGGAGCCAACACTATTAAACACAAGCAGCGAGTGCAGACAACAAACAAGAATACACCACAAGGTTGCATCCGTTCTTCAGAAACAGGATACTAGGACAGTGATTTGCAGCTCTGACAGATGCACAATACAGCATTTGGCTCTGAGATTGTATCTGTGGTCATTGGAAGAAACAATTTGATTGCATCTGGGGGAATTGGGATTTTTAAAAAGGGAATTAATCTTCAAAGCATTCAATGACCTTTGCTAACTTCTGAAAAATAAAAGAACTCATATGGATTTTTATATTCAATGTGCATTAGCTGCTCATTCTCTCTGAGGTGATTTGCTTTCATTTTTTTTCAGTTTTATTTGCATAAAACACAGTCTGCATGAAAAGACAAGCCAGCAAGCTTTGTATATGTTTATACAGGATTTTGCTGTAATATTTTTGGTAGATTTGATGGGGTTTTTCTTCAATATTCGCAATCTCCCATCATTTCTGCTCACAGAAAAACAATTTATTTTCAAACATAGCTGTGCAGAGCCCTCTTGGACACGACCCGCTTCCCAGCCTTCCACTGCTGTTAAAGCCAAATCACATTTATATTTAACAGCTTAATTTTCCAAATTGGTTTTATCAGTGACCCTGGTGGCCCGAGAAGGCAGCGCCGGGGGGAGCTGCGACCTGAGCTGTGTGCCCGGCTGCGATGCTGACCTGTGGCTGACACAACAGGGCATCCCTCTGCCTTCTCCTCTAAGCTCTTGCCGATTTAAGATGGTAATTCCCTCAGAACAGGAGCTACCTTTTGCTGAAGGGCACACAATGGAAGTGTTTTGTGCCCCACACAGCAACAGGATGGCCAACAGCGGAGGAAGCTCAAGGCAGAGGTGAGATAACAAGTCCACAGGGGAAGGCACAAACTACCTGCAAAGGACAGGCTACAACAAGCATCTTGTCTCTGACATGGCTTGCATGACTCTCTCAGCTTTTCTTCTCATACAAGGAACCATAGTTCATTTTCTACTCCTTGGCTGTCTGATATCCAGGTTATTTTGCCCTATTACCCTAAAAAGAGTCACCAGCTGCACTTTCTTTCCAGTTCTGCAGCTTCCCATCCCAGCCTAGTTCTAAATATGTTAAAAATATCTCAAGGTTGTGAATAGTTTTTTGGGTTTTTTTTTTTTATTTAAGCCAGAAAAAATAAAGAATTCTGAGAGGACAAAAAGAATAAATCCAAATTGTGAAAGGGGGCATTTTTAAAACCTTATCCCATGACAAACAGGTTGAAGTCTTTTTCTCTCATTACAGTGAAGAAAGCTCACATCTTCCTTGAAGAGGTTCAGGATAAAAATAAAAATAACTTTTGAGATGGAATTCAAGCAGTAAGGTGTAAACAGTAGGGCAAATGCTCCTTCATGAAGCAGCAATGGCAGTAGAACAGTACCTGTGGTCCTGTGTATAGATATGGAGGGATGGACCCATCTTGTGTCAGTAGCACACAGAAACCACTCCAGTCACACCAATAAGCATGTGCCTATGCTCAAAAAATATATACCCCAACACAGCAATTTAGAGAAGTGCTAATGAGGTCTCAATTTCCAGGTTATGCTTGGATGTCAGTCTTGAATTGACAAAAGCACCACCATGGATGGGAAATATTTTAATTTCATGCGTGCCAGAATCCTGTCAATTTTCAGACATCTCTATTTCTCCTCTAACAAACACTCTTAAAATTTGTCCCCTGGGAATATTGTTCAACTGCATAGTGCCAACCAGGAACTAGGAAGAACAAACTGACTGAAAAACATGCAGACCTTCAAAGGCAGAAGAAAATTATTCTTGCTGGAAAGGAGATTGTGGCACTAAAAAAAAATAATGTGGCTTATCTGTGCGGAAGAAGTCAGTCTGCCAATCTTTTCTCACCCTGATCAGCTGCTAATTGCAGAAGTGCTGACGATCTCTGTGGCAGTGAGCTCTCAAAGATCAATAGTTGCCTCAGCCTGTCAAGCCAGTTATTCCATTGCAGACTGTGGAATTACTCCCGCCCTTGTTCTACTTTGCAGCTGTAGTTTCAGAGCTGCTAGCACCCCTTTGGGGTGAGACAGGAGCAAAGGCATCTGGCAGCAGGATGAGAATAAAATGTGTGTAAGAACAAAGGCCAGAGGCAAATTATGGGGACTTTGCCTGTACACATGCACAAGCAACATGACCCTACTACATTGTGTTCTCAACAAGACAGCTGTAAGCCCTAAACATCTGGGATATATAGGGCATAGGGAAGGACAGATGGGGGAAACAGGGAGAGGGACATTCAGGGAGTGTTTATCAGAAGTCAGGATGGACAGACGGCAGATGAGCTGGTGGGATGGCTACAGTAGGACAGACTGCAACAGCATCAATATGCCATGTGATAAATGACATGTAACATATGACAGGGCTGTCTGAAGGAGGGATCTCTGAGCTGGGACTGCTTTTACAGTTTTCACATTAAAGGGGATTGGGCAAAACCAGAAGGGTTCACTTTGCTTTGAACGAAATAACCTGCCCAATATACTATACAATTAGAGAGAGTGCTAAGGTTGCAAATGCAGCTGGAATTTTTAATGTAAAGAAGTATAACAAACAGCAATTCTTTTTGGTGACTTTTTTCCCCCAGAAATAGAAACAAAAAGCAAAGGAAAATAATGCAGAAAACTTCCGTTTTGTTTAAAAGAAATGTGGACATTTTGACATGTCTTTTTTCAAAGGCATCAAAATATTTTTCTTCACCTCAGAGGCATTCCAAAGCTGACCTGTTTGTCCTTCAGACTGTCCCATCTGCCACTTTAACAGCTTTTTAATATATTCTCGACATAATCAATATTTACATTTCAGTAGCAACTAGCAGCTTCAACAGACACCGCAGGGCCCATAGTGTTAAAGTGAAAGGGAGCTGTTTTTCTCTAGTCAGATACGAAAGACAGATTGAGGAGAGGGAAATACAAACAGGTAATAGAAATTATTTACACAAGGTGATTCATCGGATCAGACACGAACTTGGGATTAAAGCTGAAGTCCTAGCTCTGATGGGAAGCTTTCAGGACTCTAAACACAGCTATCCAAAATCAAAGTTTTCCTCAAGGTCAAAGTTTCCTCCAAGTCCACTGAGTTCTTGTTTTTTTCTGAGCCCAGCCTTAAATTCTTATTCAGAATGGAAAGGTGAGTACAATTCAGGTCTAGGTCACTATGCAGTTTTAGGCAGGTCACTAAACTTACTCCTGTCTTTGCCCTCATGGTTAGAAATTACACATACACAAAAAAAAACAAGATTACAGGAATGTTGGGAGCCCTAAATCCACTGTCGACCTCCATGAGTGGGAAACACATGAGACTGGTGGACTGATATGGAGAGAATTGCAATGAACTTCAGACATTCACAGCACCAACAGCTGCAGATGGACTAAAGTCCATCTTCTTTCATAATCAAGAAAACAAACCCAGCTCCTTTTGGGATCTAATTCATCTGAACTATTAAGGCAACTAATTTGAGGTGAGGCCATCTGAGAATAAACAGCAGGATTGATTATTTGCTAGGCTGATGTGTGGGTATGTACATGGGTATGTGGCTTCACCCGAAAAACATTTTTTATGATGGATTTCTTTATGTGGATAATGCCCAGCAACCTACAAGGCATCCTTAGACCTCCGTTAGTCTCTGCCCTTGATGGGGTCATGTAAAGAGGGGCTGAGCTTTCCACCTCTGTTCCATGTTGGCTGCTATTGTAATAAAGCCATTGAAGCCCTCTTCAGGTGTGGGAAAGCCAAAGAAAAGCACTTGTGCACTTTTTGCCAGGTGGGTGATGGTTGAGGTCCGAGGCCAGTTGATTGATAGATTGAGCAGAGCCTGGATGCTTGATGGAAACACTGAACCAACATTACTTCTGTCAAGATAAGTTATTAGTTGGTTCAATGGCAACAAAAACTTCAAGACATCATGAATCGATACCTTGGTAATTGTTACATTAATTACTGTCTGTCATCATCTTCTAAAGTCCTTTCTGGAGTTCATATTCTAAGAAAGTTATCTAGCTGCCTTACTAGAACCCTGTAGGCAATATTCTCCATTATTAATGTCACAAATCAGGGAGCAACCCTCCCTTTGAATAAAAGCACTCCTATAGTTTCCAAGAGAACTTTGTTTTCCATGGGATTTTTTTTTTAAGTTTCACAACATGGTTACCTAAAAGATGGGGCGGGAGATAAACTATCAGGGTCTGATACCTGTAGGCAAAGAGGAAAAAGCCACTGTGCCTTTGTGAATAAAGCAGAGGGCAAAGACTCCCAGGGAATAGATGTTACAGTAAGGGTCAGAGGGCAGGTTGGGCTTTGGCCCAGAGGACCTTCTTCCCTGCAACACCCCACCACAGCATTGAAAGGGAAGTGCAGACCAGAACTCAATATCATTATGTCCTAGTCAAGGTCAGATTACTGTGAGGGTTTTGATTAATGCATAAAACACAATCAAATTAGCTGAGTCGGCACCCGGCTCTGATGTTCATTAAAGAAGCTGCCATGCTCATTAGATGGAAGCAAGCCACCTAAAAGGTCAAAGCTAATTCTGAAAGCCCTGCTAAGACTCAGGGTGCCAAAGCAGGGTGAACCTGGCATGACAAAGAAAGAGACAGATGCCTCAGCACTTGAGCACTTCTGCTGGACTCTGTCACCACAGTGTTCAGTATGCAGCACTCGTCAGTGGCATTTATCCCACTGCCAGCCCTTAAAAAAGGATTCTGTCCTCACCAGGTGGAGACCTCAGCATCACTGATTTGCTCAAGGATACTTAGGCTATGACTGAGCTCAGAGATAAACCCAGCTAACAAAATACAATTTGAGAAAATATAATTTGAAATACTTGCAAAAGTAAAAAATCCTTATATTCTGGTTGTCCTTCACTTTAAAAGTGAAAACTAGCAGGATATCAGCAGAGCTCCTTTGTTTTTATCTTGACTACACATTACATTTAGGCACAGCTGTAATTATGGAGAGAGCAGATTAAGAAACTAGTCAAAACTGCTGTAAATCCTAAACTCACACAGACAGGTGGGAAATCATATTTTGCAGTATTTCCATTCAGCATTGATCAGCAGACACCAGGCTTGCAATAATAAACTGTAAGGAACAAACGGATATTGTAAGGTTTTTACTGGAACAAAGGCAAGAAAATTGCTAAATTAATGCTGACCTTTGTAAAATAATAAAGCCACAAAACCATAGAACAAAGATTACAGCAATAATGTTTAATGACCACTGAGAACACTTCACCCTGTTGTATTCAAGAGTAAGATATACTGTGACAGTATAAATGAAGAGATTTGCCAGCCAGGCTCTCCATATGGACCTGTGTTACTTCTGCCTGAAAGTGCTGGAAAATGTTGGGTTTTTAGCAAGTATCTGCCCTACTCTGATGCCACTGTCACCACTTTTGAGTATTTTGATCAAAAGGGGCCAGGCACTCCAATATTTTTTTTAATGTCTAAATATCATGTGAGAAGAGAAATTGGATGTGCATTCTAAAAAAAATGGGGAATAATCCAGGCAATGGAGAGACAGATGTGCAGGAATTCCTTACTTAAACCATATTTATCTGGTCTATCTTGTGGCAGTTTATTCTATGAAAATGAAGTTATGTCAGTTCTGAGTTTATAGAGCCAAATTATACTGTTTGAGAGACACAGATTGAAATAAGAAGTCATTTTGAAGCAATATATTGAAAAGCACCAGTTAAAAAAACTAGAGACAGTATATTCTGAAGTCACCTGTATTTCAAAATGAAGTTTTAAAATGCCATTGAAATGCTTCCCTTTTCCTTTCATCTCACTGTCAGTCCCCAGTGGAAAACAATATGCACTCCCATTAACTTCTCAAGCCCTGATATGAAGTTGGGTTAAAACATTCCCACAAGCTCACTGCAAAGGCAAGAATGTGCTGCAGTCCACAGGCTTAAGCCCTAAAAGAAATTTGGCTGTGGCAAAATTAACACAAAGCTCAAACCTTCTCTGTCCTTAATAAAATCATTGAGCTCAAACTTTTCTCACTGTATCTACTTTAGCAAAACATTAAACAAAGAAATATAGGTTATTAAATAGAAAATTGTCCCCGCTCATTTTTCAGTTTGCAGTGGCTGAGGAGGATGGGTTTAATATTGCAGCTTCCAGTTCTTCATACACGTTTCTACTGCACCTCCACATAAGCATTGCAGGGGGAGGGGGACCATCGGCCTCATTTTGCTATTAAAATGCTAATAATCTCGAAGTCTTTTTCTGATTCATCCAGTCCTCCCAAGATTACTTTGCTTAAATTGGAAACATAGCCAAGTAATGTCACCAGCTGAGCCATTCACAAAAAAACATCTCTGTGGCTCTAGAAGCCTGTCGCTTTACACGGTGACAAGTCACATATCCCTTTCTCCAAAGCAGCTTTGTGTGCATGAATGTGCGTGACTGCATGCAAATATATATATTTCATATAAATACATACATATGTATATATTTCAGAAAAGAGTATCAGGAGGAATAAGATTATAGTTTTGTGGGCAAAAATCAGAGTTCTTCATAGCCTTTGTTCACCATAGCAACTCTCTCTCTCACACACACTCACAGGCAGAGCAAGAGGAAAAAGAAAAGCTCCTACACAATTTTCAACCAGGCCTTCTCCAACAACAAAAGCAAAGCTTTTATCTTTTAGATGGGGATAAAATACTATTCTGGCAGTTATTGCATAGGTATGCATGAACTTGTCAAAGCAAGTACACATTTTCATTCCCCTGCCTAGGAATTTAGCACGGCCTATTAAGAAATGCTTTGCTACTTCCAACACAAACATTTCTGTGTCTTATAATAGTTGTCCTGCTAACAGCTTCCTGCTTCCTAACTTTCTAGGACAGTGAGAGCTTTCTGCTTACTTAGCACAGCACTACATGTGCATTCACATATATACAGAGAGACATGTTACTTACCAATTCTTCTTCAGTTTTCCAGCAACACTAAAACTGAGGCAGGAGAGTTTATCTATTATGTTTTACTAACCATGATACATGTTTTGGCAGTACTTAAAAAGCCCATATAGTAGTATCAGGATCACACCTTAGAAGATACTGTACAAATACATATAGGACATATGTAAGTCAATTATACATTTCCAGTTCTTCCTGAAGACCCCAGAGCCTGAGGATACGAGAAATTCCTGCCAAGGTCACAGGAAAAAAATCTGCTGGCATCATCAAGCCCAAATTAAGCAAAAAATGTCTGTGGTTTACAAACAGGTCACTGCAACACAGGGAGGTTAAAGGACCCGCTCCCGGACCTGCCAAAAGTTGCTTTCAGGGAAGCTTGAACATAAATCTCCCAAGTCCCCCTTGACGTCTCAAATGCGACCTATTTGCCCTCAGACAGAAACATACATTGCTCTGTCTGCTACTTTTCTTTGTGTCTCTTTTTTCCTTTTTCTAGAGAGAGCACCTCCATTCTCTGAAATGTGCTACTAGTATTACGGAAAAAAATAATGTAACATTCACCCTCAATCAAAGCCTGATGTCAGAGATATTCTTTTGCAACAGCTACACCTGTAATATTTTGAGTACCTGCAGACAGCTAGGCTGTGACTGAAGTTATAACACAACTTCTGTAGAAGGGATTTGATTTGCCATAGTTTTTCCCCAGCTTTAAACCGAGGCTGCACTGACTTTTGGATAACAATTGAGTGTGCCAGCCATCAAATAAAGTCATTAAGAAAAGCCACATCTAAATGGCCTTCTTGGACAAAAAATAAAAAAGAATGTAATTTGCATTCCCCCTTGTGTCACCTCCTTCCAGCTTATTTTCAGTGTGTGCACCCCGTGGCCCAAGGAGACTTCAATGGTGAGGATGGAGAGAAAGTGAGATGACACTGAGTACATCTCATCACTTTTAAAAAAACAGTTTTTTCTACCACTAGGGAGATTGAGGTTGTGGGAGAGAGATAGATCCCTACTTAATGAGCCTCTTGTAACCACAAGAAGAGCATTGGCAGCTCGCTGCTGTGCAGCAGGTTACAAGGGAGCTTTGTAGAGCCAGTACTGCTAAAGAATTTCCCTATTTTATATCACCTACAGTGGGCATCTTTGAGCTGCTGATCTACCTGTTATTTCTCCCTCACACACTAAGCGTGCCAGCTTGCCAAGCAAGGCAAGTCACTCTTACAGACTAGAGAATATTGCCTTCCTGCTGGTGTCCTAGCTTTCAGAAGAGCCTGCATTTGCAGAAGAATGATTGATGACAATGGAAACACATTTTCTTCGGGTTTCAAGGTCACGAGACAAGTCTAGCTGGCATGCAAATAGCTGAAGCCAAAGAAGGACCATTTCTGTTTTGATGCACACACACTAAGTGCTGGTCTCTGCAGCTGCAGCTCTGTGACCATGAGACCATGAGTTCCCAAACTGTGTATGCAGTGGAATCTCAGGACATCTACCCAAATTGCATTCCCACACTGGGCTGCAGATAGACCCTCAGAGAGAATTAGCTGATGTTCCTCTCCACTAGCTGCACGCTGCATTTTTAGTTTTCTCTCCTAAAAGAGTGCTTAGAATTTTTTCTCCCCACACTCCCCTATCTTTGATTCAACACCATATTAAATTGCCCTGGATGTTACCTCTTGCACTTTTTGAAAATGCATCTCTGCTCAGTAGAAGGCTGAAAGGGTAAAAAAGAGATGTTGCCACCATGCCAGGAAAAGCACTGCTTTTCAATACCCTCTCACGTGTCACTTGTTTGCGTGCTGTCATTCGTGCTCTTGCTTGTACAGCACAGTGATTGAGCATTTCCTCTAAGTAAATGTGTGCATATCCTCTTTACTGAGCCGTACACAGATGCACAAGGTCTCCTTGAGGATGTAAATTCATGTTCCTGTCTTTTTAGCAGAGTGGCTGATTTCAGTGTCGTTAGCTGATCCACACTGAAACTTCCTTGAGCCATTCATTGAGGCAAATGTCTATGAAGGTGAAACTAATGTTACTCATTCCCATCTAGGCTGAACCAGTTCATTTACTCAAGTCAGACATATTAAGAGCAGTAGTCTACTTCATAGCCAAGATTTTTAGAAAGAGGTGGCCAAGGGGCACTCAGCAAAATCAGCATTGATTTTTCAGCTTGGAACACATCCAGATCTCATGGGGCAAGAATAAAATAAGTACAGGAATCTGGCCTAAAAATTGTTAAAGGTAATAGCATGTAGAGGACTGTCAGTCAAAATTAGTTTAGGCATGTGAGAGGAAATGGGTTAGTAAGGAATAAAAGGCTGAAATAATTAACCTCAGTTAACATGGGTTTATGAGGGCAAATGACCCTGTCAAGTTAATGTAATACTAATTTTGGAAAAGTCCTAAGGTTGCTGCCACAAAGATTGCATCCTGCTCTGACTTCTGTGCTTGGGACCATGAAGAACTTCAATCACTGAAGTTTGGAACCAGATGAACAGATTGAATGGATTTAAAAGGAATTGATTGACAAGTCGTGATTTTGGGGAAAATCTCCAGCAGTCAGGAAGATGCTGCTCGTGGATATGCATACTCACTTGCAATTCTTAGATACTCTGAACACAGGAGCAAAGTTTCAATGAGAAACTTCCTCCTGCTTTTGTCTCCAGCCAGGCTGGAGTGTCATCTTGTGCAACTAAACCTGTCAGCCTGAAACATCCAGCTTGCTTTCTCTGCCAAAGAGGTTACAGTAAACTTGAAAACAACTGGAACATCTCCAGACTGCTGCTGTCCCAGCAGACCTCCCTCTGCTATTCATTTCTGACTATTCTTAATAATTTATCTCTATGTCTTGGGTTTGATTAATAATAATTGACTGCCAAAAATGCAGCCAAGTGCCCAGTGCTATGTCGTCCTTAACGGGAACAGGACGTATAAAATAAATTTGTTTCACTGGGCTCCAGCCATGCCTCCACCTAAAACATCCGTCCCTCACAGTCTCTGCCCCATGGAGTGGGCAAGGTCACTGTACTCAGGATGCCAGGACCAGAGCACGGCAGCTATTGGCAGCCACGCATACATGCAAACTGAATTCATAGTGAGGTGTGATGTTTGTGTGCCTTATTCTCAAGCCTCATGTTGCTTAGCACCCTCAGTGCTCCCACAGTGACTTGGCCTTTGCCACTGCTTAGTTATTTTCCACAGCTGCCATCAATAAACAGTGATGTGAGGTCTCTAAAATGCCCTGAAGGTTCTGCTTTCGGTCAAATTCAACTGGACTCAGTTGAAATTGCCATATCTATGAAAAATGATATTTTTTTGCTGCAAACAGCTGGAACAAGTACAATTGAATTTATATAAAGACTGGGTTTGTTTCTGAGCTGATGACTCATATTCTTGTCTATTTCTGATTAAATAGTATCCTTGTAAATGGCATACACATTTTTTCGTATTTAATTGTCCTGGCTGGAGGGATTTAATCTATGCACCAATACAATAAAATGTTATCATTAGCCAGTCACATGAAATGCAATCAGAATGCCATTGCATGCGTGGCTATGAGACATAGATGTGTACTCTTGCTTTCGGGGGAAGGCATTGAAGATGGGAGTTGTTTCACTCAAAGAGAAAGAAGCAACTAAAAAAAAAAATCAAACTGATGCTGCATTCACAGAGCCAGATGTCT
Organism: Agelaius phoeniceus; assembly: GCF_051311805.1. NCBI lineage: Eukaryota > Metazoa > Chordata > Aves > Passeriformes > Icteridae > Agelaius > Agelaius phoeniceus. The sequence goes on from NC_135268.1 coordinate 25,561,834, forward strand.
TATATGCAAACAAAAGTCACAAGCAGTGAAGGAGCGATCCCAGTACGCTGTGATATTTAATTGATGCAAGTTTGATGTTCAAAAAATCAGCGGGCAATTCCCACATATACGTGTTCACCGACAGGAGGAAAAGCAGCTGGGGTGCTAATGGCATTATCCCAATCCTTCTAAAGGCAATGAAAGTTATTTTCAGGCCCATCTCTGGGAATTGCCTCATGTCAAAAAAAACAAAGGTTTTGAGATTCTCAGGGCTGGATTTTTTGGCTGTTTAATTCACACCAGTTGGGCCAGGTATCCAAAAGAGCTCAGCTCCTGCTAATGTACTTCTGACAGATTTTTTTCAAGTGCCCCTCTATTGGTATGCAACATGCTAAGAGGTGCTGAAGATTTGGCAACAGTTTGTCGTTGAAGCCCCTTAGGTTTAGAAGTTACACCACTACTGATTCCTTGCAGGAAGGGCATTTTCTTTGGCTATGGCATCTGTTCAGTCCCTGAGCCCCAAGTTCCTGAGCAGGTTTTGAGCTGACCAGGCTGCTTATACTGAGGAATCCCACTGCCCTGCTGACTGCCTGGGGGCACATCAGCATATCTGCAACATGGGTTATAAATAAGTTGCCCACAGCCCATAGAAAAACCTCCCACCACTCATTCCCAGTGTTTGTGGGAAACTGCAAGCTGATAGAAAGAAGACAGGCCATTGCCTCTGCATGGAAACAAGTGAGAGTACATTCTTCCCCAAAACATCTAGTGTCCAAATGAGATCAGATTGTTCAGACTCACATGTGGAGTGGCCCAGGATTTGCAACTGCAATGCATCAGGAGATAATGGTGAGTTAATATAGAACAATGGTAATGAACAATAAAGGATGCTTTATATAGTTTTATAATCATCATACGGCACCATTATTCCCAAATGCGCACATAAATCTGCCAAAGGAGGCAGCTCTACAGCACAGACATTTTTATATGTATTTAAAAAATGGGATAAAAGTCATATCAATCCTTGGCAGAGCTAATTTAGCATCACACAACATTTTTCATAATACCAGCATCTTTAAACTCGCTGCCCACTGCACCATCAGCTGGTAGCACTTTATTGCAGGCTGAAGACAATGGCACACTGCCCAGACAGGGGCTTTGCAGGCAAGAATAAAACACTTCCAGAGGGAAGTAGGGAACCCAAAATTTCCCTCTGTACCTTGGAGCCTGCTGAAGAAAGGTAATGGATATTCAGACACTACAGAGATTTTCAGTGTGGTCTGCATAAAGTCCTTATAAATCCAGACAACTCTTAAGCTGGGATGCAGCTCCAGGGGCAAAAAGGAGATGATACTGCAGAGGAACTGATTCCCATATAGTGAAGTGCTTGTGATACAATCCAGCACACATAGCAGGACTGATCACACATGCTTAGAATAAGTCAGACCTGGAATGTTATTCCCAGCCCAAGTTTTCAGAAATTACAATACCAGTGCTCAATATCCTTGAGCTGATGGCTTGTTTCCCAAATTAGGCTGCAGAGAAGTGGTTGAAAATTTATTTGCCTACTTCAGAAAAATTGGACTTCCAGCTAATCACTGGCTCACCCACAGAAGTCTGAGATATTTAGGCTTTTGCATGTATTTTACATTTCTGTGTTTCACAGAGGCCATAATACCATCTATATGGAAAGTATTGAATCAATTTTCCCTTGTACACATCTGAAAGTGAAGGTGTGCACAGCATAAACACTGTGTACCGACACAAAACATGGCATCAAACTTGCAAATGTTGCTGTGGATTTTACCCTTCCAAGTTACACCCTTCCTGACTGTCAGTGCAATCACAACCATTAATCAGCTTCTGCAGGCTCCCAGCTGAAAGTCAGAAATTACTTTCCAGAGAAAGTAATTTTCTGACTTTCCAGAGAAGTCCCTATTTTTTTTAGGATTATTTGCAAATATTGCTGTCTTTTGCTTAAACACACAGGGTACATCTGACTAAATATTTTCACTCCTTGGTTTGTGACCTAGGATAGAAATCTGAGGCTATTTTAAGCAATGCTTTTATAGCTGTATGTATTCAGTGAGCTGAGCAATCTTCAGAAGAGCGACAGAAAAGCAGAACTGGAAGAAACCAAGGCCAGCTTTAAAAATGGAAAACAAAAAACAAAGTCCCTGCTAGTATTGCTGCAGGCAATCCAAAAGGCATGTCTGAGCTGCTTCTAATCATATCAGCCCTACTCCCCAGCAGGAGGTGAGGGAGGAAGCGTGACACTAAACTGACAAACATACCTTTTATTTCACATCAGCCAGACTACCATGCTGAGAGACGTGATTTGGTCTTCTCCTTAGAAAAACTCACTCTGGCCTATTGGGAGCATCATTTCAGCAACCAATCAGTATGATCCCAATTAGAGAGAAGCCAAAGCCTGTGACAAGCCCCTCAACAAGGGTTGGATCCCGCATCACAGCCTGCAAACACACCCTCCTCTGCCATTACTGTCCCTCCTGACAATGTATGCCACTCCAAAGCCGCCTGCTCGCGTGTGCCACTTCGCCAAGCAATGTGTCCTGTGACACAGCACAGGTGGGAAGGATGTGACCTCAGTGCTGCATGAAGCAAAAGGAGACTATGGAGAAGGGTCACAGACCTGTGCACTCCCAAGTCTGCTTACGGTAAGTGGTTATATGCAACTGTGAATACATCAAAAATAATTTTAATTTAAACCAGACAAATTTGCAGCGGCTCAGCAAGTGAGAGAGTGCACAAGCCAAATGGCTCAATTCCAGATTAAGAGAGACCACATGTTGCATCAAGATGTCTGAGCTACCATGGTACCCTGCAGCTGGAAAGGACACTTTCCATTAAGAGACACCTTGCTGTGACTTTTAATCACTGCATACATGAACTACCTCACTTTTACAAGACAAAAGGGCACTGCGTAGAGATGGACTAAGTTGACTGCTTGAACATTTAATTGCCCTTGTTTAATTGTTAGAGTTTAAATCACAGAGGTATTGATTTCTCAGAAAGACCTCCAGACCTTTCACCGGGCTCTACCTCAAAGTGAACTAACAAGTGTGGGGGAATGAAGACTGCAATACAAATTTGAAAGCAATGTATCACCCATGGACTATCTTAAAGAAGAATATAGGTAAAACATTAATAAAAGCCATAGCAACACCAGTGAAGAGGACAGCTGCCAATCCTTGATTTTCCTTGGAGTAAATTTTAGGGGGTTCCTTCAGGGGCTCAACTCCAAATGTCAGAATCTCAATTTTTTGTTCAAAATAAAAGTCTCAGTACTCTAGAAATGAAAAATACAAGATGCCATCAAAATTCAAACACAAATAAAAACATAAGAAAGAAGAAGAAGCCAAATTAAAAGAAGACATCCAAAGACAAAGAAAATTATTCTGTAAAACCAAGATTGCTATGTCAAAGCTATGATTTTTCATTCAATTTCTGAGCACTTGAGATCAGCAGGGTGAGAACATAATTATAAAGGAAACCCAATACCTTCTAAGTTCATCACTTGCTCAAGAAGCCAAAGTCCAAACAAATTTAGCAGAATGTATGAGAAAGGGCAAGATTTTGAGAACACAGCAGTGAAATGGTAATAAATCCTTTCTTTGTGTTATTTCGCAAAGATTCTTAGTACTATTAAAAATAACTTTATTTCACCAAAGGACTCAGTGACAGAATTATTGCATGCCAACCTAAATTACAGCCTGTCAACAGAAGCAAAAGCCTTAAGACAGGAAAAGACATTATTGCAACCTGTGGCAGTGGGAAGTAGCCAAGATGGTTTAATATGAAAACGCAGGTGTTGCCCTGCACCCTTCTAGTAAAAATCAACGGGACTGAAGTTTAGTGATCTGCCCAGAAAGCAGCATAAATGGCAACACTTATCAGCACTGTGGTTTCCAATGAATGCTGCTAACACCACGGATGGCAGGTCTTCAGCACACTTAGTCCAGCAGAGCTTTGCAGCCCTTGTGAGGGATACAAGAGAAAGAAGGTTGTGCAAGGCCATGGTACGAGCCTTAAACATTTTACTCATAGAGTTATGCAATTTTTGAAAAGTACTAACTCTCAGCAGAGAGCCAGTTTGCTTTTAAGGTGCCAGTTCTCCTTAGGGCAAAGCAATATTTGAAAATGTTAAATGAATGACACCTGAGAGTTTAAAAATAGGGAGAAATATTTTTGAAAACCAGAAGTTTTTGGGTTTTTCTGTGCTTTCTCATCTTCACATTTTGAGACAAGAACTTTCGAATTTTTCTGCTTAATGTGAAAACAGAGTATATTGGAGCATATTTCCTTCAGCAGAAATCATTCTCTGCATAACTGCGTAGCATTCCAGCTCTTTGGATCTGCAGACCCACAACTGAGGAGCAAGCAGTGATGTTTATGCAAGGTCATAGACCCATTTAATGGAAATTGATGTTATGGCTCCCCAGGTTGCCACTCATTTGTGGGGAAAATCACTTTCACCTTGATCTGAACTAACTCCCAAGTGACTTCAAGCAGGAACTAAAAGAGCCCTAAATATTTTGTGGATTAGTGTTTTCCAACCTCTGTAAAACAGGTTCCTGTCAGTTTGCCAGGGTGAGAGGCTCAAATAAAAGTGAAACAGGGAACTGTATTGATACCTTAGAGCAAATCAGTCCCTCCTACTTCTGTTACTACTAACCCTGATAGCCTAGACTAGCCCAGAATTTTAATTCATGTCACAGGGAAAATTAATCAGTTTGAGTTCAGTGTTGCCTTCCCCACTTGCACATGGGACAACCACAGTGCTAAGAAGCTGTAATAAGCCCAACAATGAATCATTTTTTTTCTGTTCTGAGCTAGGTATGCAAGGCAAGCAGGTAGGCAGTGAAGACATAGTGCCCATGATGGGACAAGGACAGGCCCAACAGGATAGACCTGCTGTCTAAAGAGAACCATCAGGGGAAGTAGAAAGTAGGAGACCTGTTAGAGTTAAGTCTCATGCAAACTTTAAAATTTCAATATATACTCCTCTTACTTTAATTTGTGTTGAAAATTATGCATTCAGAGCATTTGAAATAATTGTCTTGTCTTCCAGTACTTTTTTCCAGGTGTCTAAGCATCTTCCGTCATTACAGGTGGGAAATGATTGCATCCATGATAATTAGAATCCACTTGTTGTTATTATTACTATTATCAATTGCTATAATCAACACAAATCAGAAGCTTTCCTTCCTGGTGCTCTGCTGCAGCTTTGCTAAGGAAATGTGCAACACACAGCACCTCATGCAGTCACTCAACAACAAACGCAGCCCATTAAGGCCCCTGGCACCACGCTCTACTGCTGCCCTGCTCACAGACACATACCAGGTACTTAGTGCTAGAGGCTGAGCAGTGCTTAAAACATTGTTGTCTTAGATGCCTCCACACCTGACAATTTCAAGTGATCCATATAAAATCAATGTAAAGACTTGGAGATACACAAGAAGCTATGCTTTCGGTTTCATCTTGGTGATATGAAAAGGAAGGTCGTGACATAAAGGAAATTACCAAGGAGATTACATTCAGGAAGAATAAAAGTTGTTTGAAGTAAAGATTTAGTTGTATTTGGAGCATGAAGAAGAAACTGAAAAAGGTGAATTAGGAGAACCATGACAGATACATGTTTATACACAGATGTGAGGGGCTGGATATGTTAATTCTTGTATTTATTTGCAATTGTTGTCTCCAATGGAAATAAAGGGATGCAGTACAATCCATGAAACTTGAACTGATTTAGCAGAAATTAGATGAAATAGACTAGAAAACATAAATAGGTGCTCATTTAAGACTACAACAGATCCAGCAGGTAAAGATTCAATATAAGACTCAAAAGACAGCAAATCCTTAACAGAAGGGTGAGACAATATAAATATGCATTTTTTCTGTATTCTAATATATTGTATTCTATATCTGTGTATTTATAGAGCTGAAATAGAGTTAAATGAGAGCCAAACTTCATTAGGATATTCTATGTAGTAAACCTCAAAAAGCTGGATCCTAAGATTCTTAACTGCTCTGACTTTAGAAATTAAACAGCAAAGGTGGCAGAAATATTTGAGACTTGTAACATTCCTCTTGCATCCCTCTCCTTTAACTCCTGAAAACAAGAGAGTTTATTTTATGGGACTTCAGCCACAATAATAATGAAATGAGTAAGACTCTTCCCTAATAATACCTCTCTTTCCCACACTTCTCCATTGAAAGCTATCTGTATCAAAAAAAAGACTTCCAGACAGATCCACTAGAAAAGCCATTTAAATTTTCAAAATCTGATCTTTTGGCACTTCACTGTCCCCACTCAAATTTCATTCATCCATCCAGCCATAATTTTAAGACTTGTCCACATAATGTGTCCCACGTTTGGACCCTGACAGACTGAGGGACATGCCTGAAAGTGAAGCATCAGTGGTGCAGGTGGTCCTTTGTAGGTAGTGACGGCTGTGTCTTGACTGCTAATTTCAATTCTACAGCCTGCAACTGAGTCCCAGAACAGTCCTGTTTTCTTTTCTCTTAAGAAGGAAAACCACACATGTTACTGCTAGAAGCAAGCCAGGCAGAGCAGAGTGTGCAGTGGGTACCTGGCAGTGAGGCGACTAAGCTAACACAAGGGAGGCAACTTTTATGCTCTTTTGGAGTGAGTGAGGATTGTGCCAAGCCCTAATGTTCCATACAAAGGAAATGAAATCACTCAACATATTTTACAGCTCAGGGAAAAATGTTGCTTCATTTTTCCTCAAATGAGGTGTTTAGCTCTGTTAACTGGACATTTTTAGATTTATTACCATGTCAAGTCCAAGAGAGCCACCAGTTTAACTCTCAATACAGACAAAACACTGTTTGGAAGGACAGAGAGAAGTGCACACATTTGAAGTCGGCAATAATTTTTTAAAAAGGCATTAACAACTCCAATAGACTTGAGCCAGTAAGGCACATTAGAAGAATGCAATTGTCTTGATAGTTTGAAGGGAGACACTAGATTAGAAAACATCATTCCAGTTGTTTCTACATATAGTCAAGCATAGGAAGGCTAATATATGGAGAAGCGAATAATGCTACAGCTCCTGCTTCTTGTCTGAGAGCAAGCAAAAGTGTTTGGACTTCCACATGGTGTTTTCAAAGGTTGCTTGCGCTCTACATTTAATAGGATTTAAATCCCCAAGCGCACTAAAATTCCTTAGCTGTGTTAGGATCAGTTATGTTCTAAATGCTTCAAGGTCAAAGTCCAATATCAATAACTCCTGCTGAGCAGCCCCTTACACCACCATTTCTACGAATTCCACTGTAATAATTCACAGAGTAATATCTAAGACCCAAAACTGTATCCTGCTTGCCTCCTCATCCATCTGAAGGGCAAGGAAAGAAGAAAAAGAGAGGTTACTACAATCATAGAATCATAAGGGGTAAAAAATACCTTTAATATCGAGTCCAACCATTACCTCAGCACCGCCATGGTCATCACTAAACCATGGCCCTAAGTGCCACATCTGCATGTCTTTTAAATACCTCCAGAGATGGTGAGTCTACTGCTTCCCTGGGCAGCCTGCTCCAATGCCTTACCACCCTTTCCTTGAAGAAATTTTTCCTAATATCCAATCTAAACTTACACAGGTTGAACTTGAGGTAATTTCCTCTCATCTTCTCACTTTTTACCTGGGCAAAGATATTGACTCCTACCTGGCTACATCCTGTTTTCAGGTGGTTGTGGAGAGTAATAAGGTCTCTCCTTTTCTCCAGGCAAAACAACCCCAGCTCCCTCAGCCAATCCTCATAGGACTTGTGCCTGAAATGCTCCACCAGGTCTGCTGCTCTTCTCTGGACACACTCCAGCACTTCAATGTCTTTCTTGTAGTGAGCAGCCCAGAACTAAACACAGGATTTGAGATGTGTCCTCACCAGTGCCACATACAGGGGGACAATCACTGCCTTGATCCTGCTGGCCCTACACTATTTTTTGACACAAGCCAGGATACAATTGGTCGTGGATGCATTGCCACATGGGCACACTGCTGCTCATGTTCAGATGGCAGTCGACCACCACCCCCAAGTCCTTTTCTGCCAAGCAGCTTTCCAGCCACTATTTCCTTAGCCTGTAGCAATGCCTGGGGTTGTTGTGACCCAAGTGCAGGATGCAGCACTTTGCTTTGTTGAACCTCATACAATTGGTCTCAGCCCACGGATCCAGCCTGTCCGGACCCTTCTGCAGAGCTTTACTAACCTCCAGCAGATCAACACTTCCAACCAACCTGGTGTTGTCTCTGAACTGACCGAGACTGCACTCAATCCCCTTGTCCCAATCCTTGGTAAAGATTTTAAGTAGGGCTGACCCCAGAAATGAGCCCTGGAGAACCCCACTAGTGATTATCTGCCTCCTGTATTTAAATCCATTCACCAACACCCTCTGGGCTCAGCCACCCAGCCAGTGTTTTCACCCAGGGAACAATGCAAATTTCCAAGCCATGACAAGACAGTTTCTCCAGGAGAATGCTGGGGGAAACCATGTGAAAGACTTTGCTGAAGTCTAGGCAGACAACATTCATAGCTTTTCCCTCATCCACCAAATGGGTAACTTTGCCATAGAAGCAGATCAAGTTGGTCAAGCAGGACCTGCCTTTCCCACGCTGGCTGGGCCTGATCCCCTGGTTGTCTTATGCATGCTGTGTCATGGCACTCTAGATGATCTTCTCCATAATACCAATATATAATGTTATATCTCCCAACTGAAGTGAAGTGTCCCATAATACACTTTTACTATCCCCTATAGCACCAGTGATTGCTGTCAAACCCATCTATTACCATAGTAACAATGGGATACAGTAGGGGGCTATGCTGTATTAAAAAAAAAAATGAAACAATAAGCTTTAGCTGAAAATTAGAATGTGGAGGGCCTGATTTAATGCTTAAGGGCACAAAAGGAGGAGTTGCTGTACTGCTGGGCAAGCAGGAGCAAAGGAGCTAAAAGAACCCTGACCAGAGAGCACAAAGGACAATCTCCATCCCACTTACCCAGTGGATCTGCAAGCCATTTCCTGCCTTAAGAGCCAATAATCAGCAGCAAAAGTCTCCAGTGCTTTGCAGTCTGGTGATACAAACCTCACAGCAGCTCTTGCACTAATACAGAGCATCAATGAGTTCTGTGCTTACTGGGCTAATATTTATTTGTGCATAAACAGATGCCAGGTCTGAAATGCTCATGGTATGGCATTTAATTCAAGAAGCAACAGGAATGACCCTGCTTTTATGAACAGCTGTAAAATCATGCTGGTGTGGGACTCAGGTGCTTTGCACCCCCTGAAGTGTTTTGCAAAAGGCTCGGAGAGCAGATGCTGGGCTGCTAACCAAACCAAAAAGCAAATAACACTGAGCATGGGGAGGGGGCAAACAGGACTAATGAAACCCTACAAATGTGCTTGATGGTTTCCACAGCCAAGGCATCCTTCTAAGTGACAAATAATTCATTTTTTATCAGCTCCTGTTGCCTAAAAGTAACTCTCTTGGTTGTTTTCAGTGAAACCTACATAAACCAAAGTATTTTCAATCAGGAAACCAGATGTGATGGGGCCTGCCCCAGCCTGTGACAGGGACACAGGGGTTAATTATGACTGATGACATATCACTCTTCATAAAGCACCCACTTGCCACATCAGGTGTTTTTACTGTCATTTATGAAGGGATGCTGGAGATGCCAGCAAGCAATGTCTGGGGTCAAGGAGAAAGGGACAGTGGTATGAAATAGCCAATTAAGTTTCCTCTGCTTGCCAGGAGGAGGAAATAGAAATACACATTAGACAAAAGTCACAGAGTGATACTTTTTGTTGTGTTTTCATGTTGTCTGTGGTCCCACAGCACTGCTCTTATTGAGGAACACCAAGATGAGGATGTGGCTGCCAGGTTAAACTGTAGCTCATCATGGATGAAATCGGGAGCGGTACACAGAGACACGTGTCTGCTGCAGGCTGCTGAGGAACACGTGACTACAACCACTGCTGTAAAACCATTTCAGACATGACTTTGCCACACAATTAACATTGCTTCTCTAGGGGCTGCATGCTACTCATCTGCTTCCTAAGGTATCTTTGAAAGGGAAAATTCTAGGAGGTTCCAGTATATGGGAATTAGTGTGAAAACACACTTGGGCCCCTGGGATTTTTGTCACTTCTATCCAGTAATAGATATATGTGGCATATGCACACACACAGAGAGATACACAAATTCCCTGTGCTCAAGTGTTGGCTTCTTTAAGGTGTAAGAAAGGCCTGGACTTAGTACTTCACAAAACAAAGAAAACAAGATGCAAGCCTCTCATGCTTAAAACATGCTCACTGCTACATGGTGCGCTTTATCTGTCTTCTTTTGCATATTAATCCCTTCTACAGCAGCTTTCATACAAGACACAAGAAGCCACTGACATTAGCTAGTGCTGCTGTGCTGGAGCTTGGTAAAAACCTGAGCAAGAAGTGAGCTGGAGAGCCAGGGAGGAATGATGAGGCCCTGTTCTCTGCTTTAGCTATTCATGGTTGTGTAGCACTTCTGAGCTGGGTATGACTTCACACATGACAGCCGTAGCCATCGTCTTCTGTGAGTAACAAAAATGGATCAATGTTAAAATGAACTATTGTCCTGCACTTTATCTATTTTATGGGTTAGACCAACTTATTGTATTTTTATGAAAAATCAAGATAATAAAGCTCATCAATTCATAAAGGGAATAGGATCTGCTGAGCCTTGTATTGAACAAGCTGTGTAATTTCATGTGTGGCGTTATTTAGCCTCCTGTTCAAATATTTTTTTTTCTGCTATTTAAACTAATCAGAGCCATTTCAGGGAAGGAACAAGGTAAAAAGGAGAAGTCCTAAATTTGTTTGGGGCTCTGAGTTAAGTTCCAGGAGAGAAGCAGCTACCAGACAGTCCAGAAAGCTTTTGCACACTATTTTGAAGGTTTTTGCCTGCCATTAGGAATAAACAGAGCACAGCTGGAGAGCACCTTTCACTGTCTCCTACATGTCCTCAGTTTGAATTAACCCGCTCACAATAGCAAATAGCAAATTCCATGTCCAGCAGTACGTGTGTGCAGAGCTGCTAAGGAGGCAGATTTGAGAGTGTTAGACTTGAATGGCACATGCATTTGCACCTACACAAGGTCCCTAGAGTAGGTAAATCCTCAGAGTGTTCACCCAGATGAGAGGGGGGAACACTCTGGGGAGAGTCTGATGCCTGCGCTGCAGGGAAACAGGGTGGTGCTGGATGGGTCCTGTCTCAAAAGTGTGGCTTGCTCAACTAACTTTTCAAGACTTTTTATCCTAAGCTTGCAGCTCGGACATTTCTTCACAGAGAAACAAACAATTTTGAAACAAGGGACCATTTTTAGCAGATCATCTGTATCTGTGTGCGTGCACGCGCGTGTGTGTGTGTAAAAATAAACAACTTCCACATTAGTTGCAGAGAAGTGAACAAATTAATTACCTGCTGTTTTCAGCCAGTCATGAATAATTCAAATTCCCCTGTGTCGGTGGATCTAATTAGTAATCATCCAAACTATTCTTAAATTATCTAGTTTGGAGTTACTTGCATAGCAACGACATTCATTTCCGATAGCATTATTAATCCATTTGCCAGTGTGAGATTGCCAGGGCAGAGGCAGTGGGAAGCCATACCATCAGTTAATGTTATTAATGTTTCTTTAACAATTAACCTATCCGGTGTTCAGGGACAAACAGCATATGTCATGCAGAGATATTTTTAAAGCTCTGTGGATATGTGCCATACGTCCCGCTGATTCGGCCACCTTGAAACTCAAGGAGCTGTCATTAGCGAAGGCTTGACCCTGAATGTGCAAATTGCACAGGAGCCAAGAGAAAATATGAAATAATAGAGTTACCAAGACATCCTACAAACAGCTGAGGTATGACTCACTTCAAAAAGTGACTTCGCAAATGCAAGCCTTATTGGAGCACTTATCACTGTTTCCCACTTAAGTAATAAAGATTTGTAATTTGTTTTCTGTGATGCTAATTTTAAGATTCCCAAATGCAACCCATCTCTGAAGCCCACACAAGAGGTCCTTTCCTACTTTGCTTATCCTGTGAGTCCACAATGAGTTCTTTTGAAAAGGAAAATGACAGTTTAGTGTACCTCAAAAGACGGCACAGCTAAGTGGTCAGAAAGCTGTATATTTTTATTCAGTACAATTCAGTATATCGTGAGCTTTCCCTGTCCACCAGGTATTCACAGTAAAACACCTGCTCCAGGATTGATCTGTAACTGTGCAAGGACAGGGTGAGACCTTTGTTTAAGGCAAATAATCCCACAACTATTGCTGTGGGAGTTTCATATCTTACTTAGAAACATCTGGCCCTGGTGCTTCTTACAGATGGGATACTGGGTTAGAGGAAGCTTAGATCACATGAAAACATGTTCCCAAAGTCGATTATTTTTAAAGGGCCCTTTAAATTTACTGATCCAACATTTCCTTCTGATATCCTACTGGAGAGGCAATGCCAGCTTGCAAAAAGGTAACGATTTGTTCCACACAAGCAGCATATGGGCCCCTGGGTATCTGATTGTCTCAGCCCAACTCCCTGGACAAACCAATTTAAATAGCAGGAGGGTTGTGCTCAGGGCAGCTCCCAGCCCTACCTCTATCCAGGATGCAGCACTGGCACGTAAGGAAGCCACTCTGACATTCTGGCTGCCATGGCTGCAAATAGAAGCACTCCTACACATTTAATACTTTCTACATAATGTTAAAGGGAGTTAGCTCATTTAGAAACAAAATCTTGCTTTCTCAGTCACTTTGGGGGCTTCACTGGAAACTGATACTTGCAAACATACTACATAAAGTACTTTTAAACCCACTAAAACCTAATATTCAAAAGACAAAGGAGAATTTAATTTCTACCAGCCCAGGAAAATCAAAGAGACCTGTCATTCTTTAGAATTGTTTTCTGATTAGCGCAATATGTTATGCTAGAGCTGGCCATGTGGAAAAGTTCTGGATGATAAAATAGTATGGGAGAGAGCACAACACATTTTTTATTAAATAAAAAAGTAAACACACTGATGCCACCAAAGGAAAAGAATAAAGTTGTAAACATATTTCCCAGACTTCAGCTAACAGCAGGAGTTTACAGTTTTTCTGCAGTGGCCAAGTATAATAAAATTGATCTGTTGACTATATAGATCCATAAAACAGTTTACGCAGAGTTATATTATTGCCAGTTGGATCAGAAACAAAATTCTTCTGAAGGAAAGTGGCCTTATAAGCATCCTTTTTCCATTACACATCATGGCAAACGCACGGTAAATGAGGTCCAGGTTTCCTCAGAATTTGGCACTTTGGGTCATTCTGCATTTAAACAGTGCTCAAGGACCAAGTATAGGAAGATGGTTGAGCTGAAAAGGACTGAAAAATCCTTAGACATTCTTCTCCTCGCAGTAAATGCAGATTGTAGCCCTTCCGTGGGCATTGCACTTGCCCTGGCAGAGCAAACTGGTTTGTAAAGCACTTTGAAGACAAGTATAATTTTTTTATTTTTTGTCAGGAGAGGGAATGAGAGATGCTCTCTCCTAACCCCAGGAAGACCAAAGGGCAGAGAACTGCATGTGGAAACAGTTTAGTCCACCATAGCACCAGTGTTCAAAGCCAGCAGTGTGTTTAACCTCCAAGACTTTGTCCTCAGTTTGAACCAAATGTTCTCTTCAGAACCATGTGCCTCAGACAAACCCCACCAGACCAGGCTTTCAGCATTGCTACTCCTTGTCATCAATTCAGGTCTACTATTTGGGACAAACTAATTAACACCCAAAAAGAAATCTTTTAGAAAGTCTCACTTAAAAAACTCATTAGCATCCTAACTTTGATGGTATATGGTTCATAATCTTGATCCAGGAATCTAGATCTGCAGATGGAAACCCAAGTGAGTGGGGAATCAAGGAGCCTTTCTTATAAAATCTTATAAGAAAGATTAAAGGTAAAAGGGTTGTTTGGCACAGAAAAGGAGGGCTACCTTCTCTCAGGACTACAAATCCATCCCTCTGATAGATCCTATCTCCATTGCAAATATAAAGGGAAAAGACCTGCAGAAGGCAAATGCAGGACAAGAAACTGAACCCAAAGCTCCAAAATGGCTGGTTAATGCCCTAACCACTGGAGTAGCCAATACATTACTGCACACCTCCTTTCCCCAGCATTAGTCTCAGTGTGACTAAAGAAAATCAGTGTATAAAATATGCAAAAACGTAATTCATTATTTCACAACGCAGCGTACACAAAATCCTCCCCAACGCACCAGCATTTAGTTTGAAATATGCCAAGGTTAATAGCTATAATGTAAAATCGTTATCTGCAGCAGAGTATTAATTAGAGGCCTCATGCACAATGCATTAACAATTTGCATGCAAAGAGCACTGCAGTGGTTCTCTGCAGGAGGCTGAGAGCACATTATAGCCCTCAGAGAGCTGGAAGACTTCAGGGAAAGCCTCACACTGAGCTCTCTTGCAGCCCAAAGCAGGGCTCTAGGACAGTGCCAGACACTTCTCTCCTGCCCTTTGCAGTTTCTCTGGTCCTCACTGCATTTCTGGTCAAACAAAATTAATTAATTTGCACTCCTCTAGGTGCAGGGGAACCCTGCAGGCACCGGGGGTGTATTTCATCTTGGGCCACCACAGGCAGCTTTCTTACAAATTGTGCCAGACACCTTCCAGAGCTCCCTGATATGAAACTGTTTTGGGCTGCAAGTGCTGTATGTTTTTTGGAAGAGTGTTATTTTGATGCAGAAAAGGCCTGATTTGTTTAATGCTACTATTAACAGTCAGCCAGTCCTAAAGCCCCTCAGGCCAGTAATTCAGCAGAAGATGCTTCCACAAGTCTGAGAGTAAGACAAAAGCCAAAATTTCTGGCAGTTTTGTGAATTTTATAACTTTGGAGGGCCTCACTCTCCCATGCACAACACTTGAATACTCAGCCTTGCAGGACAGCTCTAGGACAAAGCATCAAAACTCTCACCAAGGACATGAAACTTGTTCAGCTGCAGGAAAGGAGCACATTCCTCCTTGCAAATATTCACAGAGAGCACATGGGTTTCCATCCTTCTCTTTCCTGTACTGATCAACCATAGTATCAGATTTTTTTTTCTCATCTGTATTTTTCCTGTTGTTTTTCTGTAGAGGTTACTGGTTTGGTTTTTGGAGGCTATTTTCCTTCAAAAGTCAACATAATCACAAATACTTTTCCAAACAGCTGCTTTCTACATCCAAACAGCAAATATGGTTCTATGCAACCACGACACACAATTAGATGTATCAAGCAGTGTGCATAGACTTTTACAAAGTCTTGGTGCGGTCACAAAACCACAGGTAAAGATGCTTGACGGGACTTTGAGAGCTGCCATGCACACCCTTTCCCCCAAGGCAAGCTGATCTTGATTCAAATGGCTGATACAGATCCTCATGAAAAAGAACACACACGACCCTACAGAAGACCTCTGACCTCATGGACTTTCCATCAGACTGGCAAAGAAACCTGGGAAAGGTGCTTCTTCAGGAGACAAAACCCTTTCTTATTTTTCATCCTGGAGAAGAAATTGAGATTCCTTATCTCAGACAGCTTTCATCTGAAACACAGAAGGTGCTGTCCTAGCAATTTGCACATATTTTTGCCATCTTTCAGCTAAAATACTACAGCTGGGACACACAGACTCATGATTTGGCTGTGGTGTATCTGAGTCTTTTATTAGTGTGATGTGTCAGTGCCAGTAGTTAAGATATCAGTCTTTTCACAAAGACTGTTATCTTGCTGCTGAACTCCAGATATGGCTGTGTGACTTGTAAATTTCTGGGTATAGTCCATGACACAAAATTCCTCTAGAAAATTCCTGTTCTTATCAGGCCTGGATTTGATACAAAAAGGACAAAGCCATTTTCTTCTGGGATTTTTAGGCTAAGTTATGAGAGAGCTCACTCATGCTACATCATGCGCCAGGATGTTTGCAAACGGTTTTGGCAAAGTTCAATGACTCAAAGGTTTCCACAATGCCAGGTGTGAGCTGTCCGTGAGTTTTAAAATGGATCTTGATAGCCATATAAACAGGATTGTGCAACATGGTTGTAAGCAGTCAGGGGAGATAAATCATGGCCACCCCTCAGCCCTATTCCCCGAGTAGATGAAGTTTTTATCAGAGCACTAGGAAAATAATGCCAAATGTCAGGTGTATTCTGCTCCGGGCAGGTGCTAAAAGATATTTAATCAAATTCTTTCCCCCTGCTTTTATTCTTCATTAAAGCTTCCTCTTGGGCTCCTTTTGGAGCTCCTTTTCCTCCCCATCCAAAACCTGCAAGAGAACAAGTATTGGTGAGGCTTCAGCCAGGTGGCTGTGGGCTGACTCCAGCCTGGGAGGACTGATGAGAAAGCAGAAAAAATAAATCTCTGCATGTAGATTCTGTCTAGCTCCTCACCTGCTAAGGAATGCCTCTTTGGGGGCCATTATGGCTTTTTAAGGATTTGTGTTATTTTTCTTTAACAAACATACAGTTGTTCTGTGTTTCAAATTACTCCCATTCTTTCATATTTTCATATTTTCCACTTTTCTTTCATATTTTTTTCTCATGTTTCCAGCTTATTTAGCTCAGGGAAAGCATTCGGCATGCAGCAAAGCCATAGTCAATGGCCTCATATCCTTGAACCCCATGAAAAGGAAAGTTGTGACTCAATAACAGAATCCACTCAGTGACAAAACCCTGTCCCTGTCCCTCTTTAGGCCATGACTCCCTGCTGTACTCTTTTTCACCTTGCATTAGTCAGCATTCTCAGACTTCAAAGCGGTACCTTTGATCCTCTCAACCTTTTCCTGCCATATACTTCCGTCACCATTCAAAAATGAGGCAGAAGATGAAAGGTGTGAGATGAAAGAGAAGGAGACAGAGCTTGGTCCCTAAGCAAAGGTGGGACACAGTGGAAAAGCCAGACCACAGCCATTGGTACAGGCATGAGCAGAAAACACAACTTGCTCTCAGCAAGAAGCCACTTCGCTGCAAGCAGTTTTTAAAGGTGTAGGAGAGGGATGCAAGAAGCAGAGTTCTGCCAGCTGATGCTGCCCTGCTCTGACCCAGGGGGCGAATCTGCAGGAAGAACAAAGTGCCACAACACCCTCACAGCCACAAAGACAGGTCCTAAAAACTGCATACTCGTGGGCCCTGATGAAGTCCACAAGTGTCACACAATTCCCCCAAGCTAAAGGCTTTTGCAAGCACTTACACCACTTCTAGAGCCTCTAAAGGAAAGTTCCTTCAAAAATTCCCAAAACAGTAACAGGAAAGTTAAAAAATATGCAATCAGAGGTCCCTGGAGCATGTAATACTTTTTTAGACAAAAGCTGTTGGTAACAGGAGCCTCAAATGAAGTTTGACATCTAAATAACAGGTCTTCCCTTCCTTTCAACAGCACTAGTCACTGCTGCGACCTCTGCATAATTCTGTGAAATCAGGCATCATGATGAATTACCTGAATATACTTACTTTAATACTAAGAATCTATTCACTATGCCAAATTCTTCTCTCATTTCTACCAGGGTTACTTGAAATAATGAAGCCACCTCTTTTATCTGGGTAAGTTCAGGATTGTCTGGCAGATCTTTTTGAAGAACAGCTATTCAAGTGTTTTTCAGCATATCTTTTTTGAGAAACAGGATTTTTCTTTAGCATTTAAGTATCCAAAATATAGATTTTTTTTTTAAATTACCTGGGATTTTCTTGCAAATTGCATTTGTAGTGTCAGGCTTTT
This sequence comes from Agelaius phoeniceus, assembly GCF_051311805.1. NCBI lineage: Eukaryota > Metazoa > Chordata > Aves > Passeriformes > Icteridae > Agelaius > Agelaius phoeniceus. The sequence continues at coordinate 25,579,622 of NC_135268.1, forward strand.
GTCTGCACAAAACTATTTTGATAATTCCTTTTGGTCACAGAAGTATTTTGATGACAACAATATTTTGAGATAATCATTTGAATGATGTTATCAAAAAAAAAAGAAAGCTTTTTCAAAATCTTACAATTTCCTGACAAATTTGGGCAAACTACTTAACTACTTGAAATGCTGCAGCTTGCTTTAAAATACTTCGCCTCACCAGTCTGTGCTTAGATGTCTTATTACATCCCTGACCTAAGATCACAGCAAAGACAAATCTTGGGATTTTCCCTGCTTCACAAGAAAAAAGAAATTAAAGGACAGCAACCCTGGCAAGTCCTGAAGGACCGAACAATTGGATTCAATATTGTCACACCAATGGCTATTTGATTCTGTGAATATCTGTGCTGCCAAAACCCACAGCAAAGGCATTCCAGATTTACATACTTTTATAAATTTTACATCTTTTGTAGGGGGGGAATTGAGAGTATTACCTTGGGCTTTTTTTTATTTTTATTTCTATGTGTGGATTCTTACATTAAACATATGAAAAATACCCCAGCACACTCAGAGAGGGCTTGTGAAGATGAAGAGTTGTTAGAAAAGCCTTTCTGGAAGGAGCTGATCCATAAGAGCAACCCTCTACACTCTGTCCAAGCTTTGTAAAACTACCTGGGTCAGTGATAATTATCATCAAGGTAAATTATATTCCCTGTCATGTCATATCACAATTAACCAAGCAGCCATAATCATCATCTATCTTGCAAAGCCTCTGAGTAGGCAGTTTGCTCTATGCTGTTGAGAGATAAGATAGATGCCCACACAGCTGTGAGAAATGTCCTATTTCCTGGCTACACACAATCCATTTCAAAGGCAATAAATGCCCAGCAGTGAGCTATTCTGCTCTCTGCCAGAACCCTTCTCTTCCTGCCACCTGACTGTCACAGGCACTCTGCCTTTCTCCTGGCAGCAGCCTCGTTTATCCACTTGTCCATCATTTCTCCAGGTGTGGGCATGCAGTAGGAGATACAGAATGCCTGTCTGCACTTGGAGAAATCAAGAACCAGCAGGTGTGCCCATTTGGATTAATCAGCAAAAGCAAGAGATGGCAAAGCAGAAGAGTCTTTGGTGCATAAAAAGCACCCTTAGCACTAGAGGGTGCCTCCCTGTTTTGCTGCACCTTCATTTACACCTCCAAAGTCTCTAAACACACCAGATTTCCTTCAGTGTATTCTTGTACCTCTCCCTACCTTGGCTGCCATCTGGCTTCCAGAAATCAGAGCTGCTGACATCAAAATGTTTATAACCAACCTATAGCACAACTCCCACCAACAGCCAGTCAGCCCAGAGTCATCCTTCCGCTGCTCATAAACAGCCTCAATGAGAGCAAAAACAAAATCTCACAAATGCTAAATTTTATAAATACTTCTGATCATTACTCACTGCCCTCATAAATCTCTCACACATTAGACAGTCAGACTAAGAGGACACAGAAATTTTGCTCTTAGTGCCATAAATCTTTCTCATGTTCTTTCTATGGTTATAATAATAAAATTTATTGTTGCTTTCATTTCTTCCCACATTCTGTGTAATTAATCTCGATGTGTTGCCATGTACATCAAGAGACAGTACATTTTGTGCCTGCCCATTTCTATTTTTTTCAACAGCAAGTCCCATCTGAGTTAATATATTGTTTTATATTATATATAACCACTGACCATAACTCAGAACACAACACATTTTCATTTTGTTGCCCCATTATTTTTGCAGTAAGTCGATACGATATGAGGTGAAGCGTGCCTTGCTCAGCACTTATTGATCTGTCTGTTTGCCCATTGCTTACATCAAAACACCACTTGTCAGCTCTGCTCTGTTATGATTATCTTATCACACAGGAAGTGACAGCCTCAAAGACTAAATGCTAGGCAACATCCAAGGTCAGGTGACACCAAAAGACAGCCCAAATTCTTTTGAGCACAGCAAAGATCAGCATCCAGTTCTTCAGGATCAAGTCTCCTTTTTATGCAGGGCACCTCTTCATTGCAATCAGGGAAAGCAATGGGAACACGTCAACCAGCTCTTGCAGCACTGAAGCTCAATTTAGGCATGGTGGTAGAGTCACAGTACTCCAAAATGAGAGGAGCCACATGGGCCACAAATGACAAGACAAGCTGTCTTAATTTTTGGTTGAAAAACGAATTTGGAGTTTACCCAAAGCCTGTCCATCTTCCTAAAAGGAATGCTGCCCTCATGGGAGATTCCATGAGTGGAGCAGAAATTTTGGGCATTGGTTTGGGCTTTTCACATCCTCAGCAAGTGCTTTGCACACTAGAAAAGCACAACCCTGCTTGTTGAGGACACTTAGACCATTGTGTGCCAATGTAGCATATCAATAACACTTTGGACCAGGATCAAATACCCAACATGTCACCTCTCTGCATATTCAATGAACCAAAATAGTGCAGGGTGTTCATCCATCTTGCCCTGGCATCATGTGATGACACATATGAGCACCAAAAATCACGGCCCCCTCTTTCCTGCATGTTTCTCTGTCCCCTGAAGATTTCAGCTCCCAAGAGCTCTGAAATATACGTTTGGCAAGGCAACTCTGTTCTTTCATAACATGCAGCAGGGCAGTGCCTGAATAAATGAATATGATTAGTGAACCCTTGCTTAAAGGATAGATCACTCTGCCTATGTAAAAAAGAGCTGTGAGAGACAGATGCCAACTGCCAATGTGCTGATGCATTTTGGTGTTTTTCAGCAGCGGGGGAAAGTAGGGCTGTGAGTGACAGCAGAGCTTCTTGAGGATTTGGGTCATGTTGTTTGAAAATTCCAGACATGAAAGATTAAAATTTATGGCTGGATTACTGATTGACTGAAATAATGCACCCTCCTATCTGGAAAACGGCAAAGGCCCAGTAGCAGCCTCCACTGTACAGCTGTCCTTCTACATGAGAGTCACAGTTTGAAGCAAACAGATTTCCTGTACTTGGGCTTCTGCATAGGGGTGAGCCTCTGCAGAGAGAGAAATTTACTACAAGGTGGTTCAGAGGAGAAAGGACCCAAAGTATCCCCTGACACAGAGGGAATCTAGGGCACGGTGCAATGGCACTATGCAGAAAAGGTGAAAAGCCCTAGACAGAATGTGTTCATTACCCATTATCAAATTATCACCTATTTCAATCCCATGCTTTGGAAGCACTAGGCAAGATCAAGAGATGCTGCCAACCACCATAGGCACCCAAGAACCACAACACAGGGGTCACAAATCCTCTAATAAACACCTTCTCTTTTTTTGCCATCTCTTCCCTGTGGAAAAACACATAGAGGACTTTCTGGAATGGCACCCAGGGTTGGCATGCAATGGTGCGGAACACAAAGAGCTCATTCACCATGTGAGGCTCCATGCACTGTGTCAGAGAGCAACATGGAGCACGTAACTTCTGCTTCTCTCAGTGCAAGGCTGCAAAACAGGCTTAGAGTAAGTCATTTACACTGTACAATGCCAGCACCCAGGGACTCAACGTTTCACATGAATACAGACCCAAATTATTTCTTGTAACATGCTTATAAAGAGGAACTGAAGAGCATTTCCATGCTCTGTATGGTTTGCATTACTGTTGTTGGTTCTTAAATAATCTAATCCAATACATTACAGGTAAATCTGATGAGGAAACAGCTGACTAGAGCTGACTTGTGTTCCTCAATTTAAAAGTGTTTGATTTCCCTTTAACGTGCTGGATTGCAACCTATCCTACCCAAGTTGCAGCCTACATGCCACTCATTGCTGGTTTCAGAGCAAGGGGGACTCGCATCCCTTCCCTCACCTGCTCTGCAGCCTGATCGTGCCCTTACAGCAAAGCCCACTTGTGCCCTATACAACAGAGTGCTTTTCCCTTTGATGCACACAGTTTTCCTACCATTTCTCTCCCTTAAACTTCCCAGCTTCAGCTTTTGAGTTTCTCATTTTTGAGAGTTCTTGTTCTCTATCTGATGGTCTTTGACTTCAAGGCTCTCAAAAGCTGCCAGCAGCAATCCCCTACTGTAGTTGGCAGAAAACATGGGCAGCATCCTTTAAACCCACTGCTCCACCAGAAAAATGAGAGGCTGCTGGCACTATGCTACTTGCATTGCCTGGTGTTTCCATTCCCTGGGAGGATGGAAGGGAAAGGTGCTAATGATACGATGTCCATTTTGCAGCTGCAATGTACTTCCAGAGGGAGGTAATCTAATTGGTACCATATTACTTTAACAGCAAAATCAGTGACAGGAACATGCACACTGAAGTGCTTGGTCATTTGAGGAGAGTTCATATGAACTGTGGTGGCTGGGCTCATTGCTGTGAGCTCTGAGAAAATTAGATAGAGATGAGCTAAGAAAGAGGAAATCCTGAACTAAACTAAAGCCTGTGTGGATCCCAGAAAAGCCCAATCAATTTTCTCTTTTATTCTTCATCTATTGGGATGATTTTTTTCAAAACCTGTGGCTCGGGATCTCTGATCTAAACACTTAACTTATTGAAATCCTGGGGGAGCTGGTGTATGGTCTGGGAAGTCTCCACTAAAATTGACCCTGCATGTAAATCAGTGCAAGTCATGCCAGGGTGCAGCAGCCACTGTGGATCTGCAGATGTCCTTTGGGTGTTCAGGCCTTGGCATCATCTGTGCAATGGGAGCACCTCCTCCTTGCTCTGATGACACTGAAATGGTCAGAAACCACAGCCTGGCTGACAGAGTGCAGCTGAGCTTCATTTGAATACTCACAAGGGGAAAAAAAAGGGGGGAGAAGCTCTTCTATTCACTTTCTTCCTTCTATTATTCTTCTTCACACATGCTGCGTTTGTTTTTGTCATTAGGTTTCCAGTGACGCTAATAAGATATTAATGAGATGCTAATTCAACATGCAAATTACAGGAGACTGGCATGGCAAGATTTCTATATTTAGAGCCAGAGCAGGATTTTAATGGCTGTCTTCACCCATCTTGTGCCTTTTGTCAATTGCTTTCTTACTCTAGTGAGCAGTCTCACATCCCTGAAGTGTCTAGGTGACCTTGGAGGTTAGGAAAGAGACAAAAAAATCTGGACTATATTTCCATAGTATTAATGAGAAAATCTGACTGTGTTTCAAAGACACCATCAAAAGGAAGCCCTCTTCTTTGAAAAAAAAAAAAATTAAAAAAGACAGACCGTGGAGCCTCGCCAAGCAATAGCAAGGCAAAGGGAGACATGTGGCAAGGAGATGCTCCTTGACACATTGCAGAGGTCAGGAGTGATGCCAGGATCCAGGTGTGATTCCATCACACAGCCTGGTCTGGAGGAGTGGAGCAGAGGAGAGGGGTTTATATATATATCCTGTGGTCCAGCACACACAGCACAACCTGTCCCATGGCCTGAGGCACAAGCAGGGGCTCTGCTCCATAGACACATAGACAATTGGCTGCCTTGAACACATGCAAGCACACCAGTAGTTTGCTCTCCCAAATTGAAATGTTCCCTTAAGAAAGCAAGCAAGCTGAGTGCTCAGGTATTGAAGGATGCTAAATACTCAGGATGACACCATCCATTCCTACCACCTTTGCATTCCCATGATGTGCATCTCTCCTGATCAATGTGAAAGAGCATGTTCTCACACTGTAGTTGAGGACCAGTTCTGCAAGTCACACCAGAACCTGAGGCTTCTATTTTGTCACCTAGAAATTGATAATAAGGATAAACTTTTCTATTTACAAATGTTGTAGCACCACAGACTACAAAAGATTTTTAAACACAGTACCTTTAAAGGTGCTTAAGCCCGAGAGAAGACCTAGGTAGTAAAAGCAACATGCTCTTTCATTCCAGAAGCTGTTATCAAGTACCTCACTTCAGAGGTTGTCATGAGAGGCTTGCCTCTTCAGAAACTCAATAACCATGTCCCACTGCAGTTTAGGGTCCGTTTTCAGAGTGCTGGGACACCCTGTCCTGAAGCAACTGAATTCTGCTTCTGATCATACCAAGGGCCAAGTCCTTCAAACTACCAACTCTGGAATACTTTTAAGAAGAAACTGATTTTTTTATTATTATTCTTGTTACTGAAAGGTACCAGCAGCAAGCTCACTACCTCATTTGCTGTCACCATATTATGATGTGCATATCAGATACCCCCAGCTTCATGACAAGGGCACACCCAATCCCTGCCAACAGTCAGTCTCACTCACAGAGAGGCTTTTGCGTGCTTCTCAAAAGCCTAAAATATCTTTTTCCAGTCTATATGGACACATGTAAAGGGACACCCAAAGAGACTGGCTTACAAAGTTACCGAGTCCCCAAAACAGCACTCTCAGATCGTGGAATCCAGTCACAGCCCCTGAGCCACATGTCTGCTTGGGCAGGCATTGCCTCATTCAGGATTTGCAGCTTCACGTACCAGGCTTCTGGCTCACAAACAGCATTTTTAGTGTTACTCTATTTTTAGATATTACCTTGAATTTCTGGCTGGACGTTTGCTTGCAGACAGACGGCCCCATGGCTCTGATACTTCTTACTGGTTTTGATCATTTGTATCAGCTATGAAACTGGCTCCTATTTTATGGATTTTTTTTTCCCCCCTCTGAATCACGGTCTCCAGACTAAAATGGTACCAAAATCTCTGCAGACTTTTCCCTCCCCCAGTGGTTTCAGCTGTTTTTATTGCTCAGAGGCACCAGACAGTTTTGTTAATAAGAGTAAATCCTTTTAGCCTCTGGTTAGTGCAGGTTGCGCTTTGATTGACAAGGTAATAAAAGTGTTAATGAGAGAAACTGGCACAGCCAGAGATCAATAGTTGCCAATAAGAAAAACAATTCTGATACTTAATTTTGTAGAATTCCCCCAAAGCGGTTGAAAATACATCACAATTGGTCTATTTTATTGTTTAATAGATGTTCTCTCCCTGGTGGTCTCAGATAGAGATCAAATTAACTGGAGATTGGGTGAAATGGCAAAGAAGAGAGGAGAATTCTTGTTCCTCCCAAGTTTGCAGGACTGTTGGGACATGGAGCTCTAGGGCAAAGCCATTTCTGAAATAAATTTGGGGCTACCTTTCCCATCCAGATGATTTCCCAAATCACTCCTTTCTGCACATTTTTCCTGCAAGTACAAATACAAGGGGGGGAAATAGCACACAATGACAGCTGCAGTGCCAGTGGTCATATTGAGGTTACGGCCAGAAGATCAACCATAATCAAAACGCCGATTCAATGGTGCTGTCCCAAAGGGCAAAGAAAACAGGTATGCCAAAAGAGTCAGGGAAAATGCCCTTTGGAAAAGAAACAATTTTAAGATTAGTGCCAACCTGGGTTTCTGAGAGCTAAACAGAGTGGTTAAAGCAGATGAAGTGCATACAACCTGTACCACAGATTAACATCAGTTTCTTGCTAACAGGCTCCCACAGACAGCACACCCTGTGTGGCCCTAAACACCCTATAACATCCTAAATCTCCTCTCACAAATCTGTCTGGTGCCAGATGCATATAAAAGCCTAATCTCATTTCAAGGGCAGCTGTTAAACTTAGGAGAATGTGTGCTGGCAGTAGGAAGCACTGCCAAACTGGAAATGCAGTGAGGAGAGGGAACCAATTTCAAGAAGGGCACAGAAAGGCTCTAAGTCAAAGGGAAGAGAAACTGCTCTGCATTTGGGAAAGTATGGAGAAGGGGAGAAGGAGCAGTCTTTAACTATACAAAAATGACTGTGAATACATTATCCAGAGGCTGGTTAGATTATGCAGGGATAGTAAGATTCTTTGGGCAGCTTAACGACAACAGCTTGTGCGGTCCCACTGGTTGTGCACAGGGAGTACCAGCAAAGTCACAGTGAAAGACAAAAGGAGGCCTTTTCACATGGGCTGTGATCATGGGGGACACTGCTGTGAAACCTCTTAGGCAGGACAAAGAAATTGCCAGTCCAGTTCTGACAGCAATTACTTGTTAAATATATACATTATTATGACACAAAGTTTCCATTTCTACGCCTGTATTATGAGGGGCTCAAGGCATTTTGCTGAACTGTGTACAGAGAGGAACAGTAGAGGACACTGGTAGAGGGCTGACTGGATTCTAAGTGCACCAGTCATGAAAAATTGGTGGCAAAACTTCACCTATCTTGACAAACAGCAGAGCCTGGGCAAAGTTGAAGGCTTTTAGAAATAACCTCACCCTTTTTTTTATGTGTAGGAATGATATGCAGGCTCTAACATAGACTCTTCTAGTATTACATCTCACAGGTGGGCTTTAGGGTAGTCACAGGGAGGCTGGCAAATGCAGATGCTCCCACTTTACATCAGGAAAGTTCTGCACAGTGATAAACCCAGGCTAATTCAGCTACACAGGTAGGCAGACAGCAGCATAACAGAGAAGTGCTTTTTCCTGAAAGTTTTGGTGTGAGCTCAAAGGTGCTGTGAGCCACACTCACCTGGCAGGAAAGGAGTCGTGCCTGAATTTTCCAGCGTGGGCCCTTAACTTTTTGACTAAAACTGCATGGAGCCAATCTGCAGGTCCAGTTGGGCATGCAAGGTCTCCAAATGCAGTCTCTGACAAGGTAAGTATGGATTTCTGTGGAGCAAATGCAACTATAGACGAGCCAAAAAGGGTAGGTAGATCCAAATCTGTTCTTCCTTGCTCCTCCCATCCCATAGCATAATTAAACAAATATTCCTGCCTGTAAAGAGAGGGGAATAATTGGAATCAAAGAGCATGAAGGGAGAGATCAGCATGAAAGGATACCCAGATGAAACCAAGGGGTTTGGCTTATCCCTTTGGCTTTATCCCCCTTTTCTCATCCTGTCTGTATTAATGTGGTGCTAAAACCTTATTGTCTGACTGCATTCTTATTAATGACAACTGGTATCCCAGAGGTCAGGGTGGCACTGCAGCTTGCCATTCACTTTAATTATCGATGCACATCACCAGCTTCAGAAATAAGAAGAGATAAGATGAGGATTATTGAATCCCATCTTATGCTGTGTGTTATCGTACACTCTACATCCTGATCGGTTCCTATCAGCTTTTCTCAGCTCACTGCGGGAGGGGAGGGGAAAAATCAAGAAGGATTTCCCTTTATGTTTTCATAAAATGAAATTCTGCCCATATCTTTACAAATTTGGCCAAAACAAATTCTGACCATCGCATTAATGGCTGCATCTGCCCAGTGACTTGGCTCGTGACCACAATATTTACGTATTTAACTCTTTAGATATCCAAATATAAAGGTATTTAGGTCTTTATAAACACAAATATTTAGATGTGTCTATAGTAGTTGTTGCTATACTTCAGGACTATCACTGAGACAGATACAGGTACAGAGAGTTCATTCCACATATAGGGCCTTCCACTATAATAATAACAATGTATTATTCATGGAAATGTATGCAAAAGCCAAACAAGAGGAGCTATCCATATGCACTAAATGCCCATGCTAGTTTTGAAAGGCAGCTCAGAAGGAATGGTAGCCCTTTATCTATCCTGTCATTTATAAGCCAGGTAACTCAGCTCTCAAGTTCCAGAAGATTGCACGCTCCCAAACGTAACTCATAATGTTTGTTGTGATAAAACAAGATTAAGAGAAAGGGGGTTGGCATAAAGCTTCCTGTGGGGAACACTGCCCACACAAGTTTATGACTTTTCCCCATTTTCATGCAAGGCACAGGTAACCTTGTTAGCTTTTTTTATACACCTCCAATTACAATCTAGAGGCAGGTAGGCCTGCCACGTGAGTTAAAGAAAAGGTATTTCTGAACTGAAGCAGTGTAATATATCTATTTTATATGTATGTATATATATATATATATATACACACACCAGCTCAGCTTTGCTCCCTTTCAAAGCATGATGATTACCTCTCACAGATGCAATGACAAGAGGCGCCTTTGGCAATCCCACAGTCCCCTTCTCCTCCTGAGAACTGGCAGAATGAAGGGGAAGAAAAGCCCAGAAGCCTTTTTTAGCCTCCTTATTTTTCTTTGTCTCATCATTAAGGGTTCAATGAATCTCCAATTAAATTTCCCTGACTGCTGCCACCATTTTGATTGATAGGTGTCCTTGGATCAACCTCAGTAGGGCATGTTGTTGCACCGAACTCCCCCTTTCCACTCACCATCCATTATCAGCCCCTTGTCATCATTACCTTCACATGTCAGTTCATTTACCACAGAAATGGTGTCACCAGCCGATAGGGGAAATAGAAAAACATTTGTTACAAATAGGGAAAAACGTTAATAAATCAGGTTGGGCTTCAGCCTGAAACTCATGGAGAAATAGTTTATCTCCAGTGTGCTTGTTCACCAGTTGCCCTCATATAAAACTCTAAACAAAACACACACACACATAAATACTCATTCTCAGAAGGAACAAACAGGGCAGAGACATGTGCAGATAAAGATAGAACAGGTTTTACAGCTTTGGACTTTCTTAATTTTGAACCCCAAAAAAGTCTGGATCCTTGAGTTAACTTCAAAACCCTGACACTAACAAGATTTAAACTATAGAGACTAAGAGTCTTTGCTGCTGACACTGTCTGGAGATTTTCTACCCAAACAGTTTTTCATCAGAAACCAAACACTTTGTCAAAATTAAAGCCATTTTTACAAAAATGTTCATTTATGATGAACTCCTGATTGCAAAAAAAACCCAAAAACAAACAAGCAAAAAAAGGAGAAGAAGAATATTTAGGCTTCTAGAAATCTCTTTTTTTTTTTCCACTTCATCTGTTTAGAAACCTTATAATAAAAAGGTATCATTAAAACATTAAATGTACAAAGTACAATATAAAATTTTAAATTTGTGAAAAAAAGTATTTAATTTTACTTTAAATTTTATTCAAAAGTTACATAAAAAATTTCTTCTGACTTGGGCAGCTTTGGATCAGAATTTGGCTATATTTTCTAACTCTTCTGAAACTCAGAATATCTACAAGGGGTGGGAGCAGCATTCTGTGTTTGGCACCAATGCAAGGAGCTGTGCACACAGATTTCAGGTTACATATGAACTGACCTAGCTAGGACAATAGCCAGGTTTTTGTTCACTGTTTGTTCAGCATTGTGTGGAGTAGGAACTTGTTTGTGACAGACATGCCTGTCCCTGCTGTGATTTATCATATAAAAAGGTCTTTATACATTTCACACCAAGGACTGTATCCCCAAGGACTGACACAGAACTGCTGCTGCAATCCCTCATCTTTTTTTCTCTGATCACCATGAAAGGATGGAAACACTCCTAGAAGCCTGGCAATTGACAACTCAGCAGGGAAGTCCTACCCTTCAAAAACAAATAAGTAAAACCAGAACAGCCTTACTAAATTATTTGTAAATGAAACCTCACTGCAAGTGTTCTGCAACACACCATCATCCCCATTGCAGCAACAGCTCCTGGTATGGGAGGCAGCCAGCACACACTGCCCCAAAACCCTTAGGGCTCAAGGAGCCACAGCTGCCTCTTATTTGCATGAGTTTCATTCTTTGCTAGAGGTTTATCCACCACAGTAAGAGACACATGTGTCCCTAAAACACACTCAACAGTTTTACTCAAGATCCAGTCCAGTCCTTACCTGTAGTTCCCATAAGCTCCATCTATTCCCAGGAAGACAGCCAACCTCACCACAGGGGAAGACCAGCTTTTCCCTCAGGAAATGTTTGGAAGACCATCTCAGCAATTAAAAAGCTTCACTGCTATTGAAATTAAGAGGATTAATGCTTTTAAACCCCAGGGATCCCTGGTTCATCAATCCACCAGCACACACTTTTTCCTATCTGCTTATAATTAATTGTAGCTGATGCTTCCAGGAGCAGCAGGACAGTGAGTTCACATGGGGCAAGGGCTGCTTGGTGAGCAGAGGCTGCAGGTTTGCAAAGGCCACTCTGGAGCACCACAGCACCTTGCAATTTGCCCTGATTTATTATGCAATTAGCAGTGAGTGCATCTCAGTGCACTGCAAGAGACAACACTGGCAGAGCTCAGTGTTTAAAGCTGACTTTGTTCTCAGGCACCTAAATAACTGCCCTGGTTTTCTTCATTGATTTCAATGCAAATTTTGTCTGAAAATGAACTTCTACAGAGTCTCAATACAGAAAATCTCAATCAAAGACCACAAAACTATGAACCATGATTTTAAACGGATGACTTTCATGCAGCCTTATCAGGCTGAAAGCTACAGACACAGAGAAGAGACTTAGTTTACTGTAAAGCCACAGTACAAAAGCTTACTGTGGAATGGAGATGCAGAGACAGACCAGAGATGAGGAATTCCTGTGGGAAATCAAGTCATGTGGTAGCTATAAAAACCAGATACACATGGAGATGTGGAGAAGGATCTCAACGCATACGCATTGACCATGATAAACACTAGGCACACAAGGGCTGGGTGGATCACATATAGCTGCTCCTCATACCCAGACCACGGCTACATTCAGGTGGCAGAAGATGGGGTGAACATAACCTTGCAAAGGTTAATGTGGTTTCAATTGCCCAGTTTTCTCTGTATTTGCTTTTGTTCAGCTGAAATCCTCTGTTTGTGGCAAAACTCCCAACTCCTGGGCCCCTCACAAGATGGATCAGAAAATGACAAAGTCACTCACTGCATTTCTTTTGAATATTTGTTCCAGTGGCTGCAGCTTTCTTGGTGGAAAAAGGGAGATAGGGCAAGATAATTAACTTGGGGCTTTTTCAGATGGGTATTCTGAGGTCTCCAAGAGTGCCCCAGCTCCCATAGCCTATTGAATGTGCCCTCAAGGCAGCTTCCTTGCCCTTTGCCATTCACAGCAGCATCTCTGTTTTAATTCTTCTGTGCATTATTGAAAGCCTCTAACCCAGCAAATAATTTTGTAGGGTAGAATCACTTGTCTTTGACTAAAAAAAAAACTTCTAAGTCTTACAGGAACAGGGGCAAAACAAAAGCCCAGAAAAAGGAAAAAAATAAGTTAACCCTGGACAAGAGTGTCCAGAGGTGAACAAAAGCCTTTCACCAATAGGAATGGGGTGTAATGCTGCTCTTGCTATCACAGGAGAAACTTCTGCTGCCACAATGTGTCTTTTTCCGCTATTTGTACATTTCTTCCTCTCCTTGCTAGCAAACTGAGAAGATTAAGATAAAGAAATGCCAAGCTGCTAAAAGAGCCAGACCAGACATCAGAGAAATAAAAATGAAATAAAACCCAACTGCACATACCTTTTAGTGGTCCTGTTTCCAGGAGATGTCTGAATTGCAGTCAGAAAACTAGAAAAAAAGCACCAAAGGGATGGGAGAGCTCCCCTCAGCACTGCAGGCCTTGAGCAAACCTTGGGCTGTCCTTGGGCATTGGATGCTGTGCACATTTTCCTCTGGTTTTTCTCAAGTCACCAGCTTGACCACATGAAGAAGAATTTACTTAAAAATAAACCAAGCAATAATTCAGCCTTTTTAAGAAAAAAAAAAAAATCAGCTATCATTCACAGTCTTAAGACCACATTTATCAAGAGAGCTCGGCAAGTCTTTCCCTCTTGCGAAGGCAGGCTGCCCCTCAGGTGAGCCTGGGCACAGCAGCCGCACCCGGGCCCCGGGACACCTGAAAGAAGGCCTGAGGGAGAAGCTCAGCTGGAGGACATTTTTAGCCAACAGCGGGTGGAAAAGCAGCGTGTTAGCACTGCCCTCACACCTCCGTGCCTGTGCCTCTGTGTCCATGCAGGTACCGGCCTGAGAAGTGGAGCTCCCTGTGAGCCCTGACCGCCCAGCACCTGAGCACTGCACAGCGCCTCGGCAGCGCCTCGGGGGGCTTTGCTATGAAGACTTAAGGCAAAAAGACACACACCACATCTCAGTGAGCTGCTTCCAGAGTTAATTTCCTCATTGTTAAAATCTGCCTTTTGTTTTGTAGCCCTCAGCTTTCAGCCTTCAGATCTCAATGCACCCTTGTGTACTCGACTGAAGAGCTCTTTAGCTAAAGAAAACATGGCTACATTCAGTCTTTGATCAAATCACTTTCTGGTTATTTCTTTGTCAAAGGCTATGGGCAGAGCTTCTGGGAAGCTCCTACATCTTTCATTGTGAAGGACAATCATGAAAAATGCAAAGTGTTATTCCAGAAGCATCTTCATAGAGGCTTGATACAGACCTTACCCTCTTAACTTCACACCTCTTTTAAAAGACTGTCATTCAGCCTTCCCTTCTTTGAGGACATATAATCACACTAAAAACAGAAACTGGGCACTCCCCCATACTGGCACAAGAGGCCAGCTATTTCCCAGCTCTGCATCTTACAGAGTTCAGGGAACCTCACACACTGATCAGAAGGAGGTTAACACAGACCAAGCAATTAAAAATATTCTAATACACAACACAGAGAATTCTAGTAACTTTAAAGCACTGCTTCATTTAGTATCTGGTTGTTTGGGGTTTTTTCCCCTTAACCTAATTCACTAGTATTTTCTTTTCAATAATAACTAAAATGAAGGTTTCCTCCCAGCTGTTTGTATGAAGGAAGGCACAGATAGGAACAGTTTGATGTCCATTTCACTGCAATAGTGAGTAAAAATACAGATAAAAGAAAATTATGCATAATTATTATCACCATTAACACCATCTGTCATCACCCAAATGTGCTGGTGGGTATATTGTTTATATTTTTTTCATATACATACACACACAAACCTGGACATAGCCACCCCCAGGGAGCAGATTCTTTGGGACGGAGCATCTCTCTTTGCTGTGCTACAGCAGCATCACACTCCCACAGTCTCTTGGAGCTGCTGGCTGCTCTTGTAACACACCCACCAGCACTCAGGGCAGACAACAGATGCAAAGCAACCCATGGCTCCCAGCCCCTCTGGTCATCTAAGGAGGCAGAAGGTCCATAAGGTGACACCAGACTCAGACTTCTCTTTGTAAGCACAAAAATAATGGTTGAAATACATGATATCCAGCTCCTGAAGGGAAAGACCTTCTGTTTTATTCTACTCCCATGATGTCCCACAGCTGTGCCTTTGAACTAGACTTTTTTTCCCCACTGTTAAAGAGTCATGACATTTTCTTGATTTAGCACTTGAGGGTTTGTTTAAAAATATGAACCACCTAATTTGTAAATCTTAACCAGCAACACGAGCCATCTGTGCATATTTATAAAGTACACTGGCTGGAGATACATTAATGATGGAATATGGCACACATGCATATTCCTGCTTGGGATATATTTGTTAAATGCTCTTTTTCTCCAGAGGAGGCAAATGACCAACTGCTTCTGTTGTTTAGGAGCTTGAAGTGGAAAATGGGCATTTCTGCTGTTCTGCCTCCATTTCCAGGTGTTAAGTCCACACATGAACAATAAATATAAAGTAATCCACAAATGTTCAGACCTTGGCAAGAACTCCCTCTCTGCCCTCTTGCCCCTAGGCTAGGACTAATTGCTGCCTGTATGTTTATGTCAAACTGTCCCAGATGTTTTATGATTTACTCTTGTGAAATGAAAATCGATCTGAAAACATGTGAATGAATCCAAGGTTAATCACACTTCTGCTACTGACTCCAACTTCCCTGCTGCACACCTTCAAAAATAGGGGTACTGCCCATGTTTTATCCTCATCAAAAAACAAATTCAAGTTCCTAAAGCATTATTTCTTTGGAATTTAAATGACCAAAGACTAACCATGATGCTGAAACAACATCATACTATGCTAAATTGCCAGAAAGATTCCAGGCGCTCCAGTTCTGTTCTGCATTCTGGAAAAATCAAGGCAAATCCATGGATTTCTGCTCACATAAAATTCTAATAACAACCTCAAACCAAGAGCACCTCACCCATTTCTCCTGGGCTTGCTTCAAGGCCTCCTGTATCCTGGGAATTCATGCCAAAAGCAATGGGAGCTGTTGCTGAGAAAGAGAGAGATGTGGTCACAGTTCTCATCTTCATGTGGTGAATCTGGACCCTTTCACTGAGCAATCCCAACACCAGGAAAGAGCATTCCTGACTCTCCTTCCAAACATTATAGCTGTGCTAAATAAACTGTGCATTCAGCCAGGCAGGTAAACAAAAGAATTTTGTGTTCCTCCTTCTATTCCATAAAAAAATGTATGCATTGAAAAATGATGGACTGACCCTTTCCAGCTCATTGGCTGCAGGAAAGTATTTTGAAAATTACTTTAATACATATTTACTCAATGGACCAGAATGATTCACTTCAGTACATGAATATGCCTTATTAAAAACTGCTTACACACAGGTTACTCAAACCAGCCCCTTTTTTTTAACTCTCTAAGGCATGTATGAAATTACATGTAAGTCTGGGAAACCATTATTGCACCTATCTTCTCCTAGAGAAAAGAGCATGCCTTAAAAAGAGCAGAATAAAAATGATTGCAATGAGTGCTGCAGATGCTATGAACTGGCTGGAGAGAGTCTGTCTGCAACTGAAGCTGAGAAATGAGCCAGCCTGGGATGGCAAGTTTTTAGCAGGGCCTGTTGTGATAGGACAAGGGGGAATTGCTTTAAACTGAAGGAGGGTAGATTCAGACTAGATACAAGGAAGAAATATTTTACTATGAGGACAGTTAAACACTGGAATGGGTTGCCCAGACAGGTCATAGGTGCCCCATGGCTGGGTCAGGCTGGATGGGGTTTTGAGCAACCTGATTCAGTTGAAGATGTCCCTGCTCATTGCAGAGAAGTTGGCATGTAAAAGTCCCTTTCAAATTAAAGCATTCTGTGAATCTTCCCACGCTCCATATAAAGCTTCCTGCAGAGGGTGCAGCCCCCAGGGTGCAGAGACACTTCTGCAAAGTGCTCCAAAAAGGCTCATTTTTCAGTGGGATAAGGAAACCTTCCCATTATCCTCATCCTCTGCGACAGGTCAGCCCACCCGCTATGTGAGCCTGCATCCATGATGGGCTGGGGCCGAGCAGCCTGGGGAAAAGTGCCTTAATTGCTGGTAATGCAATAGCTCCACTTAGCACCAGCAAGGCAATTCAAAACTGGAATCAAACCTTTTCTGGATGCACATCTAGGGAGCAGCTGGCTGTGTTGGCATGTTGCTCCATTACTTAACCACTGTGTCACATGTCTGTGACTACAGATGGCTTTTACAACTGCACCTCTTAGGCAGCATCTGATACCATGGCCGAACGTGGCCCAAGGGGAGGGATGCAGTCATTCTGACCAGAAAGACTTTTCCCTTTAAATTAAACACCATCTCAGGCAAGGCATCAGAAGGTTTTTCTGTGGCACCATTAGACCCAATGGAAACGGCCTTCCTCAGTTCCAGCATGGGAAGCACTACCCATCTGCAATTCAGCTGCAGCTCTGCCTTGCAAAGCCCAAGGATGGGCAAATAAAATTACCTTGCCCCATCAATCTCTCACCAGCACCCCAGGACACCCACACTGCTTCCCATGGAGTACTTCCAGGGATATTTCTTGAAGACATTTTTTCTCTGACTCCCCTTCATCTCTTTTTTTTTTTTTCTTCCAGGCATCTCTAAGGAATCCACAGTCTCCAGGGGCAGCTGTAAAAACATCACCATGCCAGTATTTGCAGTGTAAATCTGCTGGGTTTAATGCTGACACAGCTACAGCTGCTTAGCTGTTGACTGCACAGGGAAGGCAACACAGAAGATGAGAAAAGAAGTGCTTTGGTCTGAGCCAACATACCAGCAAAGTCAGTGACAGCTCAAAATATGAAAGCAGAATGGTCCTACAAATAGACCCATGGGGCATCCACTCACCAAGTACCAATGCAAAAGTATTCATGCTATGGATCCTGCTGTAGGCCCAGCACTCTGTGGCACAGAGAAGAAATGGTGCAGACCACAGACTCATGGTCCCTGGCTCATTGTACTTACACAGGCTTTGACAAATGCCTTGGTGAACACCTGTGGTCTCTCATCTCCATCCTCAACCACAAGCAGTGTCCAAGTGCCCCAACTTTATCAGAACTACTTACTTGCTTGAATGTTTTGATGCTTAGGGTTATATAGTGAAGAATTGTTTTGTTCAAGGAGAACAACGATGGGTGAAAATTGCATAAAGCTCTTCAGAATGTATTTCCTTATTTGCATGCTTCTCATGCAAGGGAAGCCACATATGGTAGCAGATATTTTAAAAAATCTATTCCACTTGTAGAATAATCCTCCAAATTATTCCATGTTATTAAGGACCCACAGTATACAAAATGTGAACAGTACCATATGACACACTTCAGATTAACCAAAACAATTTGTTTGATTCAAAATGAAACTTCTCACTCCATTTTTGAGGACAGGCTTTTCATATTGCTGAAAGCAACTGCTCCCAGAATTAAAAACTGGGGCATTTCATTTTTATTTCCCAATTTCACCATGTTTCCATATACTAGATGAAAAAATCTGCCCTTTCATTCATGCAAAACTGCTTTCCAGGACAGACTTGGAAATAGAGCATCAGCCCAAACTGCATCCTTATAGCAAACAGCCCTCACTCCAGCACAGGTGACACATATGTGAGGAGAGTTTTGCTTTCTTCCCATATAAATATTTAACTGGCTCAGACCCAATTTGCCTAAAGGATCAAGCCTTCTCTTCTCATTGATTGCTCTGCTAACCTCTTATTAGTGCTGGAGATCATCTCCATGTCTTTAAAAAGAAAGTTGGAATAACCTTGAAAATGCAGAAATATTTACTAGGGAGAAAGAGGAAGGAGGCTTCAATGTTGAGAAGAAAATTAGTTTTAAATCTTCAGTCTAAAGCAGGATAGGAAATGGGGATGTTCCTGGGGTTTTTTAAGAGTTCCCAACCAAACAATGTTTTTCATCTGTTTTTTTGAAGCTATGAAGTGGGCTACCTCCCACTCCACTAACAGATCCACAAAATAAAAGGAGAAGTTTAAGGGGATGCAATTTGGTTTCAGGGTAAGACAGACCAGCAGTTAGCTTTTGAAGATAACTATGTAGCTGGATGCTACACAAACCTGTCCCTTAAGTAATGCCATGTACTGAGAATGTTGTCCTTTGCATGTCCCTTTCAGTGCTGTACCCATGGGATTACACATCGTATGATTGCTTGCTGAGATTTTGCAAAAACATGGACAGGATATGGTGTCCCAAACCTGGAAAAACACAAGTGCAGAGGAATTTCCAGAGTCAGGTCTGGTTTGTTTGTCCAAAAACAAGTCATTTTAGCTCAGCTGATCCTTCCCCATGATCCAAGTCAGAGCTCTGACAGTATGCCACTTGGGAATAGGGGAATATATTCTCTCAGCATGAATCCAAGGGCTCAGAGGGGCAGGTAGGATGGACACAGCTCCAAACTGCTGCTGGAAACTGGAATTGGCTCCTCACTGCATTCACCTCCACCCTTAAACAGGTGTTTTTCTCCAAGACATCAACCTTTTTCATCTCACAACCTTGTGGATATAAAGCTTGGCACTTGGTATATTTCTTTGGTTTTTAAATCTGTCAAAATTCATCATAATTTGCAAAATCTGTAGAGAAAAGATAGGGAAACATCTTGTCCCAAGGACCATTTTAAGATAGTTTGGCTCAAAATAATACATTGCTCTTCTCAGAACATGCTGTGTGCAGGTAGCAAACTCTAAAACAAACAATTTAATTTCTAAAATCAAAAAAAATTCCTTCTGTGATAAGATTAAGAAGCAGGCAAGAAAGCAATTCTTCTGGGAGGAAAAAACCACAGCTGTGAAATAACCCTTAGGGGCTTTAGAGGGTAAAGACTTGATCTTAGGTGATACATGTGGTCCTGCCTGAAGAGATGCTGCTGCATGCTTAGCTGGGGCTCACTCAAAAATCCCTGGTTACCAGCATCCTCAGTGCCAGCAAACATGTGTTGGAGCCAGGTTTTAGTCGAGAGCTCAGATAAAGAGCTTGTTTTCCACTGGGGAATTTGGGTGGCATAAATCTGTACGCTTAACAGGTTTGAGTCTCGAGGGTAGGCATGCTCCCATTGCAAGTGCTTTTCTTACAGCTAGATAAAAGCCTCCCATAAATAAAGCTTTGAAATCTTCCAGGAGAAGTTAGCTATACAAATTTGGGCACATGAAGCTCAGTGTAAGCAATAATTCCACAGATTTTTATTAGAAAGTAGATATATGGGAGCAGCAATGCATGATAAATCAACATATCTGCCTCTTTACTGGCTTTTATGATAGGCATTAGCAGTAGTGACTGTCACAGAGATCATAACAGCTTTATTTCCACCATTACTGTAAGACAAAATCAAATATAAGCAGTTGATATTATTTTTTAAGTATAAAATCTTCTCCCTTGCTTTGAAGTGGTGACAAAATCATTCCTGGTAAACATCAAATTTCGGGGAAGGAATGAAGTGGGGAAGAGGTGAAGAAAGGAAGGGGAGGGAGGGAGGGGGGGAGGGGGGGAGGGAGGGAGGGAGGGAGGGAGGGAGGGAGGAAGGAAGGAAGGAAGGAAGGAAGGAAGGAAGGAAGGAAGGAAGGAAGGAAGGAAGGAAGGAAGGAAGGAAGGAAGGAAGGAAGGAAGGAAGGAAGGAAGGAAGGAAGGAAGGAAGGAAGGAAGGAAGGAAGGAAGGAAGGAAGGAAGGAAGGAAGGAAGGAAGGAAGGAAGGAAGGAAGGAAGGAAGGAAGGAAGGCTGGCTCATTTGGGTTTTTTGGTAAGATTTTCTTGGAGCCTTGGAGGCAGCTGACATGTGACTTGCTGAGTGCACAGCCATCACAGTGTGTCTCCCTGACAAATGAGGTTTGGCATTATTGATGGCAGCACAGGGACTGCTTACCTCTCCTATAGGGTTCTGGCATGAGTTTTGCTGTTGCAATGTGGATATGATCAGCACAGAAGTGTGTAATCTTTTTCAGTTGTCTCCTTGAATAAATCAGCTTATGTGTAATCTGATTATACATTTAATATAAACATATAAATTAAATAGATAATTGGTAAATAGGGCTTTGGCAACAAAATTATTTTAATACAGGGTTAGAAAGGCTAGACTGTCTCAAAAATATTTCTCTCTTTCTAGGGTAGGATTTAAAAGACAGTTACAGGAGTTTTCCACCGAAACCTAGATCTGTAAAAGTCCAGGTGCTCAGCTCTGACTGGGAACTCCCCAGAGCTCTTTCCAAGCTTAAGGAAGAGGAGGCTGTTTTGTTGGTATCAAAGTAATGTGGCCTTGCACCCTTCTTTATCTGCTCACTCAACATCTACCATGCAGTGAACAACTTGATGAGTTGAATGTAAAATGGACGCTTCATTTTGCAGCTGCCCTTTTTGAATTGCCATTGTAGGCAAGACTGGAAGCAGTGTCACATAAGACAGTGGCACTAGACAAGGTGAAAGGTAATTTTATCCACTCTTTCATCTTCCATGGCCACACTCATCATAACCCCACCTCTTTCAGACTCTCTTGCCTTCCACAAAACAACCCGTGCCTACCCTGGGGAATCATCAGACACATAATTGCAGTCTTCCTCCTTTGTGGTTAGTCCTGCAAAATAGTGCTTGGTCCATCTGTTGCTGCTGACACAGCAGAAACAATGCTATGGAATAATTACAGGAGGGGACACTTGGAGGAGGGAGCTTCGCGCGCTGCTCTCCTGCGAGGTGCGCAGTTGCGAAGCAACCTGACACATCTGCCAGGGCTGCCTAAGGAACCATTAACCAGTTGCTGCCTCCTGTGCTCAAGAGCTGCAGGCAATTTCACACTGATAGTTCCTGGGCTTCTTCCACGCAGGCAACCGTGGTGCCGAGATACTGACTGAAATATGTATCGTGGAGCGGCATCCTTAATAGAGGCTTTACAGGAGCAAAATGTGTGTGGGTAATCCCCAAAGGCTGCCTGCCACTGACAGCTGCCTTATTGCTCTGAGCATGCATGGCAGGCACCAGGAGCAGGGAGCAGCCATGGGGATGGGCAGCTTTGATTCACAGGAATGGTTCTGCAGCTCACCTCCGTGGGCTCAGGGGTAAAATCAGAAGCAGCTGTGCAGGGAACCCTTAAAAGTGCAATATTATTGCATGTGTTGTGTTTGCATGGTCAGGTTGGGCAGGCTACAGTAGGAGGGTGTGCTACAGGGGTGGCTTCTGTGAGGAGCTGCCAGAAGCTTCCCCCATGTCCAACAGAGTCTGTCCCAGCCGGCTCCAAGACAGAGCCACTGCTGAACAAGGTTTAACCCAACAGTGGTGACAGTAGTACCTCAGGGATGACAGATTTAAGGGGCAAAAGTTACCTCAAGAGCAACTGCAACCAGAGAGTGGAGCAAAAATATGTGAGAACAGTCCAGCAGAAACCCAGGTCAGTGCAGGAAGAGGGGTAGGGAGTGTCCCGGGCACCAGAGCTGAGATTTCCCTGCAGCCCATGGTGAGGCAGCTGTGTCCCTGAAGCCCATGGGAGGCACATGGGTGAGAAGTGATCCCAAGAAGGACTCCATGCCTAAGCAGGTGGATGCACAAAGGAGTCTGTGACCCTGTGGAAGCCCACACTGGAGCAGACTCCTGGCAGGACCTGTCATCCTGTGGAGAGAGAAGCCTGTGTTGGAGCAGGTTTTGTAGCAGGACTTGTCACCCCACAGGGAACCCACACTGGAGCAGTCTGTGTCTGAGGGACTGCACCCCATTGAAGGGACCTACACTGGAGCAGTTTGTGAAGAGCTCCAGCCCATGGGAAAGACTCATGCTGCCAAAAGATCATGAAAGACTGTCTCCTGTAGGAGGGACCCCATTCTGGAGCTGGGGAAGGTGAGAGGACTCCTCCCCTGAAGAGGAAGGAGCAGCAGAGTGAATGTGATGAACTGACCACAATCCCATCCCTCCGCATGGTTGGAGGTAGAAAATTTGGGAGTAAAGTTAAGCCCAGGAAGGATGAAAGAAGGGGGAAGGTTTTTCAAATTCAGTTTTTATTTTCATTATCCTACTCTGATTTGATTTGTAATGTTAAATTTTTCTGCAAGTTACATCTGTTCTGCTTGTGATGGTAATTGCTAAGTGGATTTCTCACTGTCCTCATCTCAACTCATCAGGTTTTTGATATATTTCTTCTTCCCTGCCCAGCTGAGGTGGGGACTGAGAGAATGGCTTTGGTAGGCACCTGAATTCCAACTGTAGAGAAGCAGAGGTGAGTTTTTGGGAGCCTGGAGCTCTGGCTTGCAGAAAGGACAACGTGCCAAGTTCTTCCACAAACACAAAAAGAAGGGAGACTTCTATGCAGTAAAGCTGGAACTGAGTATGGAAGTCCCCAAATGTGGTCTGACAATGAAGAGAATAATTTGCCTTTTTGTTTTTTTAGTAAGAGTGAAACTGAATGTGAAAGCAAAGGCAGTTCAGGCATATCCATGTGCAGAATTAAGTTTAAGGCTCATTTCAGGTAAATGAGGTAGAAGATCATGCTGGTACACATTGGGAAGTTGATTTAAAACATCTGAAAGTTTAAATGGCACTTACTGCCTTCAGAAAACTACCTGAATCCTCAGAGCCAGGGCAAGGTCTAAATTTTGACAATATGTATATCCAGTAGCCAGAGACATCTCCTCCTGATGCACAGTTTCCCCTTCACAGTATTCCCTGCCCAAATTGAGGGGAAAAAAAAATAAAAAACCAAAAATCCACTAAAGGACTGGGCCCCAGAGGGGATGCATTAGTTGGCATTATTTTATTGGTCATTGAGTTTCAGCAATTCAGAAGAAGCAGCGATGCCTCTCCCTACAGCTTTAATGACGTTTGCTCTCAGAGACGTGAGCCACAGGAAAGGACAGGGCTGTAACTTTATTTTAAGCCGGATAGGCTGCAGCTAAATCTCCTGAATCCCTTTCAGCTTTGGAAATGGTTTTCCCCTATCTCTGCCTTCTACCTGGTGCCTTCACATTGTTTGTGCTAAAAGGGGAATGATACTTTTAATCTCGAAAATGCCTTTGGAGCTCTGGAGTGGATCGTTTTAAAGTCAACAGTGTTTAAAGCACATTAATGAGGGTATTCACCATAAAGCCAGTTTTATTTCTGTGTGTAACTGATAAACATGAATATGAGAGAATATAAGGGAAAAGAGGTGGGGAAACAGTCCTGCTTGGAAAAGCAAACAAATCACAGATCCATGGTAAAAAGGATATCAAATTATTATAACACTAAAGCTGACTGTGAATCTTCTGGTGGAACATATTTTTTTTCCTTTTTTTTTTCTCTATGGGTTTAAGTTCACAGCCCAGCACTTTGCCTGGTGTTTGGAAAATTATAGTCAGACTACATTGTGAGAATAGCATTATCTTATAAGTTTTTTTAAAACAAAAATGGTAGCTGATGCTCATCATGCTGGCTTACTCCTGTGCAGACACAGGGTAGTGAAAAATACATAAGAGTAGTAGCAAACAGGACTGTTGCCTCCTAGCAGGCAGCAAAATTTAAGAAGAAAATTTTAAGACTGTTTAAAAATTAAGATAAAAGCAGGTCAGGTTGGTTCTGAGGCCCCAGCCATCCCTTTTTCACAGCTCTCCAGACCAATATAAGGTTTTGATGAGATAGCCACAAAGGTGAACTGGGTACCACCTTCGTTTCTTTACGTGGCAATGGCAAAACTTGCAATCAACCTCACACAAAAAAATACAAAAAAAAATACAAAAAAATATATACCAAATAAACCTTGAGGGCATCAGGAACAAGATGTACTTACCAAATAACCCCAGCAGCACGATGTCCTGGTGTCACTGAACCCAACATTCCTTTTGCTATTGACTGCGATGAGATCCTGAGCTCTCTTGTTACCATTTTAACCACACGTTTGGTGTGGTTTTGGTGACTTTGGAGAATCACTGAAATGTTACAGTGAGGTGCAGAGTGAATTCTTGTCTGTATCCCCTGCAAAAAATAAAAAGAAAAAGGAAATATTTTGACAAAGAATAACTATTCTGCGTCAGCTCTCCAAACTAAAAAGAAAAACAGTTTAAATTTGAGGGGTTGGGAAAACCATTTTATATGGGGAGGAAAAAAAAAAGCCACACAAAGAAAAAGAATCATGAACTATTTCTCCCAGACAAATTCTCATGTTTGATTAAATCTATTTCTGACGTACAAGAGGATGAAATATATCAAGCCTAGGAAATAAATGTGTGAGCAACTTTCAAGAGTAATCAGGATTTACAATGACCTTTTATTCTAGGCAAGCAATGGCAAGCATTATGATGGATACAGAGAAAAGATTACTGAGAAACAAGGAAATTTGCATCCAGGACCAGCAGGAGCAAAAAGGGCACTGAATTGTGCTCGCTTTACACAGAGGGTTACAGTGCCATGTTATTGCAGACAAATGAAGGGCTTGCATTAAAAATGCATAATTTAATCAAGAGAAAAACTACTAATCAGATTGAAATATGCAGACCTGATATTGGTTTTTTAATATTAGTGTTATTAAATTCCGCTATAGTTTCTCACAGAATCACCCAAATGTAAATTAAAATAAGGGGAAACGGTTAACAAAATTACAGGCCCAGATCAAACATTGCCGCTCATTCGCAAGCATCCCGCTGACTTGTGATATTGGGGATAGCATGAAAGGCTTAGTGTAAAATACAACATGCACTGATCTAATAGTACTTTTCCCAGTCAGAGCAGCTTGAAGTGCACCCTGATGCAGTTGTTGGCTTGAGTTGAACGGCAGCTGAGGGTTGATGCCAGCATCTCTGCCTTGGCCAAAAACAGAACTGCCACCTCCGTGTGCCATAGCCCGAGCACTGCTACACGGCTGCCAGCTCCACCCAAAGTCAGCCTGTGCTGTAAGGAGCAGGAACTTATTCCCTGGACAAAATCAACCTCTGGAATTAACACCTGCATCAAGAAAACAGGGCTGAACATTCCTCTAATTTAACATATTAAGAAGCATTAAAAGTATCCCCCATTTGTGCATCACATATGATGCAAGAGTCACTGCCTCTGCTCAGCATCTCTCAAACCAGGGCTCTTCCTCCACTGCTGCTGAAGTGCAAGTTTCCAAATCACTCATTTTCACATGAGGGTGAAACAGCTGGGCAGGAGGTATTGTCACCTGCCAAGGGAAATAGCACCTTGCAGTTAAAGCTAGGAAAATGCTCCAAGCCCCTTTTCTCATTTGAACATTTCTGATGTGGCAAACCTCAGCAGAGAGATGTGCTTGAAACTCCACCAGAAATTGGGAGCTCATGTTTTTGTCTACACACCTGCTTTACAGTGCTTCAGTTACAGCAAGGCAGTCACCCTGTAATGCCATTCTTCAGAAAATGAAGAATTATTAATATTAACTTGGTTTATAAGGGTGGCTCCACTGTCTCAAGGAGGGTACAAACACTAGGAAAATTACACTTACAATTATTTTCCCCTTGTCAGTTAGAATATGAACACTGTAGAATAGAGATTCTGGAGCTTTTGTTTGCATAGCACCTTGTATCATAAGGTCCTAATCTTGTACATCTGAACACCAAGTGGCTCACCAAGCCACTTCCCATCATTTACCTGCTGTCCTGGTTAATCAGGGAGGCCCCAACTGAGAGGAGGTGAACAAATAAGACACCCACATGTCTGTCAGCCTGACCTCAGTGCTGGGGAAGTTTACAGACATGGTCTTGAGCGCCATCACACAGCACAGACAGGACAACCAGGGGAGCTGGCCCAGCCAGCACAGGGTTACAAGAGGCAGGTCCTGCTTGACCAGCATGATCTCCTTTTGTGACCAGGCCACCTGACTAGTGGATGAGGGAAAAGCTGTGGATGTTGTCTACCTGGACTTCAAGTAAAACCTTGGACAGTGCTTCCCACAGCATTCTCCTGGCTGGTCATGGCTTGGACAGGTGCACTGTTTGCTAGGTCTACGACCATCAATAGTCTTGGACATCTTTTTCAAACTTAATGATTCTATGATTCTATTCTAAAACAGGTTCTGAGCATTTAACATTGATTCCCAGTGACATGTTATTTGACATCCACCTATGAGAGAAAGGGAAGATGCACAGCAGGAAAACAAGGAAAATTAAACAGCATGTGTGACCGGTAATTCGCAAAACTGCTCATTTTGCAAATATAGCTGTAGACTCTTTTAGACTGAAAGCTGATATGTCAGTCTCACTTCCTACTTATTTTTCAATTTATGTATTACACCATTTGAATGTTTCTGACACTACTTGCACCAGGGGATAAAAAAAGCTAAGCTAGATTCCCTTTTCTTCCTTTTTTCCCTCGTTTTTGCCAGCTGCCCCCCTGATCTCAGGTCCTGCACAAATATAACACCATAGCACAGCACACACATGGCCATCAGCAGCATCAGATAACGGCCAGGAAGCTGCTGCTGCTCTCGATTCCCTGCTGTGTTACATCAGTGCTAATGAGGAGTAAATAATAGTAATAAATCAGCTTTCTGCAGTTGACAGTAAGGTGTTCAATATTCACTGAAGCCACTGGCAACTCAGAGGCGGTTTCCAGAGGCCCCTGCCTAGCAAACAGTGCAATACTGCAAACACCATTTATTCTGGAAGAGCCAGCTACCATGTTCTGTGGTATAAACTTCAAAGCAGCCCATCCTGCCACATTAGGAAATCCTTTGCAGACAGCAAAGAGGAGACTCCTCATGGGTTACAGCCTGTCTCATGCAGCATTTTCCTGGGCTTGACCTCCCCTCTCTAACCACAGAAAGGCTGCAGCAGAGCCCTTCTGGCTCATAGGCTGAGTCAGGGGCTTGCAGATGCTGATAAATCTTGGAGGGTCCATGGGTGTGCCCTAGTTCAAAGGGCTACATTAAGCCATGCCACCATGTGATTAGAGCTAGCTCAGGCAACCCTCTGAGCTGCAATTCCACCTTAGGTTTGCTTCCTACCATAGCGGCCTATTCATAGCAGTATATCCTTCCAAAGGAAAAGCCCAGTTTCCTCTAAAGTCAGGTTTCCTACAGCTTCCAGAAAAATCTCACAGGTTTAGGATCAGCAGCCAAAGCACAGTGCTCTAACCAGGCCCAGCAGTGTGGCATCCAGAGGGACTCACACATATGTGCCACCCACAAGGCACCCCCGCAAGACAGCAACAAAATCCTAAACCATCCTCCAAGCTAATGCCCCAAGCAGTACCTTTGTCTTACTGTAAACATTTTGGGCTTTAACCAACACATTAGGCAGCATTATTCTTCACTTACTTGAGACAGAAGTAATGTGGGGTAGTTCCCAGGCAAAGAAACATTATCCCAGATGGCTTCTTCTGTCTCTGACACAGAGCTGGCACCACCAGCATCACATTTGAGGACTTTTGCTGTTCTGGACCTCTTAAAAACTTTCTAAAAGACCAGTGTTATTACTTAGGACTGAGATATGAGCTGAGGAGTCAGGAGGCCAAGGCACTCAGGCAGAATGATGTCAGAGTAGGGACAAGACCCTGTGCTACAGCTGGGATGGGATGTCATTGCCTCAGTCACTTGTAAGCAAAAAATTGAGGAAGCTCCCCAGTAAAATGCAATAGCTCCAGATGTACCATTTCCTGAAACCCTTAGAAGTCCCAAGCACTGGCATTACTCACTGTTTCCATTGCCTTTTCAATGTGCCCTTTATTCCATGGAGGCTGCTACATAGTTAACAGCTAGGAATTGAAAAGGTGGAAGGAGCACCTATCAGCAAATCAAGATGCCAATTCTTGTATTTTCTGAAGGTTTTGGGAACAAAATGCTGGGAGGAAGACAGCAACTGAATTCCACTTCATTAGAGGGAGAACCATTTCTAAAAGAAGTAATAATCATCAAGATGGAGATACCACAGTTCAGCAACAGGTCTGGAAGGGAAAAAAAGATGGGGTTTTCCATGAAAGCCTTGGAGCAGCCTTGTCCTGCGCTTCATTGGCCTCTAGTGGAAAACAGAAGCTATGCCTTGTGCTGACAAAACTTCATTTACAGAACAGACAAATGTACCACTGCCCACACAGAGCTTGGATACATACTGGTGAAGGAATGCAAGGCATGTGGTGAAAAAGGATGACTATTCTGTATCAGGTATGTACAGAGTCTCGGTTTTGCTGTCATTCAGGGAAGAGATTGAGTTAAATACTGGGTTTTCCCTACACATGTTCCCATTCTAGTGAGCTCCTATCTTGTCTGGCACAAAAGAAATAAAATTTCACCTGCAGAGGCAGTAAGTTTGTTACATTTGGGCTACAAACTTGATACCACTGTATGTGCTCCATTGAAAGTTAACTCTTGCAGCATTCAGACCACAGCAGTCTGGCTGTAAAGAACAATCTAAACCAGGATTTCAGTTGCTGTCTTCTGTAAACACAAGCTCTCAAAATGAAAACATATGTCTGTATGCAGCAGGCTGTGAGTGCAACAGCAGTCCTGCCTAGGTATAAATTTAATGACTCAAAACCCATGGCTCCAGTTTCCATGGATATAAACAAGATGACACCTCTCCTCAACTCATTAAAAATACAAACAATAATCAAAAAAAGCACTATGCAGGATCACAGGAATAAACCTCTGAGAAAGTGAGTGAATGGAGGCTTAGTGCAGAGCTACTGGATAACAGACAGCAGCAAGATATCCTTTTGGGCAGAGCAGAGCCCTCAAAATCAGAGCCAGCTGAAAAAGCAAACAGTGCCCCCAGCAGAACTGTGCACACCAGCAATGAGCAGATCCTCCTGAGCAGGGCAGGGGTGCTGGTGCCATCCTCCTCTGGCTGAGTACAATCTCTCTGCATCCCTCCAACCACACCATAAGCTTGGCTTGGCTCCCTCCCTCCTCCATTGCCTGCCTTCTGGAGCCCAGGGCAACGCAGCAAGATTTGCTCCCTGGGAAACAGCATCTGTCCCAGCAGTCTGGAGATGGTGGAGGGCAGATGGAACCTCCACCCTCCACGTGGAATGGGCTGCCTGGCTGGCCTTCAGCAGAGGCACGGTCCTCCCACCAGCTCCCAGGATGTGCCTTCGATCCTATGCAGACACTTGGCCCTTGGGAACCACGACACACAGGAACAAGGAAAAGAGCAACAGGCATTCTCAAACATGAGAAAAAAATTCTTCAAAACTTACTTTGAGTGTATTTTGACTGGGTTTTGTGTCCACTTGCTCCTGCATTCATATTAGCAGTTTCTGTGCTTGCCAAGGTTACAGGGAGTTGCTATTAGAAGTTTGTTTGGAGGCTAAACTGCCAAAAAAAGTGCAAACAAACCCCATGCCAAAACAGCACAGCATTCATTCATTCAGAGCAAGGTGATGTGAGCTACATAAAAAATCTAAAAAAGAAAAGTTGTTTTTGAAAGCCCATGCAATCTTCTGACTGATTTGTTTTGGTCAAATTGGCTGCACTCCTTTCAGGGAGAGAAGGTAAAAGACCAACATCCAAAAGCCACCACTTCAATACTTTTTGTGAGTTCAGAAGTGTTCGCACCCACTACCTTGTGTGCCTGTGCAGAAGAAACGCAACCAGCAGCAGGGAAGCTACCAGGCTACCTTCTGTTTAAGTATCCTTGGCTCAATGCTAGTTCAAGTACCTTTTTTCTGCAACATTTAGCAGAGTAACCTAAAGCAGCCTGATTTTAATGACATAAATGTAAAATAATCAAGCTCAGGACTTCAAGACCATGAATCCTCATCAGGGCTGGCTGAACTCCCATTTGTAAATCCTACAGATTAGTTCTATTTACTTCTTTCATGAGGAAAAAAGAAAAGAAGAAAAAAGGATTAAATACAATCAGCCTGAGCTGGAAACGGGCTTCTCTGTGTCTCCTGCACAGACTGGGATCTCAGAGCAGTAGAAAGCAGACACAATGGCAGCAGGACTGGTGTGTGGCAGAGCTTCACCAGGCTGGGGCAGCGCCTGAAGCAAAGCAAGGCTATTGTAGCACAGGAAGGCTCTCCTCAGTGTGAAGAGAGGCAGCCAGGAGAACTGTCTGCACCTCACTCACTTTCATCTTAATTCCTTAGGCCACAAAACATTTGGCACTGGTTTGATATATCATCTTTCAGTTAAGCATGCATATGGATAACACTCAGCTGAAAACAGAAAAGAAGAAAAAATAAAAAAATCATACTAAATCATACTATCTTTAACAGACAAGTTAAACCTGCTTATCTGCAGAGGAATGAAAATCTTTTTTTAGTAACAGCTGAATCCCATGAGAAAGCAGTCATAGATGTGCACCAGAAGACCACATACCAGCATGACCAAGTGGCTTCCTACATGAGAGAAACTGTTTAACTCAAGATACTGAAAATCCACAAGAGACTCAAATGGTAAAATCAACATTGAGCTGCCAAAGACATGCAATAAATGTGACTTTTAACAATCTCTTCCACCACCACTCAACAACAAGAAGCTTGCATGGCTGCTCCCAAGTACAAGCATGTGCCTTTATGCCCACCACGTGTCACAGCCCAAGTAAACACAGGAGCTCAGAACTGGCTTGGAAATCCCCAATCCTCTGTGGCTTGTGGCACATGCCATGCCCAAAACTGGGCTACTGTATAAACACCAGCACCTTTGCTTGGTATGAGCCACAGGATATCCTACCTCCTCCTGCTGTGCAGTGGGGAAACACAGATTACTTGGGGTAATTTTTAAGACCTGCACTTTGCTTTCTATCCTCTAAGATAAAACGATTTAAGTTGAATTCTTCTAAATGCAAATAAAAAAAAAATTCAGCCTCATCTTCCAATGTGCCCCCTTAACTGTGCACCTCACCTGTTTATCACTTCTTATAGCTCCTCAAACTGTGACCTTCCAGGGACAGACAAACTC
The DNA here is from genome assembly GCF_051311805.1 of Agelaius phoeniceus. Classification (NCBI taxonomy): domain Eukaryota; kingdom Metazoa; phylum Chordata; class Aves; order Passeriformes; family Icteridae; genus Agelaius; species Agelaius phoeniceus. Next base: position 25,611,247 of record NC_135268.1, read on the forward strand.
CAAATGATACATCCATATAACTGAAAAAGAAGCTCCTTGCTTCCAAAAAGTTTCTATTGGGTCACTGTGCAGGTTTTACTGGAACTGCCCTCCTTCTATGAAATTATGACTGAGTCTAACTGGCATAAGAAGGGCAAATGTTCTGATTCTTCCAGGTTAGGGCAGGTAAAAGAAAAAGACAATCTTCTTGACCATCAAAATACACCACATGATCTATGTGGTTATTGCTGTTTCTGTTCAATGCATTGGTTTGAGCCAATCAACAAGAAACTGTGAGACTGTTCTGAGTGAAAGCATCTCCTAAACACTGCAAAGAACATAAGCAGTAACCATTCCTCATTCCTCATGTCAGACCACAAGCAAAAGAGCTCAGTCAGAGCAAGTCAGGGTGAAGAAAGAGAGATTCCAGATCCAGTCCTGCCCTGGAGGGATCCTACAGTGACCTACACTGCGCCCAGGGCTCACCAGGTCTGGGCTCTCTGGAAAACACCAGCACCACCCTCCCCTTCCCAACCCACACAGCCCAGGGACACAAGCACTGTGGATGGAGGTGGACTTACCCAGGTGCACAGAGGAGGCCACAGGAGGCTGAGCTGTAGAGCCAGGTTCCCTGCTGCTGCTTCAGTGAATGGTAAATATTCACTGGAAATGAGACAGGGCTTCAAGAACCACGAGAACTGCAGGTGGAAATACTGCTCTCCAGCAAGGCTTCTGCCAGCAAAATGCTCACCATTGCTCCTGGGGAATGGCTGACAGGAATGAATGCTTCCAGAATGAATGAATGAATGAACAGAGCTTCCAGAACTTTCCAAGAGTTGGAAATCTCTCTTGCTCCCTTCTCTGCAATGCTTATACAACAATACACTATCATTCATAGCATAGTATGCTGCTATTCAAGAGGATTTTTCCTCACCCTTCCACCTCCAAAAATTGTTTTGGTTCCAGAATTATTTTTAATACTCATCCAGACTCCTGAGTTTTAAATGCTGAACAATCCTACAATACTCACCTTATCATAAAAACAGTGACTTCAGATGAGGCAAAGATGGCTTAGGAAAAAACAACCAACCACCACTACCAACCACAACAGCCACCCAGCACTATGCATAGGACACTTGAGTTCAATTTGGATATTAAATAATTCCTGGGGAGACCTACTTTCACTATCCACTGTAAAGATTTTTGAGAAAATGAGCTCGTTGCTGTGGAATTAATAATACATCTATGCAGATTGATATTCCCAGGAGATAAAGGGAAAGGGAAAAACATTAAAAACTGATGCTCCTGGCAAATGAAAAACTAATGGACCGTATTTCCCTTGAAGGGATGGGAGGTGTTTTTATTTTATTTCACTCTGATGACTAGGCAAGATTTGTTCTCAGGGAGCACCATCTCCAGCTAAAAGGAAACACCTTGAAAATTTTGTATAAAATGTGGAGGAGAGCATAAGTCATCATATACCAAATATGAAGAGCCCTGAATGATCACATGCTGCAGCAGAATGTAGCTCTGATTATGATTTACTTGAAAACCAAGATAATTCTGCACCATTCCAACCAGATGTTTCTGTGTAAGTTTGACAGGAACATCAGGGATTCAAACTGCAACCAAATATGTGTCAACTGTTTTTCCAGATCTCACCTCCATTGCCATCTGAGGTTCAACAAGGCCAAGTGCTCAGAGGTGACCTTCTCTCTCTCCAACCACCTGAAAGGAGGCTGTAGCCTGGTGAGGCTTGGTGTCTTCTCCCAAGTAACAGGATAAGAGCAAATGACCTCAAGTTACACCAGTGGAAGTGAACACTGGGTATTAGGAAAAGTTTCTTCACTGAAAGGGTGGTCAGGCACTGAAACAGGCTGCCCAGGGACATGGGAGCACTGTCCCTGGAAGTATTTAAAAGACATGGTACTCAGGGACATGGTCTAGTGATGGACTTGGCAGGGCTGGGTTAGTGGTTGAACTGGATGGTCCTAAAGGTCTTTTCCAAACTTAATGATTCTATGACTCTATCCTTTGAAAACTTTGAAAACTATTTTACTTTCAAACTCCCTTTGAATGTTTCAACAACTCCAAAGAAACAGTGAAACATTTCAGTTCATTACTTGAAGCCACTCAAGATAACTCACATATTTATTCACAAATATTTACAAGTCAAACTCATGCAATTATCTGCATTTTCAAAACCACGTGGAATGCTAAAAAACTGATTCTAAAATTATTTAAAAACAAAGAAATCAAAACTGATTTGCATTACTTAATATTTATTGATACAAAAGAAAATTCATAACAAACTATGTATTTACCATTTACACGGAAGAAAGATCTTTAAGATCAATGAAACAACATGCCCCTAAAACTGGGGTGTCTGATGAAAATGTTCCATGTTCTTTAGAACTCCTCTGCATTAGATGATCTTCAATTTGCAGGTAAAGTTATGGGGAAGAGGTGTCCATCAACATATTTCTTGCTCTTCCTCTAAATTATAAAAAAACCCAGAAATTAGTTCAAATTAATACAGTTAACCTACCTGCGCCATAATATTGGGGAGTTACAAGACAGTAAAGTGGAACAACTGCAAATTGTACTCACAGCAGCAAGGACATCACAACATTCACCTACTCCAGTGGCAAATCAATAAAAACATTAGTATTATTTCAATTATGCTCAAAAGAGCACATTAGCCTAATTTAATTTCACTAATAGTAGTCTCTGACAAATGTGTTCATCTGTGCAAAACCTGGAGCTGTCAAAGCCACACCTGGTTGTGGCACTGACACTTGCTCTCCAGGAATTCACCTAAGCTATTTCAAATACAAATTATATCTTGTGAAGGAACAAGAGGCCTCAGTAGTTAATGTGCATGTAAGTTTCTTGTTATTTTTATAAAGATCTTGTGTGCATTTGAATTCCCTTTAACTTGGGTTCACACAAATGGTTCACAATCTCTGGTCCGCAGTTCCAAAGGTCACAAAAAGCCGCTGACAGTAGGGAAAATAACTATGAACTAAAATGCTTGCTGAGAGAATAATAACTGATGCAATTCCCCACATCAAGTGACAGCTGAGTACTGCTACTCCACATGTAGAGTTAGATGGCAAAAGCAGACACTTGATAGCCTGGACTATGCAAGATGCCAAATTTTCAACTGGTTTAAAGCCCATGCACAGAATAAAGAATGCTGTTAAGACCTGCAGGTGAAAAAAATAAGCCACTATCCAAATACAGTAAAATGTTTTGGGGTATATGTGCAGAAAAGTGCTAGCTAATTCACCCAACCTGAGCAGTAGGCTTCTCATCAAACCAAGGTATGTGTCTGCCCTAGAGGGACTCCTTAGAGCAAAGACAGAAAGGCGAGGTTAAAGCTGACACTTGTGAATCTACTTAACGTGCCTGTTTTGTCGTTTAGTATGGAGAAAGGGATGGCAGTGGTTTGCCTTTTGGCAGTGGCTGAGGCTCAGGCACACCCCACACTCTGGTGGCAATACTGGTGTGACATGAAAGACTGGTCTCCACTTGAGGGGTACAGAAATAAGGGTCTTCCCAACAAAAGTGTGAGCTAAACTTATAGAAGAGCAGCTTCCACAGCACAGGTTCCAACTTCCCAACAAAAGTGTGAACTAAACTTATACAAGAGCAGGTTGCAACTTCACAGGATGTCTGAGGGCAGAGGGGACCTCTGGGAGTCATTTGATCCAACACTTCTGCTCAAGCATGACCACCAAGAGCTGGCTGTCCTGGATTCAGATAAGCACTTGCCACTCACACAAGCCTGTGTTTCCCGATCTCTTCTGTACCTCTTGACCTCTCTGCAGTAACCATAGCAAGAAGAATGAGGATGCCAAGTGTGCACACCAACACTGATGTGCTTTGCAAACACACGCTCCCACCCACGGCACTAAGAATGGCAAAACAGAGATGATGGGATCTGAACTCTGTGGACAGAACTGTTCCACATGGAAGGCTCTGTCACATGTGCTTGGCCAGGTCTCAGCTCCATCTCCAAGAGAAATGTATGAAGCTGATCCTGAGGGGCCACCCAACACATCTCTTTCAGTCTAGGCTCCTTAGATGCTGCAGAAACACTAAAAACCTGGAAGATTACTTTCTCCTGGAATTTACCAGAAAATCCAAGCAGCAAGTGGGTGTGAGAGGGCACATGAGAGATCCACACCCACACATGCAGCAGTGGGCACACCTCTGTGCCAAAACCAGCTGGTGCCAGGCGGCATTCCCACTGGCAAGAGGAATGAAGATGTAAGAGCAGGTGAATGCCTGGACTAGCCTGCCAACACAAAATCAGGGTATGGCATGGTGCCTAACTGATGGCAGACATACATCAAGATTGTGCCAAGGCAAAGGAAGTCACCAGCACGCTGAATTAGTGCTCTAAGAGGAGCAAACAGCACAATACTACGGTGCTCCAGGGTAAGTCTGGCCACGGGGAACGGTGCTAGGATGGATTCGTACAGCACTGCAGAGCCAGCCTCAGCAGATGGATGAGGTTCAAGGGCAACCAAGTGGGCCTGAAGCAGTCTCAGTTCTGCTTCTGCAGCCAGGAAAACAGCAGATGATGACAATACAAACACCTTGCCAGTGACATCCTAAGCCAACCTTCTTGGGATTAAAACTACACAAAAGTCCTTCAAAGAACAGAGGCCAAATAAAGCTTTGCATCACCTCTCTGAGGGTGAAATTGGAAGCTATGCCAGGCCCTGTACAAAACTTGCAGGAGAGGTAGCAAAGGAACCTTCAGGCACAAAACCACCTCTGAAATAATTCAAACACCTGGAACTGAGCTAAAAAATTATTCAGTCTTTGCAAGTGGCAAAAAGACAGCAAAGAAAGCTTTGGTAAGGAAAATGCATCCAAATAGGGCAGAAAATTAGTTTAGGCAGCAAGACAAAAAATGAAGGAGCAGATTGAAACTTGATGAAACAGCTGAGCTGAAACAGCAGCAGGTGAATGCCTCATCCTGCAGCCTGTTCCAAGAGAAGGAAGAAAAAAAAAGGAGACAAAAGTGAACTTGGGGCAGATACTTCAAGAAGACAACTGCCAACTTGCTTATAAAGACACAGAACATCACAGTGGCATAGTGTTAACATGGAATTTAATGAAAAAAAGGAAATTATTATCAACATTTCAATATATACTTGAGGTGACCTCTCCACTGTAATTTCTGTAATAATTCAAGTTCCAGATATGAGGTGGGAAAAAAAAGGGAACACTTATGCAAATCTATAGCCCATGCTAAATCAAATAAATTAAGAGAGGTTTTGTATTTCATTAGCATCACAGTTCAATGGAAACAAGCAAGAAGGAATGCAGGAAATCTGGGGCTTGCACCTCATCTAAATGCCTCAGCATCTCATCAGAGATTAGCTCTGCTAACTTAAAAAGTTCTTCAGAAGAAAATTTTAAATATTTTCAGTTAAAACAATACCAGTGTTGTAGGTTCCTCCTCTTTTTTTTCTAGCAAAACCCACAAATGCATCATGCAGCATGAGTGCAGGACTGTGGGCTGACCCTGGCTGGATGCCAGGTGCCCATCAAAGCTGCTCTATCACTCTCCTCACTCAGCTGGACAGGAGAGAGGAAATACAGGGAAAGGCTCCTGGGTTGAGATGAGGACAGGGAGAGATCACTCACCCATGACTGTCACAGGCTGCAGGGGAATCTCAGCTCCAGTGCCTGGATCTCATCCTGGCTCCTTCTGCACTGACCTGGGTGTGGGCAGGGCTGTTCCTCTCACATAGCCTCACTCCTCTCTTCTCTGGCAATAATTACTTCTGCACAGTAACATTTTTTCATTCTTAAACGTTACCATGGAGTAGTTACCACCAGCTCTGGTGGCTCAGCCTTGGCCAGTGGCAGGTTGGCACTGGAGCAGTCTGGCATTGGCTCTGTCAGACACGGGGAAACTGCTACTGGCTTCCCACAGAAGCCATCCCAGTAACCACCTCCCACCTCTATCAAAACCCAGCCATACAAACCCAATACAAGGTCATCAGCAGCAGCAGCCATTTCATGACAAGGTAATGATTCTGTGATTTTCAGTGGGGTGAGCAACTGAACAAAATGAAGCTATTCTAAATTCTGATAGTTCACTCAGTGTAATTTGTCTGAAAGGTTAAACAGGATGCTAACATGGACTTGGTATGCCACAAAATGAAGAGGGAAATAAAGCAAACATTTAGTTTGTCTTTAAAACACAGTGGGGCTTTTTCACTATCTAAAATACTGTTCAAGTCTGGGTGCTGAGTTCTAATTTATAGCTGTAGCAACCTCTCTGCTTTACCTGTGAATTACCTTAAAAGTGTGTAGTACAGCTTAGCTGCTCATCAGGCAAATGTCTGCTTCTACTAAGAAAATCAGCCATAATAAAAGGCAGACAGCATTTGCTAGATGCAAAAAGGCCTCTGCAATTATCACTTAATTGTCCTTCATGGGCCAGTACTGGGAGTCTCATACTTTCCCCTTAAGGTTGCTCCCTTCTTCAGCACTTTTCTTAACTGTCTACTTAATTAGTCTTCCTTCCTGGGCTTAATTGTGAATTTGTTTTGATTAATTAGCCTCAGAGCTCACTTGACACTAACTGAAATATAGGAGAAGTGCTCAGTTTCTTCAGTGAATAGGCTACTACATCCTAGGGGAGCCCCCTCTTTGTCAGCAATAAAATTTCAAGTCCAGATAGTGTTTGAAAAAAACTTTTTTGTAATTAACTTTCAATTCTTGTAATTACCCCCACTGTACTACAACACAAAAGTGTTGCTAACATAAAGAAAGGGTAAAATTCATTCAATTCAGGCCTCTTCTTAGGTGGATTATACATCACGCTCATTAGCTGAACCCTGTAGTTTTAGATGAGATAACATAATGTTCTCAAATGCAGGTGATCTGATCACTACTAGAATCCCAAACCAGGACCATGGGTTACCAGCAAAGACAGCTGTGTCCTTGTGACCCCAACACCAGAAAACCTTTCCCTTATCAGTATTTTCAAAGTTATTGAGCTTCACTGAAAATACCTTGCATAACCTAGAACAGTAAGTCTGTAACACCTCTGAGCACTAACATAGAGCTCTTCATGATGTTCACACCTCTCCTATCACTCCCTTCCCCTCCCTCTTTACAGCACGTTGAGTCCAGAAGACACCCTCACAACATTACCATGCATCTGCCATCTTGGTCAATTCTCATTTCAGATAGATACTGAAAACACAGGAAAAGGCATCTTTAAACACCATCACAGTGAAAAAATTTAATAAGCTAAATGAAACAATGTGTGTTAACAGCTATCATACCCATTTAATAAACTTATTCTAGATATTAATATTTATTTCTGTGAACATTTTTAGACTTGCATCTCACAATCGAGCTGACAAAGTAAACACTTTGTTTCTTCCAGCTCCTTGTTTCAATCACTGTTGCTCTTGTGCTCCAAACAGGACTGCAGGAGTGCAAAGTACCTGTGGTTTTACAACCATTTGTGTTGTACCTTTACTGGGGCACAGAAGCTCAAATGAAGCAGATCAGAACAGGAGCTTTATGAGTGGGCTTAAAAACACTAAGCAGCTCTGCAGACAAACCTTTTAACATATTTGTTTCCTAATGATCTGCAGCCCACTGTTCTGACTGATAATCAACCATGTTTTCATCTTAGAACTGGACCATAGGACTCACTTTGGTTGTCAAATCCTAACTGAAGCTCATCCATGCAACCCAAAAGGTTTGCCTTTGAGATCTCTTCTGATTGTATTTGTGAAGTGACAGGATTCTGCCAAGGAAATGTACCAGCTTGGAAGAACTAAGATATTCAGTTACAACAGCTGTCAATAGCATTAAAGAGGCATGGCCCATGCTCTTCAGTTAGATGTATCACCTGCAATCAATCACCACTTAAAGTAAATCCTGTATTACAAAAGACATCATGCAGAGTCTATACAGCAGTAGAAATATAAGAAATATTCCTTCATGCTGAAATGCCTTTTCAACTGTTATGAAATGAGGAAATAGCTCTTTAGGTTTATTGCATTCCCCAAATGTTAATTTAAAATCATCTGCAGATAACCAATTTAGTTGTGCACTTGCAAAATAGAAGATGCTGTACATGTGCCTCAACAGTTTGTTTTATTGGTCCTGTTTATTTTGTCTGTAATTACTCAGCTCACAATCTCCTATTTTAGATTTACAGAGCTGTACAAATATGGATGTGCATACACATCTGACTGTTCTGCAATCACTCTTCTGTTAATTTAAGCTTCAAAAAGCTTTGTTTAAAAAACAGGAACAGCTTTCCAACCAAATAAAACTACAAAAAGATAGATTTGCAAAAGAACCTACTAACCTGTAATTTTTTTGAAGGGAGCCACAGCCTTCAAAGCTGTGGCTTTTTATTGTGGCATGACTTCTCAGTTAAGCCTCTTAAAAGAAGCCCCTGGATGTTACCATAGTACCTGCTATAGAATACATGAACCTATTAACATAAAGGTGAAATAAGTGACTTGGCTTTTGTTTCCAGCTCTCTCAATTACTGCTGATAGAAAGCAATGACTTCAAATACCGAAAAACAGGGATACCCACTAAGATATCAGCATGTATCCTCCAGGAACAGTAAGTGTATCTCATATTTTGTCTTCTTCAAGACAAAGATCCCAACTTCACTCCACAACAGGTAACACTGGTTAACCAACTTCAGTCTAGCTCCACAAACACCTGGCTAAACCACAGTAGCCAGTAGAAGTGAAATTACTCAGCAGAGCAGAAAACAGGCTGCCAAAAAGAATCACATGTTTGCAGGAAGAACACTAACTTGTCACATTTCAGAAAAGGCTTATTTCTTTGCAATATCCTATTTGGCCTGCTGTACACAAAAATGTAGGAAGCAGGAACCAAAACAAGACCAGGCAGAGGTGAAACATCAGCTGCGGCTTCTGACTAGCAACTGATTATTGATTGACACACTGCAGAACTCAGCAGCCATAGGAGTCCTGGCACTCAGAAGATTCTCCTGCACCTCCTCACACTATATTTAGGCTAATGACACAGCAGCAAATTTCTAACAAGTGCCAAGTTGAAGAAAAAAATTTGAAATGCAATCCAGACCAACAGTGAACAATCCAGGTCCTGCTGTGTACTAATGTTTTAAAGAACAATTTTGTGCAAGTGGCTGCAACAAGTACAACATCCATGTAACTGAATGAACTTAGCAACCTTCAGTAGTTAAGTCCTACTGTGAATGGCAACTGATTTACATCTCCTTGCAAGAGAATTCAACTAAATTTATCTCCACCTCTAACATACTGATCTTCCTGCCTTTCAAAAACCAGACCCTAATGAGTGCAGAGGCCAGCAAAGGACTAAGAGCTGTGCTTGAAGCCCCATCTACTGACAAATAAGAGAACTGTTGCTAAACCAGAGCAGTATTCCACAGAACATACTTTAACAAACCTGATATTGCTTCTTAAAAAAAGCAAATCACAAACATATTCAGACGTAGTCCAGCTGCAAAATGTTCTCTGCAAACTACACAGGACATGCCTTTCAAGAAACCAACCAGTCAGAGAGCAACAAAGCCATCCAGCCTAAAAAGTGACATACTTTACCAAATCTGCTCTGTTCTCCTTGACACTCTCGGCCATAGAATAAGAAAAACACAAACAGGCATGCCGACCTGAAACCTGCATTTGAACATCTGCACTTTCCAGCCTGTGTCAGGAAAAGGTCTGCACACATTAAATCTGCCTTAGAAAGCATCCTGAAGAACTATTTCTCTTGACTCAAAAGAAAACCTCCTCACAATCTTGCTGCCAAGTTGCAGGGGGCAAAGACACATCTGTGCCTGACATGACCTTGTCATCACTTCTCATCCCAGCTCACCAAATGAAAACACATCCCTGGCAAGCGACAGCCCTGTAAGTCCATACACATAAGTTACCTACACTAACCCCTTAAGTATCCATCCTTCTGCTACCCAATCTGCAGACAGGTAACACAGAAAAGGGCATTTTTGTTCAGAACTCCCTGGCTATTAACACAACTGAAAAGTTTTCTTGTTCTCGTTTTTAACTGGAACCAATTTGCTGCTGGGATCAGAGACCATCACATCCATGGCCTGACTGCTGGGAGACCTGCTTGGGTTAGAAGCAGAGTCTTAGGTTTAATCCTAGCCCTGTACTTTTTCCAAGTGGCAAAGTTCCAGATCTCTGTAGGCCTGAGGAGCTGAAAGACTTAAAAACTAAATGTTTTAGTGGGTGGGATCCCCTCAAGCAGTGAGACAGCATGTGTGCCCATCTGGTAGCTGGTATGGCTCCAGCACAAGATTTGAATCTTGCTGACCTTGAAGAGACCAACCCAAGCCCAAAATTTAGAAAAGCTGCCAACATCAAATTTATACCTAGTGACTAAATGACTTTTTTCTTTTTTAACTCTTAAACTGCTTACAAAATTTGAGGCTGGGAAAAAAAAGACTTTCTGTGTAGTCTGAACTCTGAGAGTAAATAGTTTGTTTCAAGACAGAACTAAATAGCAATATGCATGCTCCTGTTTCATCTTCTCAGAGCTACATGTGACTTAGTAGTGAATGAAAAGATAGCACACAACTTCTACCAAGTATTTCCACTGTCAGTCTACATATGCACTAACCAAAGGAACTACTGCTTGAAAGAGAATGACAAAGTATTAGCTCAAATTCCCCAATCCAAAGGATCTTTCACAGAGGCATGGTAATCTTGGTGTCCAAGACCTTTCACAGACACAGGAAATTAGCTGAGAGCTGAAAGCCAATTCCTCTTTCCTACTTTAATGTATACTCTAGATTTAGCATAAAGATCATGGCCAAGACTGGTAACAAGGTTAGTGCTCAATCCTCAAGTCCTTAAGAGTTCACGATTCCAATTCAATTTTCCTTATCTCCTTCTCTTCAAGGATAGCAATGACCAGAGATAGAAAGCAGCATATGAGAAGAGCTGTAGTTTATCCTTATCTTCAGCCAGAAGGAACCTCGAAGAGCTTGGGAGACAAATGCTATGTATACCATCTGCTGTCTAGACTTGGCTTCTGGAGTATACAGTATAATTACAGCTTTCCCAATGGTCCTCATTATTATCCAGGAACACAGCAAGCAAATCAAAAGGAGATATTAAAGTAATACATTTGGCAATGACCTATCACTGTTACACAAAATAAAGCTATCAACAATGTTCAGAGCTAATCAAGCCATAGCTTCCACGCAAAAGACACAACTGATAAGCTCCTTCTTAAGAGCTCCTATTTTCCTATTCAGATTGGAGGCACTAATCATCCAGCTGCCAGACAAGGAAGGGTTGCCTGTCGTTAACATATGAGAAGGCAGCTGGACCCCAGCACAGCAGCCTTGCAGCAGCCCATCTCCTAGACAACAATTACTGAAATACAAACAGCAGGTTTGTCATTTAAACAGAGATTATTCTAAGCAGGTTGTACCAGGCAGTCGTTAAGACTATCTATCAGATGTTAGCTGAGGATGCCAACGTTTTTTCAAGTGCTAAGCATCTTTAGGGAGATTAAGCATATTGATACAATTTGGAACAACAAATACACCCACACATTTCATACTTTTATCTTTTTGTCACTGGATGGCACAAGAACAGTAACTGATGCAGAGCAAGGCCCTTCCGTATGTCATTTCACTTTGACAGCAAACTACCAATATTCTTCGGGGTTTTTTCCCTCAACTCTTCTTATCTTGATTTCAGCTGCTGTGTATTCATTTGTAATGTTAGGGTGGGCCCGCTCAAACATTTTTGTACGTAAAAAATACTTCAGAACATACAAAAATTTGACAAGTGTTTAAGCAAACTTCTTTGCAGAAAGTTCTTCACCTGTCTTTGAGTTGTGTGAAGAGAAGAACACTTTCTTCATTCAGAAGATTTCGTATGTTATATCCATTTCCTACAAAGAAAAACAGAGTAAGTTTTCCTTAGGATCCACTGGCAATTTTTTAAGTCCTCTCCTGTGAGCAAAGTATAATTCCATTTAATATATTTTAACAGAAGGAAAATTAGCTCTTAATCTAGGATGCCACTCTTACAGGCAGGTCAGTGCATTTCAAAGAGACGACAAGGAATACACCTGATGTCATTTACTTTCATCTGTGCTTAGAAGATTTTTACTGAGAAGAATGTAACAGGCATGAGTTCTCAGCTCTCAAAACCCACAATAAAACTTTAAGGTGATTGAATTTACTTTAATTTATTCCTATAGAAACTATCAATAAAAACTGCACATGGAAACTTATCTGCAGATCTTCACTTGAGTTTTGCACACTAACATGACCACAAAACAGAATTATCTAATAGGCCCTGAACACTGGGAATGAACAACATCCTTACATTCATATACAGCCACACAGTGAATTACAGGGATCACCTGCCACAAACACTGCATTGCCCATCCAGCCATACTGAGAGCACCCATCAGGAAGCAGGGAAGAATGAAGTGTAGATCCTTATGGTCATACAAAACTTTCAGCATTTTATATAATCTGCTTTCCCAAAAACCAAATGACAAAATTGTCTCTGCAGACCCACTAGACTTTTAAGATTGTAACACCAAAAAACAGCTTCAAAGCATCAAGCATTAACTAAGTAACAACTGTTCAGCCAGGACACTGTGCTGAAAAGTTAACAGGGAAAAAATGGGCTAATTCCTCACTTTCTAAAGATAAGCCTCTTCACAAGAAAGCTGTACAAAAGCTCTCTACAGCTTCATGTACAGCCTGCTTTAACACTACTTCGACTCTCCAGACTAGTGTCTTAACCCACTGATGAACAGCCTCCCATATGGAATTCATGCCACTTTTATATCAGAAGGACAAAATCAGGTCTTTAAATTCTCAAGAAAACATATGAAGTTACAACCTAGTCAACAAGATAGCTGAACCTTCTATATATGAGCACAAAGCACAAAATATGGTCAACTGATCCAAATGGATTTTCATAATTTTACAGAGGAAAAAAGCAGCAAGCATATGGTAACAGAAACAATTATATTAATTACTAGTAACATTAAGCTGTCTGTGATGTTTCCTCAACACTACAGCTAGTGACAGAACCAAAAAACCAAGAGAAATTTACTCTTAGAACTTGGTAGTGTCATCAAAACTTTGAGGCCAACTCACATAAACAAGAGGTATGTGTATCCCCGCATTCAACCATTAGATCTTCAAGCCATGTCCAGTGTTGTATCACATTCCATTCTTCCTCACCCCATACTGTCCCATTGTCTATTCAGTCATTCTGTTTGGATTTGATTCCTAGCATGCTGATTTAGGCTCCTGCACCTTCCAACACACACACACACACACACACACTCACCTGCTGGAACATAGAAGCAGTCCCCTGCAGTCAGGTAATACGATGTGTTATGTAATGTCACAATAACTTTGCCATGGATAATATGGAAAGCCTTAATGGAAGCCAAAGGGTTCTAAGGTTAGCACCATTTAAGGAAGATATCCAAGAAAACACTTGCACACACATAACAAAGATAAAAACCCAAATCAGCCAGCAGAGCTGCAATCTCTTTTCCCCATAATGATGAAAAATAAGATGTTCAAAAGGGGGATGGGGTCCAGTTTTATTTTTCTGATATTTCTATCTTGTCTGCAAGACTTACAAAGTAGGAGCAGATGGACATACAGATTTAATACAAAGCAAAGCAGGGCAATATGCATGCAAAGAACCTTCAGTAAGCAATTCATTAATGTTCATTTGTTTTGGGGGGCGGGGCAGACCTCTCAACTTCATATATTATTTCCAACCACTCCAACAGATCTTCTGTTTACAGAGTCCATTTCATAAAAACTTTTAAAAAGCACACTTACTATTGTATCCATGTCGACAAACTGGTGCCCCTTTTCTTTATATGGTTTCAGAATCAATCTACCAGTTGCAAAAAGAGACGTATTCAAATTTTTGTGTATTTCTACTGCTTCATCTTTGAAGAAGTACGTTTGACTGTCTGCAGTGTTTATACAATCTACAAAAAATGTCAAGGAGATTAGCATTAATGCTACCACACAATTAGTCTTGTTACAAGCTCAGTGCAATAGATATTGTTTCAGTGCAACACCTCCAAAAGCCAGACTCAACATTTAGCTGAAAAATTATGACACTTCTTATGTCTCCCTCAGAACTTTCTCCAGAAGAGAAACGAGTATTTCAGATCCTCAACTTTTTATGCACAATGTGGCATGAACATTTTTTTTTCTCATAAGTCTACATAATTCAGGAAGTCCCTTGGTCCCAGCCATCAACTCACCTAGATGCACTTCATTATTTGTTACTGGGTCCAGTACAATGACTGGCTTCGATGCATCAGCTAAGCTGTGGTCCAAACTTGCAGGTATCTCTCCTCTATCTGAGGATACTAAGAAACCAAAACAAGACCAAAAAAGTAATCAATATAGATTTCAAGAAGTTAATAATTTAACCACAACTTTTCCACAATTCCAATGTCACACATTAAGTAACGAAATTTTCTTTAATAACTGACTAAACAGAAGGAACACTCTTCCTTCAAATAAAGAAAACCATCCATAACAATTCTTTGAAAATATCTTTTTCATTGAAATAATTTCTGTGTGTTATAGATGAAACTCTCTAAATCCTAAGGAATTTCCTGGGGAAATTCCAACTATTTATCCTACGCTATTAACAATAGTATTTATTCAAAACTAAACTGTATGTTTTGAGAGATGTGTTTTTCTAGCAACAGATGCTGAGAGAATATGAAATACATGATGAAGAGTGAAGAACAGGTGGTTTTGCTCAACGTATTGTTGATAGGCATCAGGGGACTTAAGAGAGAAAGCATTCAAAGATAAGCACATGTCCAATTTTCCCTTTCTCAAGAAATAACACTAAGGAATCTCACTCTAAGTTGTAAATCTGAGAACTATTGCTATAATAAGAAGGACTTTTCCAGAGAAAGAAATATCCTAAGAATTGATGACAACACTATGCTTCTCAAACAGAAAAGAGATGCTTTAGAATGTTCACGGCAGAATAAATATCCCAAAGCTCTCTTGCAGAATTCTCTTAAGCAGACAATTTTAGCTCTACAGTGCACAGGAAATTTCTTTAAACACAGACAGAAGAAGCATGCTAAAGGCAAGCTATAGCACTTTGTAGGCACTCATGGCAGCTTAAATACTCTTACAGTAAGACTGTCAGGGGGAGGAAGAAAGTTACTATGTTTGAACAGCTTTGTTCCAACATAACCATTCCTCTATAAAAAGAAGCAGCAACAGGTACAACGCTATAGCTATAAAAACAGTATTTTTATTGTATCAATAACATTTAAGAATTTGTGCTAGAAATTCTACTTGGCTGACAGGCCTTACATGCATCACTAAGACCCAAGGATGTAAGTGAAAGACTATCTCTGAGGATGAATGTCTGCCACAGAGGAAATCAATCACTTCTGGAAGACAGTTCAAAGGCACTTCAAGCAGCCAATAGTTCTTGTAAGATACAATATGAACAGTCACTACCAGCTCAGGATCTCATGGGCTGCAAGTGATTTATATTACAATATAAACTGTACTTAGACCAAATATTGATCTATACCAGGGTCCTGTCTCCCATCAGTGGCCCAAAGCAGGTACTCCTTCCATTCCTCAAAATGCTGTAATAATATACTCAATATAATATATTCAATTGAATACTTTCCACCTCTAACCTGGAGTTCCCATACTTTATTTAGAGCTATTAACTCTCCGGTTAATGTATCTGGTTCTTGCCTTGAAACTACATAAATACTTTTATGCATAATATTCTGGGCAGGAAGCACACAGTGAGAATGGCCACCTTATTTTGCTGAATAACCCAGCTCTCACTGTCTTCCCTCTATACCTTCTATTCTTGTGTTTAAAAAAACAAGCAGAAAACCCCAACAAGACCATTTATTTCTATTTCCCTTCTCTATGTCACTCACGATTTCAGAGGTGTTTTAGACCTGTTCCTTAGAGGCCTCCATAGTACTCTCTTCAGGCTTGAGGAGAATTCACCTCAGGAAGTTGATGAGCTTTCTCTAAGCCTTCTCTAGTCATACCACTTTCTTTTTGAGGTAAGGAATAAAACTTACATGAAACACATGTAAAATCAGAAATTGGTACCAACAGTGATTGTTTTCTTCCTTATTTCTCTGATGATTATGTCAGTCCTGATTAGTTTAGTACTAGATCCATATGGCATTTTCCATGTTTGTTAGCACTTGTTTTAATGGTTCTATAACTTCAAAGAGAAATGTTTCAGCTTCAAACAAAAGCTCTAGACAGTCCCCATAAAGAAAGGCTCTATAGCATTACAACATTTTCCAGAGAGCACAGCAAAAATAATCTGGCTTTTGGACTTTGACTCTCTTTTTTGAGCACTACTTACATGTTTATTATATACTGGCCAGAGAGTCTAGGTTTGCTTAAACATTGCTTTATTGCCCACTTTTAACCATTTTATGCACTGTTCTTAAAGCTCTCTTCACCTATTGTGTTGTGGTTTTGTATTTAAACTACAATAGCTTGTAGCCCTACTAACACTCTCTGCTGCATTTTTAGATGTATTACAGGCTTCAGCAAAATGGCTACAAGTTTTTATACCTTAACCATGCACACTAGCATCATGATCTGAACACAAAATGAGGACAGTTTAGTCTCTTCAGCCCCTGCTTTAAAGGCACAACAGCATTTCTGGGTATGTCTAGCATTTCTTCCTTTCTTACGCTGAAAAGTGAACAATTTTACTACAACAATGTATAGCTTTGCTATAGATCCAGTTGGAGCAGGTTTTTCCTTATCAGATCACATTAATAAATTATGGTATAAAGAGAGAGAGAACTGAGTGATTACGGGAGAAAAATCTTAGAGCAGTAGAGCATTTGATTAAAGAGACTTTTTAAAGTATCCAAAGGAAAAAAGTCTTTGTTCCTACCTGTTTTACCTGTTTTCTGCTTGGGACAATCCTTCCTCCTTTTACTCTTCCTGGGAGATTCTGTTTCTGGATGCACGAGTCCACTAATCACAAGTCCTCCTGAAACAAAAGGAAGTTAAACTAAGTCCACTAACTCATAATAAAATTAAAAGAATGCAAACTTGCACAACCAATCAGCATTTCAATTGAGAATAGACTTCCTTGATGCTGAACTTTTCAGATCACTTTAGAAAGCCAGAAAAAAAAAACTTTTTAACATTAAGTACTTTGGAGTGCAATGCAACTTGAGACATTTTGAAAATTATTTTATCAAATTTCAGTCAAAGAACATTTCAGAAAGCCATGACATGTAAATAATTTTTAAGATAAAATATCACTTTTACAGACACAAAAAAATACTATTTTGAGTGAACTAATTAACTAAACTAGGCTGAATTGTCAGCAAAAAAATTACTGAGAACAAGATATATTTTCTCACTTAGGGTATTTAACACTGAGACTATAAAATGTTATGGTATCTGCTCTCTAAAACAATCTTTACACAAAAAGAAATGCTCCAATGAGTGATCCAGTAGATTGTCTCTTTTTCCAGAATCACACACAATCTCTGACATAAAAAACCCACTAGTACAGAGAAACTCTTCTGTTATTCCCTCAACAGAGAAGGCAAAAGTACTTAACATGCTCCGCTGATATTATTTTCAGCTGACACAGGAGTATCAGAGGAGAAGAAAACTACATGGAGAGACGACTAAGTAACTGGAGACCACAAATAATCATTTTTAAAAAGTTACCCAATAGTAAGTATCTCAAGGCTTGCACAGCATAAGATCAACTCAGATTTTTCTATTCTGCTTTGTCAGAAGGGAGCAATATTGGTATTTTGGAACTAATACCTGAAGGCTTCATAGTATAGTTTACACGCTCGCCTCTCCAGTATTCCAGAGGTCTCAGCCGTATCCTTTTTGTCCGACGAACATTAGGAGTGTTGGAAGGCATTACTGATTTCAAGGATGAAGTCATTAAGTATGAAAGGAAAATTCAGAGACAGAAAATATTAAGTATTATTTCCTCTTGTTCTGTACCACAAACGGGTCAGCCCTTCCCAGCTGATATTTTTATCACATTGCTATCATGACAAGAAAATAGGATTCAAGTATTACCAAATACCTTCTTTTGCATAAATCAGTATTTCACCCTCCTTTTTCTTACACAACCACCACCCTGACTTGACATTAGATTTCATTCTCTATATGTTAGTGAATCACTGATACACAGACATTAGGAGCTCAAGCTCAAGGACAGCAAACATGCTACATCTGTGAAGACAAATTTCTTGATAAAGACTAAGAATCCTGCCTGAATCTGGGGGATTTCATTAACAACCATGAAAAGGCACTGCCTCAGTTATGGGAAGGGGAGGGTAACAGAGACTGTCTAAGTACATCCTTCTCTTCCAGATTCAGAAGTCCTGTTTCCAGGGTCCAGAAGAGCAGCACTTTTGCAAAAAGAAACCACACATTTCCAGGATTTGTCAGATATTTATCTTCACATGTACTAATCACATAGTCTCAACTTTGAAGTTGTGTAAGCTGCCATATATGAATACACCATGATATTTTAGTGTTTGTAAGAAGAGTAAAAGCCCCTTAATATCTTAAAGCAAATTAATCAAGAATATTTAAATGTTAAAAATGGTAAATATGAAACAGTTGCTGAAACAGTTTTTGAAGGTAGACAACTCAAGTGTTGTGCATAAAATAATAATGAAGCCAATAAAAGAACACCCACAATGTAAACAGACAAGCATGGGACTACAACTGACTGCATGACCATTGTTCCATCCTATCCAGACTCAGACCACCACAGAAGTCAGGTTATTTGCACCCTCAGTTTTACTGCATGAAACCAATTCAAACTCTTACTGTTCTCACTGTACAGTAAGAGTTTGTCCTGACTCAGTTTTTTAGGAATATATTCAGTGCACACAGCTGGGTGTGGAGCTGCAGTGCCAGCTAGAGATTGAGCTCTGCAGGAGAGCCTCAGGCAAGAGGTCATGAGCTGATGCTGCCCCTTTGAACCACAATGGGCACAGGGACCTGTGGCCCAGCCCAGTGACCGGACACTCAGGCACACAGCAGGAGCTGAGGACTCAGCTGGAAGGACCAGCAGCTCCCCGGACTGTCGAGCACACAATGTGGGGGTATTAAAGCCCAGATAGTCCTTGGTTCCAGTTTAAGCTGTTATTCTGTTGCTACACCATAAAATTACTTAAAGGAACCAGAGGTCTGAGACTCTGCTATGAGAAACTCAGAGGCAAGCCAGGAAGGAAATCTGGCTGTGTACAGAGTCAAATGGGGCACCTGTCAGGGCACTGGAGCCACCCACTGTAAAGGGGTTTCAGTCCCAGGACTTTAAGTCTGTGGTGGTGGGAGTGTGACTGCCAGAGTGGCTCCTGGATGGTCAGATCTGAAAGTTTCCTTAACACAATACCATGAAAAACCAAAGTGTGGCAGTTAAAAAGATAACTGTTGAATGGAGCAACAAAAAGAAAAACACTAGAAGTTTTAAAAAATAACTTTCAAATAAGGGGAAGGGCTGAAGGTCTGAAGAAATAACAAACCCCATCTG
The DNA here is from genome assembly GCF_051311805.1 of Agelaius phoeniceus. Lineage (NCBI taxonomy): Eukaryota > Metazoa > Chordata > Aves > Passeriformes > Icteridae > Agelaius > Agelaius phoeniceus. The sequence continues at coordinate 25,630,845 of NC_135268.1, forward strand.
TAAATACTTATGAACAGATGAACCCATTTCTAGGTGTTTGTCTGTGTCTCCTTCAGTAACATTTAAATTAAGTTGAAAATGCACTTGCATTTACACACTTACATTATATTTTAAAATACTCTTACCTATTTTATGCTTTGCTATTTCGTCTGACAACAGATGTCTTAATTTGTAATTCAAGTCTTCAGAATTATCTGAAAACACATTCAAAAACCCCATCACCAAAGGCACTTATTATTCCTGACTTTTATTCAATATGCCAACTAGAAGCAGCCAAAAGTAACACAAACGGAAGTCCCAAGGACAGTGCTTCCACCAACACCTTTTGCTATAAACATATATTAAATCCAGTGTAGATAAACAGTATCTGTAATTAGTTTTAAACAGAGTAAACTTAAAAATTACTTGAAAACCATACATTCAAGTAAATACTCCTCAGACCTATCCCTCTTGATAAAGTGAACACTGACAAATCATAAACTATACACAAAATTTTATTGATCAAAATGCAAGGTCATTTAGATTTATATCACTGAAACCTAACTTCAGAACAAATTTTTTACCAGCACACACACAAAAGTAGGTATCTGAAAAAAGCATTGCATGGACTAATGACATCCACATCTGGCTCTGAAGCACTAAGGAAAAGACTTTGTATCTCCAGGGCTCATGTTCATTACGACAACATGTGGAACTTGTGCAGTGAAATTTAAAACTGAAACCAAACAAATAATAATAACCCTTCCCACACAAAAACCTCCAAACACAAAACCAAACCAAACAACTAACAAAAAAAAAAAAAAAAAAAAAAAAAAAAAAAAAAAACCAAAAAAAATAAACCTAACACAACAAAGCTAACAAAAAAGCCCCCAGAAACAAAAAACCAAACAAAACAAACAACCCCTCCCCCAAAAAAACACCCAAGTATTCTTTGGGGAACAGGCCATGACTTCATCAATGCTGTAATTTGGCTCAGATTTACTTGAAGTGACTGCATACAGGACCATCACATGGGAACACATCAAACTGGTACAAACTGAGCCTGAAAATTTTGTTCAAAGTATTTTAGAAAGAATAACTTTATCCTGGTATGCATGATGCCAAAACATGGAGGGTTATGTTCTCCCAAAGCTAACCAGATAAAGCTGGCATGCTGTACCACACACTTGGATAGAAATGTAACCACAGCCAATAAAATCTGCATTTCTTCTTCTGGACAAGCTGAATACAACAGAAAGTACTGAACTGTCAGTCACAGTTTATAAGAAGCTTATACATAAAATGCAAAGAATTATAAAGTTCAAACATTACCTGAAGATATATCATCCTGCTCAGGAGACTTAGTGCTGGAAGTAAGTCCATCTTCTAGAACAGGCCCACTGCAAAGGAAAAAAAATACACCTGCTTGAACATGTCAAAGGAACATTACAGCACTACCAAGAACAGCAAATTCAAGTTTTCTTCAGATCATGTGGGCTGGGTTCTATTTTGCTTTTAAACAAGTCTATACCAATTACACACTGAAGCAAATGACTACTCCTTAAAAATCATAGGTCAGAAGTTCATGAACTACTCCCCTACTCAGTCATCAGGCAGACAATTAGTGTTCACACCTCCTCTCTAAAGAGGTTTCCTAAACTTTTTTTCTCCATTCCAGAACAGATCTTCTCGCCACCTTTGTAGCATTACTTTAACAATTTTCCATATACCATAATTATAAAAGATAATTTATAATTAAAAGAGCTTTAAAGAGTTGTTTTGCATACTCTAAGGAAAGGACAGGAAAATAAAATGTAGCCTGTCATAAAATCCTCCCCATAAAATGGCAACAATTTACACATATAACTCCAACAGAGATTCTCTAGCAATCAAGCCACTTGTCACAGAACTTCTACAGCCTTAGAATCAGCACCCTTGACCCTCATTCTCCCATCTGAGGCTGTGCTTCACTGCTTTTACTGTGCCAATGAAGTTCAGCTGTTATCCACCTCAACTGCAAAAGGTGCATTTCAATTACCTAGGTTAGCAAATCTACACTGCAAATTTGTCCAAGTCAGTCTGCAGTAAGTTCGCCTTAGAAATAAAGTCCCAAACATTTTCAGTACAATGAGTGCATAAGAATTGAATAAATTCACAGACTGCCACTCCTGTTTGCTTCGTTATTAAGTTTCCATCTCATGAAAGGGGAAGATACATGCCTATGTACATGCACAAAGAGTTTGGATTGTAGATTGAGCTCTATACCCTGACATCAATTTTATTAGTGCAGCTATCATTAGTTCTAGGAGCACTGATCTTTCTGTTCAAAAATTACACACTGATGTGGAAGCAAGCCTCAAAGGAAAGAAATCCCCAAAGGCAATAAGCTTATTATGACCCCCTATTCATGAGAGAAAGAAAAATTGTATTACTTTATTAACTGTATTAGCACAGTATTTAAAGCCCTCAAGCAGGAATCACAATGCTGTTCTACTTGGTGTTTCACCAGTAGAGCACAGAACACAGCAGCTGTACCAGCTGCCCACTCTCAGGGCATCTCCTTGGGGCAGAAGTAGGATTAAAGTAACATTTTTCAGACAACTCAGGAAATTACCTTTGGCAGCTCACAACCTTCCCAGCTACAAAGGAATCCCTAGAAAAGAAAACAACACTCTTATTATATTTGGTGTTAAATAAACTGAATGAAAGGAACCTGTAGGTCAATAATTTTATGTCCTGAACAAAACTATAAAGAAGACATTAAAAAAAAATTAAAAAGCAATGCAAAGATCAGTGATTATCAACCAGGTTTTAAACCACTTGAACTTAGTCTTTAGATTGACAAAAATAAATATAGCTGAAGAATTACATGCTGTATTTTCTAAATTTATCTTTAAAAAGGAACCAATTTGACAGTGAAGTTATTCCGTGGGTGGTGGGGTTGTGTTAAACTAGATCTGCTCTGCAAGTCTCACAAGAAAACTAGAACAATTTTCCTCATGTAGGAGACACCAAGTATGGCACTGAGCTTTGAGAAAAGAATGTTGATTAAACTGCTTGGTTTCTCTATTAACTATTCAACCAGCCTCAAACTACCATGTACTTGAACTGGGCCACCATTGCTTAGAAGTTGACAAGATGTATTTAATTATCTACCAAGTTACATACTACACTTGTGAAGAAACACAAAAAGCCTACTGTGGTCCATGCTGTCTGTTATGTTTTCTTTTGTTACTTTTTATTTTCACATCTGGTAACTTCTGTTTTTTCCTTGCGGTGTCCTGTACAGAAGAGCTGTCAGAATCTGTTTGAGACTCAGAGCCTTCAGAGCTTGAGTGAAGAGCTTTATTTGTTCTACGTGGAATCTTTTTGGGTATCTTCCCTGAAGACTTGGCAGACCATTTCTTTCCAGGATTCTTCACACTCTCCACAGGATGCTGGAGTGCTTTTAGAGGAGTTCTGCTATTGGCATCACCAGGTGACTCTGGTGTGTGTAATGCTTTTCTAGGTTTCTTGGGCTTAGTCAACTTCTGAATCACAGGAGTCTCTAATTTCTGATGCAAAGATGTGGCGCACACTTCATTCAGTTCTACAGGCTCTCTTTCAAGCTCTTCTTCACCAGGTCCACTGTCAGAACTCTCCTCTCTTTGTAACTGAGGCTTTTTATTACTACTTTTCTGGACAGATATTTTAAGCTTTTTCCTTGGAGTTACTGTCCCTCTCTTAGCTACTTTGACTTTCGGAAGTTTCTCCTTAGCAGTTTGTTTCTTCTTAACTAAATGCTGAGAAGCTTTAGAAGCCAACTGCAGATTCTTGGAAGACTTGAGAGACTTTTTCAGTGACACAGTCTGGTCTTTCTGAGGCCCAGATGAGGGCATAGGTAAATCCTCACTTGGCATACTTATTTTACACTGCTCTTCATCAGATGGTTCTGTTTCCAATCCAGGCCACACTGGTTCTCCAGCTTCTGGTTTCCAGGATGTGTTCTTTTTCTGGTTTGGAGAGTCTTGTCTAAATGCATCCTTTTTAGTCTTTCCTGTCAATACACAAAATATTTGGACATGAATACCTTTTCCCATTAAACCTGAAGATATATGTTAACATTTGAATGCATAAAAAAACCCCAAAGAATAAAAATGGGGGAAAAAAAAAAAAGGTATCACAAAACCAGTTTTATCACCACTGGCCAGAAGAAGGCTTTCCCTAAACTATAGTCTACAAAAAACTTTTTGGTGTACTTCCAGTATTTCCTAATTAAAAAAAGGGGGCAGAAATGTTACATTCAGTCTGCTTTCCAGTTTTCAGTGTTTTTCATGCTACAAAACTCTTCACAAACAATTCCTAAAACTCAATCCCCTTCCTGTCCAAATATAACTGCCTTTCTATAGCAAGAGGAACAAAAGCTTATTGGGCACCTACTTTCTATGACTCTTCATACAAAAAGGCAACACTGCTAATTTAATTGTTAATGTTCTAACAGGAAAGGCAAAGGATGTGGCAAAAAAGTGAAGACGCTGTCTCACTGCCTCTCTGTCTCACCCAAATCTAACTGCACAACTGAAACACCAAAAAAGAATCTATTGATGTCTATCCTCTACTTCATTATAATTTTCTCATAAACCACCAGAAAATAACCCAGTAATGTGACCTGCAAGGTCAAGTCTGAAGAGCTGTTAAATAACTTACCCACACAAGTACTCTTTCGGCTTTGAGATGTAAGGACATTTTCTTCGCTATTAGGGATTGGATCTGACACTGATGTTTCTTTGAAGTCAAAAGCTCCAACATCTGGATGATCCAGTTTCTGTTTAGTAAGTGCTTTACCCTGTACTTTCCTGTTCTTGACTTTCTTATTCTGTGTCTTCTCCTTTTCAGAGGGCTGAGGTTTAGAAATGGGAGCTGCAGAGCCATCATTTTTTGATTTTTTCTTCTTAGTGGGTATCGAAATCCAAGAAGTAGAAGATGCACCACCTGATTCATCAATTAAAAATTCACATTCATTTTCTATTTCTATTTCTTGATATTTCACAGGACGAGGTGATGGTGGTGATATGGAGGTTGAATATCTAAAGAACAGAGGGAAAAAACATTCATATCAATCAGGGTGGGGGGGAAATTGACTTTCAGTCTTCCAAGTCTAGTGGTAACTCCCCACACCTAGACACTGTACAGAATGTTCCTCAAAAGAATTATTATAAAGTTCATCCATCATATGTTCCATATTAAGCCTCCATACAAACCTCTGTCCAAGTGTTCTTGTTGCTACAGCTGCTAAGACAGCTGAAGAGAAAGTTTTCTCTGTCCTGGCAGATGATGCAGTAACACGTTCTGTTCCTTGAGCAGGAACAACCTGCTCATCTCTTCCAGGCTGAGGTCCTTCCAAATTTTCCACTTCCCCATGGCTCTTTGCTGCAGCTGGCGTACTCCACTTATCAAAATGCAATCTACAAATGAGAAACAGCATTCAAATATGCTGCTATAAATCCTGAGTGCACAATAAAGTATTGTGAGGATGAACAGATGCTCCTGCTGACAGCATCTCAATTCCTATGAACGAGCTTCCCTTTGGAAACTTGCTGCAACACAGGTGAGCAGTAGGGCTTTCCAGTATAGTGGCAAGTGCCCACAGGCAACATGGAGTCAGCGTGTGACTCTTGATCAAAGTAAAGGCTGCTCAGCAAGACAAATTCCTCATTTTAGGAGGATGTGCTTGAGAAATTGCCAGGTTTCCTAGTCATAGGTGCACTATCTTTCCAATCTCATTCCATCAATGGGAATCAATTGGATCAGTGTCAGTCCATCTTTATGATCTACCCCAGAGATTCAGTCCTCTAGGAAAGCAGAACTGTGGCCAGGACACTGGCCAGTGCTGCAGTTCAGCTTCAATTCTTCCAACAAGGAGATAATAATCACAACTGAAGCTATTTTACTTTGAAAAAAACATCTGTATATTCAGAGCAAGAGGAACAATGACTGCTCATTTCTGCTTTAACAAATTTTTGTTAACTTTTAAAGTCAACACTGTCAATAGGATTCACTGAAGAAGTCTAGATGATCTGAGAAGCTGATACTTTCCTGGAAAAAAGAGTTTAAATTTATTTTGACAGGCTTCTTTCACTTGGGTACTGCACTTATCACCAGAATATTAAATAAAATATAATTCTGCCCTTTCTAAACCCAGATACAGAACGTCCTAAAAAGCTTTCAATTATTTTTTATGAGTTCACAATCCAAACTCAATTTACCCTGAGGGGGAGGGCACACCTGGAATATGACACCACAACCACGTTCAGCTCTACTTACTTAACTGCAGGAGAACTTTTTGCTTCCTCCACAGGAAGAGGTGATCCAACAGCCCCACAATTATTCTCGGGGTCCAAAGGCACGGCCGGACACTGGCATGGTGCTTCAACATCTTTCAAAGTTGTTTTTTTTTCACTTTTAGACACAGGAGACTCTGTCTTTTTAGAAGTAGCTACATAATCAGGTGTTGCAGCCTTCAAGTGTGATTCACATGACACTCCTGCCATATACATAGAACAGGTTTCATTCTTTTACTTAAAATCTTACAAAATCCCAAGAAATAGTTACTTTAAAAACCTTAATTCAGTAATAGTGTGACCAACCTCTGCTGCTGACTGGTTTTAGCAGTGATGCAGGTGAGGGTTCTGCAGTCTCACGGGCTCTTTTCACAGAGCTGGCTGACCCTGCCTTGGGCTGTCATAGTTGGTCACAAATAATGAGATGAAGTAAAATATTTGATAAAGCAAGAGTATTTTAACAGGAATATATATTTCTAGAGAACATGAATATAATTAATGTTCTTCCCTTAATTCATACTCATTCAAATCACAGTTCTATTTCACCCAAACACTTCAACTTTCTATGGTGTAAAACTCTAAAAGTAACTGTAAATTTCAAACAACAGGTAAAACAGTGTGTACAGTAAAAATCTATATGCAGCTTAAACAGACATCTGGCTAAATGTCTGGTCATCTTGAGGTAAACTACTTATTATTGTCATTAGAATGAATTCATTTAAACTGTTTAATTACCCTTTACTAAGACAGGCTGAGGTTTAGCAAGAATTGATTTGAGATTATATTCTAACATCAGACTAAATTAAACAAACACCATTATAAGGTTGCCGCTTCTAAACCCTACCATTAATAGAATATCCTACATAAAAAAGAAAAGTCAAAATATTAAAACTAAATATACATTCTAGATTATTGGCATCATCCTCTCAGGCAGCACATTAACAAGGCCTTCACCTTGTTTCCACTCATCAACAAAGTTACAGACATATGAAGTTATTGTATAGATAACTATCAGGAGTTATCCAGCTGCTTTTCTACATGAATCCCCTTTAAATTTTACTGCCCATCTGATAGCTAAGAACTGTGCCCATATATTTGGCAAAGTGACCACAACCAACTCCAGTGGAGTCCAAGACAGCCAAACCCACCACCAGTAATAAGGCAGCGTGCTTCAGCCTCAGACCATGAGAAATTTAACTATCCTGGACAAAAAGCTGAAGAAGCTTTCATTAGTAAAAACCCAAGAAAAAAAATCTATTAAATAATTCTACTTAAAGAATATTTACTGTTAGAGCACAACAAACTAAACAAAACCACACATTTTCAACAACTATCATAGATCATTAAATTGTAGCCTACATACTTTTACAGTGCTCATACACAACCAAATGCTACAGAATTGATCTTGTACCCACCTGAACCTGTATGCAGTGCTACACTATGACACTGACAGAACTCACCCTTTGTCCCTGGATTGAAGTCCTCTTCTCATTTTTCAAAACAAAGGTTGAGCTATTTGGAGAGTTTATTGTAAGATCGCTGCTGCAACCTATGAAGAAAAAAACAGTAAATATGGGAATCTTGGAATTGTCCACGTTTTATTTATTTTAACAAGTTCTAAGGCTCACTAAGGTCGTGTAAATCCAAACAAGAAAGGAATCAGATGCTTGAGAAAGGGATTATAAGACAGCTAAGACACAGTTCTAAAATGCTGAGAAGGGGCTGTTCTAAAAAACCCTGAGAAATACTATTTTTATCTATTTTATCCCTATTTTTTATTTCTATGTACTTACCACTAAATATAACACAAGGAAGAAAATAATTATTTTCTTTTATCAGCAAATCAAGCAAAACACCAAATAAGAGCTTACTTTCAAAACAATCCTGTATGAGTTTCAGTACGTTTTGACCTGGCTGTAGATCAATTTTATTTCTAGAAAGAAGACAGAAAAATATTTTCAATCAAAAATGCCAAATACTCTTATCCCAAATATTAACATAGCAAAGTTTTACTTCTAAATATTTTAGGTTATTATTTCTTCAAGTTCAGACTTTAATACATTTTTACCTACCATTTCCATGCCTAGATATCTGCAAAGAAATTTGTCTAAGTAGGAATTCCAGGAAAAAAAGCCTCACTGCCACAGATTATAACAAGAATGAAGAATTCTCTCTACATTAAAGAAAACATGCAACTACTGCAACAGCCCTGAGGTAAATGAGCTTTAGGCTGACTAGAGTCTCACTTGAACAAGTAATTTTTGTATAAATCAGACCTGGAGCTATGTTGCCTGCACAGTGATGCAGTCGGAACCAGGCCTGAGGTATTCTATCCATAAGCAAGTGACCAGCTCAGCTGGTTGGATTATTATTTCAAACCAGCATAAATGGAAAGGAAAGAAGTGAGTGATTCACCAGAAGTGAGTGATTGATAAGCTCATTAAATGCATTTCCAGAAATGAATTTCAGCAACAAAAACTTCACAGACTCCTAACATGCATGTAAAGAACATCACAGCACTGCAAATGCTCAAACTCGTCTCTAACATTTACCAGCAAGGTCCAAATACGCTGGAACTCTGCCTGGGTTTAATTTCCCTGCTCCTTGAAAGGCAACATGTTTGCACAGATCACTGCTTCCCTACTCAGGCAGCCCAGTTAGGGCTACCTTAGGTACAGCTACCCACAACCTGCTGCCTCAGCAAAGGAAAACCTCAGAGCCTTGTCCCCCCACAGAGCTTGCTCCTCTTACCACTAAGAAATACAAGAAATTTGTGAAACATCATATGATCAGTTTAATAAGGTACATCAAGTAGTTTTGACATTTAGCTCTAAAATAAAAATCCAGGTACATTTTCCAGAATCTAAGAATGGGTGTTTAAATGTAAATTACCCTCCTCCATGGCAGAATCTTGCTCTGTAGTCTTTTTTTAAACGATTCTGTGAAGAAATAAGAATCAATTTTTACTAAGCATGATGACACCTGACAGAAAAACAAGTAAGCAGATCTCGAGGATTCTTGAGACATCTTGAAGTAGTGGGAGAGTGGGCGTTATTGTTTTTCTTAGAATGCCACAGTGCCTCTTCATACACTTGAAACCTAAGTATAACCAGTCATTCGAACAGCAGACAGGACTCCAGCCATTTACCACAACTAGAGCAGTAATAATTCAAGCAGCAGCACATTCTCTGTGTAATCAAATAAAGCTGCTGACCTGGGAACCAGCATGGTTGTAGTGGATAAAATGGGAATAAAGGGCAAAAAAAATTCAACAGCAAAGCAGAGTGCAATTCTTCACAAATGTGACAGGAAAATATCTCAAAAAAAATGTAAATGTTTAGCTGAAAAACAACTATAATCTCTTCCTGATTAGAGTAAGTTTAGAATATTTAGCAATGTGGAGAGTATCTAATCCTAACACAAGAGAATTCTGCACGTTTTTGTGAAGTTTGCCATATTGACAGTATTTTGCAATTCATTGTGATTCCCCTTTGGCTATTACTTCCGGTATCAAAAATAATCAAACTCTATACGGATAGATTTCACTGCAAATTTTCAACATCAGTTTAAAGTGGCAGAAGGAAGATACAGGGAAAACAACTGGCCAAAAGACACTACTTCAGAAACTATACAGAAGCACACTCCGCAGTCAATCCGCAATCGGACATAAACTTAAACCCCCTTCCCTTCGCAGCAGAGTGCAGCACAATGCACTGCGCACTAAAGAAATTAAAATTTCCTGCCAATGACCTAAAAGAGCCTTTAACAGTTCATTTATTATTGTGTTCGTGTCGCGCTACACATGAAGAATTTTAAAACTTAAGCACGATTCTAGCGTGCCTGCACAAATGTCCTGCTCCTGATGCGCTCACTCTCCCGTGGAAGCCGGCTCTCCCGAGGCAGCCTGAGGGGAACGGGGTCCGGCACAGACACTGGTGCGCTCAGGGGAACGGGGCTCCCGCCAGACCAGCCCCACAAATGTCTGTGCCAACCGCCCGGACCCGGAGTGAGCGCGGAACCCCAATGCCAGCCTCGCTCTCCCCAGGGGGAAGAGGAAGATCGGCCCCGGCCCTCCCCTCAGGAACGCGCCGAGGGCCGCGCCTCTTCGCTACGGACGGGCCCGGCCGACGCCCACAACAAACCAGACAGACAGACAGACAGAGACACACACGCGGACAGACGCGGACATACAGAGACACACACAGCGGCCGCTCCCGCGCTCTCTCACCAAAGCCTGCGCCATCCCGGACCGGGGCCGGCGCGTGCGCGCGCCCCCCGCGCCGCCTTCGAACCTCGCGCGCTCTTCCCGACGGGCGCGCGCGCACGGCCGGCTGGCGGCAGCGCCTCGGCCACGCCCCCCCGGCCCCGTCCCATTGGTCGGGGCCGCCGCGCGCCCGGCAGGGCAGCTCGTTTAGGCGCGCGCGGCTGTTGCGCCTGCGCAAAGGCAGCTGCTGCGCCCGTCGGCCCCGCCCCTTCTCCTGCCCGCCTTACTCTGAGGGGACGGGCGGGGGATGCTTCCCGTTCTTTTATTTCGCCCGTGGGAAAAGCCAGTTCAAATTGTCGGGTTTCGAAACGCTACAAAGCAGCCCTTGTCACCACGGGGCGTTGCAATTTTTTCTTTAAGATTCTACTGAAGAACTCAACAACGAGCAAAAAAAAACTGCTTGAGAACGTAAGGGCGCAGAACTTTACAGTGCCGGCAAAACATTGCCCAAAAATACAGTTTTAGTGACGCTTTTTATCACACACTTGTAATCGGAACACCAGGTCTGATCCCTATCCTTTCTGACCACTAAAGGGAAGGCCCATTCTATTTTAAAAGTACATCATAACGCCGGAAGTTAGCACTTTCTTCTCACGAAAATAGTTTAGATCACTTTGTGAAGAGGGCGCTGCTCAGTGTGCATCAGAACAGACCTGTAGCTTTTTCCCTATGAATTTAAACTTGTATGCTGCTTGGACAAGTGGTAACTTAACACTCCTTCCCTGTCTCTCACCCGTGCCATACAAAAGGATGGGCACCAACACAGTTCTGCTGCTAGCAATGCTCATGGAATGCTTATGCTTATGGAACTTACGGCTCCTTTAGGCTTTGTACACCACGGATAAGCATCTGCACCAGCTACTTAATCAACCGCACAAAATATACCTTTACTAAAATAAATATTCAAAAGGTCTCTGGTCAAATTTATCAAGCTTTGCACAAAGGTTTAGATTGCTGCACTGTGCTGCACATTTGCTTTCTGTAATTGCATGGGATTGATAAACTTTCAATTTCAGCTTTTGGCTGAAATTCAGTTCCTTTCTTAAAACTACTGGCCTACATTCACATTGTTTCAAAGACACAAGGAAAATTACAAACATGAAGATCATAAACTTATCTAAAATCTTTACTTGTATTTGATGACAAGTCTGACAGGTGTACGAACTCCCTGCCTAGCTCAAACCCGTATTATTTCAGGATGTGAAAAGCCATGAAGAGGTGACAGCCTAACTGGTGCTGGAGTTGTTCTCCCTATATACCCCTATTCTTGCATAGTTTTATCTTTTTAATAAGCAGTCACATATTTCACTGTACATAGGAAAAGGGTGGGAAAATGTATGGAAACATGTATTTTTTACTTGTGGTATAGATAATAAAAGCTTAAAACCATCTGATCCATTAAAACATGCTTGTTAACAGTATTGACACCCTCACACAGAATCCTCACTACTCCTAACATTAAAGAAACATGATGACTAACCAGAGAGAAAAGTTGATCTGGCTGCTTAATACTTGACATGCACAAATTAATTAACTGCATCTATTAAGAGTGATAGAAATTCAGAGAAAGCTGGTGTAAATATGAGCAAACTCTTCAACAAAGCGTTTGACTGAGAAGGATCTTCATTGCTGATATAAAACTTCATTCCTGCAAATCAACTGCTCTCTCAAAGAATAACATTTTGAAAGAAAGCTATTTGAAGTGCTCTAGTGGAGAGACAGTTCTTCATCATGGCAGGAAGACAGCAAGCTTTAGCTGCTCCACAGGAATTGTGCATCAAACAGTCCTAGACAAACACAAGCTTTCACTGCCATGAACAAAAATAAAAGAGATAAAAGCAGTTCTCAGGTTCCAGGTTGTGCTACAAGCCTCTAGTTTGGTAGCACTGTGACAACATTGGAGATTTGCTACCCCAAAATTCACTTGCCCAGAGCCTTTTTAGTATGACCATGCTGAGCACCTGCAGAGACTTTTGATAAAAAGCAGGAACAGATTGAAAAACTGGCTCTATCAAACACAAATACTGAATCAGTGTACTCCACAATCTTCCATATAAACACCTTCACTGAATCAGTGTACTCCATAATCTTCCATTTAAACACCTTCACTCTCCATATCAGAAATTTAAAAATGTTTAAAGCATGAAGATCAGTTTTAATGAGCCACTTGATATGCCAAGTTTTTCTTCAGAAAGTCCTCTTAAATTACTAGTTCTTTTACCTAGATTAATTTATATCCAAAAATTTTAAAGGTGTGCTAATAAATATCTAGAGCCATTGTGCATTTTTAGTTTTTCCATAACCAACTTTTCAGCTGAGCAGAACCCATCCAGAGAGCACCCATCCAGAGAGCATCCATCCATCCAACAGAGACACACACAATAAGAGCAGCATAAAGATATTACTTTATCTGTAATTTCTGCCAGCCCTGCCCTAATTTCTGTGATCCCTGCCAGCCTTGACCAGGGCTTTTTACAAGGCTCTCAAAGGCGTACGTGTCATTAGTAAAAGCCACTGCATGAATTATATCTGACAGTTTACTTTAAACCCTGAGGACAGTCATATGGTATTCTAGAACAGTACTGAGACTTTACTATTTTTAAATGCTGCTTATTTCAAAAGCATAAGCATGCTGCTAACACAACACTAACATAACAGAGCATACTTACTCAAAGTTTCGTTTCCCAGCCTCCAAATGTGAGAGGTGACAGTGTTTTCTTGTTGACCTAAACCTTTAAGTGATCCTTGGCACTAATTAGTGACATTATTAAATTAAATGTGAAGACATCCCTAAAGCTAAATGAACTATGATTGAGGATAAACAGCTAAGTTGTTAATAGCTTTTGCAACAGCTGCAGGACAATGTTCAGTAACAGTTTCTAAAGCTGAAACATATGAGAGGGTACTTCAGTTTTAAAGTTTTTATTCTAATCTTGCCTTGCTCTACCATGATGGGGAGAAAAAAAGTACTACCTCAAGTACCCAATGCTTAAATGAGTTAAATTATATGTTTTTGTAACACACCTCTGCCTCACCATAGCAGCAAAACTAGTCCATAATGATTTCCAATTAAGCAGAAATTTTATAATTACATATCCCAATAACTGACCAGTGAGGGTAAAACCTCGTGGTTCAGTGCCGCTCAGACTTGTTCTGAGGACAGGTGTACAGCACAACAATTTGCTAGAGAGAAATGGTACCAAAAGGAGCAGAGCTGAGGTAACAGTTTGCTTTGACAAACATCCAGAGGTATTTGTCTTTTCCTCCCTTTAACATCAAGTGCTATAGTGATTTTAATTTGGTGAGGGCAGAAAGGCTCGACCACATTTTCTCTTTGTTGAAGACCAAGTTTTATTGTTGAAAGTGCTAATTTGGCTCTCCGATAGGTTTTCACTTTCCCCATACTGCAGTATGCCACAAAGAACAGTCTTAGTGCAGATAATCAACAATTCCAGCTCTCTGGACTTGAGGGGAGTTTGACAATTTACACCCCCTGCCTATGTTGAGACTGATAGAAGACAGCTGTGCTGACCACAGCACCACTAAGCAGCCACACAAGAAAGCAGTTCCTCTGCTTTTAAGTGGGAGTTTAAACCTTTCAGATGGATCTAATCTCAAATGTAGATGGCAGGAATGACATTCTTGTTTGAGAATGGAGTAACATATGAAATGAGTTTCAGATGTTCTTAGAACACCAGGAGTATCATAAAATGGTGCTTCTCCTATTTTTTGCACTATTCCCTAAGCAAATGCAAATTGCCTAATTTGCAAATGGGGACCATTTCTTAGGTTCACCATTCTTCTTGCTTTCCTCAATACAAATCTTGCCTTTAAGGTAAGGACTGTACTGGACATTCCATCTCATGGAGTGACCAATCCTCCTTTGAGCAAACAGGCTTGAAGAATACAGGAGCAGAAGAAACAAATCCAGTTTGTCTTCAGTGCAAAGCCACTGATTTTCACCATTTAATTAAGGCTTCACCAAAAAGAAATATATAGTACCATCTTTAATAGCTGAAAATTAGCACACTCCTTTCAGAACAAATGGTCCATGAGTGAGTTTTGTGTCTCTACCATCAATTATCTTCCTGAACAAAGTAGTATCTCACTGGTGGCCCGGGCAAGTCTTCCTCTCCATCAGTCTCTGGAGCAAATGAAACTGTCAAATCCACATACTTCTTATCAGCTGATGGTTTCACAAGCTTTTGCATCCTATAAAGAAAAGAAGAGCAGTTCAAAAATGCACCAGGAGGACTGGCAGTGGGAATTCAGGGCCAGACTAGGAGGAATTTCACTGCCAGCAATGTGTACTGGCCCAGCATACTACAGACCAAATTAAAATAGAGAATACACCACCTCTAAATTGCACACAAAAGCTGATCCTCCACCTGAGCTTCAGCAAATAGTGTTCCTGACAGACACAGCCCACTAAAGTGTCAGAGTAGTAAAAAATCCTGATATTCACAAGAAGGCAGCTTCATACTATATGACTGTGACTTCATTACATACCCCACTCATTCAAAATTATTTATACAGCTGTAAGAGAAAGCATATAAGCAACGTTTTTGGAGACAGGCTGTAAATTCTCATCTTAGTATGCCAGGCACTCCACAGCTTGGCAGCTCTTCTCTCCCCAGGAGTTTGAAGTAGCTCGCTCCTACCTCTCTGCCTGATACCTACTGTCAGGCCTTCAAATCAGTACTGATCAGTGCATCCACTTGCTTCAGGAAAGCATGTGAGCACTGACTACCACACACTTCACAGGAGCTGTAAGGTACAGATTTTGAGCTAAAGTAGTTAAATCCACAGGTAAGGCAGAACTAAACCTGCCTGAGATCTGGCTGTTATTTTTCAAAGGCCTTCAGTCAAACCCCAATGCCCTGCCTTCACATCCTACCAAAATGCCAGGGTGAAATACCTCAAATTTCTGTCTGTAAGCAGCAAAGCAGAGCCTTTTTGAATGTCATCATTCTTAAAAGGGCTGAATTGATGTAGAATCTCAAGCAATTACTCTAACTGGACAGACTTACAGAAATCTCAAACTACAAGCAATGCACTATTCCTTCAGAGCTTAGTTACTAAATATCAGCATTAGTTTTAAGCCAGTTTCAAAACGTTCTAGTGGTCTTGTCCTGCTTGAACCATGGTACATTCTTTCCCCTCCAGAAATTACTGTGAGACTTCTTTAGCTCTCTCATTCTGGTATTCAACAGTTAAAGCAGCATTTTGCAAGTCTCCTTTTCTAAGCATAGAAGTTAACTCACTCTCTCTTTTTTCTTTTACAAAAAGTAAGAAATTCTCTTTTTTCTTCCCAAATATTAATGGCTAGAAACCACTTTGAGAGAAAATACTGCTGTCTGACACACTTCCTTTGATACAAGCAATGAACATAATTTGTATGTACACTTGCATCCCTAAATCCATTTTCCGGTTATACTTACGTCAACTTTAATCTTTTAATGTGGCCTGGCATCACAGGAACATAGAGCATCTTGACTCCTTGTACAACCATAGTTGGTTCAATTCCATATTTCTCCTGGAATTTACAAATTAAAACTCGTTAAAAGATTAGAACAGCTGCCCAGATACTACTGCTGCCTAGATACTACAGCTGATTATTCAAATCCATAGGATCCAAACCAGAAAACCTGCTAATGCATGGATGCTGATAGAAAGTTTTATTAAGATATATTTGAGCCAACTGAATTAACAAGGAATTTGAAAACAGGCTTGAATGCCTTTATTTAGAGACATTCCCATTGACATAAGTTATTATTAAAATTATTCTGGTTTGAACAGTAACTTGATAGAACTAAAAAAGAAAACAAAACACAATTCAACAACAATTTCAACAAGAAACTCCTTTCCTCTCGTCTTGTATTGACCCAGGACAGTAGATAACTTACTCTGACAGCATTTATGAAGTCCAACAGAGTAAAATCCTCTTTCCCATAAATTGTCCACCTGTCCCAGATGGTAAATGATATCCCATTTCTGTTTTAAAAAGTGAAAGGTTGTTACTTTAGAATGTGAACTCAGTCATTCCCTTTAAAAGTGTACTGGAGAACTGCCACGTCTTCTTGTTGATGTGCTGTTTAATCTTGAGCAAAAATCACTTCCCTCTCTCCTGCCATTTCTCCAGCCCCCTGACCTTGCTAAGCACAAGACACAGTAAGACCTCTAAGTAAATGTGGTATCTGACAATGAAGTTGCTGAGTTTTCAGACCTACTAAAAAATAGCTCTTGTATTGAACAAGATGCAAAAGCGTGTCCGGGATGTTTCCTAAGAACAATGCCACACATCTACCTTCTCTAGATTTTTAAAATCTCACAATTAACAGCTTCCCCTGAAAAACAAACTAAGCCTTTAAACCCACTATTTTTTTTTAATTAGGACAGATGAATATGGGCTGCATTTTCCAAACAGGAAATTCTTTGGCACTGCTTTATGGGACACCTTTGGCAGTATTACAAGGATCACTTACACCTCTAGCAGTACACAGGAAGTGGATAGCAGAGTTTGATAGCAAGCATGAAACAATTCATCATTTTCCAAGTTTAAACAACAAAAAAATACCCTTGGATATCTAGAATGCTTAACTGGAGTATGGCCACAAGCTGTGGTTCCATCATAGCTCTGCTATGTGAGCACATAAGGCCTTAGTGTGGATATCTGGATTTAGTAACTATTCAAACTTCTCACTTGTTGGAATGGTTCAGCAAGTTCTAAGCATCAATTAGTATATTTCCAAATACTGTCCTTGCCCTTCTGCCATTGTCCTTCCTACCTGATTTCCGTTCTTCTTACTTCAGCAGTTTCTGTAAAGACCATTATGGGAATGGCTAGGTTCAGAAAACAGTTCTTGTATGCATCAGCTGGGTAGCCACCCACAACTTTGATGAGTTCCAGTGCAACCTGCAGTAAATTAGAATTTACTTATTAGGTTTTAGTGTTATCAACTCTAGTATAGTTAAGAGACCAGCAACTACCAAGGAAGTTGTTAATGAGATTTGTCCAATCAGCAGAGTAAATAACATGGAAATGCAACCCACTATGCCACATAAATAAATTCTGTTGCAGCCAAGGGAAATATTTAACTGTTCTTAATGCAGTACTCTTCCAAAATTGTTTGGTTCATGCAATCTCCACAAAGCATGAGGTTCTGTTGAGATGCAGGAACACAAACTACTACAGAACAGATCCTTTCCACTCTTGGCAGCAGCATTCTAATGAAAGTTAGTACTAATGGCCAAAAACAAACCAAAATGCAGAATTCCAACCCACCTTTCTGTGCTGCAAATAAAAAATAAAAGCACCAAAGGCTCACCATGTTAAGGAAACTTCCTTTTTGACCATTCAAGAGCCCCTCCAGCAGCCACACTCACACCACCAAAGATTTTCACTGCTGGGACTAAATCCCCTTCACAGTGGGCACCTTCTCAATCACTGTCTTGCAATTTATCCCACTCTCACAGCCAGACAAGGTTTCCTTGCTGGCTGGACCCTGGGTTTTTCTTAGCAGAGTCTCAGACTTCTGGGTTCTTTGAGTAATTTCATCATGATGTAGCAACAGAATAACAATTCAAGCTGGCGCCTTGGAGAAGGGGCCCTGAACAAAGGACTATCTGGGCTTTTGTGCCCTTACAGTCTCTGTGCTCGACAGTCCAGTGTATTCCAGCTCAGTCCTCAGCTCCTGCTGTGTCCCTGAGTGTCTGGTCACCTGGCTAGGCCACAGGTCCCTGTGCCTTTTGTTGTGCAAAGGGTCAGCAGTTCATGACCTCTTGCCTGAGGCTCCCTCACGGAGCAGCTCGGCTGGCACTGCAGCTCCACACTAAGCTGCCTGCACTACATGCATTCCTCAACAACCACACCTAGCATCAAGCATGACCTTTGCTATTGGTACATGAGAAATAAATCCATTTCTTTAAATGAGCCTCTGTCAGGGTAGCAGTAATCAATACCCAGACAACAGCAAGAAACAGTAAGAGAAAGGCAAGAAACAGTAAGAGAAAGAAATACGCATTTTAAAAATCAATCTTACCAGCCCTGATACTGCAGCAGTAGCTGTTGCAATGGCAGGAATAATCTTCCCAGCAATGCGCTTTGTTTTGAACCGATCAGCTGGCTCGATGTTGTACATCTTGGCTCGCAGGTTCGACGCTGCTGTTACGAAATCTATGTGCCCATTACTATCATCATCTTTCTCGAAGGAGATGGGCTTCATTTGCAAGTCAGCTGCTCATTAAAAAAATATAAAAGAGCAAAAAAATTATTATTAGAAAACTGAAGATGTCCTAAACATAATTTAAAGGGACTAGAACCTTAACAAATTAAACATTTCACATCCTTGAGCTTGGTGCCTTACTTGTTTTCCTGTGCTAGGAAATGCCCCTCTCAATACCACTTGCTAAAAGTGAATAATGAAATAAACATCAACAGAGCTCTATAATTTTACTTTCCTTGCACCACTAAGAACAGATTTTGAACATCCCTATGGATGTTTCTCATACACCTCACCTCACTAAAGCTCCATCCTGAGAGAATTCCCTTTTAAAGCTTAGTTTAGCTGCAAAAATTTCAAAATATAGACTCAGTAGCATTGAAATCAGAGTTTTGGGTTGACACTCCATCATGAGTGTCATCCCTGACTCTGGGATGAGTTAAGAATAAGCTGATCTTTCTCCTGAATTCATGGGCTAAAAGAGCTTGCATGTAGTTGTTGCCTAGTGGCCTCTTTGTGCGTCCAGGCACAAAATGGAATGCGAGCATCCTCATTTTAAATCCAGAAGATGCTGAGGAAGACTCTTAACCGTCTTTACAATTTAGGATCATTTCAGACTGAGAACTCTAAGTAGTGACAGTCAGCCTTCTCATGCCCAAATAATTTGCAGTCCATGTGGGATCCAGCCAGCACCCTTCCTCCTCACTGCTGCCTGCTCCCTGTCATCAGTGTCGCAATTACAAGCAAGCGTAACAGAAAGCCTAAAACTTCCATGAATCTCAGAAATACAGAACCATATGGTAATGTCAAGCAACAGGACAGGTATCTGCATGGCACTTCAGAAAGCTTTAGATATCAGCTCTACTTCTTGCAGAATTCCAGAACTGCTTCATCCAAAGATGTGAATGTCACTAGTGGCAAATGCAGGATATTACTAAACTATGACACTGGTTTGCACTACTCACTTTCCAGAGCTTCATTGGATAGTATAGACTTCTCCAGCTGGAAAATAGCATTTCTTTCATCCTCACTGCTGACAGGAATATGATCTGGTTTTCTCGCAGTTTCATCAGTCTGTACAACCTGCAAGTGTGCGCAGTGCTTGAGTAATAAAATACATGAACTTCATACAGTGCAGCTGTCAAGCATACTAAATTTCCTGTCTTCCTTGCAGGTCTTCCTCCCCATCTCAAGAGAGACATGGATTTACTGGACCAAGTCCAGCCAAGAGCTTCTAAGAACATTAAAGGACAGGAGCATCTCTCATACAAGAAGAAGCTGAGAGAGCTGTGATGGTTCAGAGTGGAGAATAAAAGGGTCAGTGGGATCCTATCAATGTGTACAAGTATCTCACAGGGGGGAAGTACAGACAGCACAGTGTGCCCAGCGACAGCACAAGGGCACAAACTGAAGCACATAAAGTTCCCTAAGAAACACACAAACATACTTCAAAGGAAAAGAAACACACAAAAGCATCCCAGAAAAATTGTGAGGATGGCTGAACACCAACAGAGAGAGAGACTGTGGAGTCTCTATTCTCAGAGATATTCATAACCCAGTGGGACACAGTCCTTAATGACTTGCTCTAGCAGCCCCTGTTTAAGCAAGAGGATTGAACTAGGTGTTCTTCAGAGGCTCCCTCTAACCTTAACACACTTATTTCCCCAGAACACATTATAATTTGTATTTATTTCTCATTAGCATCAATGCAGTAGTTGGAGATGTGGGACACTGTTTGTGGAATACTTTATTTTTTTCTTTAAATTAAATATTATACTTACTTTGTTTGAAGGTCTAAACTCTGGTACCTTCACAGATGAAATAATCCCCAAAATGGTTTCCTCTGACAAGTCCTGTTATAGTTTTGAAGAAAAACAATTTAAATTCACATCAACTCCAAAAGGCCCCCACAAAAAGACTGTAAATACAATAAAATTTCAAAGAATACTAGACCCAAAAAGTCTCACAGATACTCAGCTTTCAGCTAAACATCATCATTAGAACACCAAGTGAGAATTCATTTGCCACAGCAAACCAGAGCAGTGTGAAGTATCTAGCACTTAAAAACTGAACAGAAGTGCAAACCCCTCTTACAGGAAGGTCCAATTAAAAAACAAACAAGAAAAAAGATAAGCAATGCAGAGGTGGTAAGCAGTAAAAAATAAAACCTCCATAGCATACGTAACACACTAAATTTTTTTTAAAAGCCTTAAAGAGATTTTCATTTAGTTCAGTTGTTATATTGCATCAAAATAATAATTACTAAGTTCAGTGCTTACTGAAAATATCCATTACACTACTCATTTCTTCTCCAGGTTAGGGATATTTAAATAAAGGAAGTGTAAGCATCTGCCAAACAGACAGTGCTGAAGGACAGATTACTATAAGAATCACTTTAATCAGCCCTTGAAAAGAACTGGCAGCTGGACATAGGCCCAAACTGAACACCAGGTTAAGTTAAGGGAACACTGTTAGAGTCTGGATTACCTTTTCTGTGAAAGGAACACAGTACACTGTTGCAAAGAGCTTTGCTGTGCTCACGATGAAACCATAGTGCCTAAAGAAAAAAGAATTATTTTTGGTTGGTTGTTTCTTCTACTTCAGTTGCCCAAAGGTTTGCAATCAGTTCAAGATCTTGAAGAAACATACTGAGAAACAGGATTTCCATCCTCCAGTGTACACAGTACAAAACAGCACATTTTGAGTGACTCAGAAGTTGTCCCCAAAACAACTTTGATGAAAAATTTTGATGAGTGAAGAGTAAATGAAAACTATGTCTCCTTATCCTTTGCAGTCAAGCAAACAATTACAAATGCTCATATGACATGAATATGATAAAAAGCTTAACCTCAGAATTACTTTGATATTTACCATGATGTCAGTTTTCACTCAAACCAAAAACGGTGATCCAGTTTCTCAAAGCAATTGTAGATATACAGCACATAAAAGCTTTTTAATCCATCAACCACATCCATTTTTAAAATTATCTGTAATACCCAAGCCATCTAGATCAGACCCAAATTGAAATGAACAAGAGAAGTAGTCCCTTCACTAGGTCATTTGGCACATCCTGCATTTTATGATGTGGACAGTGGGGGCAGGGAGGTGTGACAGCAACAACTCAGTAATTCTGCAGCCATATAGGACATGAAATGGGCTGTTCTAAGCCATTTCACATTAGATGTTGTCAGAACAGCACCCTCCAATCCCATATCAGTGAAAGTTAAATTATCTGCAGTGAAAGTATTTGGCAGCTCACCAAATCTGCCACAGGATAAGACTGTGCACTAACAGTTATTGATTCCAGTCCAACTTCCAGGGCTATAAAGCACTTCTATAACGTGGGATTTATAGGATGCTATACAATGCATCTGGAACAGTACCATACTTACAAAGGATCATTAAATTCAAACTTCACTGGGAAAGGAGGCCTCTTTGGTGATTGCCAAAACAAACCTGGTAGGGAAACAGACTTAAGATGAAATCCCAAGGAACCAGGAGCAGCAACAGCATGACATATGCCATGAATATGCCAACACATGTTGGCATATGCCAACAGGCATAAAGGGGCATTTGTACTTACTTCCATCTTTTAATCGTGTATCAAGGGGAAATGAATGAAGCAGCTGAAGAGCCTAGAGGAAAAGCCAGAGAGGCTTTAGTAATTTGTCACATAGATTGACATGACCATACTAAATCAAGCCTGACTAGCTGAAGTAATTTAAAGAGTTAGGAAAATCATCAAACACCTTTGTCAAGATGGACAGCTTAAAGACAAGTACTACTACACAGTGCTTGCCCATTTCATTCACAGAACAGAGATGACAATGTCACCTCATCTGTACAAAGCTCAAGGAAGGTATTTAATCCAAGAAGCAAAGCATTCTCCCCCACCTTATTGTCACTTTAGGATTCTAGCATATGGATTCACAACTCGGAATGCAATATTTTCTCAATGTGAGAACTACCACCAGAGATTCTGTATGCACAGGAACGTTTATTAATCCACAACATCCCAATCCCATTTTTCCTACAAAATTACACACATACTTTAAGCAACACTGTGGATCAGACTATCAGAACAACTGGCTCTTATTTCAGAAAAATCTTTGAGAAAATCAGGGTTACAAAGGTGAGTTCAGTAACAGGAGTTCAATGTGAGAAACAAAAACCCACTGCCTAATAAAAGACATCTGAAAATCCTGATACTTTGGAAAACAATGGAAAAATGCCAAGAAAACTGCATGGAGACTACTGAACAGAGTACTAAGAGTGAGTTAATAAACCAGACCTAGAAGTGCTAGAGAAGAAAGGGACGCAGCATTTTTAGGTTTCAAGTATAGTTTGTTATTTATGAAGGGATGGAAGTGAGTGCGAAGACTTGGACACCTTGTTATTAGAGCCACGAAGTTTTCTAAAATCCTCATCATACTACCCCATTTACAGGTCTTACCTACCTTATGGCTAAAATACTTTTCAAATTTTACTCTTGCTAGTTCTACACACTGAGTCCAACTTCGGGGTCTTCTACTGAGAGTTTTAATAACATGAAAACAACCTTCCAAGCTCTCTCCTGATTTTATTCGCTAGAGAAAGAAACATGGAAATGTTAAACAAACATGGAAATGTTAAACAGACAAGATTCCTTTTAATCCAGTCCAGTCAAGCAATAAATATGGTTTTAGTAATCCACAAGCAAGAGGAAACAGAGGTTCACTTCATGAAATATTATCCTTTATATCCTGCGCCTCTCCACTGGGGTTTTTCCCCATTTACTTCCCAGCCCTTTGGACCACAGGCCATTACAGACTCAAAATAAAAAGACAGTAAACAATTCCAATCTAATTTATTATTACTTGAACTCACTTCAAACTCAGTCTTACTTTCATTTTTCCAAGCTAGTTACACATCAGTGTGACACACACTAATCACACATTAGCAGTGTCTCAGTCTTTGTGGTGGTTTCTACATCATGTACAGAGCCCATGAGCTGGAGAAACTTTTAATTATGAGACACACCAGAACTACTGTTCATATGATCAACTAATGACTTGGCCAAGTAAGTCTTCAGGTTTTCTGAAAAAACTCAGAAACTAACTGTAATCTCACTGGCCTTAAATAGAAACAAAATCCATAAAGCAGCAGTTTAAACTCTCTATTTTACCATGGCAACATTCCCTTACCTGTAAAACTTCTTCTGCCGACGGATAGGTTTGCCAGAATTTGTTAAACAATGAAGGCTTGTGAGAAAATGAACTTTCAAACTGTAAAATAAAAAGAACAAATATGGCATTATGCAAGAAGAGTATCAGATGCCCACCCTTCCAAACACACATGGAGCTGTGCTGAATGCCAGAAGGGTTAATTCATTACCTTATCTCTTGCCCACTGAATCGTATGCTCAATAGCAGCTGGGAAAGACTTCAAGGTGCAGAAAGGTATTTCTTCCTCTGGTGGATCCCGCTGTAATTAAAGAGAGTTGCTTACCCAAGTTAATTGCTAATAATTGCACCAAGAATTTGTACACTACATAAGTTAAAAACTCTGCTGTTACAAAATACAAGGTGGCTTTTTATGCTTAGAAATCTGTTTTATCAGCGCTAGCTAGTATTGTCAATTCTTCTTTATGAGGAATAATCTAAACTCAACACTGGAAAGCAAAACTGAACTTTGAAACATAAACAACAGGCAAAATTGCCAGACAGGTTTTCCAAGATGTGGAGCTGGCATTCATGTACACTTTCAACATGAAAGTTTTTCATGCCCTGTCACTCAAAGCCAGAAAGACTTCTTTATGGATCCTAACAAGACAACTAGGATGCTCAAAATCCTGTCTCTGTGTCCACATGGCCCTATTTCATGGTGTTCTCAACCAGTGAGATTTCTCCACAAGAACTTAAAATACAGGGATACTGCAGGTAGTGTCTATCAGCAATAGAGCCTGAAGGTTCATTTTCCCCTCTCCCACTCAAACAGAACTATTATGTATGCTAGTAAAGAAATGCTCAAATTTTATTTCCTCTGAGTTTTTCTTCAGAGACAAAGGAAGCAATTATTTCCTAACAGTACTGTTCTGCAGCAGCTCAAATAGGCCACTTATTTTAGAAAGACACAAAAATGATCAAAGAATCAGAGGGCATCATGGGACAAGCTACAGAAGGTGAGCGATAGTCTTGAATGACTTACATGACTATTGTAGGACTCTGTCAGATGGGGCACGATAACTTCTGTGTGTCCTTTTGTTCCCATAGTTCCAGAGTCTATAAGAGGACGCAGGTTTGCTACACAACGACTGACATGGAAAGACACAGACTATCAGAGTACAGAACAATCTCTACATTCTTGCCTTGCAAACATTACTGGAGTGCAACTAGAATTGTCTCTAGGCACTTTCACAAGAGTGGAAAGCTTACACCAAACTCAGAGAAAAAAAAAGAGATTAAATAAGAATTATTCAGGTTAGATCAAGATACCCTATATCTCAAAATGTGTGGATTATGAGCATTAGAAATGATTTGTAAATGTCAATATCTCCACTTTTAAATTTAAATGCATATTTTTATGCTTTAATAACCTTAAAACTGACGGAGTATCCTCACCATCATCAGAAGTTAACAGTTGCCCTGGCTTCCCTTCCACCCCCTACCTATCAATGTATCTCCTGGCTTCAACATTGTCCAAAGCAGTCACAATCACGTCTTGCTTGGTGTAGAATTCATCACTGTAAGTGTTCTCAGTCGCTGGACAAACTTTATTGATATCTGAATCAATCTTTATGTAAGGATTGATGTTCAGAGTTGCTTCTGCTGCAGTATAGCTCTTAGGTTTCTGAAAGCATAAATACAGATATCAGCAATATGCAGATAAAGAACATCAGGGACACAAAAACAGCAACTTCATTTACTGATCAGACAAAATTCACTGATAGAAATGTTAGTATGCAAAACACACAGTAACGATGGTTTTATTCATATACCTCCCTCACTGATAAATACCTTATTGATCTAGTTTTATTTTTTGTTTTATTTAGTGTTTCAGAGAGGACGTGGTGGTAGAAGTGCTTAAATGGTTTATCAAGTAAAAAACTGATGCAACGTGCTGCCACTCATAGGAATTTCTTCAAAAGAAGGGAGCAGCTTATGACTGTCTGAGGATAAACCCATCAGTAACTCTGTCTATGCAGCACAGACATCAAGCACCTGTGAATAATCACATTACTGCAAGGCATTCCACACAAAACCAATTTCAGAAGCTAAACTGAAATAGAGTTCTTGACCTACTCCACACTTTTAGCCATACCACAATTATCTGAAGATCAGCACTCAAGCCTGTGGCTTCTAAAAGCTTGCAGGGTTCA
Organism: Agelaius phoeniceus; assembly: GCF_051311805.1. NCBI lineage: Eukaryota > Metazoa > Chordata > Aves > Passeriformes > Icteridae > Agelaius > Agelaius phoeniceus. The sequence continues at coordinate 25,656,987 of NC_135268.1, forward strand.
CCTTCCATTTAGCTATCCATCCCAAGTGCAATCTGTTCTCAGATTTGCTACACATAAACAGGAGGCAGAAAATTCAACTGTTAGGTTTTGGGCAGGGGAAGCCTTTTTCCACACTGCTGTCATGATCTAAGCCACCTTTATTATTTTGTGCTATGTTTGCAAGTACTGGGATGTTCTCTCTGCTTCTAAGGAATTAACAGCTTCTCTGTTATGCATTTACTGAATGTACATGTTGGGCTTTTTCAAAACCATTTACTAGCTTAGTGAAAGCTAATTTAAGTCAAAAGACACCAACTTTGGTCACATTCCATCAGCAGCAGCACTACTGAGCTCTATTAAAAACACTTCTGCCAGCACTCTCTATTTTTTTGTTGTTTTATTTTCCCCAAATTTCAATGGCACAGTAGAGCATTTCTGACATAGTAACGCATGGCAGGCTCTTAAGCAATACAGTACTCATCCAACTGTCAAATTTGAGAGATTTCATTAGTCAAAAACACCAGTACAAATTAAGATTAGACAACCAATTTTACTTAACTGACACTAGTGATGAGTTGGATGCCATTGGAGTTTCAGGCTTGTTTAAAAAAACCCTTAGATTTCATTATAGCCTTTAAGTCTTTTCTGGACAGTACAGACACTCACAAGTTCAGCTCTGTGTATGGACATAGGACAGGGAAACACAATAGTCCAGAAAATTTACTAAATAAGAAAGCCTACCTGTATGTGATGAGGTCGAAAAAGAAACTGCCTGTTCAGGTTGGATTTCTCTATCAAATCTGGATCTGTAATTGTAACCTAAGTCAGAAGGGGCAAAAGCAACAGCTGAAGTTACAATTTAAGTGCAACACTGAGCAATGATCTTGATGAAACTTCTATAAACACTTGTCAAAACAAAACACTGTTATTGGCATCCACTGTGGCCAAAGCTCTGCTTACACTGACTGACTACATTTTGTTTTAAAATCAAAATACAGCAAGACTGCTCAAGTGTTTTCTCCTTCTAATTGCACACCCTTGTATGCCAAGGCCACTGTATTCTCTGCACAGACATCAACCTGAAGTAAGACTTAAGCTTTTAACAATTTTAGTAGTCTAATTATTTAACTCATCCCTGTCACACTACTTCTAATAAGAAGTAAGGTTAACTTACCAATCCTTTGTCTTGCCCAGTACCAACACCAAGAAGTGCAAAGTTTTTTAGCATTTCACAGCCTATGGCTCCACAGCCAACCTAAAGAACATTACATTTTTAGAATCAGAAATGTTAAGTGGAAACCACAAAGACAAATCCATTCCAATTCTGGACCATTTATTCTGCAGTGACACATCACAGAGCTGCCCTCGTGTATTTTGGGGACAGTGGGCATTAGCTGTACCAACAAAGCATTTGCAAACAGTGTAACAGTGTCAGTCATACTCACCAAGAACACATTCAAATCATGGAGCTTCTGGCACAGAGAGTCTCCAATACAAGCCCTCAAGGCATCATATCTATCTCCCCTACGTAGGCACAGGAGACAAAAACAGGAGACTTCAAGCTGCTATTTATCATGGTGGTACCATTGATGCCAAACTACACTTTGACATGAACTAACAAAGTCAGACAGAGTATAATTCCTTTCCATGCTAAAATAGGACACACATTCTTAACCCCCAACTTGTCCCTCCAGCACACAGCACTGAATTAACTTTAAAAGACATCTGTGCCTGCTTGAGACTCAGATGTGAACAGTACATAAGCCAGCAGTTTGTAGTTATATTTACCGTGGGAGAAACTCCTCAGAGCCCACCTTCTCTAGAGGTGTTACAATGTCTAAAACATCTATATATAGCTGTAAAAAAAATGAAAAAAGAAAAAAAAATCTACTAAAAACCTGTGAAAAACATTCATGTTATTTTAATTTAAAAATTTAAAAATTAATTACTTTGTATGAACAACAGAGTCTGGAAATGTAAGAGCACTAAGTTTTTATTGGAAGACTACACAGTATCTGGTACCCTACAGTTCACTTCACAATTTTAGTGAACAGGAAAAAGCATTTGGACACAGAGGGGAAAAAACATTCACTCAAACAGGTGAGCTGCAAGTTTTTTACTTCTGAAGGCATGTTACCCCTCCATAGGTAACTCTGAAGATTGTGACATTTTCTAATCCAACTGTACTCTGACATTTATCCTGAGAGTCTGAAAGCCCTGATCTTATGTACAGTAGCTTAAGCTGGTATCTGCACTATATCACACCTTTGCATCCATGCAGTGACAAGCCAAGGTTCTTGTTGCTAGTGTGGAAAAACAATGTGCTATCTGAACCCCAAATACAAAAACTTTAACTAAAACTGGCTGTAATTTTATTGTACTCATAAAAGCACTACTTCTTCTAAATATAGTCTCAAATTTATTTTTTTTTTAGTTCCATGTCATGGAAGTTGTTCAGGTTACTCTGATCATAAATTAATAATCATAATCATAATCACACAATGATCCATTCATAAGATGTCAAAATAACCATCCAAAAACCAAGACAGCCTTACCCACTGCTGCAATGGAGAAAATTTTCCTGTTACTGCTTTCAGGACTTCCTGGCTAGCAACACCACCCACTGCTGCAGCCAAAGGAGGTAGAAATCCCTGAGCAGTTCTAGACAACCATTTCACCACATCTCCATTCACCTGAGGCTGAAAAGTAAGACACAGGAACAGGTTTGCCCCCTCAGTGAACAAGTCAGTGACAGTTTCACAGACCATTCTTCTTCACTAAAAGACAGATTATTTCACTCTGACTAGCAAAATGTTTCCAGTCAAGACAGATCCACCATATATCCTATATTTGTCACATACATTTGTCTAAAAACTGGATTCACATCACCACAGGATCAGTCTTCAGGTTAGATCAACATTCAGCTGAACCTCTGCTGAAATCCCATTCTGTTTCCTCACATGGCCTTCAAAAAGCTAGCTGATTTATCCAAAGATGGATTCAAAGGCCAGAACAAGGACCAACAACTAAAGCATGGCTTTTAGGCTAGTAAATAAGCACATTAAAAAGTGAGTCATAATGATAATGGTTCCTTACTCACTTTGTTTTCCAGTGTTTCACTTATAGAAATGGCTATTTTCAGCATTTCCTCAGCATCTTGAAGGCATCTAGACACCAAGGTAAAAACAATAATGATGACTTAAACATTCCAGAGTTCTTCTAGAAACACAATCAATGGCAGAAAAAAGCAATGGAGACAGTAGGAAGTCTAGAATCTCACATTATCCTTAACAGTAGGTATTCAAGATGTACTTCTAAATGTTAGGGTTTACTCAAGAACAGGAGTCTCAGTGGAAAAGCCCATGTGCAAGTACAGTCTTAAGATTTATACTTTTTAAGTAATTTTGTCTCATTTAACTCAAAATTACACACATCAAGAACTACAGCTGAATGAAAAACACTGAAAATTAAACCCAAATCATTCAGGTTTTTTAAATCCATTCAGGATCACTGAAACAACTTTTCCATATCAGTCCCACAGTGTGAAAAAACTAGAACAGAGAAGGCCTCCCTCCAGAAGTATCTCCTGTCTGCCTGGGCCCAGAGAGTGTCATTGCTATATTGAGAAAGCCTTGTTAGACACCCAGACACACATCAGGTCACATTTTTCATCTTTCCATTTCTACATGGTCTATCAGGTACCAGACAGGGGAGGCACCGTGCTGCACAGCCACCCAGGAACTACACCAAAAGGAGAGACCTGTCTGGTTCAAGGCTTGGCAAACACAGAACTGCTGCTTTACCCAATGTTTGGTCCACGACCAAAGTTCTCCTGGAAGTGGTTCAAGGCAAGCATGGCAACATGAATCTGCAAAGGTGCCTGTTAAGACAAAAACAGCTGTTGATCAGTTACAAACTAGGAAGAAATGAAGTAAACAAAAACAAATATTTGAACTCTTCTGTTACCATTTCATATCTTGTCTCTTAAGTACAACACTCAAAAAAGTTTTAAAATGGCCTTAAAAAGTGAATTTGAAGTACATTTTATTAATGTTTTTAAAAAAGTGTTGCTCAGTAATGCAACGCCCTTTACACACATTCAGCACCCATTTCAACTAAATCCAACTGAAGAGTCCCCAAAAGACTTTAGAGCTGAAATTGGAAAGTGCAGTAATCTTCTTTTAACCAGACATTATAATGTATTGCATTTTGCCAAGCATCAATAACAAAACCCAGCATTAAGGGCAAAAAGTAGAAATTATATTATGTTAAACAAAGTTACAGATTACAATTCATGTATTTTTACTATTAGAGCACTTATGCCCAAGTCCCCACATGCTAATTACCTCAGGCTTGCTAAAATCCGGAACAAGGCATAATGGGTTTGTTATCTGCTTCTCCAGCTGTTCCTGGAAAAGCAGAATTCATGACAACAACACACCACTTAAGAATACCACAGCCACTGCTACCTGACAAAACAATACTCTTCCTACAGAGATTAGGAAATACATATCCTTTCTGACTAGCACTGCCATTGCTCCTTTCATTATTCATACCATACTAGATGCTAAAAATAATTATCTACTGCAAGTTCTATTAAAAATAGTCAGAGGAATGTTTCAAAAATAGTCAGAGGAATGAGTCATCCTAGTGGCAAGACTCATCTTTGAACAGGTGTGATTTTTGGGGCTGTCCTGTGCACAGCCAGGAGCTGGAGTCCATGATCCATGTGGGTCCCTTCCAAACAAAGGACATTCTATAATTCTAGGAAACATTTACATGCTGAACTCTGCTTCCAGTGCTCAGAGCATTAATGCCTGAGAAGCCAGTTCTGTCAAGCACACACTTACAAAGTAACACATCTTGGGTGTCTTCACTTGCACAGCTATGCCTCCATGCAGGTAAGGCTCCATCTCTGATGTATCACCAATGCTGAAGGAGTAAGGTGACACCACTGAAAAGAGAAGACAATAAACAGTGACAGATAATTCTAAGTGTCATTGGACACTACAGTTCTGTGTACAGTTGGGGGGGGTTTGCCTGTCCTTTCTTTTAATGCTGCAATTTGCAGTGGGCAACCTTATTTTGAAAGCATAAGCACAGTTGATCCTTCTAACAGGATTAACCCAGAAACTGGCAGAGGGACAAAGCATTAGTTTCACATGATCTGTTATGAAATGAGCTTTTTTAAGTGGCAGCAGAATTAACAAGAATTCTGATGACCACAGCTCTTTTACAAAAATGAAATCACATGTAATTTTCTTTAGAATGTGCACAGAGGTGTCCAGTATTAACTGCTCTGAGTAGGACTTTAGCCCTGTGATGAGAACTAGAGGTAATCAAAAAAGGCAGCTGGAGCATTTTGTCACATCTTTCCCCTCATAGATGGGAAGCATCATTCAGGCAAGGCAAAAAGACAGAAAAATTGTTAATTCGTGTGAAACTAAAACCAAAAGCTAAGCAATGAATAGAGGAATGAACTGACTGCAGCATCAGTTCTAGCAAAATGCAAGGGCCCAGAGGAAACACATTCAAGCACATGTTTCAAGGGTGCTGGTTTTTGTCTCAGACCACAAGACAGTTAAAAACAAACAACTCCCACCCACTTGCTCTCTCTTCTGCTCCAAACAAACAGACATTCAGATCTGGGAACTGAAAAATTCCCCAGCATCCAAAAGGAACCAAGTAGAATGCTTTGAGACATGCATGAAGTAGAACAAAGCAGGGTAGATGTAAATCATGAAAATAATTTTTAAAGCATTCTTAGAACATTGCAATGCATCCCTGTACACTTAAATTGTCACCCAAAAAAGCTACAAGGCAAGCAGTGACAGACTAAGTGGCATCCAAAACCATGACAGAAGCACAGGCATTATGGGACCCTCCAAATACCAAATCAGTTTCATCAGCAGACAAAGGATGGTCAGCTCAGAGGCTGCTAACTAGATTCCACAGTTTGAGCTGAGCCATTCCATTGCCTCCTCAAGTAGCAAGATGACTTCAGGTAGACTTTACTAAATACCATCAACACCAAGAAGATCTTTGCACCAAAAAGCAATTTTTGGTGCAAAAACCCAGCACTCCTCTGACTTTGGTAACTAACACTGCAGTGGCTAAATCAGGCCAGAAAATAAGTACCTTGCAAATGAGCCAGCAGCAGTTTACCTGTTATTTGGTGTGTGGATCCATTCAAGCATGACATTCCATTAACTTCCCGAAAGGTTAAGAACTGTCCTGTTTCAAGCCTGTGTGGATGATTTTCAAGGCAAGTGACAATACCAGGATTTGACTGAAATAAAAAATGGCAGTCAGCAAGGAGGAAAGTCTCTCGTGCATAAGGGTAACATTGCATTGCAGACACACAGCTTTTTGTCTACTGAAACTGCAATCTCTAATACTTTTAATACCTCATTTCTGTCACAGCAAGAGAGTTACCTATGGCAACTTTTTCAGAGTGTCCTACGAGTTTCAATTTAACAGTGTTTTTACAACACAAACTTTCTCATTTTCACTCTCATTTTCACTTCGTTTTCACTACTGTTTTCACTTCTCAGTATGTTAACAAACTGCATTTGCTAGCTCTCAGGAGTTAAATCCATTGTTATGTTCTAAAACAGTAGCAGATTTATCCCCCTTTTCCAAACTAAAAATATTCCCCATGTTCTAAGAAATTTTCAGAGGCATTAAAAAAATAAAGTCTTGTAAATGGTGCTTATTACTCCATGCTTCCTTTCTGTCTGATATCCTTAGAAAGGACATCCAAACTCAGTCTTGAATGTTTGGAAGCTTAAAAAGCTGGACAGCATACAGGAGAGGCACAGCTTCAGCAGGTCACAGACAAGCTTACAGCTGCAGGAATCTCAGACAACATCTCATCCTGTTCCAGGATGTGATGCCAACCTGCCACGCACACAGAGACCTCACTGCAGTCTGAACACAGCTCATCAAGACCTTGTGCTGCACCTCAGGCTGTAACCTGGTGGATTTGCAAGCAAGCCTGGCCTGTAAAGTCTCCTCTCATCCCTTCCTGAGTCTCCAGTACAAGAAAGATTCCAGTTAAGTAGCACAGAACTTCATTACAGTGGACTGCATTCTCTGTGGAGAATGAACAATGGCAAAGGAGTTGACTGGAGAAAATTCTCCTCTGATTTAGGGACACCAGTGCCACCTTGACCCAATTTATGGGACTAAGAAGAGGCACTTGACGGCACTGAGTTTTAATTCTCATCAGTTTTACACATCAGAGTGGAAGAAGATACAACTAAAGTCAAGTATTAGATTATTAAACACAAGGCATATATACAAATATATATTCATTCCTTGACTTGGCAGGTAACCAGCAAAAGCCACGAAACTCAGCTACATACTCCTGTTGTCATCTTATTGCAGGGGTTCCATACTGTTGTCTCCTATCACAAAAGTTCCATACCTTCTTGGTGTTTCTTGCCTGTTACAGTCAGGCCTGTTCCTAATCTTTGATAATTGGCCCAGGTGCAACTCCTTAGGGGTAAGATTACTTTCTACACTATCTTTATTTTCTTATATTCTATCCCACTACATACTCCTTATGTAATTACTGAGAACAGTCAAATCATCCATTCCCTTTTAAAGGCACCAAGGAACATAATCATCATATCATAAACTTTAATTCAGACCAAACCCAACTTGCTGTACAACCCCTCCTAGATTGGTTATTTTATATCTAGACTGGAGATAGGACAAAAGACTTGCTGCTGGATGAGTAAGCTTACTGTCTGGACTTCCAGAACTGCAAAAAGGACCTAAAGTAATTTCCTTTTATAGAACAATAATACAAAATTAAATGGACACCCTTACATTCTGCACTGGAAGTACTAGCAATAATATCCCCTTCTCATTGCCTCTGCTTTGGTAGGTTAAAATAAACCTTTAAATTTATTTTCAAAATATGCTTTCAGTTCCCTTGATTATTCCATTAGCTTGCCTGTAAGTGCTGAAGTTTCTTAAAAAAAGGGCTCTTTTCATGCCTATTTTCACGCTTCCTTGCAAGAAGCATTACCCTATTCCCACACCAAAATTACATCCATTTCTTTCTATATCCCCTCATTTCTTTCTCCTGCTCTCTCTCCAATCAAAAAAATCATTATTGTGTGTTGCATAGTAAGTAACAACCAGGAGGTGAGGATAAGAACAAAGTAACCAAAGCAACTTTGCTTCTCCTATAGCACCAATTTTAAATTGCTTAGCAGGCTGCTCAAGTGAAGCACTCTGACACTCTCCTTTTCAAGGAGCCAACAATGAGTCCTTTCAAACACAGTTAAAGCAACACAATGACTTTTATCCCTTACTTGTGTTATATTTGAAATGAAGATCTCCTTTGGTTCCTCTCCTGTTGTATCCAGCACTTCAAATTCGTCACCAAAGTCACAAAACAAACGTGAACATACTCCATACACATCGGCACTGATGAACTACAAGAGAAAATAAACATCATGAGTATCCCTAGAACAGCACAAGCCAAAGATATGATGCCTCACACTGGAGCTGTTAAAGCCAGCAGGTTTGATTCTACAGTGGAAACCTGCCGTGTCCTCAGGCCACACTACACAGCACAGCACTGACAATAGACCTTGAACTGCGGGAGCATTTCTGAGCCCATTCACAAGGCAGGAGTAACACCACTACACAGTGAAATGCTGTCATCTCTGCTTCTCTTACACTCAGCCTCAGCACATCCTTCAGTACCATTCTGAGTTAACAGTGAAAAATAATTCTTTAACATGATTGCTTTTAAATTAAGGACCAAGCTGTGGTTACCTGTGCTGGTATCCAGATAATACCAGTAGCAGCACTGTATTCCCAGAACTCCTGCTGCTGCATCAACATGCCATCTGCATTGAATTATACACCTCATAACCAGCTTTCTCCATTTTTGGAAAGAACACCCTGGAGGTCCAGAATGCCCACTGTACAGATTATTCATGTGTTGCATTTTTTCTATTACCTTAATAGGTGGCTGCTGAGCATGACAGAAGTCATTAATCTTCTTCTGCAGCAACAGACTTACTTCAGTCAGTATGACACACTGTGAACAAGAACAGAAATACTTCTAAGACACTGAAAGCAATCAGTCTCTTCAGGCTATGGGAAACCTAAGTACCTAGACTAAGCTACTTAAGGGTCCTGACTCCTATCCTTAAGAGAAAGCAGTCTTTAGGAAGTTTTTTCATTAAAGCAGATTGGTTTCCTCCCCACAAGTTCTAGAAACAGAATGAGTAAGAACAGGAGCAGCAAATTCTCAGGTTATTGTTTGTTTGGGTTTTTGGGTTTTTTTTTTTTTGACTGCAGCTGTGGAATTCAATACCCAATTAAAATATTTACCAAAACAGTTATGGATAATCTCAGCAAAAATGTAGATTTTGAATTTTAGGATTAAAGCTAGCAAACAAACATAAATAATACTCATCAGTGCACACCAAGAAGTCTGCACAGGCTTCCAGTATTTGTGGTCATAAAATTGCAGACACAGAATTTCTACACACATTCCTTTAATATCTAGGACAGTATTGGGTTCAAGGCACGTGCACTGCAACCCATTCAGTTACACTGCCTGCTGTAGCTGGGACATTCAGAAACTTGGTGTGCTTGTATGTCAGCCACACAGTAAAGGTGTGGCTCTCAGACTGAGCCATGCACACAGGCAGGAGACAGCTGACTGAACAACTGCAAGTGCCCTCACTCCACCACAGAGGCACTTACATTTCATTACATACATACATACATGAATCGTCTAAATATACAGACTGAGCTTCTGCTGCCTGGAATACAGCCCACAGAATATATGTAGAACATCTGTGCTATGTAGCTGCAAAGGTCACAGTTTCACCTTCAAAGAAAAAAAATTGTACAGCAACCCCACTTAGCTATTTATTGTCATAGCAAATTCCATAGTAAGTGTACTAAGAAAGTGGTGGGAACACAAACCCACTGTTTCAGTCTTGAACAAAATAGGCACAACACTTCAACAGTCTAAATACAAGACCTACTGTTTTATTTACACCATCTCAACATATACTTTGAAGTTCTTTATTCTATTTACTTACATAAAAAATCCAAGTTGTATGCTCTGAACAAAATACATGAATACACATACAACTGCCTTAAGAGTGACACACCTGGTAGTGCTTTAGGAAAGACAGATCTGTGGTTTCATCTAGTGGCACAGTTGATGCTGCTACATGGACATATGGATTGAGTTCTGCAATACGAGGAAGTGTGGCCTCAGCCCTGAAAGAAAAACAATTTTCAATTTTTTAGTTATCTACGAAACTGTATTTTCAATATAGAATTTCATACTACACATGGCTTACAAGAGATCCTCACAATGTCTCCTGGCAATAACAACAACCCATTTATTTACACCTCAATTCCTAGCAGGTCTGAGGAAAACTGCTGTGTCCAATATCCCACAGGACTCAAGGATTGTCTGCTGTCATGGCTGTTATCCAGTCTTGTACAGTGGCTGAGAAAGCCCAAGGAAGAAATGCATGTTGGCCCCCACTATCAAATTTGCATAACAAGCAGTGACACTTGTGACTCAGAACCTCAGTCCCAAGTCTAGACTTCCTGTAATATCTACCTTGGCACTGTACTCACAGCCAGCAACTCCAGAGAAAGGGTTTAATAGGTGTTTGATAAGTACTACCAGCTCTTGGACAACAAACTGCTATTTTTGATGCTGATGAGACCATCAGGCTCTCACTCCAAAGACTTCACTAACCTGTTCCTTTGACTGGTAACATCATCTTCATGGATGAAGAAGTTGATCCCCAAATCCCATTTTGTGCAGTGCTTGGTGTCATGAACTGTAAGAGCCTAAGAAAGTTTGTCAAAAAGCATTTGCTGGAAGAAATATACAAGGTCACAGCACCCAAAAGGATGGATTAAGCCCCATAAAATGTTGAAGGACTAACACTGCAGAAGATTCAGTCGTAGCACAGATAAGAACAAGCTCTTCCAACCACTTTCCCAAGAAAACTCTTACTGTTTGAGAGAGCAAAAGACATCTGCAACATGCACTTCATTCAACATTTTCCTCCCAGTTTGCAGTGATAACAGACAGCATTTAAATATCAAGGGTGATTTTTGCCAGACTGTGATACAGGGGCAATTGTGATCTGAAAATTAATGGACTCATTTGATTTTTTTCTCTTGGAAAGAAGAGTTTTAAAAGGCTTCTCGCTAATAAAATTAATCCCAGGAGCACAAAAACAGTTGTTGGATTAAAACACCCAACCATTCTAATGTCTATACAAAAGGATTCTCATGGATGACAAAATAAGATAACATATTTTGAATAGTTTGGGTTTTGAGTTTGGCCCACTCCATTTACGAGAAGCCACTTTGTACAAAAGGATTCAGTATCTAATCAGCAGCTGGCTAAAATATTTTATAAGATATTTCAGAGCACAGCGTACATTAACGTGAGAGTCTAACAGTACCACTGAACTTCCAAATTATTGAAAGTTTTCACCCCTAGGTTCTCACATGTTTTGCAACCCTTCTACTGAGAAACAGATTCAGAAACTTTAGATTAGTGTGTAGTGTTTTGCCTTTTTCTCATGCTTACCCAAGAATACCCAACAACAGAATTGTTTTACATACCTTTACCCCAGCCAGAATGATGTTTTTGGCTGAAAAAATAAGAACAAAGCAAAAACAAAGAGAGGGATTATTGCAGGTTACTTGCAAATGTGTAATTAGATAGTTATTCAGGTGGACAATAACAGTATTTCGTTGTTAAGAACTTCATAGCTTAAGGGTTTTTTCTCTTTTACATTTGGTTCAAGAATTCTACAGCACCCCAGAAAGCAAAATAACATAAGCAAGGTTAAAAAGACTCTCTGCATTTGTCATTTGTCAGCTGTTCATCCCACAATTGTGATTACAGAGATAGTACTGACAACAAACTGCAAAACCCCATAACTGTTCTGGCATCTGGTGCAGGGAACCACTAGAGGCAACTGAAGGAGTAACACCCCAGGCATGAACCAGCCAAAACAAGATCATTTTGCTCATGAGGAGTAAGGGAAATTGTTAAGGAGTCTCTTGTATCAGGGCAGTTATGCATTTTCACCAAACACCACTGTTCTCCCCACACACTCTCCCATTTCATACATGGGAAAAATCTGGGCTACAGCTATTCCCACAATACATTCATTGATACTGATGCCTAAAAGTAAAAAAAGTAAACTTGGACTACCTATCCTAAACCTTCACTCAGGACACGAGATTTGGGTACAGCAATCTAGCTCATGGAAGCACATTTCAAAGTAAAATTTGAAATGTTGTTCTAGTAAAATGAGAACTTAATCCAGGATCTTTCCTGCATCTGCAATGTTAGTAATATGCATCATGCACACATAAATTCACTCAGACAGTTCAGACATGCTTATTATATTTAAATTTAAGGTTTACTAGTATTCTGGGACAGTATGTTTACACACACTTGTCTTTTTAGACAAATGCTACCTAACTTACCAATCTCCACCCCAAGGCCACCTATACCACTCAGGAACACGTGGGACTGAGCCATCTTCTGCATTGCTGTGTCTCCAAGAACATACCTCTGGCGACTACAGCAAAGACAAATTCAGATCAAAACAAGATACAAAGTCAAGAGCATATTCAAGCAAGTCAGGAATTCCCAGTCATTAAAAAACTTCTTCAAAATTGAAATTTTTGTCAATCAAATATAAGATTTGCACTCACAATGCATACAGTGAAATGCATTTAGTCAGACCTTGTCAGTGGCAGGTTTTAGAGAAAATAAATAAAGTTATAATTTTAAATCAGTGCAAAACTTCTTCAGGATAAACAAAACTTTTGGAATTAACTATTGAAGACACATGCATACAAAAGAATTTCTCTGTTGTCAGAAATCTTCAGAACAGAGGGTGACACAGCTTTTGTAGTCAGATCCTGAAATCTGGGAGAGTCCTAACATCCATCTGTAAAATTAAACTTATACCATTCTAATCATCACCTTTTTCATCAAGGAAAAGAACAACTTTCATGAGGCTACTACCAAAAAGTAAAGTGACACAACACCAGGAGTATTGCACTGAATTAAAAAGAAGCCTTATTTGTTCTGCATATAATCATTTCTTTTTTTTTTTTTTTTGATATAGAAAGAAGACTTTCATCCCACCATGCTTTTACAGGGATATCATTTGTCCCAGTAGAGACTTCCTGAACAATTACCATGCCAAGTGATCTCAATACATTCCCAGCTAACAAATTAAAACAAAATTAAACCAAAATAAATATTTTTTTTAATCTACAAAAAACCCTCAAATCCAACACCCTGAGGTCTGAAGGGTAACAGATATTGATGATGAAGACAGAGAAGCACAGCAAAGGCTGAGGGATGAATGAAATTGTAACATTACTGCATGTAAATGTAAGTGCTCCTGAAAAGTCAGGAACAATGGTTAAAAATCAATCTTACCTATACAAAGCATCATCAATTTCCATAGAGTCTGCTGCCATGATTCAATGTGATCTGTTTACACTAGAAGGGATACAAAAAGAAATGAACTGGTTATGCCAGATGCAATTTCCCAGCTGGCACCCCCTCCCTGTCCCACTCAGTTCTTCATTAAAGGAACTGAAAAATAAAAAACTGATGTTACACAGGAATCAGAACATCACAGCACATGGATAAGGAAAACACACACCAGCCAGAAGAAAAAAACCCACAAATCTCCAATAAATACTTTCAAAATACAAACCGACATTAATTTCCCCACTGAGGAAATGCAACACTTACTTATTATATTTGTCACAGTTAGATTTACTGAAAGAACAACTACTTTTTACATTAAGAGCTCCAAGCTGATCAACTTGCATCCATCTGATCAGTGAGTTTTTTTGAAAAGAAGATAGAAGATCACTGAATGGCTAGAAATAGGCATTTATGCTGCATTATTTCTATGTTAATTCAAAACCCTTAAGAAACAAGTGTTTCAGCTAACTGAAGAAACCAACACCCAAAGATCTGAATTACTGCAACATTCAATTAAAACATGCAGTTAGACAGTTTGATAGGACTGTAAGAAAACACATAATCTTTGCTATTAAGGCCTTTGGCCATTAACAAGGATGTTCTCATTGTTAAGTTGGTGATAACTAAGCACCAGGATTAGGATCAAGCTGCCCCTAGGACCTTGTTTCTTACTTATGCACGTTGGGAACTGGTGCTTCCTGAACCTGGCAGGTGACTGCCCCCAAACACGGTATGACCAAAATAGACCCTCTGTGTACTTTTGTAGTAGTGATAGGAACTGATGTTCTGGGTCACATATCTCATTTCAGCTTTCTACAAACTGCCTTGGAAACTACACAATAGCTGACAACCCTCTTTCCTGAGACTGAAAAGTAAGGGCCCAGACATACTAAGGACATTTTTTTGGAGAGCACAGATATACTCTAAAATAGCTTCCAAACCTGCCCAAAATATAATTCCTATTCACTGTTCAGGTGACTCTGGCAAACATTTTAACATTTCAGAAGTATGGTACCTGCAGTCTGTCACTATGTGGAGACTGCAACATTCTGACCCAAAATTCATCCTTTTGGTTTTTAGAAAGTGCTGAAATAGCACTGCAAGGGACAGAGTTACATTGGACACAGGCCACAAATCTCATCCACAAAGCTCCTCCACCACGTGGATATTAACTCCTGCACTTCAGCAAGCACTCAGCATGAGGCAGCTCCACCACAGCCCACACCACCAGCCACTTCAGAGCAGCTCCCATGCCCTTGACACCACACGGGCTGAAGACAAGCAATGACCATTTTACTAGAGCCAGGTCTCCAGGCAGAGTGCAACACACCACACCTTACAGTCACTGGTGCTTCAGTCCCTGCTTAAATAAGGGCCTTCATTTCAGCCACTGCCTGAGACACCAGACTGGAGATGCCCTTCAAAGCAAGCCATCTCAGACCAGAGCTGTTCTGCTCCTCAACCAGCCTCCACAAACAGCACTGGCACTCTGGGACTACACAACATATAAGGATTGCAATACTAAAATGGGGAAGGTGATCCATGCCTGGATAAAAATGCTCAGCTTCCACTGCTGTGGTTGCTAACATCTCAACCTCTATGCCCTCCCAAACAGTCTTTTGTAAACAACTAGGACGTGTGATCAACTGGCAAGAGGAACTCAGCCACCTGTTTCACACGGACTCATTTGACAGTGGCTCTTTTAATATACTTTTCATTTCCCCATTCTCCTCCTACAGTCATATTTACAGCACTGAGATGCTGCCAGTGCACCCATCAGGCAGGGCAAAACACCTCCTTCCACAAGGATTTAGTGACACTGTGGTCAAGCGACTATAGCACAAACTCGGTTAATGTATTTCTGCATCCAAGTTATTTCTCACTTTTGTTCCACCGGTATTGAATCTGTTTCAAAGAAATGCATGTAAAAAAGTAATTTTAACATTATGTCCTAGTTCTTACCAGAGGCTTAACATTTACACACTTGTCTGTTTCCTTTTAAAAGCCAACACTCAGTTTTAATGTCAGCCTTGTATTTAACTGTTTAAGTAATGTTCTTCATTTTTTAAAGCCTCAGCTGGTTGCACGACATAGCCCAGGGACAAACCGAGAAGCTACACGTTACCAGGACGGACTGAGATGCTCTGAAGAGCAGCAAAGGCACAGGATCTGTAGCGGTGTGCTGGTTTCACAGTGCTCTCACCTCCGAGTCAGCGCAGGCTGAAGCAGCGTTCACTACTCGCTGTTCAGCACGCCGGGATGGCACGGAGGAGGCCTGGACTCATCCCACCTACCCGGAGCTTCCAGCGGCTGATCCCAGGCGATGCAGGCTCCCTGTTCAGTCGGCGGGAGAGACAGAGGAGGCTCAAACCCAGTTCCTGCCAATGCGGGAACACCGGCACCTCGGATCTGCAGCGGGGAGCCCCGGCAGAGCCCACGGGCTGCCTCAGAACCGCCCCGACCGCAGCAGAGCCTGGCGGCGGCAGCCTGCACTCGCCGCTCCCGGGACGCTCCCGCGGCGCTGGGCACTGCCGCCCGCCCGCCCCCGCGGCCCCGGCCCCGCCGCCGCCCGCTCTCCTCACCCCGCGGCGGCCCTGGCGTGGCGATCCAGGCCCAAGCGCAGCCGGCGGCAGCGGGGGAAGAGGCAGGAAAGGGGTGGGAAGCGGCAGCGCCGGTGCCGCGGCACTTCCCCGCCTGCGCCGACATGAGGGGCCGGGCCGGGCCGGTGCCGCCCTGAGGAGGCGGGACCGCCGCGACTCGGCAGCGGAAGCGGCTGCGAACCCACTGCCCGGCTGGAGCCGCTTAAGCCATTGAGCTTTTCGCCATTTTCTGCCCGGAAAGTAGCGCACCGTGCCGTTAAGAATAATAAAATCAATAAATCCTCCTTAGGTCCAAGCATGACCAGTTTAGGCGATGAAGGGCGCTCTCGGGCCCTGCTCCTGCGGTACTTGCCTGTGTATCTGGCAGGAGAGCACCAGCAGATGTCACCTATCGCACTAACCAAGCGGAACTTCATCGAAAGGGTCTAGGGAACCAACTGCGGAATACGAGATGGTAGCCAAGGCCGCAGAGCAGATTTGGCAAAGAGTTACCAAAACCAAAGTACGGCCCATGCCGGATGGTATATAGGCTTGTGGAAACCTTTCCTCTTGTTTTGGTGGTGATTAAACAAGAGAGAGGCAACCACTGCGCCGCCTCCACCATCAACTCCACACCACCCCCGTAAAACCAACATCTCCTCCCATGAGTATTTTCTTTCCCATTTCCCAGACTCTTGATTAAGATCCTAGCACAGCCCACCTTCCCATCATCCAGTTTAATCTCCCTTCACCTTGAACCTTGCATTCCCTTTTGTTATCCCGATCACTGGAGTAGATGAGAGAACTTTAAATAAATCTTGACGCCATTAGCACATCTTGTCTAGAATGGGAGGGATACAAGCACTCTAAAGTGTCTCTGCATACAGTGAATATAGAATAGTCACCTTGTATTTTAAGTATTTATAACTTTAAAAAAATCCAAACAGACCAGCCACGTAAGGGAAACTTGTAAGGGCAAGAAGACCTGAGTTTTGTGCTCATTGAGAGCATCCAGTACATTATTTTGGCATTTCTTTTAACAGAATTCTAGCAACCCTCAAGGTTTACACCTCAATCCAAGAGCGCACACAGCCTTTGTACTTAATTAACAAAGATTAAGAGCAGCTGGACAACACTGTCTTCGTTCAAACGTGGGCTGTGCTTCGGCAGGATCAGGGTGAAGGCTCTTGCATGCTATACTCCTGGTTTCACGCAGAAATAATTGGAGATGTGGGCAAATTTCAGAGAGCCGCTAGAGGCCACTAGAAGTCTGGAATGTCGAATGGAAAAGCGAGATGGGATAATCGGAGAAAGCCGTTCTGGATGTCAACTGCAACCTTTACCAGTAAAGCTAGTATTTGCTTTGTAGCTTTTTCACATAATACATAAAAACCAGAACATGGAAGAATTACTTTCATTATTTCAACAAAGTAATTTCAAAGAGCAGTGCATGTATCTAATGAATGGAATTAACAGGAGTCCCAGTGACAAAAGGTGGGGGGGGGATGAAGAAGAGTTTAAAGACACCAAAAAAAGTCAGCTTCAGTTTTGTCACTTGCATCATTTTTTGTCTTCTCGGTGATTTTTACCGTTGTATTTGTGGTTTCTTTCCTTAAAAATTTACCTTTTTTTTTCAAGGTTAACCTAACCATTCTTATTTTCAAGCACTTACCCATCAAAAGTGTTATGAAAATAATAATTTAAAGAATCTGCTACCTACTGTCTTTGTGTCCAGGTCATTACATTTTTCAAGACCCAGTCCACTTTGATACAGTCATCTCACATGAAATAGATTTTGCATAGTCACAGCAAATACTGACAAGCCTTTTCTCTAAGTGGAGAAACAGCAACATCCAGTTAATTCTCATGTAACCCTTTAACAGTAAGGAGGCAAACACTAACAATTGGCGAAACCATGAATGTGGACCTTCTAAGATAAAATGCCACAAAGAAATGCAATAAAAAGATTCTGTTTACCCCAGCAGCCAAAGAAACAAGTTCCCAAATGCATCAATTAGCAGGTGTACTCAGGAACTCTATAGGCTGATGGTACCAAATCAAAAATCATACAGGTTTTCCCTAACCTTTCTAAGACTGCGAAATTTGAAATATCTGGAGTCATTTGACTTTTTTCCTCCATAGTATTCTTCTTAAAAACTACATATGGCATTAAAATTTTAGTCAATTTGGTTAAATAAATTAATTTTAAAGGAAATCCCAGCTCCTTATTTGCATCATGTTAAAGTCAGCTATAGCTTTTAGGTAGGAAGCAAAGCTGTCAGTTTACAGACTTGCTGAAGCAGTAAGTGGGATGAGGCTGTGGCCAGGAGAACATCACCACCTCCAGATTTGAGCCTCTTCATGTCCCAAATCTCTGCAGCTTCATTTTATGTGTACCACTGTAGATTCATTCTGCATCAGGGTACTGAATACATCTCTTTAGAGACAGTATTTTCAAATGGAGCTGGAGCTGAAGTAGCTGTAAATCTCCTTGCCATCTGCTGGGAAAATCCAAGCCACTTGGATATTTTAGGCTTTAATTTCCTGGTTTACAGGTGCAATTTCACATTCTTAGTGGGGACTTTGTAGTGGAGATTTGGGGACATAGATTTTTTTTCCCTGATTGATTTAGTTAATAAGCAAATTAGCAGACAAAACTCTTGTAGTTTTTTCCCTAAAAATGTGTTATTTTAAAATACTAAGGCAAACACAGTTCAGTTTAGCACACAGGCCTGTCCAGAAGTTACCATAAATCTACAAGAACATCTTTCAGTAAGTTTCCAAACGTCCTTCCATAGGCTATGGCTTGCCCTCAGCTCTTGCAGGAGCAAGGTGCTGACCAGCAAGGCTTTGTCTCCTCTTTTTGGCAGCCCATGCTGTGTAGGAGTGTTTTGATGGCATATTTAAAAGGACATATTTAAAAAGCAGGATGGGCCGAAGGACCTCGCCACTTAGAGCTGCTCTAGCAAGTGACACCTTCCTAGAAACCATGCTAATAATGTTGATAATTCCAGATAAACGAGGGCACCAATTACCTAAGCTGATTTCACACTGAGATGTGTATGAATGTATTTCCAAAGGAAGAGCCAGCTTTTCCATGCCTGTGAATCTGCAGCACAGGCTGCAAGTTGCCAGATAAAACATTCATTGGGTTAAATAATGACTTCTGGCTCTCGGCTCATCTAATTTGTTAACAGGAATAGCAGCTACAGAATGGGATTTTCTACAAGCTTTACTTACATAAGAAATCCTGATGACAGATTGATGTCATTCAACCAGACCTCCTCACAAGATTAGGCCTTGTGCAATCAGCCTCTTCTTTCTTTCCTATTTCGGCTCCAAGCTGAAAATTAGCATTGAGAAAGCCCCGGACAACTCAATTGGAATAACCAGAGGTTTGGAACACATTTCTTGATGCTTTAAATCTACCTGGGAAATCTCAGAATTGGTGCTAGCAGCAGAGAGCTCCCCATAGCCAGTTTGCAGGGATGGAACGTCACACACGGGTTTTTTCCAAGGGCAGAAGCAAGGTGGTGAATCCTTGAATGAAGCTTCAGATCTGTTCTCAAATTTGCATAGTACTGTCTTAACTGAAACTCTGAGTATTTTAGAAAAGCAAATGTCTTACCTTGTCTTCGCTGAAACACATATAAAGTTAAACCACCATTAATAACAAAATGATTCCTGGGACAGGGAATGTACAGCAAACTGTAGTTTTAGAATAGGTTTATATAAAATAAGGAAGATTAGTCTATTTTGCATCATATTCAAACTTTAGCTTATTATTGTGCAAAAAAAAAGGACAGAAAAAGATCAGTTGTTTTTAAATACATTTAATGTTATGAAACATGTTGCCTTTATTTTGTTTAAATCCTTGCTAAATCTTAACATCAACAATAATAAAAGGCTTTTAAAAACCTTTTCTTTAATCACACAGTGGCCTCATTGTTTTACTCTAAGGCAGAAAACAAACAGAGTCATCATAAATAAAACACTGACATGGAATATAAGACAAACCCAGGCCAGACAGTTTGCTAAAAAGTTTATGAAAAGTGCATCTGGCTGGCTCAGGACTCCCTGAGTAAGGTAGACATTCTCCCACACACCTCTTGGCTATTTAGCCACTCATGAGAAAATCTGAAATACAGGCTGCCTTTCTCATTTTAAAGGTATTGCATTTACATGTCACTTGCTGTGTGAGGTAGGAACCAGTTTCTAGGGGCTGGATCTGGGCCTCACCTCCTTATTGTTGCCCCTCCATTTGCTATGCAAAAAGAGATTTACGTGCAAAACAAAGCTTTAGCTGTCTATGAAAGTGAACTCCTGTTTATTTTCAATCACAATTCATCAGCTGATTGTAAAGGACACTTCTCATGATTTTCACCCTCAAACCAATAAGAGCCACAAAAAACTAGATGTAACATTTCCCCCCCCCCCCCCCCAAAGGATGCCTTTGAAAAAGGGGCACTTAAGCACTAGAACAAAACCGTGTGTTCAGGTTATCTAATTCAAAGCTCCATGAAGTTTGTTTTGTAACTGAACCCTGCCTGGAGTAAATTCTTAATTGAAAAATAGCAGCGACTCAAAAGTGCATAAATTACAAACTTCATCAATAAATTAAGGACATGGATTTGCTGCATCTAACTATCCTCCTAACACTCCCACAATCCTTTTCTTTTTACAATGACATGGAAAATCAGAGCAAAGGTACTACTATGTCAAAACTAAAACTAATCTAAAATCTTTGGTAGATTTCTTTCTGAGATAAGGCAACTTGTCTTTTACCAAAATCCAAAAGATATACAGAATGACTGGAAGTAGCCCAATAACAAGACAACCCCTCCTACACCACCAAGCCTTAAACATAGGTTTTTCCATTCATATGTAGACTTGTAATTCAGGGTGTGAGTTTTCAAGAAATGCCAAGCATCTCATTCCCAGGGATGCTGATTATTGAAGAGCTTGCACAGTAGGGAGGCTGAGGAGAGATCCAGTCCTGGGCAGTGGAGAAGACAGGATGCTTCAGCAGAATATTCAAATATTCAGCTATAGCAGGTGCAGCTGTGGGACTTGCAGTTTCATTCATGTCTCATACAGACTCCTGTGAGTCCTGCATTCAGAGCCTAAGCAGTCCAGTGGCCATTTGAAAACTACAGGTGATATTTTGGATCCCCACATTGAAGGCTTTGGCTCTAAAGGACCTCCTTCCACCAACACTCCATGAGAGGTTGTGCACAGAAATAGGAAAAGTGCTTAACCAGTGTGTAAGGATTGCATTTACTCTGAAGTTCTTATTGGGACTGTTCTTTAATATGAAATTACTCTTCATCCTCATAAGGCATTCATATTCAGGATCATATTCATTCATGGCAGAGATGAATCCATCAGTGAAGTATCAGTAATCACTTGCTTTGCAGTGAGATGGTTTTGGCTGGCTGGCACACCCTTGGAAAAGCGTGATGTTTCTTGATCAGAAAAGGTAGTTCCCAGTTCATTTGTGGCAATTTTTTTTTTCCTTTACAACAAATTTAAATGCTATATTTATTTCTAGTGAGATTGTTCATGGGGGCACACTTAAAAAAAAAAAAAAACAGTTTGGGTAGAGCTTGTGTTTCTGCATCTTAAGCATACTATGTGTTGAACAGAGTAGATCTAGAAGACAACAGATACAGAGGTAGCAGCACAATGTTGTGATGAAGCACTTCCACAATAGCAACTTCAAGCAACTTGAACTTCACAGAATCCACAAAAACATTCCTGTTTAAAATGTGCTTTGCAATAAGAACATCAAGCTTTTCTCTTTCCCCTTCTAACCTACTGCAAGCACAGAAATCCTCCTTTTCTTTAACTAGGACCTAACCTCAGTCCTGCTGATCCACTTTTAGTTACCAAGGCCACAGAGTAAGGTGAGCCAGTTTCTCAGCTGGAGTCAGTGCAGAAGATAGTCCGTAACAAGAATAATCATCAAGGGTCCACTTTGCTAGAAACACAGCTGTGACAGCATTTGCTTCATTGGAGGAGGAAAATTGCCCGTGGCTGAAGAAAAATTTCTTTTTTTCCCTTTTTTTTCCACTGGAAAATGTTTGCATTTATAAAGCAGGTAAATTGGTAGCTTTTAAACATAATTTTAATGATGCCAGTTCATAATTTCTGGTAAGGGAGAAAGTTTCACAGCTCGAAGATGAGGCAGACAATTTCATACATTTAGCATGAATTCAGAAGGGGTTAGTGTCTCTGACAGCAAAGATAGCGCTTGCTGTGGACTAAGGTTGCTTCAACCAAAATTACATAGGAATATATCTACTAAAAAATAACCTTTCAGAATTACAGACAAATATGAGATACATGTAATCTATGTAGTTAAATCCATTTTTTACTTTGGAATTAGATGCCTGTTTTTGTGGTAATCCAGTCACGGAAATAAGTCACTCGTGTGTAAACTCCAGGTTTATTTGGCTTGGCACATTCATCTCCCCAGCTCACTATTCCCACGAGGTACCACATCAGTCTAGAGTCTGGAGTAACCAGTGGTCCCCCAGAGTCCCCCTAGAAAAAGAGGAGGGGGAAAAAATATTTAATTGATCAGAAGAGAAAATACAATTCTCTCCATAGACAGGAGTGCCTGTCCTATAAGAGAAGTTAACAAGCAGTATTTCAAGAGAAACCATTTATGCAGAATCCAGGCTGTTTCTGAAACTTGAGTCAGAAGTCTGTGGCATTTTCCTGTTTGCCAGACCACCTCCTGACCTCTGTTTTGGTAAAAAAACCTAACAAAAAGCTTCTGTTCTGTTTTGTGATAACACTGCTTCCCACCTGCCTTGTCTTCTTCCTAGTACAGGGTATGGAAACACCAGTATAGGCAGCAACCTAAGAGAGCATGAACCTTTTTTTTAACACATTTTAATAGGAATTGCTATTCTTAAAATAAACAATTTTAGTCACTTTCAGCAATAACATTTAAAAATGTGCTTAGAGCTCCTTTTTGCTTTGAGCTTTGATCAAGAACTTGGTCTTCTAGTTAGATGATATCTCCTTAAGGTATTATCCACTTTCCAAGGCTCAAATTTGATACTGTTAATAGTATGACATGGTAATAATAATTAAACTGGAAACTTTACAGACTGAGAGGCAATCCTCACACAACAGACCAAATTCCCCAACTTTCACCAAAATTATTTACTGAACTAAACAGCAGTTGCACCCTTCTGCTTAGGTCTTTTCTGTGCTGAGCCAGGAACAGAGGAATGAGCTTCCCAGGCTTACTCTGAAGGGAGTTTGTCTTTGTGCAAAAATCAGTAGGACTGGGATTAAGGGAAGAGTCTGTATTAAATCAGCACTTTAAGAGTAAATTGTTTAAAAATAACATAAATAGAAGTTATTTTTTTAAAAGTTAACACTATGGAAATATTTTTCTTTGAACATAAGCATTTCCTTGAAATGTTTGCAAACCTACAGCATGCATATTTCCTTCCCATTCTTTTACACCTACCTTCCTTATAGTTATCTTTGTTTCAGACAGTTTTCCTTTCACTGAGCCAAGTCTGTTACCAAAGATCACATTGTAACAGATTTGTTATGATGTGATCCAGGCCAGAATTTAATTTCAGTAAGTGACAGTCCATTTTTTCTGGTAACTTAACATTCCTAACCTTCTTCCTTCTCATCTCTACAGATCTCTGATGTTAGCTACTTAAGACATTTAATTTTTAGCTCATAATTAGTATAACAGCATTTAGTGCTAAATGATGTGTACTAAATGCTATTTCACTTTACACCTAAATTCCTGTTCGAATGGAGCCTATTTAAAGGACTAATACACTGTCCATTAAGATGTGGTCAACCAGATACTGCAGTCAGCATTAAAATAGTTTTCCTTTCTAATTTTCAGTTACAATTACCTGACAAGCATCTACTCCTCCTTCCAAGTATCCCGCACACAACATCCTAGGTGTTATGTCCCCATCATACACTTCTTTTCTGTTGCAAGTATCTGAGTCAATAAGTTTCACTGTTGCCTCCTGAAGAGCATTTGGGGCTGGACCTGAAAGAAAATACAATGTGGGTATTTATCAACATAATTACTTTGCAGTAGTTAATATACAGGAGGAGTGTTTAATGTCCTCTTATGGAGGACCAGCTTGACTTGGTTTAATGTGGGGGTTTTGCTTGTTGATCTGCCTAGGTCAGGCTCTTAAGGAGAAAGTACATAGAATCACAGACTCACTTAGGAACCATTAAGACTGAAGTAATGATCACATGGTACACAGTGCCTTAAGTGTAAAGTCATATATTTTACACATGTTCCATAACACAAATTCCATGTTTCATGGAACACAAATTACCTAGCAATTTGAGCAGATGATACAAAATAAAGACGTCTTGATTCCATTACTAAATGTACTCTTAGTGTGGTCTGGTGAGAGTGTAAGCTTGGGTAATTCACAGCTCACTCTGCACATTTACCTGAAAGCTCACAGTTATCTGTAGCTTCTGACTAGTGCTGGCAAAATTAAACACATGCATGGCTGGACTATGTGTCTTAAGAATTTACAATACAAAATGGAAAGGCTGGGAAAACAGAAGAGTCTTCTTTTTTTTTGCTCCAGTGGACTGTAGTTCTGTCTTTATCCACTCAAGTTTTAGAAAAAGAAACTGATGCCTACAACTAAACAAACCTAGGCTTGCTGTAATATCGCATGAGGCTACAGAAGTCATATCAGTTCACTCAGAGCTGCTGTTTACGGCCCATGCAGGTCACCTGGCAGACTCAGAACTCACCATCATTGGTGAGAGCTCCCCAGCCTGTGATGACAGCATAAATATTGTAGGGAAAGGTCTGAGATGGCTCTGGCAGACAGACCCGGTGTATGCTGCTCGTGAACTCCACGCGCTTGGAGAGCTGCACTAGCGCAATGTCGTAGTCGTGCTCTGGGTACAGGTACTTCTCATGAATAATAATTGTCTTGACTGATCGCTTCAGGCTTGGTGGCTTCAAAAGAGCTCCAAAAGTAGCAGTCCACTTCTGAGGGTGAGTCATGCTGAAAAAGGTAAGAGTGCTATAAGTATTTTGCTGCAAATTATATGTTTGGGACTTTAAATTTGTACTGTAAAACTCCTTCAAGCTAGCTACCTACTAGACAGTTATGGCATCCATCACTTTCCATAACAGAACTGTGGGCTGCTGCTAGAAGAGGGCACTCCTGCATTCCATCCTCAGCCATAGTCTTGTACTCCTCCCCTGTTCCTTGTCCCTTATCTAACCATTGTGTGGCCATAGGGTGTCATCAAATCCAAAAGCTCTTCTGCTGTAAACTCTTCATTTCCCTCACTCTTTTTGCACATTGATAATCTGTTCCACCAACTGTTCCATCTTAAAGTACCTTGCAGCTTCACAGTTGCCATGCTTTAAACAAAAAATGCTGGGAGTGCATGGGTGAGCAGAGGGGCAGGAACATGGGATGGTAGCTGTTGGTAGCAGTCTGCAATGGCAGCAACCCCATTGTAACACAAAGGCATTCATTTAAGAAATGTCAAATATAACAGGAAACAAATACTCCACCATTTCACTCACCTTGCCTTTTCTTCACTTTTTTGGTCAGTACGCCAAGTGACTATTGATTATTACTCATAAAATTGCCAGTTCTGCTCCTGAGGGCCAGTCTTTAATTTCTCATTGAAACATCCAGCTGATGGGCCTACTTAACTCTGACTTTTCTCTTCCAAAATTGTTTGTCTGGGAAAGAGTCAGGGGTGTGGTGCAAATCTGCAAAACCACACAACTTGATACAGAAGGGGCACATTCTGCTGCAGATTCTAAGGCGGGAACTTACTCTCTGAAGCAGTGAGCTGCAGACACCAGCCACGTGTTGCTGATGAGCGTTGCACCACAGCGATGGATGTTGTTGTACTGCAGACTGGCCTGCCACGGCCAGTCCCCGGTCTCTGCAGAGGACAATCCACCGACGATTCGCAGCGATGAGGATTTTGTCATGGACTTGACTGATCTGTTCTGCCGTAACCCACAGACTGTCAGGAAGGACAAAGACAGTATTAGCTATTCTTTTGTTTAGGAAATCCTGCGAATGGCTGTGGAAAACATATGAAAAATTCCACACCACCTATGTTCTGTAAAAATGTATTGACATCAACAAGAAAACATAGCTTCCACCAGTGCCCCCAAATCCGAGCTCCTCATGCACAACCCATGCACAACTGACTATCATGGAAAGCCATGATGGTCAAACATTCAGGCTTAGCTGTGTGAGCAGCATGACTCAGGAATCAAAACCTTCACCACGCACCCAAGACAATTCCCAAATAGAGGCATTGCCAACTTTAATGTCTCAGGTAATTTCTCATAGGATAAAATATGAAAAAGGCAAAACCTGGAATGGGAATGATCTAAGTCCTGGGGTTTTACCATGCATGCACACAGATTACATCAGCAAGATGTCACCTGGAGACAGGCAACTGATCACTGCAGTCTGCAAGTGGACCTGGAGAGGCACTTCAAGCAAAGAGCATCACACTACTCCAACCAGAGATGACAAAAGGCATGGATACCTCCAGCATGGTATGCATCCATGACACAAAACAAGCATTTTTATCCAAACCCAGAGAGAAGTTGAAATATCCATAGTTTCAGCAATTAAACTCAGGATATTCAGGAGCAGCCAAAGCTCCTGTATAGCTTTAGAAACTTCCTCAATGAACAGACCTACTTCAGCCGTCTTCTCCCATCCAAACAGCATCAAATCCATCCTACCTGGACCAAGACCCACTAGTTTTCATCCAGGTCCCAATTTCAGCTAGACATTAGGAAAGTTGACACACAGGACTATCCCAATTAATTGAAAAAGAAACAGGAATGAGAATTATTTGCATAGTGATCACACAGCCCAAACCATTGCTGCATGGCTTATCTCCCGGACAGTGACCTGGGAGGGGGCCAAAACAGAACTTGGTAATTCATCACTGAGGAGCTGCCAGCCCCAGGGCCCTTGAAGTCCTCAGAAGTTAAAAACTGGAGCCACAGAGAGTGTTATCTCATCCCTTTCATGCTAGGATCTGCACAACATTATGCTAACAGTACTTCATGGTCAAAAGTGGCAGGAATACTACAGCAGACTGAAAGCTGTTCATAAATTTAGAAAAAGAAAGAAAAGTTACACCACATTGAGGACTTCGTGAGCTCAGTGTAGAGTCTGCCCTCTTCTGATATTTAAAACCAAAATGAAGGAAATCAGTGAAACCTGTCCAAAAGTTTTGTGTAAAAGACAAACTTCAGAATATACCATAGTTCACAAGACTGTCTGAACAAACAGTTTTCCCTCCTGGAAGCTCTTTGTAATCCTCGGTAACCGGTCCTAAAACTGCACAATCCTATCAACCACCTGAGCAGTCAATGTTCAAAACACAGGGAATAAACTCCGTTCTATCAGTGTCCCAGAACACCAGCACCTACATCAGACCCAAAAAGTGATGTAATTTAATCTTCAATTGTTTGACAGCTTATTGCTAATCACCTGATCAAACCTTCTCAGAGTTAAAAGAAACACAACTTGTAAGCAAAGATAGCTTTTATCACTATATTATCTCCAAGCAAGCTGACCTCTTTCTCTGAAAACTTAAAAAACGTCTCTAAAACAAGGTCTCTCTATCTAACCCCTACAGCAATGCATTGAGAAAACCAGTCACATTTCCGTATATTTCCATGAGGAACAATTTTCTGCTGTCAGCCATTCCAAATTCCAGAACATTTTGATTATAATCACAGGCTGATGTAACTTCTTTACTTTTCCTTGTGGTACCTCTCTCCTTTCAATGGGTGCTAAAGAAAATTACAAAGTTCCAATTTCTGAGAGTACAAGGTTACATTCATTAGACAGAAGGATGAGAAAAGGCTCTTAAGGGCCAGGAAAAGTGCTCAGAGACTCTTGACGCTAATTTTAAAAGCTGGAGATGAGATTTCTGATGTTTAAAAAAAGCCTCACTTACTGTCATTGAAGATGGCTTCTGCTCTTACTGGCTCCACATCTGAAACAAAGAAACAAACAATCAGGGTAAGGCCAGGCTAGCACAGACAAGGTTCCCCATCCTCATGGTCATCCCTCTGACAGCTATTTGAGCACAGAGCACACAGGAGGCATGGCTGTGGGAGCTGCTGGAGAAACCAGGGTAGCTCATATGTGCTCGTGTTCATGTGCTGGCTGCTGGCCTCCTCTGCAGTGTTGTCTGAGGACCAGGCACCCATCCAGCCCATCTTGCTGGCCCTCAGTGTTTCTGGAGGGGAGTATGGACAAAACAAATCTTGTATTACTCAAGATCTACAATTTTACTGGGGAGAAATTGTTATGGTGGAAATTTTTGAAGCTCCTCTTTTTTGCAAAAAAAAAAAAAAAAATCAACAGTTCACATATTACATCCAAGAGAGGGCCAGAGAAGATCTGGTAGTCTGTGCCCTCTTCAAGATCAGAAGGCACTCACTTCAATGCAGCAATGGAAGCTTACAATAGCAGTGGCTCACTCTCCTTTCTTCTATCTTATTGGTACACTAATATTACTAAAATAGATAGTTCATAGCAATTTATTGCATGGCACAGCAGGGGCTTGCAATACATTCCCTCCTTTAACACCCATATTGTATGTTCACTGAAAATATGGCATGCCCTTGCTGACAATAGCAAGCATTGGCTCAGGATTTAAATCTACCCCTTTTCTTCCAGAATGCTGTTTTTCACTAGAGCTACCACTGTAGTTTCCAGCACTCAAAACCATTTTAAAATATTACTAACCATTTTTAAAATATTACTAATTTAAAAAAAAATCATAATTTCAATATAGTTTTTTATTTATATTGTGATTCTATACTGGTGTCAACAACTTCATATATTGTGTCTGGATAGGCTTTCTCAGCAAATCCCTATCCTTATCCAATTCTTTCCTTTCTCTTTACTGCTACACAGAATAATATGCTAGTTTTGAGCCAAAACCACACCAAGTCAGGAGGAGTCCCTTTTGAATGCAAAGGGCTCTGGCTCACACTTGTCATCTGTTGGGTTTGTATCTCATGTGTTTTGCATGCAGGCTTGACACTCCCTCAGGTATGCTGGGTGAATTGTCTGTTTGCAATCCACCAGTACCAGATGTGTGCTCACTCATTTCTTAATGTGACAGTAAGCAGATTGTGATAGAATAAAGGAAACAAGCAGAACTGCAGCACATGTACAGCTTGTCTGCAGGGAATGTTACAGACCAAAGGCAGTGCTAGGGCTGGCATGTGTGTGTGCAACCACTGCTTTATTTTATAAAGATGGGAGATTAGTTAAAGTTGGACATTTATATAGCAGCACAGTCTATTCACTGTAGAAAGAAATGAAGTCTTATTCACTATGAACAGGAACTGTTCACATGATGAAGATAATTACATTTCACTGGTAGGCAGGACACAACTTCCAAGGTCCTCTTTCAAATAAAAATGCTCATTTGTATTTTCTCAATTCATATGAAAAAAGGAAGAAAACATTAAAAATACACTACTTTAGCATTTCAGTAACACTAGTTGTATTCTGTGAATTTCCCTGGATTATATGGTTGGGTGTCTCCTAGACCCCTTACATCAAAATGGAATAACACCACAGAGCAAAAGCTAGGTCAGCAGAGGGATTCAGTGGTGGTGTAAACATTACTGTTTGCTAAATTGTACTAAGGCTTTGGCCACTTCCCCTGTACATTTATATTGGCTAGAAGTGCTTTGAAAAATCTAGCCCTACTTGTTTCTTTCAACTATGATGAGCCAGTGTTTTCCTAGAAATTCATACAACCTTCAGAACTAGTTCATCATTTGAGTCACACCACTACTTTATAAACTGGTAAGAAACCAACAAATGTAATTCACAATGAAAGAGGACCTTTTGCCTTTAAGTGCAATACTGACAACAATGTTTTTTAGCTTTTCTCTGGGTGGAGAGACATTTACCTCATCATTCATAATTATAAAGCCTGCAGCCAATTATTATCACTTACATTATGTTGCAAAGCTCATTGAGAAGACAAAAGGAGCAACCAGCTTGTTCAAGTGCAGTGCCGGAAGCAATTCAATTGGCATGTTCCCACTGCATCGAGTTTTGCTGTGAGTCACAGGTGCTCTGCAAGGCACCTGCATCTATCTCTGTTTGCCTTTGTATCAGGCACCTAGAAGAAAGTACAAACCTCACATGGCCAAAATTTTACCCATTGCTTCCAGCTGGATCAACTTCTGTGTAATTGGAGAAACAAGCCTTCCACAGACACACTGCCAGTCTGTACAGCTCTGAATGTCGGCATGTCTTATATCACTACTGTGCAACTGCTATACTCTCCTACCCATCCCCTGCTGAAGGAAAAAGGCCAGTGATACCCTGTTTTAATTACTGTTAGCAAATTCAGTGCTGTATTCACTAGGGTAGGGTCTCAAACACAGAGCACATGCACATGTTTGGAAAACTGAAGTAACTGACCCTATTTTCAGATAAGCTGAGCTCACAGTAGATCAAAAGCAGGGAACACTCTGGGTTACATGATACCACTGAAAATAAAGTTCCTTACTGGTTTACCTTGCCAGGGGCTTGCCTTCATTTGTTACCAGCTTCATATTTTGGCCTGTTGAAGAGCACAGATGTTCATATTGTGCCAGCCTTTATGTTGCAAGCCCTGCCTTGAAGCAGTCACTTGTAAGGCACGAGAGAAAATTTCGCTGCCCTGCTCATTTACTAGTTGCCCTAGTTGTTTGCACTACCAAGAAAAAGCATCAATTAGTAACAATTAAAGTGTCATATCTTGTCCCAACCACATATGGCTGCAAAAGTAGTTGTTTGTGCCACATTTAGGAAAAGAGTGTTCAAGCTTCTACTGTAAACAAGTTCGACTTGAACCTGCGTTGAATACCTGTAAAATGGAAATTGCTAATGAATTCAAGCTTGCTTAACTTTAATGATAAAATGTATGTTTAAATTAAAATGGCAGAAATCTATTGAAATGCAGCTTAGGAATTCCATCTCTTAGAAGAGGGCTCTGTTCTCCAACTGGACAAGCAATTTTGTTAATATAGTTATTTTTTATATTTATTAAACAAAATAACTCTAAAACACACCTAAATTCTTAATTTCTGATTAACTTATTTAAGGCTAATAAATAATCAGTAAAGAACTCTTTTACTCCTCAGCATATGTGTCTGAGCAAACATGGAAGGAAACGTTCATAGCTAACTGCAGAGTGAATGGGACATCTTATCTGTGAGGGGTTCAGAGATTCCTATGGAAAAATGTGCTCACTTTGCTACATCTCTAAATACTGTCAGTGTCACTGCATCAGAGGAACCAGTTGTGTGCGCACCGCCTCATTTCATGTTATCCACAGAGTTCAGTGTTTATGTTAAAAGGAAAAGATCAGACAGAACTCTATGATGTAAGAGTAGCAGACATTAAATTGACATAGCAGAAGCAAGGCAACCAAATGAATTATTAGGTGATATTATGCATTTTCAGCATAGAAAGGGCCAGAGATGGCTGCAAAATTAAAGATGATACATGCTTTAAAAATCTGATGCAGTTTTACCCAATTACAGAATTTTTCACAGGTGCTGATTCATAAAAGAAACTTGATTTTTCTTTATAGGTGTCTACACTTGCAGATTTTCTAGATGTGAAAACATAACTTCTAGTCTCAAAAGCAAACTGCATGTTCCATCCTCTACTATATCAAGTTCCTGCATCTTGCTGGTCTAAGATGTTTTTTCATACAGAGAAGGTAAGGTAGAGATTATCTTAAAAGGGATATAAATGGAGGAAATGAAAGAGTACGTGCTTCAATACTTTTAACACATTCTTGGAAATGCATTTGAAGCACAAGTTTGGGAAATGCACCAGGGAGCAGAGACAGCATTTTTCCCACTGTCCTTCACCCCATTATAATAACAACTTTCTTGAAAGGAGTGAGAATTACAAAATTCTCAGCTACATCAGAAACAGAGGCCTCACCCAGACTTATGCAGGGTAGCAGTTGCACATGCAGGCAAAAAGAGGATCACTGGCAAGTTTTAGTAGGTCACCAAACTGGGCAGCTGAGAGCAATGTCACAGAGTGCATGTCCTGCAGTGCAGACAGAGGTGGGGCTAATAGCTCTACCCTAATGCTCTTTAATTACAGTGAAGACCACAAAGGTCTGAAGTACTGGGGGAAATGGGAATGAGAGCACTGAACAACAGATTCGGTTCTGTTCCAAAAACTGTACCTTAAACGAAGTGCAGGAGTTTCCTGAAAGATGGCAAAACATGAGCTCTGGGTTTAGCAGGAAAGGCATGCTGTTGTGTGGTTACATAGTTCATACATCCTAAAATGTGTCTCCATTAACCTTCCAATATTCTCACTGCTCTCAACAGGAATTACCTCTCCAGATTTATGCGCCCTTGTAGAAGTAGCAAAACATGGCTTAGATACAGGTGATGCAATTCTCATTCCTTCAACGGAGTAGAGTAACCTGATAGAGACACAACAACTGCTTTGTGCCTCTAATTGTCCCTGTCACCCAGCTGTTCCCTCCCTGCTGGTGTTCACTGCCCCTGTCCTCACATCTGTCACTCCCTCCACTGTCCCCCATCAGCATCTTGATCCTGTCCATGAGGCAGACATAGGTCCATACCTCACAGCTCCATCTGGTTGTCCTGCAGCCTGAGGAGGGATCTGCTATGTACAGTTCTGTAGCAGGCATCAAAACAGATATGATTTTTAGCATTACTTTTCTTCCTGACCTACACTCATGCCTGAGCTGCAATCAATGTCTTACTACAGTAAAGGCAGCCCAAATTGCTCTCAACCTCTGCAGATAAGGCAGGGAAAAACCAAGGTTTGAGTGAGAAAATCAATTAAATTCATGCATCTGGGTCATGAGAAGAGAGGTCAAGATGACTTTGTGCTTAATGCCTTTATCATAAGCATATCCTTGCAAAATACTAATTTTAAAATACATTTCAATCATTCTCTCTAGGCTCTTACTGAAATGTATCACCTTGTGCCAAACTAGTGACCTCAAAGTGGAGGAATATCAGATCTCCACTGTCTCCCAATGTACAGGTGTATGTTCAGTTCCACTCCCCAGAGATGCTGTTGTGGCTGATAAAGGGCAACTATCCAGACTGCTCCATACATTATTTGACATGGAACATTCCTCATCAACCCTGTCAGACACTCATCTGCATGACTCCCACAGAAGACTCGATAAAGTAAGAATCTGTCTGCCAGGTTCTGTACTTTGTAGTTGTTAGGAGCTTTAGCAAGCCCCAGATTCCAGATGAACAGAAACAATAACAGTTGGCTTGTTGATCAAAACCAATTCATGACTCATTATTCATGGTCAAAACCTTTGGCTGTGCAACAGATGGGAATCCTTCCTACTCACTTTGAACAGTGCCAGTGATCTTGCAACCAGCTTCTTTCTGACATCAGAAGTACATTCCCAAAAATACATTTTGGGATACCTCCAACCTACCTGACAAAGGGAAATAGTCTGGCAAGCTGCTCTACACTTTACTTAATACGGATCCAGACTGTCAGGTGACTCTACTTCTAACCAAGAAACCCTCAGGAAAATAAATCAGCCTTGTAGGAGAACTCTTTGTTGCCAGAACTATACAGAAGGCAAACTGCAACAGCTTCTTTCAGTGCCAGTGGAAAAGCAAGTCCTAACATGGGTGTTTCCAAGCCATCTGACACTTTGATATCTTACTTTGATTGCTCTTGCACTGCTCTTCAGGGAAGGTTTGCTTAGTTCTTCTCTGAAAATTTGGCTTCTAGTGGGGTTTGTACACCAGTGCAAAGAATTCTATCAGTTCTTATTTTCTATCAAAATCAGAGGGAATGTGTGGATGTAAACCATCCTTGACCAGGGGACTCTGATGTCTAGCTAAATAAGAAAGCAGGAACTCCAGTAATAATACATTTGAAGGTACTCTGAGAAAAATGTATTTTTGCAGCCCTATGTAAAGAACATCTACAGTTTAGTGACAGAAAAACCAGAGACAGTATTATGTTGTTTTCCTTGAAGTTCTGCACATTTTCTATTTTCTCACATACGTATGATCAAGCTTCTCTCTATTTTAGAAAAAAAAAAAAAAACTAAGAAAATATTGTCAGTGTAGACTTTATCCCCTCTTTATTCCCAGTCCTCAGGAATGCAGAGGTAAAGCAAGTTCTACCCCTGGTCTGGCAGACTTCTTAATGTTGTAGTGCTGCCCTGAACTGCAGCTTGAATGTCCCAAGTGTAGCACCCAGTTTGGAGGAGTTTGTTGGAACTGATTCTCAAGGCGAATACTTGTGAGTGAAGCGCAGGTTGAGACATGGTGTTGAACAACAAGGTGATTATTTCAGGGGAGGAAGACTTAAGGAGGTATCCTTTATCAGACTCCCCCTAGCATGTGATATAAATAAGTGCCTGACCTGGATTTGTTCAACTACTGAGCTATGCTTAGCTAAAGTGAGCTATGTCATGGCCCCTAAATTAGAATATTTTGATAAGGTGGTTACAAAGAACAGGTTAATGATTTTTTACAAGCCATTATGAAAATGTAATTCTGAAAATGCCTTAGGATAAATAAGGATTCCAGCTGGCAAAAAGGTAAAATTAAGCAATATTTAGAAAGGTGCCTGCAGAGCATGGAAAAAATCTAGGGCTTCTTAGGTTTTATGGTTTAAATACTAATAGTGGACAAGATATTTCAGGAGGGGAGAGAAAAGTAGAAAAGGCAAAACCTAGATTCTTCTCTGGACCTCTAGGATCTGTTGAAAATTGTCACTTCTCCCTGGTGTGAGGAATGAGTTTTATAAATTGAGACCAGCACCTCCTCTAAAAGCACTGGAGTTCTCCATTCTATACTCTTCTCCTGAGTCCACCTGAAATGGCAACACCGTTCAGGATCTGGCCTATGCTTCATACCACTGCTGAAATCCTATTAGCAAAAAAGATCAAATTTTTTTTTTGGACAGCCTTTTATTGTTGTCTCTTAGAAATGCCAAGGTATTGTTTATGTTCCTTTGTGTCACTCATAGCCCTTGCACAATGCTAGTCCAGTAATGAGTAGCTGACCTGTGCAGTCAGTGTTTTATTGTTAGGCTGGGAGAGCCAAGAAAAGCAGCACAAAGTTTGTCACACAACTTGGATAAAGTAATATAGATGCCATCTCTTACTGAGACTATTTAATGAAAACTTATTAATTATTGCAATTCAATTGCATTAGCCAATTTTTTAATTAGCTATTAGTGCATTACTGTAACATTCCTGGTGCAGTTCAAGGTCAACTAAAACAATTTTGATTTGCTTCCCACATTTTCCAGACTGAATAAGAGCAGCTTGACTTGATAAGATCACAGTCCTTTTTTAACAATAATTTGTGTACTCTGTCCAATTTTATCCTTTATGTAAAGCATCAAATTAAAGTGAAGATTCAAAATTCACCAACTCATCACCCAACTGTGTAAACAAAAACAAATATCTTCAAATCTCTCTGATACCCACACAGTATTTTTATCTGGGAGAATTTACATGTGCACTTTGTTGAACAGGAGCTACTGCCATATAAACAACACTGCAGGGAAATGGTGAGTACTTGCCCAGAGGGATGTCACCTATCATCCTGAGCTATTCCAAAGGGGAAGGCTGGTTGGCCCATCAAGAAACAATGGGAGTGTGACAGCTCATATTTGAGTTTCATTGCATTACCACAATGCAAATACGTGCCCAGTTCAAGCACCAAGAGGAGGAACAAGAAGTTGCTCCTGCTCATTTCTGAGTGGGAGGAAGTCTGGATCCATCCAGTATGGAATCTAGCCCAGGTTTCCTGTTCTCTAAATACAGCTGTCTAACCTCTGCAGATTTCTGCTGGTTCAAGTAGTCTAGTGTGGAACAGCAAGCAGCAAGCACTCACCCTATTACTGTACTGTCACCCCTGCACTTAGGAGCAAGCAGTTCTGCAAAAACAAATGGAGCAAGTATCTGTCCCTAGCTGTCAACCAGCAACTCATCCTTGAAAAGTTTGACCCATAGAAAAATTGCTATATATAACTGAAGCCAAGACAGAGACAAAATTCTAAGCCTGCACAAAAATTCTGTAGCAGAACCAAAGTGTAGAAGGTAGTCTAATGCAGTTAATGGTCATATCCTGCAGATTTATGTCTGCTTTGTGAAAAGGGAAAATCTCTACCTGAGAAGTCATGTAGATAAGAACATTATGCCTTTCTTTCCCTTTCCTCTGGGAAATCTGCAAGGATTTTGATCTTCACACCAAATATTATTTTTTTCAGTGCATTGGTTCTTTCCCCTTGTCGTCTGTATATACTTCCTGCACTTTCAAGCTCCATGACAGTAACATAAAGTTGGTACTGCAGTTTGGAGGAAGGCTGAGGCTGTACTAAGAAACCACAAAGTAACTGCCCCCAGTTATCCATATTTTTAAGATTTAGAGGGGATTCAGACACAGTAACATCAAAAGCTATCATCAAAATGGAAAAAACCCAAGTCCCATCAATCAGAAAATGGAAATAATTACTTTTAAAAGAAATGTGACATACTTACTTGAGATGGAAGAAGATCGGACATTTATCCGCAGAGGCCCTGTATATCTTTTCAGGCCCCTCCGTAAGATCTTCCCAACTCTTTCCCGCAGTGCTTCTCTGGAATCCGTAGCGGAGAACCAGAATGTGAGCAAAGCCTCTGCCATCACACCATCAGTATCTGGGCTATGAACCAATGAAAGAGTCTCGTTACCTCCAGCCCACTTCTGCATTTCTTAGCTTTTATCTTAGCTCCTCTAGCAATGGCAATGTAACATAAAAGATTAGATACATTTTCAAGCATTTGTGAGAAGGAATTTCCAAAAGAAATCCAAGAATGCTGAATGGTCAAAGGCATCATAGGCTAGAAGGCAGCATGATGCTTTCTGTGAACAAATGGCCAGACCAATTTTATAATAGAGTCCGAAAAGCAGTCGCTGACTACATGCCTGAGACAGAAGAGAGGAAGGAATGAATTTGATTGCAATGAAAAGCTGGATAAACAGCACTTGGAAACATGAGATAGGTGATTAACAGTATCTACACAGACCTTTCAATGGCCCTCTACATACACAGAATAAAAATTTACAATCATCATCATCAAAAAGGTACTTGGACCTTTTTGGGACATGGGAAGAGACCACACAACCTAATTCCACCACAGCACCCTCTTGGAGAATGTTCCTAATAGCCTCAGGTTGTGCAACAATAAATGAAACTTGGCAGCATGCCCACAGCATATTTATTAAAGTCAGAGAGATGGATCACAAAAGGGCCTTTAACACCTCATTGAAAAGTGCAAGCAGCACACACATTGAGACACACAGTTCCACAATTTTAATGTAAGATCAGAGGAAAGAAAAGGGAGAAAAGTCTTGTAACAGGTTGAATTCACCTGGTAGTTGTATTTCATTTTCCTTAAAGCATCAGATACTGCAAGAGATGGAATGATAGACTACAAACATCAAACTGACTAATCTGGCATAGTAAATCTTGCTCTGTACTTGCAGATGTCTTATCCCTGGTCATCACAAAGGGAAGGTAAGAGCTTGCACCAGGAACCTTCTCTCCTGTGCCTCCTCCCACCTGAACCAAGAAGCAATGAGACACAAGCCACAACAGATGAAATCACAGTTACTTTATACAGGGGGAGAACTTAAAGCAGGTTTCTCTTTCTTTGGATAGGAAAGGAAAAGAGAAGATCTCCTAGTTATATATCACTGTCTTGGGAATTTGTAATTACATAAAGGAAAACTAGAAGACGGACAGCTTATCCAGAACTCATGCAAGCAGGCTTTAATCTTTGAAGGGAACATGTGCAAAATTGAAACAGACATTCCTGATATTGCCAGTGAAGGGAAAGAAAAGGCCATATGCTTTAAGCACACCAAGGCATGCCAAGTGGTTCGTAGGTGAGCAGAAAGGCACACTCCTTGCCTCAAGGATCTCATAATTGAGACTGAGAAGTTGTATGTGAACTTTTCAACAGACTGTCTTTTCAATTTGTTCCAACTTCAGCATGATTGCCACTTCGTTTATTTTCCAGATATTATCTGATCCAACTGTGGGTGTTGCTCTGCATTTCTGAGGTGTTCCCTCACCTCTCCCCCCCACTCCTCTTCCTGTGCTATGCCACACTGGAATTACCATATCAACTCTTGCAAGCAAACCACACCTCTCGAAACCCTCAGGTAAGTACTGCCCACCCTGATTCACTTATTATATAGCAGAGATCCAGAGCCAAGGACACCTCGTCAAGATTAGCATTGTCTTTCTCAGTGAGCAGAGGGCATTATTATTAGTGCATTGCTTATACTGAGCCAAAAAATACACACAGTCCTTTCCAAGTAAATTCACAACCATGACCCTGCTCAAAAGAACTTGCAGCCAAGCCCTTGAAGAGGCATAAAGAGTGTATATCTGAAAAAGCAAACAAGCTTTGGCGCATGCAAATCTTGCATCCAACACAGCAAACATCACAAGTGCCTCAGTCTGTCCTTGGGGAAAAGAAGTAATGAAAAATACCACCTATCCCTACATATTGGCCTATCAGATCCCTAAATTACTCTGCCTATGCTTGCAACACTCTAGACAGTATCAAAAATATCCTTAAAGCTTGTATGTAACTGGGGATTAAGCTAAGGCCGAGGAAGAGGCAGGTTGTCACAAACCATGTAAGAACAAAGAGGAGTACATTCAGCACCTTAGATCTTAGTCTTGTAGCTTTAGTCTATGATTATGAAGACATTCAAGGTTTCTTTGCAAAGTGTTGGGCACTGTCACTCAGGAGCAAGATCTTAGTACTACAAGAGACAGTTATGTAAAAAGATAATTTTCAGCATTTAACAGTGGTTAAAAAAATCAAATTAAAGATTATGTATTATTGGCAGTTGAACAGAGAGTAAAAGAGGAAAAAAAGCTCCACATTGCTCAACTATGGGTCTGACCCCATCATCTCAAAAAAGCAGGAACAGCAGACCTGAGAGATGTATGGAATGGGATGATAAGAAACAGTTTGAAATGCAAAGAATGTTGAGTAGACTGGGATTTCCAACTGAAAAATGAAAAATTAAAAAAGAGTGGCTCTTATTGAATACAAGAGAGAAAATATGATGGGAATGTCCAGCATCAGTAGATGCACGGAGAGGAGGGGTAGGGGTAGTGATCAACTTTTTATCATCTGTTTCAGCACAAGAGCTAGGGGTCATTGAATGATCTAAAGAAGGTGGTTCTTCTCAAGTTTCTCCTTCCTAAAGGACTGAGGTGCACAGATTTCAAGAGCCCAGGAGACAACAGACAAGTCCTTGGGAAATAACGCCACCGAGGGCTGCTAAACAAACCACAGCCACTTCAAGAACTCCCAAGTGGTAAATACCTGGAGGCAGGGAGCGTACCAAGAAGCAGTTATCACAGCTCTGTTGTGCTGCTACTGTTTCCTGGGCACCTACTTATGCCCATTCTTAGAGCCACAATGATAAGTGGGACTTTCTGAGCCAGCACAGCCTGGTTTTACTTGACAAGCCCAGCGCAATAGCAATGCTAGAAATGACATCTGCATTACAGTGTAAGAAATAGTTTTGAAAATCCTTTTTGGTTTTAGATAGCTTTAGTTATCTCTGCTTTAATGACTAAAGCTTGTTCAGGATCTGAACACAAGCTTGTTGGAATTTGGAC
Source organism: Agelaius phoeniceus (assembly GCF_051311805.1). Lineage (NCBI taxonomy): Eukaryota > Metazoa > Chordata > Aves > Passeriformes > Icteridae > Agelaius > Agelaius phoeniceus. The sequence continues at coordinate 25,696,844 of NC_135268.1, forward strand.
TGACTGAAGGGTATCTTCTGCATTAAGATCCAAAGGAGAGCAAGGTTCAGAACTAGATTATGCTCAGTTAGGGATTATGCTCTGGTTTTACACACAATACACTTTACCGAATCAAATCTAGCTGGGCTTGGTGTACATTTAATTTTATCTCAGCTGCGTGCATTTATTATAATCTCACATACCTCACTCTGATTAAGCGTGAACGGATGTATTTTTTCCTTAAAATGGAATTGTAAAATGTCTTGTCGATCTGTTGAAAAAAGAAAAATATAAGATAACAACAAAAAAGGAGGGAAGCGGACATATAGCTGGAAGGAGCATTCAGAAAACAGCATTCAGTAACAAACTCACAGCTTACAGAGCCAAGAAACATAGAGCAGCCCAGCCTCTAAATAATATTTGTCCCAGATCTTTTATAATCATTTCCCCTTTGACCTAAGGCATATCATAAAAAAGCAAGCTCATTTTTCTAAATGTCCTATGGCTACATCAGTGTGCCACTGCAGTGCTGTCTCATCCACTCCCAGGCATAATGAGAAACACACGAACATCCTTGGAACACACTGCTGCACTCTTCCAAAGCACAGCTTCCTGAAGACTGCCCACAGAACGGATACAGCATGCTGTATCTCAGCCTCTCTTGTAGGGGTCCTTTCTGACACAGCATTTACCCTTGGTCTTACAGAAATCTATAGCAAAGCCACCAATAATTTCAAATTATTATTGGATTATCATGTTCCCCTATCACCCTTGTGATTTTCCACATGCTTGGACAATCATCAAGCAATTCTCATCAGAAACTGGAAATCCAGGACTCCTAAGGAATTGATCCCCAAATAACATCTTTACCAGTTCCTGCTCAACTACATCCTGTCAGGATGTCATCTCAAGATTGCAGGATCAGTCTAAGACAGCTCAGTGTGATATAACATGGCATGAAATTCTGCCAGGAATGGCTTGGGATCACCAAAGGATTGAGAAATAGCAGAGTCACTGGTGAGTTATGCAGCAACTCCTCCTACCAGCAAGACCCAGTAAATTGAACATATCCTGTAAACATCAAATGCATTACAGGAAAAACTGCACATAAATGCTTTACAACATCACGTAAGCTCTCTTTTTTTTTTTTTTTTTTTTAGTTTTTAGCCCTTAAAGGTAGTCTATTTTAGCCAAGTCTCAAGATGTTCTGTTTTCCAAAGGAAAAAAAAATAATGGTTCTCAAACTATTCATATGTTGAAATATGTCAGATACAGAAACAAGCATGTAAGCATGAAATCTGGGGGTGATTCCTCCCAAGGAACGCAAACCCCCTATTTTCCAGCCTTGGCTGTCACAATATGAAGCTTCATGGCATTGCACAGGGAAATTGAAGCAGTATAATTATAAGGTGAAAACTGCACAATGATTATTTTAAGGTGATATTAAGCACACATTAGTAAGGAAAAAAAGGAAACATTTTTAATGGTCATGCATTTAGCTGATGTTTTACCTTGCTCTTACTGGCAGTTATCTGCAATTAGTTTGAAATTTGGAACAGACAAAATTCTATGGAAAAAAGCCATCTCCACTGCAACAAGCTGCTGTAGATATGCAGAATGCATTTAATCCTCTCACTTTGCAGATTGCCAGCTGCTACCATTGCATTTTATGATGCATCCAATTAAAAAGAGTTTTATTTCCTATAACTCTGCATCCTGTTCCACCACAACCTCCCCTGGTTATTGGAAGCAATTTCCTTAGACAAAAAGGGAGCTTTTTTGCTTTTTTTTTTTTTTTTTAATGATAACATTTGCTTATCATTTCTGTCACAGTGTTAACTGCTGCACCAGTGATTGTGTAAGCAGAAGCATGTGGCTGAGCAGCACTGCCAGCTTTCTGGCATGCCATGGCATGTGCTATCTTCAGCTGCCTTGTCTTTGAGAACTTTTGAGATCTTTGGGACAGGGACTTCTTTGAGGAGTGCTTTGCAATCAAAAGAGAGCCTTGTGCTGGGCTGAGCTCCACCTCAAGCTGCTGCATTGCTAACAAGCACAGTGAAAGCAGAGGGACTTTCAGCTTGGGAGTGAAGAGGGCAGGAATTCACAATCCCTTGCAAGAGAGGGTTGTGTCCATTTGACATTCCCAAATCCTTTATCTCCTCCTGACAGCTGGGTTTTCAAGATACCTTACTGTCTCAGATGTCAAGTGGTTTTGCTACACTTTCCACCTGCACTTCCGCAGCAGATACAGAGATCCCTACTTCTATCACCTCTTCTCTTGTGTATCTTTGTTACAGCCTAAGCAGCTTGTGTGATTGTGGTTTTTGTACTCCAAACATGTTCAGCTTTCTCCTTTTCTCCTCAGCCTGGACTGCTTCCAAGATGTTCCATTCAGTCTGATTCGGAACACCATGTGCTGCAGCACAGACAAAGACTTCCAGCGGTGGCTCACAAAACTTTTGTTTGTGCTTTTAACAAAAAGAATCTATGGAGTCCAAACACAACTAAACTATCAGCAACAGACACTGTTTTCAGAACATTCAATCCAGAAGGCGTGTTAGTTAATTTTCATGGGGAGAACAGGAAGCATATGATTTAAAATTATACCAAATCTGTGTTACTTCCATCCTCTTCACACTTTCATATCTGAATGAGAAAGTAGACACCTTTTCCATTACACACTGTCACTAACTTTCCCACCCTTAAGTGTTGCCTTAGCACTACATCAACTACATCACCCACAGACAAAAAAATAACTGAAGGGTGGCTTTGTTTTCAGTGAACCTTGCAGGGCCTTTAACACCTTCAAATGTGAGCTAATATTTTTTACTTTTGCAAACTACTGTGTTGTATCATGAAAGAAGCCGTAGCCAAACCTCTGCACTGTGGGCTACCACTCACCTGCTGATGAATTCATTTGGCAAATATGACCCAAACCTCTTCTTTCCTTCAACTATGATTCTGGTAACCTGAATTATTAAACATAATTTTTATATTCATACAGAGTTTATATAAGAGGAGAGTATGTAGGAAGATGCCGTCAGATAAAAACTTTCAGAGATTAATGTTCTGCCTTACATTTTTACAGTTCTTTTTTTGGTGCAGCCTTTCACACACCAAACTGAAAACATTTCTCTCCAGCCTGCTAATAGCTTTCTTTTCAGCTTAAGTCACAGCCTTTGGAGCAAAAGCAACTAGGACTTTGTCCAGTGACTAGGTGTGACCTGGTCCTGTTTGCGAGAAGCATTTAAACTCATTTTAAATGTTTTGCTTTAATTACAGCCCCTCAAAAGTGAGAAGCATTTAAACTCATTTTAAATGTTTTGCTTTAATTACAGCCCCTCAGCCCCTCATGACCAGATCCCTTAAATTCACCACTGTTTAAGAGCTTCTCACTGTTTTTTCTGGCCCTTATCTAGCAACAGCTCAACTGCTACAGCTGTTGCTGCAGGCAAGGTCTATGTGCATTCTGAACCAAGTGCCAAGTTCTGCTCCTTTCAAGTAAGAAGCATTTTCCTGACAGTCTTTATTTAGAAAATGACATTTCTAATTTCCTCGGTTTAATTTCATATTCTCCTAACTTTTTACTACATTTCTCTCTATGCAGAACAATTTTCTTAGACAAACTGGACTTTGTTCCTGAGTGCTGGTCCATCCAATACAGTAACAAATAGGGGCTAGCACCGAAGATGCATTAAGAGGGCAAAACATTCCCACCTGTACAAACCCAGACATAAAGGAAATTCTTCCTTGTTCCTTGTAGCCAGAAGTTGTTTTATACTTTGATGAACAAGACTTCTTTTCCTATTCTGTCTCCAGATCTCATCATCGTACTCCTTCTAAGGCCCATGAGCAATCTACTATAATCTTCATGACTCTTTTTCTAAAAATCTTTGTGATTTCAGAGTCTCACAATATGTCCTTCCTCCCTGGGGCCCAAAAAATACCCAAGCTCTGGAACAAGGTCACTACAGGGACCCCATTGCTCCAGGGTAGTAGGAGCTGACATGAGCTGGCCTTGCCCAGATGTGTGGCTGTGTCTGGAAGTGCCCCAGCAAGGCTGGCTGTGTCAAGCCCTCGCTTTCTCCCACCACACACTGCTCTGCCCCCACACACTGGGTCACAAGGTTTACCAAAAAGTTATCTTAAATCTAGTTTGACAGAACTTTCCTCAGGAATATTTGCTGAATGCACTGAGTTATTTGCATGGGATGTTCCAAAGCATTCATTAGACATGGGAGCACAAAGCCTCTAATTGCTCAATAGTATTGCTTTTTTGCCTGCTGCCAGTTTAGTCCTTCAACAGCTATCCTCGTACCACATTCTTCCTCTTACCTCAGTAGCTACTTAGGATGTAAAGCCTATTATTAATGATATTTAAAGCTTTTTGACCATAAATAGAAATTGCAACATACCACTTGATTCAGTGACTCTCCCCAGTTTACAGTTCAACATGCTGAGACCCCTAGAGCAGACCATAATACAAATCCAGTAGCTGCTCCTTTGAGAACCTGACATTTTTACTGCCCTGATTTCAACTAAGGGGTTGAGAGAGGACACAAGGAGAAAGACTGTCAGGGACAGCAAAAAAAAGAATGTGGCACTGTTCCAAACCAGGATGTGGACGTCATACTCTCCTTGGAAGCAGACATTCCAATTACTACCACAGCCCTGCAGCCACAGTCCTTGCCTGAGGTGAGGAAAACAGACCTGAAGGAGAGCAAGTGCAATGGTCCCCTTGCCTCCAGCAAAGCAGAGGATCAGAAACCTGTCCATCAGAAACCACACACACAAGGACAGCAGGTCTCACAGTGGGCAAGAGCTGTGTGATCCCAAACATCACCAAATGGCATCACAAACTCCTCACAGGGTTTAAGCTAACAGGGCTGCTAAAGCTGAGGGGTGAGTAAGCACTGCCTGACTGCACTGAAATAAGGAGCTCAGCTGGATGCTTCCCAGAGGCCACATCTGCAAAAGAGGAATTATTGTCCTTGTTTAATTGTAGTTCCTAAAAAGATTGGTCTTTCGGATAAAAGAAATTAAGAGGACTAATACATGGGATAACGTCAGGATTTAAAGTACCATGCTTATGCTTGGTGCAACCAATTTCAAAGGCATGTAATGACATGAATGTTTCATTATAGTTATGTGTATTAGTGACAGCTGGAATTAAGGTCACCTAAGTATTCTCATTCCTACTCCCTGCTTTCAATTATCCATAATTAGCTCCCTAAAACTTTCACACTGCTATTAAAATTTTGTCCACTTAGGGGGGCGATTTCCAACTTTGGGAGAGAAAATCAGGTTTGGTGAGAAAGGCATCCATGCCAATATCCAGAGAAGGGCTTTGTGGTTGGGGATTTTCTTCTTCCCAAAAAAAACACACTTTCCCCAGGAAAATTACTACGTGCATTCTGGGGGTTTTTTAAACAATACTTAAAGGTAAGGAGCTGAAATACAAGAGAAAATACCTCTTAGGAAAATAACAGTTTTGTGAAATCTGAGGAAAATTGTTGGTTATGTATTCAGCTTACAAGTGCCCAAATACCACCAACCACACAACTTCAGTATTGAATTTAGTTTCCCCCTTTGGACAACACCATGATCTAAGCAGCCACTCTCTTGATCAGCCAGATTTTGATCACTGGTTTGCATCTTGAATCACTTCATTGATATAATTACTTGCAAACAATGCAGTAATTCTGGATTGTGAGTCTATAATTAAGATAAGGTTCTACCCTTAATCACACACACTATCGATAGCAGTGCTTCGCTTCATTTTGAATTCCTTTTTCCCCATCCATTCTCTTTGTGCACATTTTAGAGCTTTTCATCATGCACACTGGATCAGTACTAAAGTTACATGTTTATTGGGGGTGAAGTGTCTTATTACAACTTCTGCTTTGATGAACCAAGAAAAAAAGTAAAAAAGAAAAATCAACTTGCATGCCTTTTACTTGAGAAAATTGTATTACATTATTTGATATTATTATTATCAAAGAATGAAAGAAGTTGAAGGATCAGTGAATTGACATGGGAAAAATGTTGGATATTAGGCATATTTTTGATAACTAACTATTTAATCTTTAAAAAATCATGAAATTTAGGTAAAGCTCACTGAAAGTTTGAGGTCTTAGAGGTGATGAAAAGTACTAAGCCATAGGCCCATGTGTTACACTGCATCAACTCACACCAGCATTTAAAAGTGCTTTATATTTTCTTCAGAATTTCATTTCCTGTGTTACTTTTTCCTGTGCTAGTTTTTCCTGTTTCCATGTGACCCATGGAAACAGGAAAAACTGGAAACAAAATTAAAAAGCAAGAAAGTATGGCAGTTTTTAAATCTCTGCATTATATACCTACACCCGTTGTCTTTTTCTTCTTTTAATTTCAATAGGAACTTCTAAAAACAGCATCCCAAGTGAGATGCAGGTGTTTGCTGTGAGTTATTTCCTCTCTCTGAGTACAGCATTTCACCTATCTCTTTAGGGCCACACCTGTATATATACATACTGACAGTCAAGTGTGCTGTCAACCTCTAATTCCAGAGCTAAACAAACATGTTGCCAGGCTGTCATCTTGGCCACTGATCCACTGCTGTTTCCCTCTCAGCTGAATTACCATGGAAAATCCTTTCTGCTTTGTTTCTAGCCCCAGCCACCCATAGAGGGCACCCCTATTGTACCACGCTAGTCCAAGGACAATGCTTCCTATTTGTGAGAATCATTCCCTTAAAACTAAGGTTATGAAGCGGAAGTTGTCAAATCCCCTAAATTTATTTTGGTACTTTTCTTCTCAAAATGTTCCTTAAACAACTTTTTTTACATAGATAAAAGATTTTTTTTTCTGATTTTACAAGATTGTTTTTCAGAAGAAAAAAAAAAGAGATTATTTGTTTAAAAGTCTCTGAAAAGCTATATTTAAAAAGCTTAATTATTCTGCCTTTTGTTCTAAAGATGCCTTTGTAAATAAAATTGCCTTTAGTGATGAACAAGAAAATCTTTAATTAAAGTTCTACTCTTTTCACCTCATATTGGTACTATGTAATTACTTGAGGGAGCACATATAAAACCTAGGAATCCTTGAGACTTAGGTTTTAGATTTTGGGATCTTTATCCATAAACACTATCAAATCTCTTTTGAAATTTATTGCATACAGAACATTCTTACTCACTTTGGTCTGGATGCTGAAAACCTCTGAAAAGTCCTTGGAAAGATCTGGCTGCTGCAGATACCATAATTTCTGATTTGGCTAATTTATATTCAATTTTCTTTTGTTTTAGGGGCTAAGAGAGGAAAATAAGTAGGGGTTTTGCACACATAGCAAATGAAGCTACACGATATTTGTAGATACCTGCACTTTTCCATTTGCTGTAAAAATGGAAACTCATGTTGGACTCCCTTGAACTTTAGCATACTCCATTTTCTCGGGGCATGTTTACTTATCATCTCTAAAATGATCCTCACAGTCTGGCTGCCAGAACAAATATTCTTTAGGAGTGTTTCAAAAACCTGCTGCCTTGGGGATCTGCTCCTACTGAATTAACCTCCCGACCCAAGGACCATGAGGCACTGATGGGGCAAGCCCCAGATTTCTGAGCTTTATCTAAACACCCACGTGGAAGGTGTGACAAACACACCTCATGCACAGTTTCACTGGTTTTGCACCTATGAGCTCTGAAGGGACTTGTATTTCACCACCCTCTCTCTCCCAAATACACACATTTCTGCTCCCCAGGGAGATTTGAGTCACCTGTGACCTTAAAAGGCCAAGTGCTGTAAAGCAGCAGCCTCATCTGCTCACTCACCAGTGTTCTTGGTTTTTTCAGATAGGCTTCCTTGGAGTCCAGCTCAGATGGAAACCCTAATCAGAACTTTGACTGACCCTTGGCCCTGCAGATGTGACAGTAATCTGTTCACAACTTATAGGATTCAAGATACTTCCCAATATTGGGATGATGCAAGCTTATCCCTGGGTATAAAGCAGAGAGCCTCTCAGTCACAAGCATCCTGTTGAAGGCTAACCCCTCCACCAAACAGAGTTATCAGGTACCAGAGCTGGGGGGGAGGGAAGGAAGTGCATGACACCTGCTTGCTTCTCTGTTTCTTCTCCACACAATTCATAGTGAGAGATGTGTCTTAATAACCTCTAAAATCATCATCTCCCAAGGGATAAAACTGCCTCCTTCCTCACCAGTTCCAGTAGAGGGACTCAGCAGTGAGCCCTTCAACCTGCTGAGAACAGGCACCATTATCAGAACCGCTGTGCAGCATTTTCCAGTGGAATCTCAAGTGCCTCTGCAATACCCAGTAGAGACATTAAATTAAACCCACACTAATTCAGCTCTATCAGATAGGACAAACTTCAAGACCTGCATTAATTAAAAACTTTCCCCCAACAGCTGTACTTAAGGACATAGAAGTTTCTCTTGTTGCTTGAAGTAGCTGAAGCAAGACATCTGTTTCTAAAGGAGATGTCCTGACACACAATGCTGAGTTCTGAGTTGCAAATTACTTCATGAAATTCCATTAATTCAATAGAAATGTTTGTATAGGCAGTGGTTTCCCAGTGGAAGCATCCAGGTACCATTTTAATATAATCCCCAACCCCTCTGCCCAGATCCAGCCATTTAGTTCTCTGCTGGTTTCAGATGGTGGAAGGACAAGGGGATAGTCCAGGTGCCTTCTGGATGATGAGACAAAAGGGAAAACCCATGTCAGTCCATTCCATGGCTCAAGGCACTCCAGGAGGGAAAACAAACACCTCAACTCTCCCCCAGCCACCCAACCAGCTAAGGAGGGAGCCCTGCTACACTCCCACCTGAGGAGCATCCCTCCAACCCAGCTGGCAGCCAGGCTTACCAGCACATGGAAGCAGGAGTGAGTAGGGAAGGACAGTTGGGAAGGGTACAGTGTCCAGCACAAGGTTCCACAGAGACACATGGACTCAGACAGGGAGAAGCAGCCACCCAGCAGGGCTGGGAACAGCTCTGGCCAGAGAAGGAAATAGGGAGATAACAAGGTACCTGAGAAGGGAGAAGGGTTGCCTAGGCTCTCCTTGAGGAGGGGAAAGCCCACCTACTTCTAGGAGGAAGTATCAGAAATTTATGGTAATGGCAAAAAAGAGCTAACAGGTACATTTACATTTACATTTACATTTACCCTAATAAAGGCTGCAATCCGTTTCTGTTGAGCAACCAGCCATGTACTGAAGGGATCACCTGCTGTGGCTGCTTGATATTCACCTCTCTCTCTCACAGCTAGAGACTTGCCAGCCTTCAGCTGAGACAACTTCCACTGAGACTGATGTACTCATTTCAAGCTCTCCTGACTGCACATCCTCTTTCCTTGAGGTCAAAGATGACTTTCTACACAAGACACAACACTCTTCCAACCTTCTTCCCGCACACAGGGCATTTACTGCAGCTGCCCAGAGTAGGCAACTGGCATCATCCCAGTCACCCAGGTCTATCTGATTGTCACAGCTCCCTCTTCTCTTTGGCATGCCAGAGGGGCTGAAGAAGCAAAGCTTAAAGCAGGGCATTGGAAATCTCCTCCAGGATACTCTTAGTAAGACAGTAGTTAGTGTCTCCAAGGCATTCTTGGGAAATCCAAAAGAATTAATACATTTTGTGGGAGAAGAAAAGGAAATTCTGGTGAAGGAGTTGGAGAAAAATAGTGCTTAAAAGTTGTGCAGATGAGCCACACAGTAAGTGAACCCTCTATAAAATAGAAGCTCCTTGGAGAAGGGGCCATAAGGCTGAGACTGTGCCCTTTTTATCCAGTGTAAGAGGAGACAGTCTGGCACAGAACATTTTAGCTTGGCAAGGGAAGAGGGACTGGTCCAACTCGAAAAGCAAGGAGGCTCTAGTGAGCTGGAATCTCTTTTTCCCTAGTGGCATTCAGTCAAGTCTGATTTTTCAAGAGAGCACAAAGGAAACACTCACAGACACTTACAGGAAGCCAGTCAAGGAGCAAAGACCTTTCATCATCTGTTCCTCAGTCCCCTCAGCTCCACCCCAGAAGACATTTTCCAGACTTTCCAGTCAGCCCTGAGATGTTGACTGGTGCACAAGCTTCATCAGCTCTCTGGCATGATCTGGCTGCATTCCCTCCCACCTTCAATGAGATAAGAGTCAGGAATGTTGTTCACACAATGGGTGTTACTATTCAAATCTGGAAACCAAAGCAAACATCAGGCATTTGCTGCAGGTCCCAAGGAAGTCGTGATATGGTTTCATATGGAAGGAAAAACATTTTTCCTGGGGAAACACCAGCTCTGAAATGAACTCTTTTCTGGGTCTTTCTGGAGACAAATGAAGGAGGACTTCATCAGGAAGGAGTCAGAGAAGGGAACACTTGGCAGGGAGTTGCACTAACTCAGGTAATTTGAATGCTTCTGATTATCAGAGATGATTCACTTCTGTTCACTTTGCACCAAGTATTGAGAAAGACATTGCATTTATCTGCATTGACTCACTGTTTCACAACGTGAGCTTAGGGTATCGTTACTACTATGACAATGGGAAGGCTTGGACATCCAAAACCAGCCAGGGAAAGACTGCAAAGGGTTTTGGTAAATCCAGGCAAATTAGAAAATGTGATAAAGAACTCAAGTCTTTCCTCCTCCATCACAGAGTTGCTGTGAAGATGCTGAGAATAAAAATGCAAATGTTTTGAGACAGCTGTCTGTCAAGATATCAAGAGTATACGTGTGTCTGGAAAGATTGCTTTGATTTTTATCACCACAAGATGAGTTTTGCTGTTATAAAATCAGACTTACAAGGAATACATTGTTTCATTACTGTATGGAGTTGCTTTCAATAAGGTTACAGACAATTCTCCATCTCATACATCCTTGTTAAATGGAACACCTGGAACTAAAACCACAAAAAGCCAAACTTATGGCAGGGACCATTTATATAAGCAAAGAATTCATAACATTTCAGAGAGGAACATAGAATTTAATGGCTGGATTAAGGACAGCTCTTAAGAAAAATTACAGGAATGAAGGAAAGACAGCACAGTTCTGTATATGTTTGTTATGGTGTTACTTATCAGGTGCAATTAACATGCCCTGATATAATGGTTCTCACTGCTCAACCTGCACTGGTATTTACTGTCACTACTGTCAGAACTGCTCAACACCCAGAGAGGAGATGGGGTTTCTAAAGCATTGGCTTCCATTCAAGCATCTAAATTGATAGCCATGTTCAGAGGAAATCTGATTGCATTGGACACTGTCTGAAAGAATTCCTTAGCTAAAATGGGTGCTTCTTTGCCAAAGGAGGCATGTGTTTTTTAAAGAAAACAAAGAAGGAATGGAGCAGGGAGAAGGGATACAACTGTAGTCAGTGAAGTGTTATTCCTCAGACTCCTTCTCAGTCCTTGCCTTTGTTCCCCCTCAGCAATACACAATGTCTTCTTGGTCAGGGAGAACATTCCCTCTCCAAGGTCCTATATCACAAGGTGAAAATTATTGCAATTATTAGGCAATAGCTGTAAAGTGGTACCACCTAAGCAAACACAGCTCATATAAGAATCTATGCATACAGATATGCACCAGAAGTACATCCTGGGAAATCTGGAATGGGTCCCAGGAGACAAAGAGGGCAGAAAGAGAACAGACACATACAGAGAAGAGGACAACTTGACTAAGATCACTGAAAGCCTCAGCAGTGGAGCTGTGAAGAGACGCTAGCACTGCCAAATCCCTAAACAGCACCCTACTTCTCCAGAGCAATGTCCAGCACAGCTCACATTTTGTTGTGGACAAGTGACATTGCCCTAAATTAAATGATAGTGGTGGGCAAAGCATTGTCCTATTAACTGGGTATCTGTGCATGGCTGCCAAACAGGAGGTAAGAGATATGCATCGGATTCTGATGAATGAAACACAAAAAGATACAAGCCCAATCACGTGCTTATTGTTGTATAGAGATGAACTCTGTCATTAGCATCTCTGGGGTAGTGTCCCAAAGAGAAAACAAGAAAGGAAATTGCAATGTGTCTATTTATTTCCATAGCTACTGTATGACTGAAAGCCACTCAGCAACCTCTGTTATTTGTAGGAGGGTTTCCCAACAAAACATACCAAAGGTGCAGGAAAAGGCTCGTGTGTTGTTTTCTCAACACACAGTAACAGCCCAACAGGCAGAGTTCCCCACCCTGTAAAGGAGGGGGTGTAAAAGAATGCTTTCCTTAGAGACAATGGGACATAAATCACAAAGCCAGGCTCATGGAAAGAGAACACACACAAAAGATGAGATTAGCTCAGTTGATTAGAGCCTCTTGCTAAAACCACCAAGGTTGTGGGTTCAATCACTGTATGGGCATTTCACTTAAGAGCTGGAGTTCACGGTCCTTGCGCCAGCATCAAACTATGACCCCCTTTCAGTTGAGAGCATTCTCTGATCCTATGATCAGTGATGTAGGAGGGAGCTGAGATTATTTAAAATATCTGCTTCACCACTGCAGAGACAGAGAGAAGTGACAGGCTGGAAGATGCCGAGTGGCAAGTGCCCAGAGTGCCAGGTATGATCATGTCTCTCCTGCTATCCATTTCCAGGTCTGCCCACCAGGAGACTGAGGGTACACCAGAGCCTGTGGTCTCTGAGTGTTCTGTTCACATTAATGACTCTTGTATTATCAAACAGTCCTTAATGGAAAGGCACAATGATCCAAACTTACCAGTCTCTCAACCCTCTCGCTCAGGTCTCTAAACCTTCCTGAGGATTGTCTGGAAAATTCATTCTTGTACCGGATGTTGGTGATTTTTACATTGGCACTGTAATAGAACAGCTTCTGATCTGTAAGGGAAAGAGGAACAGGCAATACTCAAAGTACCAAGATGAATGGACTTTAGAGAAACACCTGGCACTGACTGATATCCTGACATCTAGGGAGTAGATGAGCCTTCAGCTGTATCCAACCCATTCAAATACAGCTTCCAAAAGCTAAGAGCAATCACTTGATTCAGTTAGGTGATCTAATCCAAGTTTTCCCAGCAGTGACATTTCTGGCCAACCAACAGCACTTGTGGCTCACACAGAATCACAAGCTGCACCTTGCTGCTTAGTTACCTTCCTTCCTGGCCTGTCCACTCAACACCAAGCCCTGGCAGGAAGCTGCTAGTGATCAGAGAAAGGGAACAGAGAAACACCCCAGGCAGACATGCAGAGAGCTCTGTTTGCCACTCATGTAAGGGAGACCAGACACTTGTGTGTTGACTTCATCCCAGAAGTAGATCATGAGAAAAATGTGAAACAAGTGACAGTAAATGAAAACCAAAAGAAACCACAGCCCTAAATGACCCTGCAGAGCAGGAAATGTTCCTAGGAGATCTGCAAAGATGCTAAATGAGGAAGGAAAGAGAGCTCTTGAGAAGCCAGTGTTTTTTCCCCCAAATAAGCTTTAGACAGACTGGTGAAGACTCACAGTGTCATCTGGCACAACAGGGACAGAGGAAATTCACTAAGCATAGGAATAGTAATACATTATGCAAAACTTACCATATGCCAGAAAATAAACTAGGAGACCAATGGTGATAGCTGCTGCCACTGCTGTTCCAATAACGATTACAGCGATTTTCCAGGGCTCAAGATGTCTTATTTTGATAGGTGACTGACGAATTCTGGGAAAAAATAAGAACAAAGGGAGATTATTAAGAGATCCTTTTCTGTTTAAGGCCCCCATCTCCCCCCAAAAAAATTAAGCTAAAGTTTCTCCCTCAACATTAGTTGTTTCTTCCCAGCAATACTAATCGACTTCTCACCCAACACCCTTGAAAATGAAACCATGACACAAGGCTATTTTGAAATAGGTGTTGGGATGTGCTAAAAGTCAAAGAACACAGACAGGTTTGACAGTTTTAGATATTATTAGGGCCAAATCAAATAGGAGTCTTAACTAAGATTCTCATGTGACTCCCAACTAGAAATTTGCAAGACCAAAACTTATTTCAGCTAGGTGAACTTTCACACAGCAATGTATACAGCTTTCAATTGGTTAAGCAAATCAGTTATCAGACACACGGGCATCTTTGCTCCCAAAACTGCTTTGTGCAGTAAAATTGGGAAAAGCACCCCATACTTTGTATAGAACATATCTATACAGTATTCTATACATCATATAGGCTCAGTCTACTTCAGCCCGCAAAACAGAGCCGAACAAAAAAGAGAAAGAGATTTCAGAAGGCCAGCCTGTGTTTCCTGTCTTATTCAGACTGAATCTAAACACAAAGGCAAGTACTGCTTTAAGCAGTATTTGCTGAAGTGATAGAATGACAGAGATGGGCAAAGACATGTGAGTAGGAACCTCACCAGATGCTTCTCTCTGCTGTGCTCTTAATTACATGGGTACTAATCAAAATTAACTCATGGAAAGCCAATGGACACAAAAAAAAAGTTGGTTAGAGCAAATTCTGTCTTTGTCTATAAACTCAAAGACTTCTTTAAGAAACTCGAAGCTATTTTTCTATTATCAGCCATTACAAAACACAGGACAAGAAGCCACTATTTTTGGTAAAGAGTCCTTCATTCTGTTTCAGACACCTCACCCATGCAGACATGCACACCTGCAGGTTAAGGTGCAGCCCACCTCAGGAAAGCAGGCTGCAGGGATCCTCTCCCCAGGGTGTGAGGCGCCTCAGTGAGTTCCCACATACAAAGTACACACAGCTCACTCCCAGAGCACACACCTCATGAGCCAGAAGTTTAAATACATTCAAATAAGTTGCAAGTGACCCCTGCAGCTGGTGCAGGAAAGGGACAGCAAGCAACTGTGCATGGCTCATAAATAGCAAAGCAGATCCTGATATTTCATTCTAATTCCAGTGCGATGCCTTACAATTACAATCTTATTACTTTGGCTTGGAAAACAACTGACTCAGGCCAAATATCATGATATGTGATTGAATGAAAATGGGAGTAATAATTTGTCACTTGGATCTGTTCTGACTTGTTCTGCACGTCCTACTTAGTGTTTCCTTCCCTCCTGCTATCCTGTATAACAGCCATTAACCTCTCATCAAGTTTGCATCAAAACTCATTTGTGACTTCATAGCAAAAAAACCACCCCCAAAATGCCAAACAAACAAAAAACAACAAGCAGCCAACCAACCAAGAAGACCTCCAAAAAACAAAGGCTGAAATTAAATAGTCCTCTTATCAGTTCAGAGATGAGCACCTCCAAAATTATTTCTGAGACTACTGGATGAAAATTGCCTTACAACTTCAGCTGGAGAAATGAAAAATATGGAAATAAAAATAGTCAGGATTCTACCTCACTAACAAGAATATTTCTAAGTTGTAGCTTTTTAGGTGAAATCATAAAGTCAGTGGTGAGTTCAACATGCATCTGTTGTTTTATGGTTTGTTGGGGTTTTTTTCCCTCACTCCAGGTAAAAGTCCTTTGCATGGCCTAGAAGCTTTGCAAATGTGTCTATTTTGTTTGAAATGAAACTGAGTTTACAAGAAAAGCCAACAAAACAAACACAAAAATGCATTTAACTTAAGACAAACTACTCTTGTCTTCTTGTAGATACTCTCGTTTAAAAAGCAGTTGTCTTGATTAGGCTGCCCAGAAAGAAAACACTCAGAAGGTCTTTCAGCTGTAATGACCCTGGCATAACCTTAAACCAAAATGCTGGGTTGGAGAAGCCCATTTGAAAGGCTGAATGCCACCTCTGCACCGCAGTAGGGTGAGCGTGAAGAAATTACTGCCTCTCCTATCAGTGAAACAGCAGTTTCAGACCAGAAGTAACACGGCTGGGACACAGTTAAATAGAGTACTATAAATCTGAAACCTTTTCAACATTCTTTTGTATAGAATGTAAAACTTTTTGTAACTCTTATTCTTCATTTCTTGTATTTCAAGTTCCATGTTGTCATTAACAGAAGCCCCAGTCCACAACAGTTACTCACACATGTAATTCTACTCACACATGACTTTCACCTAATTCATGAAACCTTTTTAAGAACATCATTTCAAAGAGGTGCAGAGGGGTTTCAGCACCAGCTTCTAAACTGAATTTCCTCAAACAAGAAGCTGTTTGACAAATTAATTTTAAAAAGTCACTTAACAGGGGGAGGAGGAGCTGTTTGAGATTTGGATATCTTTTTTCTTGATTTTTATTTTAAACCTCCCCCCTTCCTTTTATATATAAACAAGAAACAGCTGTTAAATTTTATCCTCCACTCCTAATTTCTTTTAAAAATGAAAATTGTTTTTTTTAAAAAAAGGTATTTTGGAGCAAAACATCCTTGGTTAGGCTATACCATCTGCACAAACATCTTGAATAGACATGCTGCAGACTAAGAGGATTTCTAATCCAGGTTTTCAAAGATATCTGTGAGACAAACCCACAAAGATTATTGAACTGATAATTTTTATTCCCATTAACTTTGGATGTTATTACTGCTTTGCTGTACCTTCTAAGGTGCATTCCTCAAAAATTAATTCTTTTATCTGACATGTCCCACTGTGTAAACATGAAAAGCATTTACAGGGATTCAGTACACACAAGAGAAATATTTGTTTCTCTTGTGTGTACTGTTATTGTGCCAGAACTGAAACAACTGAGACCCATGTGATGACCTGTCAGGGCTTGAACACTCTGGAGAGAGCTGATAAAAGTTCAACACTGGGAATTTATTTTTCTCAGACCAAGAGGCAAGCAGTCTTTGCTTACTCTATGTGCTCAAAGCAAGGGAACAGGAACTGAAATGCATGCTAAGATTAAAAACACTCCAGCTGGGAAAGTCACCAAAGTCCTCCAGAATAGAATTGGAAATTTCATGCCTGAACCAAATACCTGAAGATGAAAGCTCCCCACTGACCTCAGAGGGCTTTCTGACAAGGTCCCTTCTGCCTGCAGCTTAAGTGGCCTGTCCCTCTTCCCCAGGAACTCTGCTCTTTCCCAGGAAACCATGTCTGCAGTAATCTTAAATGCACTGCAAACAAGGACTGGATTTCATCTCTTGACAGAAGACTGCCATGTCTCAGATTAAGATTTGTCCAATGAGGAAGAGGACTGAAATACTTGCTGGCAAAGAGAAACAACAAAAACCGCCATAGAATTGTTTACACTGACATAATGATTTTACTTCTTTGTCCTCTCTTGGTTTCCTAGTAATTCCCAACATTGTCTCAGCTTTTTCAACTGAAATTCAGCTGACATTTCCCCAGAATACCCACTGAGACCTTCCCTGAACAGTGTTATGTGATTTGGAGCCCTGCATTCCATACTTGGGTTCCTTCATATCATACACAAAGAAGCCTTTCAGGAACCTTTTCCTCAACAAGGAGATCACACCAATGAATGCAGAGCCAGGGAGATCCCTCCTGTTTGCATTGTAGAAGGCATAAGAAAGACACAGTTAATTATGTCTGACTTTTAGTAACAGAAGAGTATCAAAAGAAAAATGTCAGTCTCAAAGGAAAATTTAAAATATTGCCTAATATCCTGCCTAAAAACCTAATAACTTGGGTTTTTAAGGATGTTTAGTTAACAAATGATAAACATTGCATTACATAAATCATAAATGCACTTGTCTCACTGCAGCCTGAAACTCTTAGTTTATAGAAGAAATTAGTATCTTTTACCTACTGAAATTCAGCTTCACTTCTTGCAAAGAAGCAGAATTAAAACTGCCATCTAGGAGTCAAACTGCCTGCTTCAGAGGAAAAGCCTCCAAGGTTTTCCTCACCAGGGCTGGAAGCACTCTGGGACAACAGTGGAGGTTCTCCATTACCTGCAGTGAGCTTTGTGCCAGAGGCAGTGTCCAGCTAAGTCAGCATGCACCAGGAAAGAGAGCACAGGCTCAGCTTTGGCACCCACCCACTGGCAGTGGCTGCTCAGGAAAGGTGCTGACAGGACAGGCTGATGAAAAGCCAAACCCAAAACAGTCACCTGGAGATGATCTCCTGTGGGCTATTACATGTCCTCTGCTTTTAGTCCTTCCTATAAGAGAGGCATGCTTAGATTGACAAAACTTCACCACTGTTTTAGGACACATATAGTACCTATTTCTTAAGGTGCTTTGAGAAAAGATAAAAAATCACTATAGCAGTAGTTGTAATATTACATTACAATGCAATGTAATAAAACCAATACACAAATAGTAGGACAGTGATGTGCTTCAATTTGTTTACTGAAATAATCTCTTTACTGGTACATACTTACCATCACTCCCAAAGAGCTCTGCAAGTCAGATACAGCTCTTCTGCTGGTGTGCATCTGTGACAGCTTACGTGGACTCAGAATCTGACCCAAAGCCTCCACCTTCCTCTGTAGTTTAAATGCTCATATTTCTGGATAATAATACCTATTTCTGTGCTTTATAGTTTATGTCCTGGTTTTGACTGGGATACAGCTAATTTTCTTCTTAGTAGCTGGTACAGAGCCATGTTTTAGGCTTAGTGTGAGAATACTGTGGGTAACACAGTGATGACTTGGTTGTGGCTCAGTAGTGCTCACTGTCAGTCGAGGACTTTTCCATTTCCCACACTCTGGCAGTGAGCAGATGTGAAAGGAGCTGAGATGGAGCATGTCCAGGACAGCTGACCTGAACTGGCCACTGGGATATTCCATACCACAGAGCATCATGTTCAGTATATAAATGGGGGGGAAGGTTGGCTGGAGGGGGCCAGTCCCTGCTGTAGCATGGGCTGGGCATTGGTCAGTGGGTGAGCAGATGCATTGTACATCAGTTGTCATTCTTGGGATTTTTTTTTTTGTTCCCTCTCTATTATTAATTTCAATTTCAATTTCAATTATTAGACTGCTCTTATCTCAACCTGTTGGGTTTTACCTTTTTTCCCCTAAATATCCTCCCCATCCCACTGGGATGAGGGGTGGTGTGTATGGGGTGTGAGTGGCACTTAGCTGCTGTTTGAGGTTAAACCACAATATATAATAAACAGTTGTTAGGCTGGGTAGATAAACAGCGAAATGCTGTAATCTAGCAATGTATTTTCACTGAACAGAGATGGACAACTTTCTTCATGGGAAAAATGCTGCTGAAATTAGAGAAAGCTCCCTAGACATGTGGTTCAGCTGATATTGAAACCCCAGGCAACTCTCCAGTGGCAGAGAAATTGGATAATTTCCGTGTTCAATTCTGTATAAAATCTGTCTCCCTGTTATCACCAAATCTGTCCACAGACTACATGAAGCTTTCAGATTGTCTAGTATCAGAAGCATGTCAAATTAAGCCATCCCAAGCTTTGTGTTAGCTTGGCTTCATTAAAAAGGAGGATCTGCATTTAGTAAAAAAACACAAACATGGAAGGAGCATGTGGTAGAAGCAGAATGCCTTGATTTGCATAGCTTATGCTGACCCAAAATGCCCAGTCAGAAAACTGCATGGGAAAAAAACAATAAAGGGAAACACTTCTGAAACACCCTCTAAAAAGAACAGCAGAGACCAGAGAAGCTGCTGGGATTACCCTGGGGCTTGCTCAGGGAATAAAGATGACAAGATTTTAAGGCTCAGGAGGAGGTCTTGTCTCATTCTAGTTTTCCTGTCTAAATATGCCAGAAACTGAGGGAAATCAGCAAGGAAACATCAATGGTTCCAATTCCATATGAGTCAAATCAGGTATGGTGTGTACCAGAAGCAAAAGTATTTCACTAGGGTTTCCTGAGTTCAGGATCTGCTCTGGGACAATCTGGGCAGGATGCGTTTCTCTTTGGCACCATGCAGGAACCATATCTGCCTCCTGCAATAATCAAGGTAAACTCCCACTAATGCCAGTGGCACATGAGTGTCCTTGCACCAGGGCTGGCATCTATTTCCTGCTACACCTCAGCAGCCTGTAATTTGCATTCATTTTGCCCACCTACTGCATGACAAATTGGTGCAAGTGGCACTGCATTTCCACCTGCATATTCACTTTTAGACAGCCATATACAGCACCAGTGAGGTCTGCACCTCACGCTGCCAGGGCAGGAGAGCTTCACAAGGAAGCTGCAGAGAGGACACTGCACCTGCTTCCCAGAGTGCAGGACACAGCACAACAGCAGGACAAGACCAGCAAGGCTGTCTACTCCACACAGGTTTCCTCAGCAGCTTTGCTTCCTGAAGGATTTTACAGAGCACACGTTCCAACTTAGCTTGAAATGCTTTGAAAAGAGGCATCTGGGAACTGGATAAAGCTAATAGTGAAACCTCACTCTTACAAGGCACTAAGGAAGAGGAGGATGAGCTCAAACAGCAAAGCTTACAGCTCCACACTCAGAGCCACATCCCTGCCCAGCAAAGAACTCTGGTTACACAGGGGCTTTGATTAAGACTAGGCAGTTTCCCTCCTTTCCCAAAAGTAAATATCCAACACAGATTTCCCCCAATGTACTTTAGATTTTATAATAATTTAAACAACCATTGAAACAATTAAATCCTTTCCTAAATAGGAAGCAACCAAACTGTACTTAGAGGTTATTTAACTACCCTCTAGCACACTGTCATTAAAATTATTTACACCATTGCTGATATCACAAGGACATAACAAGGAGAATTACATCTAACTACAAAAAAAAGGCTTTTCAATTCTGTTAGGTAGAGAACTCTCTTTTAGTTTTCCCTGCTTATGTAACAAACACAAACTGATATTCACAACTGATGGGGATTTCTTCTTTTCCTGACACATAGAATAGCATATACTTTAAGTTATGGATATTAAACGGGGCAGAAAATCTTTGGGCATAGAGCAGGGCACTACTAAGCAGCACAGAGCCCAAAGATGAACTTCATCCTCTCCTGGCAAATCAGGACTGTTGACTAAAATTATATTGTTTCCACAAAATGAGAACAACACTTCAGTGGGCACAAAGAATAAGTTTTGTCCATCCAGAAACAATGCTTCTATTTCAGCATGCCCTGAAATTATTTTAAAAACCCAACTTTTAAAAATACCGAGGATGGAAAAAATAAGTAGTATCTTGCAATCATCCACAGCCATTTGCCCAAAGCAACACAGAGAGATTAATATTGTAGTCTTTAACAATCACATGTGAAAATTCAACCATCCTGCCAGTTCATTAGGATGCTAAAAACTAATTCAATTTATTTTGAATTTTGTCCATGAGGTCATACTTTTAAGCTTCATCAACTGCTAGGACAACAAAAAAAACCACACTCATGGGAGACTGAGCATTCCCCTATTGACATAGGAATACAGAATCCAGTGAGTTAAACAGAAATTACAAATTCCAAGATATTTACTGGACATCTGGAACCCAGTCTCTGTTCTGACCCAAGAGACAATAGCAGAGTGTTGCACCTGGAAAACTTATTTTTTGTAAAAATACTCTGAACTTTCCAGTGCTGTCTGAAGTATTGTTATGGTAAAACAAAACTAAGGATATCCAGCATTTCTGACTGCCTGAAATACTTTCTGATGCAAACCACCTAATCATTCCTCCCTGAAAATCATGGTTTCTTCATTAAAATAAAAGGGTTAAAACCAGAATGATGAACACCTATAGTGTTCCCCTTATGTAGTTGTGCTGCCATCACTTATTTAATCAGGATTTTTTGCAGGATTTGGGGGAAATAATATTGCAACTACGCCTGATCAAACCCCATGTTTTTCAAAAATCATGTTACTAGCACTTGATTTTGACAAAAGAGCTTCTTGGTTTCTACCCTACTCTGCTGTAGGCAGATTAAGATGATCAGAAGGAAGAAAAGATAAGTGTCAACCTGACATCATCTTTCTAAACAGACAGCAAATCATTGTACTCCTGACCATACGAGAGAAGGATTTCCTTCTGCATTTCTCACTCCAGCCACGTTACTCTTTTCATCCAGACCACAACCTCCAAAACCACCCTTTCATCCTGCAATTTCCTCTTCAGCTTTCCCTCTGTTTATCATCTCCTTTCAGAATGCACATTTCAAACAGATCCAGGATGTACCCCAGGTCTAAAATGATGAAAGAGGCATAGATAGAGCATTGAGAAGAAAAGGTCAGAAAAAGCAGATTTCTCCCCTGGATCTATGTCCTTGAAGCCCTAAAGCTTTCCCATAGACAGTACCCTTTACCACCATTACACCTCCAAATTAAACTTGCCAGGTTCAAGCATGCCACCTACTTCTGAAGATCCCATGGTAGGTCCCGGTAGGCCTGGTAGCCTTTCTGCCCTCCAATGAAGGCTTGGCTAAAGTCTGGGCTGCGCAGAGAATGGTGCTGGAAAACGCAGGAGTCGCATTGACTGGTGTGACGGGAAGGGAAAGCTGTTGAATGAAGATCCTTCATTGAGGCACGGTTGGCGCAACACCCAGCACCCTGTGGGTTATTGCAAAATAAGGGAACGAACTTCAGAATAAAAACAAACAGAGGTAAGCATGGAGTTGATAAGGAGACTGCAACCTTCCGATCAGCTCCGCATCAAAGAGCTCCCCAGGCAGAGATGGAGTGAGCAGATAAACCGGCCCAAGCAAGAAGACTTGTTCTTCACCACAGCGAAACAGGAAGTGCCTGAGATTTCCCTTTTCCAGCACTCCCTTTCTGTCCAGCTTGTATCCCTACTGCAGGCCTTGCCCTGAGTGGCTGCACCTTCTACCGCATGCTCACTGTAAAACCCACAGCGGAGAGGCACCGCGCTGTCCGCAATGCTAGGTCACTTGTCTTCTGAGAGAGCCACACAAAAACTAATATGGACATAAAGAGCTTGGTCAGCCAAGCCTGATCTACCTCAGTGCTCACTCATCCACAGCTGTCCTGGACTCCCTTGGCATCAGGGACAAGACAACTATAAGTATCCAGCCTCCTAATTACATGTTAGTCATTTAATGGTTGGCATAACCCCGCCTGTGGAAAATGCTTACTCTGTGAAAAAGGCCACCAATCTCCTTGGAATTCCCTTCTCCCAGCACAAACGTGATTCTTCAGAGCCATCCGGAAAGGGAAAAAAATGGAGATTCACTAGTGAGAAAATGTGCATTTACATCGAAACTCAAAAATCACAAACCAAAAAGTAAAATTACGAGAAAGCAAATCTGTTTTCTGCTGTTTGATGCACTTGCATTTGTGCCAAAAAGCGTGAAGCATTTGTTTTCCCATGAAGTCTCAAGATTTCAGTTATTTTTGTTGGAACATTCACTCTGTTCCAGAAACAGCCTCAGCATAAAGTGAGAGGAGGAAAGAAAAGAGACAAGAGGAAAATTTGACGAAAATTTTACCAAAACATACCAAATCGTTTTCCATCTTTCCCCAGAGTTATCCATTTACAGGCATTTCAGTGCAATTGTAGGAGCATCTGGGCAGATCCTTTTGAGGATAGTGGGAAGAGCTGAACACATCTGCTGTTTCTGCAACACTGATTTCTTCATTTGCTTTGATCAAATAAATTGGGTTTTTTTGCTTCTCCGAGCTCCCTGTCGCAGTTGCCTGCCTTACCTGAGGCTTTACTGACTGAGGACACAGGTACCTGTCAAGCACTATTATTATCCCTGGGCTGTACCTTCCATTCCCCACCACCCACCCTGTTATTTTCTTTTTCAAAATCAGTAAAACTCAAAAAAGATTGTGCACAAAGGATTCCCTGCTCCACCCAGAAACACACACATCCCCACAGGAACTCAAGCACTTGATGGAGTGATGGAGATTGATTGATTCCTCCTTCAAACATGAGTCAAGAAAATACCTTAGAATTCCTTGTTGGGGTCTTTTTCCACTTTTTTTTTCCCATTTGTTTGTTTGTTGTTTTTGTCTTTTCTTTTTTCTTTTTTATGCTGGGAAAAAGTGGCCCTTGAAGTGCTTACCCTGTGAGATGCAGAGAATTCTCCCTGATGTGTGCAGAAGTTCAGTGGCAAACTCTGACCACCTGGATCAGGTAAAAAATGTATACAGGAGAAGTAGGTTTTAGCAAACTGCTAAATTTTGAGACATCATTTACCTGAAATCTTGAGCCCTGAAACAAGGATGAAAAACATTCATTAGAATTGTAAAGGTTCTCTGGAAGAAGTGCCAGAGAAAAGGAACTGGACAACAGATGAATGAACTTCTGGTAGCTTTCAGATCACACTAGGACAGACTAATCCTATTGCTACTCTATAGTATGAGTAACAAAGATATTCCTAAAAAATTATTTCATTTTCTTACAATCAAGAATATTTTGCAACCTGCCTAATAAAACTTTAAGTAGGTTGCCTTTATTTGCAAATTAATTACACATTAAAATGAGCTGTCCTGCAAAACAGTGTGAAATAAGGAAATACTTGCTTCTTTCAGATGATGCAAAATCAATTTACACATACCTGTGCCCCAGGAACAATGGTACAGACAGACCAAGAAAAGACAATAATTAACAAATAATTTTCCTCACAATAAATTATCAAGTTGCAAAGTGCTTGGTATTAGGGTGTCATTCAGTAAGCCAGGCAATTAGTAACCTTTTTTTGGTTAATACTAGGGAAGCAGTACGGAAACTAGCTATCAAGGCAGGGGGTGGAAATCCAAGAATGTGGGTGCACAGGATTTTGTGAATGAAAGTGTAAAAAGATGTAATGACCATTCTCTCCATTTAACCCTGCAAAGTCAGCCCAGCCGGTCAGACAGACTGCTTGCCTAAGCAGGGTAATGACAGACTACCTGGGTTTGTGTTTGCACACTCACACAGCCTCACGGGCTCCAGAGACAAAGAACACCTTTAGAGAAGACCACTGGCCAGTCCTGCAGCAATTACATCTCCGGAATTTACAAGCAAAGATGCTTTGCATAACTGTCTACCAGTTCCTCAAGCCAGGCCGTGAATTTCAGGCCAAAGACAGCAATCAATCATTACCTTTAAACTGAGAAGTGAGTGCTACTGTCAGTGATGTTTAACAGAACTGACAGAAGCTCTGTTGAACAGCCTGATTGTTAAACAACCTGAATTAATTAGAGCTGCTCTGAGCAGGGGGTTCGACAAGATGACCTCTGTACATCCCTCCTAGTCTAAATTACTCTGTGATTCTCTGTGAGCATCTGACAAGACCAAACTGGTACACTGCGAGGAAATCCTTCCCTTGGACTAGCTCACTCCTTTTTTCATCAGCACACCTGGACAGCTCAGTTATGGCTTCAGGCCTCCCCCTCCTGAAAAACACAAAAATATCTTGCATTTGGCCAACAAAAATCAGCAGAAGCTCTAAATTATCTGTGTTTCATTTCAGCTGTGGACATGCTACACAACTTTACTCTTTTGACCAAAAAAGGTCACCAGTTTATTATCCTATGCTTTCCTATGCTACATGAAATTGCAGCCATGGCTTTTAATAACTGATGCAGTTGATAACTGATAAGCAGAAAAAGAAAAACAAAAGCAGAAAATCCATTAAAAAATAGACTTATTCTCCAGAGCCAATGTGAGGGCTGAGAGAGAAGCCAGGGCCTTTATCTTGAACCTTGAAAAGTCACTTGGGGCAAGATTTTTTTACATGTCCATACGGCTTTGAGATACTGAACACGGGGAGACTCTGGGATGCTGCAGCAATGGCCTCCAGCTCTGAAGTATGCTAGATCCTGCCCTGGCTGCTTTCCAAACAGTCCCTCTTTCCAGGCCCCGGTAACAGAAACTGCTACACCCGTCTGAGTTGCAGCCAGGGAGGCCAGCCCAGAATACCAGCAACGCCCTTCAACAACAGAAGTCCCCCAGTGCCAGAGTCATTAAAAACAAATTCAAAGCCCATCACCCTGTTTGAGGCAAAAAGGTGGCACACGTGTGCCTGCCCTCTGCAGCTGCTCAGAGAGAGCTGTTGCTTGCTGCAGTGAAACAGGGCAGCCTGCATTTTCTTCTGTCAGGCTAACAAGCCTCTCTCTACATCCAGGGCATGAATCCTTCTCTCCCTGTTAAGGCACACAGCATCTCCAAGGAGACAGGAGGTCTTCACACGACTTGCTAAGCCTATAAAGAAACAGAGCACTTTAAAGTACAAATAAATCTTTTATAGACACAGCTCCAATTGAAGAAAGGAAGAGCAGCATTGTTTCACACATCTGAAGTGCTAGAGGGACTTACTGGGAGCACTTTGACAGAGCTTTGCGGATGGCAGCACACACAAAACAAGGCTTTTCCTACATCTCTACATCCCCAGAAAATACATAGCTTGAATTTGATCTCACACTATTTGTTAGCAGCTAAGTTACCTGGTAGAAGCCAAACAGAGTCTGAGATGCTTTCTGCCACAGATATTACCTGTTCCAGTTTACTCTGCAGCAGCATACAAGACCCTACATGGTGTTCTTGTCAGTGGGCACCTGATTTATCATACACTGCATTAGCCTTCAAGGCTTCATAGACTAAATTTGACATAATGAAAATAATGTCTGAGACCTCCATGCTGCAGCTGTTTTGACTCTAGCTGTACTTTCAGCCACAGCTCAGGAGGTCAGTCCCTCTGATAGAAACATGCAGAGTACCAAATGAAGGTCCCACTTGGTTTGCTGCCTCCCTGTGAGACCTTCTGTCTGAGCTCTCTCTCAGGTAACTTGCTTCCTACTTAGATGGCACAGAATGGATTGTTTTCCCTTCCATGCCCTGGTGTTTCCATTGATTATTCAAAGGCAACAGTGCCAGGCAAGTTTGGGACAACAGCACTGTTATGGCATCTAAGGGTCAAGCATGAAAAGGACCTGGTGTCAGGCTTCTCTAGGCTGGCTACCAGAGCACTTGGCTGTCACAGACACAGCTGAGGGGGAGAGTCAGTTCACCCCTTAGTCACGGCCATGTGCCTTTCCCTGAAGCTGCTAAGGCACTTGGAGAGAACAGAATCACAGAGGAGCTGAGGCAGAAAGGGAACTCTGGAGATCATCTAGCCCAAAATCTCTACTCAAAACAAGCATAGCTGGATGAGGGTGCTGAGGATCCTGTCCAATTTTGTTTTGAGCATCTCCAAGGATGGAGACTCCATGACTTCTCCTGACAATCTGATTCAAAGTTCAAGTGCTCTCACAGTAAATAAGTTTTTTCTTGCATTTTCATCATGCTCTAGTGTAGGAGACATCATTTGCTAGCACAGTCCCTCCATCTGGTCTGTCCACCGGAGAAGGAATGTTGCTATCAGCAGCCCCCTTTGGTATGCAGGTCATCTGCTGGCCTGGAGAGCAGTGCCAGACTGTCTGAGTCACAGCTCCAAAGGCTGCAGGTGATCCCAAGAGCCTGGTGAAGGTCAGAGATGTGTGACAATTGCTGCTTGTTTGTATTGATTTGCAAATAACAATCTGTGGTTAAAACAGGATCTGAATGCCAGGCTGATGTCCTAAAGTAAGGGACAGCCAGGTGGCACAACTGGAAGGTGGAAAGCACAGGCACAGAAGGGACAAACATCACATAGCAAGCACAACTCTGGTTTACTGCAGGGAGGAAGGAATTCATTAGCTAATCAAGTGAATTGGAGATATGCCATGTATTTCTCAGACCTATGCATGCTTATATAAAAGAAAGAGTTGCATTTTTTGGGTGACAAGTTCCTCAAAGCCTTTTCTCTTTCTTAATTGAAACAATATTTTTGCATCCGGGAAAAAGCCACAAACAATGAATGGCAAACAAAATGTTCTTCAAAGGAAGTGTGATTTAAGAAAGGGTTCCATTAGAAATAAAGATAAAGCAGATTAACTGCCATTTGTTCTATTTGTTTCTGAAGTCTTCTAACCACTTGAGTTTTGAAAAGTTTTCTTTGCAGCAGTAATAGATCAGACATTCAGCAATCTGAAATACTGACAGCTTTGTTTTATAGAAGGATGCTGTTTAGCCATGCATACAAAGATCATAAGAATTACTCTTCTCTTCAGTTCTTCACTTCAAACCCTTTGACAGAAACTCCACCCACATAGCCAAATACAACCACACCAGCTGAGCATATCTTTGGGTCATGGCACAGTTGCCAACATAACTCAATGCTCATAAATGCTGTGTGTGTTACGTACACAACACAGGCTCCGTCAGAAAATAAGCACAGAGCTGTTTTCTAAGCCATAAAAAAATGTTTGTTAAAATTATGTCCTTTAAGAAGTCTGGCTCTAACACTCCTTTTCTTGCACTGGACCCAGTAAAATGTAACAAAAGGGCTACTCTTCTTTCAAACAAATGGCCACCTTCCTATCTATAGCCAACATGGCATGTCCTATAATACTGCAATAAAGCTGTTGCTTTAAAACTCCTTTTTATACTCTTAAATAACCTCAAATTCCAAGTTCATCTGGCTGGCTGTTAGGTATTATAGACTGGGATTGATGAACTCCAGCATGTAGTTCCCTTCCAGCTCAGAACACAGTACAATTTGTACCAAGTTTCCCATTATGACAAGAAATGGACAAGAAGAAATCTGATCAGTGTGTTCAATCTACAAGAAGTCAATATGGGAGACCAAAGCATGCCACTGCAAACCCTGCTATCTTTATCCTACCAAGCTCTCAAAATTACTGCTGCTCTGCTATCTTGTTTGCAAGAAGGCTGACAAGCTCAGAAAACTGACCCACAATGCCAAAAATACCTGACCATGTGCCTTCCCAGCCTACTCTTCCACAGGACAAAGCTCTGGCTTTGTTGCTGCAGATAAGCAGACAAAACCTGCTCAGCCCTTGCTTTCACAGCCACAGCCTACTGTATTTAACACACTTTGAGGGGAGAGAGGGACACCAACCTTTCTGATGGAAGAAGCCTGAAACTCACACGGTGCTGCAGATACCTGGGCTTAAAGCCTCCAGCTTCAAGCAGCTGCAGCCTCCCCAGATTTTGCAAACAAACTGTGTAGCATCTCTGCATCTTCAAGGCAGCAGGAACACAGTGCCTTGTCCTCCAGCTCCTCTCTAGTGGCTTGAAGCAGAGCACCACCAGGTGCCACAGTCATAAGGCTCTTGTACAATACGATTCACCCTCTAGTGGATGACACAGGACCTGTTTACCTGCACATAAATTTGGGTAACCACTGGCCAGGTGGGTAAGTTCTGTCCTAGTCTGGATGACATTTTGCTCATCTAACAGCTTCTAACAAGCAAAAAAACAGATTATTAAGAGAACATAAAAGCCACAACATTCCACAAGAAAAGTTCCTGGAGGGACAAAAGCCAGCACATAAATCCATGGTATAGAATCAGTGTAGCATTCTGAAACAGAGGAGTCTCCAACTTACAGGTGCTGTGATGCAGGAAATTAGTAAGTACATGAAACAGAAGGCAAATTTAACAGATTTTATTAAATTTACATATAAATTACATTCCTATGTGTCATGCATGATTGTATAGTTAGATATATCCCATTCTGCCTTAAGTGAAGATGTTAATTCCTCTAAAAAAATGGATGAGGGAAACTGCAGCTTGTAGCTTCACACATTGGTGAAAATGCAGCTTCAAAGAAATGCAAGTCTGCTAACCATCTAAACCAAATAAAAAGTTTTGGCTTCAGTTTCCTTAATTTCCCCCATGAAAAGCCAGGCAAGGTTGACACCAGTGCAGTTTTGCCACAAGTAAGGGATCCATGCCTATCATGTCCAACCACATCAATATTCCCTTGGATGAAGTCTGTTCTTTCAAATGCTCTTCTTGATTGTCACCATTTGTACTGCTTTGCATCACCAAGAGGCCTCAGAGAATGGGAACTACATCGCTTCCAGAAGAAACTGGAACCGAAGTTTCCAGATGCTATGAGGAGAATCTCCACAAGGTAGTCCAAAATAAAAGCTTCCAAAACATACACCAATAGATGCCAGATTCTCTTCATCCCCACTCCTCCTGGCTGCACTGTGCTGGCACTCAGCAATAAGGGAGATTAGGTACTGTATCTCTACAAATAGACCTTCAAAAATGGCAGTTCCTTAAGCAAATGACAAGTTGCATGTTTAAGTTTTATTTGCACCACTTTGGAGAATGAGATTTACTGCAGCCTTTGAGACTGAGCTAAATGCTTAAGGCTTTCTGATATAGTACCCAAAAGAAGCAAACTGGAAAGTTCACAGATGCAAAATGAATTTTTTTGGACATCTACTTATCTATTTTGGGGAATCAGTGAGAAAGTTGGTATTTGCAATCCTAAAAATGTGATGTGTGCAAGTTACAATGAAATCCAGCAGATGGAGAAACCATTATGTCCTTTGAAAACCCAAGCCTAAAGTGGTTTGAAAACTGAAAATCCATAGTATTTTGTAATGATATTTATGAAGACAAGTATAAAATTTCATTCACCATTCTGGCAAGACAAGTGCTACAACCAAGAAAAAAATTTAATCTATATTTGTCATATATCAGTTTTAAGCTTCCTCTAACAAGCAATATATGTCAAAGATGAGTTCAGCTGAAGAGGCTGAAATGAAATTTGTTGGGCTCAGACCTATGGAACCAGTCTGACTGTGTTTATTCCCTATGCAGAAATTAAACGATCAAGTTTGTTTCTAAAGCTCACAACATTCCACAAGAAAAGTTCCTGGAGGGAAAAAAAAAAATCAAGTGCCAGGTATACACAAGCATAGAACACACAACAGCTGCAGACCTTCTGTGGGCTTCCAACTATTCCAGTACCTCCAATGAGGCTCTAGAGAAACTGTTCTCTGGATTGACAAACAGATCACAGGACATGTAATCAAAATACTTCTGTTATCACTGCTCTGGAGGGATCACTGCTCTATTTGGGCAGCACTGGCAGCAAGCTGCACACTCCAGAGGGGATCCCTGAGCTGCCATTGACTTTACCAGCTGACTGTGCTCAACTTGAATGACACTCTGATCCCAAGACTATAACCACTGAGGGCCTGTTTTCCCTGGCCCTTCTAACTAAGAGCATACTGAAAGCCTGCTTTTTGCCTTTTCTAGCCTGGCAGAAGGTTCTTGCTTGCTTGGCATGCTGGACCAGCTCTGAATCTTGGCAGTGTGGCCAGTATCTCCTCTCCCGAGTCCTTTCCCTTCTGACCACAGAGGGAGAAAAGAGCAGTTCAGTGGCTCATTATCCAGCAATTAAGTCCACAGCACTTGCTGTTGTTAAGATCAGGATCCAGATGAAGTTGAAAAGCTTGCAGACACACCAAGGAGAGCATCCCCACCAAGAATAGGTGTGTTCTGCTGCTGGGTTGTAGGAAGCATTGGATATCTACCTGACAGAAGGTAGATATGTTTCTGCCCAGGCTGACAGAAACATGGGCACCTAAAAACATGAAGCCAGAGAGAATATGAGGTTTGCATGGCTGAGATCAAATGAGTCAGCTACAGTCTGGCAATGCAACACAGGCAATTCTTACTTCCTGTGAGAAGAGAGAGCTCTGTACATAAGATTTCTGGGTCTGTCAGTTCTGTCCTGCTCTGAAGGACAGGGATATTTCCATTGTAATGCAAAAGCTTTTTTTTTTTTTTAATAGGATATAGCTAAAAATGCACATATAAAACTATAAAGACTTGAGAACAGCATTTACAAGAATAAGAAGTTTGAGAAGTTTTTTTGACCAAGGTCATGCTAAGATATTTTCAATCATCCATCCTGCACAAAAGGCAAAGGACTTTTATTCAGAAAAATACAGTCTGGAAAGTTAAAACTGGAAATTAATTCAGCCAAATATTGTGCTACGACAACAAACTGGTATGAACATAAGGTGGTTTCTGGTCTTAAGTCCAGCAATCACTCCCCTGGCAAATGCTGTGGCAGAGGCTGTTGATATGAAACTATGAACAGGCATACATTCACTTGTTCAAAGAAGGTGGACACAAGCTGGTGTTTTCCACTAATTTCTTTCTCAGGCAAGGAAAAGTTCTCTATTCACTTAATTAACAGTCCAGTGTGATATTATGAACCAGGACTTCTCTAAGCCATCTTCCTTTCTTCATTATATTTCAGTTCCTGGAATGATGCAGGAGAAAGCTCAAGAATTCAGAAGTACAGCAGCCTTGGAGTCAGGACCTGGATTGTAGCTTTTCTATGGATAGATAGGACCTTGTGAGCACACAGCAAATGGATGGGCCAGGTTTCAGTTATAGCTTGTCTTGGATGCTGGTAGATGATTGTTTGGCTCAAACACTTTGCCTGGGTATAAAAGCTGGGGCCAAGACATGTGGCCATGTAGAAAAAAGGGTCAATATATTGCATACAGATGAAGGCAGTTGTCCCTCTGACAGACTACTTCCTGAACAAACAAATGTCACATGGATCAAGTCCATTCCTGTCTGGCTGTAGGCCAAATCAATTTCAAGTCCCAGACTGCTCCAAGCATACAGGTACTTTATACATGACCACAAGCTAAGCCAGCAGCTGCTTAGAGGGTGACCACAGAGCAGGATGTGTCAGAGGAATAGCTGTACACAGCCCACAGAACTTAACCTGCTCCAGGTTTCAGATGCCCGTTTTGGAGTGGATCCAGTTTCGATAGTAAGTCACTCGTGTGTATACTCCTGGTTTATTTGGCTTGCCACATTCATCTCCCCAGCTCACTATTCCCACAAGATACCAGATTCCTCTGGAATTCACATGCACCAGTGGCCCACCAGAGTCACCCTAAGGAGAAAATGTCAACAGACAGAAAAAAAGTAAACAGCCATGAACTCAAATTCTCAAATTCTTCTGTTACAATTGGCAGGTATTTTTCTGTAGACCTCAGCTATAATTCAAGTTTCACACAGTTTACTGACAAGACAGAGGCTCACAGCCTATGTCTCATTCACACCCTCACATCTGCATTCTCTCACTTGTGCATTGTATATAAACTTCATGCAAACTGAAGTGCAGCTCCAAAAAACTCATGCAAACTGAAGTGCATGACCCTTGAAGCTCTTAATTTGTATCTATCAAGATATTGAAACTCACAAACTTAAGATTGCCCAAAGTACATTTTATTTCTAGAAAACATCACCTTCCACCCCACCTATTTCCTTTTTGCTAATACAAATAAAGAGACTTACCTGGCAAGCATCCACCTGCCCATCCAAGTATCCAGCACACAACATTCCAGCTGTTATCGCTCCGCCGTACACTTGTCTCCTATTACAAACTGCAGTACTTATAATTCTCACTTCTGCTTGTCGAAGCTGATTAACACCGTTGCCTAGAAGGAGAAGTGGCATTAGAATTTGCAGACAAGGTAAGCAAAATAAAAAACTCAATGATTAGGAGTAGCCAATTTTTCCTGCCATCACAGGCAATTAAGGGAGCTACCCAGAAAATGTCTCAGGATTAAGAAAGTTAATACCTTCCACTGCCAAAGTCCTTTGCTTGTTCCCAAACATAACTCCTATCCATCTTTAATCATCACCAGATGCTCTTTAGCATAATGGACAAATGGAATTTTGTACATATTTCAGTGCTGCATTCAGCTGTAGGCTACATGGCATGTCCTTGCTATCATTGAAAAGACCCATTTGGTTAACTGCAGCATAGCTTTGGGCAATCTCTACACATCCCAAGGGTCTCCCATGAAACACAACCTATATAAGTCAGTGACTCTCACAAGCAGATTTATAGTCCCATCCTCTCTAACCTCAACAACACAGACTAATTTGAAAGAAGCTTACTCAAATCACTGGATGAGGCCTCACTTATGACCAAAGAGAGAAAAACTGATGAAAATTGTCATGGTGCATCTGCAAAAAATCTGAATAGCAAAAGAACCGTGTCAGAGCTAAACCCAGAGGGGCTGGAGAACCAAATGTATTCAACCAGTGCTGTGTGTACAGTAACTAAGAAAAGCTGCTCTTAAATCCTGTAAGACTAACCTTCAGGATCTTCCCCCCATTTCTGATCCACTGACCAAGCCAGAAAAAAAAGCAGTCAACTAAGTCCAAAGGTATCTCACTAGGACACGCACCCATTAAACACCAAGTCTAAGGAACTCAAAATAAAAAAAAAAAAACATAAAACTAACATCAGTCTTCTCAGACACATGTGTGACAGGGCACAGGGAGGCAAGAGACACTCACCATCATTCTCCAAAGCTCCCCAGCCAGTGACAAAACAGGAAGCGTTGTCTGGGAAAACGTGAGATGCTTCAGGAAGGCAGACACTGTGCACATCACTTGTGAACTCAATAGGAGAGGCAAGTTCCACAACAGCCACGTCATATTCATGATCAAAGAGAACGTCACTGTATCTCTCGTGAACAATAATTTTCCGGACTAATTTTTTCTGTTTTGGAGGTCTCAGCAGAATTCCAAAGCTGGCAGTCCACCTCCGAGGATCTCTTACTCTGTGAGATGTTTGAGGTTATGCCAGAGCCACACAAAACAACATACCTAAGGGAGCTTAGGTCTCCATTTAAGCATCAAAAAGCAATGTGACCAGGTTTGCCAAAGGGGAAGAGTAAAACTTCATTATCTTTCAGCAGATAAAGATATTAGAGGGTCACAAAAGGTCAGAGCACCCAATAGTCCTAAGGCCTGTAGGATCAGAGAGGTGCTGATGACTTACCCTCTAAAGCAGTGGGCAGCAGTCACCAGCCAGGTGTTACTGATGATTGATGCCCCACAGCGATGGGTCCCATCGAGCTGAATGCTCGCCTGCCATGGCCATTCTCCCTCCCGTGCACGCTGCCCACCAGTTATTCTTTCCACTCCTGTGAAGGAGAATGCCTGTCTTCGTAATCCACAGCCTGTCAGAGAAAAGGCAGCTCTGCTTTAGCTGATTGAAGGCCCTCAAGGCTGCAGGCACAGGTGTAACAGGGCAGGAGTCTCCAGCAAGAGACAGCCTTCACTAAAGCAGGGAAGCCAAGTGCCATGGTCACAAGTGTCTCAGGATACATGCAGGGTAAACAAAGACGTTTGGTAGAGGAGTCAGTACTTTTTCATTAAGCCAGTTTTCAGACACACGAGCCCATATGAATTCCCATGGGACCTGAAGGCTGTGTATCTGAGACACTGAAAAAAAGGGAGTTTTTCAGGTCACCTACAGATTAGCCTTGGCAGCAGCAACAAAAAAATAGTGTCCTCTTCACAACAATTGACTTACAGCCACTGTGCCAACAATCAGGTATTACCCAGCTGAAAAAAGTTAGATTCAAACCAGTTAATTCTCGTAGGCGATTTGAAGAGGCAAAGCTAACATGCAAAGTCTTCAAGAGCATGCAGTGGACTGATGGAGAGCCCTGGGAGGTACTTACACTGTCTCCCAGTTTCCAGAGGAGCTCTAAGACCTCAAGGGGAAGCACAACAGGAGGACTGAGAACTTACCACTCTCCAAGGCCATGCCACTGCCTTGCTCTGAGTGTGGACAGCTCTTCTGCCTCTCCCACCCTCTGCTCTTTCCTTAAAGTTTAGGTCAAATCTGACAGACATCTATTGCCAAACCTTTCTTCAGGGAGGAGGGGGATGGAGGGAAAAAATGTTCTTTGAAGGATTCCAGCAAGAATCATGGCCCACAGCAAAACTGTAGTCCTTCTGCAAACTTGCTAACAGCAGCTCACTACATGCCCCTACTTCCAAAAATCAACATTAAAGCAAGTGCTTCCCACCACCAAGCCAGAATGCTTGATTCTACAAATGTATAGAGCCAGCAAGACTGCAAGGAAATGAGCTGAAGTCTCCCCTTGCTCATGCACTGTCTACTGTTCTAATATCTGCAACAAATTTTATTTTTAACTTGTATCAAGAAAGTATAAGGATTTTGTAAGCACAGGTCCTCCAGCACTATGTCCACTATGTCTCTGGACCTTTACTATAAAGTATTTGTACTTACAGTTGTTTAAAAGGTTATCTCCCTTTTCCTTGTTCAACTCTGGAATGAAAAGCAAAGACCACAGTAAGTTTATCACATATGCTATGTGATCCAGCCCAGCCTCCCTCCCTGTACCCAGGATACAAAAATTAAATGGCTTGCATTGCTGCCTGGAGTGACAGTACAAGAAGTAGTAATTTGCTGTGTTGGAGAAATTTAGTTAAGCCTCTGTTCCTCACAGAAAGGCCACAGGATGCACATTTCTTGCCTTAGTTCAGATCTAACAAAAGCAGCAGATGACTGCAAGTGGGTCCAAGTTACATCTACATATACAATGTGCACAGCCACCAGCAAATGCCTACAGGCCTTTGTTCAGGTTTAGTGTGGCAAGGTGGTCAGATGAGTCTTCACAAGTCCTCAGTGCTGGGATTGTCTGAAGGTAAACTGCAACATTTCTAATTTCTTTCCTACAAAAAAAACCCTCTGTCAGAGTCAGACAGCAATCCACAACAGATTCATGGGAAAGGATTACTGCCCACTGATCCTCAGGATCTTGTTACAGACACTTGCTACAGAAATCTGTCAAATGACAAAGGAAATGGCAGAGGATAGAGAAGGGAACTACCTCAGCCCTGCAATTTTAATAGCTTGAGGACTCTGCATTTCAGTGCCTGGTTATAAAGGTTCTTATTCAATTTACTGTATGTCTTAAAGTGTTTGTGAACCCATGGTCACAAAGTTGGACCTTTTTTGATGAATTGAGGGAGACTATCTCATTCAACGCAACCAGGTCACACAGGGAAAGTCTCTGATGCATGGAGAAGAGCTCACACTGATAAATCAGCACCAATATGTTTTAGTTCTTTCCATGTTCTGTTTTCCAACTTCCCATGCTGTCAGCCTAACAGACAATTTTGAGAAGGCAAAAAAAGAAAACAAGAATAGCCCATATTTGCACACTAAGGTGAAATTCATTATGCTGAGAACAGCAAAATGTGAGGAAGAAATTCCAAGCTGAAAACACAAACCTAAGGCACTTGCCTGTGAGTTTAATGGTAGACTGGTCAACATTCAGGAAAGTCGAGGTTGCTTTCAGCCTTCTGAGTAACACACGGTTGACTTGACCCCGGGTCGTTGCTTCACTGTCAGCAGAGGGAAATTTAAATACCAGAACAACAGATGCAAGCACTCCAACAGGATCTGGGCTACAAACCAACAAAAACAAATGGTGTAGTTCTCTTTGCCTACTAATGCTCCTGGTTCTGCTTTGTACTGCCTGCCTTCTTTATATGAGAACAGGTCTGGTCTGCACAGATGTCCAGAACAAATAGTGTGTCTGTGCTCAAGTAAAGGAAAATGATGACATGTCAGCAGGGAGCAAAAGTTTCTTGCTATGACAGTGATCAGAGGGAATTTTCTGGGAACAGTTAGGGAAACGGTATTCAATCTGCAGAAGTATAAAGCCAAACTTCTCTTCTTTGCTGACCTCTAAGGGTAACTGAGTCCTCAGTGTTATGAACACTAGAGGACAGCAACAACCAGACAAGTCACCCTACTAGTGTAACCCAAGCAACCAGGAATGCTCCATATGGTCAACAGGTAGGAAGAAAATTTATTTAGCGCATCTCTGCTTATTCCTGGCCTTTACATTACTTACTTTAGACTGACCACGTGGGACCTGATGTATCTTTTACTTAGAAAGGACCCTCTGAATACTTGAGATATCTGTTAAAAGAAAAGAGTGTGTTAAAATACACCTGCAATGAGTACATGCTTTTACAAGATAACATGTGTTTCTCATGAGCCTCTGAAACACATGAAAATGCCTTCAGATCACCTCTACAGCAAAGCTACCACTAAATTTCCATCAGGGAATGCAAATCCAAAATAAACACTGAGTTGGCTGATTTCACTATCCATTCTGCTCTGTGCCTGCCAGTTCCACCACAGGGCTTGTGGAGCAGACACCTGTGCTTACCATCTGCATGTGCAAAGTCAGCTATGCATCTTTAACCCACAGCAGCAAGGTGTGTAAGGTAAGGCCAGCCATGTAGGGATGAGGCATGATCACCTCTGACTCTATTTTCAATTACACATTTGCAGAACTCTTCAGCATAGGTCAGGTATAAGCAGAGAAGCTTTTAGTTTACCATGGTTTCGATATGTTCACTGATGTTCCTGAACTCCTCTGTAGTTTGCCTTTCATACTGAGGATTATAGTCGACATTGGTGATTAGGAAAGATGCATTATAATATCTGTCTTGATCTACAGTGGAGAAAAAGAAGGAAAGGTAGCTGATCATCTTTAGTACAATTCAAAGATGCACAATATCTCACAGGACACGGCACAAGCAAGGGTTTCTGGCCTGTGAAATTACAGCTTTAGCAGCACTTTGGTAAAAGGGGGTTCTGGACCATCCTGTTGGTCCATGGACCATCCCAAGGAGCTCCAAATTACACCCACTACAACATTGCCCTGGGGTCCATCTTCTTGTTGGCCTAAGGTGAACATAGCACAAGACAAAGGAGCTCTTCTGACTCAGTCACATTCACTCCTCCCCAGCTGCACTCTGTCCTATTCCTGCCCCTCTGAGAGGCATGTGGGGCAGAGCTGTATACATCTGTTCAGTGGTTGGGTTAATTTAAAAATTGGTCTCTTGAGTGTATGGCAGAGAGGGGTCCTGCAACACAGAGCTGGCAAAAAGCAAAGCTGAGCTGTAGCTCTGCCACTGCTCCTTCTGGTGTCCTAGTGTAAGCCACAGCCTCATTGGCTCTTGGTGAGCTGAGATGGCCACATGATTCATTCCATTCATGGAATGCAGAAAAGCATTTCAAAAATCTCACACTGCTACCTCAGAGACTGGGAATGGAATGACTCAACTTAATTCATGAGGCAAGCGACTGGGAATGGAATTAATTGTCTTCAAGTCATAAGCCAAGATGGTTGAACTTGGTGATCTTAAAGATCTTTTCCAATTTTAATGATTCTATGATCTCCTACTGAAACTGGGCTCTTGGCAACCAGAACTGAGTTCTGAGGTCTGAAAAGCCTAAAGCTCTGCCCTGTCTCTTTCTGGAATATTCCCAGCTGAAGGGGCCAGGTTGAGTTTCTGCAAAAACCCCATTCAAGATTAAGCTTACTATGCATAGCCTGAGTACTAGACACTCCTCTGGTTTATACAAAAGACTCTAATCCTTTGGTCAGTCAGTGGAGACACTGGATACCAGTGGAAAAACCAGGGCAAGAAACAAAAGGAGTGTTAAAACTGAAATCCCTGCTTCAAGTAAAGCACATTTCAAGTATTCTTACAGGTCTTTAGATCAATCTAGCTCTCAAATAGCATTTTGAAAGTTCTCATGTGAGATTTATACCAGAGGAAAATTGCATGCCTAAATCATCAGGCAGGACCACAGTAGCAAGTGAAACACAACAGATTCCTGAAAGCTTGTCACAACAAAGTAGCAGGGCACTTACCATGGCACAAAAGAAATGTAATCAAGCCAATGATGAGAGCTAAGGCTACTATCACTGACACAACAATGACTGCGATCTTCCATGGCTCCAAGCGCCTTACTGCTCTGTCCATCTGGATCACTGCCTGCATTGAAGAAAGCAATATGGAGAAATTCAACTCCAGTACAAAGACAATAGTTCATCCAGAATCTAATCATATCTGGCACAGCTTAGCTCAGCTGAAAAACCCTACAGAATGAGGTAGGTTGGGAAGGACCTCTGGACTCCGAGGGCCTGACAAATTAAAGTCGGTTGCTCCAGACCTAGTCCAGTCAAGTTTTTAGTATCTCCAAGGAGAAAGGTAACTGAGTCTTCTCAAGATCTCTGGTCCAGTCACTGCCCATCCTCATGGCAAAAGCTTTTCCTTTATATTTAGTCAGAGTTTCCTGTCTAACTTTGCCTCTGTTGCCTCACATACACACCGAGAAAAAGTTGTGCAGGAAATGCTATTAGAGACAATTTGACTTCAAGAAATACTACACAGATTTCAGGTGCAGCCAACTGCCCACACAGGTACTCAAACTGAACATAAATGTAATAATTCATGACTGATGAAATAACCTCTGCCCCAAGGATACTCTAGGCAACCAGAGATGCCACATAATACATAGCTTTGGTTATATTTAGTGAGTAGTTACAATTGTTGAGTCCCTACAGGGTTTGGGGCTTACTGCTCCAAAGCCACACATATGTTGAGAGCAACCACATCCTGTCTCCTGCCAGACAATCTATAGAGAAAGAGGTACTTGTGTGTAAACATGACATGGCAACAATATCCAGTAGTAACTCTGAAAGCCAAGAGCAGACCTGTAAAATGGTAGAGAACTTGACTCACACATGGACAGAGGCACAGAAGACTTTTTCCTACACTTATGTCCTCCAGTGCAGCATTAAGCAACAGAACATTAGGAAAAATGCATTTTTGTGCATGTCCTCAGTAGCTTTATTGTAGGATGATGCAAAACCTTATGCACAATTATTAAAGATCCCAAATAATTCCACAGCACACCATGTGCTAATCGTCATGCCACATATTGAGTCCCTGCAACATGGTCTACATTAGTACATGGTATCAGAAAAACACCTGAGATAATCTCTCAGATATCCTGGAGAGACAAATGGCAGCAGCCAGCCCTCAGGAGGAAGACTGGCTGGCTACTCACCATGCTGCTTTACATCCCCTGATCCATGCTGGTATTGCTGAGAACCAGACATACTAAACACTGTTTTCCCCTTCTCAGGTCTGTGACACAGCATCTCTGAGCAAAATCTGAGAAGATGCAGGCAGGAAGAGGAAAAAAGGCAGAGAAAATAAGTGTTTGCAGGTTTTCTGATGACAAGGTGGAAAAGAAGAAATCACAGTGAAAGCAGAGCAGGTTAACAGCAGGGGCTCCATCTCAGGAAATGTGCTGAGTGGGCAGATGAGCAGTAAAGATGAGGGTCTGCTGCACAAATCCAAGACAGCAAAAGGCAGTGAAGTGGTGAGAGAGGGGGATGGTATTATACCCTCTGCTCTGATGGGAAGAAAACCAAGTAAAGCCACAAGGAAGAAATGGCAAGAAAAACAAATAGGAAAGAAAAAGAAAAAAAAAACAACACCCCCCAGACTCCCCAGATAGCACTACAGAGGAAGGAGATGAGAGATCTGCAGGCAGCAAGGGTGTATTCAGCAAGAGACAGGGAAGTTGGGAGAAACTTAAAGTTTAATCTCCTCATATAACATCTTGGTTTTGGCTAGTGAGAGCACTAGCCAAATGGGCAAATTTTTTACCCATTCAAAGAGGTGGCATACTGGAAAGAAAATGTTAAAATAGAGAAGCTTCTGTCAGCATCACAACAGCAGGTAGTCACAAGCAGCAGCTTAGTGTTACCATAATATACAGGACAGGTGACCAAGATCAAGTCTTCTGCTTCAGAGTCACATGGCATGGAGAAAGACAGTACCTCTCCTTCTGTTGCTCCTACTTTACTGGGGCAAGTTCTGCTCTTGCAATGCACAGCCCAAGTTTTCTCCCACCAGACTGGCTCAGTTTCCTGATGTCAAGGCTGTAGGGCAGTTGACAGGAGTTGG
The DNA here is from genome assembly GCF_051311805.1 of Agelaius phoeniceus. Classification (NCBI taxonomy): domain Eukaryota; kingdom Metazoa; phylum Chordata; class Aves; order Passeriformes; family Icteridae; genus Agelaius; species Agelaius phoeniceus. The sequence goes on from NC_135268.1 coordinate 25,738,010, forward strand.
AAAACCCAGGCTGGCCAAGATTACTCCTTTGCAAACTACAAGTTGCAATAAGCACATAAATAACACCCACCAGAACTCACCTGGCTTCACTGAGGCTTTGACTTCTCACTGTCTAGACCTGCACTGTATATACTGTCCATCAGCTCTGAGAGTTCAGCAGAAAAAGAGATTCAGATAAAAACCTAAAACCAGTGGAACTGTTCTGCCTCAGTTTCTTCAATCTGCTGCAGCCTTCCACGGAACACTCCCATACCCATCTCACAGCATTTCCCAGTCCCAGGGAATTGCAATATACCTCATGGGCAGTCAATTATTACTCTTGAGGGCAAGCCTCTTGGCTAATCAGAATAGCCCACTATGGCAACATGCCTCTGGCACTCCTCAGTAGCCACATCTCATGCTTGAAAGAGGCAGCTTTTGCATTTCACTTTGCCCTCCTCACTGGAGAGCTTGTGCTTCCAGCCTGAGCCCCTCCCATCCATCTCAATCAGACTGGTTCCCTGTCCTGCAGCTGTCCCCACTCCAAGGGCTTCCACTTGAATGGCAATAGGAGCACCACCCCTCCACTGCTCTTGGCACATAGAACACACAGCACAGCCCTGGCAGTGTATGGCTGACTCTGCAGACATTGAGGCAACTGTGCTCTTGGATTGTAACCGCTGCATTTTGTGAACTGTATCCAGACAGATTTCCTCAAAACATGGCTTTATGCCAAAGCTGCAAAATTTAAGATTAAAAAAACTGAGCATCTCCTTGCCTGTGAGACTCATGCTCTCACAGGCAGCACTGTCCTTCCAGCCATCTGTCTCTATTTCCTTTTTGTGCAAATACCAGCTACAGCCACAAACACTGGCAGCACAGATCCCTTTCTCCTCCAATATTTCAGAACTGCTTGTTCTCCACAAGTCACACAGACTTGCAAAGGGAAACAGAAACCTTAGGAAGTGCTGTAGTGCTGAGGGAAATGTAAACATGGGAGATAAGGAATAGAACCCTACACCACTTCTGATACTGATTTCACTTAACTTGTTTTTTAAGAAAAAGCTTTAAAGCATTCATATCATAGAATGGTTTGTGTTGGAATGGACTCAAAATCATCTAGTTCCAGCACCCTGCCAAGGGCAGGAACACTTTGCACTTGACGAGGCTGCTCAGAGCCCCATCCAGTGTGGCCATGAACACTTCCAGCCAGGGATGGGGCATCCACAACTTTTCTGGGAAACCTGTTCAAGTGCCCCACCAGCTTCACAGTGAAGAATTTCTTCACAGTATCTTCCAGGAGTGTCCTCTTCTCCAGGCTGAACAGCCACAATTCTCTCAAGTCTCTCTTCACAGGAGAGCTGTTCCAGTCCTCTGATGATCTTCACAACCCTTCTCTGGCCTTGCTCCAAAAGGTCTGTGTCCTTCCTATGTTCAGCTTATTCAGAGCTGCATGCGTACTCCAGTACTCTGCAAGAGCAGAGTAGAATGACCTCCCCTCAAACTGCTGGCCAGTTCTTTTGATGCAGCCTAGCTCACAGTTGGCTTTCTGGGCTGTGAGTGCACATTGCTGGGCCCTGTTGAGCTTTTCAAGCAGCCACAAACACCCACGAGGTGTCAACCTATATCCACATACAGGTAATTAATTTGTATATTGGATATACAAATTAAAGTGGAAATATCTCTTCAAGACCAAAACAGTTTCCTCCCTTTAGCAGGATGGTTTTGTCTTCCATCTTGCTAAGTAACAGAATAGGAAAAAAACCAAAATACTTTTGCAATGAAAGCAGCAAGACTCATCAATTCCCACAGTGTACAGTTACCAGTATCCTTCAACTGTAATGTCTGTGTGCAGGACCCAGCTCAGTAGCCCCCATGTTTTGCTGTTTGGTTTTCTTTCTATTTTATCTCACAACTAGGCATGCCTAGCTTTGCTGAGACAGAGGCTAGGATGGTTACTGTGAGACAGTTCAGGTTATATCCACTCAATACTTTCATTATGCATACACATAACACCTCCAAACAGCTCTTCACTCCCCTAGCCTTTTTTGCTTTGGTGCCACAGAGGGCAGGACTACCAGAATAACCACCTTGACAGGGATTCCTGTGCTTGGGACATCCTGCTCCATAGTTATATAATTTAGCGGCAGGTGGATCCCCCTGTTTAGGAATTAGAGGTCTTCTCTGCACTCTAGTAACCAAGCAAATTCTGCTGCACCCAGCAACACTCAATGGCCAGAGAAACACTGATCCTCTGCAGTGCTGAGGAAGGCCTCCCACCATGGATACATCCTTTCCTTCTTCCTGTAGCAAAGAGACATTGCTTAACAGATCTGCGTTCTCCTCAGAAGACCCCAAATACCACAGCTGTCTGTGTGATGCCTTCTAGAGTCTGGTGTTTCACACAGCCTCACATTTCTTGTTTCCTTATATCACAGGCTTTGACTTTTTTTACTGCCCAAACTCCACTAAGCTACAAATTAACTCTTAACAGGGCGGACAGGAATTCAGCATTCACCCTCTAGCATGAATGAGATAACTCAAATTCCACAGGAGCAGAGATCAGACCCAGACACCACTGGGAGCTCTCAAAGGCCAAGTCCTTTCGGCTCTTAAAAATACATCTTTGAGGTCTATATCTGGCAGCTTTCAGTCTGCAGTGAATTAGTGAGAAGTTTCAAACCCAAGATCCTTTAGTTCAGTACAGACCTGCTTATCTTGGCAATACTATCGCGAACATTAAACCTCCTCCAGCAATCCGTGTTCTCATTTAAAATATGCGTCATTCCCAGGGGGCCCAAGATAATCCCTGAAGACAGCAGCATCTCTCAAGTTCATAGCACAGCTAATTCAGGTTGGGAAGAGCAAATTATTAAATCTCCTAGCTTACACACCTTGGCTCTGAGACAAAGACTGTGATCCCTAAAAAGTTATTCTGTACTGAAAAAAAACTCCAAATGAATTATTTTGAAAATAAATATATTTTAATATAATTAAGTATTTAAAATGCACTAAAGTTGTGTTTAGAAAGAGATATATTAAATCAAACCACAATACAAGATATTTTAATAAGCGAAATACAGTAAGAAATAAAAGTAACATTAATAGTTATTGACATATTATGAAGAAGAGTTATACCAAAATTTTACAGAGCTAAAATTGGTCTTCCTTGTGAAACCAATGAGAAAGCACATAGGATTTCAGGTTGGACTTCTGATCAACCCCAGATGAATTCTTTACCTTTGAATTTGGAACATTTACCCAAAAGTGAAAGACAAGCACAATACACAGGTGACAAGCTGGTTTTCCTCTAAACCTGTACCAAACTTCCTAAAAGGTTACTATATTCATTCACAATGCAAGTGATGCAAGTTCAGCTCCCACCTCTGCCTGACAGGCTTTGATTCACTATATTGAGATTATCCATCTTTTCTGATTGATAACACACCTTACTGTGTGTCATCAAAAGCTTCAGCAAGAGCAATACCAGCAAACTGATCAGAATGCATCTGTTCAGACAAGAAAAGAAAGAGTAACTTTATCATGTGGCCTCAGTCACCGAATTTCTGGATAAGCAGGGAACAGCCACCCTGTTCTGCTTTACAGATCTGCCCTTGGTATTTTTTGACTTCTTAAGCTAAAACTTCATAGCATCCCCAACTAGATTTGCTCTTAGATTAATTCAAACCATGTTTTCTTGTACCAGCTCTTTACTGAAAGTGTTTTGCCACGTTCCACAGAGAAAAAAACATGCAACCTCTTCTATGTGATCTACTGCGGTCTTCCTTCATTTTTTTTGTTGGTTTTTTTTATACCCCTGATAATCCAGTATTCTCAGAAGAGCCAGTGGCAGAGTTTGGGTGGCACATCTGATGGGGAGGGTCTCTCCACTTTTATAGTCACGACCAGTTTTCCCAGCTGATAGATTCAGGTACATGCCTACAATCATTCTTCCTAGAAATACGACTTTTCACAAGACAACTGAACAGACTAATCTGCTGGCCTGGTGAGCATGATTTAAAAATCCAGACTAGGTCCCTGGAAGTTTCCACCTTGGCAGGGTGGTTGGGAATGGCAGCAAATGGGATACATCTGGCTTACTCTAGGAGGCCTACAGAAAAAGCACAGGGCCACAAAGCAAGACTTGCTAATTTCACTCCCACCTTTACCACAAGCAACCACACGAACCTTGCGCTTCTCCTGTGCTCTTGTGGCATACTCAGGACACGCACTTCTAAAAGAATGGGACAACAACCTCAGCTGCTTTGAGAACTGAAGCAGAAGAAGCTGGTGCCTGCCTAAGTACTGCCAGACCCTTGTTTGGATGAGGTCAGTTACCTACCAGCCTCAATTGCTCAATGTTTGATATCTCCTAAAGCATTCTGATACAATGAAAGACTTCCAAACATTGAAGGTATCTGCTGAGGGAAATGAAGTGTGCGTTTTTCTATGCGTCATACTAAATCAGCTTGATCTCCCCACACCCTTGAACAGCCCACAAAAACAGTAGGTGCTGCATGCCACCCCTCTGCAGTCAGATAAGGCATCAGTAATGTATTTGCCACTTACTAATTGAGCTCCTCCCCTTAACCATCCAATTTTACCAAGGTCTTGCTGCTTCCCCAGAGCACACTTCAGCTGGGTAAAGACAACTGCTCCAAACACAGCTCCTGTCATTTGCTTCAAGATTTAAGGGTAGGATTCAGTCTTTGGGATGTCTTAACTGAGAGCTTCCCATCAACTATATCCATGATGCCAAAATGCTGCTCATACAGGCTTCCCTGGTTATCCGATCACCTCTGCAATCAGCATGAAAGGTTTGCTATTCCTTACTCTCTCATCCACTTTGCACACAACTGTTTGGAAGTTTTGAACTCTTTATTTGTTGGGATAGAGGTAGCCTCCTATACCACTACAACAGTCTGTAGGATGTAACTGTAATGCCAAGGACTGAAATATCCTTTATCACTTATCTGTCTTTCTACAGCTGACTACCACAGCCAACCTCTTGAGACTCTCATGTTCTGAAACAAGTTTTAGCAGAAGTAGGAGGACTACTCACTACATAAAGACTTAAATTTGCATGAATACTGAGAGATCATCTCAGTGTAAAGAAAATGTTAAGTGCATGGCCACCAACTGCAATCAGTTTAGGATAAATTTCTGTAACTTTAACATTTTTACCTCTCAGATTTCCCCTTCCAGGAGGGTTGGTCATAAACAACATAGACAAATATCTTGCTCTGTTAGTTTGGCAGTCGCAGATGATAGCAGTAGACCTCTGCTTTCCAGCCCTCAAAAATAGCTCTGCCTGCCTCCTTTTGTTCTTCTTTCATTTCTTGAAATCTACTCCAAAAACAAGATACCACACAAGCAGGTACAGTCTCTCTGGGTTTTCAGTTTGATTTTCGTTCCAACGCAGGGTGGGTGAAATGGTCAGGTGCCAGATTTGGTGTGTTTCCAAGCTGATTCTGCACAGAGTAACACTTCACTGGCTGCACACCAAAGCCCATTAAAACAATCAAAAGCACAAGAAGCTACTTTTACCAACTGTCCTCCACTCATCCTCTCATCCAGCAGTTGTGTCTACAACACATTCTAACTGTGCTAGCACAAATGGTAGGTAAGTCAGCGCACTGTGAGATGACTCTCACCTGCCCTCCACATAGGCCACCTTGATTTGCCATACTGTGCTGTAGATGAGCTGGAGAATTCTCAGAAAACATGCATTTTGGGTGAGGAGAAAGGCTGAAATATCAGAAGAATTACTGATGCATGAAAGGCAGATCAAAACAGAAGCAAGCTCAGCACTAGTGCCACTCTCCCCACACCCTCAGTCAAAGCTCTAACTGCCCTATAAATCTACACACAATGTAGCCGTGCTGCCTAAAATACCAAGAAGCAAGCCAGAAGCTCATGGCACTCACCTCTGTGTACCACTAAGAGTCAGAAAGAAGTCTTCTCTCTGGGAAGAGCTCTCTCCACTGTCCTGAGCACCACAACACACTGTGCAGCATCTCAGCATAGACTTGAGGCTTTATCTCCTGAATTAAGAAAGAAAGGAGTCATAGGCAAGTCAGAACAAACAAGTCCAGCAAGTCTCAGTGACAGAGGCTTACCCAGTAGCATGATTCCTCCCCTAAAACAATAACAATACACTTCTTTCATCACACCTTTCATCCAGGAATCCTGAAGCCTTTTCAGAGCATTAGCTACACCCTGCAACACCCCAAATCAGAAGAGCCATGAAAATTTTGCAAGGACGCAGAGCTTATTTCCTTCTTTGGTATAATTAAGAACAAATCAGAAATTGTGGGAAGGATCAATGCAGAAAATTTGCATGTTCAAGAGACAACGTTCAGCCCTAGGTCAGGTATGGAACTGACAAACTGATGCAGAATCAAAGGTATGTGCCTCTTAACTACCTTGAACTTCCTTGAAATTGGACATTTGGCCAGAAAAGAATCTGCCCTCATAACAGCAGCTAAATTCAATTTTTTCATTCTTCTTTAACTCCTTAGATTATAATTTTAATTGTGGTCACCTAGCTACACATACAATTCTATCCTGAAAAATTCTGCTGTGTCATAAACATTATGATATAAATATTTTCAGGTTGTAAATAAGAATTTCTACTTTTGCTAGTGACAGCAAGTTATCTGGCAAACAATCACCACAAGCTCAAACTCTAACTTAAAGTAGCATTTCTGAAGGTTCAGAAATGCTTTAAGTTTTAAAGTTTTAAGAAGTTTTAAATTTTCTCAGTATCACTAAACTTACTAGAAGATGTATGTGACCACATAGCCTGACACACAGATTTGTTTCAGAAGGACAATAAAGAAGACAGACCTCACAACAAGATACAAATGGCACACATTTTCTTTGCTCTACTGCAATAAACTTTCTAACCTCTAGGGACTCTTTTCCTCCACCTTAGTGACCTCCATTTGACCCCTCTGCAGCTCAGGGATCACCAGCTTAGTAACATGCTGATGCAAATACACCTTACATGGCTGGAGCTCTTCCTTCCACTTACATCAAGTCCATAGGCAAGTAACAGGAAGACTGCTTTTGGAGAATGCCAGCTTCCTTTGAGTGAAGCATAAACTAAAGATAAGCCTCAGCCTCTCATAATTTGGATTCAATGTCTCAGCATAATCTGTTACAAAACATGATGAATACAGTTGTTAATGACACATTTAATGTAATTGCTTCTCAATTCTTTAACTGGAAGCTGCATTGCCATCCCATATAGGAACACCTGAGTCAGGCCAGATGTGCAAGCAAAATGCAGTCAGAAGCCTAGCTAGAGGGTGACAATTTCCAGGGTAAAGTATCAAGTGTCACATGATTACCTGACCTGAGCATAGGTGATGCAAAGACATTAATTCCAGGCACCCCATGATCCTCAGACATAGAGCTCTGCCTTGTGACTTGATTGTGCCATAGGTGGAAGAATGTACAACACAGAGCCTTCATGGCAATCCTCGTATAGTCTCACCTGCAGGAAAAAAAACCCCTACTGCTGCTTAAAGAAAGAGGTTAAACTGAGGATGCTTTTTTGGACACTGAAAAACTCCTCCAGGCCTGATTTCATGGCAGGAATGCACTAAACTGCTAAATAATGTGATAATGCTGGTCAATAGTCCCCTCTCTGTACAAGGTGTCTGAGTTTCTTCTTTTACTGGCAATAATTCCCTGCAGCAAAAAAACTCATAAGAGAAAAAGGGACAGACAATAGCCACAAGTGGTTCCATTGCCAGGTACCAAACAGGTTTGGCTCCTCGTTCCAGAGACAGTGCTCTTATGTGCCCTTTTGTGCGACACTGCAACACTTAAAAAAAAAAAAAAGCCTGGAAAAGTTAGGAAATGCAGGGAAGGAGGCAGGGGTGTAGCCCACCTGGGTACTACACAAAAGAAAGAAGATAGATCCTGGAGGCTGAACATAAAATGCCATAGATCAAGACCCCCACCAGAATCTAGCTGGTGAAGAGGCAAAGTTTCAATGATTGGCTATAGCAATGGAGTAAGGAAGTGAGGCTCAGGTTCACCAGAGACTGAGGAGCTTCCAGAGTGCATTAAACCCAGCAAAGGATGAACAAATTTCTGCTTAAAGTGAGAGGGAAACAGGATCTGCACTTCACATCAGGACGACTATACAGAAGCTTCAAATGGACAAGCAGAAAGTAGACTGGTGCCCACAGGAAACAATGTATCCTGTTCTAAATCCCATGGTAGACACTGCAACCTCAAGTAAAGAATGTGACAGAAGTTACACAAAACTAAAATAGTAAAAAAAAAATGTTTAAAAGTCTGATACAAACAGGATACAGGGACAGAGAGCCAAAATCATGGTTTCCATGTTCCGCAGGATTCTCCAAGACACTGATGGCAGACCCAGAATGCTTACCCCAAAAAAGGACTTGGACACTGCATGTATAAAAGAAACATGGTGGCAGGAAGGCCATGGAATGTGGAAATCCCAGGATCTATCATTCCAATTATTTTAATTACTCTGAAGTAAAATGTGAAACCTTTCACATTGATCACTTAAATAATATTGGATTTCTTGGAGGTTGCAAATAACTGTTTCAGTAACAGGCAGCTAGGAAATCCACAAAATTGGAAGCAACTCTTGATTCAGTCCTGACCAGTTTAAACAATTGGTTTATCATCTTTCTGTCTGAACTATATCAGCATCAGATTCAGCATTTCTAAAGACACCCAAAACCAGATCAACTACTGACATGCTGAATTTCAAAGATAGAAAAGACAAAACCTAAAAGACAAACCTTGAAGTGCATGTTTTCTGGAGACAGAGAGACTATTTCAAGAGATAATGTTAATCTTAGAGCAAATGCATCCTACCTGGTAAAGGAAAATAAAAAAGCCTTCAGGAAGACTAAAGCCAAACATAATGGTATCTAAAAAACAACAAAGCCATTAAGAACAAGTAAATAAAATAAATAAATGTTAATCCTTTTTCCGAAGCCAGCTCACTATCATAGGAATCTCTGCTATATTCATAAATTGTCTGAAAAAAAGAAATACTGAGATGATAATCGTACAATAACTGTCCAGTTATCACAGTACACACACACAAAAAAAAAAACTACAGTACACAAAAAAAAAAACTACAGCAGAAACATAATTTTGAGATACCATGTAATAAAACAACAGATGAGCTTTGGAATTAAAAAGTATGAAGAAGTGACACATATTAAAAAAAACCCCAGTCCTAACCATACCCCCTAAGTGTCAGGAGTTGAATTATTATTCCTTTCAGAAACAAGACTGAGGAAGTTTCCTATGAGAATATTAACTCAGAAGCAGTCAAAAAAAAAAAAAAAGGAAAAAAAAGGAAACCGAAAAAGAATGCTAGAATTTACTTGTAAAGAGAACAGAAAAGCAAAAGGAAACAAACTTATATTCCAATATTAATAAATACTATGCCTGCATCCTGAATATTGCATTAAATTCTGGTCCATTTGCCCATTTCAAAGCTTATACAGAGGAATAGTAAAAGAAAGCAGAACAGCTGATCAAAGGAACAAAGCAGCTTCTATGTATGAGATGCCCAAACAGACAGGACTGTACAACCTGACAAAGGTATAGAAAGGGATGGGATCCAGAAAATACCGTGTGGAGTAGTGAAAGTGAACAGGAAACCACTGTTCACCGTTTCTCCTCATACAATTACCAGGGGACTTCAAACTAGAGTGGCCAATTTAAAATAGGCACAAGAAAATTCTGACATATAACAAAGAGGTCAGGTATATGACTCTTTGCTTCAGTGTGTGTAAAATGTCAACTATTTCGCACATTCAAATGGAATAGTCAGTTTTCTGGAAGAAAATGCCACCTAGAGCTCTTAATGACGATTCAACTTTACGATCCAATAATTTCCTGACTCATATCACTGGAAGTTTAAAAAACACTCTCAGGAAGGACCACAATCTGACTGCTGTATCTCATATTCTCCAGGTGCCCTCCATTGATTACTCCACAAGAACCTAGTTCATTTAGCTGGCAGGCATTCCTTCATAACAATAACAAAGTCTATTAATCATTTGATAGAACAACCAACAGCTTGGAATCGATGTTTTCCCCATCTGTGTCCTGAGCAGAATGTGGTCTGACCCACCTACCCTGACCAGGAGGCACAGGAAGGACATATTGGTGTCTTTCCTTTCAGACAGCTGTGGAACCATGGCACATTTCTCATCAGAATAGTTCAATTGGAATGGTCCTACAGGGATCATTTAGCCTGACTGCCAGGTAGCTATAGGCACTGACAGTGCATTAGGCTCCAGGTACAGACAGGCTTGTGCTCTGCAGCAACAGGCATTCCTGGCTACAGGCTGTCCTCTCTGCATGGTCTGCACCTGATGACACGTCAGACTCCAGAAAGGGGCTGTGGCCCCCCAGTTTAGCTGGACAGAGTTTCTGATCTGAGAGAGCTTAAAGCAAAGCACCTCTTGTCTTGCACATGACCAAAATTTGCCACTTGTTTTTGAAATTAATTTCAGACATACAGTATTATTTTCTTAGATCCTCTCAAAATTTGGCAGGTGAGGTATGGTATACAACAGGCACTTACCTCAAGTCAAGGCAGAAAGTTACTTTTTCTTTCACATGGAAACACTGAGAAGACATTAATGCATGAGTGATTGATGAGCCAAATATGTTTTTCATCTTTTCTCCTCCAAAACTGTCCAGTTACCAAGACAACTGCCAAGGAAATAAAATCCCCTTTATTTATAAGAATTCTAAGTTAACATTAGAATAGAAAACCCCTTAAAGAATATTTGCATCTACAGAGGCTCCTGCCTGACAAATTCCTTTTCCTTCAAGAAAAAGTCAACACAATTACAACTCTTGAGGCACACATCTCACCTCACCTTTGTAGCCACAAGTTTAGAGAGGTCAGTCCTCAGCGCAGAACACTGCAACTGTATCACAGTTGTGGTCTACAGCCACAGTTGGGAAAGAAAGAAAGGCTACGTACAGGATGGGAAAATTGGAATGGAAAAGGTAAGATCTGTATAATTAATGTCACAGAAAAGTTTACAACACAGCTGTCTTGCTACCTATTACAAATGCAAGTCCAAATTCCATAATTTATGCTTTTCCTCATGGTTGCGCTCAAGTATCTTAATTGCACAGTAGCACACTAGCAATATTTTAAATATTAAGCAAAAATTTACATTTTAAAATAATTATTCTGAAGCATTCATGAAAGGTATATTCAAACTTCTGTGTGAGGAAAAAAGAAGAGTATACACCCAACACACTTTACAAATTGGCTTGCCCCCTAGTTTGAGTGTATTTTCACAAAAGGGAATATCCTTTATCAGGCCTACAAAAAAAAAAAAAAAACTACTAAACCTTTCCTTTCTTGTTTTATTGAGGGAATATCTTTCATTATGAAACTTAAGGAAACAAAAAGAAGTTTTCAATGCATAAGGATCTTCACCCACATTTTGCTTTTTCACTTAGTCACACCACAATAGCTGAGGCTGTCATCAGGTCTTGATTGATTACCAAGGCCAGAGGACTTGCTGCCAAATTTATTTTTATTAATAGACTGTTTAATTCAAGTCAAAATATGCTTGGAACTTGAAGCCTTCAATCCACTTTGGGAATCTGCTCTAGCCTGAATCTTGGTCTACCTGATGTGTCCAAACCAGATCATCTTGCTGATGTCAAGTCGCTCTGAACATGAGAACCTATGTAGCCCTCAAGCACTGTAACTGCAGGAACAGAAGCTGGAAGAAATTTAACACAAAGCTAGACTTTAAAAAAAAATTTAGTGATCTCTGAGCAGGAACACCCTATGGTAGTAAGGCATATATGTCACTTAACTTTGGTTTGATTTTTACAGAGAAAGAAGGAAATCCATGAAGGGACAGACATGTGACTGATTCCAGAGCAGGTTCGTGGCTTTATCTTAAGCCCCAAAGTTTCCTACAGGGCTTGCACAGAGCTTGGAGTTTCCCCATAAAGAGCTCACTATCCTGTCTCATCCACAAATGCTCTGATACATTTAGTGTCACCTTTAGTGTCACCTAAATAATCCCACATCCTATGACTTCATTCTCTATCCTTGCATAAAGGATACAGTAAGCAAGTCATATGCAAACAAAGGTAAGTGCTGTTTCAGCCTTTGAAAAGGCACTTGATAACTTCCTCCTTTTAGAACACTGCTTTGACTTGTCCCTAACAAAACACTAACAGGATGGGTTGCTTTGCTAGAAACTGTATCAGCACAAGCTACAGAATAGCCAGAATTCTGCTCAGCAGCAACCAGTGCCAACAGCCTATGTAGAAGCTGTGTATTACCTACAGCAGAGCTTACAGCACAAACAAACTTAAATATTCAGCTGTCCTTTTTTACTGCTGTAGTATGAACTTAATTGAACTCATGCATTGCAAAGCCAGTGGATACAGAAGTAATTTTTTATGTCTGCGAACCTTCACTTTTTTTCCCCAATTTGTTCTGCTTCCTTTGTGCCCTTAAGAGCAAACCGCACAGTCTCACCTAAGGCTCTGAGTCAAGCAGCATTTAATCAGTCTCTCATTTAGGATAATCCTAAAAAAACTCTCCTCCTTATTAAATTACTGTGTAGAAATTTTTCTGTTTGGAGTCTCCTGCTGCCTTGTCAATCTCTTCCCCAATTGAGAAATGAACATTATCCAGAACTGCCCTGACTTGCAGAATGCTGAAGAATTGTCTTAAACACTAATCCATTAACAAGATCCTGCTCTACTAATGTGTCACAAGAATTGCTTCAGCAACCCTTGTGACTCCTCCCCATCATGTTTGCCAGGACAGCTCTCGTTTTCTTCCATAAGCATTGTTGAGACATGGACATGCCCACAGTCCTTACCATCACTATAGTATTTAACCTCTCCTTGGGCAGTCCTTGAAACACAGAGAAGCAAGAACAATCAGCTGCTGCTCTAATGAATTACCTGGGTAAGACTTAGTGCAACAACAGAAACTGATAGGCTCAGTTGGATGACTCAAATCAAATTCAGATGATTTCATCTTCACCCAGCACAGAGCTGTGCTAATACCCACTAGCTGAAGATTTCTTCCCATTACTTCAGGGATGATTATTCACATACAGGCAGTAACACGTGCTTTGAGACTAAGTTGCAAGTCTCATTAAAGGCAAAATAAAAAAGGGGAGAACAGGGTGATTAACAAAAATATCTCTCCTAAGAATTTGTTTTTGGATTTACATACATCCCTAAGGGATTAAGATGACTCCAAAGAGCAAAGTAATTTGGTATTTGTGTGTTCTGTTTAACATAACTGTTTTATACAGCTAGTATTAAGAAGAAGAGATATTTAATTAACTTATTCCTATTGCGAACAATGAAATTAACAACCTGTTTGTGAAAGGACAAAAATATTTTCAGGTTGTCATTAGTCTGTATGAAGAAGGAGACACAAGGAAATGGAAGTAGATATGATCTTGAGCAAAGCTCTGGTCTCTGAATCAGGAAAGGGAAAGTAGTGGTGAGATTCTCATTAGAAAGATGAGAATCAAAAATGCTGGAAATTAAACCTTGAAGCACTTGCCTGTGTAGGCTGAGGCTCCTACAAATGACCAAGAACTAAACTCAGCTAAACAAAGGGAGAAAAAATTCAGAAATTTATGTGATTCTCATCCATCCAGAAAGGAATAAGGAAAATTAAAGGCTGTAGCAACAAATAAAAAAATAACAATGTTATAACTCCTGGACAGCAAAAAGGAGCAGCTCTTCAGTACTAACCCAGTGGATCCTGCAGTCTCATGGATTCAGAAACCTTCCTACCACACTGAAGGCCAAGTCACAGTCCCACTACAGAGATTCCAGACTCAGGGAATATAGAGCAAAGACACCATACAAGTAACCACCAACACATGAGGGACACAACCCATGACCTGTTGCATTTCATTGCTCCAGTCCATGCTCTGCAGAGGTACACCAGACCATGCTCAGCAAGAACAGTTTTACCCTGGCTGCATAAAACTGCCTGTGCCTCCAGCTCCAGTACTCAGAGAAGCTTTATTCTGGCAGACTGATCCACGTTCCTTCCTGCTCTCAAAGTGTCCCAGGAGCACTCACACATGACTTCTCTAGTAAGCCTGGAGTTTCATCACCTGCAAGAAACAAAAGGTCCAGACCATGCTTTGAGTACTCTGTAACACTCAGTACCAAAGAGAGTGCACACAGCACTGGGAGAACCTTTCTACAACCAGCAACCTTCCACTGCAAACACCAAGAGTCTTCGCATCAAGATTTTTACCAGCTGGAACACAGCATTATTTAGGATTACTTTTTTCCCCCATTATTTTAGGTATAAGAGGACAGCCTCCACCCTGGTGACAGTAGTGCACATATTTACACTAAAGCAGGAGACATACATCTGGAATGCTTAGCTGTAACAGGGCTGCAATAAAAACACAGCAACATCTTTGTGCTGAGCATGTCATGATCTCATATGATCACACGTGATTTCCCTGCAGTGAGGCAAGGCTCTCAGGATGTTTTATCCTTCCTGCCTGCTGAAACTGGGTGGGCCAGGCCTTGGTTTGAGTTGGTAAAAAAAGAGAGCGCTAGTGCAGGGAGCTCAGCTCACAAAGCATTTGGGTGGGGACATGGAGTCAAACAGTGCTAGTGACAGCTGTGTTTTTCAGGCTCTGTCTGCATGCTACAAATAGACTGTACCTCCCTTACCCGGGGAGAAATAAGGCTCTTTGACTGAAGTGGAAGAAGCCTCCATCTCACCCAGTCATCTCTGCTATGCAGACACTGCCAGGCAGCATCTGTTCAGGGAGCCAGGCCAGCATGTTCCAGCACACAGCAACGACAAGGGGAGAAGTTTGGGCAGTGATAAGCCAGCTCCTGTTCTGTTCCTGACAGGGACAAGTCAGCAGGATGGAGGAGAGCATCTCACTGATGGTAGCTCAGCTCCTGAATGGTAGCTCATCCTTAAGTAGTCAGCTCCATCTCAACTAAACCTTTTTTCCCCACATTCTCTGGACTTGTGGGAAAGAAGCAGAGGAAAAGAACCATTTGGAAGGGAACAGAAATGGATACATGATGTTTAAAGAAAACTGACTATCTTTTCCCACACACCTGATAACTTGAAGCCACAGGGCAGGAAGAAACCACTCATATATGAGCTGGTTTTGCTCATCCAGCAGTTTCCATTGCTGAGCCAGAGAGAAGTGCTCTGAACTTTGCCAAATTAATGATGGTGCTGCCCAGGTGAGGAAAACATGCATGAAGGGTGACTTTTCACCCTTCATTTGTTCACTGCCTTTCTAAAAGAGTGGCTTCCTGGTAGGATGGCACACAGAGCAAGGTGAGTTCAGGCCAGCACATGGCCTCCCAGTCAGCTGATCAATAGCAATATCTGTGAAACCCTCTCTGTTTTAACATTCAGAGTCTCACGGAGAACAGAAAGGGCCAGTGCATAATATTCATTAAAAATTGGTCTTGCACCCAATACTAGAAAAAAAAAAATGCTTTGTATGAACAAGTGCTGCAAGACACAGTTCAAGCCAAGAGCTTTCATGACTGTATGACTTAGTTGCTAATATTAGCTAAGCTGCTAATAAATAACAGGAAATATTTTTCCTTCCACAATGTAAAGAAAGCCAATATTGTTACAACTTGAAGCCATGTAAATGCCCTCTGTGCTTCATCCAAAACTCATTCAACACAGCTGTTAGCACTAGCAGAATGCAAAACTCTAGAAGTTTGCAAAATTTTTAATTTGGGAAGGCAGTCTTGCTCACACTGACATAGTCCACAAAACAAATGCTTTGCAATGATGGTGACTCCACAAGAGCTTGGCAGCTGACATTGTACAGACTAGTGCTCATTCATTGTAAACAGTATTTTAGTTCAAATACTCCTGAAATTTCCCAGGCCAAACCCTTGTAAAGTGCTTGGCAACCTTAAATCTTATGCTGGAGATGATGAGGGTGTATTCAAGATGTTCAGCCATCCATGACATTCCCATGAGTCAGCAAAACCTGGACTGTCAAGAAAAAAAAGACCTCAACAAAAAAATCACAACTTTTCAAAGTTGTTATCCTTCACAAAAAAATGTCTGTAACTGAAGTCGGTTTTGCCCACCAGAGAGACCAGAATGAGTGTTAATACATTTGAAAAGAACAAACTTCCAATATATTCAGCTGCAGAGAGAGGGAGATGCTTTCTTTCTGTTACCTGTGCTTCAAACACTGACACACTTGTGGGCAAAACTCCCAGTAGCTGACATTCATAAGCATCAGTTCCCCATGCCCTTAGCCTAGCAGTCACATGCTGCTGGACTGACTCTTCTGTCTCTTTTTTCAAGACCAAGGGAGCCAACAGCAGGCAGCTCTGTGCCTGTGCTGACATCTCTGTCACACACAGGCTCCAACTGCTGCTCAGGAAAGGTGAGGATCTGACCAAGTCCTCTGTGCCAGACGCAGGAGGGTATTTCATATACCCCAAGGTGTCTCAGATATTGTTAGAAGCCAATATGATGACAACTGAATCAAACCCTAGGGGGACACTGCTCTTACCACTGTTCTCTCCATTACACTGGCAGTGTAACACACTTCAAGTATTCTCCCTGCAAGTTCAGCACAGATGGAAGAAAGTCAATTCCTAGACATGACCAGATCAGAAAGTGCTGCTTATAGTGTAAATAATCCAGGATCTTACTCTGAGAATAACCTGTGGGAGACATCGCTAAAGTCATTTGTATTTAATTTTGCACGAAAACCAAAAGCTTGTACCTGGTAGGCAACTAAGCAGACATTTCTAATTATCCAACCAAACAGCTCCAAGGATTTTTGAAAGAAACAGCAAGCTTTACATCTTTGAGAGTCCTATGTTTGAAGACACAAGCTTGCTTTCCAAAGCCACATATTTAACCCACTATGCTGGCAGTTAGGATTACAAGGTACAAATTTTGTGAGGTGGTCCTGCAAGGACCTGAGCCTGAGGAGAGATGCCTGCTATCTCTCTAGAGGAGCCAAGTCACTGCATATCAACTAGTGACCAATTACGTCCTGAACTGCAATCACTAATCAGCTGCCAACTGCAGGGTGACCCAAACTTACTTCCATCTGATTTACAACAAGATGTCAAGCTAATACAATGTTGCTTTGTGCTGTGATGGGATAGAAACAACCATGGAGTCAACATGACTCAGCTGAGTTGTACCAAGCTGAACAAAAGCGATCCAAAGATCACCCCTTTTTCCGGCGTCCCTATCCATCCTTCCTGGAGCACTGGGGTGCGGCACCTTTACAGCATTATTTGTAGTTAACTATTATTTCCTTCCCCTATCCTGACAGAAAATACACCAGAAAAAAAAAAAAAATAGAAGAAAACATAAGAAACCTGTAAACCATGAATCCTTTTTCCCCCTCTGCCTCCCCTTCTCATCCTGTATCATTGTGGTCATCCTCACAAATAGCCCCAGGACTAGTTTACTTAATTTGTATGTAACCTCTCCTAATTGATGTTGGAAAGAGGTGGAGCTGCTGCTGTAACAACAACAAGCAGTCTGTCACTAGCCACAAGATGCAAGATAAAAACCTAACAAGCAAAATTCTCCCACACACTCTACCCAGGCCAGACAAAAATCTAAATATAATCAGTTTGAAGAAATCTAAGCTTGTGTTATTCTTCTCCAAGTGTAATGTTAGCCAATAACATGGAAAACTTAATTGTGTGAGGAGTGAAGACTCATTTGTATCATTTAAGGTTCTAGGTCTTCATTAGACATTCCTAACTGTTAAGTAAAGCAGCTTGCTGTGTTCTAACCATTATTCATGACTGGAATAGCATATGCTGCACTGCTCTGTATTTCAGATGAAGGTCTCCATCTTTCCATCTTGAAAATGAGTCTTCCTTGACCTTTTCCCTTACCTCCACTTCTGGTGACAACTGCACTATTTTCCTCTGCAGACTGCAGGTTTTAAAATGACAGCTTATTTATGAGCTACATTCAGATGCACTTCTGGAATGGAAAGGACTAGCTCCTACTGCCTGAACAAACATCTAAGGCAGGGGTTAAGGAAAAGTCTGCTGAAAGTGAAATGGTGTATCAAAATATGAAAGATGCTTCACTATGACCTAGATTCTGACCACCCAAAATTTTAACTAACTCCTATATGAAAAGGAAAACCAGAATCAGTTTGCTGCTTGCAATGGCATGTCACTAAGGCATAATACATACCTATACATATTCAATAAAAAAGGGTGGATACTTCTCTTCTGTTCTTCATTCTCTTTCAAGAAAGAGAAGCCAAACAATGAAAATCCACCATGAACAAGTAACCACTTGGCTCCAGCTAGGAAAACACCAGTGCTTATTGTTAGATCATACAGCCCCAACAGCTGAATTGGTCTCTGACTGGAAGTGGCTCTGGTTGCCAGTCTCTTCCCAGGACCCCTGTGCACTAGTGCTGAACACCTGGAACAGGGAGATGATCTGTCTGGAGTGTAGAGTTCTCTACTGCAGATAGCTAGGCAATTCATATTCAGATACATCTTACCAACAAACTAAGGCTTTTCAAGCTGTCTAAAACAACATCTAATTGGTGCTCCACTACTGTGCCCCAGTATCACTGTCTGTCTACATGTCGCTGCCATACTGAGTTTAGCTGGTCAGACTTCTTCCAGAATGCAGTTCATCCAATTTAATGCTACCTGCAGGATGTCTGCCACACATCCGGTCCTCCGAGTGACAGCAGTGTGGGTGTGTGGGACCTATTCTTAGCGACTCCCATCAGGTCTTGACAACTAAATGGATTAAACACCTATAAGGAATATGAAGGCTGTTTTAGGTCACCATACTGGAAGCCTGGGCCAAATGTACCCTTTTGTGACAAAAAAGACTTTAGAAACAAGGGGGAAAAAGAAACAAGACAGAGAAGAGGAAGGGAGTCTATTAAGATGCTCTTCAAAAAGCTGGTGATATCTCCAAAGAAAGATGGCAAAATAGTAAAATCTGGTTCTAAAATGGCAACATAACAAAGAATCATGGAAAGATTCAGTGAACAGTTTGGTCAAGACAACTGGCTGATAAATCTCAGCATGTTAGGTAGAAAGTCTTTAGGACCAACAGACTATCGGACTGTTAAAGGAGTACCAACAGAAGATGTATTGAAAACAAAAAGTTAAGGAAATTCTTCACACCAGCCTGGTGAGGTCTGTACTCTGGAGTCCTTCTTTAGAAGTAGTTTATCTTCTGTGTTCAGCAGAACAGAATTTACTCATTATTTCATTAGCATTTGCTAAGGCTGGGTAATTTCAACCAAACATTCAAGAATAACTCCTACAGAGTGGAGCATGAGGAAGGGGAGAACAGCTCCCCATCCTGAGGATGTGTGACAGCAGTTACAACATTAAAACTTGAGCTGGTTCTCAAGATGCTATTCCCCCACACAAAAGGTAGCTAGCAAATCAGAGACCATCAGCACATGACAATAAACACAAGAACAGAATTTGAACAGGCATCAAAATTTCTGTCATTCTTTGCTAAGCATCAAGAGGGAATGAATTGACAAACCCAAGGCCTGAAAAGCTCAGCAGTTTGCCTAGCAAGGTGAGAAGCAACCAAACACGCCTCCAAAACAGCAGGGGACCACAGAGTATGATAGTTTTAGTCACTGTATTTTCTGATACCTCTGCCAACATTTCTAAGCACCTACAGCCAGAACAAGCCTCAGACTTTCTCAAACAAAAAAAATATCTCTCTCTAAATTTGGCTCCTTAAGACAACATGACACACAGGCAGAGATATCACACTAGAGAGGAGACATGACTTAACCACTTGCAGGGCCAGGTTTAAGTTCCAGCACTTGTAAAATTATCAAACAATGCGAATGCTACAGGCATTTAGTGAAATTAAAAGCAATGAATTTACAGTGGGTTTTCGCACATTATCCAATTACTACCTTGCTGCAAGATATGAATGTGACAAACAGCTGTGTAATATTTATGAAAAGTATAAAGCAGTTGACTATCCAGCTTCAAATAGCAGGGCAGTTCCAGGCTGACATCACTGTTACCTGTGTGTAACTGGAGGGAATTTGTCTCCAGCTGTGGCAACGCTGCACAAGTCCTCACTTAGCACATATCAAAGCAATCAGCAAATGGGTCATAAAAACAAGGATCTCCCAGGACATAACCTTTGGCACAACTGACATCAGCCTCTAAGACATAACCTACTGCATTAATAAAGTGGGATCACTGTGAGGTACAATTGTTCTGGCCCAACTTGCACTTAGAGGACTATATTACAAAGCTGTGGAGTAAAAAGAGAAAGAACATGCAATAAGCACATCCTTACAGTATCTCTCACAGCAGATGACCTGCTCATCAGAACGTCAGAATTCACTACTAGTATTTCCATTTCTCTTTTGAACTACAAGTGAAATAACAGATCTGATTTTGCATCTGTATCAGACTGGTAACAGACCCAGAAAAACACCAAAGCCTGGTTTCTTATGGAGAAAAAAAAGTCTTCTGCCACCACATTTTCCCTGTACTTACCCTAGTTTGATGCCACCATATGAAAGGGAGATGATATTTACACCGGTACTGATGAAAGGCTGGTGTTTGAATTCAGGGCTCCTAGATAACAAGAGAACTCTTAGGGGTGAGGTGATCAGTGACACAGCCAACAACACTAACCAAAACCCAGTCAGACAAATATCCATACAAACCCAAGTTTCTTGGCCTTGCTGCAACAGCAGGTATCTTGAGAAAGTGGCAAAAAAAGCTGACTTTGGCTCTGTGAGCAGTGCTGGCAATCCAGACAGGCATACAGCAGGAGCTAGGACAGGCATGGAGCTATTGCTTAATGGCCAAAGCCTCTGATCCTACAAAACAGCAAAAAGACTGTTATCTGCTAATAGTGCCTAGTTTCTCTCTCTAGAAAGCCATGTCCTACTCTCCCTACACACTATGAGATGGGAAAGCCATCGCAATGCACCATTCCTTGCCAGCAGGTAGTCAAAAGGGCAGTGTCTGTGCAGCCCAGGCCAGCTGGGGCTGCCAAGCAGCCTCCCTGCACGCAGCCATCTGTAGTAACTCTCACTTGCTAAGTTGACCTCCCTCGCTGCATCTGTCAAAACATCTCTAGAATGGCAAGCTCTGCAAAAATGTAAAAAACTTTTCAACTTAAAAAGAAAAAAAATAGTACAAGCTAAAATAAACTTTTTAAGCAGGAAAAGCAACGTGCCTATGCAAAATTGAAAAAAAAATTCAAAATATGTATAGGCAGGTCTCTCCTAAGAGACTTGTTCTCTTTAGCAGGTTTGATTCTGATCACCCTGGTGGGTTTCTGGATTGCAGCAAACACTATGCAATCCCTTCCTCAAGGAAGTTGCTCTTTCTGTTACAAGAGGCATGGTCACCTGCTCCCAACTCCATAGCATCCCCCATCAGGTGCAAGTTCCCAGGGCTCTGGCATCCCTTTTGTCATTTACCAATCAAGCAGAGATTACATCCTAGACATTAGGTTCCATGATCTTGTAGTGTTCCTTTCTTTCTTTTGAGAAAGCCAGACTTCATGTTGTTTGGGTTGCCTTGATACTGCCCTAATCTAACTTCATCCATTTAAGAGTTTTTAACTGACTGACCAAATTAAAACACCCATATGTGATGTGATCTGCTTTGTAACACAGGAACTGAAACCTGTCCCTTTCACAAACAATCCCATAAGCACTGTAAGGTGGCTGTGCCACAAAACAGTGCCCACACACTTTCCCACAGCAAAAGGGCAGCTAAGAACTGAGGCGTCTACAAAATCTAGGAGTCTTTTCTGAAGAGGGATAGCTGTCATACAGCCTTCCAAGATGAGGAGACAACAATGATAAGGAACCAAATCTGAAGGCTCCTGGCTTCCTCAGTGTCACAGCCACCTCGTCAGATGTAAGACTAGAAGATGTTTACTGAGGTTGAACAAAATATCCTGTGGCCATTTCTCAAAATTATAGCCATGATGAGTAGAATAAATGGAATTGATTAATTTGAAGTAACTCAGAAATTGAAATTTTGAAAATTATTTTACCCTATAGAACAACTTGAAAAACTGTTTATTATGAATCAGTTTATTATTTTTTTTAAATATAGAAGCTTTAAAACTGAAGTGATCTAGCATTGTCAGAATGACCTTGAAGGGCATAAAAACCTCAAACCACCAAACATTTTTATTCCCAGAGAAAAGTTATTTTGTTCCCAAAGCAAAGAAATTTTTTGGCTGTTCTTTGGATTGTCAAGTTCTTATCTAATATATCCACATTTGAAGCAACTATAATACCCAAGTAAGCCATAACTAAGATAATTAACCTATCATGCAGATGTAATTATGATTTCTACTTCAATACTTGCAAGAATTACTAACATGTTGCTACATGATACAAATTTAAAAAGAACTTCAAAGCAGCAGTTAGTAGGTTATAAAATAAAACAGGAGGCAATTAAAACTGTTCAACTGACTGCAGAGAGTACTACCACAGGAGAGTATACTTGGTGTGGTTGGGATGAATTTTCTTCACAGCAGCCCATCTGGTACTGTGTTTTGGATTTGTAATCAAAATAGTAATGATAACACACCAATATTTCAGCTATTTCTGAACAGTTCTTGCACAGCAACAAGACCTTCTCTGTTTCCCACTCTACGTTTCCACTCCCTGCCAGCAAGTAGGCTAAAAGGTAGGCAGAAGATTGTGAGGGGTCACTGACAGGACAGCTGACCCAAACTGATTAAAGGAATACCTCATCACATATCATCATATCACATATTGTTTGGCAAAGAAGTCCGAGGGTCATGTTTTCCAAAGTAATTGTTGCCTTGGAGACTGGCTGGGCATCCCACTTCTTGTAGAAGGTGGCGAGTTACTGCCTTTGTGTATGGTGATGTCCACACACATACACCTTGTCCTTCATTTAAATTGCCTTCATCTTGACCCAAGAGTTTCCCTTGCATTTGCTCTTCTGATTCTCTCCCTCATCTTGCTGGCTGGACCTGAGCCATCAGCTGATTATTAATTGCTAACCAGGGTCAGATCCCTTCAGAATCCCAAAAGACAGAGTTACTCCTTACAAACCAAGGAATAAGGAGTCATGCAGGTCAGATTAAAGAAAATTTAGGATAACCCGGGGCTCTTGGAAAAAAAAAAAAACAACCTACAGGTGAATTGAAAATTTATTGTAATAGCTAGGGATTTCAGGAGCAGAAAACAAAAAAGAAACCACGTAGGTTTTTCAATACATCAGAAGCCAGCTGGTTGAACGGGTTCTAAGCTACCAGGAGAAAGATAAGGCAGATAAAGTCAGTGCAGTGACACTACGTATTTCTGCATCTGCTTTCACTTCAGGAGAAAACGGAGTGGAACAGAAAATCCTCAGGCTTGTGTTAACCCTTTTCAGAAAAATGCAAAGTACTTCTCAGGGAGAAAAAAAAATGTTACAGCGGTCAAAGTACAAAACCCTACAAACAGGCTCAAAATGAAACATTAAATCCTTTGTCAGAAAAAAGCAAATGAGTAAGCCAACAGTGCTGACAAATTCAAAACCACACCACAGATTAAATTAGACCTATGTATTTATGACTCATCTGAATAATTGCCGAGCAAGCTGTGTCTGAAAAAACATCTCAGCATGGAAGAATTTCTACACCTGGGTCACAGAAGGTAAGTTGTACTCAGTTGCCTTGCTTTGCAGCAGAACTTGTTGGTGCCTTGCAGAGAAAGCCAGATGGCAGAGGAGGAGCAGAAAGAAGACAGAACAAATGAAAGTTCAGAGTACAGCTGTGATGAGCTGCAGAAGCAGATTAGTACAATAACAGCAGATAGAGAACCAAGGTTGAGAAGAAAAGGATAAACCACATTCCATATGTACCAACACAGAGCCGTACAGAGACGTTTGGTGAGTAGATGCTCCCAGAAAACATCTGAAAGGTCAAGTTAAGTTCATGAGCTTCTCTGGACTGAACAACTGTTGCCGTCATCTCAAATCTATTGCATTTCATTACCTGCCCCCACAATAACTCCTCTCTGAGGCAAACCTGTGAAGGCACAGGAGTTGCCTAAGGCCCCTCCTGCTACCTCTGGCACATGTGCTGTCTCCGTGACAATCACTGTGTTTCATCAAGATTTATCAAGCCCCACAGGAAGCTGTGCCATGCAACTTGGCACCTCAGCTTCCAGCAGCAGGACTCAGTCATTAAGTATTAGCTCACAAACATTATCCAGCCAAAGCACTGTACCACAACACACACCGTACAAGGAGAGGGGTCACCCAATTTTAAATGGTGAGGGGTTTCTTCAGTGAAGGTGTCAGAGGCATATGCATAACTGGAGGAGACTTAAAGGCTCCAGATGTGCAGAAGCCCTTCAGGACATAATTTAAAATTTAAGAGGAATATATGTACAGGCTGAGAAGTGCCATCTCAAATAAGAAACAGTTCTTGAATCCAATTCATGGACAATTTCCTGAGAAAGATGTATAATTATTTGAGCTTCAACTTTTTCAGTGCTACATTGAAACCTACTACGTGAGATCAAGGCTTCAAACACATGCAATCTTGTCAATACTGATCCTGATCACTGATTCAGAGTCTAATCATTTCCTTCCAACATTTCACCTCTTACCACCTTACTGCAGGCAAGGCACTTCCTGGTAATTTACTTTCATTTCTTTAACATTTACAGTGACACAAAGCACCAAAGTATGAATCCTACTTTTAAAACTTAAAGGCAATAGAACACCCACTCTTATGGCATCTGAGCACTTAATAACTGTTCAACCTGTTCTTCTAAGATTCAGTTACAGATATTCTAAAGCTTCTATTAAGTAAACAAAGAGTCAAGAGCACTTAAACTGTAGTTGATAATTTGTGAGTTGGAAGAGGAATCAGAAGACCCAGCAATATCCTTTGAGCCCTAGCTTCTATTATAGCTCTATGTTGATCTATGAAGTCCCATAGTTTGCTATCTGACTTGTGATTCTAAGTATCCAGTGAGGGTAATACAGATAAGCAATCAAACTATTTGATAAACAATTAAACTCACATGAAAAAAAATTCCAAAACATAAGATAATTGAAGCAGGACACAGAATCAGCAAGTCTAAACTCCAATCCTATGAAGCATGAGTATTCCAGCAGCCCCAGAAACAGAAAAGCGTTGTGGCTTAAAAATAGGGTGTGATACCAGATAACAGCAGTGATTCAGCTGGAAGACAATGAGAGTACAAAAGCAAGAGACAAGCCAAAACCTGCACTGTAATGACAACACACAGTCACAGCCTTAACATCTCCTTTGGTGCTGGAATGAGAGGTTAAGAACAGGGCAACCTGTTTCATGAGTACAAATAATAAGAAAAACTATAGCCATGACAGAAGCAAAACCCATCACAAACACAAATGGCTATTACCAGCTTATGTCCTGACAGCAATGCACACTGCAGCCATCTGCAATCAAACACAGTAAAGCCACTTTGAAAAGCAGCACAGCTTTTACAATTTGAACCAAGACATTTAGTCACAACCAAGAGTCTGACCAGAAAGAGTGTAGCTGCAAAATGGAACAATATTGGGAGCAAATTAATTTCCTTTCACAGTAAAATGTGTAAAATGTATGTCTCAACTTGACCATCTATATGCTTATATGTGGAGAATGAGACAGCAACTCCTCATGCAATTGCTTATGTCTATTTACACACTGTCCTTTTTTTAAGTGAACAAACGTAACATTTGGTCCCACTGATGTAGTTTCATGATTTTGGGATCAAGAGATGGATACATACAAAACCTCTACCCAAAACCAGATATGCATGCCAAATAAGCATTTCTACAATTATGAGACGAAGAGCATTTTTTTTCTTAGCTGCTTCCTGCCCTTTGACTCCCTTTGGATATTGCTTCTAATAGACTAAACCTCTGAGCAACTGCTACTCTGAACCTGATTTCTCAAAGACAGACCATTAATGCAGTGTCTCCCAACAAACTCAATGGGCTTTGACATTTTAAGAGCTGGAGGAAGAGGTGGGGAGCAGAGTAGGAAAAGAGGCTACTACCCCTATTGAGAACACCATTTATGGTCACATCTTGTTAGACACCAGAAACTCTGCTAAAGACATGCAGGTGACTGGGTTTTAATTTGTTTAGGATTCCCAAAGAACCACTTATTAACAGAAAACTCCCTACAAACTCACCAAATACAAGTTTCCTTCTTCCTCTAAAGATGACTTCCCAGAAATATTATCCCAATAATTACATTCAGTCTTTAATCAGACCTTCAACTCTGAACAGCTCTCTGCAGAGAGAAACCCAGCAGAAGGTGTTGAGAACTGTCAGCACACTGAAGCCTTGCTGTGCTTGGCTACGACAGTGAGAGTTTGAAAAGGTGACCTTTACAGTCAGGCACATGGCACTGCCTCTCTTCAATTCTTTCTTAAAAGTCTGTAGTATCAGAAACTGAAACCCTCCACATTTCTTCCTCGGGACAGAATAGAGAAAAATACACTGGCACAAGACAGAGAAACCTGATGTGTTCTCTCCATGATGTTATTGAAAGCTATCTGTCCATTTTGTATAGCTTTAAAATGTGCTGCTACCCATGGGTGTGAATACTGTGCACAGAGCCCTGGACACTATTTTTGTTACCCAAAGAATTCCTTGGTTTACATCAGGGTGCTATTCATCTATTTCAGGATAAGTTAAGGTAGGGCTATCTAGCTAATGATAGGGTCTACTACAGTACCATGTAGACACCTAGTCTTGTCAAGCTTGTTCTTTAAACCCCTGTCTAATTGGCCTAGACAGTTTGTACCACACAGTAATTGTTCATACACTTCCAGTGAGGTGACAGCTAAGAAGAGAGCTGTACTTTCCGCAAATATAAATCACAGCAGAGGCGAGTGAGTAGAGATTACCAAATACACACCCCACCCCTTCAGTGCAGGAGAGCATGTGAGCTGAGCTCCAAGTATAGGGCTCACTTCCAGTAAAAAGTAACTGCAAAAGGATTTAGTAAGGACCATAAGGCCATGCTTAACTTCAGGTGTTACAATCTTGTGGCTCTCATAGTTCTGTAAAGGCCCAGCTGAACTCAGCAAATGCAAATGTCAAAAACAGATCTGAGAAACACATCTCAGGGATAACCTTAAATACAACTTCACAGCCTCTCATTTCCCAGGGAAGCAGACAAGGAGCAAAAATTTACTACTTGAAATATCACCCAAACAAATCCCACCCACCACCTCCACACAAGGTCCAACTACGCCGAACAGCACCTTCATGACAGTGATCTCAAGGGGATCCCACATTTCTTTTCCTCCAGCCATAAGCACTGTAGACCCTTTTACTGCAGCAAAGGAAATAAAATAATTCATATTGATTTAGAATCAAAATATGCACCAAACATAAGATGCTGATTCTGTAGGGGACTGACCTAGAAAACCCACAAAGCTGAACAGGGTTGCAGCTGGACTGAGCCCATCTAAACACTACTCAAGGCTGCCAAAAGAGGACAGTTTCCTGTCCTCCTGTTCTTTGTGTTCACCCTGCCTCTCGAAAAGCTATTTCAACTCGTGTTCTGGAAAGTCATCCATGAAAAAAAAAAGAAACTTTTATTTCAGATAAGCAATTTAAATTAGGTCAGTGATGACTGTGAGAACTGGTAGCACAACTGAAAGCAAGGAGCAGGCAAGATAGAAGAGAAGGTCACCATATCCTGCAGCAGAAATAGAGACCAACTCAGCTGTATCATTTAACCTTACTTCATGGGATTTGAAAAGGTAAAGGACAGAAAAACAGTCTGGTCTCTAAAGCAGAAGTGCTCAAAGAAGGGAAAATTGCAGTGATTATGAAATGCAGATTCTTCAGGTCTCCCCACAAAACCAAAATCAAAGGACACTATTCAATAAACTCAGCTTTGTCCTAACTTGCTTGTCACTGAAGCAACTATTCAACTCTTCAGGGTCAGTCTTCTCACAACATGCACTTCCAAAAGCATTTATCAGGTTTTATTTAGCTATTCATAGAAAGCTCACCCTCCCTGAAACCCAGTGAAAACAAACAGATATGGCCCTTAACACTACCAGCATAAGAATCACACCACCTGATGGGACAGGGGGAGAAGGAAGCAGCCTGACCAGGAAAAAAAACAGGCAACAAACACAAACAGGAAAAACTACAGGAAAAGCAGTCGAACCCATATCTTGGGTTTGTAGGCAAGTAGGGAAAAATCGCATTGGCTTCCAAGAACTTAAGTTTCCCTTTCCCCCCTCCCCATTCCAACTTATTAATTTACTAATTAAAAATATTTTTTGAGTAATCCTTATTGGGAGTTTCCTGTTTACACAGCAGTTACTCCATGATCCAATAAACTCCCTGGCCTGAAGTACGTGACCTTGACACACAGTCCAGCATACAGCAGTTACTTTGTAAACAGGAAGCTGCCAGTGCATCAAGGCACAGGAACAAGAAGCACACAGGAGTTATACTTCTCCACCAGCACCTCCTGCAGCTTATTTCAAATGCAAATCAGGAATTAAAACAGATATGTCATGAATATCTACACCAAAAAGTGTTTGCCAGCACTCTCTGAAGCTTTCTTGAAAAATTACAACTTACTTTTAACTGTAAACATCTTCCCTGGGCTGATGTAGCCAAAAGACTTACAGGCATCCCAGAGTGGCTTTTGAAAGGCTTTTAGGCATAAATAAATAAGAGCAAAGCAGAGAAACCTTTTATTGTAACCTGCACCTTACTGTTTTGGGGTCATAGGCAGCTGACAAGCACTAGTGCTCATACATTCTGGAAGGTATCAGGCTTTATGGGAATCACACACATGGTAACACCAGTCAAATATATGGGTGTATCAGTAGAGGCTTAAATACCAGGCTGCAGCTACATGGATGGCTCCCTGCTAAGCTACATCACAAAAGTCTAATTTTAATAAGAGCAGGAACAGTAACAAGGCTTATCCTATGATCTGGAGCACAAATTCCAAACCAGTGGACTCTTCATTTTAATTTTAGATGCACTGATCTAAAAGTGATAGTCCCACTTCACCTTGGTTCTCCACAGTTCTAAGTTATATAGACTGCAACAGGCCTACAAAAAAAAAAAAACTCCCAAAAACACACCTCAAGCAATCAGCAAGCATTCCCACTCAGCTCCTTGATAGATAGCAGAAGGCCTGGACATAAAAGCAAGCCCAAGTTTGTCTCTTATGTGCAACACAGATGTTCTCAGTTACCCTAGTCACTTTCTCAGCAGTGGCCCATCTCAGTAGACAGTCTACAGAGAATGTCCATCAGCAGTTACTTGCACAAAAAAGGACAAATGGGCTAATATTAAGATGTTATAAAGACATTTCAAAGGGAGAATTTCCAAGCAACTGTAGCGATCTGATTTTGAAAGGGATTTGGCAGACACTGAGGTAATTCTTCCACATCCCTTTAAAACAGGCTAGGGCAAAGCAATTAGCTGTCCCTTTAAATAACTGTATCTATCAAATCTCTGACACAGCAAGATCTAAAAGGGAACTCACTACCAAGTTTAGCACCATTTTCCTCCTCCCTTCCAGACTGATTTGCTATATTGTAATCTACACAGGAAGCCACAGCTACCAGCTGCTTGCTGCACTAAGGAGTATCTCTTACCCTAAAACTCTTGAACAAGACCCCATCAATTAAAAAACCCATAAAAATGGTTAAGGCTGAAAGGGACCTCTGGAGATGGTTTAGTCTATATAGACTAACATTACATCCTTGAAAAAAGCATCAGCAGCTATGCTCACTTGCAGATACCCACCACCATTAACAACATACTACAGTAAAGGTGCTGGACTCGTGCTAACAAGGTTTGAACTTTGTCCCATGTGAAAGGCGTGAAACCCACCAAAAGGCTCATGATGGACTTTAAAGTACAGTATTCTCCAAAGATGTCTTGGTGTACCTGCAGCTTCAAAGGGAAGTACAAAAACTGACACCAGCAGCAGCCCCACGGAAGTGCCCTTCCATTTAAGTCGTGCTGACAGCACCATCTAGTGCATTACAGACCTTTTTTCCTTAAGTAGCAAAACAGGATGTAAAGTTAACACCACACAGTAATTTCTAGTAAAAATAGAAAACGGAGGCATTGCTTATAAATAACACAGGTTAAATAAACTTGTTGTGTGCATACCAGACACTGAAAGGTCACTCCACAAGCACCTTACCCAAGTGATGATTGATGTGATCAGAACAGACACACAAGAACTGCTTCAGTGTTTGGCTACAGAATCAGAAGCTAAGTGCCAGTAAATCTACTAGTGTCAAGTTCTGCCACTCAGACACTCCAGAGAACAGATAAATGTGATAAATTTTGAATGAGCTCAAGCTGCAGCACTACAGTAGCAATCACCTTTCATCAAATCAAGAAGCCAATAGAAAGTTGAAGAATAGTTACTTTTGTTTAATTCTGTAAAACTTCACAATCACCCCCTAATTTTTACCTCATCACATAATTCCATCTTTCATCATCTCTCTCTGCAGAAATACTTCAGTTCTTCAGGGCATGTTTTCATCCTCTGTTCAGACTTTGCTTGCACAGCTTTGAGGTGAGACAGACAACACCAAGCAGTGTTACAGAGTGCCTTTTGCACTCCAGCCTCCACCACTGGAAAGGCAAAGTGCTCCCTTAAGCTAGCCAACAGCATTCAGCTGCTGTGCTGATCAGGCATTTCTACCAACCTGTCCACTCTGGGAGCACAGGCAAACACAGTCAATACTAGAAGTGAAGATTGCTGGAAGTGCAGTGTTTTGGAGAGGGGAGTTCAAGGTATTTAGTTGACTGGCTGCACCTATCAGGCTCGTCTAGCAAATATCTGCAGCCTTACAACAAAAAGTATCCCATAGTCTACAGCAGTACTCACCTTGCTATGCCTCTACTCCAGTTAAAGGGAAAAAAAAAAAAAAAAAGACGACAGGTAGAGCTTTATAACAGAGCTTTTATAACAGTTAGCATGTCAGGTAATAAGATATAAACATATAAATTACCATAGTGGACAAAACAAGCCTTACTTTATAATTGCAAATTACACACAGCCCTAATCATAGAATCATGAAATCATTAAGGCTGGAAAAGACCTCCAAGATCATTAAGCCCAACCTCTGACCAATTACCACCATGTCAAGCATAGGAGTAAGTACCATGTCCAGTTGTTTTCTGAATGCCTCCAAGGGTGGTGACTGTACCACCCCCCTGGGCAGCCCATTCCAATGCTTAACTAACCTTCCTGTGAAAAAATACTTCCCAACACCCAGCCTGAACTTCCCCTGGCACAGCATGAGGCCATTTCTTCTCATTCTGCTGATACTTGCCTGGAGAAGAGGCCAACCCCCACTACATAACAACCTTCTCTCATGAAGTTGTGGAGGGCAACAAGGTCTCCCCCAAGCTTCCTGTTCTTTTGGGTGAGCCATGCTTCTCCAGGAGAATGCTGTGGCACCAAGGGCTTTACTGAAGTCCATGTAGTCATGTCCACAGCCTTTCCCTCATGCAATGGAGAGGTTACCTGGTCATAAAAGAGGATCAGGTTAGTCAGGAAGGGCCTGCCTTTCCTAAATCCATGCTATGGCCTAATCCTCTGGTTGTATTGTACATACTAATAAACTAGCAAATGCAACTTAGTGCCCAAGCTTCTTCATAAGCTGCCCAAAAGGGCAACTAAGATGAGGTGGTAAAGTTTCCACCTACATTATGGTAGAAAAGAGTTACACTCTAAACTGAAATTTATTTTAAAAACAGTGTGGATAGATAAAGCACACTTGTTTCATATTTCACAGAATAGTTTGGATGGGAAGTGACCTTCAAGGTCATCCAGTTCCAACCCCTCTACCACTGGCAGGGATAACTTCCACTAGATCAGGTTGCTCAGGGCTCCATCTAACCCATTGAATGCTTCCAGGGATGGGGCACACACAGCTTCTCTGGGCAGCCTATGCCAGTGCCTCACCACTCTCACCATAACAAAATTCTTCCTGGTATATAATCTAAACCTAGTCTCTTTCATTTTGAAGCCACTCCCCCTTGCCCTCACCTTTGTAAGAAGTCTCTCACCATCTTTCTTGTAGACTCTCTTCAAGTACTGGAAGACTACAATTAAGTCACCCCAAAGTCTTCTCTAGGCTGAACAATCCCAGTTCTTTCAGCCTTTCCTCATAGGAGAGGTGCTCTAGTCCCCTCCATCAGCTTGGTAACCCTCCTCTGAACTGGCCTGATTGCCAGGAGAAAGGAAAAAACAGTGAGAAGGGGGGGAGGAAGGTAAAAAAACAAGAGAAAACCAGGGAACAGCAACACCCAACACCATGGGTTAAGTAAGTACTGTTAAACTTTGCCCCACTCAAGACTCTCAGCAAGGGCTCCAACACCTCACACACACAGCTGCCACAGCAGCACGGGCGACATGCGAGCTTCCCGCACTTCCGAGAGCAGAGAAACCTCCTCCTTTCCCCGCCCAGCCGGCCGAGCGCAGCCCAGAGCTGCCAAGGACTGACATGGCGGCTGCGCCCTCACGGCCCCGCGCGGCGCATGCCCCACCACCACCACCGCCGCCGCCCGCCCGCGGCGCGCTCTGACGCGGTGAGCGTAAACAAAGCGGCGCCCTGTGGGAAGAGGGAAGCGCTACGTGCAGGAAGAGGGAGCCTCCATCTTAGGCGCTCGTCGCGGCGGCGGGATGGCGACGGATGGCCGGGAGGAGAAGGGTATGTGGCGGTAGAGAGGGGGGCAAGCGTTAGGCCCCGGGGAAGGGGGAAGGCTCAGGCGGGGATCGGGCCCCCGCCTGAGCCTTCCGCCCTCCCCGGGGCCACCTTGGAAGCTGGTGCTGGGCCTTCAGCCGGGAGACTTGCGTCTCCTCCGGGGGAGCGGAGGGGCGGCGAGGTCAGGGA
Source organism: Agelaius phoeniceus (assembly GCF_051311805.1). Taxonomy (NCBI): domain Eukaryota; kingdom Metazoa; phylum Chordata; class Aves; order Passeriformes; family Icteridae; genus Agelaius; species Agelaius phoeniceus. The sequence continues at coordinate 25,770,946 of NC_135268.1, forward strand.
TGACCCTTCGAGGATGATTTTGTTTTTTGCGGAAGCGCTGCCTGTGTTTTGTTGGGGAGCAGGAGGTAATAGGGCCCCCCATACTTTGGTGTCCCGACAGCAGCGGGCTCGGGGCAAGGTGACTCGAGCAGCGCGAAGAGAGAGAAGTTCGTGGGCCGTAAGTTTTACATCATCGACAGCGAGTTACTGCAGGTTATGTTTTCGCAAAAAGTATTTGCTATTTTTATTGCGGCTTTTTGTTTCTGCTTGGATTGCTAGGCCGTTTTGGTTTTGGGTTTTTTTGCACGGTTTTCTGTGGGGGGATGTAGTTACTTTAGTAAGCAGAAATTTGTGTTGGAATCTTACTTTGCCGATTGTTGCTCGGCTTTTTGCAGTGAGCTGTGAATTCTGGGCACTGTGGATAAATAAATTTGAGTTAGAGGAATCGGACGATTTCAGAGTTATTACTCTGGAATAATAATAATAATCTAGGGCAATTAGTGTCGAATAATAGAATCACAGCTCTTATGAGTGGCTACCGCTATCCACGGAAGCCGAAGTGATCCGCATGTTATCTGTGAGATTATGTCAGTCAGTCCTCACGAAATAACCTCTTTAAGAAGCCAAACCAGAGTTAGGTGTAGCAGATTGCCATTTGGTGGTTAGTGCAGAGAGTTGCGGAGTTATAAAAAGGACAAAGTATCACTAGGGTAGTGTGGCTTGGATTGTGTTCATTTGGATTTCTGTGGAGAGTAATGCTTCCTGTAAAGCCTTTTGCAGGATATGTGTCCACAAAATGGCTTTGTTGGAGTGGTAAAGGTTTGCTGTCTGGTATTTATTTTGAAACTATATGACATGGAAAATTCCCAGTAGATTTTGTCAGAGCTGATAAATAAAATTACTGATGGTGCTTGATCCTTAGTGGTATTATTGTAAGACTGGTAGATGGGATATGATCAGGTTGCGTCAGAACAGATCTGATCGCCCACTGTGGATGAGCCGTGAATTTGAAATGTTTGCTGTTGTCATCTATAAATTTCTCTTCATATAAGTATTTATCCACTTGGGCTGGAATTTTTTTTTAGTGTTTGTTAATCGCTGCCAGTGGTGAAGTTATATTTTTACTTTAATTTGGTTTTAATTATTTCTCATGTGAAAGGGGTTATTTTGACTGAATAACAAGTGTTGATGCACGTTTGCAGCTAAACTGATCTCTGCTGTAAGTGCTCCCATTGGAAGAGAAATGCCATTTTACCACTTTAAAAAAGCAAAAATAAGGCTTGCAGACCTGTTTAGGTTTAGATCACAGGGTCTTATTTCTTTGGTGTGCCAAATCGGATTTTTCCTTGGACCCTTCCAGTAGTTCTAATTCTCCTGGGCAGCAGACGAAATGGCCTCCCAGGCTACCTTCCTGCTATTTTGGGTGAGTTAAATTTGTTCATGGAAGGATCCCACAAAAGACAAGCGGCAGGAGAGCCCTGTTGGGAGTATCTGTCACAGAAAGAACTCATTTGGTCCCTCCCTTTTCTGTGGTGATGGACTATAAAACACCTGTCCTCTGCCATTTTTCTGTTTCTGCTTTTGCTGATAGTTCTCTGAGATAATTTGGCTCTTCAGGTTGAACACTGACAGTGGTGGTTCAGTGAGAGAAATGATCTTGTGCAAGTCAGTCAAGCAGCGTATCCAGTGCGAGACAGGAAGCAGGCTGCTGAATGAATCTGGAGATGTGCTTCTAAACAAGTCTGGTCGATGTGCCTATAGAAGGGGATGGGGGATCCTGCTCCTGTCTCCTGCACCCTCTTTAACATTCCAGCTGCAAATGAGGCCCATCTAACCTGGAAGGGATTTAGGAGAGAGTGTGTATCAGAGTTGCATTTTCTGTTAAATTTTCCTTCTCATACTTCTGATGAGCTGATACTGGAGTCTTTTAGCACTTTCCAATGCTGCTGCAGTAGGTAGGTTAAACCTAGTTTACTCAAGTATGCTGTTGTCTCACCAAGAGGGAAACAAATCTAAGGTTCAATACATGTGATTTGAGATGGATGATATGTTTAATTTTCTAATCTCAGTGCACCTCTTTTTCATTAGTGTCCAGTAAAAAAACCTTGTGCTCTAGACTTGCCAGGCTTCCTGTGGACAAGCAGAATGCAAGCCAGGAAATTGCATCCCATGTTTGGCAGTTACACAGCCATGAATCTGACTCTCATATATTTATCAGTTACAGCAAGAATATTTGCTATAGATGTATGTCTACAAACATAAAGGGCTGTTCCTAAGAGAATTGTGATGCAAGTTTGTGTTGCATTTAAATGCCTGCTAACTGTAAACTGGCAGGGGAAGGTTTGATCCTCTTCACTCTGCACCATTTCCTTTGCATTAGAGACACCAACTGAGCAGTCCAGGGATCACTTCTGCATTCCCCTACCACTGAAAGTGTGGAGAAGTGCCAGCAGGAAAGTTAGTGCACATGCTGACTTCAGATTTGGTAGTATAGAGTAGAGAGACAATTTTAATACTAATTTTTATATATATATATATATGTAGTGTGGGTTATGTTTGGGGTTTTTCAATATCAAGCTGTAAGTTTTATTTTGTGGCTCAGCTCAATATTTTGAGATAGACAAGCTGCCAAACTCTGGAGGACTTAATTGCTGCATTACCTCAGTTTCATGCTGTACTGGAGTCCTTACCTTGTGTCTGCTGTGGATATTGTAAACCAGCTGAATCCTTGGAGGTTGCTCTGGTTTCTTTTTCCTGAGCACAGAAAATGCAATCAATCACAATGTGGGAAGAACTAAGAATTTTGGAGAGATTCCAAAGTTAATAATTTTTTTATTTTTCCTTTGCATGTTTAGGCTTAGTTCACTCTTTTTAAAGTGCTTGGAATATAGATCTGCTACCCTAAAGCTTGTGACTCCTTCTTCTAATAGGATGACCATATATCCCTTTTGGTTTCAGGCAAAGTGAAACAGCCAGAAATTGTGACAGATTTTAAAATTTTGTGAGCAGGTGCGGTCATTTACTGCCTCTGGCATTAATTTTCTTTAACATTTGCCCTTCTGATCAAGTTGTGGGGGTTTTTTTCAGAACAATCAGAGTTGATGATGCAGCAAATAAATACTGTTTTCTCCATTATGTTTTTTCTATTTGTTAGTGAACCACAAAACCCACCATTCTAACACAGCTAATTCATCATGCGAGTTTCAGAATTTTGCAGAGATAAGGGTCCCTTCTTTTTACTAATGGCCCTCAGACTACCTCTTGGTCTCCCTTTTTCTAAAATTTTATGTTCAGCTTTCGTTTGTAGGTCAGCTTTTCTGAAAAGCTTTTGTGACATGAGGAGCCAACTTGGACCTTGTTTAGAGGTCTAAATACTTCTTGTGACATATTTTAATTTTTTTATTGCTCTACCTGATCCTTCCAAATGAAAGTGTAGAAATAAATCAAGAAGACATCAATTTTTTGCATTGTTGCTGATCTGTAGCCCTGAAAGAAATGTTTGGGTTTGTAACTACTAGTTCTGTGGTTTACATATCCAGACTTTTTATGGTTGGTTTTGACTTTTTTTGTGTATTTTCAGATGGTGAACTGAACGTTCTGGATGACATTTTGACTGATGCTCCTGACCAGGATGATGAGTTGTATAACCCTGACAGTGAGCAAGACAAAAGTGAGAAAAAGGGTATGTGACTTTGGTAGTGGTTGTTCTGCAGGAACATAAGTGGTAAAAATGTCTGTCTTATTTCAGTTAGTCTTTGAAGTAGTGGATTTTATAACTTGATTCAAAGAGTGAATGAGTTCCAAAAGTCTTTATTTCATGGACATGTACTTTTTCACCTGACCCTCCAAGCAAACAGTCAGATCCATTTCCTCAAGAGCAGTTGCTGAGTCTGGCTTGATCTGAATTCATTTGCTGTTAGAAAATTATTGTCCTTTTTGGCTCAGTGAAGTGAGATGGAAGTGGAGCAAAGGGGTTGCAAAGTCTGATTTCAGTTCAGTTCTTTATTTGGCTTTAGGCCAATCCCCTAAGCATTTAAATTAGGATTTCCAAGTGTAAAATCTGAGAAACAAATACATCTTAGAAGTAAAATACATGTTTTAGAACATGAGCTGTTCCTAAGAAGCAGTTTTTAGTGTTGCTGCAAAGCCTACAACTGGAAGATGTTCCCTATGACTGCAGCAAGGTAATTACCTAAAATAGAGGACGTAGAAGCCTCTGTACAGGTTTTGTTTTGATATCGGAAATAACACTGAACTTGATATTTCTTTCTATTTAAGGATCAAAAAGAAAAACTGACAGGATGGAAAATGCTGAAAGCAAGAGGCAAAAACCTTCTGTGCATTCCTCGAGGCAGATGATGCCAAAGCCTCCCAGTTCATCAGTTAGCAATAACAAGAGAATAGTGAGCACGAAAGGAAAGCTGGTGTCAGAGTACAAGACTGAGGAGTACCAGAGGTCTGACAGAAACAAGCGCCCAGATGGCGATCGGAAGATGCGAATGTCAAGCAGTTCCAGGGAACCTTATAAAGGACAACCAGAAAAATCTTACATGAGGAAGAGGGATATTGACAGAAGGGCAAAGTCTTCTACACCGGATGGTTCAGAGGTATTAAGTATTCTTGCTGCCTTATAAATAAAGCAATTTTATGAGACTTTTGTAAGGCACGTTCTCTTAGGACTGTGTGTGCATCCTGACAATGTTATATGACTGCTGATTCACTTTTTCTTTAAACATCAGAGAATCAGGCATGATGTGGATAGAAGACCAAGCAGATCTAGTCATTCTTCTAAAGAAGAGGTGAACTCTGAGGAATATTGTTCAGATCACGAGACTGGCAGTAGTGGTTCCTCTGAACAAGGCAACACAGAGAATGAGGAGGAAGGAATGGAAGAAGAGGAAGATGATGAAGGGGAGGAGGATGAAGAGGTGGAAGAAGATGGGGAGGAAGATGAAGAAGAGTATGAACAGGATGAGAGGGATCAGAAGGAAGGAAATGACTATGACACACGGAGTGAAGCCAGCGATTCTGATTCTGAATCTGCCTCTTTCACAGATGGGTCAGTCAGATCTGGGTCTGGTTCAGATGCATCAGGTAGGCAGCATCTTCCATGCTAATGTGAAATACCTTGCCACTGAAAGTTTGACTGCTTTGAATAATAACCACTTCCTGACCACGTCAAAAGTAAGCCGTGGTGGCAGAAGTCAGGAAGATGTTAATTATGAAATACCATAGGCAAGGAAAAAATGTACTGGAAAGTGGTAAAACAAAATTGTGAATATCCAGATTACTGTGTTGAGGATTCATTGTGTTCTTGACTGCTTTGGCCTTGCTGTTCAATGCTTTATAACACTAAAATTAGTACTTTCTTGGGTATCTAATGGCTTAGTTTTCCACATGGTTAATTTTAATTCAGCGTTGAGCTGTTTGGTGCCCATCTACATGAGTGACCAGGTAGACTGGAGTAGTAAAACATTAGGTCCCTGGGGAAGGATAGCTGAATCTTAAGTATTGCCTATGCTCAGCATAGGAAATCTAAACCTAAATTGAAATTATTAGGGCAAATTTAGAATGGAATAAATGTTTTAAGCAGAAACTAGAAACAATTGGTTTGTATTTGTATATTGTAAGTGGTCCTAACTTGCAGATGTGAAGTGCTAATGACGTAAATACTTTTGGGTTTGGCTGTTCGTTGTTTGTTTTTTCTAGGAAAGCAGCTTGCAATCCTGTTAAGATTCCTATTGTGTATCTTCCTTGTCTGAAGTCTCCATAGGTGGTCATCCTGCTTAATATGCTGCCTCTTTTAGCTCAGCTCTGCTGTATGGAATTAGAGACAGCAAGGTGTAACCTAAAGACAAGTGAAGCTGTAATAACTGTTCTAAAAAACTCTGTGGTATAATGTAACACTTTCTTAAGAGTGGAAATAATTGCCTGTGTTCCACAGTGTTTTTGTTTCCCTGTCTCTTACTGTTTTTGAGCTCTGAGCAAACGAGCTCATATCACTATTGCTACACAGTTTGTGCTAGATGTTGCGCATTTAAGTGAAGGCTGGAAAGAAACGCTAACCCACCCTTACTAAAAATATAATAATAATAAATTCTGTCTCTAAATATTGCACAGATTTAATAGATTTGTGCCAATCATCTTCCTTTTGTGAATGAAAAGCTTGAGTAACTAGCATTTGCTTCTTCTGTGCATGATAGTTTTGTGGCAACAACCACAATTTTAATGTGCAAGCCAAATGGTACCTTCACTTTTACTGATGCTATTTTCCTGTCTCATTACTTTTTAATCTCAACTTTGCCTGTGTTTAAAGTATGGCTTTTTTTTTTTATGGTTTCTTTTAGACGAGAAAAAGAAGGAGAGGAAGAGAGCTAGAGGTATCTCTCCAATTGTTTTTGACAGAAGTGGGAGTTCTGCATCAGAATCATATGCAGGTATTCTTCCCTTTTGTTGCTTGTCATTGTGACTTGCATCAAATCTTAATGTGTAACCTAAAATAAATGTAACTGGCTGTAGAGATTTATGGGGTCTGTAGCTTTGTATAATTTGGTATTGACTTCTGGCATGTTGTGTGTGGATACCTTTGGGGGGAAGTAGGCTTTCTTGTTACTTTAATGCTATTCTGTTGCTTAAGTGGAAATTTCACTTTTTTTTTATTTTTTTAAAACTTGGAAGATGATGATTCAGTGACTAGTTTTCTGAGTAGGAAATTGTTGAAATATTATTTAAAAAAAACAAACCCAAATCAAACAACCCAAAACTGAAACAAAAAAAACCAACAAAACAAAACACTCGTGCACATTGAATAGTATTTTTTGTGTGTGTGGGTGCGCGCCAGAAAGCATAATTTGTCATGAATGAAAATTGTATGGGACAAGGCTGTAGAAATTGTATATTATCTCTATTAAGGCTCAATCTGAACAAATGTACTTTGGCTAAACACAGGTTCAGAAAAGAAGCATGAGAAATTATCATCTTCCGTTCGTGCTGTCCAAAAAGGTATCATTTAAATTTGAATTTTTAATGCATGCCCCATAGCAAGCCATTGTCTCTGTTGATTAAATTACCTGTAAGTAGTGATGTTCTGATATAAATCAATTTAAGCACGTCATTGTTCTGAGCATGATAATTGAATCTTGAGCTACTTTTGCATGTTTTGAGAGCGATATGCAAAAAGTTCAGTTACTGTGCTCTTTGCAGAGGCAGCAAATTTAAAAAGGAAGTGCTTAAAGCTGCAAAGAGGAACAGCATTCACCATTCTCTATTGAACAGTTTGTGCTTGTTACGAGTGTTACCCATCATTTATGCAAAGATCCTTAAGCAAGGAAATAAGTCCTACATATCAGAACATCACTGAATCATGCTGATTTTATTTTACTTTTTTCTTTACTTGGATATCTGAGTTTTGGTTTGGTTTCCCCTGGCATTTTGTGCTCTGCAGCTTTGACTTTAAGTTGGGTGGTTGACTGTGATAATACATAGATAGGAAATGGGTGGGATACTGTGTATTTTGAAGGAAGCAAGCAACTATCTGTACTCAAAGCAGCCTGTTTGGTAAGTATTTACAGTTCAGCTTATTTGATACTTTGTTTTCTTTTCAGACCAAACAAGCAAACTTAAATACATTCTCCAAGATGCAAGATTCTTTCTCATCAAGAGTAATAACCATGAAAATGTATCACTTGCTAAGGCAAAGGTATGTTATATTTTCTTCAAACTCAGCCCTTTGTCTGTTTTCAGACACACTCACCTCAGTTTGGGAGAGTGTGTAGTTGGATGCGTTTTCTTCATTGCTTGGATCCCAGTGGATGCAGCAACAAAGCTGCTGTGCCTTTGTTCTTTGGCTTCCAGGGTAACCTAGAAAAGGTCCTGACCACTGGCCATTTATCTTGGCAAGAATGGGCTTAAAAGGGGCCTTAGGGTCTGTTTGGTAACATCCTAAGCCAGGCTCTGTCAGAATACTGGGATGGTATTTTCTCCCTCCATCAGCACCTCTGTTCCTATTGCTGTACTCTGAGAAGGTTCAGAAGGTTGTGTGGCTTTTTTCTAATGCTACATGAGTAGTTTTGATCAGGTGATTCAGGATCTGAAGCCTTACTGTGGAAATGTATGCCTAGCAGTGCTGGTGTGAGTGAGTTCTTTGGGAGGGATTCCAGAACACCAGATTCCAGCTGTTGAGGAATTGCACTAGGTGTCCATTGCACCACTCTGGTGGTTTTGTATTGGCATGTGTTCTTTGGAACAGGTCAGAGAGAAAATACTTGATTTGCTGTTACACAATATACATAGAGTAGGTGATTCTGTTAATGAAGATTTTCTAAATTAGGATGAAAGTAGCATCAAAATGATTAAACAAATCTCAGAGTCCTGGGCATGTTTGGTTCTCACCTCTCCTTCCACCTTTGAAGGTGCAGTGAACACCATTCTGACTGGTGACTCTGTAAACCAGTCTGTCCTTTTTTGTGCATCATCCACATATGGAGCTGCAGTAGTATCCTTGTTCCTGAAGTTATTGAAATGGATGCTTTGTTTCTCAGTGTAGCGACATCAGTGCTTTGATGTTGGACTTTCATCAAACTCACTTTTGTGGTGCCAGTGTAATAGGTTGTTGAGTTCACAGCAGGGCTTTACAAGCAGCCAAAAGCCATGTAATCTGACTGAAAGCTAGCAAAAACCCCAGATATTCTCTGGGGGCTATAGTGAATTACCAGAATCAGACAAATACTGGTCTGAGTTCAGAGTAGGGCATAAATACTTACCTGCACTAAAAAAATGCAAGGGAAGGAATGTTGACTTTGGTATGTATAGCCTATTCTGAGGCTGAAGCTTGTTTACCCAGAAAATGGATGGAGGAGTAATTCAATAAATTGTTATTCTATATCAGTTCAGCTGGCACCTTAAAACAGGTTGGGTTTTATTGTGTGGCTGCATAACAGCTGGTGAAATGGAAAAGATAATATTTAGTAGTAGGAGGAGATGTGTAGGGCTAAACAAAGTGATTTGTCTTGCCATTTCAAATTGTTACTTCGGTGTCTTTCATGTTGCTGGCATTTCACTGAAAGAATTTTAAAGTCTGCAGACTGTCTTCAGCAACTCTGCAGTACTATAGTCAAGTCTACCTGCCCACCTTTTAGTAGTATTCTGTTGGTTTTTCATAATTCCTGTGTGTTATATAATACATAAATTCCTTAAGTCACTTGAAACATATGTGAAAACTTTCACCCTTGCTATTTTTCAGTTAGCTGCCCATCATTATAATTACAATGGATGTCTTGTAGATGATCTAAATGCATCTTCAGTGTTCAAAAAAAGGTTGAAAAGCCAGTGTTTTAAAAGTTTTAGTACAAGGCAGGCTAAAATACTTCTTGATGGAAATTAATTTAGCAATATGTTTTTCTTTCTATTATCTTCTACTCCAGTACAATATTTTGGTCTTGTTTTCTTCATCTACATTACATATTTATGCTCGCTAAATCATTTGACATTAACTGTTATGTTTTGGTGATGGGGTGGGTGTTTTTCTGTTTTAGGGAGTATGGTCAACACTTCCAGTGAATGAAAAAAAGCTTAATGCTGCATTTAGATCAGCAAGGAGTGTTATTTTGATATTTTCTGTAAGAGAGAGTGGCAAATTCCAAGGTAAGGACAAGTGAGCTATTTTCAAGGTGAGTCAAAGTGAGTTCTATACTCAATAACCTTTCTGTTGTATCTTTGTTACAATTCATACAAAATCCTTCAGGGTTTGCAAGATTATCTTCAGAGTCCCATCATGGAGGATCACCTATACATTGGGTGCTGCCTGCAGGAATGAATGCAAAAATGTTGGGAGGTGTCTTTAAAATTGACTGGATTTGCAGGTAACCAATTGTGCGTTTATGTTGCTGTTAGTAACAAGGCATTATAATATAACTTTTGCGTATTACTCAAGTGCCAACAGCATCCTTCTGAAACTTGATTCAGCCAGAGATCTGTCCTCACTGCTCACTTGAATAGACAGCTGTGGATGAAAAAGATTTGTCCTTACATTAATTTTTTTTTCTGTTTTGATCTGACTGAACAAAGAAAATACTGCTGTTCTGAAGCAACATATGAAGTAGTGCAAGTATTGCATAATGTACAGGTTGTGAGCAGTATGTTCTTCCAGAAAAGATTTTAAATCTCTTATTAAGGAAAAAAGTTAACAGCAGTCCCATGAAACACATTGCATGGCTGTACAAGTACTTTGGACTGCCAGAAAGACTGAATGGAGGAAAAGTGAGACTTTAAATTAGAGAAAAATCTGTGTTGGAAAGGTCCTCTTGAAGCTACTGACTCCCACCTTCACTCAAAGCACTTCTAGCTTCATAGTTAGGTCAGTGCTCAGGGATTTAAGTATGTGCCAAGAGCTACCACATGTAGAGACTGGTCAGTGTATTCGGATGGTGAGATAATAAACAATCACAATCTCAATATTGCATGAAGATCAAAATACTCTCTTTTAAAGGAGGGCCTGTCATAGTAAGAACTATATTAGTTACTACTGGAGTAAGTCCAAGTGAAATCTTCAGTTACTAATATATAGACCATAAGAATATGTTCAGAGACTTAACAGTACAAATAATAACAGGATTATTTTATATGTAATCTCCTGCTGTATACATTTTTAGTTCTTTTCTTAATAACAAAAACTGAGGCAAAACTATAAATGGTGCCACTTGATATTTAGGCGGGAATTGCCGTTCACTAAATCTGCTCACCTGACCAATCCTTGGAACGAACATAAGCCAGTAAAGATTGGACGCGATGGACAGGTTTGTTAATTCTTACTTTTTTTTTTTCTATAACTGACATCCTGTAGTGCTTGCTTCCAGCTTAGAATGTGCAGGAGAGTAGGAATGTTTTATAGCAGTTACTTGGAGTAGAGTGCTATGGCAAAGGCATTTTGCTTCTCTCTAATGCTGTTGTGGAAGAAGGAAAAGGAAACAATACAGTGCCAATTCTGTTTTCACCTTTATGATAAACAATGTTTGCTTCAAAACTGTATAGTATTCTGAATTTGAAATGTGATGTGCCTTGCATTGTATAGTGTGCAAACCACATAGCATCAGGTTTTAAGAAAAAGGTCTGGTGTTTCCAGTTGTGCTCTGCATTACATTTTTTTTTATGTACTGTATTGCTTAAGGCATAGAGTCCCACTATAGAATATATGCTAAGCAAATTTCAAGTGGGGCTGGCTCTTTGTCTTGTCAGACATACCAGAGTTGCAAGTATGTTACTTCTGTCATTGTGTACCCAAGCTGTGGGTAAAATAACAGGTTCTGCTTTCTTAAGACAAGGTGGGAGGTAATTCTATACTGTATGGAAAATGTCAACTCCGTGTTGCGTTGTTTTGCCCACAGGTATGTTTGCTTTGTTGTGTAGCAGGAGAAAAACAATAGTTTTGGTACTGTTTTTAGTTTAGTGTGAACTTTAAAAAAAAAAAGTATTTCAGTTAACTTAGCTACTGTTAAATGGCCAAGGAAATTTATTTTTTTCCTAATGTTTTGTCTACAGTAGACTTGCAATCTGGATATGGGTTTCAGCTTTTTTCATCAAATTACTGTACTGTTACGGTTTGGACAAGCATTGCCTGATGCTTGCTCTTCCTGCTTTTCAAGTCTGCTTATTTCCTGAAATGGTTGTCCTTTATCCATTTATAATTGCACAACTGTGAATGGATCTCTCTTCTGAGGACATGTACACTGAAAATCTGCCTTTATGACATCATTTGGGAGGGTGTTCTGCAGGCCTGCAGTCACCAGTTTGAAGAAGCACTTCTTGGGATTGTTTTGCACCTGGCTCCTGCTAGATTTATTTGATGGCCCGAGTTGTTGTACTGGAAGAGAGAGTCAGCAAGTTCATGTCTGTCCCTTTCTCCTCCAGACAACTCGCGGTATCTGATGGTCCCATTATCTCCATCTTGTTCCCCATATCCCACATATTTCACTTTTAATCTAGGTTGGAGAGACCTGACCTTTTCAGTCATTGCATGTAGGAATTGTTGTATTAATTCATTTATTCTTGGTGCCCTGCTTTGAAGTTTTCCATTTCTATTGTCCCCCTATTTTTGAGATGCAAGGGCACAACTGCACCCAATATTTAAGGTGTGGGTGGAACATGAAATTCAATGTGATACAATGGCTTTCTTATTCCATGTTCTTTTCCTAATAACCCTAAGCACACAAACTGCTTGTTTTGACTGTGGTCAGACCATGAGTTGGTATTTTCATGGACCTGTCTACCATATAATGAAGAACTCATACTGAGAGGTAGTAGTCAACTTCATCTGGCCATAGCTTTGTGTGTGAAGCTGGGATGGATTTTTTTTCCTACGTGTGTCACTTTTCTTTCTGTAATAGGTAATCATTTTCTTTGTGATGAAAAACAGTCCTCTGATTTTATAGCAATGTGATTTTATAGTGATGTGGCCTGTATATCTTATGGGAAGATACAGTTACCCAAAGTGTTGGACTATTTAATGAAAATTCTAATTAGTACCTAAAGAGTTAAAGGTAATGTAAGTGAATTTTTGCTGTGTCTAGTGATACTGAAATCTCTTTGAAGTGTCCTTTTTTTTTGTTTTCCCTTAAGTGTCTGTTGTCAGTATATTTGGGGAGAGTTTTAATTTCTTCAGTTTATAAACCACTACTGAACTTCTAACTAATTCTAGGAAATTGAGCCGGAATGTGGAACCCAACTTTGTCTTCTCTTCCCTCCTGATGAAAGTATTGACTTGTATCAAGTCATTCATAAAATGAGGCACAAGAGAAGAATGCACTCACAACCCCGATCAAGAGGACGCCCATCCCGTCGAGACCCCGTTCGGGATGTGGGAAGGTTAGAAACGTTCTTTGGACTGATAATAGGCACATGTGTCAGAATAACGTGATGGAGGAATGTGATTCGTCAAAGCTTGCCCTGCGAAAAAGAAGAGAGAAAATCCTCAAATCAAGCTGCATGGACAAGTTTGTGGCTTCATTGAGGATTTCACATGGTTCCCCGGTCTGTCATTTTTCAAGAGGAAAATGGGGATCTTTGCTTTTGCAGAAAAAAGCTCTTAAAGTTCTGTCTCTAGTTTAGACTAGATCATTTATTGAGCTAATGCAACTTGTAATGCTAGCTGTAGGTAAGCTTGGCTTGATTATGAGCAGGCTAGATGGAGAGGAGGAAATATTTATGTGCCAAAAATGTGTTAATATCTTGTAAAAGCCTTTTCTTTCAGGTGTGTCTCTGGATAAGCCTTATCAAATATGGGACTTTTATAAGGATCACTTAGAATTTTGCAGAAGATGCCGCCTCATTTTGAGGATAAAATATTTAAGTTATTTTGATATTCAAGAGGAGCATTATTGGGACTGTTTCAAATTGTGTCACCGTGATGTGTTAACCCTATTGCCAAATATTCTCTAACATGTAACCACTGAATTCACACATCTTGCTGAGCTTCTGAAAACAGTAGGTTCTTTCCAAAAGGGATCAAGTGGCCCTTGGAGACCCGGCAACAAACCAAAAAGAATGGCTGTTGCTGTGTCTGTATATACAACCTTTCCAGATGCTGGCAGTACCTGTGGACTTTAAGTATTTTTAGAGGATCGACATGGTTATTGATCACTGCTTTATGAACTTAACATCATTTTCCAGAAAAAAGGGGGTATAACTTGTTACAGAATTGGAGAAGTCTTTGCAAAGAACTGATACTAGCCCTTCTGCCAAACACCTTTTCCCCGTGGTAGCCACTTTGCATACAGACTGATGTATGGTTTGGGCTGAAACCTTTGGTTAAGTTTCCTTTTTGTGGGAACATCCTGTGGTAGGTACAGAGCCCCAACAAGAGTCCCCATTTCCTTGAGCTTAAAAAAAGGACACTGTAACGAGTAGGTAGGAGGAAACCTGGCAGCGCCCCCCCTATTTTTGGCTTTAAAGGACTGAACACCAAGATGGCTTTTGGAGTTAAGCTAAGAGGTTTCCAGTGCAATAAAGTATATACAAGTGAAGGTTTTGTAATGGACTGCAAACTATACATATAACACCACCACACCTTCTCAAGCCTGCCAGGGCCTCCATTTATGTATGTGGCTTACAGCTTAAAGTCAGTAGTTGGACTACTATATGAACTGTTTCTATCATATTATATACCGGTCGTAAATGCACTCTCAAAACTACAAGAAAGCGGTATGTTTATTCTTTACACCAGCTTTTATTTTCTTTGATCTGAATTTGCTGTAGATGCAACTGCTTTGGTTTTTGGGCTTTTTGCTCATACTAAAGAATCTGCTTCCATTTTAAAAAGCTTAGTAACTGGGTATGGTGGGCTTTAATGACTGAAGTTGGGGAAGGGAGGGAGAAGTCACTATTTATAAAACTAAAAGCTATATGAGCTTGTTACTCAGCTGGCAAGTTGCACAGTAATTAAGCAATATAAGAAAGTGTTAATGTCTTGTCATAATGAATTATACTGTTGGGGAGGGGGAGGGGGGTGAGAAGGGAATGGTTCTGTAGCTGCTTTGTGTTTAGAAACACTGTTACATTAGCACTAGAGTCTCCCAGTACAGTAATGTTTATGTACCTTGGAGCAAAATAAGCACCCAGTTGTCAGCTCTTTTTTGAGCCTAACAGCAACTGGAATGTAACTTTATAAGGAAGAGCAGAGTTTTTAATATCTCTTCTGTCAAAGAGCTGCTTTTATAGAAAACAGCCGTAATTATTTTAATTATTGGGAAGCTTGAGTGTTATTAAATTGAAAAATGCACCAGTGCATTGCTAGTAAGTTGCTTAGAACAGAAATTATTAGAAATAATATAATTGGCCTATTCAATTAGGGAAGTCACAGTTAAAAGTTGCAATTTCACAAAGCATGCAGAGTTTTATTTATAAATGTTGTGGAAGTAGACCTTTTATTGAATTCTTTACCCATTAGCTATGAAATGCAGTAGTCTTCATACCCTCTGACTGCAATGTACTGTGAAATTCTTTGTTGTCCAGTAGGTGTTTCAAAATGTAATGTGGAAAGTGTAATGTTAATGCCTAAGCTTGAGTTTGGTTTAGACAAATTTGTTACCTTTTGTTTGGGATGAAGATACGGTTTGGTAGAGTTCCTTCCTTAACTACCAAAATTCCTGTAGACAGAAAGTAACAGTGGAGTGTATGTAATTGAGCTGTTTCTGATTCTTTCAGTTCAGATTTAAAGCTGTAGAATATTTTGAAGCAAATAGAGTTGAGAATGATTACATTGATATCCTGGGCAGCTCAGACTATTCCTATGAGGTATTCTGCTGTGACAAATGCTCCAAGCAACCTTGTTTAATCTTTGATATCTAATTTGTGTAGGCGTCGACCAGAAGATTATGATATTCATAACAGCAGAAAGAAACCAAGGATTGACTATCCCCCTGAGTTTCACCAAAGACCAGGTTAATATCTTACTATGAAGATTTGTGTGCACCAATTCATGAGTATTTTCTCTTTTAGCATATCCTCGTTAATTCAAAAGTAAAATACTGATATAACTTGGATATAAAAATGTGACTTGTTTTAAGTGCTGCCTGCTGCTTTAACCCACCTCTCGAAGAAGTCAGTGACACAGTTTCACTGGTTTGAGAGCTGAGTTTAACCTAGGCTGAGCCCTTTTTAAGAGCGTTGAATTGTGTTCATTGTTGTGAATGATCTTCTCAAGTGCTGTGTTAATATGGGCACAAAAATAGATCTGACCTACTTGTCAAGATGCTAATCATCAAATGAAAATGTTTGAGAAATTTCCACCTGGGAACATCAGCTGAGACTGTGTGACTAGTAGCCTTTGTGTGGAGATGATGGTAGACATTCAGTTGTGTTTTCAGAGAGAGTTTTTTTTACAAGCTTGACATGAGTTAGGGAGGATGCAGTTGCACTGCATTTTACAAGAGGATCTAATGATGAAGGGAAGTTTGTTGTTCCCTAGAAAGAAGTGTTTGCAGTGGTACTACAGCAACAGCATTGCTCGTGGCAGCTTTTTTTTTTCCTTCAGAAAGCAGCTATTAAGAATTTGTTGCTTTTAGTCTACCAAATTGTGCTTCACATCTCTTAGAAAAGCGCCTTCTCCTATTTCAGTCGTAGATTTCTAAACCTGTTCAGAACATGCCTGTATCTGTCCAGCTTGTCTGCAAAGACTGCATTCTTTTATGCAAAAAGTGTTGTTGCTGCTCTGCATCTTTCTAAGGCCATTGTTTAAAAAACAGGACAAGATTCTTTAAAAAATAATGAAGGTCACTATTTTATTGTAGTGCAAGCATGCCTGATGTTTTGCACCGTTCTACTGAGCTCTTTAAAGGGATTTACTGAAGCTGTAAGAATTCTTTGCCCTGTGGGGCTTTTCCAGATACTTTTTAGTTTGTTTTTAATTTCCTGTATAGCGTTGTATCCAAAACATATTGGGAAATTAGCTTTTTACTGAATACACATTCTACTGAATACACAGTTAGGAAGTAGTAACAGCCACGTGCTAAATGCCTGGAGGCAGCACTCTTCAAATTCATGTGCATTCCTAATTCATTTGACTAAATTTCAAGTCTTTATTTGCACAGTTTCCCTCTTGTATATTTGTTGGTACTGTGTGCAAGTTCTTAATGGGTTTGTTGATGTCACTTTTTTATTATACTACTTGTCTGCATTGTCTATTAGAAGCTGTAAGTTTTCAAGAGTTATTTTTAAAGTGAGGGTAATAGCAGGTAGACATAATTTTGTAGTAGCCACAAAATGAAAGGATACTTTCTAATGAATATAGTTTTTAAGATTGTTAACTTGAGACAGTAAATTGAATTAATACTGCTTGATGTTCGAACAGGGTATATAAAGGATCCCAGATATCCCGAAGTAGACAGGTAAGGTGTGTTCATGTTACTCATTTAATGTCCTGGTAACTTGTCTGCACGGATAAGTTGGATTTAGTTCTATAAATTTTTATTCCCAACAGACGATTTTCAGGAGTTCGACGAGATGTATTTTTAAATGGGGTAAGTTACTGCATGCATTTTTTTGGGCAACTTTATAGTCATCTTTCTGCACTTCCAAAGGACACTCAACACAAATTTTAATATTACTGTCTTTCATTTTAGTCCTACAATGATTACGTGAGGGAGTTCCACAACATGGGACCACCACCACCATGGCAAGGAATGGTTTGTGTCTTGTTGAATTTGATTTTTCTCCTTAGCATACAGCTTCTTTTTGTTTCCCCCAAAGGAGGCTGCCATATTCAGTGTGCTCTCAACTCTTCGCTTTTCCTAAAATGTATCTTGGCTGTAACAGTGTAAAAATTTTAGGGGAAAAATACTTATTATAAGTATTTTGAAATATACTTTCAACAGTAGTCTGGCATTTTTAGTAAGCTCTGAACAAATAGCAGAACCCTCCTTTAGTCTTGATGGGAGGGTGTGATCACATTCTGTATCCTGCTAAATGTTGATGGTACTTGGCTCTCAAACAGCAAATGCATTCAAACATGTGGACTTGTTGAAGAGGCTCATGGAATGGGCTGCTGGGCTCTAGTGTTGTGCAGTCGCTTGCTTTTGGCTATGGCAATGAAGCATGCAGGAAACTAGCAAAATGTGCTGCACAACCTAATTAAACTAAGTCTTTCTGTATTACAGCCTCCACTGAAGTGCACTTTTTTCCCCAGAAAGATGAGCAGATACATGAGTGGACGTATCTACAACTGTGTAGATAGTTCACTTGTACAAGTTGTGGCCTTCATGTCAAGAGAAGTAGTCATAGTGAGGTTATTTTGGTTATATTTAGTAGTAAGTCTGGCCTGATTTTGTATACCTATAATGAGTCTTTTGGCTCTTGTTTGTACTGGCAATGAGCAAAAAGCAGTGCCAGATACAGAGATGCTCCTATAGCCTCTTATTTTTGTCAGCTGAAACACAACTCCTTACAACTGAAGGAAGTAAACAAGGTTGTCAGATGGGAGGGAAAACAGTTTTTTTAAACAGTTAAGCCTCCAGAAACTCCCTTTTTTTTTCCTCCTCCCCTCTTCTGCATGCAGTCCAAGTAGTTGTCCTAGAATCCAGTGCTTTCATTTACTTGCTTTGTAACAAAAATGCAAGCCAAGATGCTTTGGTACTAGGCAAAGGAGGACTATGCAGATTGAAGAAATGAAAGAAATCAGCCAAAATAGGTTTTGTTAAAAACAAAAAAAGAGGGCTAGCATTTTGTCAAATAATTTGACTTGCAAATTATTTGGTTTTTAATTTAGAATAGAAACAAATTCATAAGGAATGAGTATGACTTGTTTCTGTAAGAGCTCACTGGTTTGGGCAGAATTCACATTCTATACACAAAAGTTTAAAAAACCCAGAGCTGAAACTGCCACATTAAAATAGCAGAAGTTTTGTGTACGGTGTCGTATTGAGGCAGATGCAGATGGAAGGGATATTGGGCTGTGGGGGGCGGGGGGTGGTTACCAGACTTCTCCAAGCAATGGTAGAGAAGGAGTAAAGCATGCCAGCCCAATGGAAAGTAGTCTGCTGTTCAGTTAGGAGGCTGTGATCAGATTTATATAGATGCTGTGTTTTCCATCTGAATGATGCACTCCTTGTGTGCATTCCTTTGCTTCAACAAACTTCCTGTAACTTTCTTGTAGCCACCGTATCCAGGTATGGAGCAACCACCACACCACCCTTACTATCAGCACCATGCACCTCCACCTCAAGCTCACCCTCCATACTCAGGACACCATCCTGTACCCCATGAAGCGAGATACAGAGACAAACGAGTAGTAAGTGTCCACACAGACAGAGGGGATGCAAGTCTGCAGGCTGGAGAAGGAATCTGGAGTCCAGGGGTAGCCTAGCCTGAGCTTTGTTTGCTATGATAAACAGCATGTTTATGACCTGTATTAGAGTTCCTTGGAAAGATCAGTTGTTTAGATTGACTACACACTTACAGCAAATTTGAAAAGCCTTTCTCTCCCTGGTGAGGTGGAGGTGAAAAATTCTCATACTCTTAAACTGAGGTGTATGCTTAAATTGGCTTCTGGCTTGTCCACCTCTGAACATTTTCATCCTGAAACCTGGTTTGAGTAAGGACAGGGCTGTAACTTTGCTTGTGCTCATTGGCAACAAATTACTTTATCAGCAAAATTTTGTGTTTTAAAACTTCTTACAGACACATCAGAAAACAGGGTGGATTATTAAGTTTTCTGTTAGCTGACTTGGAAGCTCCTTAGCTTTCAGGTCTCTTGCTGGTGTCTGGCATTTGAACCCCAGATTCTGCACTTGGATGCTGGACAGTTGGTTTGGTTGGGTTTGCCTTTTTTTAAATACTGGGCTTTCTGAGGAGTTACAGCCAGCCTTATAGATAAGGGAGGGAATTCTGATCTGGGAAAGAAAATAGCAGAGCTCTCCTTTCATCACAGCACGACTATGACATGAGAGTAGATGACTTCCTTCGCCGCACACAAGCTGTTGTCAGCGGTCGGAGAAGCCGGCCCCGGGAGAGGGACCGAGAGCGGGAACGCGACCGGCCTCGAGATAATCGGAGAGACAGAGAACGGGACAGAGGCCGTGATCGGGAAAGGGAGAGAGAGAGGATTTGTGACCGGGACAGAGACAGAGGTGAAAGAGGTAGATACCGAAGATAATCTATCTGGAACAGTGCTCACTTGAATCAAAAAAAAGCTTGTATTTTTTTGTGTGTTTACAAGTAGTACATTTTATTTTCAGCTGTCTACTTAAAGTTCGTTGTGTAGAAGGATTTATAATGACCCTCTCTATTCCAAGCATGCAGTGAACTATGAACTGGAAAAATTCAAATAGGCCAAAAATAAAATACACAAAGCTGACACACAACTTCATGTTTCTATTGGAACAAAGTTGGAAGCAGCTAAGAATGTAGATATTGATTAATTCTCAATAAGTGTTCTACTTAGTGACTTCATTCTAGGTTTTTGAATACTGATGGATAACTGCCTTTTTTTTTTTTTTTTTTTTTGCTTTGATGTTTTCTTCCTGTAGTTTCATATGGTTCGATGGGAGAATGCTGCTATCAAGTATGCAAATACTGAAGTATGATCTCTTTCTTTTTTTTTGACGGTATGGCAGTGTTGTAGCAGCCTTTTTCCCCCTCCCCCCCCTCTTTCCCCCCCATTTTTTAACCCTATCTGTGAAGTCAAGTGGTTTATTTTCAGTCTTCAGTAAGGAAAGCAATATTAAGAAGACACTATTGATACTTAATTTTTAGCCTTTTTTAAAAATCTTCCTGTGTTCAGTAACATTTTGGTCAATTCTCTTGTCTGGTCTCTTTCCAAAATGTACACATTGCTTGGAATGTTCACAACCTGCGTGCGTGGAACCAGAAAATATTGCTGTATTCTACGTTGCTACCATTTTTTTTTATAAAAATAAATTGGTAACTATTGAAATGTTTAAAACTCCATGTTGGATTTCTTGGTTTTCTAAGCTTGACAGCTTTGCTAGATTCCAGCAGTTCTAGAAAAAGATCTATGTTCAGAAATAGTTCAAGTGTTCTTTGTGGTAAACAAAACTGATCTGAAGCCTGAATTAAGGAAAAGGACTGTTGATATAAAAGGTAATTGCATTTCTGTTTCCATAGTGAAGTGGCCAATAACTCCCTCAGCTCATCATAATTAAGGCCCTACGTCTTCAACATAATCATACGATCTTCAAGCTGCTGAGAGGCTGTCCTCAGCCACGACATACCTGTCTCAGGAATGTGTTAGTCCTGTAAGATCCAGAGTCTGTACCTATGCTCTTTGTAGTGATCACTTGTTACTTCTTTTAAATAAGAAGTATTTTATCTATGCCAATGGTAAAAATGTGAGGGGGGGTAAAAAAATTAAAACTTGTACTGAAAGTTCTTCAGTTTATCCAGCAATTTCCAACTTTCCAAAACTTGTAAGAGTAGCACTGCCTTGGTGGACTTCTTCATAAACTTCCTTCAGTGTCTTCTCATATAACAAATCCAGACTGTGCTTTAAACACCTTCAGCTCCACCCTGCTGGGGGCTGCAGCTGTTTTTATAAATGCTAGTATAGGACTGGCCACTGTGTGGCATTTGTGGAAATGTGGTTTATTGATCTGGCAACAGTTTGTGCTCTGCTTATTTTAGTCTACAGTCACAGTAGACATCTACATATGTTAGACAAAAGGTTAGATTTCCAATGTACAAATATGTTTGGCTTCTTTAAGCAGTACTAGAGGCTGAATATGTGTTTGGGCTCCTCAGCACAGTTTATTGTGCACAGAGAGGTAGTGCCTGCTAGCTGGAGGATTAGATCAGTCTGTCAGATGTAGAATACATTCTGTGTCTAATTGGAGAAATGTGTCACAGACCACCCTCATACTTTGATATCTTTCTCTGCATTATATACAGACTCTAAAATGAAGAGGGGGTTTTGGTTTTGAGGTTTTTTGTTTGGGTTGGTTGATTGGTTGTTTTACTTTTTAAATTCAGTACTAGATAAGCCAAATTACTCAGAGTAGGTTACAGAAATGATGCACCTCCTTACAGGTACTGTGGAGCACTTTGTCCATCTTTTCCCATCTATCCTGTTTCCAGTGTCCTTTGTTAGCCCTGTCTGACCAATACCTGTGCAGTATGCTGGGAGGGGCTTGCTGGCCTTCTGGCATCCAAACTGACATCTCAGCAACTGGGTGACAGGAGCTCATAGTGATCCAGCCTGATGGAGCTGTGCCTAGGGACCCACCCAGCTCTGAACAGTTACAGCAACCCCTTTCTGATTAGTGTCATGCAGTTCCCCTTTCTATTCACTGTGCATATTCCTGGTTATGATCCCATCATGACAACAGGAACAGTGTACCAGAAATTGCCATGATATGCAGTATTCTTCTTGTAACCCCTCTATAGTTTGGAAACAGTTGAGCTTTTGTACATGTTGTAGTGTGAAGAGGTTTAAGCAGATGTTGAAACATGACAATGCTAATAAAAAAAAGTTGATGTGGCATAAGGAATTTTATTATGTAAACAAATAATCATGTTCTGTTTTAAAACAATTCCAGAGTATTTAAAAATATCAGTCAAAATCTGAGTGGGATTTTTCTTGAGTAAGCTGGCACAGCAGTGAAATAACCTTACCTGGAACAGGAGGCCTGGACTAGCAGCATTTTACAGGCATCTTTAATACCTGTTAAAGAGGTACTACGTTTACTACCATTCCTATCTGGCCCAAGTGCAGCACTATTTCTCTCCAGCTCTTCAGGCAAGGCAAGTTGGCTATTGCACTGTTTCCACACGGAATGTTACTTCTTTGCAAGTTCCCTCTCTGGAGGTTTTCCTGCATTTATCAATTAGCATGGCTCAGAGGCCTTTGGGAGTTAAGATGGGCAAGTTCCTGACAAAGGTGGTTTTTCACACCCCTGCAATGTTGCAGTTGGAATGATGGCCTGTGCAGTAGAAATTCCTGACTGAATGGGAAAGAGAAATGGTTCCCAGGAAAGTAATGTTTATGGTGGTTTTAGGATTCTAATCTCCCCTCAGCCCCCAAGTAGTCAGTGCATTTGCCACTTGCAGCTTCCAATTTTCATGATGGTGGCCCTTCAGATAGGCACTTTTTAGGAGCCCCTGATCTTGGATTCGCTGTCCAGTCTGGAGAGTTTCTGACAAGAGAGGAGGCATTTTGGTTGTGAATCAGTGATCAAGCCTGCATAACACTAGAGGAGAGGACAGAGTTAGGATAAGGAGCCTAGTTACAGACCCATAGGGCAAGGCTGAATTTATGAAATATACCAAAATATTTGAGATACTTGAAAATATAGAGCAACAATTTACCATAGCAAGGACCATATGTGATCAGCTAACATGGTCCCAAGGGATAAAGCAACTATAATTTAGTTTTATTTAAACAAGAAGGAATTTGCTGGCTAAGCAAGCAGCTCTGCCCCACAGCAGCTTTGTTGTGGTGCATTCATGATAAGCCCAGCTTAAAGCACATCCCAATAAACTTGTTCACCAACCGATGTGCATAAATGCCTTGCTGAGTCAGCCTAGGAGAAGAAAACTGCTGATGGAAACAAGGTGTCTATTCTGTCTTCCTCTTTGCAATCCTGCCACATCTTCTACAGCAACATAGGCAGCACTTGAAAAGAATGAAGACAATAGTGGCTGTACAGGTGAACAAGAATGTCAGAACATCCAGAGAGTGGTACTGGTACCAGGTGAGATGGTGAGCAGCTGATCTCAAGTGCTTTGCTCCTTTGTGACGCATGACAAATTCAATCCAGAAGACAGCTCTGTCCAGAGGCTTAACAGGCTGGTCATGCTGTATCTTGGATAACTTTAGAGCATTTTCCTTATAGCTGGGGAAAAAAAAAACAAAAGCAGAAACCAAAGAGATTTTTCACTTACTTCTGAAATAAACCATTTAGCACCTGGCAGTCCTCTTGAGGAAGGTAGACAGCCCTGCTTTTACTTTCATCAGTCTTATATAAATATTTGAAGCTGGTCCAGTTTATTCCTCTATGCATAAAACTGGGTTAAGAATAGTAATAGAGAAAGCCAGTATTTTGCAAAAAAAAAAAAAAGTTATTCAAAATTATTCCAGATACTCCTTAAAAATAAAAAAACAACATTGAAGTATTTGCAGCATTTCTGTTCCAGTATAATAGTGTGCTGATTTAGGCTGGGATAGAGTTAGCATTCTTCACAGTAGCTGGTGTGGGCTATTTTTTGGATTTGTGCTGGAAGCAGTGCTGATACACTAGGGATGTTTTCCTTACTGCTGAGCTTATACTGAGTCAAGGCCTTTTCTGTCTGTCACACCACCCCACCAGGGAGGGGGCACAGCAAGGAAAGCTGATCCCAACTGACCTAAGGGGATTCCAGACCCTATGGTGTCAAGCTCATGTACCAGCTGCCATCCTGGTTGTTACAGATCACCTCCACCGTGGCTGATTCTCTCAGATACTAGATACCTCCATCAGTGCTGGCCCATTTGATTCAGAAATTTGCAGGTTCTTACTTGAAGGAACACCTGTCCTTCACACTGGATGGGAGTTGCTGCTAAAGATTGAGGACTTCTGCATTTTTCCAATCCCTTTGTCTGTGGTCTTATCCTTAGCAAGCAATTCCAGCTGCTGGGCTTCCTTCTCCTCTAAGTCCTGACTGATAGGTACAATAACCTAAGAATACTGCTAAGTCAGGGGTAGGAAAAAAAACTGTTATGACTACAGGCAGCTAAGATCTAATAAAACTAGAATTAAGTCCTCCAGAGGATTTACACTAGTAGAGAACTCTCAAAAGCTCCTCTGAAGTTTCCAAGACCTATTTTTCTCAAAGCACTCATAAAATGCGGTATAAGGAAAAGCAAATTACTGATCTCTCCTTTTTGAGAAATGCTGATTCTCAGACAGGAAAGATGGCCTTCATCTGAAATCCAAACTTCAGCTACTCTTCATTTTCCATTCCCAGAAGAGCCAGCAGAATTTTTCACATGAGCAGCCCAGGGTTTTAATAACATCTACTTAGGGAAAGAGTACTGTAAGACAAGAGCAAAACTCACGTGGAATTGTAAATTACTGTCTTCAGGGCATCAACCAGATCCTGTGTCTTCATTGTGTTGAAGTCCACCTGAACTGCAGCTCCTTTTGCTACCATGTGAGCAAGGTTGTCATGCTGGTCAGCAAACATGGGAATCCCAACCATTGGGATCCCGTGGTAGATGGCTTCATAGAGCCCATTGGTCCCACCATGTGTAATAAAGGCCTTTGTCAAAGGATGGCCTGGAACAAAGAAGGAGAGGGGTGTGTTACAGCAGCTGTGGCAGGCTGCATTCACTGGGAGATGAACACAGCATAGAGGGGACAATGCACTGCTAGAGAAGGGAACAGCCCTGACCTCTGGATCAGCAGCAGAGCTTGTATTCTTAGCTTTCACGCAGTCATAATTATTTTAACACAACATGTGAATCAGCACATCCCTCCAGACTACCCCACAGTTACTTCAGCCCTTTGCTATTGTGCAGTTGTAGTTTTCACACGGTATCGGAGTGAGAATAGACCCGTGCTTCAGCCTTGCTTAGGTCAAGCATTTTGAAGAATGAGTCCTGGAGATGAACTGCAGAGGCCAAATCCAACTCCAGAGCACATATCTACTTTGGTCTTTACTCCTGCCTACAGGTGCTTATGAGCCCTTCAGACAACTGCCACCAAGCTCTCTAAGTCAGAGCCTTTTAGGAAACAAAGGCTCCCAAGAGCAAAGCTCTGCAGCTTAAGAATGAAACTAAGTATATCCACAAGCATTACATGGTTCTGGCTAGATTTAACCATTCTAGTGGAAAGAAAAAAGGAAACAGTTTTTCCAAGCATGCAATCCATCCCACATAGAAACAGTCTTACCAAGCAGGTCATTTTGTGGTATCCAGTCAAAAATCCTGGTGTTGGAGCCCAGAGTTTCTGGTTTTTTCCCTTTGTACCGCCAGAGGACCTTGAACAATGGAAGAATAAGATAAACACAGTGCATGTGATGTGCCTTTCTCTATTATCACATGTAATTTAGAGCTTTATCTCAAACCCATATACCTTTTCCAATAATTTAGATAGCTTTGGCTGCAGTTGAACTCTTTGACTGGTTATTATGTGCTAATTATAAAAAATGCATGGAGTGATTTTTGTATTTTGGCCTGTAGATGCACCTCCATGTCATTTGGGTCAGAGGAGGTGAAACACCAGAACTCTCCATGAAATAACTCAGCTGTGTGTCTCTCTGAGAGAACCCAGCTTCCTGGCTGTATCACATCCAGCAGGGATTCCAGGTAAAGAACAGGTCACTCCAAACATAAAAGGGAGTGAAAAAAACAAGGCAACTTGTTTGAGGCTTGAAAAGAAATTCACCTTCTGTGGAAGCTGGCTGAGAGCTTTGGCAATCACATTACTTTTTTCATCACTTAGGCTGTGGACCATTGACCCAAGAGTGAATACGATGACGCCGTGTTCCCCTGAGCTCTGAACAAATTCTTCCATTTCCTAGGAGAGGCAGAAAACATACCGGGGGTAATTACACAATGCAGATTTCACAGATTTCTGTGAATAGAGAGCATAACCTTTTCAGCTTATTAAGGAAATGATGGTGGTGTGAACACCTCCTGACAGAAGGGCTTGACAAAGACAGACCTGGCCCTGTGGAAAACCGTCAGTTTCTCCCAAATGAGGAGCAGGACAAGTTGAGACAGGTGACAGATGCTTTGTCTTTTTGAAAGCAAGTTTTGGGGTTCATTTCAAGCAGCAGGAATGAATCCTGGCATTATCATGAGCAGGCCATACATACTCTGTGACACTCTCCTTAGCACGATCATGGTTCTGGATTTTACTGGAACAAGTACTTTGTATTACATAACTCTGCTGAAACCTGAGCGGGTGTTTCAGCATCCTGATCACAGATTCACCAAGTTGGTGCTGTCACTTTGCTAGTCAGACAGTTCTCATTTCTTACAATGTACCACATTGCTCAAAACAGCATCTACAAATCAGACCAATAGGTTTTCCTGTTCCTTTTATTAGTTAGTATCATGTGAACTGGAGCAGTAACATGCAAAAGAGAATGGTTATCCATTTTCCCCAAGCTCAACCCATGCTACAGGGGAGTGGGAAGAGAGTTAGAAGGTTTCTTTTAGTAGAAAACTTGCACTGAAGTTGGCCTTTATCTTCCAAGGCTCCTGCAGAAAAGATAATCTACACCAGAGCTTGTCATGTTGTCATCTTCAGTATTTGGGAGTTTCAAATTCCACCTGAATACTTCAATTCACAGAGAGCATAAGCTGGAGATACTCAGTGCATTACTCCCTTAAGCTGTCTTAAACTAAGGTACAAAAAGAAAAAGTGTTTATCACTCATCTATTTCTGCAAGTTTTGACCCCGTTTTACCTAAAGAATTTGTCTTGTCACAGTGCCTTCTGGCATCAGGTATTTCAATGTTATCATGGGCTGCAAGTCTGTGTCTTAGAATTAAATATTACATTTAAGTACCCTGAAGTAGCACCTATTTTCTCCTAAAACAGACACTCTATTACCCCGTGCTGACATCAGCTATCCTCTTTTAAGACAGCAGGCTGTAAACCAGCCCTCAGTTTGGACAAGGATGGACAGATGCTAAATAACAATGAGCTTTTCCAGGACAGGGCTTGTGTGGTTGTCAGGGAGAGAAACAGTCATTGTAACAAACCAGCTAACAGAAAAACGAAGTTGGGATACCTTTGGTAATGGTTTTGCAGGCTGGCAATGAAGTCCTCCAACAAACTCAAAGTTGGGCAGGAAAGGACGTGGAAATTCAAAATCCCAGTATGTTCTGATTAACCAAATCTCTGCTTTCCCCATCGTCTCACACAGGGTTGTGGGCCTTCCTGTGGACAAGGTACAAGAGGTTTACAACATGCACGGGAGTGACCTTGTTTGCTCTGGATTGTGAAACAGGAGCCTTACCTTTGTCTTTTGGCACTCCCAATCAGCATAGTTTATCAAACCATGCATAAAATGAAAACATCAACAAATCTGGATCTATTCCTTGCCCTGTCCTGTGCTCAGCTTTAGCAGGTGGCCACAAGGTACAATCCTTAAAAGGATTTTGAACCTTCATGATTATTTCAGAGAAATACAAGCAAGAAGCTTTTAGTATCTGATATAGAAGTGCAATTCTTGAAGTGCTTGTAGTAAAAACAGAACACACTTGGGAAAGAGAACAATCACAGAAAATTTAGTTCCAAATTCCAAAAAATGAATGAATCACAGAGTGATTATCACCTGTCAGGGAGGAGGAAAGTTTTTAAACAAAGTTCTGTAGCATTTTTCAAATGGTGAGTCATTTAGTGGCTGCTCAGATAACAAATAAAACACGGGTACAGACATCTCTAGTATTCTTGAGGACTGGATCAGCTGCTTCTGACACATATTGGGAAAAATTGGCCAACTTCATAGATACTTTTAATGTCATTTTATGCAATATCCAGTATTTCTAGAAATCCATCTGAAAAAAAAAATCTATTGGTAATCTGATGTTTAATAGTTTACCATTTGGCAAAATATATATTCTTAGGTAGATGTTGCAAGTTTTCTTTGCAGTATTTTCTCCACAATGTGAAACTGGGGCGTAAAAGGGTTAGAAGTATTGATTAATAGTTTCCCAAAGCCAGCCTAATGCAAGCAGGAATCAACCTAAATAAGCAGCAAGATAAAAATTATCCTGTAGGGCATCTTCTTACACTAATTGATCAGTATAATAATCTACACCAGTAATTTTTTATTTATATTTAAATTAGAGAGCAATGAGTCAGTTATGAAGTTGCTGAAGTGAAAATTAAGTTTGCATTACAGGTAGAGTGATATAAAGGTGTAATTAAATCTTTATGTTGGATTAAAAAATTAAATCTGGTGAAGAGGGACTAGATTTCAGAGCACAAAGGCATTCTTTACAAATGCAGGAAAAGATTGGACAGAAACAGAAGAAATGCCCTTGTGTTTGCTGTTCACTCGTTATCAACCTAAACTTAGATACCCTAGAAAAGATTCAAAGTCCATTGAACTAAAATGAACTCTTTGTTAAATGTTGAATCATGCCTGAGTTGTACTATGTTGGAGTAAAATTTTCAGGTATGTATGTAGTTTAAGGAGACTCTTTCAAACTCTGAATGGTGGATTAAAGGGAAAGGTGACAGCATTTATTGTTGAGAATCTGAGCTCACACTCAGCATCCTGCACTATACAGAATTGCAAGATACTTCAGGATTGCCACCTCTGCTGGCCTTTGAGAAAGAGTATCTTGAGACAACAGCATGACAGTCCCAAAACATTCAAAAGGCACAACCTATGCAAGAAAAGAAACCGCTCAACAGCTGCCTTACCTAAGACATTACTGTAGTACCCATCCCATTGATCTCTCCAAAACTTCATGAAAAATAAATCCGTGAAAATGTAAAAGAGGAAGTTCTGTAGTCTTTCCACAAAGGACATGTGGTGTGTCAGCCCCATTGTGCTGGCAGGCACATAGGAAGGTGGGGACGGGAGCCCACCGCACAGCCGCTCTATCACATTCCCCTCTGAGAAGCGGAAGCTGTAGACAAAAGGGATCTCTAGCATTTCTGCTACAAGCTCCCCACCTACAGACAGGGGGTCAGCGATCAGAACATCAAACTTGGCCTGCTGCAGCTTTGCCAACAGGTGAGAGTTCATCACCAAGGTGTCACAGGTCTGCTTTGACATATTGGTAAAGGCCTCCAATTGCTCTTTCATCGTCCACATGATCTCCCAGGGGAAGAGATTAAAGGCTTCATTCATCCAGAAATTGAGAAAGTCTTCCATTAAGGCATCCAGGGTCTCCTGGCTAAAGGGGACTTGCAGGACCTCAAAAGTGAAAGGGGAGGAGGTGTCCTGGTAGTCGATGAGCAGATTGCTTGAGGGCACCAGCACAGTCACTTCATGACCCCGGAGAACGAGCTCTTGCAGAAGCACTTTCACATTGATCCAGTGGCTGGCATCGGTGGGCCAGACCACCACCCTCCCACAAAAAATAGTGCTGCAGCAGCATGTGTAGGCCCAGAGCAGCCAGGGGAACTTTGGCCCCAACATCTCAGCATTCCATGTACAGCTCTGGTCTGACTGAAGTGGAAAGAGTTCAGGGCTTCACTGTGCAAATATTTTAGAGCCAACCAATTACAAGTGGCATTTGTTTGGTGACTAGACTGGCAAACGTTACAAGATTGGCAAACGTCATAACACAAAACAACATTCATGGGAGGGCTGGGCAAGCGGTAAATCTCATTCTGGAGTGTTCTGCAGAGCCACAGCTGATCTCAAAATTACAGCAGCTCCTATCTGCTCACCACAAAGTGCATTTTGCAGCACTTTGTGCTGTGAAGACTAGAAGCCTTTTCCCTGTGTTGTGGTTTAATCTTGATAGGCAGATAGGCACCACAGAGCCTCTGAATCTCCCACAGTAGGAGGAGAAAAGGAAGGGCAAAAGTTAGAAAACTCATGGATTGAGAATGAGACAACTTAAAAAAAAAAAGAAAAAGGAAAAAGAGCAAAAAGAACAGTTGCTCACTACCAGCCAATGCCCAGTGAGTCCCTGAGAAACATCAGCCCTGACAAATTTCTCCCCTGTATCTTTTATTTTGCTGAGCACAAAAGCATTATGGGCTGGGGTATCCGTTGGGTGAGTTGGGGTCAGCTGTCCCAGCTGTGTCCCCTCCCAACTTCTTGTGTATCTCCAGCCCCCTCTCTGGTGGGGTGGGCTGAGAGGCAGAAAAAGCCTTGACACTCTGTAAGCACTGCTCAGCTGTAATTAAAACATCCCTATGTTATCAAAACTCTTTTCAGCACAAGTCCACCATGCAGCCCATGCAAGCTAACCAAACAGGTATTGCACGTGGAGCCTTAAATGCTAAACCCTGCAGTTCACAATAAAAAAAGACACCACAAGATCCAAACAGCTCTGAGGCTTACACAACAGACTCCAAACTGTGCTTCAGCCAGCACAAGATTTTCTAGTCTCTGTCATCATAATATGCTAAGCAATTCAAAGGCACCACTAGATACTCTTAAGAGTAGGATACCTTAACAACTTAGCTCTCTCAGCTAAGTTGTTACTCAGAATTACACCTTACTAGTGAAATATAAATAAAAACACTTTGAAGTCTCATATTGAAATACCCATTTTATCTCCCCACTAGCAATGCAAATGTTTGCCTGTTTCCTTTTAAGCATCACCTAGAGCAAAAATGGAAAAACAATTACACAACTATTATTTTTTTAAAAATTAAAAACAACTTACAAATAAATATAACTATAATAGTTTTTCAGACACTTTCAGAAAAGCAAAGAACCATGTCTCCGCAGACGGCCTTTTATCACTGTGAATTGGGGCTCATCTAATCTCCCGTATTTTTAAAGGTCCAGAGGAGGATATTGCCTCTAATTTTGAGACAAGGTAGCAAGTAAGAAGTGTGCTATGGGAGAAAAAGTACTAGTGTTTGTTGGGTATATAGTATTTTACTGTTTTAGTTTATGTCATGATTCATCTATGAATATGACTAATGAGCCCTGTTTCAAGTGCTTTAGCACTGTTTTACATATCCTGGAAGTAACTGTACAGACTTAGCTCTACCACTGTAACAGGTCAGGATTAACAGGCAATGTTTGTACTTGCCTGGATTGCTTGACTTGATGCAGGAATTTTGAAGGAAGGAGAGTGAATTTGGGGCTGTCTTGCTCCTGATTTGTGCCTTAACCTCTCATCTCTGAGAATTTACTCTTGTGTGCACAGCAGATGTAATTTCTGGAAAGAGAGCAGCCTTACCTAAAACTTCACTGTAGTATTGATCCCAGTTTGCCCAGAGAACGTAATGAAACATGAAATCATGCAGAGCATAGCCGAGGATGTTTTTTAGCCTTTCCCAGAAGGTCATCCTATCCGTTAGCCTGGTTAGGGTGGTTGGTACGTAGGAAGGAGGTGATGGGAGTGTTCCACAGAGCCGCTCCACCGTGTTGCCCATGGAGAATCGGAACGTATACACAAAGGGGATACCCAGCTTCTCGGCAACCAGCTCCCCACTGGGAAACAGTGGGTCTGCCAAAAGGAGGTCGAAGGCAGATGCCCTCAGTCTTTCCATCAGGGCCTCATTCTTCACAACTCCATCACAAATTATTTTAGTTATGTTCTTCATCTGCAATATCATTTGAACTATCTTGTAAGTACCTTTCCAGATAGGTAGCCCTTTCTCCTCATTAAAAAAAAAATAAAACATTTTATCCATTAAGTCAGTCATCTCCTTTTTGGTGATTGGCACCTCAATCACCTCAAACTGGAAGGGCGAGGGCTTGGTGGGATTGACGATGAGGAAGCACGAAGGCAGCAGCACGGTCACCTCGTGGCCCCGGGCCACAAGCTCCTGTAGTATGTGCTCCATGTTCAGCCAGTGGCTGTTGTCAGCAGGCCAGACCAACACCTTCCCCCCGGACCCCCAGCCCAGCAGGGCCAGCAGCACCAGCACAGCCACCTCCTTCCCTGCCATAGCCTGCCCTGTGTGGCAATCCCCCTGTGGCCTTCCTTCACCGGGAGCAGTGGCACTCCTGAACTGGGCTGGGAGGTGACACTGCCTTGATCCCGAGGGCAGGGAGCCAAAGGTAGGTGGTGTGAAATCCTGTACTGGATAATGGCATGCTTAATATCATGTTTACCTAGGGCACAAAAAAGGTGACTGGCACCAGCTGGCACCCTCTGGTGGTAAGCAGCTCGCTGAAGCTGGAAGATGTGATTTCTCTGGAGCAGCAGAGAGAGCCATCAGCCCTGGGGGGCTCAGTCCAGCAAGGATTGTATCCTGTTGGTAATTCTGTCCCTCCTGCCCATCTAACTACAGGTTCTGTGTTACTTGTTTGGTAGAAGAGGTAACTTTTTCATTCTTCTGGCTCTTTGAAACACAGCTGGGTAGGTAGCAAAGATGTTCACTGACTGTGTGGGCAACTTTTTTGCTTTTATAAAGCCACTAAGCATTCCTTTAGAACACACTTAAGTTGTTGATCCAGGGCTGCAGCCCAAGAGTTGCATCTCAAATGCATGAAACTACACAGCAAATTACTCCAATATCAGAGTAAGACTGTCCTCGTGTGAACTTGCCTCCTACAGAGCACTGTGGGAGACCAGGAGGGGATAGTACAGGCTTCCTGCCTGCTACTAAGAGCCAATTATGCACTATAAATTGAACCAGAAAATCCATCAGTTTAATTTATGTGGTCCCTCCTGATGTGCAGTTAAGAAATACTGTAAGTTCCCTTTTGTGTGCAAAAGAATCATTATTACAGGGTTTCTGCCCAGTGCTGTTACACAATGGTTTCCTAGTGTTGTCGTCCAAGGCTTTTGGTATGGTTTCCATGCTGCCTAGACACCCTTTCTGGGACAAAAATGTGGGTCATGGAAGGTCACAGCTGGACTGTGAAGAGCCAGACTGAGATACCCCATGTACTGTATCCATGACACCAGCTTGGTGTACTGGTGGAGTCTTGCATCATGCAGGTATTTGCAGGCAATTGAACACTGAGAGATTTGCAAGGAGTCTTTTTAAAGAGCTCAATGGGAAGGTAATAGAAATGACATGTGATTAATAATAAACATATTTTTCTACCTGATCACTCAATACAGTCCAGAAGAAAAGCCTGCAGAGAAAGGTTTGTTGTTTTCAGTTTGCTTTGTGGGTAGGAGGGTATGTGCTAAACAAAACTTGTTTTGCGCAGAGAGAATTGGTTTTATATGACCAGTGACATAAGTGAGGTCTCTATTACAAAGCCACAATGCACTTAAATATTGCTACTGAGGCTGACAAGGCTGGCTTGTAATTCACCAGCTCTCCCCTCCTTGTTATGGTCCTCTGGATGAGGAAAAGGGCTCTGTTCTTGGCTGCTTTCTGTGCAAGCAGTCACCCTTGCTGAGAGCCCTGTATGGTGTGGAAGTCATATCAAACTCCATGCTACAATTATGACAAAAGTCAAATCCATCAATAGGAATGACCCTGATCCTCTCTCTATGCAATGGCTTAGCAGCACAGCACCCTGACTGCTTGTGGCTCAGCTCCTTTTTAGGGACAATAGACAAACTCTTGCTGATCTTTCTCTTGACTTTGTGACCCTGATGGGTTCCTAGCTCTGCAGATCATAAGGACAGACTGTATAACAAGAAGTGAAGTATCAGAAGGCTTACCTAAGACCTTGCTGTAGTAGGTATCCCAGTGTCCCCAGTAGCTCCGGAAAACATAGTCTTGCAGGTGGTAAGAAACAAAGTTTTTTACTCTCTCCCCAAAAGACATGCGGTCAGTGAGCTCAGAGAGGGCTGCAGGCGTGTAGGATGGTGGGGCTGGGATCTTGCCACAGTGCCTTTCCAGAGTGAAGGCTGGGGAGAAACGTAGCGAGTAGACAAAGGGAATGCCCAGCTTGAGAGCCAGGAGCTCCCCACAGGGGGTCACGGCATCTGAGAGCAGCAGGTCAAAGCCAGAGCCCTGCAGACGATCCATCAGCTCTTGGTTGTTCAGCACTGCGTCGCACATCATCTTGTTCATCTCCTGCCAGCCTATGGACAGTCTTCCCAGCTCCTTGTAAAACCGCCAGAAGGTCAAGATGGTTGGCCTGTGGTTGAGCCATAGGTCCACTATATCATTAAGCAGGGTCTCAGGTAACTCTTTCCCATAGGGCACGTTATAGATCTCAAACTTCTCCGTGGTCTTAGGCCTGGGTTCAATGAAGAGGCTAGCATTGGCTACCAGGATGGTAAAGCTGTGCCCACGGCGGATGAGCTCTTGTACCATTACATTCATGTTCAGCCAGTGGCTGCCTTCTGTTGGCCAAACCAGTACCTTCCCACAGAAGACAGGCCCTAGAAGGGCAACCTGAAAAAGGAGCAGCTGGAGGTATTTCTTTGAGCCAGTTGTTTTCATGGCCATGGCAGAGTCAGGGAATAGATAGTCCGGGAATTTTCCCTTCCAGTTGGGAATTCTGCACCTCTAAGTTGTGTTTGATGGCTCCTTAGTAGCACTTTTAGCAGAAGAGAGACTTTGCTGTTGCACAGGTAGTGCCTTTATAACCTGTGTTTTGTCTGAGCTCTGAAAAGAAAATAAAAGTTTGGTGATTCATTTTTCCCTTTCTGCCTTCTACCCTGTTAGCTTCCCACTAAAGGGAGTTCTATTCTCCTGGTAGGAGGATGACAGCAATCCTCCCTGCTGTCAAAGGAGCCAGTCCTCTGGATGCCAGCCCTGAGACTCAAACAAATCCCTTGCATTTTTTCCATGAACTAGCAATGCCAGAGGCAGGCCAAGGAATAAGAGGCCACAGGGCTGATCTGGATGTGTCATCCTTTTTCACAGTGAGATGCTGATATTTCTGCATAAAAGTGCTGATATTTCTTATGCTGGGAGAAGTCAACAAATCCTTCCTTTGGTTGATGATAATGCAAATAACAACAAGACAATTTGTTCTAATAGGTTACTGGTAGCTTCCAACTGCTCCCAGATAACAATGGACAGTGAGTCCATTGCTACTGCCTCTGACACATCACCACCAACCTGGTCATGTTCTGGGCTCAGTTCAGATATCTAAACATGGGTCTGGGCCTCTTCTGGGCCCTAAAGGTGCTAAAGAGCAAAACCTATATCATCTGGGATGGCTCTCACTTGGAAAGTTGTCCCTTGAATATAAACACCACGCCTGGAAGCAGTTCTTTAACCACCTGGAGCCAAAATCACAACTAAAACCCACACATACAATGACACACTCGATCAACACAATTTGGGGAACAAATGCCATGCAGCAAAAAACTCTTACCTAGCAGAATCTTCCAAGGTACATAAACATTGTGCTCTGAGTTGCAAGGTGCAATATGCTACACCTGTTTGCTGCTTTTCCTTGCTGCTCTCCTCCTCTGTGCCTGGGCTGCTTCAGCAGGATTGGTTATCAGGCAGAAGGAGCTTAAGTAAATTACCCTCTGAACTGGACTTTTCAAAAGCAGGAAGTAATAAAATACGGGATGATGGCAACAAGGCATGGATTCTGTACTTGTTCATTGCTTTGTTATGCCCTGGGAATTTAATGGTTGAGATGGTATTTCCCTTGCCAGGATATACTATAATGTTGTTACAGAGCCAAGTTCCTGGGAAGATTTTGTATGCAAGAGATAAGAAATATGGTGTCTGACTGCTAAAAATACTTTTTTACTCCCTTTATGGTCCCAGGTTTGTTACTATGTAACAAACAAAATTGTTTGTTACCCTCAGAATCCAGGACTATTATGCCAGCATGTTTCAACCATAATTTGGCCTTACAGCCAGGAATTTCACTACAGTCTCTCCGCAGACCTGTGTATCCAGAGTAAGATTTTTTTCAGGCTAATATAGCTTATTATATGAAGTCCTATAAGAAACTTCTAATTTTCCCAGCAGCTACTGAAAGGCCATGTTCATATGGGCTAGAGCAGATCACAGAGCCATAGAATCCATCCTGAGCTGGAAGGGACTCACAAGGATCATTGAAGTCCAACTCCTGCCCCTGCAGAGGACAGCCCCAAGAATCACACCATGCCTGAGAGCATTGTCCAAATGCTTCTTGAACTCCCTCAGGCTTGGTGCTGTGACCACTTGCCTGGAAAAAAACCTTAGATGGGAACTTGTTTTTTGTTTCCAACCCCTTAGTATCAAATTCCTCCACAGCAAACAAGAGCAATTGCTAGGGGAACCAAAAAGTTTAAATTGTCTTGTTTCCATGGCCAGTTCTAAAGATGATACTCAGATTACTCAGATCAGAGAAGATAAGCATTTTGAGAGGATTAAACTACAAAATCTAGCACATGAGAGAGAAGTGGAGCAGAAGAAATTAGATGGTGTTAAGTGTCTGTATTTCACCCATCTAACATTACTAACAGAAGTGCTGCAGATAGTGATGCAACCTCCAGCCCTGTTAAAAAACAACAGGCTTTTCAAGGCTAAGGCCCTCATGCAAAAGTTAGGCAATGCAAACTGATGTTTTCCACACACGGGTCTCTTCACCATTGTGCTGGCTGGGGGTCGCAGTGTGCATGGCACTTTGATTTCCAGGAAACCTCCATGCCAGCCAGAGCCCCAGAAATTCTGGGCCAGGGTGGAAAAGGGAAGCTTTTGCCCTGAAGAAGCACCAAATGGCTCTGTGCTTTCCCTTTCACTTAATGCAATGAAGCAGCTTCTGGTCTGAAAGCAGACTTTAAAAAGTCTTCACTAGCTTTTTTTTTGGGGGGGGGGGAGGGGCTGATTGGCAGGAAGGGAGTGTACTAAATTGGGAAAATTTCAAAGTTGGCTCATCTCTACATGCAGATGTGACAGGATTGAGCAATTCTGCAAAGTCACATGTGCATACACTCAGTAAAAGCAAATGTGCTTTGTAATCCCTGGGGTTTAGGAAACTCCAGCAAAAGTTAATGAGATGAAATTGCCTCACCATGACCATCTTTCTTGAATAAATTGTATCTTTTTACCTCTGCACTGTTACTGCAGGGTGAAAAAAACAGGGTAGGTTTACAGACACTTGGATTTTTTGATTCATTTTGAGATTCTATGAACTCTCTTCACTGCTTCTGTAATG
Organism: Agelaius phoeniceus; assembly: GCF_051311805.1. Lineage (NCBI taxonomy): Eukaryota > Metazoa > Chordata > Aves > Passeriformes > Icteridae > Agelaius > Agelaius phoeniceus. The sequence continues at coordinate 25,808,034 of NC_135268.1, forward strand.
CTGCAGGCAAGTAAACAACAGCAATCAGGGTGACTGGCATGGGAGCCATTTCCACTCTGCAAAGCCAAAACATTAAAGAAGTGAGAGAAGGTTCAGGCCAAGCTTGGTGTCCCTGCTAGGAATCTGCATTGTTGGTGGAAGAATAGGTGCTGCACCCTGTCCTTGTCAGTGAGGAGCAGCAGCAGACTTTCCCAAGCTCCCTGCAGATGTGGCACACCCCTATCTTGCCAGTATCTGTCCAACCTCCCAGGGAAAGCAGCATGCTATGGTGATGGGCAAATCCACAAATCCCATGGGTATGGACATGATGAGACTTATCTAGACCAGCCCAAAAGGGAGGAGTTGCTCTCTCCATTCCACCTTTTCATGAATGTTTGCTGTTCATGCTCCCATGGCAAGCCTTTCCCCGTGACTTTCTCAGTCATCCTGCCAATCGTTTGTTTTAGTGGGAGAGTTGCTGCTGGGGCAGGAAGGATCTGGGAAAAGAGCAGGCAGGCTGCAATGGCCAGGGCAGCCTGGTCACCAGACACCATTCCTGCCTGGGGAGCAGCAGTGATAGCACCAGAGGGCACCACGGCCATGGCTGCACCCACTGCTGGGAACAGGGGGCCCAACTGCAGTGACAGGAGCACACCCAGAGCCCCAGCAAGGACAGGGGCCCCAACAGCATGCCAGCATCACCCAGAGCAAGCACCTCTTCCCTTGCCTCAGCACCCATGGGGAGCAGGGAACTGGAACTGAACACTGCCCTTGCCTCTGTCTCAATATCCCTGGGGATATTGCAGGAGACCCCAGAGCAGGGGAAGGTTTAGGGGTGCCGATTGCACTCCGAAGTACCCCAAACCCACTACCCAGCACCCCCACACATGCAGCTCTGTGCAGATGAGCATGGACAGAGCACCCAGGCAGACCGGTCTCACCTCAGACGTGCTGCTCCACGCCGGGACAGCGACTCCAGGAAGGTGACGTCAGGAGGGTGATAACAGGAGGGTGACAGCAGCAGTTTTTAAGGGCAGAGAGGCAGGGTGCTGAGGGCAGTAATGTTTACCAACGCTGTGGCTGCAGGGAAGGGAGGAGCGAGGGCAGGGAGAAACCGGCAGCCACTGACCTGCAAGCAGGCCCACAGAAGATGTTTCAGCCCCAGAAGTAATGCTCTTCCCCACAGATCCCAGGCAACATCCTGCTGTGTGAGGGGGGGGAGGAACTCAACATGTTCCCCACATGCAGTATTGTCAAAAACCTCTGGGATCCCATGAGATGCTGGTGGCATTCCCCGCCCCCAACAGCGGCTGAGGGGTGACACCTGCTTGTCCCAGCCCAAGAAGAGAACAGCAGCCCCAGGGGGACACTTGGGTTGGGATCAGCAGAGGCTCAGGACAGTGAGCAGCACCCCATGGCAGGGTCAGGGAGCACATTTTATTTCTCTCCAGCAGTTCCAGGGGAGGGAAGGAATGGCATCAGAGCCACCACAGCACAGGGCGGATCTGGGGGGCGTCCAGCAACGTCCCCTCAGATCTGAGTGCGGAAGCACAGGTCGGTGCCTGACATCTTCTGCGCATAGTCCTGCTCAAAGCGCTCGTTCTGGGCCACGGTGAAGTGGTTCTTCCAGTCCCCGGTGGTGCCTGTGGCCGGGAGAGATGGGGCTCAGCAGGGGCCGGGGCAGGCAGTGCGCCAGGCCCCCGCAGCCGCTCACCTTTGCGCATGAAGGGCGACACACTCTGGTCCATGAGGTCGGAGGGAATATTGGTGTAGTTAGTGGCAGGGTTGTCCCTCATGGCCTCGAAGGACGTGTGTCGGGTGATGGTGTCCAGCGCCGCATCCGACAGCTTCTGCCCCAGGAACTGGGCCACCTTGGCAACCTCCCGGCGCAGGTCCTGTGCGACACAGGCCGACACTCACCCCTCCTGCCACCCCCGGACCCCCTCACACCACCATCCCCCCTGCCCCATCACCTCTTTCAAGTCCTCATAGAAGAGGTAGAGAATGGGGTGATCCTTCCTGCGCTCCCAGTAGCCCTTGACGTGGTCGTACCAGGAACCATACGCCACTGCATGGGGAGAGCAGCCAGTAGGTGACAGTCCCCTGCAGGGTCCCCTGCATGCACTCAGGGGTGCCCTGTCCCACCTCTGCCAGCCATGAACTCCTCCAGGTACTCGGCCCATGTTCCGGGATGTGCTTCAAACTTGTTCATCAAATCAAAGTGGTAGTAGGAGACAGCCACGTCCTTGGCGTTGCGTCCCACATAGACCATCTGCAGAAAGATGCATGTGAGGACTTGCAAGGTCCCAATGGGGCTGGGAGCCCCCTTATGGTGGCTGGATCCCTCCAGGTATGTTCATTCCAGCCTGTTACCTTGCAGCGGTTTTCCCAGAAGGATTTGGGCAAGATGTGAGCTGGGATGTGGGTCTTGATGATGCGAGGGGATGGCATGGCCTCCAGCTGCTCTGTGCCTGTAAGGATTTCCCCCAGGAGTGATTTTCCCCCCACCACACCACAGAGGTGCCCTCCCATACAAAACCAAATTGTCCCCATCCAGCACCCAGTGCCTCCCACCACCCTCTGCCACCCCACTACCTGCTGGTAACTTCCCAGGAGCAGCAAACTCCATCATGGGCACCCGGTTCAAAATGAAGTCCTGCTTGCACTTTTCCGGGTCACCGCCTTTCAGGACCATGTCCATGATCTCACTGACCCAGGTGGTGCCTGGTGGGGAGAGGTTGGGTGTCCAACTGATACCATTCCCACTGGAGATCCATCTCAGGCACCAGAGGGTCACCATCTACCATTGTTGCCTTTTGGCACACCCCTGGTCCCAGCCCAGGCACCTGCAGCATGGGCTCCCTCCCTGAGCCTGGCCCTCCTTTGGTGCCTGGGCACGCTCACCAGATTTGGGGTAGGTGACCACCACGATGTCCTCAGGGCGGCTCTGGAAGGTGTCAATCCGTTCCCAGTTGTGGGCAAAGGCATTGACCATGGGGATGCCGTGCACGGTGAGCCAGGGCTGCCGCAGGTAGGTGTCCGGATTGGCCATCCTGCTGGGGACAGGGACATGGGACAGGGACATGGCTGATGAGGGCAGGTTCCCCCCACCCTCGCAGGGGCCCCATCTGCCAGGGCAGCCCGGTCACCTGGCCCTGTGCCTGCTCAGGGAGCAGCAGTGATAGCACCAGAGCACAGACCAGAGGTCACTGCAGCCATCGCTGCACACACCGCTGGGAACAGGGATCCCAGCTGTGGGGACAGGAGCACACCCAGAGCCCCAGCAAGGACAGAGGCACCAACAGCATGCCAGCATCACCCAGACCTAGGGGACTAGACTAGAACAGCACCTCTTCCCCTGCCTCAGCACCTGTGGAGAGCAGGGAACTGGGTCCCTGGGGATATTGCAGGAGACCACAGGTCAGGGCAAGGTTTAGGGCTGCTGATTGCACACAAACCCAAAATGCTCCAAACCCACCACCCTGACCCTGCAGCATGCAGCTCTGTGCAGATGAGCATGGGCAGAGCACCCACAGGGCACCCCGGGACACCCATCTCACCTCAGACCCGCTGCTCTGGACCGGGAGGGTGACGCCGGGACAGTGACTCCAGGAGGGTGACAGCAGAGGACAGGGAGATTCGGGGCCTCCCTCGATAAATGCCGGCAGGAAAAGGAAAAAGGCAGGGCGCTGAGGGCAGAAATGTTTGCCAGCCCAGCAGCTGCAGAGAGGGAGGAGCAAGGGCAGGGAGTAACCAGCAGGCACTGACCTGCAGGGAGGGCCACAGAGGACATCTCAGCCCCACAGGTCCCAGGCAACATCCTGCTGTGTGAGGGGGGGAGGACACCTCTCACTGCCCATACCCACCCAACATGTTCCCCATACACAGATTTGCCAAAACCTTCTGCAATGCCATGAGCTGCTGCTGGTGGCAATCCCCCCCCAATAGTGGCTGAGGGGTGACACCTGCTTGTCCCAGCCCAAGAAGAGAACAGCAGCCCCAGGGGCACCCTTGGGTTGGGATCAGCAGAGGCTCAGGACAGTGAGCAGCACCCCATGGCAGGGTCAGGGAGCACATTTTATTTCTCTCCAGCAGTTCCAGGGGAGGGAAGGAATGGCATCAGAGCCACCACAGCACAGGGCGGATCTGGGGGGCGTCCAGCAACGTCCCCTCAGATCTGAGTGCGGAAGCACAGGTCGGTGCCTGACATCTTCTGCGCATAGTCCTGCTCAAAGCGCTCGTTCTGGGCCACGGTGAAGTGGTTCTTCCAGTCCCCGGTGGTGCCTGTGGCCGGGAGAGATGGGGCTCAGCAGGGGCCGGGGCAGGCAGTGCGCCAGGCCCCCACAGCCGCTCACCTTTGCGCATGAAGGGCGACACACTCTGGTCCATGAGGTCGGAGGGAATATTGGTGTAGTTGGTGGCAGGGTTGTCCCTCATGGCCTCGAAGGACGTGTGTCGGGTGATGGTGTCCAGCGCTGCATCCGACAGCTTCTGCCCCAGGAACTGGGCCACCTTGGCAACCTCCCGGCGCAGGTCCTGTGCGACACAGGCCGACACTCACCCCTCCTGCCACCCCCGGACCCCCTCACACCACCATCCCCCCTGCCCCATCACCTCCTTCAAGTCCTCATAGAAGAGGTAGAGAATGGGGTGATCCTTCCTGCGCTCCCAGTAGCCCTTGACGTGGTCGTACCAGGAACCATACGCCACTGCATGGGGAGAGCAGCCAGTAGGTGACAGTCCCCTTCAGGGTCCCCTGCATGCACTCAGGGGTGCCCTGTCCCACCTCTGCCAGCCATGAACTTCTCCAGGTACTCGGCCCATGTCCCAGGGTGTGGCAGCAACTTGTTCATCAAATCAAAGTGGTAGAAGGAGACAGCCACGTCCTTGGCGTTGCGTCCCACATAGACCATCTGCAGATTCACCATGGATGTATGAGGGGCAGCCCCAGGACCCCCAACAGGGAGGATGTTCCAGCTCCTAGATCTCCCACGGACACTTAAGATGCTGGAGGTAGCAGTGGGGAGTCCTGTCTCAGGGGAATAGGACTGCTGCGATTCCCTCCAGGGCAGGGACAAGGGTTGGGCGTTACCTTGCAGCGGTTTTCCCAGAAGGATTTGGGCAGGATATGTGCCGGCAAGTGAGTCTTCACCACGCGGGGTGAGGGCATGGTGGCCAGCAGGTCTGTTCCTGGGGCATCCCAGAGCAATTCCTCAGTGATCCCTTGGTAAAGACCCTTGGGACTCAGCCCCTGTGGGGTACCCCTGCACCTCATTACCTGCTGCCATCTTCCCAGGGGCAGAGAACTCCAGCATGGGCACTCTCTTGCTGATAATGTCCCGCCTGCACTTCTCAGGATCTCCGCCTTGCAGGATCATATCCACAATCTCGCAGACCCAGGTGGTGCCTGGGGAAAGGAAACCATAAAGGGGAGCAGCCAGGGCAGCATTGGGTGTCTGAGCACTGACAATCGCTCAGACCTCAACCGGATACCATGGGGGGAAAGGGAAATGTTACACAACTCTGTCCTGACACCCCCTAAATGTGGTGCATAGACCCAGGCAGTGGATCTCAGCTGAACAACACACTTGCCCACACAGTACCAGCACATCTGGTTGCCTTGAGGATGCTCACCAGATTTGGGGTAGGTGACCACCACGATGTCCTCAGGGCGGCTCTGGAAGGTGTCAATCCGTTCCCAGTTGTGGGCAAAGGCATTGACCATGGGGATGCCATGCACAGTGAGCCAGGGCTGCCGCAGGTAGGTGTCCGGATTGGCCATCCTGCTGGGGACAGGGACGTGGGACAGGTACATGGCTGATGAGGGCAGGTTCCCCCCACCCTCTCAGGGTGAGTGTGAGCCAGGGCAGCCCGGTCACCTGGCCCTGTGCCTGCTCAGGGAGCAGCAGTGATAGCACCAGAGCACAGATCAGAGGTCACTGCAGCCATCGCTGCACACACCGCTGGGAACAGGGATCCCAGCTGTGGGGACAGGAGCACACCCAGAGCCCCAGCAAGGACAGAGGCACCAACAGCATGCCAGCATCACCCAGATCTAGGGGACTAGACTAGAACAGCACCTCTTCCCCTGCCTCAGCACCTGTGGAGAGCAGGGAACTGGGTCCCTGGGGATATTGCAGGAGACCACAGGTCAGGGCAAGGTTTAGGGCTGCTGATTGCACACAAACCCAAAATGCTCCAAACCCACCACCCTGACCCTGCAGCATGCAGCTCTGTGCAGCTGAGCATGGGCAGAGCACCCACAGGGCACCCCGGGACACCCATCTCACCTCAGACCTGCTGCTCTGGACTGGGAGGGTGACGCCGGGACGGTGACTCCAGGAGGGTGACAGCAGAGGACAGGGAGATTTGGGGCCTCCCTCGGAAATTGCAGGAAGGAGAAGGAAAAAGGCAGGGCACTGAGGGCAGAAATGTTTGCCAGCCCAGCAGCTGCAGAGAGGGAGGAGCAAGGGCAGGGAGTAACCAGCAGGCACTGACCTGCAGGCAGGGCCACAGAGGACATCTCAGCCCCACAGGTCCCAGGCAACATCCTGCTGTGTGAGGGGGGGAGGACACCTCTCACTGCCCATACCCACCCAACATACAGATTCCCATACACAGATTTGCCAAAACCTTCTGCAATGCCATGAGCTGCTGCTGGTGGCAATCCCCCCCCACAGTGGCTGAGGGGTGACACCTGCTTGTCCCAGCCCAAGAAGAGAACAGCAGCCCCAGGGGGACACTTGGGTTGGGATCAGCAGAGGCTCAGGACAGAGAGCAGCACCCCATGGCAGGGTCAGGGAGCACATTTTATTTCTCTCCAGCAGTTCCAGGGGAGGGAAGGAATGGCAGCAGTGCCACCACAGCACAGGGCGGACCTGGGGGGCGTCCAGCAACGTCCCCTCAGATCTGAGTGCGGAAGCACAGGTCGGTGCCTGACATCTTCTGCGCGTAGTCCTGCTCAAAGCGCTCATTCTGGGCCACGGTGAAGTGGTTCTTCCAGTCCCCGGTGGTGCCTGTGGCCGGGAGAGATGGGGCTCAGCAGGGGCCGGGGCAGGCAGTGCGCCAGGCCCCCACAGCCGCTCACCTTTGCGCATGAAGGGCGACACACTCTGGTCCATGAGGTTGGAGGGAATATTGGTGTAGTTGGTGGCAGGGTTGTCCCTCATGGCCTCGAAGGACGTGTGTCGGGTGATGGTGTCCAGCGCTGCATCCGACAGCTTCTGCCCCAGGAACTGGGCCACCTTGGCAACCTCCCGGCGCAGGTCCTGTGCGACACAGGCCGACACTCACCCCTCCTGCCACCCCCGGACCCCCTCACACCACCATCCCCCCTGCCCCATCACCTCCTTCAAGTCCTCATAGAAGAGGTAGAGAATGGGGTGATCCTTCCTGCGCTCCCAGTAGCCCTTGACGTGGTCGTACCAGGAACCATACGCCACTGCATGGGGAGAGAAGCCAGTAGGTGACAGTCCCCTGCAGGGTCCCCTGCATGCACTCAGGGGTGCCCTGTCCCACCTCTGCCAGCCATGAACTCCTCCAGGTACTCGGCCCAAGTCCCAGGGTGTGGATGGAACTTGTTCATCAAATCAAAGTGGTAGTAGGAGACAGCCACGTCCTTGGCGTTGCGTCCCACATAGACCATCTGCAGAAAGATGCATGTGAGGACTTGCAAGGTCCCAATGGGGCTGGGAGCCCCCTTATGGTGGCTGGATCCCTCCAGGTATGTTCATTCCAGCCTGTTACCTTGCAGCGGTTTTCCCAGAAGGATTTGGGCAAGATGTGAGCTGGGATGTGGGTCTTGATGATGCGAGGGGATGGCATGGCCTCCAGCTGCTCTGTGCCTGTAAGGATTTCCCCCAGGAGTGATTTTCCCCCCACCACACCACAGAGGTGCCCTCCCATACAAAACCAAATTGTCCCCATCCAGCACCCAGTGCCTCCCACCACCCTCTGCCACCCCACTACCTGCTGGTAACTTCCCAGGAGCAGCAAACTCCATCATGGGCACCCGGAACACAATGTCATCCTGCTTGCACTTTTCCGGGTCACCGCCTTTCAGGACCATGTCCATGATCTCACTGACCCAGGTGGTGCCTGGTGGGGAGAGGTTGGGTGTCCAGCGGATGCCATTCCCACTGGAGACCCATCTCAGGCACCAGAGGGTCACCATCTACCATTGTTGCCTTTTGGCACACCCCTGGTCCCAGCCCAGGCACCTGCAGCATGGGCTCCCTCCCTGAGCCTGGCCCTCCTTTGGTGCCTGGGCACGCTCACCAGATTTGGGGTAGGTGACCACCACGATGTCCTCAGGGCGGCTCTGGAAGGTGTCAATCCGTTCCCAGTTGTGGGCAAAGGCATTGACCATGGGGATGCCGTGCACAGTGAGCCAGGGCTGCCGCAGGTAGGTGTCCGGATTGGCCATCCTGCTGGGGACAGGGACATGGGACAGGTACATGGCTGGCAGTGAGGAGCATCATGGGGCCGTCTCCTTCCCTAGGTGCCCCAAAATCCCTGCTGTACCCAGCCATCCTGGCCTTAGGATGGAAACCATGCCCCGCTTGCTGGCATTGCAGGTGGTGGCACCTGTGTTCTGTGGGGGTTTTGGGGCCCAGGTGGCAGTGCAGGGAGAGTGGAAGGGCATGGCCAGCTCTGGGGGCTCAGGTCAGACAGGCAGTGGGTAGCTGCCCATAGCAAGCTGGCAGCGCTGTTCCTGGCTAAAAACTCGGAGGGGCATTCCTAGCTGGAGCTGCAGGCCGCTTTCTCTTTGCTTTTTCCTCCCCATCTCCCTGTCGTACGGCAGCACTGGGGGAAGCCTTGCTTTCAGGGGGCTTGAGTGAGGGTTTGACAGAGACAGGAACGAGGAGCAGAACTGAGAACTCTCTCCCTAGGAAGCCTTTCCACCCACGGCTTAGTAGAAACGCTGGACATGCCAGCGGCAAAACCCCCACGCTGTGATTTTTGGAGACAAGCTTGGTGTCTTGCTCCCATCTCCCGGGGGCTTGCGGGGACACGGAGCCCCCGCACCCAGCCCCGCAGGCCCCTGGCTTATGAGGCCAGGGCACCCAGAAACGCCGCGGCCAAAGCCCCCCGGCTACTCGCCTCTTTTCCGGGCGCTCTGGCAGGGAGGAGGCAAAGCTTGGCCCCCCGCCTACGGGGCGGGATTTGTTAATTTCCTTCCCCTGCCCGGAAGGTGGAGGCGCCGGGGGGCACCGCTGGGACAGGAGCCGGGAGCGACCCGGTCCCGGTGCTGCGGTGGGAGGAGTGCGGGGAAGGGGCGAGCGGGGATGAGGACGGTCTCCAAATGCCTGTGATGAGCTGTCCGCGCTCAGCGCCCGTCGGGACGCACACGGGCAGCGGGAGTGGAAATCACAGCTTCCCTCTCCACCCGCTGAAGTAAACAAAGGGAGGAAATCCCAACCCACATCCCGGGAGATTGAACATCACCCTGTCCTGGTCCAAGAGTCACCTGCGTGGACGTCCCCAGCTCCTCACACCGACGTGGGGTTTGCGAACAGGATGTGGGGTTCAGGCTTTGGTTGTACCCCTACTCCACTCAAATACGGGTCCAAAGTTTGCGGGGTTGCAAAGCACAAGTGCTCTTGGGAAAAGTGTTTAATGGTGCCGATGGTGGGGAAATGTTCTTCTTTACCTTAGCTGGGAGGGAGTGGGAAGGGCAGGAGAGATGGCAGCTGGGCAGGGTCAGCAGCTCAGCTGTTGGCAGCCTTGAGAAAAACGTCCCTGATTTATCTCCAGGGCCAAGTTCCTGGTAAGATGAGGCATGCCATGGCAGGTGTTCAGGTGTTTTGCTGTCCACGTGCCAGCAAAATTGACTGCACGTGCAAAGCCAGGAGCTCAGTAGGCACATCTTCCAGTGGAAGGCATCATGGCATTTACATGAATGTGTGAAAAGGATTTATTTCTGTGAGGCAGGTCCCTTCATAGCACTGCTGCTCTTTAGAGGTTGGATCTGGGCTGCATCTCTTTCAGGACAGAACAACCCCATGAGGCTGTCTTCCCAAGAAGCTGCAGTCTTAGAGACTGAAGAACCGGCCAGAAATGGGGTGTAAATGGGGAACTTTGGACCAGGCTGAAATGGTCCAAAGCAGACCCTTGCCCCCAGTGGGACAGGGACTGGTTTGCTCCAGGCATCCCAGAGCAAGGGCAAGGTGCAGCCAGGTTATATGTTGAAAGGTGTGTTCTTTATCCAGCAAGGACAGTGATTTTGCTGAGCCTGGCCACACAGCAGCAAGGAGCTGTTTTCCTTCACCTTTGTTCCCACAGACCATGGGCTGCCAAACTCCAGCTGGGCCAAGGAGAGCCTGACCACCACCCACTCTGTCAAGAAACCTGCCCCAACCCAGAGGCATGAAAGCTCCTTTGCACGCAAGGGCTGCAGCAGCACTGGATTTGCTGGTGCTCTGGGGATTTTCCACTCATCATCGATCTTTGTTCCCTCCAGGCACCTTGGCAGGCTGGGGCAGCCCAAGCTGGCAGGGGCCAGTGGTGGTTTCTGGGAAGGTGCCCACTCCTGGTGATGCCTGACCATCACTAAAAATCCACCGTGTGCCCACCCTCTCTCCTGATGACCATGAAGGTGTTCCCAGACACTGCCTAGAGTTCAGGGGGTTCAAGCCTCACCCTCATTTTCCCTGAAGGCAATGACTCAACCTCTGTTTATCACAATTTATTGCAAGGGGAAAAGTGAATTAGTGCAAGAATCTCCATCTGGATCCATCCTCCCCACTGGGAGAGCAGGGGGAAGCACAGTCCTCCTGGGAAGGGAGATGAGCCTCTCACACTTCCATCTGGAAGTGGAGGTCAGAGCCTGCCATGAGCTTCTGGTAGTGCTGATCAAAGCGCTCGTTCTGGGCCACAGTGAAGTGGTTCTTCCAGTCTCCAGAGATCCCTGGGAGCAAGAAAATAACTGGGGTAAATCCTCACACACATGACATATTTGCAACTGCAGACGGGGGTTCAAATACAATCCAGGGACATCCCTCCCAAATCCTCCACCACCGAACCCCCAGCTGAACCCCCACCTTTCCGGAGGAAGGGGGAGATGCTGTGATCCATCAAGGTGGGGAGCACGGTCTCATAGTTGGCAGCAGGGTTCTTCTTCATCTCCTGGAAGGAGGTGTGGTGCAGAATCCTATCCACTGTTCCCTCTGCCAACTCCTTGCCCAGGAACTGCAAGATCTTCTGCACCTCCTGCCGTGGGTCCTGCAGGGTGATTGACATGAGGAGGCTGCCAAAAAAGCTGGGGGGCAACCAGGGCTCCTTCCCCTACATCCCACCCTCACCTTCTTCATGTCCTCATAGAAGAGGTAGAGTATCTTCTTCTCCTGCTTCTTTTCCCACCATCCGCGCACATGGTCGTACCAGGATCCGTAGGGCACTGTGGGATATGGTCAAGGGATTAGCTGGAAAGAGGGGTAGCGGGGGCTGCCCTTCCCACAGGTGGCTCAGCTCACACCTTTGCCAGCCATGAAGTTCTCCAAGAACTCAGCCTTTGTGCCAGGGTCATGGTGCATCTTGGCCATCTGGTGGAAGTAGTAGTAGGAGATGGCAACATCCTTGGGGTTGCGGGCCATGTAGATAATCTGGAGAGAGCCAAGGATGTGTTTGGGAGGTACAGAGTGGTGCCTCCTCCCCACCAACCCAGATGGGGAGACAGGGAGCACCTGCCACGTTACCTTGCAGTCCTTCTCCCAGAAGGAGGTCGGGAGGAGCTGGACTGGGAGATGGGTCTTTACCAGCCGTGGGGATGGGGCGTTCTCCAGCAGCTCAACACCTGTGGCACAGGGGACTTAGAGGTGTGAACCCCAGCACCCTCACCCCCATGCTGGCTCTGTTCCCTCTCCACCCAAGCCAGGCAGCTGGGCTGGGGAAGCTCACCACTTGTTTCCATGGGGGCCTTCAACTCCAGGAAGGGCACACGGTTGTAGATGGCATCCCGTCGGCACTTCTCCACATCGCCATCGTGGTAGATCATGTCCATGATCTCGCTCAGCCACGTTGTGCCTGCCGCACAGGGACAGCATTGCAAAGGCTGGTGTCACCTCATCCCCCCTGCACCCTTCCCCAGGACCACTCACCCGATTTGGGGTAGGTAGAGATGAGCAGGTCATCTGGACGGGCTTGGAAAGCCTTCACCTGTGGCCAGCCCTCGATGAAGCTCTTGTAGAGGGGGATGCCATGGAGGCTTCCCATCTCCTGTGTGATTTCAGCTTCCTGCTCCATGGCTGACAGTGGGTCCACACAGCACTGGCTGTCTTCCCTGCTGGCAGCCTCCACAACCTCCGAACTGGCTGGCACCTGTGCCAGGACTGTGCCTGGGGCAGTACTGGGTCCTGTGCCAGGACTGTGCCCGGGGCAGTGCCCTATCAGGCAAAGTCCAGCCCAATTCACACGTGGAAGAGGTATTGCCAGTGCCATGGGAGCATGCCCTGATCCCAGTAAGATACTTCGGTAATGTGGATGCTGGCCAGGCACTAAGTCCAAGCCGTGAGGGGTCAGGAATGGAGCCCAGCATCATCTCTCCTCCCACCTGTCTGCACTTCTTCCCCAGCCACAGCCCCTTTAATGAGTGCCATGGGGTTGTGGAGGTGCAGAGACAGCTCTGCCACCCAGGGCCCCCATACCTCTCAGGATTCCATGTGCGCTGGTGCCCAGGAGCCCCTCCACCCTCCTGCCACACCCAAGGTGTAAAGGTTCATGAGAGCTGGCTCAGCTATGGAGCAGAGCTATGGACCTGGCTGAGGGTGCTGCAAGCAGGGGTAGCCCCGGACTCTGCCCTCCTGAGTGCTCCTTGGATGTCTCTTGTAGGAAAGGGCTGCATAGGCTGATCTGCTCCATCCTGGATGATTTGATCCAGCAGGTTGTGCAGTACAGGAACGTACCATGATGGAGCAGGTGCTGCTCTTGCTCCAGGAGGAGATCAAGGAGAAGCAGAAGCCAAGTGGTGCCTGGCCCAGGCCAGGTCAGTGGAGTCTCTGGGAAAGGAGGCACCAGTGCAGGACAGAGCATCTGGACCATTTGCAGAAATACAGTCTCACAATTCTGTCCTTCTGTATCCAATGAGGGAGTTGGAAGTTTGTCAGATCTGTTACCCTAACAAAAAAATATATGTAACATTTTCATCTGATGATGAGGAAATAACATTATGACCTTTACTTAAAATTGAAATACAGATGATGGACAGGGTCAGCAAACTGCTACCAAAATGGTGCCATATATGGTGACCATGATATCAAAGTTCCAGGAAAAGTCTGGCAGACTTACATGGGATGGAAACATATGGGGCGATCTCCATGACAGAGAACTGGGAAAAGATGATTCTTTATCTCCTTCAATTCCCCCTGAATCTACTAGACCTCAGGGTGGAGAGGAAAACCACACACAAATAACTATCCCATTTGATCCAACTCAGGTGGCTGATTTGCAAGAGAATTTTGGCCATAAACCAGGCGATACTGAAATCCAGCAACTGGAATCCTATCAGTGCAGACACAATAATGGCCCATACATTCAGATTCCAGTTGATTCTCATCAACAATTGCTAACACCATTGAAACACTTCAGGACAACGTCTCTTTGGCTCTTGGTTGTATTCAAGCCAGTTGTGGGTGCAGTATGTGACAGCTGCTATCACATGGGAAGACGAAGATGGTGCTCCCTTCCCCTTATGGGTGGGATGCCACAGTGGGCTGCAATGTCCCCCCACCTCCAGCACACAGTGAGATCCCCTGGCACAGCCAGAAACCCACCATGCCTGAAGCCCAGTGCCCAGCACCCCTCCTCAGGTGCTCCAGCTTTACTGGTGCAGTTACAAGGGAAAGCACTTTGGGGTCTGCCCCGTGACAGCCCCTCTGCACAGCCTGCCAGTGCTCAGCCTGTTCCCAGCACAGCGGTGTTAGAGCTGTGCATGCCAGCTCCTGGCTCCCTGGAATTCCCAGCACCCAGAAACTGATAGGGTAGGACTCTGCTCCCCACTGCACCCTGCAGAGCTGGGTAGGTGGGTGCCAGCTCCTGCCACCTCCCAGGGTGTCACACAAGTCCCCTGGCTCCAAGCAGCACCATCTAGGGACAAGCACCCTGCTTGGGTGTGCCAGGCACAAAGCTACATCCTGCCCCACTGCCTGTTTATTTAATCCCCTACACAGAGGATGGATGCACACCCCTGCTTGCCCCATGTACCTTGGCAAGGTCCCATCCCAGAGTCATGTTTCCCCTGTCAGGAAACTCTGCCTGCCCCACAGTGCCCAGCTGGGGTAACCACAACCCAGGGTCCCTCTTTTAGCGTCCATTCATGGCCACGTGCAGCCTCCACTTGCTGTCATGTGCACGTGGAGTGGTGCAGGAACGCAGTGCAGGAACTTGGCACTGTCCCAGCTCCAGGTGGATTTATGGGGATGGCTATTAGCTCTCCCATGATGGTGTTGGGGAATAAATGGATTAAAACCCTGCTCTTAGCTGGCTCATTGCTCCTTATACCAGAACTATGTTTCTCATCCATCCCACTGGGGCTTGGTGACCATCTCAGATCCCTCCCTTGTCTCTCATCCCTCAAAATATCTGGGGGTGGTAGGCAGGAATGCCATCTGTGGCTCAGCGGGACACTTTGAGACCCAGCTCTCGGTCCATTGCCTGGAGGAAACGTTCGTTGAGGAAAAGCATCTGCCCATGGGGCAGGAGTCGGTCCAGGAGGCCATCAGCGGCATCAGGACGGAGCAGGACGTCAGCGCCGGGGCCGAGGAGGCGCAGGGAGAGCAGCAGGCGGGGAGCCAGGCGCCGCAGGGTGATCTCAGCCAAAGACAGATTCTCTTGAGGCTCACAAACCAGGGCGAAGGCGAGGGCCAGCACCGATAACCAGACTACTGTCACCCGCTCAGGGAATGGGTCTCCGGGGGGCATCTGGAAAACACCCCCTGGAGCATCTTGCAGGGACATTGGCTCATCGGGTAGCTGGGGAAGCTGTGGAGAGGACGGGCACCCCAAGGATGCCTGAAGCAGTTGACACTGGGAGGCCACTTGCCTGGAAGAGAAAAGGGGGACACTCATGTTAAGGACTCCCACCTCATCCAGGGACAGTGACCCCTCTGTTGGGGAACAGGGTCCCAGGGGTCCTGCCGAACCCAAGATCCCCAAAAGGGTGGGTCCCATGAATGATCCCTGGGGTTCTCGCTGAGCCCTGTTCCCCGAAAGGGGAGCTGCCACAGGCTCTCCTCAGGAATGGAAGGTGTCCCACAGTCAAGGGGTGGGTGTCCCAGCCCTGGGGGTCAGGCAATGCCCAAGAGCCCTCCCATCAAACAAAGTGTGTATATCACGGCTGTGGGGATCCCAGGGAGAGGGAGGAGGTGTCCCAGGTCCAGAGGGTTCAGGAGACGGAGGGCAGACGGTGCCGGGTGTCCCACCAGCATGCACAGGAAGGGGATTCCCGCGGATGTCCAGCGTGTACCTGGCCACGACCAGCAGCTGCTCCTTGCGGCGAAGGCGCTGCCGGGGCCCCCCGGGGGCGGCGCCGGAGGGGGTCCCGAAGGTGCGCGCGTACAGCACGCGGCAGGGGGCGGGCCCGCCCGGCGCCAGCAGCACGAACGCCCGCACCATGGCGGCGGCACGGCCCCACCGCGGCCGCGGCGCGCCGGAAGCGGCGGCACTGGCCCGGAACGAGCAGTGGGCGGGGGAGCGGGGCGTCCCGCCGTGCAGGTCACGATTGGCCAAGGCTCGGGGGCAGCGAGAGCTGATTGGTGGGCAGAGGTCGGTGGGCGGGGAAAGGGCGCGCGGCCGAGGCGGAGGCAGTGTCCCCTCAGGAGGGAGCCCCGGCAGCCCCTCCGCGGCCATCCCTACTCCTGTCCGTGTCCCCCTCCCGGGGTGTCTCCGTGGGTACGAACACGGAATGCAGTACGGGGTCTGTGGCTCAAAGTGGCAGCACAGCACAGTTTTGGGATCTAAATGCGGGAGGGAGTGTGTCCCTGGGCATGGGGTGGACACGGCTGCGGGAGGACATGGGCGTAAATGTGGCTTGAGGTGGCTCAGGGGGACACGGCCAGGGCCAGCATGGAAAGGTGCTTGTCTTGAGTGCACATACAGAGGAGTGTGTGGCTGGCACTGGGGACATGGAGGGGCCTATGGCCAGAGGGGCCATGGAGAGGGACATGTCTGTGTGGAGACATGAGACTCTTCATGAGACCTTTCCAGCCACGGAAAACTTGTTTTCTGCTCAAGTGGCTTCAGTGGCAAAGCTGGTTTTTGACAAATTCTTTATGGCTGTGGCTGGTTATTCATGGGTTGAAGGTGGGAGTGGGAGGGTGTGAGGGTCTTTCTGCCGTTTTCGAGGCATGTTTGGGGAGGTGATGATCCAGCTGTGGTGTCCATATTCAAACTACAGTATCCATATTCCAGCTACGGTATCCATCCCAGGCATGGTGTCTGAAAGGAATAAGATGAATGTGTCGTTACAAACAGACCATGTGAATCTGCTTGTAGATAGGGCTAGGAACTTTAATAGATAGAGAAGTAACAGAAGAAACTATTAGTTCTAGAAAATGTTACTAATCAACACGGACTGTTGCTTAGCCAAGGCCATGTGAAATTCCTGAACCTAGAGAAAAAGAACAAAGACTCAATAGAATTATGAATACCTTTATTTTTCTTCTTTCTTTTATATATCAAAAGGGGGATGCCTACCAGAGGGAGGTGTAGAGTAGGCGATTTGGGAAGTCTGTACCTTCCGAGTACCTCAGCCAATGGGGAAGAGGGTGATGCGACCAGGAACTTAGGATAAAAGGGGGGCTGAGTCCCCCAGCAGTCTGAGACCCGATGGGAAATTTCCATGGCCTCTCCCTTTTGGACATAAACCTCTGGCAGGGTGGATTCATGTTCCTAACAGTGTTCCTCCCGGAGCTGACTCCCAGGAGTAGAGGGCCAGCCTTATCCTCACGCAGTCTTGCTGTGTACATCCCAAAGCAGCGTCTGGCTGCCTGCGGGCCGGGCGCTGCCGCCCCCGCCCCGGGACTGCGGGGCTGCGCCGCGGCCGCCAGGCGGCGCCCGGTGCGTGACAGGGGCGTGCCGCCGCCGCCAGGGGGCGCCGCCGCCCGGGGCCGCGGGGATCCTGCGGGGCCCTTCCCGCGGGTCCCGTCCCAGGTCAGCCCCCCCGGCGACCCCTCCGGCCACCGGGCCTCGCCTGGTTTCTTCTCCCCAGCTCTTTCCCAGAGCCACTGCCGGCAGGACGAGCCTTTCGGCCCCGCGCTGGCTCTGCTGTAACCCGGCAGAACAGCTCGAACTGACCGCTCCCGGAGCCGCTCGTGCCCGAGCGAGCCAAGCTGACTGTGGATCCCCCAGGAAGACGCCGGGATGCCTGCACCGAGGAGGATGCCGCTGCTGCCTGCCCTCAGCACGGCCCTGCCAGCGCCCAGCCGGCTCAGCCCTCACAGAGATACTGCGGGGAGCTGGCGGCTGCAGCTCCTTTGTGAGTCCCGTTAGTTTGCGTCTCCAGCTCGGGGAAGGCTCTCTCTAGTTTCTGCTTCACCTCCTTTGCAGCTTCAGGTGATTTGCTTCTGTCCCCATTTTGTCTCAGGTTCAGCTCATATAGTTTGTTCGTGCCTCCACAATGTTTTAGACTCCAATTTGGTTTCACCTTCCCTGGCTTCTTTCTGGCTTCAGCTTATTTGCAGCTCCAGTTTGTTTCCATGTTCTGTGGCTCCAGTTCATTTCTGCTCTGGCTCATTACCGCTTGTGCTTGTTCAAATGATCTTGGCTCGTGACAGGGCCACAAATCAATCACTCTCATAACTTAAATGTGAACGGACATAACTGTACATTGTCTAAAGATGGACTAAACTTCTTGGACCAATGCAAGTGGACTTTCAGCCTCCAGTGGGATTCCCCACAGATGCCCCAATACCAGTTCCCACTGTCAGGAAAATCCACAAACGCCAGAAATTTATGTCCATAAGGGAGACAGAGGAGTCCTGCAAGTTTATGCAAATAAAGGGAGCAACTCCTGCACAAGCTCATGGAGTTTTCTCTCTCGAGGTTTCGGAGGGCACAGCCTCTATCCTCAACTCCCAGCCACAGGTTGCCCTCTTCCTTTCTCCATTAGCTGAGGTACTCAGAAGGTACAGCCTTCCCGAGCCACCTACCACATATTCCCCCTTGTACCTACTGTTTTACCTCAAAGTTCCGAAGTTCAGGCTTGTGCTGACCCACTTGTGTGTTTCAGGAGCCAAGCTGTCTGGTCTCTGCCACAAACCTGCTGCCTAAAGTTAGTACAGACATTAAGACCCTTTTCAGGGACTAGTATCAATACTGTCACTCATCAAATTGTAAAGACATGAGCTTTCCTCTCACCACCTTGATGAATAATGGGAGTGAAGTTCCAAACAAGGTAAAGAACAAAGTGGTTAAGCAATGGAAGCAATAATCACAGGAATGTGGAAGAGAGAACATTGATGACATAAATTCTTGAAGGGGGAAAACACAGAAAGATAACACCCTTCTAATCCAGGATGTGTAATGATGAACTAAAAAAATCCCCGGTTTTTACTGCTTCTATAGTGAGAACTTGCCCTAGTGATGAACTTTTGCTCCTTATAATAGTAAAAACCCCACCCCAGCTTAGGCATCTCCCCCTACAAAAAGACTACTACTCACCAAGCATGGGCTATGATTTCTTGGGACATAATGGTTTTAATTTGAGGTAGAGAAAAGATGAGCCAATAACAACTTAAGCCAAGTAGTGACTTAAGTAAGACTTAATAGCCCAAGATTGTGCCTCGGGGTGCTGGCTCTGCGATTTACCACCCAGCACCTCTTTCTGTGCAGAACAGTCAATCAAATTATGTGGTTAGAGAAATCTCCTTTTTTAGAGTGACTGAGTTTGGTTGAGTATCTGATCCTGTGTGTTAACCTATAGAAGCTCTCACCCTTTTCACCACACCGTTAATTCTCTCAGTAATTTTGATACAGGGAGATGATCCAAGAAATGTTTGCACGTTGTTCTAGGAGGGAAGATACATTTCCTTGAAAATAGAGCCCTGCGGCCTCAGAATGTGTTCAGTGGCTGCTGCTATATCAAATTATTTTTTCTTCTTGTCATTACCATCCATTCTTACCTGCTACAAGATAACTGCTGCCCCCTCCAGCAATATCAGGGACCTATAGGACAAGTCAGTTCAACTATAGGTAATTTCAAGATAGTTTATGTTGTGGTGACTTCATTGGTCTTGTTCTTTCAAGCATTGTATGCCAGCCTTATGCAGAATCCAGTACATAAAGGACTACAAGATGGCTGAAGAGGGGCTTTGGACAAGGGCGTGGAGTGATAGGACAGGGGGAATGCCTTCAAACAGACAGAAGGCAGGTGTAGCTTATATATCAGGAAAAAATTCTTCCCCGTGAAGGTGCTGAGGCACTGGAACATCCCTGAAGTGCTCAAGACCAAGCTGTGTGCTGCTTTGAGCAACCTGGTGTAGTGGCCCTGTCCATGGCAGGGGGGTTGGAACTAGATGATCTTTGAGGTGCCTTCTAACCCAAGCCATTCTATAATGCTAAGATACAAACAGGTCTGGTTCTGTCTTTTGGGGGCTGTGCTTGTGCAGTTGTGTTCTCTTATATCCAAACTAGAAGTTTTTCCTTCCGTCTAAAATAAAAAAAAAAAAACAAACCAAAAACAGTAGGCTGAAGCAAAATTAAACAGAAAGAGAGGAATTAATCACTCCCCTATTTAGAACAGGATGAGGATTATAAAAAGCCCCAAACGAACAAGAACAAAACAAACAAATGAGCAGCCAAACCCCAAAGCACGGAAGGATGTTTTGGTACTAACCTTGCCGGTGCAGCTGCTAACATAAATGTTTTCTGACACAAGTGCACATTAGGAACCAATGTGTAACAGTTAACCCATGAAGGCTTGTGTACTCAGAGCAAGGCTGGGGTGGTGATTACTTTTGGCTGCAGTGATTTCAGGTGGGTTTTGCAATTCTGCTTTGCTTCACTTCTGAAAAAAATCAGAAATGCCTTCATGAAGTCTGGCAGAGAGTTGATGGCATTGGAGTGGCTGGAACTGGAGAAATCCAGAAAAACCTGAGCTTCCTAGTGCTGCAAGGCTTCTTGGCAAGTGGAAGGAAATTCATTTGCATTCTCACAGTCCAGCCTCTTGATCAGGGAAAAGAATTCCCAGTGGAGTCTCTGAAACCACCTCTCACTAAACAAATAATCAGCTACAAGGTGAAGCTCTTGATTCAAAATAATATAGTTCACCATTTACTGAGCAAAATGCTCTTATCGGCCTTTTAAGGGGAAAACTACTTTATGACAATAGAAATCCTCTTAGGTCATCAGCCTGTACCCTGAAGCAGCTTTTCTTGCATTCTCTTTCCTCCTCACTGTTTGGTTTCTTGGGTTATTTTAAATTTACAGTTACTGTCACATTTACAGTGGAGATGTGTGCAGCAGGTTGAATAAGCTGCCTCCCTGAAAATGAGCACATTTACACTGTGCTGTTTGATTTCTTGGTGAAAATCATATCCGTGGAGGGCTAGAATGTAAGAAAATGAAGATAGTGCAGAAGGTAGTCTCACACCTGAGGAGTTGCAGCTGTACCAATCACCAAAGATTAGGAACAGGCCTGCCCTTAACAGGCCAAGCTGTGTCCAATAAGAAGATGAGTGCTACAAAAGGGTTAGCTGGTGGAGATGAGAGTTGGAGTTGGTTGTGCTGTGAAGAGAGATGGAGTTTGTTGGCTGTACTGTGGAGAAGAAGGAGTCAGTGCTGTAAGGAGCTGCCCATGAGAAATCACCAAGAAGGTATGGAACCTTTGCAATATGATGGCAACACATATCTATGATTTTTCTGTCTGTCGATTTCTTGGAGAAACTTCCCTTCTGCTGGTAGCACTGATGGTGAGGACGAGGACTAGTATGGCCAGGTGGGAGTGTCTTGGGAGCCTGTGGTGTCCAAAGTGTCACCTGCTGCACACGTGAGCAGGAGCTCGTGCCAGATCTTCTCAAAGCTATGGCACTTTCATGTGTATTCATAGGCTTACTTCCCGTGTTCATGGTAGATGATTTACAGGAGCACAGAGCAGAGGCTGCCCTCCAGTAGGAGATTTAAATGTTGTGTGAAGGACAACATTTTGAAGAGTCATTTAGCCTTTGAATCGTGTTTATCATAATGGCTTTCAGGCTGAGTATCTTAAACATAAGTGGCAGAGCCCCAAAGCCCTGGTTTGGCTTCCCACGTCCCCCCACTTAGTTTTTGCTATTTTTGGCTACTCCCATCTCTATTTCTCCACAAAACCAGCTCCCACCTACCACTCCCATGAAAAAAAATGCAAACAGTAGAAAGTTTAACAGGAGCTCTACTAGAGTTTTCCTGCAAGTTACCTGCTTGGAGGTCCCTGTGCCATTACTGCAGTCTTTGTCCTCACAAAGTTTGAGCTGTAAATATACTACTTACAGCTGAAACAGCATCTGCAAAACCATTTCCAGCCAGGTGTCAGTAATATGGCTTTGATTCAGATTTTGGGAACAGTGTATGACTGATTACAAGGATTTCCAGCTCCTAGATCTTTAATGAAACAACTGCTAACACAGAAATATTGCAAACCTCTTGAGATACTTGTGTCATTTCCCTGTGTTAAAATAGCTGGTGCTTTAAAGGGTACCTTTGGGACAGCATTATAAATCTCCTCTTACAACCAAAATTATGAGGAAATCCAACTCTGCAAAACTGCATCAGCACTGTGAAACTTATTTGCTGAGCACCCTTCCATCTTGTCAACACACTGTGCCCCCAGGCATGGAAAGAGGGACCAGTTTGTCACCATGGCATATGGCACAGCACATCAAGTTCACCCAAGTAAATGCCATAACAAAGCCATTCCAACTCCTGAGAGGCCAGAGCAGCATGGATGTGCTGCTGCATGCATTCTGCTGATGGATTCTCATGTGTCAAGTCCCAGGAAGCTCTTCCCTCTCTATATATGCCATCTCCATGGCTCGAGGACAGCCCAAGACCCTCTGGCTGCTGAGCTGAAAAATCTCTGCCATCAGGGCAGTACTCAGAAAGCATTGCTCAAGTCAGATCATCTCCCCTAAAAACTTTTTTTAAATCAAGAAAGTAATTTGTTTAAACCAAATCCATACTGATTTGGAACAGCAGCTTCATGTTTCCTTCTAGAATGAAGTTAATATTTTTTAATAGGAAAAGTATTATGTAATCAGAGAAACAAAATAGAAATGAGAAGACTTAAGATCAACTCCTGGTCACTGCATGCTCCCCAGGACTCTTGCTCCTGGCTTCTGCTACAGACAATGCATATCTGGGACCATGATCTGCTCTCTTTTTTCTTGAGGTCTTTGAGGAGCAATTTATCTCCCTGCCTACAGCTCCTCCCCCTGCTCCAAGCTCCTTTCAAGCTCCTCCTGCTGAAAATGAAGTGGGGCTCTAGCCAGCTGTGTCTCTGGCAATTTTAAGGCAAGCCATATTCAGAAGCAGGGGGATGTTTGGGACAGACTGTTTGCTTCCAGCACCGGTGCAAAACAGAGGAAGGTGGACCAACGCAGCAGATACTGTTCTGACAGTCTGACTTCACGATGGCTGCTGTTGTGCTGTCCCATTTCATCTAAATAATTGTGTGCTCTGTGCATGATCCTTGGGAAGCTTCAGTATTGCACTTGCTGGCTTGGCTACCTCCTTTTTTTTCTTTCTTTTTTTTTTTTTTGGTCAAAAGCCAAGCAGTTACACTGAGAAGATGCTCCCTGCACCTTTCTTCCAAGATTTGGGTTCCTAGTAGTCTAGTTTCTCTCCTGTAAGGTGGCTAATTGATTTGACCCCATTAACTTGATTTAATATGTATTCCCACTTCACCCTGGCACAGGTCCTACCATGTCTGTGTCCTTTGTATTTCCACATTTCTGCCTCCCACCTACTGTGCTATGTTCTGACGTACTTGTTCCTCAGACTCCCAGGATTTGTGCAGATGAAGAATACCAGTGCTTTAATTTTCTTTGTAGTCCAATAGCAACACTTCCCAAGAGTTTGTCCAGAAAGTCCCTGCCACTTGTGGCCGGTCAGCCACCCTGCTCTGGTGTTGCAAATAATATGCGACTGTCACCCTCTCCATGTCACCAAAAGCACTGCCAACCAATCTCCTGATCTCCATGAGTTATCCAGATAAGGAAAATAGTTGTTTTCAAGGTCTTTAGTCCACATTTCTACTTTCTCATTTGTCACCTTCCCAAGTGACAGGAGAGCTTTCAATTTTCCAGTGGAATCTCTGTTGTAAATGTAAATCCATGAGCACAAAGCAAGGCTGTGAGGGTGTTAGTACCTTGCCAGAATGCTGGACATAAGCCAGTATCCCGGGCAGGAACAGGGATGCCCCTTCTCCCCATCAGCTTCATCCTGTCAGACAAGGATGTCCCATGCCAGGCTCACCACGTGGGCAGGTTCATCAGCAAGATGTGTCATAGCAGGAGCTGTCTAGGGCACTGGCTATCCAAATGGGCTTTCATCAAACCAGCTGCACTCCTTGTGCTCCCTTGACTTGCTGGGAGGCTGACTTTGATGGATGGGAGCACTCCGAAATTCCTGCTCCCACCTCAAAAGCAGAGTCGAAAGTCCTCACTGTGTTTCTTTGGTAAAATGAGGCAGGCTGCACTTTTAATCATCAAAGTTTTCCTGTTTGGAAGGAGGAGGAGCCATCTAGTCATGGGTTCATTGATTCCCTGCCCAGCAAGAATGTTTGCTTGAGCACAGCCAAGCCGCACCTCTGATGACTAACAGGCAGCGCTCTCTCTCTTTGATATACTATCAGCCGGGTTTATCACAGTATCAACACAACCTCCCCACTCCAGGCCTCGCCCCTTCTGGCCAGCTCTCCCTGCAGAGCGGCAGGGGCTGCATGGGAGCTGAGCTCACCTCTTATTCCAAGGAATCTTAACAGCAGGTTTTAAGGTACTTATTTACTTTTTTTGGTCTGCACAGGAAGTCTGAGCTAAAAAAAAAAAAAGGAGACAAGTATAATTGCTCTGGCACGCCTGCATTCCTACTTCAGTCTCAGACGGGCAGGCACTCTTTCTTGTCAGAGCCTGGAAGAGGATCCGATCCCTGAAGATTATTGCCACGAACGTGTGTAAGTGAAACCTGCAGCCATGCTGAAACAGATATTATCAGACATGTACATTGATCCGGAGCTGCTGGCAGAACTCAGCGAGGAGCAGAAGCAGATCCTCTTCTTCAAGATGAGGCAGGAACAGATCAGACGGTGGGAGGAAAGAGAAGCTGCTGCAGAAAAGATTTCAGCAAAGAAGCCACTGCCAAGAAAAGGTAAGTCTCTGCCTCCTGGCTGCTTCACCCTCTAGCATGTATCTGGCCTAGTCAAGTGCTTCCTGGAAATAGGAAGCAATGTGTTCTTAGATTAATTTCTTCTCCAAGGGACATGGCATAGGCTTATTTTCAAACATAAATGAATCCACCTGCAATGGGGTAGTTTTGGCCAGGCACAAAATGGTTTTTACTCCCTGGCCCAGATATTCTGTCCTTGACCAAATTGCTCAACTCCCCTAGCTGGGAAGACAGGGCTTATTTGCCCCCAGGAGATGCATCTCATTAAGTTTCCCACTAAATGGTGCCTCAGAATCTGTCTTTACCATAACCATGGATTTGAGTAGCTCTCCTGAGGCACTAGATCTGATGGGCAGTTCCCACCAAAGTTCCCTTGCCAGGATTACACAGCATGCTGGCTGCTAGGAAGATAGCTCTCTTCTCCCAGGTCTGCCTCATGTGCTCTATTTGTAAGTAGCTCACCCTCACACAGTTTGGGGAGGACAGTGGTCAGGAATTAAGGCAAGAAAAGAAACAGTGGTGATTCTTCTCCTTTGCTCCTAGTCTCAGAAATGCCTCCTTCACTGATCTGGCTCAAGGAGTATGAAAAAATTGGCAAGTGTGTGGGCTGCATCCAAGTCTAGTTTCTTCATGTACAGTTGCTTTTGGGGGGGCTGTGTAACCAACAGCAAATGGTAGGGCACAGCAAGTGCAGCATAGGCCCTGCAGAGAGGTACCCAGCAAAGAGCATTTGCCAAAGAGCTGCTTCTTTTCCAGCCAACAGGAAGTCAGTGACATGGAAACTGGGTGCTGACAATGAAGTGTGGGTCTGGGTGATGGGCGAACATCCTTCAGATAAATCCTATGCAGCCATCTGTGAAGAGATCCAGGCACAAAGAGCAAAGCGCTTAGCGAGAGAGCAAGGCCAGGAGGGCAGGTAAGCACCCTTCAGCTGAAGGACTTGGTGGGTAGATATAGAGGAGAAGGCTTTGTCTAGGGACACATGAGCTGGGTCTTCTCTGTAGGGGCTGTGGTTAGCACTGTCATGCTACTCTTGCTGGCAAAAAGCCACAGGCAAAGGTTGGTTTTCTGAGAGGACACACATTGCTGGCAGAGACCAGCTGCAGCCTGAGAATTGCCCGGCCCACTGAGCCTCCTGTGACAAGGCTGCTGCGTGGGACCCTCTGCAGACCACAGGAAATACTGATGCTGCCACTGCAGCAGGTGATGGGCTCAGATCGCTCTGATTCACCGGCAGGTGCCCGAGTACAGCTGGACAACGGTTACTCACCACAAGTCATTAATTTAATTACCCACCTACCTGATCTGGAGATATAACTGCCTGTGCACATGTGGCATGATTGCAGCTCTGCTCACGTGCAGCCTCCTCACGAGATTCTCAGACATCAGAAAGTGACTCCCTCCTAAATCCTCTCTCTCTTGCCTTTCAGAGAGACTGAATCTTCTGCAACATGGTCTCCACACCCACAGCCAGGACTTCTGGCTGAGACAGATCTTCATGGGAATACAAAAAACACTGTGGAGAAAAAGGAAGAGCATGGGAGAAGAATGACTGATATTGATACAACAGGAAAGAGCCAGGAGCTCACAAAGGTAGTTTTCCATTTTCCCATAAGAAACATGTTTTTTGAGGTCTAGGAAGTGCAGCAAATCCTGGTTGCTGTAAATACAAATCTGAAGGAAGAAGCCATCTATCTGTTGAAGCTTTTCTTCTACAGAAGAGAAGAAACCATATTGTTACATCCTTCCTTAAGACTCAGAAGGTCTATGTGCTGTTCTCAGCTGGGATAGATCTGCTCTGCACCAATGGATAAACTACTCTGAGTTGCTTTGCTTCCATTTTCTGTGGGTAAAACAAGGAGTGCAGTACTTTCCCTTCTACACCATGGCTGGTTTGAATGGCTTTTGGGGCAAGACCAGGGAGGCTATCCTAGGATTTTTAAATGGAACATCACAGCCCTCAGCCAAATAATTTACTTTTATAAAAGACCAAATGAAGATAATTTTACCAGCATCATCTGACATGCATATTTTAGGTGTTTCTTGGGGTTTTTTGTCTTCTAATACAGAAAACAGCTTATGACATTGATAGCACAGGACAGGTCCAAATCCAGTAATACAGTGTCTGCATTCCTGTGGTGTTTGATTACAGAAATATTTTTTCCAGCAATAAATACATTTGTGCTTTTTAACTGTCTACAAAAAGCCATTTGCAGAGAAAGGAAAAAATAAAGAGTTAAATTAACTACCCGTGCAACTACAGTTGAACAAAAGGAACAGGACATCCTGCCAATTTAATGGGATAAGTCCTATCTCATTCTGTGTTTTTCATTCAGCCTTGAATGACCTTGTATGAGTGTATATTCTTTTATCATACTGCCATTCCATACTTGGGTATAAAAAGTATGATAACAGAAGGTTGGGTTTTGGCAAAATACTCTCCTACTGCTACCAGAATAGTGAATGGAATTTGGAGTGACTGTCTCCTTTATCAAAAGCCTCTGAATCACATGGGGATTTTCTCTGCACTGTTTGCTGAAGTTGAGCAACTATGTGGGAGGTTCTTCTTTTTCAAAGGAACTTATTAGTCAAAACTGACCAAAAAACCCCAAAACAAAGCAAAAACAACCCCCCAAAAACAAACAAGCCACCACCAAAAATCTACCCCCCTTTCAAAATCTTGCACATGGAAATAGATGGGGGTTGTATATTTTCCTTTCTTTTCTGTCATTATATTATTAGTAACTCTTCCCAGGTTCCTGGGGCTTTTACTGTTAGAAGGAGGGCTCCAGACTGAAGTCTCCTGTTGTATTTTCTAGGCCTGAAGAGAGGCTTTTTCCCACCTCCTGCATAAAATGTCTTCTCTGAGATCTAGTTTGTGGTAATTGCACTAGTTCCCATTTAACCTGAGAGATCCAGGTATCATGCTGCAGGGAATAGGGCTGATCTACAAAAAAAAAAATGCTGCTCCACAGACATTTGAAGTTCCTAGTTTCCTAAAGAGGAGAGGGAAATTGTAAAGCCATGTTCATATTAAATATCAGCCAAGTAGGTGATGGAGCTAAAAGGAAGTGTGACCTTGGTAAGCAGAATAGTACAGTTAACTCATCACTTGTACTGTGAGAGGCAGTCGGGGGCTGATGGGGAGGTGGGTGGGTGTTTACTGAAAGCCAAACCTAACAGTTTGTCTGCAGAGGCAGCTCTCAGCTAGGGACTGCTGGCAGGGCAGCTGGGCTGGTTCTCAGGGAAGAGAGAACACGAAATATCCAGCCAGTTGGATCAGTTTGTCAAGTAGGAGTTTGCAGCAAATCCAGCCACAGCTGCAAACATGCACAGGCAGGTAAAGCTGTAGATAGCTGGTTCTGCAAGGGATTGCTTTAGAGGAAGGGAAGAAAGGGACTACTCCCTGGGAGCACTTGTGAGCATTGCTTAGCAACTCTAGGCATGCTTATGGCTATCCTGACACCCCTGAGTTCTCCTCCTGTGGCATGTTTGGCCAAATATGATGGGAAAACCCCCACAATGTTTGTCAGAGCAGGCTGGAAAAACTTGTTAACTAATGTCACATAACTGCTTTTGCATTAAGCACCCATTGCACAAAAAAAGAAGAGCAATTGTCCTAATGTCGCATTTATTTCTCACCACTCTTTTGCTCTGCTCAGAGAGGAACCAGAAATGTTCACCAGATGCTGGCGGATTGCCATGCAAGGAAGCAGAGTTTCCAACAGGTAAGTGGCAACCTATGGTGCTCCTAACACATTGAGTGGTGTCAGTGCTTTATCCTAGAGTCCCAGTCAGCTTCAGAGCCTCATATGAGCCAAGAATGTTCTCACCTTTTGGACCAGTTTTATCCAGTATTACTATGTTCCTCATGTATGGTGTGATGATTTGAAGATGATACAAAGCAGGCCAGGCTGGCAGATTGGGGAGTAGCACAGGGAGATACTCCTGATGATTTTTGGTGGGCTGTTTTCCCTTCCTGCCTCAGTTGTTACCTTCAGTAAAGACAGAGGGCCTCTATATTGTTGAAATTGGAGGGATTCACTGTAAAGGACAGAGTTCCCAGTATTTCAAGGCTAGCTAAAAAGTAGGGCTAAAGCTTGCCTGAGACAAAGCTGAACATACTGTTTCTTTCATAGATGAAGGAAGCACAGCGGAAAAATTCAGAAGAGATCACAGCCCCCCAGAAGCCAATACCACAGAGCCACTCCAGCACAGAGAGCCAGAGAACGCTGCAGAAAGTGGATGAGAATGAGCCTGAATGGCAGGAATTCTGTAAGATCTTAAAATTACCTTTTCCTATAAGGCTTGAGAAATCCTAGGGTTCTGTAGGGTCATGTCAACTCTTCCCCTGCCATACTAGAACTAAATAATAGGTCAGAGGGTGGAGAGAATTGCCAAGAAATACAGCACTGTATTATCAGAATATTTTTGAGTCCACACAGCATTGAGACTAGAGCTGGGCAGGGAAATTGAAAACTTTTCCAACTGACACTATGTTAAAACAAGCAACAAATAGGAACCACATGAGTATAGCCAGTACAATTAATTTTAAACTAGAAGCTGGCCTTTTGTAGGACTTTGCAGTAACTGCTCTTGAGGGCAAGGGTAGTCCTCAAGAGTAACAGGGACTAACAAAAAGGGCTTCCCTGTCATTCAAGCATGACCCCACCCAAGTAAAGCCCTTCTGCACTGTCTCATGTAATGAATCCCAATAATAGAAAGGAAAATGGCAAATAGTATGAGACTTGCAGTAGCAGCCATCACTGCTGCCAAATGCTTCCTGAAGGAGAACCTGATGCACTTTTCTTTCCAGTTCCTCCCCTGCTGCTCAGTAGATGGCAATGCTGTACCACCAGTTGTTTCCACTTCAGTCTAGGGGTTTTATTTTTCTGACTGATAAAAAAACCGCTGACTGGAGAGCTGGTTACTCATACAGACTCCAGGGAGAGATGGACCTAGACAATAGAGGCAGTTTTACAGGAAAAAAAACACAAACAAAAACACAGTCATGTTCTCCACTTTCCATAATAGTTTCAGCAAGGCTCCTTCCCACCCTCCAAAATTGATTAGCACTTTCAAATCCTTCAAATTATTGATTTGGGGTAATTTCAGCAGCTTCAACTCCAGCAGCTTCAAGCTCTGCCCCCCCCCCCCCCCCCGAATTTACATGAAACGCACTACAGAAATCCATGTCTGAACTAGGAGTCAGCATCTGAAACAAAACCAAGAAGTATCAGTGTACAAAAGGACCTGGTACTGAGAAAAAACACACAGATTTTGAATCTTGTCCCAGAAAAAAATTGGTTTTTAATTTTTAAAGGAATAAAAACTATGCCACTTAACACATGGGAGAGACGTGGCAAATGGTCTCACAATTGAGTGACTCTTTCAGCTTGTGGAATGGATTATTCTTATATTTCAACAAGCAGGAAGGTGGCCAAAGGGTAGCAAGCTTTAAACTTGCTGCTTGTTCGCTCCTGTAGGACTCCTTTTTTGTTCCAGTGCAGAAATCCAAGGCAGCAGACGAGAAGAGACGCTCCCTTGCACGGCAAGCCAGAGATGACTACAGGAGGCTTTCACTGCAGGGCATCCACAGAGGGAAGCAGGCAGATATTTCCAAGGGTGCCACAGCAGGGGATCGGCGACCACTTCAATACCCACCTCTCCCCCCCAAGCCTAAACTTCTACCTCCTGCAACGGCAAATGGGAGAGCAATTAGGTAAGGAAGCCCCTGTGCACTGTGGAAAGGAGAAGGGATGAGATTATTTTGCTCTAGCAAGAGATGGTTGAGATGGTTGTCTCTCCTCCTTCTGTGGAAGAGACACCCAGCAGGGCAAAATACAGAGTCTAGGCTATATTCCAGCCTGGGGTGTGATGAGGCCTTCAGGTGTTCATTCCTGGAGGGTAACAGGTTTAGTTAGTAGAGTGTCTTAAGTCTGGAGCACAGAGAGCCCCTATGATGCCAGATGTCCACTGAAAACCATATTCCATACAGCTGAACTGGTGTAAGCTGCCTGTTTAGGGACAGTCTTAAAATCCTAAGCAAAATGTAAGTCCCATGCAGAGACTCAAACCCTGTCTTTTGAATCTGATGCACAAACCAGAGGTCTTTTTTAACAGGAAAGAGGGAGTCCAGAGGACAATCTCCAATTCCACAGAAGAAAGCATCATCAAGTGGTTCAAAGAGGAGCAATTCCCCCTCCGAGCTGGCTATCTGAAAACCACAGACACAATAGCACCTTGGTTCCATGGTGAGTCCTGGGAATTTCCACCCCAACCCAAGTGTTTAAGAAGTTTTTTCTGCTAACATGGCTGCTAATATGGGCTGGTCTTGGGAGTAAAGCTCCTACACTGGAATCAACATTCAACAACTGCAATACCATGCTCTCTCATAACACAGCAACAGTCCTTTCGAGCTCTCCACATTTGTCATTCATTGTTGGCCAAGTGTGGCACAGTTAACAAAAAGCTGTTGGCCATGGCCTGTTACTAGCAATGGCAGCACTCTTCTTCTTGGGCTACTGGGCAAGAAAACAGTGAAAGGGATGGAAGTGCCATGGACTAGTTTTAGAGCAGATTTCTTGTGAGAACTGTTCTATCCAATCCTGCACAAATGCTTTTCTCCCTAAAGTTTTGTGTTTTGGTTTTGAACAGGTATCCTAACCTCTAAGAAAGCAGAAGAGCTTCTGAATAAAACACTACCAGGGAGTTTTCTGATCCGGGTCAGTGAGAAAATCAAAGGCTATGTGCTCTCCTATCGGTCTGTGGAAGGATGTAAACATTTCCTCATTGATGCCTCCAGTGATTCCTACAGCTTTCTTGGAGTGGACCAGCTGCAACATTCAACACTGGCTGACCTTGTAGACTACCACAAGGTGAACGTCTAGCAATGCATTCACTAATTGCTTAATTGCCTCAGGGCACTTCAAAATAAGACAGAGTAGATTCAGTTGTTTTGAAGTCAGTAATAACTAGACCCATTTTATCTGCTGCTGGGTATCCTGTGTGATGCTCCAGAAGGGTATGTCAGCCTGACTGGTACAGCCCAGGTGACCTAATACATCTCAGGTATCTTAGATTTGATTCACTCACCCTCAAACACACAGAACACCTTGCATACTGGGCCCAAGTTACTTAAAAGCTACTTAGAAGAAATGTTGATGAGAGGTGACAGCCTACTCATACAAACTCCTTTCTTTTGTATTCTCTCCTTCGTTAAGGGTCAGTGGCAAGTTGGGTAAACACAAATTCCTGCTTACCTTCAGCCTGAAAGAGAGCAACATGTATATCAAAGCAGACAAGGGGTGGTACTGAGCAAAGGTAAAAAATAGAAGGGAAGGAGGAAGGTTGGCAGGCTCTTGCAACAATAACAGTGGTGTTTACCAGCACTGACTGCAGTTGCGTGGGTTTCTAGGAGAGCCAGGTGGATTGTTCATTCGTTTTGCTGTAAGATCTGCCCAGGGACACGTCAATAATTTTTCTCATGGGTTCATTTAAAATCCCTGTTTCTTTTAAAAAAGTGCCTAGCTTAATACAGACATGGTAAACAAAACTGGACATGAGAACAATAGCTATACTCATTTTCTCTACGGAACTTTACCTGGACTGCGTGAGCTTGCTTTTTGCATGATTTTCACAGTTCAGGCTGAAAGTATTAAAAGCAGGAGTTATACAGCTATTTGTACCAGAGCTAAAGGATTTAAAGCTTTGCTGTGCATAGCTACATGGAATATAGAGCCAAGCCCACAGTCTGCAAAGAATCCTGCAGCTCCCCTGCACTACAGGACATGTGGGCACATGAACCCACTCTGCCAAAGTGCCCCACTGGGTTCTGCTTATCACCCACCAGGTGAGCATGAAAGAAGGCAAGTTCTCACCATGCATCTGTTGCTAGGATGGAGAATGAGATTGGAAGCACTGTACTTAGAACAGGACTTGCCTAAGCAGAGGGTGTGTGCTCTCTCCAGAATCCACCCTTGTCCCTCCCACAAACAGTCAGAAGCACAGTTCACAATCCCTGGTCTGGCTCTACCTGCATGCTGTACATTCCTGGCTCCAGCACTTTCTAGGCAGGGCACCTCTCCATGTCAGAGAAGCTCATCCATTCTCAGGGATGAGCACAGCTCTTTCCTAGAACTGCCAGAGCTGTGTCACTGAGTTATGGCACAGAGCACATTGTGTTATGAGGGCAGAGGGCCCTTCCCTGAGTTCTCCAGGAAACTGAGCTGTATCACACAGTGGTGGGAACACATCCACAACGTAACAGAGGCAGGAAGACTGCTGTTTGCCTTGTGAAGTTGTGACAGGCAGGGTCTGTTTGGAAACTGGTGTTTGATCATATGCTATATTAACAGGACGAACCCATCACTTCCTTGGGGAAGGAGCTGTTGCTTTATCCGTGTGGCCAAGAGGACCAAGAGCCAGATTACATCTCTCTCTTTGAGTAAACCTCCCCATCTCGTTGGGCAGCCCCGGACTTGTATTCACAAAGAACTTGGAACTGGACTTGGAACTAGAGCTGCTGATACTTACCTGAAACCATCAGTGCCTCTATTTTGTATCCTTCACAACAAAGCAGTAGGAGGATAAGTACTGTGAGCTACAGGATGCAATAGCCCAGCAAGCTGCAAACCTGGATACATCCCACAAGATGGAGAGAATGAGTTGATGAAGTAATCAGTTGATCAGGGAGATCCTGCCATGGATTTTCATTGGGTTTTTGAAGGTTTCCTTGGGGGACTTCTATATTCAAGCTGCCTTTTGTTCTTGAATGCAAGGTTCTCTGGGAAATAGATTAGTACCTACAGTTGAATGAGATTATAACCTTCCCAAAGGCACAAAACAACTTGGAGAGGTGAATCGATCTTGATATGTAATTTGCAAAATGTGAAGCTTAATTCTATAAAATGCTGTGTCCTTGGAAGGAAGGATGTTCAGCCAAACATCCAAGCAAACCCTGAGTGCCTTTCAGTGAAAGGTGCTCTCTGTGACAAGAGATTGGCACACGTGAAGACTGCATTTTTTTAAACTCCTCTAGCCTCTGAATATAGATCCTCACTCTTTTAACCTGTATTGAACTCCCACACAGGCCTTTCTGCATTGAGAGGGATTATCCTTTTTGAAAAGGAAAGGAGATGGGACAGAGTAATTTTTATGAATGACAACCACATGTACAGAGCCTAAAAATGTAAGAAGGAACACCTATATCAGTATTAAAACAGTTTACAGAAGAGTTTTTGCCAGTAAAGAATGCTGTTTTCCAAAATGGAGCTATTTATTGCAAGTTGTGTCCCAATTACTGAGATGCATCTAGTGTAAACTTCATTATAGAACTTGTTCTTTCAACATCATGTTCTTTTTCCTTATCTGTTATAATGCTCTTTAAATACATCATTCAGAAGATTGGGGGAGAGCTTGGAAAGAATCACATAAGAAATTAATCTTCATCCAGGTTCCCCAATGTTGTTGCACATGACAAACTCTGCAGCTGAGGGGTCTGAATCTGCAAACATCATTTTTAGAGGCACAATCCTCAAATAGTGAATAAGAGTTGGTCTTGTTTCAGTTATTTACCTCTTTTTACCTGGTCTCTTTTTTCTGTTAGATCAGGGCTACTCAACTTGAAGAAGCAGTCAGAACTTCCAGTCTTACATTAATCTGGGTTTTGCAGAATACAGATTTAAAAAAATTGTGATCATCTGGTCTTAAAATTTACAGCTATGCTTACAGGTGCTTTCCATTCCAGGAAAGAGAAGATTACACTCCAGTTACAGCAAGTTTCACTTGCTGGAAATAAAGCCTTAATGTAAACAGATTCTGAATGTAAAGACACTCTGCCACTGCAAATGACTTCATGAGCTTCTTGAGCAATATATCACATGTATCAAAGAGATAATTTCAATATGATCTGTATCAATCATGAAAACATCCCTCCTTCCCTCTTTATGAATTGTTTCTTTTAAAAATTTTGTCAAAATGAAAGGTCCTTCAGAAAAACATCTGTTTTCATGTGAAGAATATGCCACAGCTGATATCTTGCTGAGACAAATTGTGAAGTGTTTTGCAGACTATTGGGCTGGTAAAGATGGAAGAAAAGTATGCTCTAAAAAGGTATTTTGAAACTCAGGGTGTTAACTTGCAAAATAAGATGCAGGGCAATCTGTCATGGACATAGCGGGCCATAATTAATTTTAGCTCTAAGATCTTTAGTAAAACTCCTCAGGTTTTGACCTGCTGACAAGTGGACCAGTAGATTTACTACCTTTATATTAAACTACTTATTTGCAAATATTGTCTCAGTACAGCCTAGGGAAAACTACTGTCCATGTTCACATCATCCCACATCTTTGAGTCATGCCTCAGTTTTTCAAAGACACACTTTTCTGCTGTGAGGCAAGAAATATGAATATTTAGATGACTACACTGACTGCAAAGGCAACTACCTTGCTAGAACAGATCCCCTTAAGACTGGCTCTTCTATTGCTCCAAAATCCAGTTACCCTGAAAGTCTGTGCAGCAAGGATGTCTTGCAGCAGTTGAGAATCAAGGGTGATGACATACCTTTGGGAGTTTTCTCTGTAAAATCTTTCCTTCTTCAAGGGATGATGTGTAAGGATTACAAGAGGAGTTAATTTGCAAGTTGCTTGCTGGAGAGATCATGAATCCTGGAGGAGCATGGGAATTTGTTTTTGCTCAATGCCTTTAGCCAGAGTATGCTGCAGTCATCACAAAGTAAAGCAAGGAGTCCCTGGATGGCCTCCCCACCTGCAGAGGGCCATCTCTAGTTCCTCCTCAACCAGGATAAAATCAGTTGTCATTCTGAGAAAGATCACAAGCTGGTTTGGGGACAAGGAAGGTAGACACCTTCATAACAAAATCTATTGTTCTGTTGACTGTTCTCTTTGGATTTCACCTTTTTCTAACTGGGCTAGAAGACCTGTTAGAGCTCCACTTGGCTGACAGAAACATGAGTAACAGCAGCTTCCCTTTCTCATGCTGTTCCTCACCTCTCTTGTCAGTGCAGTCTCCACCTGTAAGAGAGCCCTGACAGATCTCTGCTGTGATTAGATAGCCCTGCACATCATCAGTGACTGTGGGCTGGATCTCTCCATCACTGATACCATCTCAGCTCTTGCCAAACTGGCTTCTGCAGCCAAGGAAAGAAACTATATAGACAGTATTATTCCTGGCAAGAGGAACAGCGTCTCTGTGGAAAAGGACAGACATAAGAATCACAAAGATGCTATTTAAAAACATAAGTTGTGAAACTCTGACAGGATCTGGATGATGTGCTTGCAAAGTAATGAAGTGCTGAATTTACAACTGCCCAGTGCTTAGAACTGGAGACTAATAGAGGCTTGAAGGGATCTCTGGAGATATCTGGTCTAGTTCTGCTCTACAAGTGTGGCTCAGGGAAGACTGAATAAAACAATCGTGGAAAAAGTTAAGGTGAGGCTTGGCACAGGTCATGATTGCAAAACTTTCATAGTGTACAACACCCAGTTTCAAATTCAGGTTTAAGTGGGATTGTAGGAACAACTTTTGCCTTGGACCAGCTGCATAACCACACTTTGATACGCACTCAACAAGCCATACCTGTCTCCTCCTATTGCATAACGTTTGTAAAGTTACTTCATCAATACAAAGCCCTTTATAAATAATTTATCACGTGTTCTGGGAACAAACCAGTTCTTTGGAGGATCTACTTGAGTGATTACTGAAGTTTCTATGGTAAGTGATGTATTTTGGGGTTGAGGTTTTGAAGTATACAAAGTTTCTATTCTTTTTGTACTTTTGCAGTGTTTTGGACACTTGGTGATTTGCAAGGCAAGTGCAATGCAGATCCTTTGCACCAGTAAAAGTCAAACACATATAAACCCATCCAAGGGAAAGGTACTTATAGCAGCATGGTGTCTGTCTGCAGAACCTACATGCAGTGCTTTCAAAAGAGGTTCATAGCGCTCTTCCTACTGCACAGCTGCACAACAAAGAGTGGCTCATTCATTGTTCAGTGCTACCTTTCTTTCCCCCAGCTTTTACAAGCCAAAAACCAAATTAGAATCTGGTTCAGACTGCCTTGAATTAATCTGAATCCAAAAAACAAAGAGGCTGCTCAGAGAAACAGCATTTAGGTAAGCAAATGGGATTTACAAGCCCGTGCAGTTTTTGTTGGCTAGTATATATTAAAATGGTAAATAGCAGTCAGCATTAAAAGAAAATGCTTCATGTGAGCAGTAACTCAAACTTTCAACAGTTTTAGGCAATTGCAACAAAAACTATCAAGAAGATGACTAATTTTTACAATTAGTACCTATAATTATAAGAGAATTTGCAGGGTCCAGTAGTCCATCACAAAAATTTATTTCGTTAATTACAGAAAGCTTTTTATACCCTGGGCAAGACTCTATTTGGTTTAGAAGAAATACTTTGGCATAAAGTCAGAAAATGTTCATCACTGTTGGTATCTGGCATCTGGAGTTTAAAGCCTCCTGCTAAATCAGTACTGCAAGTTGATATGTATTTCGTTTTCTTCAGCATGATAAAGCTTCTGCCTTCCAATGCCCAGGTTGTGTAGAAAAATCACTTATCTATTCTAGTTCCCATCCACAGGAACACAGATCTGCAGAGCATTTTCCAAGCATTGGAAGGTTGTACTATTTCCTACTAAGGCTAGAAGT
This sequence comes from Agelaius phoeniceus, assembly GCF_051311805.1. Taxonomy (NCBI): domain Eukaryota; kingdom Metazoa; phylum Chordata; class Aves; order Passeriformes; family Icteridae; genus Agelaius; species Agelaius phoeniceus. The sequence goes on from NC_135268.1 coordinate 25,845,044, forward strand.
AGAAAACCTGAAGTATGGCAAAATAATTCTCAAGCCAAATGAATTTCATTTAAAAATAAATCTTGAAATACATACAGCATTCTAAAGCAGAAATACACTATGTGATTCACATGATACAGATGTGGCTCATTGCTTATGGCTCACTGTCCACAGAGGAGAACAAACAGTACCCTCCAGTTGATGGTTTTTCAACCATCACACTTGACCAGTAAGATTTTCTCTTTCTTAAGTTTAGAAAGCACTTTCTGAGAAAGCTCTTTCTCTGGATTAACTGGGAATGGCCTGTTAATGCACTGCTGCTGTGCCCCCATCCCAGCCCCTTAAAGAAAAAGTATTTTTGGTCACTCCAGCTTTACCATGGTTAACAATCAGATGTCCTCAGAGCAGGTGTCCCCGGACTTAAAAAATAGCCCTTTTTAGATATGTCAAGTTAGATGTAGGAAATAACTCGTAATTATTGGCCCAGCAAAAGATCAATCCTTTAAATAACTGTACACATCTTACAAACATTTCAAAAGAAAAGCACATCCATTTGTTAGTGTGAATACCACACTGGTCACATAATAACATATAATGTTCATTGTCTCTATGATGTGACCTTGAATTTCATCAAGTGTTCAAGTCTTCCCCAGAAGCAAGTGCTGAACAGTCAGGATAGTGGAGTACTTAAAAACCTCATTAGAATAAAAACAAAAGTTTGGAGGACAGATGCTTTCCCTCTTCTTTTGCTGCCATCCTGCTGGAATCTCCATCCTCTTTCCGTCTCATCCCAACTTTTCTGGTTAAAACCTCTTTTCCAAAACACCCTGGAGTCCAGTTCAGAGGCTTTCAACCTCCCTTTCTGTATTCATGTCTTCTTACTGCTCAATTTCTGTTTTTGCAGGTGTGTCTCAATCTCTTGCTTGAAAACAAGCATCCCAAGCTGGCCATGGGAAGCCTCATTCATGGCCTTGGACTGCATGCACATTTTGTACTGCTCTGGAGTCAGCTCATCCAGACACTGCTTTTCATGCCACAGATGGAAGAGACCCCTGACAGGCGTTCGGATCACCATCAGGTTGCTGTGAAGGTACTTGCGGTACAGATGCACATCTTCACCACCCCAGCCTTTAATGTCCAGGTCAAAGCCACCTGACACAGACAAAATTCAAAATAAAACTAGAAATCTGTTAGCAAACTCAATGCTATTAATTGCACTGCAGCTGTTTTCTGATTCCAGTCAGCCCTTTAAAACACACACACTTTCTGTGAACATTTAACTGCCCATCTTCAAATATTTCACCATCAGAGAGAAGTTCTTTATTTGTAATTTTATTTGTAAACAGTGTTTAGATTCTGGTAATTCTATTACACCTAGGAAAAGCCTGAACATCTAACCACAGCACTGCTGCAAATTAGTGAGATTGGCAAAGGAAAGGGAGGCTAATCATAATTTTCTATGTTTTAGCAAACAGGCAGGTGTATTGGAATGTATTTTTCTTACCTATGTTGATAAAATCAGATCTGTACTGGCAAGTCATCCCAAAACCAAAGTCTCTCCAAAATCCAGTTTCTTTTTTAATAATCTGCACAGAGGAAAGGAATATTTATATAGAAGCAGAAATGCTTTCAGAGTGAGCATTCTGACCTGAATGTGGACAGAAATAGGAGCAACTGCCCTTTTATTCTTCCCCATGTGAATCCACAGCTGGTCCTGAACCCGTTTTTGTAGATATTCATTGGATATATCTATATATCTGCCCCCCCAAAACAGCTGTATTCTTAGCTATCATGGATAACCCCCCTAATCCAGAACAATCAGGTTTTGCTCTACTCCTGCTGTTGTAGACCAAGTAGAACAATATCACAGCTCTGGAGATAATTTCTTTGCAGGCAAAGCATCCTCCAAAACTGTTAGTTTCTGTGGGATTCACACCTGATGTAAGAAACATATTGGTAAACCAGGGAAACCAGACTTTGCTGTCAGAACAGATGGTGGCATCTGCATTGTGGACCACAAGAGCTCTAGAAGAAAACAGTGGTTCTAATCTGATCACACAATCTACAGCTTTTTGATTACATTGATTTTGAGTAACAAGAATAATTTTCCATTACAGAAAATGCTATATCCACCTAAAATTGAACTCAAGAAATGCTTAGTGATAGATATATATCCCATGAAAGCCTTTGTAGAGATGAATGGTCTGCCTTCCTGAGATGGACAATCAAAATATTATGTATTACAGGTAGAAAATCAGAGCACTGAGAAACTATGGCTATAATTTTGAAAGGCAGATATCCAAGTACAGATCTCTAAGGTCATAATTCATGCATGTGAGTGACCTAACCCAATCTGGTGAGACATCCAAGAGCTTCAAGGGACTGGGATAGGCATTTAAATCCTCTGAGCAAGTCAGCAGTACTTCACACTCTTGAATGCCTGGTTAGAAACCTATCCATTAGCAGCTTCTTTAGAAAATCTTTACTTAGTTGTGACAGAATTTCAGAAGATGAGGAAAAAGAACTTCCATTTCTGGTTTTACAAATCCTAGTATTTCCTTTATGAAGAAATGCTCTTCCAAAATTTTCTCTCCTGATTTATTGTTCATGCCTCCCCTTTTTGTTTATAACTCTTGTCACTTCAAATGCTTTTTTAAAAAAATTATTTTACTGCTTACATTGCTATACATTTCATTTCTCATTTCTCCTTTCTTTGAAAAAGCCAAGTCACTGCAGAAGCCAATTAAAAGGAAATAAGATTGAATCTGTCAGGCCTGCACTGTAACAAGAAGTCTCCATCACGATGCCCTTACAGCAAGCTGCTCGTGTGCATTAGCATTATTATTTCCCATTAGGGCAAGTGGCTGCTGCACAAATCAAATTCTATCCAAGATTTCTGAAGGATTTTTCTCCTCAGAAGCCCAAGTTCCAGGACGGAGAGCCAACACAGTCTTATTTTATTGGCATAGATCTGGCCTTATGCCTGGCAACTAATGTGGTCTAAAAGTACAAAAATATACATAAAAATGTGATTGGCTGTACTTCTTTAAATCAAGAAGCTTTTCTGACATAAGCATCACATTTTATGATTCAATATTAGCTATAAATATTTTCACAATCCTGACAATATACTTTGTGGAATTTATGCTAGCTTGAAAGCTAAACTCTATTTCATTCCCTAAGCACAATTTTTACAAGCTTGAGGATCCCTGACAGGCTCTGAGCAGAGAAAGAAAAGCTTATGTGAATCCCATGGTATGATCAGAACAAGTTTCTTCTGAAATAAAAACAGTACAAGGAATTTTCCAGACACTTCGGTAAAAGGCTTTCTGGCTATATGTCTCATAACACAGAGTAGTTTAAAAAATTACTTTAAAATATTTTGGATTGACTTTCAAACTCTCATTCTTCATTTTTATGGAGGAACTGCACAAGGTGGAGGCAGTGATGACAGAAGACTGGACTCAGACACCAGGTGATCTTTTTCAACTGTGACTGTCTCTGGGCTCACACCACCCTTAATTCATACTTATCCAGAACAACAGTAGAAGCTGGGATGCTCTGAGGACAGTGTCCAGCCTGGGACAGGATGAGCCTTAGTAAGTGCAGTGCCTGGCAGTAAGAGAGGCAGATGTGGCAGGTTAGGACCTGGCCCAGAGGAACTGAATGAAGCTGCATAGTTGGCTTATGTTTCAATTTGAAAATTCAGCCACTTAGCAGCACTAGTGGGGAGAGGACTTTGATCCACTGACTCTGGAGAGAATCAAGACTCCCTTCTATCAGGCCTTTAGGCTCAACAACAGTGCAACACCAGAGCACAAGAGAATGGAGAACAGTGTCTGCAGCAGTGCCAAGCAATGGCTTGGTCACTAACATTTGTGTGAACCTCTCATCTGTGTGCTCTTTCTTCCTCACAACAGCTCCTCCTCATTCAGGAGACTCATACATTTCTTAATCATATGCCTTATGGCAATGTTTTTAAAAATACTGCTTTTTTCTCACATCAAAATTATGCAGGTGAGATGAAAATCAGTGGAGTTGTGCTGTGTTGTATCAGTACCAGAATAAAGTGACAGTTCCAAGCATGTGATTTGAGTCAGACACTTCAGAAACACACTGTCTGCTCACAGGGAGTTCAGTCATGAACTGTGGGAAGGGAAAGGCCACTGTAAGGTGTTCAAGTAAGTAGGGAATAACTCTGACAGCTCCTGGAGCTCTCCTTTTACTGACTGATCTGAGGACAGCTTTGCTTTTTACAAATGTCATGTCTTCAAATGCAAATAGTATTCAGTGACAGGAAGAAATCAGAGCAAGTCAATGACTGTCACCCCAAAATAGCACACCATGGAGGAATTATTCACTAGTTAGGAAATTCCTTCTAACAGAGAAGCAGACATTTAAAAAATTCTTAGTTTCCATGTAAAAACTTCAAAAAGGTTTAAAATAAATGGCACCAAGGTACTTCCCAGTGAAAAACACTGCAGAACTCACAGTAAGTTGAGTGTTGTAGTTAATTTTGTCTCTGTGGTGGTCACTGTGCACAAGGAATAGGGAAATGCTATCCAAGAGCACATGTACCTTTAAAAAATGCTTTGTTCAAATAGAAGCAGGCATTCAGAGATGCATGTACTTACCAGCTGTTGTTCTAAAGATGGTATGGAATCATGATGACCATAAATTATACTGGGGTTATACTGGCTGAAGAGAACAGGATAAAATACCTTCTTCCCTGGAAATGACAATGGGTTGTTTTTTTTAAAAAAGCTGTATAAAACACACTTGTCTCTTACATGGTACAGTCCAGACCTGACCATATCCAGACAAAGTCACACAAGTTTTGCACTAAGTCTATGTTCTTTCCACAAGAATGTAAATGTGAGGATATAATTAATAAAAAGATCCTGTTCCAGAAAGAAAGGTGCTGAAGGCAAGAGATTCTATCACAATTGGAGCAAGAACTGTTACAACTGATTTACAGTAGCTTCATTACCAATTCAAAGACAAGAATACTCTGGTGAAGGATTTTACAAAATAGGTGGAACCTGTTGAAAGACAATGCACTTCATGAGGAGCAGTACCTGGCTGTGTGTTCAGTCTACAGGAGTTCAAGAATTCAGCTGTGAAGTATATGTCCACATCACAAAAAAAGAGAACAACATTGTTTCCTTTCCAAAATCGAGCACCAACATCTAACCCTTTGCCCCTGGAAAACTCTTCATTCAGCTGGATGAAGGTGAAGTTCTTGAAGTTGGCTGACCTAGAAAGGAAAATATTCAGCGACTTACCCTGTCCATCCAGCTCTTAATACAAGCTGGGGATGGGAACCCCCTATGAAAGAATTAACAGATTAATAGAAACCTGTAGTATCACAGTTCTGAGAGCAACTGGAGGGAAGAGATGTCCTGTTTGACTCTTGAGGAGATTTCGTATCTACGTTCAGAGCTTGACCTGTGCCAAGCACACGCTAGCATTCCTGCCACAGACTTTCTTTGGACAGATCTCACAAAAATCCCAACAAAGTTTAGATTCACAAAAATATCTTCAGTATGCAAATTTCAATGACCTGTGGTTACATTACTGTATCTATACAAGGGTTTTCTTCCTACACAAAGAAGTCAAGCAAAAGGCTGCGGTGCCACATGATCTTGACAAATACAGCTATGTAACCAAACTCAACAGAGCAGAACTGGCCAAAAGTATACAGTTCCTTTGTGCTCTACTGAAATTGTCTTCCACCTGCCTTCAGAAGTCAGTTTTCCATCCTAACAGTCAAAGCCACTTTCAAAGAACTAAAGATTTACCAGTGTGTGGGGGGAGGGAAAAAAAAAAGCAGTTGCACTGAGGTAAATTGAGTTAAAATCTGCTCTGCAGTTCTAAAGACCACTCTGTGGGACTCTGGGTAACACTATTTTTATTTGATACAAAAAGAAAGCTATTTTCTGCAATGCGCTTTAGAACCTTTTGGCACAACTATGAGTTTTGAGTTATCAAGTCTCCACTTCACGTAGGATTGCTGCATATAAACAGTACCAGATGTTCAGGTACTTACTTAGAGGTATTTTCAAGTATTGATTTGACTTCATTCATTTGTTCCTTTCCAAAGTAAACTACAGTGAGGTGAATTCTTCCATCCTGCTGAATGCCCATTTCCCTGGAGAAAAGAGACAGATTTGTGACTTGTTCCAGAAGTTACCTTCCTTCAATAACCTACAGCAGCTGGAGAAGGCAGAGTAGGGTGAACCTCAGAGGCATTCCTGGGGACGTGATTCACTGACAGGCATTCTTGTCCTGAGAAAGCTGCTCACTTTCTCCCTTAGAAGAGACAGAATTCTTTCAGGCAGATTAGGTACCAGCTCTCTAAGCAGCATTTGTTATATTAATAGGACACTGTTAAAAGAGGCCATCCAGCCCCAGGAAGAATGATCAGGCAGGCAATAACTTCAGCACTCAGGAGAACATGAGAAAGGGGATTTTTATAATATCCTACCTCATAACCTTGAGTTTTTGCAACAGATATTCCAGAGTTCAGATCTTTGGCATTAACTAAAACCTAAGTATTAGCAGAGATCAAATGTGTAGCTCAAGGGTAAGACCAATCTGAGCAAATGCTAGAACCGTGCCTCACTAAGTTTGGTTTGTAAGAGTTCATCTATAATCAGCAGAGAGATCAGCATGACCAGAGGGCAATTTCTCCCAGTCTAAAACAAGATTATCAGAATACTAATCAGAAGGCTAATTTAGACAAGGAGCCTATTTTTAGATGGCTGTAATTGGACAAAACATCCCATTGTAAGAGTAAGTATCTTTTGATAACACAGTCTTTTGTGGGCAGCTATTTAAAGTTACATTCCAGTTCAGTTCTTCCTCTGAACATCATATCTGTGCTGAAAAAATAATAGTTTAAGAGGAACTATGCTGAAAGCTTAAATACATTTTTTTCTTGCCTTTTGTTGCCTTAATATTTTATCTAATGGAGCCTAGAAAAGTGTCTAGGAGCACTGATTCCCCTTTTCCTGAGAAATGCTCCTTTGCAACTAGTGCATGGCATTCTCATGTTGCCACAATTGTATGTGCCCAACAAATAGATTGAGACTCTTGAGTCAGGTTCTTGCAAATCAGAAACCCTGATGACTGGAATATAATTGCTTTTATCGCTAATCACAATGCATTAAGCAACCAAATGCCTTTCAGTCTGTAATCTCAAAAATCACTGTGTAGAACAATGAGCTGTTATGTAAAAAGTAGCAGTGAGTGAGGTTTTGATAACTATTGTAAATCAAAGGCAACTCCGACTAAGGGGAGAGAGAATGATGCATCTGACTCCATCATCAGAAGGCTAATTAATTACTTTATTATACTATACTATATGTATTTCATCTTAACTGAATCTGCCATGCACTCACTCTTGCTCACAACTGCACAGAACTGCACTCATCTCTGATTCTCTCGTGACTGTCCCGTGACAGTCTGACACACACACACCTTCTTGGCCCTGATGGGCCAAGGGAACAAAACATCCTCACTTTGGGCAAACAATCTCCATATTGCATTCTACTTTGGCACAACACAGGCACAGTAAGTGAGATAAGAATTGTGTTTTCCTTCTTCTCTGCTTGTCTCACAGCTTCTCTCTGTTCAGAGGGCACGTGAATACCACAGATAACTCTTTTAATTGCATCTTACTTTCCTAGTAAGAAAAAGTAAAGGCAGCATTGAAGGAAACTCACCTGAAATTCTGCATGAATTGCCGAAATTTGCTGGCTCTCTTGGCCAACGGCACAATGACATTAATAAGTGTGTCAGCCATATTGACATTTTCATTTTTCACTTTCATTACAGGACCAAATGGCCGGAATAAAACAATCTTCTTGAACTGATGTTTTGCATCTCCTTTGAAAGTCAGCTCATACAAGGTGCCTTTATTTTTTTCTGTACGGTAGATCCCTGCATGAAAACAAAAATGAAGAGATTTTTGTATTAAAGTTGGGCTCCTAGGGGGAAAAAGGGGGAAAGTCTTAAGTTGCTACATCTAAGCTGAAAATGCAGCAGAGGCAATGAGATATTTACTTTTATACCAATACACAGTCCACTATCATTTGGAGGAGGCCATCACTGTAGCAGGGACACAACCCTGGGTTGCAGGAGCTGTTTGGTATTCTTGCAGGCACATTCCAAGGCTTGGCTGAGTTACAAACCCCTGAAGATTGCCAACTGCTCACTCTCAGTATAACCCAGCAGATGTACTGTCCTTATTTTTCAGACTGCTCCAATTGCACACTGCAGACATGTATGGTAATGGGATGCAGAGGGACTGCAAAGGCAGTCTGCCTCTCTGCAACAGGAGGGATTAGGCCATCTCCCAGAAAGGCCATTTCCTGATGAGCACTGGGAGGAGCTCTGGAAAGTCCCCTGATAAAACTGTGTAAACAGGCCCCAACCATCAGCTTCACCCACTGTCAGTCAGGACAAAACTCTCCTGTTACTCAGCTCTCAAGAGACTGCTATTTTCTGTATAAATTCCCACTCCTGGTCAAGTAATGGTCTGCAAGGATAACACTACAGTTTGTCAGAGGCTAGACCAGGATACTTAATTCATACAATCATGTATTTATTTCCTGTATGTAAGAAACTTTTGACATACTTGATGGGTGAAATTGCTCTGGTTCATGCTGAGAGCCAACATGAACTATAAAAGCCTCGATCATGCCCCACTGAAATACTATAATATCCTAAATGAGATCAAATTGGCAAAAAGGCTATAGATTTTACCCACTCTAAATGATACTTCAGTCCCTACAGTGTATACTGAAATAAAGCTTTTTCACTGGAAATCCATTAGGTTTAAGAAAGAAAAATTAATGCTAATTCTAACTAGTCATTAAGCCACTGTAAACATCTTAACAACTTAATCAGTACAAGAGTATAATTGCAATGCCTTCCATCTCTTGCAGAAGTTAAAGAGACAAGCACAAATGTCTTGAAAAAAACTCCTCCTCTTAACTTGTTTTTCTTTCTTTTTTTTTTTTTTTTCCTCTCCATCTGGCTAGGAAGCATAGCTTCTTCTGGTTATGAAAAACAAGACCAAAATAAGGCTTGCTTTTTAAAAAATTTTGGTTACTCCCTGATGTGTAACATTGCTGAGCATCTGACCCATAGGCTGTCAGCTCTGTCTGTATTTCTTGTGAAAGTCTGGGTCAAAGTTTTCTTCAAAGAGCAAAGTGACATAATCTCTTCATCTTGTATTGCTGCTTTTACATTGGTATAATCAAAAAACTAATGAGGTGTGATTTTATCTGGAGAAAGTTCTGTGGGCTGTCTTATCTTCACTATCATTCTCCAAGTCTTTTATTCTTAATGAACACTTCAGCTGGTTAATAATATATGCAGATTTGCTGATCCAGTATTCACTTCATGTTTTATTTTTAATATAAGCTGATTCAACAAATGCTCCAATCCTCCTTCTAGCATAGTAAATGAATCTAGGGAGATAGCAGCTCCATAATTCTTTTGCTGCTAATCTTTCAGATTTGTGCCCTTGACTCCTCCTAGCTTTTTTCAGAAAGTCTGCCCAAGCTGCAGACCATGAACTACATCTGTTACTGAACTGGAGCTCATCTGAATAGTGGCCTAATAGTCCCTTGATTTCTTCCTCCTGGTGGCCAGAGAGTAGAAATCTGGGCCTTTGAACTCTGCTCACCCATTTATTCTTACAGAAAGCCTGCTGATGATCTGAGTGCATTGTTGGTTGCACTCATTTGCTCAGGCAGTTTTTGAACACAGGTTTTACCAAAGATGTTTGTGTTTGAAAGGTTAAGGCAACCTTCTGACATTCAGATAAACAAAATTCTAAATTAAATCTGATTTTCATTCCCTTTAGAGATAAATTGATAGGACTGTTTCAAACGTGTTTCACATTTTTGACATAGTGAACTGACATTTTTTCATAATAAATAAGTTCTAAATTTAATTAACAAATCTAATAGTATCTACCACACAATATTTCAGCTTTTGCTTTTACATTCTCTTCTACCTACCCCAGCCAAGAAACAGTGACCCCACAAATTCCACTTCCCTGGAGAGAGATGTACTATCCAATAAAGGAAACCTTGCCAAATAAGAAGTACCTTAAAGAAGAATGCAAGTTTGTGACCTGGCTGGGGTCCCTCACAGGGCTATACACACAGAGGCTGCTTCTAAATCTGTAGTTTTGTTCTTGTTTAGTACCTCTACTATGGCTGAAAACAAGTAGCTTAGGTGTAGGCATTTATACAAAATGGTAATCCAAGAATTTATAGTCATAACATTTTATACTGAAGAGAACTGTATGCAAGTTTAATGCCTCTAATTAAATATTGCTATTCTTCACAAATATTTAAACTATTTGTTTTTCATTTTTAAAAATGTTCTTTCCTTTTAAAGTATCTTCTTTTTAGAAGCAGAGAACAAAGTGATTTGCCCAAGGACAGGCAGTCAGCTTTGGAAATGAGTCTGAATGTCTTGAGTCACTCTGGTGACTCGCCCAGCAGAACATCCTGCCTTTAACAAATGCTTTCCATTTCCAAAGGCTCTACTTTATTTGTGCCACCAGGACTTTCTACGTGATCCAGGAAGATGTGTTAAACAGCCTCAATTCCGAGATATGAACTATGAGGGGAGGAAAAAGTAGTCTCAAAAAAGTGAACAAAAAACCCTTTTCCTTCAAAGATTGCTTCTGAAATGAAAGCCTTGGAAAGGCCAGATATTAAATAGGGATAAAAGAATGTTAATTGATCATCTATTGCTTCCATTACAGCAGATATGTTTCAGAATATGCACCATTCCTTTCAGAGACAGAGAGAAAAGTCAAAGCCTTTGGAAACCCAATGTAAAAAAGTAAACAGGAACTCTGTGTCAGCAGATAGAATGGCCCTAAGATGAAGGGAAAGAATAAGTGAGAGGCAAAAATGGCCTGGGCTGAAAAACTGATGAAAGAGCAGTAAGTCTCCAGTCTTCAGGGCAGCAATTCCCAGAGCTCTCTAAAGAAATGGAAAACACCTGATGTCTATTCAGCAGGGCAGGCAAACAACTGCCAACTATATGGATCGACATGAAATGTGTAACTAGCAAACAGCCATGCATTCTGAACAAAATGCTGTTGAGTGGATGACAATTCTAGCCTCAGTTCTACAGACTACAGGCTTCAAGTCTCCTAGTGTCTCTAAAACACTGCCTGGACTCATGTTCATTAATTCCCTTCTGTTAGATGATGTAGGAGCCACTATGAGGATTTATCAGAATTTGTTGTCCTCGTTTTAACTCAGTACTACAATGGTGTTCCCACTTCACATGCAGTAAAATACAGCATCTTATCCTTTGATGAAAAGCATCATTCCTTTCTCCCAGTAAGCAGCCATGGCAAAATTCCATCAGATAGACCACTACCAGTAGCTGCCCATTTGAGGAAGCAAAGCTATTCCTTTTTCCTTTGCCTCTGAGACCTTGATTAAAATTCCAGTCACTAGGCAGCCACATACTTTAAGTAGGAAAACTTTTGATCCAGCATATTTGAAGGTGTTATGGCAGGGCATTTCTTAAAAATCCAGGGACTTTCTGGAGCTGTTCACATTAGGAAAGAATATCATCAGGCAGTGATTCCATTCACTTATGGAACACACTACTGAGGCTTGTCAGTCTCTGAATTATCATCTCCATCTCTGAGAAAATGAGCAACTCCCAGATCTATTTAGTGCTGCTGCTATTTACATAAATTAATGACCAGACCTGTTATCCTGCTTTCTGAGCAAGTGGCTTTCTACTGGAAACAGAACAGTCCTTTGCCTGCTTATAATACACAGAAATTTCTTTTTTTTTCCCCATGCTGTTTCTTACTGACTCCCCTTGGCAGAAAGCTAGTGAACTTGGTTCATAAGTGGGAGGAATAAAGGGGAGAGGGGAGCAGTATAGCAGCTGAACAGTCCAAGTGCCTCTGTCAGGAGAGAAGCTAAGCAGAGAAGCAGCCAGATGGATACATCTCCAGCTCCAGGGAGAAGGTGTGGCTCCCTTGGTTTTGATTAAGGGGGGGAAAAATGGAAAATTCCACTACGTGTCAGCTATTGCTCTGGAAGGAGAACTGAGAATCCTATCCAAATTTCACGTAACAGCAAATCTGCTGAGAAGGAGTTTAACTCCAATTAAGGTACTAGGGTCATAGTCTAATTTCCACACACAAGTTACTCTGTCTAGAAACTGCAGAGAATGCAACACTAATTTTAAGATGCCACAGAGATAAAACATTTCTCCTTTAATGCAAGAAGTGTTTGAAGAAACATTTCCCCTCTGCAAAGACAAGAATAAATGCACAAAATTAAAAAAAGGAAGAGATACAGACCCCAACTGAGTTTATTGCCACACACCACCACTCTACCTAACAATGAACTAGTACTGAAAAAGTGATAGCAGGTGCCAGGATGCACAAGAAAAGAAAAATCCACACAGGAGGCGGAGAAAACAAGATTACTGTGCACAACTCTATCTTCTAGCTAGACTCAGGATCAGCAACACACTTGAGCAAAGCTGGTGTCAAAGGCATCTCTAAGTAGAGCAGAAACAAGGACGCAAATCCCACATACTGACAGCAGCAGTTCAGATTTTAAATCCTGTCTCTGACCCTGATTACCTGATTTTCATTTCAGCACATCTCTCCACCTGATCAACCTTTCGATGAGAGCAGTAGCCCCACATTTAACATGAGAGGCACACAGTTTTGTGTGCTGTTATTGCTTAAGCAGCTGGAAAACACTTAGAGGGTTAGTGCTATTACTTTCAGTGCAAATCTGGGCACTCCCAGAAATCTCCAGCTGCCCATGGCAGTTCCAGAAAATGAAAACAGCTGGCTTGGTGCTGGGTTAATGGACTCGACTCATGGTTACTGTGTTGCTGGACTTATACTAAGTTGCCGGAAGCTGACACAGAATCCAGCTTATTACTCATTGTGTAGGCAGTAGCACCTGCAGAGCACTGTTTCCAAAACAAGTTCAGAGTCCAAAATATACTTGAAATGCAGAACTGGAACAGATAATTCAGTCCTCCCTACACATACTGAAGTTACACAGAGCAATGGATTTGTCCTTTGATTGGCAGTTTTTGCCATTCTTGGGAGAATAAAGTTGGGGGGAAAAAAGAGTGACAAGAAGTCACAGAGATGTCCAAAGGAATTTGGCAGGGAAATTTTCTGCCAAGTCTCTTTGTTTCCAGCCCCAATACATGGATCACTGCATTGGCAATCAAATCAGTCTGCCCTGATGAGTGAGAATTAGAATTTGTTCCCTTGCACCTGCAGAAGTAAGGACCTGCCTCACAGGGGAGGACATAAGGAAGGTTCCTTGAGCTCAGACTGAGCTGTACAGAGGCCTCCAGTTTCTTGAGCTCTAAGTCATGTGAAAGACTTCCTCCCTCTGGAGAATTTCACCATGGTATAAGAAAGCCAGCAAGACCATTAGTGCATGAAGAACCTCCACAGAGCCAGCACTAGCATGCATCTCTTCCCCGCATCTTCCTGCACTTGTTTCCCGAGCACAGCACTGGTACCTTGTCAAAGTCTCTTAATTATGCATAAAGGCAGGCTCACAGCTTAATTGATATTAAGCAATGTGTTTCAGGAAACATCTCCTTTCTCCTGACCCTCTCACATGGAAAAGGTGGTGCCAAACCGTCATATCTGCTTGTTCAGCACCTATAAAAACTGTAGAAACATATTTTGAAAAGATAAACTAAACAACAAACAGAAAGGAGGAGAATGGCAGCATGGATTTGAACTGCAGTTGCCAATGTTAACTCTGGAAATAGATCTGGGATTGCAGCCTGGTCAGTCGCTCCTTGCTTTGTAAGTTTTGAGGCAAGCGCATGACTAGAGAGCTGTGAGAACACATTGGTGTCACTACAGGACACAACGTTGTCACCAGGTCCTGTTCCCCAGGAAAGATGCCATTTTGCAATAGTGCCCGAGACAGCATCACTAGGTCACAGCACTGACACTATCCCAGACATCTGTGCTCTGACACAGCTCCCATCTCCCTCAGCAACTCAGTCACGCAGAACTCCTCCCCAGCACTGTGTGCACCTTCTAACCTGCTCTCTGCATACGAACCTTCCACGAAGTCGGAGGCTGTGTATAGGCGGGGTTTTGCTTTGCTGACCCCATCTGGCTTGTTCAGGCTCCCCACTGCTAATTCAATCACCTCTATCAACTCATCTCGCTTGTCCTTCCTTACAGGCTTCTCCTCTGGGTGCCGTGTCAGCCCTGTCTCCAGCTGGTAAACCTTCTGGAGGGTGAAGCTCTCAAAGGGCACTGCTGCATACTCTGTGGACAGCTTAACACCGCTGTGCACCTCTGCTTTGTCTACTTGGGAACGCAGGAAGGCCAACAGGTTGGCCTGGGCCTTCTCTGGCTTACTGTGGTCAAGCTGAATGTCCAAGGGGTCTGGGTACTGGTTCTGCATGTTCTTAAGCTGCTCGGTCCTGCCCTGGAGCTCAGCCTTCAACTGGGCAATTTGTTTCTTCAAGCTGATGATGTAATTGTGGTGTTGCTCCTCTCGCTCTTGCAGAATGGCTTCATATCCCTCCTTCACAGTTGGACTGTGCACCCTGGGCAAGGCAAGCTGCTGGTTGTCACCCTTGGGTGTGCAAGCCAACATATAAACAATAGACACTGAGCAACAGGCCACCACCAGCAGGCCTACAAATCGGGGAAGAAATAGAATAAATCCTCGTCGGAGCATCATATCTCAAAAAAGCAGAGTCTAACCCCACACATGCAACAGTTCTTATGTCCATGCAGTGCCACAGAGGCCTCTGGTCTTGGAGTACTCTTACACAGATACATGTATGTGCAGGAACTGGTTTGTCAGCTCTCCTGAAATGTGTGCTCTGCCTCTATATGGAGCTCTCTCTGGTGTGTACCCAGCAGGACCAAAAGACAAGTTGTGAAGCAAACAGGACACGTCCTAATCCTCATGGCAACACCTATGTTGTTGCAATATGATCAGACGGTGGCTGATGGAGCCTGAGGACCTGAAAGATAAATGACAAAGACAGACAAGTTAGAATTTGGTCATTCAGTCCAGACCATTTAGCGTGTTCTAATTTAGCTTGTTTCTCAGCTGCTCTAGCAGATCTCAAAGCTGTGAAGTGCTTGGGCTAAGACCCTAAAGGTGCCAAGGTCCTTATGTGAAAAATCCCATATGTATCCCTTTCACTGTTAATAACATGGCTTGGCCCATTGCCATGGGAAACTAGTCCAGGCCTCAAAGACTCCCATGCTTCACAATAACTTGGAAGAGTCTAGTGGTCGGATGCTAAAATGCTCAGTTCATCCAGGCATTGATGGCCCTTCAGGTGTTCTCAAATCTTGGAGTGTTCACTCAAGTTTTGAAAGGAAGGCACTCAGTCCCACAGCTACCACATACATTTTAGCTTCCAGGCAGATTTTTTCAAAAACGCCAGATGACAAATATAGTCCATTTGAACATATGAAGCCTGACCTGGAGTAGAAATCTGATAACCAGAAAACTAAAAACTGTTATCAAGGCCAATTACCACAACTATCATTATCTTATATATCCTACCAGATGCTCCCATAAAAAACAGATAATGAGGAAGAGGACATATTCTAGGAACACTCAATTGGTCTGAATTGGTCTGAACACTCTAGTGTTCCCAAACTCAAACAGAAGCTTTGTTACAATTTTGAAACTATCATCATTGCACATTATTTTAACATTTCAAGACCCTCTTCTGTTTCTTACAACATTATGAAAATCTGTGCAAAAATGTACAGTACGACCATTTTTTCCAGTCTTCCTAGGACTATAGACCACAGAGAAGGTGGAACTGGGAACATTATAATTTTTAATAAAACTTCTTCAACTATATATAGAAAAGGGGAAAAAATTAGATTATTGAAGTTGAATATTGATCTAGCTATAAGCTACATTAAAACAATTGTGCTGAGAACATTACCAGAGAGATTTTCAAAATCCCTTGGGTTTGGCCCAAACGCATAGTGGTGCAAGGAACTTTATCATTTACCCAGCTGACTGTACACTTAGGTATCAAGACTGAGTGACATCCTAGATTACACATTGTTAGACACAAACACAATCAAATTAACCCCTTGGTGCTCTCCCCTTGGATGCATGCATGACATCATTATACTCTTTTGACAGAGAGAGTCACAGTCCTTTTAGGCATACATCCTTGCTGGCACACCCTTAAGCAAAAGCAGTTTGACTAAGAATAAGACTTTCAGAGTTATTTTCAGTTATTTCTAGTATTGAATCAAAGTCTTATGTAGGACTTTTTATAAACTGCTCTGTGGCTTCCCCCCCTCCCCCAATCTTGATTGACTATTACTCCATATGCAGCAGTTATATACAGTTATAACACAGAGATATTTCTGATGTTTGGACTGTTATTATTTTATCAGTTTGCAGAGCTTCTGGGAAAAAACCCAACTTTGAGCAGGAATTGAGGGGGCTAGAATGAGCCATAGAAATAGTACTGTGTTTTTTTCAAAGTAATGCTAAATTACTTTTATAGCATTTCTAGGATTCTCCAGAAAATGTCAGCATTTTCAAAGAAAGAATTGCTGATTTTCAAGAAAATATTCAAGCAGCAGGAGAAAAGGACAGGATGAAGTTGGCACCCTTACCTTTTTGATGTGATTTCTTTGGAACATCTTGGTCTGCTACAGCTTCTCCTCAGCTTGCCAAAACCATTGCCTGTTTATCTCCCTTCTCATGCCTTTCCCAGAAAATGAGTGTACTATGAAAAGTGCTGTCAACCTCAGAACACCTCTTCATTGCTTTCATATTTGTCAGCTGCCTACATCTTCAGTCTGTCTCGCGTGTGGTGAAAGGCTGTAGTGGAGACGCTTCCTATGGATGCACTAAAAATGTTGGCCTCCTGCAATGTAAAGGAGCTTGTCAAAGCAGGGAAAATTAATCTGGGCATTTCTAACTGTACAACAGATCTGGCTAGAAGACTGTAAGAAGGTAGTGTGCAGGGAGACAGGGTCAGGAAGTGGTGAGATGTAGTACATAAAACACTGCTGTGCTTGTATGCTTCCCTTCACACAATTAGTCCATTGACTGAATTGGCAGAAGCTGAACATCAGTGAAAGGATTAGTTGTACTAACATGGTATAAACTGAAATTACATCTCAATGGCTTAGATAAACACACTATTTAATTTCTATAAGCAGCAACAGATTTGAGTTTTGGTCAAAGAGCTCTTCAAACGTTGACCTAAGAATATATATGCATATAGATAGCCATCCTCACTAAAATGTAGTATCTCTCTCTTCAGGGTATTATCTCTTTTCTACATAGTTTTCTGGTTTGAAATCTCTGCCATCAAAGATGGATCTTTATAAACATTTCAGGACAGTAAATTAGCAGAGCTGCTTTGTCCTTTGAAACACCATTTTCATAGTAAGGAATTGAGACCATGGGGACTTTAACTTTCTTCACAGGATTTTACCATCATGACTGGAGGCATCCTGACAAGAAGCTTTCATTGCTTGCACTCTGGATCTGTCTTATTAAATTGTACTGGTAGCTTCAGTGGCACTGCCTTACAGTGACTGACATTTAAATATACAGCTGTTACTGTCCTACTATCTCATGGGCATGCTTGTGAAAGCAGTCCCTGTCCAGGTCAGTGCCAAAAAAAGCATATTACTTTAAATCAACACCAAAGGTGGTCACAGCTAAGGCATGTCAGCTGCATAGGCAAGTACCAGAAAGCCAGGGATGGTAACTCCTCCTAACAACCATTCTGTTGATTTCACCAGACCAACACAGTTTCACACCAACTGAGACGAAGAGAAGACAAACTGAAATGTTATTTTTTTTCCTAGGAACTGACAAAAACGCCTCTGTATTTTCACAGCAGTCAGCTGCATCAAGTAGTATGAGTCTCTTTGCAAGGAGAAGCTGTAACAAATATGCAGTGATTAGTCTGGTGGCTGAGGGAAAGGGAATTAATTCTTAAAAAAGCCTTCACTTGCAAAAACATCTTCAACCTCAGTTCAACCTGTTAGCCCAGCCAGAGGTCAGCCCTGCTCACAGAGGTGCTTTTCACTTGTTTTCAAGGAGCCTGGGCCCAAAAAATGCTCTGAACACAGAAACAGAGTCTGTCATCACTCTAAGCACTCTGTAAACATTCCTGCACAGTGGAGGGTGCTGCACCCAATCACAGGGAGCGGCAAAAAATGAAAATTGTTTGGTTTGAAATTTCAGATGGTATGCACCCATCACTGTTTCTCACCAACATCTGAACTTTTATTGGACTGTAGAGATACAGGAAATTCACCTCTGCACAGAAATGACAATGTATTTCAAGTCTGAATTTTTGACTCTCGAAAACCACACAGAGAATCTGTGCAGGAGAAAGGGACTCAAACCAAAGTATGTCTGTATATATATCTCCTCTCTGAGCTTCACAATTTCTGCACTCCTCATGTTGAGGACAGAAATGAATGGCAAAAGCTCAGTCATATTTGCAGAGGCAGTGATCTCTCAGCACATGTGACATTATGCAGGATAATTCCATGTTTTTAAGTACTTTCTGCCACAGCTTCTTATTGTAGGTGTAACTCAGACTGGCAACTCCCATTTTAGCTCACAAAACTTTGAAATTCCTTTTATTTTCTTTTTTTTTCAGTAGAGGCAGTAAGTGGCAGAAGCTGCAATTAGGTTTTGTGTAGGTGTTTGAAACATCTTCATTGAATAGCAGCACATGTCACTGTGAGATTTCAGTAGAATCATAATAATCTCTGAGATGAGCTGTGGGGAGGAGGAAACAGATGTTCCACCCAGACTTTAAGTGCCTTACAAAAATAGAGAAAGACATTCTGCAGCCACTTGTAATTTACCTTGAACTTCTTAATTACAAGGACTGTGCATAGCACTGCAGACAAATTAGTCTGCTTTAAATGTTAGGAGCAAGATTTTTCCCCTTAGCTTCTCAACAGGAATCCAAGACCCTCAGCAGAATAGAACATGTCACAGGGATTAAAATTTAGCCTCACATAACAATTTACATACTTTATGCAAAAATTAATTCTATTTCTCCTTATGGCTAGATCATGATTTCTCAACTACTTCTCAGCCCAGTTCTTCTGTCTAGGGCTAAATTAAACAGAAGGCTGAATAAAGAAAAAAGCCTGTCTGATAAATGGACTGGGTGTACCTTCTTGGCCTTCTTCTATTGTCCCCTGTTAAAAATGCCACCGCTCCCTCTTGGGTTGACACTCACACATCCCAAACAAACCACTCAAAATCTTAACATCTGGTTTCCAATCTTCAATCCAAATAAAGGGTTAGTAAAAAATAGTATGCAGAATGAAAATGTTAAATGTTAATATTTGAAGACAGTAGACAACTTACTGTAATACTCTTCATTTCCTAATCTTTGATTCTAGAGTCATCTTCAACAGAAAGTCTTACTTACATTGTCACATGTTCTCCAGAAATCCTCAAAATCTAACCCTGCCCACAGAAGGACAATTACACTGTTCCCCTCTGTAAATAACAATTACAGACTGATCCTCTTGCAAATAGGTTACAACAACAACTAGAAGCTGACTTCAAAAGAAGAAGCCCTCAAAACTTTAACAGTCCTGGAAATCTTGTATTTTCCTCTTGTAAATGAACTGAGAAGTAGCTGTTTCGTTCAAGAAGCAGCTTATATTCAAGATATTGCTATAGACTTCTCACTCTGGAAGCTACAAAACCAGTGCAGAAGTCCTAACTTTTGCCTTTGATGGTATCTGGACCCTATTTCTGCTAATTTAATTGGGTTCCTCTTATAAGGGTGAAGCATTAACTTTATCTGCTGTGCCAGTTTAGCTGAATTCTGAGCTCCATGTGTACTTGTGTTAGACCATCCACTTACATGTGGTCTCACTGCTCATGAAGGGAACTTTCCCAAAGACAGTCCAGAACAGAAAACAAGATTACTCTGAAAGCCTTCTGCTGTCATATGCAGTAAACATGCAAGAGTTGTTTTAACTTTTACAGTAGCCATTATTACTCTTACAGTAGACATCCAGTAATAATTATTTCTTCTACAGTATCATTTCTATTTAAACAAAGCACTCAAAAGGAGTACTGAGGTCCCTTGGTCCTCCCAGTGCATACCTATTCTGTGTGTGGGTTTATCAATGTGTATACACACAAAAGAGTGAAAGCACCATTGCTTTCCTTTCTCCAATGTTAACAAAACTAGTTTTAAAGTTAAAAAAAACCACAGAGGATAAACAGTAATTAATTTCTAACTACATCTGAAAAGAACTGGTGTAACACCTAAAATTATCTCCACACTCCAATAACATTGTTTTTTCTGATAAAAACCTCATTACTTCAAGTAACTGCAACAACACTCCTAAAACTGCTTTCTCTGCCCCAGAGCAATGTTATCTGTGTAAGACCTGGCAGTTCATGAGAGATCAATAACCAGCCACTCCAAGGGTCTGTATTAGGAATGCTATTTTTTGTATGAGGTACTCAGATTTCCACTTTACAACCAAAACACACCACCCTTCTCTGCTAAACACACTGATCTATAGGTGTACAACCTGCACATCCTCAGTGCAACTATTACCTGGGGGTACTATAGGGCACTTCCAAAAGCCTTCACAGGACTTTTCTGCAAGTTTCCACCACTCTGTCCTTCCTCCAGTAAGGACATGACTGATCCATGCCTTGTCAGGCTCCAAAGAGAAAATGCAGAGAAGAGATGACAAGAATGCAATGCTGCTGCAGAGATGCTGTGACTCACAAAGACTATCTCCATGCTACTACAAGAAAAAAAGACAAGGTTTTTCTCTAAAGGTCCATTTCTCATAATCAGGTTCTGGCCTGGAGTTTTAGGAATTCAGTTACTCCAAAAGAGTTTTGAACTTTGCTAAAATGGAGACGAGGAATATGCTTTTGAGTTGAGCTGGAATTCAACCTGGTCTTTTTAGAGTAAATTAGCAAACTATCATAGATTCCAGAACTAAAAATTGATGGCACGGCTGGACAGCTGAGATGTCCAACTTAGCCAAAAGATCAGCATCTTCTGAACATGATCATCACTTTAATTTCATTTAGGTGAGTACCATCTCTGTTTTGTAGATATGGAAAAGAGGAGCATTTTTGTCCAATCATATGATGCTGCAAGACAGCATCAAATATAGCAGCATGCTGAGAACAGTTTCTTTTTGTAGGAAATTAGCTAACAAAACAAGGACAAGCTACATCCAGGGAACAGCTAAATAATGCTACTCTAATTTACTTCATTTTAAGATCTAATTCAATTTCTCTGCATGTAGAGAGCTTCCAGATAGACTAACTCAGCTTTAACATAACACCAATCTATACCAGCTTCTGAAATATCTTAGAATCTGAGTATTATTAAATTATTAAATAATTATTAGTAGTAATACTAAATCCTTTAGTATTTCCTGATTAAAACTAATAATGGGATACACTTTGCTTATCCATTTAATTCTGTACCTGGGAAAAAATGCTATTATTTCACTTTGAAATGTTTACACATGCACCCTCAGTGATTTGCACAAGCAAAAGAAAACTGACTGCCACCATAGGAATTAGCAGTCATTCCTTTTAAGAATGAAGGTGTCCACAGCTTTATGAAAGTAGCTCAGGTCAGCAGCATCAAGTCCTGTAAAATTGAAGAGATCTACACCTATGTGGGGACACTCTGTGAATGCTTGTTGGTTTAGACCATCTCTTCATGAGTGTTACTTAAAACATTTTCTTGTACAAAATTCATATTAATGTCACTTTATGCAAGGAGCCCCAAAGATTCTCCCAGATGTACATCCCAAAGTTCCACAGTCAGATTTTCAATAAAATCTGAAGCCCAGTAGGTCATGAATCAGGGAGGGTTTAACACCTATCTAATTAAGCAAAAGCATCATTTATCCGTGCATGGCTAAGTTGTGTTCAGAAACAGAAAAGCCTAGCTAGGCTGAGCTGCAGGGTGGAAAGCATTTTGTATCTCTTCCCATATTTGACTAGGACTTCTTTAGTCAAGGCTATAAAACCTTTCATATGTTTAGCTGCCAGTCCAGGCCTTCAGCTACAAGTGCACAGTGCAGTGAAACCCCCCTGATTTGAGAAAAACTGTGAGGTGATAAAGTACAGTAACAGGGACTGGAGGTATCTATCCCATCAAGGTCCCTGTAAGGTAGCAATAAAGATTTAAGATGTTTGAACAATCCAGCCTGACCTGGAGATTATGTCTTCCTCTCCTTGCCAGAAATCCCTGGTACAGCTAGAATGCTCTGTACCAAGCTGGATGTGGACTTGAACTTCATTAACTCCAGCAGAGTTGGCAGGGGAAGAGGTTTCCTCCCTCCTGAGTCCAGCATGTGGGAACTGAGAAGAGACATCTGGCTCCCAGAAGTCTAATGTTATATTCTTATAGCAATGCAGAGCCCTAAATTTTGAGCTCCTTGTACTTGAAATTAAATTTTCTGGGTAGCATGGTATCAATACAGAGCTTTAAATAAAATAATTAAGAGCAAAAGAGACAACAGAAAAAAACATTTTGATAGCCAAGGTATTAAGGATTAGGTAGGTTATCTAGGCTGAGCAAGAATTAGCAGGATAGGAACTAATTTTGCTGACCAAAATGACTTTTAATCTGTGGTTTACATTACAGGAGAAAATCAAGTTTTAGACTACAAACTAATAACCATGAAGGCAGAAAACAACTGCAACCTGGTTCAGAATTAGAGAAGCTACCCAGGCTCTGCACAGAGCACCAATACATGCAGCATTAACAGCTCTCCTGTACCAGCCCCCAAGCTCCACTGATCTGCATTTGGCTGTCAGTCTGGTCTGTACTGACAGGAAGAGGCCAGGGCCCTGATTCAGCCCCCACTTCCTTCCTCCTCCAGGTTAGTGTTACTCGAAAACAACGTGCCACAAGGTGTCCTTTCCTTCAGCACCACTGTTTTGATACGTGGTTTTGGTCAAAGGCCCAGCGTTTCCTTGATATACCAGGAAACCATCTCCTAGCAATTCTTTGAAAAGCCCAAGCTCTTTCAGTTATTTCAGTAAAACAGTTTTCCTCTTTCTAGAAGAAGTTTCCAAATATGTTTTCCATTTTTTAATTTGGAGCTCACATAATATTTGAATCTCACTGACTTCACCTTCATCATTAAACTAGCTTATTCTTTACTATGGGAACTTGAAAAGATAAATCACAGCAAAGGTCTAGGCAGAGATGAAAAGAAAGGAAGGCTTTTTAATATTTTATATTATACAGTTTTCTATCCTCTTGACCATGAAATTCTTCTTCCAAAAAGGAATTTAAAAAAAAACAAACCTGAGTACAACCAAAAATTAAAGAACTATCTTGCAAAACACAGCTGTCTACAAACTTTCATTCAGGTCAATTGATTTCAACAGAATGAAGATGTTAATCATTGTATCATATTTTATTACTTACATAGATTTATTTTTAAATAGAATATTTCAATAAGTTGAGAATCCCTACTTTGTTTTAACAAATCACAGGGCTTCAAATTTCCAATTCCTGTCAGTTTCTGTATCTTTGAAAGTGTCAGAATGCACACAGGTCCACAGAAAACTGCTTTTGGTCAAATGGCTACAAGAAAAAAATATTCTTTTACGTTTATGAAAAATGTCTCCATATTTCTATATCCTTTAGTTAAGTAAACCAAGCCACATTTTCAAGTGTTAATGAGACACCTGATCACAGTTACTTTGGTTAAGTTTTCATCTCTGATCCTCAAATCATATTAAAAATGGAATCTATCTTTCAATTGCTTTATAAGCAATTCTAACAAGTAATTCAAACAAGTAGTCTGATATTCTATTTTACACCTCTCTTATATACCAAATTACAGCCATAAACATAATTTCTCATTGGTTCTTAAGAAGTTTCAGTTCCTTCATTGACTGTATTGGTATCTGGGATTAAAACTGTAGTTTATTAAGGAGATTTTAATTGCAGTTATTGCATATTGTCAATAGCCCTTAAACCCAGTCATTTAGCTAGAAATACATTAAATGTTAACAGTTTACACAAGAGGCATCCTGGTTCCCTAACACAGAGCTGATTGACGACATAAGTAAAGCCAGTTTCCCCTACCAGCAAGAGCTATCCTTTTTTCCCCTTTTGTTACACAGGAGAGGAAAACCCTGCAATCAGCTCAGCATTTCCTGAAAAGTTACAAAGAGCCTATCCCTTGAAAGAACTTCAGGCTTCAATCAGAAGCAAAACCATTCCATGTGAAGTTATGAAATAATGCACACAATATGATCTTACTCTGTCATTTTTCCTCATTGTACCACGAAAGTCTCTGACTCGGTTTAATGTAACTTTGTATCAAAGTTGATGCAAACACTTTTTTTTTTAAGGATAGTTAATTTTTTTTGAGAAAACAGTTTTCTGCTTATCCTTGTTCCTTAGGTGCAATGTTTTTCAGAAAACAGGAACAGAGAAAAAAGTGTAATCTCATAGCCTACCAGAATACTTAAAGAAAAGAAATTTCCTTATGAGTTTAAGCTTCACGCTACTGAGTCTTTGTTTTTGTCCACATGGAAACCTGTCTGCAAATGCATTATTTTTATTTTAACAAAGATTGGCTAGGATGTGTGCTGGCACAGCTGTGTAAGCTAATGAAACAAAAAGAATAAATTGCTGCTGTGCCTTTACAGTTTTCTTCCATTCCCTCCTTTTAATATTCCACAGTTCTCTGTGAAATATTAAAATCATACCATTTTCAGTACCAACTTGTGACAGCTTAACTCAGTGTAACTCCCTACATCTCCACTGCTTTCTTTCCCTGTGTTGTTCCATTACCACAGAGCAAGGGTTCAACAAGGGCTATTAGAAGCAGCAGTGAAATGTCTCACTACAAATAGTTCATTAGTCCCTAAAAGAAAAGTTGTTCTCCTAAGGATGTAAAAGCAGCTCCTTTTTCCAACTGCAGTCAAAATAACAGGCAGAGTTTTCCAGGACTGGCATCTTAAGGACAAATGTCAAGAGAATTTAACAGTCTTTTGTCTAAAAGAGGAAGGAAAGTAACTGTTGGTGGAACATGTTAGTTATTAAACAGCAGCTGAAAGTTCCTACAGGAAAGAATGAAATATGAGCAAATGGTGTCAGCATGTGGATGTGGACCATGTGATAAAAAGCAAGTCATACCTGGTTCAAACAAAATTCACAGAGAGGGAGAATTTTTAAGCACTAGATTGGTGCATGCCCAGGGGATTTTGGTGGTTTAATTCTCTCCTGTGGCACGTACCCTTGACAACAAACTTTGCATTAAAAGCGTGACAAAAACTCAGTGAAACTGAAGAAGCTGTGGGAAATCCCTGTGTTCTTAAAGGAAAATATAGGTTAGAAAAATTGTCTGATAGAGCAGATGATATCAACCATCTCTGTAATGGTTTACATTGCGTCTCTTAGAGGATACCAAGTGCTTTGGAAGGTGAAAAAAAATCTTGTAAGCAAAGAAATCTTTTTAATGTTTTGATTTTGATGATCAATTTATTCCCCAAGCATAAGTTTGTATTTTTGCAGATATGCACAAGAAACAATTCTTCTGTTTGGGAAATGTTACTTTCCTTCATTACTTTTGTGGATTTTTACCCTAATTTTGACTTTCATTGCTTCAAAATTGGTATTTTCCCATCTCCTTCTCAGAGAAGTTGCATTTACTACATGCTTAGGCACTGCTTTTAGCTACTTCTGAAAGAGGACAACCAATTTCAATAGCTACTCTTCTTGATCAGTACTTGATTCTATTAAGCTGCAGTCAAAAAGGACAAAGAAAAGTGTATTATATGTAAATAACTGGAAAGTTCAAAGAACATGAATATCTTACAGACAATCATAGGCAGAACTCTCCCTTGTTTACTGTAAGAGATATGCTGCTCAGAGGTCTCATTTATTACATTACCTAAGGTCAGGCTCCTGCACTTAGCTCCTGAATTGTCTTCTGGACTCCATCTAGCCACATTCCTGATGGGAGCCCAGGGAATTTACCTGGCTAACTTAATCACCTGAAGAGCCATCATCACATAATGCCAATTAACTTATTTTACATAGTTGCAGTGTGTTCATTACTGCCACAACTGAACTAAGGTAACATTCTAGGGAGTGGAATCCCTCCTGATAGCTTTTATACACTGACTTGCCCCCTGTAAGACTAATCCAGTGTCCTACTGTTTATTCAGTTTATTTTTAACTTTAGTTACTTTTACAGGATTACAAGACATCAGCCAGCCTGTACAGTGCAATAGTTCAGTGTATCTCCAGCAAGTCCAACACACCCAAGATGCACTCAGCAGAAAAGGGAACGAATATAATGAAAATCAGATGGTTTTGGCCTCCCCTTTGGTTTTATACACCTACTTCTGCTTATTTCATATATTCTACCTCAAAAGATACAGTTGACTCAAAATATAAAAAGATGCAAGAACCAGGCACCAGTCTGATTTAACAACTTGCCAGCTGAGGAGTCATGCACACATCCATTATTACAAGCCTAAAAATAGCAAGACTTTGAGAGGCTCTTAGGACAGCAAAATGTGGCATATTGATATAAAAGTAATTTGTGGATGAAAGAAAAAAAGATGGTAAGAAGCTATTTCAAACAGATGGTTAAAGAAATAAAGCAATTTAATCCCAACTTCCCGAGGCAAATATTGCCATCATTATCAGTGATGTTAGAGCCAACTGCTCTACCTGGGTTCTTGCTGCATTCCTTTCAGAATGTCCAGGCTCCCAGGCAGTGGGGTCTACTCCAGATGAAGGCTACACAATTTTCTATCACTCCTTGCACATTCTCTAGTGAGTTTTCCTACCCATTTTCTATTTCTCCACAGCAAACCTTCCCAGAACAATTGTGTTCCTTACTGTTCAACACTTTGCACAGTAGAAATCAGGTCCAGTTGGGCCCTCAAAGAATCTGTTATGACAGCAAGGCATCAAATATCAGATGGTGGCCCATAGCTTCTTCTTTCTCCCTAACAGATGTGCAGGCCGCTTCAGAGGCCCTGGCAGAACCATCTTGGCTGGTCTACTGAAATGAGGCATTAGTGCTGGCAATCAGCCTGGAAACCTTAAACATGGTACAAACTGTGACTCCAGCCCAGAGGAAAAAGGGTAAGAAAATGGTAAATACCTTGAAATTAGAACTCTGTAATCTCATCTAGCCTTTAAAATCAGAAGTCTAAAACTAAATACTGTGCACATATTGCAGCTACACAGTGAGGTTCCTTATTTGTTGGCAGATCTGGAATTTCACATGAGTCTGTCACACAGGAGCACAAGGAGGAATTTGAGGAGCAAATGTGAGGTAAATACTCTTGCCATGATCTCACAGCACCATTTTCCACCTCCTACTTTTAAGAAGGGCACACCCTCAGGACGATTATTTTGATGTGTACACCATTTGCTGGGTGGAGGCTCTACACACTCCTTGACTTCCAGAAGAGATGCCCCATGAAATTCACTCCCTCCAAGCACATTCTCCTTTACAAGCAGAAAGCTGCAGTTTAAGGAGGGCAGCTACACACAAAACCCCCAGCCTGCAGTTATAGGATAAGCCTTCTATATCCATTAGCACAGGCAGCAAAGGATTCCTAGCCTGAAGAGAGACAAGAGGAGCAGCTGAGAAGTGGCTTCCTCAGATGCTGAACTGCACATGGAAGTCCCTGTAGATATGGGTCCCTGGTGTCCAGCCAAAGGGGGCAAAACTAAAGACAACTAGATATAATGGGTGGAAAAGGAAGCTGCTTCTTTTAGGCAGCCTCCTTTTCCAGAGTAGCTCAATCTAAGAGTCTTTCTCTGAATACACACTGCACTAGAGGCTCATGCAATAGAGTATTTGTTAGCAGCATATTTTATGGCCTGAGAAGAAATAAAGTTCAACTGCTCATGCTCTAAAGCACTGGCAAAACACAGCCATCCCTCAGCTCAAACCCACACTTTGGCACAACACTGCAAGATGCAGGCTATACTCATTAGACAGATCAGTTCTCAGGTGTGATCCATTTCAGTCTGCAAAGCTGACCAGAAAAAAATAACAAAATGATGAAAAAATGCTTCCACCACACCCACAGAAGACAGCCCAGTTGAACAGTTTAAACACTTTATAGACCAGAAGTGCATAATTTTGAAGACCCCAGCATGGCCATTTCCTGGTGTAATAAACACCTGGTCAATCTCAGCTGGAAACACTGCATCCATTCCTGGCAACACTGAGGAGGCTTTCTAAAGGACACACTGTTTTTTTTCACCAGGGTGGCAATGAGGTGTCTAGATAAGGTTTCTCACACAACTAAAACAGTGCACAGACTACTTGAAAGGAGGTGCTAAAAGGAGATGGTTCACTGTAAAAGTAGAGCTCAACTTTGAATTTCATTAGAGATACTGAAACATGTAACCAAAAAAAATCTTACAAAAAGGATATTATTGTGATGGTCACTAATTTTTTTTCCTTTGAAAAAGGGGAAGTTCCACAAGGAGTTAAGGTAATGATGACATGATACTAGAAGAGGAACATTTGTAATGTGTAGTTCTGCTGTAACTGAAAACCGTCAAGACACACCTGTGCCAGAGACAAAATCCTCTGTATTCAAGGGAACATAAAATCAGGAACACTGACACAACACTTTATTAATACTTGTCAGATAACATGAGGAAGTCACACCATTGACTTCAGTAACTACTGAGGAATCAAATGAGAAAGAATTACAAATTGTAATTACAAATTGTAATTTTCTATTAAAAGCAAATCAGCTGTAGTGATGGAAAGCAAACATTTTCACACATCTGATTTTATGCATCCTTGGTAGATTTCAAAGGTGCAGACACAACATGAAAATTATTTTTAGAGCCCTATAGCTGGATACATTTAGTTAACTTTTGCTACTTCCCCCCCTATAAGCAGGCATGTTCTCAACAGTTTTCCCGTTTATTCTGGAATGCCATTTTGATTGGGGATCAAGAGACTTTGGGTTTGTCTTATTTACCAAATTTTACTTGAATGAAAAAAAATGCTGAGTATCTATGTATCACCTAAATGGAAAACTGAATTATTACCAAGGTCATAATGATTTATTGTGGAAGTTTTAGTTTCATTTCTAAAGGAGGGGAAAAAAAAATGTTCTTTTCAAGGCATAGAACAGTATTATCTGCTGAATATCAATCAGTACTGATTCTTTGTAAAGCATTTTGTCCGTCCAAAACATCAGTACAGCAGTAGTAACTGCTATTAATGAACATTGCAAGCAGACCATCTGAGCAGAGCCATTATTTAGACCAGTCCATGCCTGACTTCATTGAAAATTACAGTAATATTTTTTTTTAGTCCTTAGTTAATCTATTCAATATCAAAATGGCAAATCCCTCTGATTAGCTCAGTACATACACTGTGATTGAACATCTGAAAGGAGCTTCAGAGGTGCTTTGCACCTTCACGTCATGAGCACAGGGTCACTAAAGAACAGAAACACAAACCTTAAAATTCATTACCCAGCTGATGCCATTTAAACTCAGCAATCAACTTACAAACTGTGTATGCAAGACAGGAGATCACTTGCCAAGATGACATTTACAATCCAAGTAAACAAGCAGCACAGTCTAGATTTCCTAATGCATCAGGCTCTGATGTTTGCAGGCTCTGATTGCTGCTGCTTATTGCTGCTGCTTAATGCTCAGACCACATGCATGCAGAGAAGCCATATGCTTGTGGGAAAACAAGCCACTCTGCTTAAACCTGAAATCTGCATCCTAGGAATCAGAAAGGACTGGGTTAAATGGTGGATTATGCTGTCCTCAAGCATTCCATGTGTTAAATGCTGTCCTCAAGCATTCCTCCAGTCTCCTCCATCAACACTGATATACCTTTGTTGGAGCACTATGGACTCACTTGGCTTTGCTAAAGGGATGGAAAAACATGTTTGGAAGAAACAAGTGAGGAGTAAACAAATGGAGACAAAACAGGGCATTTGTGGAACGACTTAGAATTACTATGTTGCTAAAATACCCTTGTAAAGTGAGGAAATTGGCTGTGAGTAGGTTTGCAGCTACAAAGAGCCACAAAACCTCAGCATGGTTTGAAGCAGTTTTGCTGAAGGGAAGCAGCTGTAGTAGCTGGCCTGGATTCTGAAATGTGTTTGGGAAAAAATCCCCAACAAAACAACAAAACTCCCCACATGTTCAAGATGTACATATCTGCAGAGAACATCAGAAGAGCCTTAGAGAGCTCAACAGGGGCTGGATGCGAACTACAGTTCTCCCCAGGAAGGAGTGCACAGGGATCCTCATTCAATTTGCTCTCTTATTTTCCCTGTGCAGCCTCTACCAGCTTTTTTTCTTCCCAAAGGTAGGCTGGGTTAGAAAGCTCTTAACACTCCTCTTTCTACCAAGTGTATTTATCCGAGCAAGTCCAATAGGCCTGAATCCAGCTACAACAAACTTTCTGGGCACCTCTGACTGTTATGAAATGTAGTGACTCAGCCAAGCTACATCAAAAAGAGAACATATTTTATTTGTTTACTGGAACTTAGTAAACCAGGGCAGGAAAAAAAAAGCATCAGAAAGGACACATCCCCACATGAAAACTTAGTCCTTCTCTCTGACCCTAGGCAGGTGTCTTTATCTGGCTTTCTGCCTCCCCATAGACTTTTGACTGTCTGCCTCCCTCCCCAGGCCCACTGCTCTGCACTTCAGACACTCCTGGTCACATGTCCTGTGATGCAGTTGAATCAAAGGTATCAGTGCTTATTTACAACCAGCATTTCCCCACAGTTCCCATTGCCATGGTGAGCAGCAACAGAGCCTGAAATATAAGGTCAAAACATAGCCTAGATATCTCCCACAAGCCACATGGAATAATCATTTTCTGAGGAAATTTCTGGCATAAATTTGCACTTGCTCTCTGACCAAAAGCACACCTCAGCTTAGCACTCTGGACTCCTAACTGAGCTCCTGAGACAGAGAACAATAAACATCCCCAAAAAGCTTGAACCCAGATTCCTCTGCAGAAACTGAAGAGGATCTTGCCAGTTCCTTATAGGTTATCAGTGTTACTTCTTTGATCTCTGTCAGCCTCACTGTGTTTCCTTCTACCATGTGGAACTTCAGGGCCATGGTACATATCTGCACTGCTTGCCAAGCACCCCAACATTACTTCATAGGAATTTGTTATTATTTTCCATCTTTCAGAAGCTTTTCAGCCTATCCTTGCACAAATAATGTATGACAATATAGGTTGCATGTGAATATATTTGTGAAGACAAACCAGACCTCTTCCCCAGTTGCTATTCCACTGAAAATCAAATGTCAGTCTGCATGTCTTGGATTACTCAGAGATAATGCAGTTAGCATCACAGTACAGTTATGTGAACTGTATCAAACTAATCAGACATCGAGACAGAGGAAAAAATAGGAGAAATCAAATGAACCCTGGAAAGAGACATCAAGTCCAGGCTCCCAGGACTGCACATACTGAAATGCCTGAGGAAAGACGAAAATTATTGTGGTAAGTACATCACAATTTAGGCCAGCCTAAGAGAGAGGCTGTCAACTTGGTGGAAACCTGGACAATAGCAGATATTCAGCATAAGAGACTGTGTTCTGGAGACAGGTATGAGGACACAAAGTATGAAGCACCAAAAAGGCAGAAACATAATAACAACATACAATCGCTGTCTTGTCTCAGCAGGAGTCAAATTTAAATTACTGGGACCTACCAGATTTCCATATAAATTGACATTTCTGGGCATTAAACAGGATTATTCAATAGATGAGAACATAGAAGTGCAGTATTGACAATAAGTATCAATATATCAGAGTGGTGATACTGCAGCCCAGTTTGGTATCGTAAGCTTGATGAATAATACACTGGGCAAGACAGAAGCTTTTAATTTCTGTGTTGCCTCCTGTATCACCTCAGCCTTCTCTGGATTAATTTTAAAACAGCTATTTTGGAACTTGTGAAAACAAAGGCACCTCCATGTCAGTTTTAGCTTGGGAAACTGTCAAAAATCCAATTCTAGCTGCAACTTATATAGAATCAAATGCAGACTCAGGCCTTAATTTTGACATAAGTATCAAAACACAAGGACATCAGTGGTTTTTTCCTCTGTAAATTGCAACAGATCTTCACTGATAAGTTTTCATGTCATAGTTGCTTTCTGATCTAAAAAACAACAATGCAATTTAGAAATTCTTCTCCTCTACCTTGATACAATCTTGAGGAATGCAAGTGAATTCATTTTAATCTGGAACACCAGAAAGATGAAAGAGAATAAAAAATTTAAAAGAGATCAAAATTAAGAAAAAGATGTAATATCCAAGGAAAACAAATAAATATTTAGCCAGAAAATAGATATAGCTGAATGGAAATTGTCCTGTGCAATATAAAAAGTGCTGGTAACACTTTTTTGGCTTGGCTTTGTTGTTTCAGTCCTAAGAGATCTGAAATATTTGCCTTGAACTGCTCCTGACCATACACATCAGTTTGATGAGAAAGACCAAAAGTTTAGTATTAAGTGTGTACCGTAAGCTGAGGAGCAACAGCTCAGAAGTTGTATCATTCAGCAGGCAAAAGTACACTACAGCCTTCATATAGGGAAATAGGTCCTCTCTTGAAGAAAGCCCATGGAGTAAAAACAAAAGAACACTGTAAGAAAGAGCAAAAGCTCTCAGTGCATTGAGGTGACAAGCGTGCAGCACATCAGAACTTTTCAAAACACTACTGCACTTCCTAGGTCACCACATGCAGGTTTCCAATATCTTTCCAAAGGAAAGAGTCTGGAAACTGGTCTGGAAGATAGTCCTGATCAACTCCTACATGACAGATATATATGTCACTATATTGTGGGACTGAACAGCAGCATATGCAGGCCAAGTCTCCTTCCTGAAGGTAAGATGATCCTGTGCAAGTCATTTCCCTGTCTTACTCTTGATATTTCCAGCTGTAGCAAAGACAATGATGATGCCCACTGTATCATCACTGATATTATGCATTTAGATAAGATGATGAAAATAAACAGAAGTGGATATGTACTTAAGATGAAATAACTTGCTGTAGCTTCTTCTCTTCACTATCATGCAAGGAAGCATAACAAGATACTGAACTGAAATGCATTTTGGAACTGGACAATCCAGATTCAACCCTAGCAGTGTAAGAATTAGCATCACTATTAATACGCTGAATACTGCTTCTCCAAAAATATCAGGGTGAAAGACCAGACTTCACTTCTAGATCAGACTTTCACCTCTAGAAGGTTGGAGTTTTTCCCTCTCCACAGGTATGTTATCATAAATATTAATTGGAAAATGTCTATGTACTTCAAATAGGAGGGGGAAAATGTGCCCAGACTGGCGATGCCCATGGCAGCTGCAGTGAGGAAACAAGAAACTAAAGAAGTCTAGACCAACATGAAAGCTTTTAACATGCCACTGTAAAGGTTCAAGTATCAGTTAGACAGAGTCTAACTGACTCTGTGACTGTAAGATTCAGATGATTTTATCACCAATCACCTAATTATTGTGCATACTCAGCTGAGAGGAGCTGTGGACACAATTTGACTCTCATCATTTGAATACATAATTTTTTTTCAATTTCTATTTTTTTGAAAGACAATACAAAAGTGAAAACACAACTCCTAAAAGAAATAGCAGAAAAGTCTTACTGAGGAATCATATAATCATAGAATACCAGGTTGAAAGGGGACCTCAGGATAGTTTTGCAGTGGCACTCCCAAGGCAATGCTCACCTCACCTGTGCCATTCTTCCATCATGGAATCATGCCCAGAAGCTTGTAATCCAGCCCAAGGACTCCAAAGAAAAATGTAGTTGTCCCCTGTACCCAATGTTCATCTAAATAACAGTCCCCAGCAGCAAGAAATTGATGCAGCATAGCTCTTTGTGACACAAGCCCTCTGTGATCTGCCTCACCCACACCTTCTCTCTTTCCTTGGTAACTCTGGAAAAGAGCTTACCCTTCCCTTGGACTCCTTTTGATAGCAAGGGACACCCATTTGGCTCTTCTCAGTGGAAGGAAATCCTCATGGTTCTAAGGTACCTGTGACAGCCAAGGCTTACCTATTCCCTCTGGTTGTTTGAGCACATTATCAGCCCAGATGAAGATTATAATGGATGCAAGAACTCCCTGATGGCTTTTCCCCCAAAGCTAAATCTCTCCTTTGCCGCTTTATGAAAGTTGAAATATTTAGGTGGGAATGAACCAATATCAAAATTCCATGTAAGATTTTTTAACTCCAGGATGGAACTTCAAAAGGAAGCTAAAGAAATACACTTAATCTGCTCTGTGACTACCAGCACTTCTGTAAAACAAATACAGCAGCGATGAAGGATCTCACAGGACCCAACATCTTTGAAACTCAGTCTCATGCAGCATAAATTCAGTCCCCTGATACATCCATCCATCCATCCATCCTCTTTTCTACCTCCTCTAACTGACTACATTTGAATCATGCATATGAGAAGAAACATCAGGACAGTACCGTTAGCTGCACTACAAGTCACAGAAGCACAAATGGCATGGAACGTCTGAGCCTTTTAATAATGATGCTCTTCTCCGCTGCAGATCACCTGGCACGCACAGTTCAGCTCTCTGAAAAAATAATGCAATCACTCCCTGATTAAATTACTCCTGGAGTGGAAAAGACATTGAGCAGCCTGCCTGTTTCAATTGGCTGTGTAGTGACTGAGCTCCATGAATATGGAAATAATTAGAAATGCTAGACCAATATAGAGGAGGACGAGGAATATGTGACCCACATAAAGGGCGTGCCGGAGTTGCATGAAAGTGCAATCATAGTGTAATATTAAACAAGTGAAAAATCCTTGATATCAGTGATGGACGTTAGAAAACAAATTAGTATCACTTCAGTAAAATGCCAGAGGGTTCCAACTGAGATACAAAGTCTTTTCAAATGCATTTTACAAGCTCCTTTCTCCAAGAAAAGAGGTAAAATTGAGATTTTATTTTAAATCCTAATTCATAAATCTAATCCACACCTTTGTGTCTCTTTTTCTCTTGATGTTTAATAAGTTTACAATATTACTAAGTAGCTGCCAGACAAGTTTTTTACTTGGGCTCTGAAGCTTTGACCTTAGTAGTAGTTAATAGCCCAAAAGATTCTAACCAGAGTATGAGAAATGGACAAGTACCCTAAGAAAACGAAAAAGCTTTACCACCAGATGAGCCTGTTTTCACCAACTCAAGCAGATTAACTGCTTGAAAGCAAGTAAGAAAATTATGGCCCTGAATTTACTGGAAAAATTCAGTCACATACATCTGTAAAATCTCTAAAAAAAGCTTACATTTTCCTTGGACATGACTCACTTCCTCACTTGCCCACCTGTGCTAACCAGGAAGAACCAGCACTCCAGTATAAGAGGTGCTTTGGTGAAATTGAAGTGCTCTGCTCCCCACATACCCATGCAGCTGGAGTACACAGCACATGCAGGCACCCCACATAGCTCTGTCTCTCCTGCCACTCCCTGGAATTGCTGGCAAACAAGGTGTGTTACAGCAGCCTTCTTCAGCTTCTTCTATCTGGCTGTCATAGCAAAAGGCAGATCCAATAGCAAGGAAGAAAAATGAAGTCTAAACCACACTGGACAAATGCAAACATCCATACCCACTGAATTCTAAACTTTTTTTGTCCCCATCAGAAAACTAGGGCCACCAATTCATAACAACATTTTAAGGGGTTCTGAGATGTGCTCTCAAAACTGTTTTGCAGGTATCTTAATTTGTGAAGATCTAGTATCTTAGTGTAGTTAGTTCCTAAGGATTTTAGAGTGAAGCTTTATTTTCCTTTCTCTAATGCTAAGAAATTTTCCTTTCATTCCTTTAACATTATGTAAGTGCTTTTCATTTCCTGAACAATTTTCAGAGAAAGCCGCTATATTTTTGGAGTAGCTTATTAATTCATAAATTTATATACATAGTTCAATTAAGTATCAGAAAACTTCACCACTGACTTTTATCTCATAAAATCATCTTATACTATCCTGTAAATTGAAAGGTCAGTGGCATGTTTTCTATCCCTGTGGCTCAAACAAATCTCTGTATCAATTTTTAAGCTAGCAACCAATACTTTCACAGTAAGTTCATTAATCTAAAATTATTTCTGTTTAAATTTGCTAGGATTAGAGGTAACATTATGATGTGTTATATATTCCCTTCAGACAGTTTTTTTACTTAATAGAAGTATGATGAGAAAAAAGCAGTGCAGGTAACATGATTCACTATGCACACCACTTTATATTTGGCTAATAGCTTTTTACAAGATTTCCCAAAGTTTATTTAAAATCTCTTCCTTGAAATCTAAAGGCTACACCTTCTCACAAATAAAATAATACAAAGTTTCCTGTACAAAGGGTTTTTCAAAACTTTACCTCTATTACCTCTATTTTCAGACTATTCTAACTGAAGAGGAATGCTTTCCTAAAATACTGGCTCCACATTAAAAGCACACATGGGAAAGACTATTTGATGTAAAGCTCCTCCTTTCAAAATCAATACAACTCAAAGTTTCCCTCTGTGAAGAAAGACGGTATGTACGTGGTCATTGTAAATGTTAATGAAAATATCAGTTGTAGGATAGGATACATGAATCAAAGAACTCAAATATAGACATACTCTGGTCTGGGCAAGCTGAAATTTAACTGTCCTATCAGGGGTTGGGTGACTGGCTACAAAAGCTAAAAAATAAAATTGCACCCTTCAAAACTGGAAGCCACTTATTTCACTGAGTGATTACCACTGATCCCTGGCACATGTAGCTCTGTCTAACTCTGTTATGATCATGGTCAGGACTTTCATAACTACCTTCTATTAAATCAATTCATAGGGGAAAATACTGGAAAAATCTTAAAATTGTACAAGTATTAAAATCCCACTTTTAAGATTGAAATATTCTGCCCTCCCAGATGTAGTTGAAGTACCGCCTTGGTAGCAGGAATGGCAGCACAGGTGACAGAACATCTCCTTTCCTTTCACCATTCACATCCTAGCAAAAGGTGTGAGTGCAACACAAACCACTGACCTCAGTACTGGTCTGGGTAACATGAAACTCTCTGAAACTCTCTGCCTTGGTGCATGTGCCTGGGAGGC
This sequence comes from Agelaius phoeniceus, assembly GCF_051311805.1. Classification (NCBI taxonomy): domain Eukaryota; kingdom Metazoa; phylum Chordata; class Aves; order Passeriformes; family Icteridae; genus Agelaius; species Agelaius phoeniceus. The sequence continues at coordinate 25,882,219 of NC_135268.1, forward strand.
CTTTGGATATTCAATCACTCCTGTGGTTTGAACATTTTGGCCTGTAATTCTTTATTAAGCCAACTTTCAAAAGAAATCTCTTAGTAAACCAGATGAAGTTACAGATCACTCAACTAGTTTGAATTAAGTGATTCTGATTTCTAAATATGGCTATACAATAAAACATAATCTAGTAGGCAAAAATCTGACCTTAAAGGGAAGACATAAAAGTCCAGCTTTTGGTTCTGCCACTGGGCCAGTGGCAAGATTCCATGTGAGTCTTTTCACCATACACAAAACAGGAACAATAAGAGAATTGCCTCAAAATCCGAGCAACATTATGAGCAGATGATTAATAGATATATTGGGCTGCAGACTTTTGGCTTTGAAAATCTTGATCCAGTTTCTTATCCTGGAAAGGAAGCTGGGATTATTCAATTTAAGAACTGTCAACTATTTATAGCCTCAGCTATAAAAAAAAATTCTTTTAAGAAATAGCGAGCCAGAAACCTCTTGTTGCCCAGCCATCTCCAGTAGAAACAATTCCCAGGGGTATCTACATACTGTTCCAATGTTGCTGGAGTGCATATTGCTCCATGTCTTCTTGCCAGTAAATTGCAAACCACTGTCAGACACATAATGGAGAGGAAAAAGGAAAAAGCAGTTCTGAGGATTTAACTTCAGTAGAGTTTCCATCACTGTTCTGTTACTTTAGGAGGATGATGCTCATGTCCAGGTGACTCAGTAACATTTTTCTGTTATCAAGGCAATGCAGCCTGATCTAATGGAAGGTGTGCTTGCCTATGGCAGGGGGGTTGGAACTAGATGATCCTTAAACAATGTTCAATGCAATGTACTTTTAAGAACATTGCCATTGGCATGGAAGTGGGCTAAAAAAGTACAGTTTAGCCTAAAACACATAAACCTGTTAATGATAAACCTGAAAACAGAATCCAGAACTGTAACTACTCTCACACTGAGGTACCTTAACAAAACCAAAAAACACACAGCTCTCTGCTATCTTCTGACAATCAACTTTCTGTCTCCATGTCAGAGGAAAGAGAGAGCTCTGCACAACATTGAATGTGTTAATTTACTCATTGGTAGAGAATACAGCTCACCATGAAGACATTTTTCTGAAAACTAAGTCCCAAAGTGAGGGGAAGACATTTACTCCTATTTTGACTAACCAGTCAAATATAAGAATGTAACACCTACACTAATAAAGATATCTGTGAGTCTCTAACAAGGAAACAATTGAGGACAATGATGACATCTTATCTGGGTACACACAAACAGCTGAGGATGAAAGATTAACACTGCACTGTCTCAAAACTTTTGTAGTGCAACTGAATAAAAAATGAGAGTTTCTTCAAGAATCAGAAAATGCCCTGAGGTATGCTGGTGTGGACAAAGATGCAGTGTGACAGAGCTTTCTCTCACCAGAGGGTAACTAACGGATGGAGGCTTGTGAGCAGGCTTTCTCCAGGAGATGTGGCCTGAAAGGTAAGCTACATGCAAACAAAAAAATTTTGTCAGAAGAGGATCAAGTCAGCAGGACAGGGTGAAAGAAAATAGAAGCTAGGTGTAAATAGATTCAGCATTTTTGCCTTATGTTTTTTGTCCATATCTTCAGTAAGTGTTTCTAAGTGCATTGCTGATTTTAACTGTTACAAACAAAAGTTCATAGTGCATTTCCACTTAACCTCTCTTGAATAGTGCATGGTTTAGATTAATGAGCCTTTCCTTGGCAAGACACAGGTAAGAAAACAAGCACTCAGTTAACCAGGTAATAGGAGCCCAGTTTGGGGCATGCAAGGTGAAATATAGCAAGCCATGAGCTCTGCTACATTGACTAGGTAGAAAGCTGACACCACAAACATCATGGAAAAAAATGAACACCTTCCAGTAAGTCATGGAAAGCAAGAAGGATGGAATCCAGTAAGATACTACATCAACTCCCCAAAAACACACCAAGCCATACACATCACTTATCCTCCTTTTCCATTCATGTTTTCTGGCAAAGTAATGTCCATAGAAATGTCAACACATCATGGTGAGACTCTAATAAGATTTGGAAATCAGTACTGGCTACTCACAAACCAGAGATCAGAAGGGAAGGGAGGCAGCCCAGTACACCCTCTGCCAGGGATGGTGAATCAGAGATCCTATCTATTTTTTTCATAAAAAGGTTCAGAAAACATGTTCTATAAAGACTGCATTAGTTTATTATACTGCTTAATTTTAAGTTTTTAAAGGAACATTCAACTTGAGATAACTTTAAGAATAAGAAATAAAGGAAATTTTTTTTGACAGAGAAAAGACGTTGCAGACATAAAGTGGGTATTTGCACTGTGACAGGATATGGATTTCTAACTCCAAAAAATAAGATTACAGAAAATAATAAGATTTGGTGTAATGTTGATTAAAGAAAGTTAAGCCTCAATGAGTTTTAAACCTTCTTAGAATTAATTTATTCATTTGAATATTGTAAATGTTTACAGTGGTAAATATTTTTGCTCCATAAAATGAAAAATAGTTTAGTGTAACTTTGTAATTCTGCCCTCTATCATTCCTTACCCCATCCCAAGTAAAAAAAAACCTCTTGACAAACTGTTAAAGGGCACGTCTGAATGGAGCTAACACTAGGTGGAATTCAAACAGCAAACAGCTTCAGAGATGCGAGGAGCCAAACAAGATAGATTTAAAACATTTTGCTAAATCAAAAGTGTTTCTAGACATGCAGTACAGCATGTCTGCCTTAAAAGATACAGACTCCCTTTGTGAGAGATGCCCCAAATATTCAGCTAGATTGATTTCAATAATGAGAAAACTATAGAAAGCATGAGCAAAAATCTTGAATTATGAAAACTGCAACCTTGATACAGAAAAGTTAACATCTCTTGAATGGCAAGCTCTTAAATTGCTTGAAAAGAAATATAAACAAGAAGTGGTATTTTCTAATTCCCCATGCATTAACTAGAACTCACCAATAGTGGTGTCCCACACAAATCCATTTTCAATGCAGTTGCATTGGGCAATGTTGCAGTGACACCTTTCAGCTATTCTGATGCTCAAAAATAACAATTCAACCTTTTAAAGCTATATACTTCCTGTAAGAAGCAACATTAAGTAGACAAGGAAGTAAACAGCTTGATATGAATAACTATTTTATTTGGACTGCTCTTAAAAAAGAATACACAAAAAGTACATTGTATATGTTTGAAAACAATACTACTCAAGTTAAACATTACCATAAAAGTAATTCTTTTACAAGGAAAGTGATTCACAGGGGAAACAATTTGAAACTCAGTTTTACAAAGTTTGCATAAGAACTGCCCACCCAGGTCAAGAAATCCGCTCACTTCCACACAATATGATAAGCATAGTGGACAAAATCAAAGCAATTGCAAAAAATGATCTTTCATTGATCCAGAGAACACAGGCTAATAGGAACATGCAGATATGTAGTAGACATTGTTGAAATAAAAATACAGGATTTTAAGTCTCACATAGAGAAGGAACAGTTTTGTGACAAGTATAAACATATTTTATCAATAAGAAAAACAAATTGCAACAGGATAATCTTAGCAACTATAATGAAAGTAAATACTGCATCTACTTCATAGTCTAATTTCAGAGATAAGGAAAAAAAATTGCCTTACCTCAAATACAGCTTGAAGAGAGACATTAACAATATGCCTACATCCTTTCTTAGTTCCCTTGATAGCAATCTAAGCAGAAATACAAAGTAGCAAATAACTATCTTTCCTTCAGACAGCATGTGCCCAGGAATAACACACTTCCCAGTAAAGAGTGCAGAAAAGAAATAAAAAATTAAAACTCAAAAAGACAATCCTTGCAAAAAAAAAGACAAGAACTTTATATATTTGAAATTCATAGTATGATTTATTGCATTTTAAGGGAGTAGAGACATTCAGGAATTAGATAATATAGACTTAACTGTGATATTACCTCCATGCTCACTAAAATATTAATTCAGTACATTTGTCCACAAAAGGAAGATTGTAAATTCATCCACACAGAACCCAGACACTGGAGACATAAAAAGATTTCTATTCCAGTAGAAGGCACACATGGGCTCACACGATACAGCCTTATTAACTTGCTTTTTCCTCCCAAACGACAGTGCTTACCAAAGTGACACTCAAATGTTAAATGCTTTGGTCAAGAGTTCAGTCACTGACCTGCAATGAAAGCCTTATGTTCAGCTTCAACATTTTCTAACAGCAAACAAGGAGAAAAAAAATGGTTTCACGGAATGAACTGTTAAAAAAGAAAATCCTCACATAAGCTTTCCCCGAGGGGGAAGAAATATCCACAAGCTTTAAATTGGCCAGGCGGATTTAAGAGGAAGCAAAAAAAAAAAAAAAAGGCAGCTCTTTCTGTTGCGTCAAAGAGCCCACTGTGCAATAGGAACAGTGAACAGAGTTGTTAAACTGGCAAGCTTTTGCTGAAGACAGCTTTTCAATATGCTCTCAGCATCGTCTCCCAGGGCTGGCTGGAGACAGTCCCACTCCTCTTATTTGGGCTCTACTCCTTCAAGAGGCAATCGCTCTTAAGGACAGTTTCTATAAACACACTGTTCTCCTGGCTTGGCTGCACATGATGAGGGCAATTGCACACGTATACATACCTGCACTCAGGGAGCAGACCTGCAGGCACTTAGGGAAAATGCAGGCACACTCAAACTAGCCATCATTACCTTGGCTTAAGAGCAGGATGCTATTGATGACTGACTGCTTGCTAAAACTCCCTTCCCCACTTAGACCATTCAGTGTGCTGTTGGAAAGCAATCCTGAAAGGCACAGTACTTAGAGAGGAAACCTCTAATGCAATTCCACTGGGACACTGCAGCCCCAGCAGTGCTTTCTGACTAAAGGAAATCAGTAGTCACATGCTGCTGCCTAGCTTTGTGTGTAATGCAGAGAGCTCAGAGAGCCACCAGAGACTGCAGCTACACGGAATGAGTGAACCATCCCTCCCAGGAATGATGGCTCCATCACTGAGGACATCTTTAGGGGCTGAACCCGTGTACATAAGGTGAACAGAATAACCTGGTTAAACATTAGTAAAGCCACACTCATTACCACATACAGGAAACTGCCACACAGATCTCTGCAGGTGAGGACAGTGCCCTGCATTCCTTTTACAAGCCATGGAGACCTAAGCAAAGGCATTCAACCTACTCCAACCTGCATCTGGTCTGCTGAGCTGCCTTCTGGGCTCCTCTGCCTACAAAGGGAATCCATGATGGCTTTCCCAAAAAGAGGTTGCAGACAGCAACATTTTTAGAGATGAGTGCCACTCCAAATGACAAGGCGATGAATGCCTGCAACATGTGCACAGAAAGAACTTGCAAGGAAGAATACCATTGGTAAGGGACAGGAATAGAAAAGGGAAAATACAAACTGTGGAATACACTTTTCAATGTGACTGCAGAATTAAAAGTGGGGACAAACATATGCAGCTGGTTGATTTAGAATTTCTCTTCTATTTATATATTTTTTGGAGTTGCCACAGGGACATAATGAGCCTGAATATGTGGGAAGGCAGCAGAAGGAAATGAAGTATATGCAGGAGCTAAATTCTCTCTATTTGTGTTCTTTCTCTACTTTATGAACTTCTGTATGGAAAAATTACTGGTTTAACAGCTTCTCTTGAAATCCTTCCAGGTGAAAATGAATTTCTCTCCTAAAAAGTGTTTCCATAAATGACAGACTAAGTTTTTGCAAAAAGTACCTTCAACTTAGAAGTGAAATACAGCATTTTCTAAGCTTTTAGCCCCATAAATTTAATGCAAGGTCCTATTTGTGCACCAAGCAGTGTGCTGCTTTATTGTGTTCTCACAACACCAGACAACTCACTGTGTCCAAAGCCCCAGCTGTAGTGTCACTGGAGTGATATGGGTGTAGATTTGGCCACACGAGAATAGAGTAATTAATAATTCTGTCTGTGCTGTGTGGAAGATAATTACAATCTGGTTCAGCTCCCCAGACCTAAAAGCTAGGCAGGTATTTTAACACTCTCACAATAATAATATCTGCTCATAAGATTACCTAAATGTTTCCCCCTATAAATCCAGACTCCCCACCACTCATCAGGGTCACACTGCAAGTAGAAGGAAACTGGTAATATTTGTTCTTTTCTTGAAATTGATTTTTTTGTTTAATTTAGTATAATAAAAGTAGTTAATTTTCAAGTTGAGCAGGTGGCTGGAGCACATGATGTCCTGATGTCCCTTTCAACCTAAACTATTTTGATTCTGTGAAAATGAGGTCAATTATTAAAAGCTGCCTTAGGCTATTACAGAAATTAGGTGGACTGTGGCCAACTTCAGTGTTTTGAAGCCATAATTTGGATTTGACTGTCAGCTGCAGTTTCAGAGTCAAAGATCTCCATTATGTCCCTTTGGGAGAAGCTACCAGATCTGCTGAAACATAAAACATAAGCATTTGTAATGATATTGTTGTCTGTGACATCATTAATAGATATCACTTTATGGAGAGGGCTGTATTGGTTCCAACACATCCCTTGCTGCTCCACTCTTGGGTTCCCAATCTCTGTTTTTTTTCCCCTTCTTATCTATCACCCAGTCATCCAATCTCAATTTAGTGTCCTTCTGCTGCAAGAGACAAAGAAGACATTGAGAATTCTGAGTGACTGAAAGCCCAGACAACTCATGTCAGCTTTAGAAATTCCTCTGCACAAAGGACACAGAATTGACAAAAAAATCTACAAAATAAGAAAACCTTTTGCACGTTCCCTAGTTTTTGTGTAGACTCCACCACACTGCTAGTTCAACACATACTGTCTTCTCCAAGGCCTCACTTAGAAGATGTTGAGAAGATGACCCCTTTCAAATCCTTTCAGTATTATGCAAGACTTTAGCTTCCTTGTTACCCATGCCAGACATAAACTCCTGCTCCCCAGGCCTAAGGAGTGGCTATCAATTCAAGCCCTCACCACTCAGCACAGCATTTATCCCAACATTTGCACTGTCACATCATAGACCACTTTATCCCATACCTAAAACCCAACCTGCACACCCTTAGGGCTTGTCATAAATACTCCAGTCCTGTGTAAGTGACAGCAGCCTACGGCAGCAAGCCAGGAAATCCAACACAGAAGGAATGTTATCTGCTGGAACTATACTGATCCAGAAACGTGGAAGGTGGAGAGTGACATTCAGAGCCCTTTGCCGCCGCCAAGTGCCAACCCAATACCTTTCAAACACTCTCCTGACTCATGAAGACTCGCTTTTGTCGTGCAGAGGGAATTTAAGCACTACCACCAAGGTCTACAATATGACCTTTGCACACATCATGATGTATCCATGTATCTGTCCCTGTGCTGCATCAGCTACACTGCCTGAAATATCTCTGTTACTCACAGGCCTTCCTCAAGAAATGGGACAATCTTCCCAGGGAAAAATCATGCTTCACTACTGCCTTGAGGTCAGTGCTGCCTCTTTCCTGCTATAGAAGGTCACAAAACCTCTTCCTGAAAAACAAGGCTCATGTAGGTATTTCAGCTGAGTCCTGTATTCCTGCAGGAAGGAGGCCTGAGTGCACTTCCAATTGTCTGGCCAAAACATTGAGATTCAGCATGTCCTGCACTGTGGAAATCCAAACAGCACAATCTGGGCAAGAACTCAGGAATGCCACTGTAAGTGGAGAGGAAGCTTCAGACCCTGACAGGCTTAGCCCAACCCCACCACCACCTACATGCCTGGCTCCTGGAATGGGAGAGGAGCATGCAGTGCCATTGGCGGCACATCAGTAGTTCAAGTTTAGAACAGCAGTGGCTCTAAACTGTCAGCCTGGCTGAAAACCAAGTTTATATTCCAAGTACCTTCAAATGCTAGTCTGATGTCACCTGTTGCAGACACAGTGCCCATATTCTGAAGAAGCACAGTGCTCTTCTTCCTCCCATCCACAAATGAAACATCAGTGGTGTTTCCTGCTTGCTCAGTGGAATCACTTGCCCCAATCCCCTGCAAGTCTGATCCTGCTGCTTGTCTTGTATCTATGTGAGGATCACAGAGCAAACAGTTTTACCTCCAAGGTCCAGAGGTCGGGCAGCCTGAATGTAAGTCTTTCCTTAGGTTTAAACTCTTCCAAGCCCCAACCAGACTGTGCCCTTCAGACTTGTCCTCTTCTGTCAAGTTATGCTGTTTGTACCATACAAAAGTGGACCCTCAACTTCTCCTTTCCTGGGGGGGCTGAGTGGACTGGCAAACACATGGAGCATTTGGAATGCAGAAGCAAGGATTCAACAACTGTCTGCAAGAGACAGCAGTACTTTATTTGAAAAAAAAATCAAAAAAAACAACAAAACCCAACAGATTATTTACAGTTTTAAAAGAAATTTGAAAAAAAAAAAATCCAGTGTCCAGAGGACACACAGGCACACACAAAAGGAAAACAAAAAGATAAAAGGGTGTTTCTAATTTATTGGAAGTATTCCCCCTTGCCTAGTGGATTAAATACAGCAATCTTGCTTTCAGGACACTTTGTGAAACTGGTTCCAAAACTACCATCTCCCTGCCTAGCTGATGTCTAGCTAGGGGTGATTCTGCACCAGCAATTTTTCAGGGCACTCCTCACACATCCATTAATTTTCAGAAATAACTGTTGGTAATCCCCTGCTCACCCATTTCACTCCTGCAGCATCCTGATTCTGGCCTCACAAGCAGCATAGGGGGAACCCCAACTAGCCCATCAGCTCTTGCTGGACAGTTTCCAAAGAGACAGAATACACAACTTTATTACCATATTCAGTTCCACAATGCAAAACTATTATTATTATTATTATTATTATTATTATTATTATTATTATTATTATTATTATTATTATTACTACTCAGTCAAATTTGGCTGTATACATCTGCACAAGGACATGGAGAAGAGCTCTGGGTAGACCTACACACCAGCCAGTGATTAACATTGCTGCACTTGCAGGGGATAGCAGGGCTGTGAAGCCTTTTTTAGAACCTGTGCCATCCCACAGCAGTTTATAGTTTGACGGCAAGAGCAGGAGAAGAGGAGGCACCTGTTTTATGAGGGACTGACTTTCTGCTGTGCCTTTGTCACCTCTCTGTGGTGACAAATGGCCACAGTCTCTGTGTGAATGACTGCAGTCACCCCAGCAGGAAAGCAAGGACCTTGCCTTTTACCTGTAAGAGAGGTTACAAGTCTCTTAAATTATTTGCTGAAATGATTATTGTAATAGCTCTTAGATGTGTAATTTATGGATTTAATCAGTGGAAGTCCCCAAGTGCAAAGTCTGTAAGGTCTGTTGCAACATCAGAAAGGAAGAGGCTAGTTGAAAGGAGCAAAGAAAGTGGCAAGGAAAGAAACAGACAACTCCTGCTATGTAACATAAGGGGTTATGCTTGTAATCAAGCGTCCTAACATTAAAATCTAATTATAAGAAGCAAGACTCTGTTCCAAGCTGCTGAAAGGTGGATGCACATCTGTGCTGAAAGCTCCTGCTTTTCCTTCCCATTTGCCTGTGGTGACTTTAGTAGTGGACTGTAAGAACTTTAGAGAAGCACTAGGCCAGGCAGCAATGCCTTGGACTTCCAGAGCGGGCTTTGGCCTGCAGCAACACCAGCTTTAGTAGGGCAGCGCTCGCTGCCGCTCACATCAGTGCTTTGGCTCTCTCGGGGCCCGCAGACCGGCAATCGCGGGCCCGCTCCGACACTCGGGCCAGTGCCGGCGCTCCCCGGCGGTGCGCCAGCCTGGGCGGAAGCAGCGCGGCTCGGAGAGCGCCGCAGCGCATGCGCGCCGCCCGGCGGCCGGGGCGGAGCCGGGCCGCGCCGGGTGCAAGATGTCGGCGCAGGGGGACTGTGAGTTCCTGGTGAAGCGGGCCCGGGAGCTGGTGCCGGGGGACCTGTGGGCAGCCAAGGCCTGGCTCATCACGGCGCGGAGCCTCTACCCCGCCGACTTCAACATCCAAGTGAGCGCCAGCGCTGTCGCACCGCTCGGAATCGGGGCGCGCGGCCCTCCCCCGCGCGGCCTCGCTGGGGCCCTGCTTGATTGACAGGCAGCTCGACCAATGGGAGCGGGAGGGGCGGGGCTGCTGGGTGCAGTGGTGACTTCGCGGTTAAAAAACAAAGAAAACCCTTTACTACTACTGCTACTACTGTTAGTTAAAGTATCTCTCCTCATTATGGCTTTTGTGGAGTCTTAATGGCTTTGCATTGCATTTGACTGGGTTCAAACCCTGGTCAAAGGACTCTCTGAATTCCAAGTTTTCAGTTTGTGTAAAAATTAAGCCGGTGTATTCGCCATGGAATGTTAAGGGTTGGTTTAAAGATCGTCTGGTCCAACCCCACTTCCATGGGCAGCGCCACCTCCCACTAGACTAGGTTGCTCCAAGCTCCATCCAACCTGGGCTTGAACACTTGCAGCGATGGGGCACGCACGGCTTTTCCGGGCAGCCTGTTCCTGTGTCTCACCACTCTCACACTAGAGAATTTCGTCATTATATATAATATAAAGTTCCCTTCTTTCAGTTTGTACCCATTACTACTTGTCCTAGCACTTCCTGATGAAGAGTCCTTCTCTGACTTCTCTGTTGGCCTCCTTTAGATACTAGAAGGTTGTAAGTGTTAATAATATTAAGTATATTGTCAAGAAGATTTTTATGTCTAAATCAATATGTGATTAAATAGTCTAATGCACCTTCTAATTTCTCCAGCAAATGTTGCAGTCCTTTTATTTTCTATTATGCAGACTGTTGTGGTAAATCGAGGGCAGTTTTTTAGAGTGGAGGGACTGATGTGATTGATAAATATATTTGGGAAAGCTGATGTTGTGTTCTTGTGCTGCAGTATGAGATGTACACTATTGAGAGGAATGCTGAGAGGACAGCGTCTGCAGGCAGGCTGCTCTACGACATGTAAGTAATCAGAGCTGGAACTCTGCTTTCATCCCAGGTGCTCCATTCATGGAATCAGTTTGGGAAAGACCTCCGAGATGATTGAGTCCAGACTATGACTAAACTACCACCTTGTCAACTAGACTATGGCACCAGGTGCCACATCCAGTCTTTCCTTAAACACCTTGGGGAGGGTGACTCCACCACCTCCCTGGGCAGCCCACTCCAATTCTAATTACCCTTTCTGTGAAGAAATTCCTCCTAATATCCAACCTAAACCTTCCCTGGCATCTTAAGACCATGTCCCCTTTTCCTGTCACTGGTCGCCTGGGAGAAAGACTGACCCCACCTGGCTACAGCCTCCTTTCAGGGACTTGCAGAGAGTGATAAGGACACTCTTGAGACTCCTTTTCTCCTGGCTAAACTACCCCAGCTCCCTCAGCCACTCCTCACAGAACTTGTGCTCCAGACCCTTCACCAGCTGCACTGCCCTTCTGTGGACAGATAAATGTCAGGATTTCCAAAAATGTAAACGTACAGTTTTTGAAAATCTGTGTGGATAAATTAAGCACAAAAGGTCTAATTAATTAAAAATAAACAAAGGAATGTTTTATTTTCTGTTTTGCCCAAACACATACTTTTATGGGAAAGCTTTGTCTTTGAGACAGATTTTGAGATCACTGTACATTCCTTAAACGTTGTTACAGGTTTGTGAATTTTCCAGACCAACCTGCTGTGTGGAGGGAGATCAGTGTTATTACATCAGCATTAAGGAATGACTCCCAGGACAAGCAGACACAGTTTTTAAGAGGTAAGGATTCTATCCTGAGGTAATCTAAAGATGAGCCCTCTGATTATTTATCTAGTTTGACAAGTAAATGTCAGTTTTTCTAACTTTGCCTGTGGACTGCAGGGTTTGTTCTTTTCCCCTCAGTTCATTCATACAGACTTCATTTGGTGTGTTAGGCTTCGGAAGACAAAGGGACATGACAAGCTGATACCCATTGCTTTGTCTCTGATACAGGTAGGCTTACTCTGCCAGAACAAGAAGCACATAGAAGAGCAATTGAATAGAAATAAGTGGAATGGGACTTAAAAATCACCGTCCCACAGATTGCAGAGAGCAGTGTATGGTTGTAAAAATGGAGTGAATTCTTGTTGATGTAGGGAGGGTTATAAAAATGAATGGTGTCCAGAAGGGCTTGGCATTCATGCTGGCAACCACAGGCAATTTTGAAAGCAGGATTCACACCTAAGAAACTATAATCTGCTGTTTGAATACGTGCTTCAGAAGCTCTAAGAATATTCCAGTTAAGAAAACTTTTGATTTTTCATGGAGTGTATTTATTTTTTAGAGCAAATACATAAAACACATGGGAGAATATGTGAATTTCTTTTTAGTGTCTCACTGGATGTTTAAATTGAAAAAACCCTACATTTTAGTAATGAAAGTATTAATTGTAGAAGTAGAATGTAAGTAAAAAAATAAATAAACAGTTTTGAGAAAGCATCTTGAAATGTCAAATACTGAAGTATTGGGATTTAGAGTATTCCACTTACTAGTAGTCTTACTTGTTAATTCAAGTTCCTTGCACCCAAATAAACACTATTACAGATAAATATTTATTTGGTCTTCTCTGAAAGAAACAGACTTTTTTCAGGTATGTGTGTTAAAAGCAGAAAATGCATAAGGAAATCCCTTTTTGTTCAGCAAAGCAGGATGATGTCAATTGAATTTTATGCTTTGTCGTATTTACAATTATTTGTCATATTGCCATCTTTACAATTCAGACACAACAAGTTAAATGTTTTCTTTTTTTTATTTAAGGATTATTTGAGACCCTTCCTGGTCGGGTGCAGTGTGAAATGCTCCTGAAGGCAACAGAGCAGTGCTTTAACACATTAGAAAGGGCAGAAATGCTCCTTCTCCTTCTGCGGCGTTTCCCAGAGACCGTCGTGCAACATGGGGTAAGAGAAGGGAAACTCACAGTAATTATTAAGGATATTGGCACTCAGTTTTTTGAGGTTCTGCTGAAATGTGTTTTCCTTAATGAGAGGGTGGGTCTTTTTATTTATGTTTGACTGTGACATATAGTTCAGACTGAATGTGTTTTCCTTAATGAGAGGGTGGGTCTTTTTATTTATGTTTGATTGTGACATATAGTTCAGACTGCTATATCTTGAGTTTACCACCAGGAAGGGGTTGGGCAGGATACAAATGGAAGCAAATAAAACAATAGTTTGTTTTGTAAATGAAAGAATATCAGCCAGATATCACTTTCACCTGTCTGTGTATCTTTCTATTGAAACAGTTTCATGCACAGTTTTTCTCTTGGTCTGGTTTTGCTATCTTCTGACATTGCTTTTCACCTGCTATTATGTGTGGATGGTTAACTGTATATTTGGAGACTTGCACATGCTGTTGCCATAGAATTGTTACTGAATTACTGTTCAACCCCACTAAATTGCAGTTTAAAAAGTTTCTGAAACCACTGGTCCAGTGTTTGATTGTCACTTCTGTTCACACAGGTAGGCCTTGGAGAAACGTTATTAGATGCTGAAAGTATTGAAGACCAAGAATCTCCAGTGAATTGCTTTAGAAAATTATTTGGTAAGAAAATACTAATGTATTTGTTTTACAATACAACTTTTTAGTATGGCAATGTTCTGAGGTCAGTAAACTTCTTTCATGATACTATGATTAGAAAACTGCTTTAGTCAGAAGAGGCTGAGGCCATGTTAATCCAGGCTGGCCATATGGTACAAATTCTCCTGGAGCCATTCATGTGAGGTTCTTTCTGGTGTATGGTCATCCCATTGCTGATGGAGAAACCTTACCTAGGAGAAATAGAACAAAAAACTCCACAAACTTAAAGGATTTTTTTGTTTGTTTTCTATTTTAGTTTGTGATGTTCTCCCTCTGATAATTAACAACCCTGATGTACGACTTCCTGCCAGCTTGTTATATAAATATCTGAATAAAGCAGCAGAATTTTATATTAATTATGTAACTAGATCTACGCAGACAGAAAGTCAATATCAAGGTAAGAATATTTTTACAAAATCAAGCTTTCTTAGAATGTGTCTTAGTATCACTGAAATATCTAAATCTATAAATAAAAAATGCATTGTTTTTATGTTAATGTATCCCACAGACAAGGATACCACTAATAGTAGTATTTAGTGTTTCTTAGTTCTTTGATTCCAAAATACTAAGATGGTGCTTCAGCTACTTAGTCATGCTGCTTATGATGCTTCAGCATATGAGAGGTGGGACAGAATGTCCAAGATGTCCTTATCTGGCCTGTCAGCTCTCTTGTACAAAGAGGCAGAAATGCCTGCTGCTCCCTCTTAGACTTCTGTGTAAAGAATGGTTACTCTGAAAGCTCCAATGTAATTTTTACATGTCTTCTTCTTGAAAATGCATCAGTTTGTTTGATTTCTTTATGAAGAGAAAAATGTGCTGGTTTTCCTAGGTTCACAAGATTCCTCTGATATTATGTCTCCAAGCAAGCGCAGCTCTCAGAAATATGTAATAGATGGTCTCACAGAGAAATCATCCCAGATTACAGATCCTTGGGAGAGGCTGTTTAAAATACTGTCTGTGGTGGGAATGAGGTGTGAGTGGCAAATGGATAAGGGAAGAAGGTAAGAAAACTCTGCTTTACTGGGTATTTCCCCTCATGGAGAATTTGGCTTTTTGATTCTTAATAAGAACAATTCTCATTGAAAAACAGTTTTAACACAAAAACATTTTTGGTAAGTTCACAGCAGCTTTTCTTTCAAGACTGTACAATGTAAAGCAGAAATGGGGTTCTAGAGGTTCAAATTAGTCTCTAAAATCAACTTTTGATGATGAAAGTCAAGCATAAGCACTATATTGCTGTGGGGTAACCTTCCCTATGTGCCACAGTAAAGAGAAGCATGGTAAATGTTTTGTGAAATTTCACTACCGTTTATTCCCAGCCTCCACTGACTTGATGCTCGGGGATATCCTCAGCAGAAACATTGAGATTTTCATATTCAGTATGCATTATTTTCTTTAGTTGCAGAGTCTGTGTAACATCCTGAATTCTTGTTCTCTCTCTTCCCCTCAGGAGTTACGGTGACATTCTGCATCGAATGAAAGATCTCTGCAGATACATCAGTAACTTTGATAGTGAAGCCCACATTAAATACAAGAATCAAGTAGTGTATTCCACGATGTTGGTCTTCTTTAAAAATGCTTTTCAGTATGTCAGCAACATCCAGCCGTCACTCTTTCAAGGTTAGTTTCTAATGTTTCAACTTTTGTAATGAGCCCTTCGTGAGTTCATTGCTAATGTCTTAAAGATACTTTCTCATTAGTCTTTTGAAACTGTCATCTCACAAAACAACGTTTACATTTGTTATGACTTGTCATAATTCTCCCAAGTCACTAAGCTTGCCAACAGCAGTTCATAACACATGTGTCGTGGATCGGACCAAAGATCAGTCTAGCTTAGCATTGTGGTTTCAGCCTTGGCCAATAGCAGTTGATTGTCTAGCAAGGAGAAAGGACAGACCAAATGTTATGGGAAACATCCCTAGGGTTGATTCCTATTCTTCCATGAGCATTGTGTTTGTTTCATTTCTCCTCTGATTTTGTTTCTTTGAAGCTGACATTTTCCTGCTTTTCTTCAGTCAAAATTAGTGAAAATATTTTTGCACTGGAAACACACAAATTTGTAATTAAGTAAATAAAACTGAATAGGAAAAGATTTCCTGACATTCACAAGCTTCCAACTTGTCTTTCTTTATATAGCTTAAGCATAATCTTTGAGGTGTGTTCTGTACATTACTCCTAATCAGTAATTATTGGTAAATTAAGTGTTTAATATATGTGTGTTACTTGTGCATTTTCCTGTCCACTCCATCTGCATTTCAGACATGCTAGATTGCTTGGATTGCATCTTTTGGGATTGATTGGACTTTTCAGGGGTGGCCCAGAAGCTGAGGAAAGTTTTTCTAAGCTCCATTTTGTTTTAGAACTTACTGAATTAGACAGCAACACAAAGAGGAAATTTCAGCTCTTAATTATGTGATAGGAAATTCCTTGCAACAATAACAATTGTCACTATAGGTAATTCATACTTATTAATACTACAATTATTGATTCATGTTAAAATTACAATTTTAATTCTGTGTGTTGTGATCATAAGTTTCATCACATTTTTCTGCATGGGGCAAATGATCATTTGAGTAAGGAAGTAGGCAATACAAATGATGGGTTTTAAACAGCTGTACAGTGTGTTGGGGGATCAGCTGAACAATGTCAGTAGATAGCTAAGCTCAGAGGACAAACGACATGGCAACTGGTATGCAAAGAGCACAGTCATTTTAACAAATACAGGAGCTAATTAACTAATGAATCGAGTTTTTGTTCTGTCCAGAAGAAAGAAGGATTATGGTGGGCAGGAAGATACCTCAGGTGTGCATGTAGTTTTAGCTGCTTGATTCCAAGGTAAAGAAGAAAGAAAGTAAAGAGCTAGGGAAAATGTTCATTTCTAAGTTGTACAATTGAGTATTTCAAAGCTCACATCTTCTGACTGAACCACCAGAAAAAGAATGCATACTGAAGTCACAGAATGCAGTTCCTATTGTGCAACTTTTCTGGTACCCTCTGTCATTTTCTGATATCAGGAACATATTAACAAGACATCTTTTACTAATTTCTGCTTTAGCATGGAAGTCCAGTGGTATTCAGTGCCTTTCATATATTTTCTATCATTAGAATTTTTTCTCCTTCTCTCTGGAGGGCTTACTGTAGAAATGTAGAATCCTACATATTTTGGAAGCATGGTCTTTGAGAAAAATGCTGTCTCCTCATCTGTGAGGATTAGATCTGTGACTCTCTTCTCATGTGCGTGGATTTGCAAGAGGCTTCCTGAGGGAAAACTTTCAATGCATTTTTCTTACATAATTTGTATCTGCTTTGCTGAAGACTTGAGAAATGAAAGAGGCAATTCACACCTCTCATAATTTGAGGCTGCCTCCAGTCTTGGCAGGAGTTAATATTTGGGCTGCTGCTTTTGGGGGTTTGTTTATAACACTCTCTGCTAGAAAACAATTAAAAACTCTGTTAGCTTTGATTCTAGAGCTCAGACAGAAAAACACAATGCTGCTCTTTGTATGCCTGTGTAACTTTCAGTACTGTAAGAGAAGATCTGCAGCCCCAGTCAAGTGTGACAGTGGATTTTCTTTTGTTTTAGGACTGGAGGTTTTGGAATAAAGACTGCAGTGCACTTCTGGTACTGGGAGGAGTATACTTGTTTGGAAAGCAAAGCACTTAGCTGGCAATAATTTAAGTCAGTATGAGTATAAGAAAAACCCAATATTTTTCTTCTCAGGTGTTAAAACTAGGCAGCTCTTGAGGTTCTAATGGTGAAACTCCTCCAGCATCCCAGTTGTGGTACTTTGCATTCATAATGAATGAAACAGATTCATTATGAGAAACAGATATGAATATTCTGCATTTATGTCTTGGCTCTATTTTCAGTTTTCACACATGAGATTCTGACACAGTGGAATACATGATGGTACAGGAGAGGTGATCACAGTGTGCTGTAGGTGCAATTTCAATGGTGGTATTGATTGACCTGGTTATTGTGGCTGTATTTATCGACCTGTATTTGTTAGGTAGACCAAATTGGTTGTTTCTTCTAAGAGGAGCTTCTGTTGTAGTGAACTCCTTCCACATCACTTTTGAGTAGATGGGAAAAGCTTAATAGAAGTTTTTTTATGTCAAGAGATAAAATGAATCGTCTACTAAACTCTCAAATTAGTTCTTTGCAGTTACAAATGAAACCTTAGCCTCATATCTTTCTGCAAATAGAAGAAATACACAAACTGAAAATACTTGTTTGCACTACTGTCTTACAGAGATTTCAGAAAGAGAAAACAGTTTAAAGGATTCCTCTTCCCTTTACATTTCTCTTTGACTGAGCTTTGCACATCTATATGCAGCTTGATTGTGCAGGAGAAAATGGTTTTGGAAGGAAAGCTGTCTCACTAGTGATCACATATCAATGTTGATTGAGATTAAGAAGTATTGTTGTTCCTATTTTATGTCTAGTGAAACTTAAAAACTGGGGTGTGAAATAATAGGTACCAGATCCTGCTGGATGTTTTGTGACAACAGTGAAAGTAGAAATTGTTTTCTGTGTTTCAAAATGAGGCTTTTCTATTTTTTGGGAGTGAAGATGAGCTCTGGCAGTCAACTAAAGGTTTAATTCTGTTTACTAAAATTGGTGGGGACAAAGCTGACACTGAGTGATCCTGCTGGGGAAATCTTGTCATAAAATACACAAACTTCTTTGTGGGGTTGTTGTCTGTCAGCATACTGGTTTGGTTTCTCATGAGAAATATTTTGAGAATATTGTTGTGCTTTGCCATATTTGTGGCTGTTAACTTCAGAGCCATTTGTGCTTCAGAGTTCATCTGTTGAATAATTGTACTTATTTAAAGCAAATAATGCTTGATCAGAGGGCACCTGCTGCCTGAGTATATTTTGTGCCTGCTCCAGAAGAAAGGGATTCAGAAATACTCTGAAGCTCTCAATCAGACTCTGGTGATGTCTGGTAAATGCATTCTGACCTTCACTGTATGGCTGCATTTAGGAAACCACAGCTTTACCAGAACAGTTTAAGCAATTTAAGTGACTTAATTTAGGATTGTTGTCTGTAGCATTATAGTCATTACTTGTGAAGGAAAAAAAAAATAAACCAGCTTGCTGTAGGCATAAGACCTTTCAGATCAGTTTAGGGCAATTGTGAATTAATTTGTTATTATTGTTATTATTATTAATTTATTTTTATTAATTTAATTAATTTATTTTAAATCCAGGTCCAAATGCTCCAAACCAAACTCCACTGGTGCTTCTTGAGGATGTACCCAACATCTATGGTGATACAGATATTGATCGTAACAAACACATACACAAGAAAAGGAAACTTGCTGAAGGAAGAGAAAAAACAATGGTAACTTTTGTAGACTTTTTAATTCATAACAAGAATGGCATTGCTACTGGAATTTAAACAACAGTGGTTTTGACATAGATGTAAAAGACATATTTTTAGAGCTACCCTGAATTAGCTGTTTATGACCACAATTTTCAAACATTTTTTTCTAAAGCCAGCAAGAATGAAACAATTTCTGCAGCAATTACTGTAGACACATGTTCTGCTGTGAGTGCTTTAACTTTTAAAGGAGTTCAGCAGAGGCACTTAAAAAAGTAGCTATAGCAGTCAGATACTCTACAGGTAAACTTCCAAAGTAATTGACTTTTCATGATTTAAATTGTCAATATATCTATTGCTTTAATGGTAGAAAATGACTATTTTATAGAATTTCTCTGCTATAAAGAGAATACAAGGATTTCCTTTGCATTATGCCACTGTAGGTTTAAATTGAGTCATAAAGTGTGAAGTGTGTATGTTCTTCAACTGATAATCTGGCTGAAGCTCAGTGGTGGTAAACAGAATAAATTTGTTTGGGATACTGCTCATCACACTGTGCCACTGAGTTCTTGGTAGCAAAGCAGATGGATCTAACCTTAGAACAAGCTAAGTGAAAAATCACTTAAAGTCACTTAAACTAGGACTGTGGCACCTCTATACATAATTGTTTTCTTGTGTTCAGTGGAACTCCTGAAGAAAGTATAAATTAAGAAGTTCATCTTTGTGTTTTATACTGACTTCTAAGCAGAGCTCAGATGATGAGGATCCTTCTGGGAAGGCAAGAAGTCGCCATATTACAGTAAATAAAGCTGATCTTGCAAACTCCATTGAAGTATTAGAGAGTTTCAAACTGGCAAGAGAGAGCTGGGAGCTGCTTTATTCTCTGGAATCACTTGACAAAGGTAAAGTAACTGCATTTAGACTTCATTGCTCGGCATAGAAATCACTTTTTTCATTGTTAAAATGGAATTCCTGCCATTATGAATCCTTAAAATCTAAATTGCTTTGTGTCCTGAGTACTTCTGATAGAAGTTCCAGTAAGAAGCTTTATCAGTCGTTGCATTTCTGAATATTTCGTTGCTGTATTGCATTTCATTCTTGATGCATCTTTGCTCATTCACCCCTACTTCTCTTGGAGCAGTTGGTCAGTAGTAGGGCTGATAATGCTCAGTGAGGATGTGCTGCTTTAGTTCATGATTAAGAACATGTGTTTTTACTGTGTCTCCCTTTCTGATAATAACTGGTGTGATAAACTTGAAAAGAATTTCTCTCCTAAAAAGCAGGCAAACAGTACCACCTAGCTGCTTTTAGGTTTCTTGCACATGGTAAAGAGAAGCATAATCAAAGAATGAGTGTATAGGAAGAGAATATCCTATATGTGAAGGATTTCATCCTCTTACTGTTTTGATGCCATTTTTTCCATTCTTAAATTCAGTTATATATATATATAATTTTTTTTTTTTTTTTAATGTTTAACCCAAAGCTGTGAACCGTTTCATATTCTCTTTGGTTTTTTCTTCTCTAATCATGTAACACAGAGTTCACCAGAATTTGTTTGTCATGGAAGACGGAAACCTGGCTTTGGTTAAGAATCTTTCTTACAGACATGATCATCTACCAGGTAAAAAAAATACGCTATAAACTAGGAAAAACACCATCCTTGTGTTGCTCTTCCTTCTAGTAAAAGCAATTTACTTCTTTCTTGTAAATAGTAACTCTGATTAGCCAGTTTGACTGCTTATAGTGTCTACTGATTTTATGCCTTAAAGTAAGACTCCTCTGGGGATAGAGCTACACTGTTTGCACCACAAGCTTGGTACCCTGCTTTGGATGGTCCTGTCCCAGTAGCTGGGGGACAGCTAATACCAGCTAATTTTGGTATGTGGAAAAACATCTATGTTCTCCACAAAAATTAGGATAACTGTGCTCATTCCAATACCATCTACAGAAGAAAGCTTGTTCTTTATTTTTCCTTTGTGAGTCTTTTATTTTTGCCTCTACTTGTGCCTGAACAAGAGCTATTTCAAACTTTATTAGTCTAAATAAAGTAATGATTAGTTCAAGAATATAATTATTTGATTCAGTTACACATATGACTTTGTAAACTGACGTTTTAAAGCAGAATTTTGTTTGCCTTCTGACTGCCTTGTAAATGATTGACCCCACACACAGTCTTGTATGCAAGTCATCACTGGAGATTACTACTTTTGATTAAAATTTTGAAGGCTTGGACACAAACCATTTTGAAAGCTTTCCGTAAGATATTTTTTTCTCTGTGTTTCTACTTATTGTATAGAAAAGACCCTAACAGGTTTTTTTTAATATTCTTTTTCAAAGGGGCAGTACAAAAAAGCAATTAGCAGCCTACATCACTTGGCAGCTCTTCAGGGCTCTCATTCTCCCCAGCAAATTACAGGACAAGGATCTTTAGAAAACCAGAGAGCACTGATCCAGTTAGCATCGTGCCACTTTGCCCTTGGAGAATATCGGGTACGTACAGCATTCCACACCCTGGGCCTTCAGCAGCTGGCCCTGTGCTTCCCATTTCTCTTTTCCCTTAGAATTTTCCTGTGAGCCTGCTTTCAGCAGCATATCAAACATAAGCCAGGGTCTACTGAAAAATCCGTGCTGTACTGGGAGAATTATACTTTGTGCCACATTAACTGACTGTCCATTAGCCACTCTTTATGTGTATAGTCTTTCTGATAGAGAAGATTTGGAGGGTTAGTTATGATTTTTCGTGGCTACATGTGTTTGAGTTGTCTGTAAATGTATCCTTAATTTGAATTCCTTAACTTTACTGAATTAGTTCCTTATTTTAGGTACAGGCTTCATGTGGCAGGAGAAAGAAAAAGTAAAGGAACTTCTGTGATCATCTTAAAAGAAAGTTAGTTATTAGCTGACAATATGAGAGACACCAGAACAATATTATCTGGCCTGACCTCTGAACTTGCTCTACTTTTGCAATAGATGTTTTGTTTGCAATTTTTAATATTGCAGGAGTGTGTGATGGTCTGAGGTCAGTCAGAGTCAGCACTGACAATAAAGGCTCTGTCTCTAAGGATCTACCTCATCCTGGTACTGCTGGACAAGTGCTTTTGTCCCTTCCCCTTTAATACTTTTTCACTGGAAATGTGATCATATATTCCCACAGACTCCTTGCTAGGAAATAGCATGAAAAATTCATTGAATTTCCATCATGCTGTCAGATTGCCATTTTCCTTTCTATTTTTACCATGAACAAAATAAATTTTACAAAACTGTTTTAATAATTCATTTAAAAACTTGATCCTTCAAAACAAAAGAATTTTTGATTGCAGTTTTATTGATCTTATCCTCCTGAAATGAAGAATGCCAATACAATTTTTTCACAATTAAAGTGATGTTATGTAGGCTCTCAGAGGTTGTTTAGTGACAGCTGAATCTTTTTGCTTAGCCAGACTGTACTGTGTATTAAGTCAACTGAAGTTCTAGCAAAGAATTTTGGGATTGTTTTGTACTTTTGTGGTGTCTGAAATTTTTTATTGTTATTAACATATCTGAATATTTAAGAATTTGAATTTAAATTTAGCATTATCATGTCCCTTCTTTTACAGCAAACGTGCGAAAAAGTGCTTGACCTCATGTGCTGTATTTTACTTCCAATACAAGAAGGAGGTAAAGTACAAGAGGAGCAACCTAAAGTCAAGTCAAAATTCAGGAAAGGTATGGAGTTGCTATTACCCTAAACTCAATGTCAGCTGAATTTTTGTGTTATGAAAAGGGAGGAAGTTTTTTATTTTCTTTTGGCTTTGTATTGAGGTTTTCTTGCTTGTACCTTTTAAAGTATATCGGTGGCAAAGTCCTACCTCAGGAAAAGAGAAGTGAAGAAGAAAAATTTAAATGTTTCACTTCACATTTTGAATCAGTCATAATTTACATTTAAAGCTTTCCTCCCTACCTGAGATGTGGTAATTTTAGATTTGTTTTGCTCCATTTAAATTTCTTTCAACCTACCTATTGTGAGACCCCTAAAGAACTGTTCTGTTGCAGGGTCTGATTTGAAACTTTGGCCATGTACCAGTAGAGCTATCATGCCTTACTGCCTTCATCTGTTGTTAGCTTGTTTCAAGGTAAGATAGCTCCAAGGTAATTGGAGCTTTCTTGTCCTTAAGGCCTAGTTTATATATCCTGAAACTGCATGGCCATATCCCAGGGCTGTGTCTCAATCCTTCTTAACTAAGTAGGTATGGGGAGTGTCTTCTTTTGGAGAGGGGAGTGGAGTTTTGATGGAGGAGGGTTTGTTTTCTCTTTTTTTCTCTATTTGTTTAATTTTTGAGCAGAGAAGATTCACAAGATCTCAAAATTTTTGTCACTGTTCAGACTTCTCTTATAGGTCAGTGGGAGAGGATTTGGTATTTTAGCTGGAAATTTCCAGCCTACTTCAGAAGTGTATTTCATTCTGCCTTAATATATACTTTTAAAGAACTTCTCTATTTGCACAGATCTAGATGAGATAAATCCTATATGTTTTTGAAAGCAACATGTATTTCCTGATTGTCTGAATGTAATTTTTTTCCCTGAAGCTCAGAGCTTTCACAGACAGCAGAGATGATATGGCCCTGGGCCATGTAGTTGTTCTGCTCCAGCATGAGTGGCCGAGGGGTGAGAACTTGTTCCTGAAAGCCATCAACAAAATCTGCCAGCAAGGAAACTTCCAGTATGAGAATTTTTTCAACTATGTCACAAGTATCCTTTCTCTAACCAAGAATGTCTTTCACATCCTGTGCTGTAGTGTTGAAAAAGCTGTTAGTTTCCACAGCAGCTCTTTCTCTGAAACATATTCTGTATTTATTTTCATTCCAAGAAAACCTCTTGTAGTAGGCTCAGTACACAATGGACTGTAAATATGCCTCCTGTGCCCTGGCACATGAGAGTACCCTTAAGTACACTGCCATGGCATTTCCACTCAGGAAAATAGCAGGAGCTCAGGCTGCTCATGCAAGTGACAGCAATCTCTTCATTAAGAAATACAGGGCATTATGTACAAGGCTGTTAACAAAAAAGACAAAGTGGTACCTGTGCTGCAGAGCTGAATGATTTTGGCTCTTGTTTGTGAAGTGCTTGCTGCGGGTAACATGTGTGGGTTGAGTAAGATAATGAGCTATGTCAAAGATCATGCAAAGCATGTCTGATTTATCTATTCAGATATCTGACATAAATTTTGACCATCGTACACACAAATGGACAGTTTCATGTTTAACCTAAATAGACATCCAGCCATGGGCCTCAGGAAGCAGGGGGGGTCTAACTCCTGTCTGTGACAACTAAATAAGCTGTGGTGTCAAAGGAAAGGGAAAAAAACCCACACAAAGCAAGCAGCTAAATAAGGGATCAAAGTAGAAAACTAAAAAGGGTGATAATGTGCCACTGTGGTGGCACTTGCTTCAGATGCTGCCTCAGTTTGCACTGCTTTCATAACCTGGAGTGCAGGAAAAGGAAGTGAAACCCAGGGAATTTTGAGATCAGCCTTCTTTACCTCTGACTACATAAGAAGAAATAAAGAAAGAAAAGAAACTAACGGATGTGATCTTCACTTTGAAAAGCCATTTCTCATCAGTTTGTGGAGGATTAGGAACACATGCTGTGATCTTCTCTATCACTTTTAATAATGAGGTACTTCAATAGCTTTTTAGTTTGACTCTCCTTTCAGCAATGTGGCTTCAGATGGGAGGCATAAGAAAGAATGTTCTCAATCGTCATTTCCCTACTCAAATCTTTAACGTTTTCTTCAGATATTGATATGTTGGAGGAATTTGCTTATTTAAGAACACAGGAAGGAGGGAAAATTCATCTGGAACTCCTGCCAAATCAAGCAATGTTGATCAAGTAAGGATAAAAAAGCATTTACTGTTTTCTTTGGCAAAAAAAAAAGGGAGTATGTTCTGGTTGTCTTTGCTTTCATGTTATCTTCTGGATAGTTTGTCATGTCTTTGAGCTTAAATTTAATGAGTTCAAACAAGGCCGTGAGTTTCTTTTTCTGACTCCTGCTGATCTATGTATTCTTTTGGTGGGGGGGGGGGTTCTTCAGCTTTAATTCCTCCTTTTACAGGACTTTATTTCTGAGTGTGGCATTTGCTTTAGAGTGATTGCTATTCAAGTGATTACAGTTGTGCTCTTTCAAGTAGACACTTGCACTTTGCAGGAATTCTTCAAGTAATTAGGCATGAGTGCAAGGTGTTGTTACTAATTTTGCTGAAGAGTAATGCTGAGCAAGAAGCACTATTTTGCTTATTTTTGTAAACAAAATTTATGAAAGACCACTGAATGATGAAAACTTTGAGTAAAAATACAAATTCAATTACATTCCAGCTACACTCCAGTAATCTGTCTGTTAGAATTAGCAGGTCATCTTATTCTGCTTAGCTTATTACAAGATGCTGAAGTAAATTAATAATTTGGATTAACTTCCTAGGTGTTTTTACTTGTTCAGTCTTGACTCAAAACTATCTGCTGCAGGGTTTTAGTGACATAATGTTTTGGAGTATCCTGGTTGTTTATGAGAACTTGTAGTATTTTGCTTCCTAAAAGGGGGACTGCTTAAAGTTTGTTGAAATTCCACTTACGATCAGTGTATTCTGTCTGTTCACTAACCAGAAATAGGCTGAAGTTTTCAAAATGAGAGCCTAACATCAGACAATGGGATCCAAATTTTAACTAGTAAATAGATTTTTCAGAGATCTAGGTAACCAACACAAAAATGAGATACTAGGTGTAATTAAAGGAAAAGTAGAAATTCAAATGCTTAATTATGTGATGGAGAATTTTCTTTTTTAAGCTCTAGGTTTTCAAACTCTTCCCCTTGCCATATCTCACTGCTTGTAACCAGCTGTATGAAAACAAGCTTCAGGGCATGCTGCACCACATAGGCTGTTAAGTAATAAGCTGTGCCAGCAAGAGGGCTTAGCACTGAAGACTCCATCTGGTAACTTTTACCTGCTGTCTCCATTTCGTTGCAGTAGGTCAGCGCTGTTTCTCTTGGCTCTGTTTGATTGGCGTGGCCACAGTCACTTTCTGTTCTGACCCCCTCGGTCAGGAAGGAGGTAGGAAAAGTGTTTCTAGCAGGACAGAATCTCTCTTTGACCTCCTTTTGATCTGTGATGTTTTCTCAATGACGAAAAGGCTTGTAGAAGAGAAGTCCATTTCTTTGTGCTCACTGAGCCAGAACAGTTAAATATCCTGTCCAGCTGGAAAAGCTGTGTACAACGTTTCATGTGGCTGTGTAGGACTGGAAGCACTTCACCAGAGAGCCCATGGAAGGGATAGCTGAGGCCATAAGCCACTGATCAGAGATGATGTCTACTCCCCTGGTACTGCAGATGTTTTTTTAGCTGGACTGGCTGTGAGGCCCAGGGCTGGTGTCCCTCACCAGTGTTGACCTGGTTAGCTCACAGCCTCCCCCAGCTGGGTTTTTGCTAAAGTGTGCCAGTGTAGCCCTGTTTCCTGGGACAATGGGTGGTAGGCTCAGTATCTGCAGACTGCTTACATCTTTCAAAACTATCACCAGTTCTGGTTGGATGAGCTGCTGCACCATCCTCCCATAAAACAGCAGCTCAGATGCTGTTCATTCATGCTCAGAAAGACTGAGTTCAACACAACAGGCCAAAGATAAAGCAGTTGTTCCTTTGTCTGATCTTTTCTCAGCATAAATGTAGTAATCCTGCATCTTAATGGTTGGGAAATGTATTGCAGATTATATATGTCTTTTATAAGGACTGCTGTTTGATGACTGACAGGGCATGTTCTCCCCAGGTGAATTCCTCATTCTTCTTCCAGTACTTTATTCTAAGTACTTTATACTTCATAGGAAATTATATTTTTTTCTGAAGTCAGTAGAGCTAACTGCAGTGTACTTTTACAAAAGATGAAGTAAGATCTTTGTAGTCTACAGACTTATAATTAGGTTCTGTAAAATATTTCCCTTTGCTTGCATCTACTGTGGGAATGAGAAGGTCCATGGTTTTGGTTTTAACTGGTGATACAGCCAGCTCATTCTGTTTGTGGTGTCAACAAGATTTGTTTTATGAGCTTTGAATCCAGCACCATTAAGTGCTTTTGAACTCCCTTCTAGAAAAGCCAAGTTTCACAGTTTATCTGATATTCATGTCAGTAGGGGCAGTGTTAGCTGGTGAGGCTAAAGAGGAAAAGAGCAATATTTGCTCTTTTCCTCTTTATTGCTGCTTAATATCTTGCTCCTGTTTTTGATAAATCTTTGTCTAATTAATCTAATCATAGCCTACCTAATGGCATAAACTTCATCAGAAAGCTATGTCCTTCCTTTTACTCATATTCCCATCACATCTCTCTCTCCTTGGGGACTGTGGAAGTTGCTTTGAAGTGAAACAAAGTATATTGAAAGTGTAATTTTTACTCTGTGCACATGGGTATGCTTAGTTCTGACTGCAGATCTTGCAAACAGTAGTGAAGACACAATTGCACAGAATTCCTTTTGCAAACATCTGCCACTCTGGGACCAATAACATCTTGCTGGTCCTTTGTATTTTCTATTTCCCATGTCCGTTTTTGCAAGTACTGAACTTACTCATGCCAAGAACTCTTGAAAAATTACCTCATTTGGTGGAATAATTTTTGTGGGTATTTTATTTCAGGTAATTGTAGCTGTATTAGAGTGTTAAATGTCTCATTTTTATTTGACTTCTATAAGCTCTGTATCTATCAATAAACCAGAGATGCTAACCCAAATGCCCAACTGTGAGATCTGAAGGTAGGCACTTAACTCAGAATTACAGGAATCTAAGTGTGAGTTTTGCTTCTCTGCTCCCTTCATAGCATCTCTGGGGGTGAATGGTGCACTCACTTCTCAGGTACCTATTAAAATTTAGGTGATATAAGAGACTTAGATTAAGAAGCTAAACCACTCTCCTATATACCAAATTTCTCCTTTCTCTTCTCCTGAAGCGGGGTATTGCTCTAGACTGAACCTGTTAGGTTATTATCTTGTTCTAGATAGCACACAGAGATAAAAATGTAATTTCCTGGAGAAGACAAACAGTCTTTCAGCTGAGACAGCTTTTGGTGGTTAGTTCCTGTAGCCCTGGTCATAAATAGGAGGTTGCTTTGAGCAGGCATTTGTGCTCGGGCATTGTACAATGCTCTAAGAGCTGTTTTTATATGCAGTTAGAATTTGTAAAGGTGGAACAGTCCATCTGTGGACTAATGAAAAGATACTTGGGCAACCTTTAACAAATACTGCCATGTGCTCAACCTGGCCGATACCTGCTGTGCATGCACCCGGCTTGGGCTCAGCAGCCAATCCCTTGGCTCCAAGCTGTGGGCTCTCCCAGTTTGCTGACATGCTCTTGCCAGTACTGAAG
Source organism: Agelaius phoeniceus (assembly GCF_051311805.1). NCBI lineage: Eukaryota > Metazoa > Chordata > Aves > Passeriformes > Icteridae > Agelaius > Agelaius phoeniceus. Next base: position 25,910,456 of record NC_135268.1, read on the forward strand.
GGAAGCTGTGGTATCTGCAGTGCTCCTCTGATTAAATCTTTTCTGACTGACATGCTTCCTTGGAAGAGCTGTGACAGTTCATCGGAGTACAACTGTGTATTGGTTTTGCACCTGCTGCTGTCCTTTCTCCTGGTGTAACTGTCCAAAAATATGTGTATATATTTAGACCACAGCTGTAGAACAGCCTTGCAATGAAATCTGGAGATATTTGCATGTTTGATGCTGTTAGAGTCCTGCACCCCTTTGGCTGCTCGGCGTGAGCTCACCCTAGTTTTCTGTTACTCCTTTTTTGGAGAGTTGTTTTGCACCAGAGGGGGAGTTGGTGTGTGGGTGTTTGAATGCTGCTATTTGCTGTTTTTTAAAGGACCTCTAGCCCTCCCATGGGGTTACTGCAGCAGGAATTCATACCTGTGCTACAGCCCAGCATACAGACTGCTGACAGGTACCAAGTGGAAAAACCCTGCTCATAGTGTGCTGTGTTTTGTCAACATGTTTTACTGCCCATGGTTTTCAGCAATTTGTTACTCAATATTTATCTTTTTTTTTTTATTTCTTCATTTGTGCCTACATTGCCTGGCAAACCATGTTGTTCTATAATAACATTTATTTTTCTTTTTCCCATAAGTTGCCAGTATCTGTGTCCTTTCAATTTAGTAATGGCTATTGAATTTAAACAATAATGTAGAAATCCTCAAAAGTTTTACTGATGTTCCATCATATATTAGCAAGAGCATAACCCTTTATTTTCAAGATACTGGTTCCTGGATCCATTTGTAGCAACTTTTCTTCATTTAGGTTGTTCTGAATTCTGTTTTGTGTTTTCCAGCTGTAATATAACTCATCCTCTAAAGTGCTGCTGGCTTGCTCAGTAGCTGTAGGTTGCATATTCTCCTTTAGGCTGTAACTGACTGTAGCACTCAGCTGCCAGCAATGTTTAAGACAGTAAAGACTGAAAACAGGACTTATCCCATAGCCTCTGAATATACTGTAGTGTCTTCAGTTTAGGTTTGCTTAGCATAGCTCACCAAGGATTTGCTTAGCATAGCTCACCAAGGAATTGCCCGTAGGCTTTGCCTTTTCCATGTGTTGCAAAGGTCTCTACTGTTTTGGCAGAGAAGTCTCTTCTCAAATGCCAGACTTACATGAAAGTTGTGTGGTATTGTTGGTAAGTCTGAGATGTTTCCCTTCCTTGTTCCCAGCATCTCTGGATGGGCACAGATGCCCTCACCCTTTATTTTTTATTTTCTTTCTGTCTTTCAGTGGGCTTGCTGGGTTTGGACCAGCTATTCCCTTCTTACCCATGACTCAGGACTCATCTCAGCATTAGCATTATGCTTTTCTCTCTAAATTAATTTATGTTGGTTCCTTCAGTAGTGTTAAGGTTCTCATTTCAGGGCATGTCTTTTTCTCCCCTTCCCAAGTAGGGCTTGCAGGTAGATGTTACATAGTCTTGATCTTACTTACCCAATTCTGGACCTGTGCAAGTAAAGTGCTTTGATGCTGCAGAACATTGTTTTAAGGACAAGATTTAGGTGTTGAGGCCAGCATGAAGACAATGAACTGTTCATAAAAATGGCCTTTAACAGAGCAATATCCCATAAGTTTCCCCAGCAAGCACTGCTTTAGCTTGCTCAGTAGCTGAACCTTTGTTCTGTTTGAAAATAAGTCCTGAACTTGTGTTCAGAATAAATGTAACCCCTTGCCTGGTGTCTAGTATCTTCATAAGAGCTGGCTTCTACTGATGCAGCCTGGCATGATTTGGGTTTTGTGAAGTGCTCACTGTGCCCTTCACTAGCCACAGCATTATCAGTGCCCACAGGGTTATAAAGCTCCTTCCTGCACTTTGATATTGATAGAAGATGCCCTCTGCTCTTTATGGTGGCACCTGTGCTCCAGAGAAAGCAAGTTCATCTTTTCACTCTTCTTTCAACCCCAACCATTTATAGAGGTGATTGCAGGGAAGAATTGGCCTAGGCAGCAAAGGTAGAGAGGGAAAAAAATTCCTTTCCCCAAGCAAGGAGAACTCTGTACTTGCTGGGTTAAGAGAATAGATTTTCCTGTTATCCAGAAGATTGACATTATTTCCCCCTTCAGCAGTCATAGTCAAAGCAGTGAGAACATAGATTTTTTTTGCAGCTTCTAACTGTTGAAAGACTTGTAACCTACTAAACATGATTTTTAAAAAATAGCATAGCTCAGGCTCTTTGACTCTCATGAAATAAACTCAGCTATGGACCATAAATATATAGTAGGTGACACACAGTACCTTTTAAAAGCCTGTAGTTCACTAGATAACCATGATTTGATGTTGTCTGTTTCTCTTTCCTCCACGGCTTAAGGCACCACACAGTTACCCGGGGTATAACGAAAGGAGTGAAGGAGGATTTCCGCCTGGCCATGGAGCGCCAGGTCTCGCGCTGTGGGGAAAATCTCATGGTGGTCTTGCACAGGTTCTGCATTAATGAGAAAATACTGCTGCTGCAGACTCTTGCTTGAATGGACTGGATCCTGATGCAGTGTCTTTTATGGAGAGAGGGGAAGGCTCTTTGTATGAACAAGCAGCATAGCAGTGGAAAATCTCTTGTTCAGAGGGTCAAGAAGTTCCCTGTAAGTTACAGGTTCTGCACTGCTTGATTTCTTACGTGAGTAGATCAAACTTTATAAATAAAACATTGTTTAAGAAGTCTTTGTAATATCCTATTTGTTTTGGGGTTTTTTTCCATAGCATTATACTAAGGTGTCTGTCATAGTTCTTTTTATCTTTGCACATACACAGAGAAAATAGCAAGTTATTTCAGGTTTTTTATTAGCACTAGTTTGGAAATCACAGCATGAGTGAATTTCCTGAATCTCCAAAAACTGTTATCTTACATTGAATTGACCTGTTAGGTCTTCTTGTCTGCAGAATTCTACCTATATTGCTGGTTTTCAGATTCGGGGTCCTTAAGTAAATTCATGTAGAAAGAGGATTGTTTTGATTGAAATTTGGTAATACCCAAGTGATTATGCAAAGTCAGTAGGAAATGGCCTTTCTGCACTCCTAGAGTGTAGCACATGAAACTTGGACCTCAGCCATGCAAGAGGTGTGTTACACAAAGGCCCAGAACATGCACAGATGGGCTGCTAAACCTGTAGGAGCAGCCTGCTGATTAATAAGCCAATAGAAGAGATTTTGGGCTTCAGCAGGATCCTAAACCTAAGGGTTTGGTTGAATAAATGGGAAAAATACAATGAAGCATGATCAGCTGAGAGCACCACCAGGCTGTGACACAAAGGTGCCCCCAAGCTTTCCCAGATGGTCACTGGCCAAGTTAAATGTGTGCCAGTAACCAGAAGGGACAGGCATGCAAGAGGTGCCAAGGATATATACAAACCCCAGACCACCTGAGTTAGAGGGTTCTGTGTCACGTGCAGGGACTGTTACCACAGGCCCTTTCTGACAACTCCTTGCAGTCACCATCCCCCATCCCTTGCAGTTCCTTTCATGAACACCATCAGGGTGTCTTAGGCTGCCCAACTGTTAGGGTATGTTCAGCTTTTCTATATGAAAGAGGGAAATCAGTAAAATATTTACAAAAGATGGAAAACAGAGAGCAACTGTAATAGACTAGTAAGTTTTTGTTAAATAGGAAAATACTGTCCCTTAAGTCACATAAAAGTCTTGATGATGGCACTGTAAACTTGAACTAGTATCCCTTTTTAGTAATACAGCCTGAGTGGCAATATTTCAGGCTAATCCATCATATTTCAGGCTAATCGACTTGCCTCGTCAGAATCTAGGCCTGCTAGACCTTGACCACCTCTATCAGATTTTCCAGAATATCCTTTTCCTGTAAAGTATGTATGATATTATGACCCAAAGAGTTGTTGCAGTGAGGTTTTGAGTCAGATGCTCTGCGTGGGATTGACTGTCTTGCATCTTCCATTTAAAAGGGAAGTAGTTTGCAAACACTTGGTGTCCAATGTATACCAGGATTGAATTCATTCCTGAAAGGAAGCACAGGTTATACCATCTGAAAGAGCAGGTATGGGCTTGCTTCAGAGCAAGCAGGCAGAGGTGTGCCAGGCTTATAAAAGAGAGTGGCACCAAGACAACAACAGCTAATGTCATTTGCCCCAAAGATGCTACACACTGTTTTCAAATACAGTCTGAGGGGTTCTCTCCCCCAAAACATTTATTAAAAGAAATACAAATAATCTCTGTGCTAAATTGAAAATACAACCAAATCAGTATGCTGCAATGATATTAATAAGGAGAATAATAACAGTTACTGTTTTCAGAGTGGATGAGTGCCAACCAATCTGGTCAGATCTGCTGCCTTTACAAACAAATGCTGACTGCCCTTCAAAGCTCTGGGGTTTCTGGTAGGAGGTAAGATACCCTGCTGTCACCCTGCCTATTTTCCTACCCAGACAACAGGGACCAAAGTTGCTGAAAGGTCCCCTCTGCTGTGGCTTTGCATTCTCTACTCAAGTTTGTTGTGTGCCCAGTGTGGTTCAAACCACAGTGGCATACTTTGGGAAACATGCTTATCTAAAATCACAGAGACACAACCTACACAGCTGCCCAGGGGATTTAGTCTTCCACATCTTCAGAAGTGGTATTACTCTGTTGACAGGCCTTTGAGTTTCCCATTAGGTTACACAAGTCTCAGCAGTCCCTTCCAAAACCAACTTTGAACAGCTGTGGTATTTTGCTTGGTACTAGGCAGCTGTTCACTGAGACCTTGACTTGATACCAAACTCAGAACAGTCATTAGGCAATAGCAGCTTTTAGCCCTCATTTAAAGAATTTATTGTCCCTCTCTCCTAAATATCTGGTCTCAAGTGTCCCAGTTCTATGTAAAGGTTCCACTCAATCATTCTGGAATCCTTCAGGTTACCTCAGTCTAAATCCCTACTTTCTTACAGACAATGGAAGCGAAGAAAACAAAAGAATAGTATCAGTGCAGAAAGAATCATAAGGAATATGTCTCCTGATGTGTTTTACTGACCTGGGTATAAAAATGGAGCACCTGACCACCATTTCTTGACATCCACAAGGTAATATATCAGCAGTAATAGGATGAAGGCAAAACAGCTCATGGTTGTCACATATGATATTGACCTACAAACATTTTCAGTAGAAAGAGTAATATTTAGAGAACTGTGTGATACAGATCTCAATGTACAAAAGATAAAACATTCCCTAAGCTAAAATAGTACTTTAACAAAATCATATGAAGTGTTCCATCTCTTTGCTTACCATAAGTTCTTGTTTATGGGAATAAACCCTTCTTCTTTAGAACATTTTGTCAAGATAGCAGAAATAACTCCCTGAAATAGAAAGTAAAGTTTATATAACCACTGCAGCATGTTTCAGAAATATTTGCATTGCATTAAAATACATGTCTTTTAAAGAGCTACATAACTATCAGACTTACCATTACTATGCCCCATATGATGAACCGACTCATAATTTGTTTGGGCTGGTCTTTGTAGAACAAAGTAATTTTTCCTGCCTTATAAAAAAATTACAAAAAAATAATTAATGCCCATTAATGTAACCACATTTCAAGAGCCAGATATATTTTCCACCAGCTACCTGTGCTAAGATAGAGACCACAAATGGGATTTCTATCAGCCAGGTGGTTGAAAGGCTCAAAATGAGGACTCTTTGTAAAGAATGGACACACAAGGGGAAAGTATGCAAATGCAACCCAATCAGCAGTAGAGGTGCACCTTTTCTCCCTTTCTTACTATTAACTGAGGAAGGGGACAAGCATCTTTATTTGGTCAACACAACATAAGTTGAGCTCCCTCTCCCTTGGTAAGGAACACCACCAGAGCGAGCCCCAAGAGCTTCACCACAGCATCCCTGACCCGCCCAGAGCACATGCTTCTTTTCATACACCACTAAGCAACGTGTCCTGATAATTCACTCCTCAGCGTCACACTTCTCTTCCAAGCTCTGCCTCACAGATATTCCCAATCAATTTTTACCCAGTGCTACATGTGGTAACATTTCTTTCCCAGCACAAGAGTTCCAGTTTGGTTCACAGCTGCTGGACCATCAGAAAAACCAGCAGTGTGTCAAAACTGCATCAAAAAGTGCAGTACTTATAAGCAGTTGTGAGCTGTGAGCTTTTGGTGTTGGTAACACCAGTATGAAGCCCTGCATCTCTCTTGTCAGGGAAGGTGAGCACACAGCACCTGTGCAAGATAGTTATCACTGCACGACAAGCGGAAAATCAGCAAGGGGGAGCAAGTACATCGGCAATTTTTGAAACCCTTACAATGAAGCTGTGAAGTTTGTGTGTCTCAGCCTTATTTTCCAACATGCAGAGCCAGCCTACTCCCAGCATAAGCCCAGCCTTGAAACACCAGGTGGCTATTTTGCAAGCTTCCTGAAGTCTCAGTGTATCTAATGCAAGCTGCTGCTATGTTAGCTTCCACTTCTCTGGCACTCACCTCAGGCTAAGCCATTGCGAAAGCATTGTTCTGAAAAAGGTTTTGTTAGAACCAGTCTCAGCCTTAAGTGAAGAAACCCAGTTGCCTCCCCACTTCCAAGTTTCCTTCAAATCTTCCCATTATAGCATGCAGCCAGAAAGAAAATGAGGTACCTGCAGTCCCAAAAATGCCATAACAATGCTATTTATGGTCCCCAGGATCCCTTCAGGATCATACGGCATCGTTGATTGGTAAATCACCTTAGAGAGAACACATCTGTTACAGAGCACCCAAGCAACCAAACTCCTTTCTTTTAAATCCCCTGCACATATCATTCCCAAGCCACTCCTGACATACTGCAAACCAGAAACTACTTACACCTGAAGAGGGATGCTGATACATATGCTTTTCTCCTAGAAGCAAACGGTCAATGTAACCAGCTGCTCCTCCAGTGCAGTTGGGATACTTTCCAAAGTCCCCAATGCCCCCAGGACCAAGATAGCCGCTAGGACAGAGGTAGAGAGGTTGTAGCACAAAATGTTGTTACAGTTCAGCTGCACAGCCACTGGCCCACTGACCCAGCACACTAAATGCTCTGTTTTCCCAGGCTAGAGGCACACATTGATGGCACTGCAGTGATCATATATTGCTGCACACAGACCTGAGGGAGATTTTAGTCCTCTTCTTAAAATAAATAGAAAGGAAGAGTGACATCATATAACATCTGGTACTTTAGTACCAAAGTAAAGAAAGTTTTTTCACATGATGGATGCTTCTTTTAACCCTGCTGGCCTGAAAGCTCTTCCCTTCATTCTTTCACTATGGCTAATAAAATGTGCCCTCTACTCAGTAGAAGAGAACCAACTTGATACCCCACATTAAGTTGTCTGAGTGCACGGTCTTACCTGGGACAATCTGGCACTGGTAACAAGAAGGTCAGGCAGAGCCAAATTGTTTCTAACACCAGAATAAAAATCCACTGTGGCCAGTAGGGGAGGATATCCTGCAGAGCAGGGAATCGTCCTTCCTGCATGAGATGGAGGGAGGGGGTGTTAGCTGGCAAGTAAAAAACATGCCCTTGGGGACAACCTGCACTTCCTGGCAGGCAGTCTTGTACCCCAGATACAAGAGGGAGATGTCATTACAAAACTGGGTTCCACCAATAGACCTTTCATTTTCACAAGCAATTTCCAGACACTTAGTTACTTGGGGCAGGGGGGAGAAACAAACCAAAACAAAAGCCCTTAATGTTTTTTAACTTGGAAAATGTCAAAAGGAATTTTGATTCATGCTTAGAACAAAAGCCTTTTGGGAAAACAGAAAGGCCAAAACCCAGTATTACTTTCCCCTGCTGTGAAAAATCCTTGCCAAAATTAACTGGACAAAACACAGACTACAGGATTCAGCATAGAGATGCCTGTCCCTGGACTTCCTTGGCAATGAAAAAGTCATCAAAAGTGTCTTGGAATGCCTATTTTTAAGCACTATCTGAATGGATTGTTGAAATCCTCAAATATAGTAAAGCTAGATGTGACAAAATGCAGAGTGCGACACTGAAGGGTGCACATACCCAGCATTGACCCCTGCCAGGCCACACTGCACCACACATCAAACAAGATGTTACATCTTGTTTTCATGTTGTTTCTCATGTGTTCTTTTTGCCCAAACAAGAGCAAAGGCTCCCAAACCCTGCTCCAGCATCAGTTCAGTTGTCATCTCCCCACATAACTCACCCAGGTCCCACTATCAGCTCTTGTAAACAGGAGTTCAAGAGCAGCAACCACCAGGTATGTGAATCCCAGCCTCTGGAGCACGCCTGGAATACGCAGATTATCCCAGGACACTGGAAGACATGCAAGCAATGTGGAAGAGGAGCAGACATAGGCTCTGTTGTACATACAAAAGTGATCCTTCTTCAGGAAGAGCTGAGATCCACTGCACCTGCGGGTACAAGGGATACCTCCCCTCTGCCATCCCAATTTTCTGTACATCAAAGTCCTGGGAAAGTCACTAAGACAATCAACAGTGGTTGGCACAAGAGTCTAACAGAGAGAATTGCATCAGTGCAGAACTGAACAGCACTCCACAAGATACCATCCAACTGTTAAAGTTTTTGCAACAGCCCAGCCAAGGAGGCAGGAACAAGTTACAGAAATGCAAGGAAGACAAGTTCCACTCACAAGGTCCAAGGCAGTAATTGGGATTCACAACTATGATTCCCAGCAGGATTAGCACAAAACTCCTCCAGATGATTTTTCTAAGCATCTTCCACTTGGAACTTCCCCACCTCAGCATGGAGCCCAGTGCCAATGCTATTGATGTCCCCATGATGAACACAAACCTGGAGAACAGAGCAGATGGGAAATGGAGCTGACAGATGTCTCATAACATGTATGAGTAACAGCAAACACTAAAGCTGGCAGAGTGGCCTGCATTGGTCCAACAGAGATGCATGCACTGAGTGAAACTGGGTGATTTTATTTCCTCTGATTGCTAGGACTTTCCAGGCTACTGAGCTTGCACTATGGGACACTTCTACCTTTTTCAGTGGTCAGTTGAGGTAGGGTTGTAATTGCAGTCGACTCTTTTTCCAGCAATTCACATGATACCAAAAAAATCCATTACCCAAAATTAAATTAGCATCTTCAGAACAGTCAAACACCAGCTTCAAATCTATGATTCAAATTCAGAATTGACCCACTCCTCTCCTCTAGCTTAGGTTCACAGTCCAAGTCCAGCTCCCTACTCCAACAGAAACCACGGCTGGTGTAGAGAAGCATGCTAGGGGCAGATGGGATAATTGCTTCTCCACAAGACCATTCTTTGGTTATAGAAATATCAGCTTAATCAAAAATTTATTTGGCTCCTTTATCTATGGATACACACCAGTCCAGCTTTGAATCTTGCCAGACTGGCAGCTTTTAACACAGTGGCATGGCATTGAGCTTCTCAGGGATACTGCACTTCCACTGGCAGGGTAACCCTGGGCCTTGTGTGTGGGAAAAAGAAGGATGTGGGGCACCAAAACCACTTAGCTCTTCTACAGGTTCATAAGGGTTATGTTGTTATTTGTAGGGGCAGAGTCCTATTGACTGTTTAACACAAATTCATCCTTCCAAATACATTTCCACATGGAGGCAAGGTGCACACTAAGTTCCACTTGCAATGTTTAATATAAAGAATCACTTGATACAAAAACTATTCTTCAGGAAAACTTACCATGGAAACACCAGATCTGCCACTGTTAATCCTACAGAGAAATACAAAGGAGCATGTTATTTACCTTGAACCCTCCTCACATTTAACAATATTACTGCTGATTTTCTAGAGGAATTGCAGGCTGCTAGCAATTATTCATGTCTCAAAACCTAAAACATGTTACAAACAAAACCTACAAACCTACAAACAATCATATTGCTTCACTTCATTTACCACTCTTCAAGAATAGGGTCAAAACTGATTGCTGTGCCTTGGGAAAGATTTCAGAGATGGGATCCTTGCTATTCTCCACTAGGGCATTACAATGCTTGACTTCATCCCCATCAGCTTACCAATCAAGGCATTATGTTTTTACAACACTAAGCAACATCAGCTTGACTAGGGTCATTTAGCAACATAGGAAAGTTGACCCTGTATCACAAAAGAAAAGGTTACACACAGACTGTGATGTGAAACCATGCTGTCACAAGGAGGACCATACTCTGCTTTGCCCATTTAAACAACATGCAGATTCCCTGCTGAGGCAAACCAGGACAGCATCCCAGCCTTTGGCTGAGCAACAGCTCGCTGCAGCAGCTGCAACACCAACCATTTCTAGATACTGCTGCAGTTAAAACCCAGAGCAACTGTCTCAACTGTACTTTACCATTCCAGCTCTCGTGTTTGAAGAACCAGTATTTTCCTCCTCCATAGTTAACAAACACCATAATTACAAGAGAGAGCCTAAAAAGACAACAAAACCACAAAGTATCACATGTCAATGAAATGCATATTTATGAACACAAAGTTAATGATTACTACTCCCACTAATGCATTTCTAACTCTGAGATTTGATTTATTTTACTTTTAAAGCAAGATTCCCTAGGTTTCCAGCTTTACCAACCAGTAAGCCATGTTTCAAAAATCATGGCTGGTGGTGAACCAAGGCAAGCTCCTTGCAGCATTTCCACTTTGAACACGTTGTTCTTTTGCACCCTCTGCCACAACTTTGACGTCTCCTCAAATTAGATCAATTACAAAGTATTTTGGAATATCTGAGAATTAAAATCTTAACTTCCAAGTAAAACAGACCACCTTGAACTGTCCATCTGCTATATATTGCCATGCACTGTCAAACCACTGGAAAAGTCTCATTCCCCTTGGAGGAGCTGCTTTTGAGCAAGCTCTTAGGCTCACCCTCGGAAGGTGTCAAGGGACCGCAGGCGCTGCCGCGAGCCCGAGCTCCACGACTGCGGGGCAGGATCACAGTTAATGGAGTCTGTGGTGTTCGGGGATCCGAGCTCCTTCGGGAACAAACCAGACACATGAAGAGCACATCAGCAGCTGCACCAGCTGACTAGGGAACAAAGGATAGTAAACTGCAAACTTTCACACACACTGTCTTTATTCTCCCTGTCTTTCTTCTGTCTACTTCTAACCTCTTCCTGGCTTCACCACATTGCAATAATGCTTGCAGATGCTCCAGACTCTACCTTTGACCAGGCAAAACAAGAATGCAGTGAAATGAGCCTGTGCTTGAGACTCCTCAGAGCTGAGTCCCCTCCAAATCAACCAGAGACTTGCCAATACTCTGAGTACTGGTTTACAGCAGAACTGAGCAGATCCAGCTGCTAACTCTCAAACAGGACCCCCCAACCCATCAGCAGTTGTCTGACACCACAGAGAGACTGTTTGGAAATTGCTGTAGAGCTCTGCTTCCAAGTCTTTTGATTCTAGACAGGTTTGGACCTCTTAGATATGAAGCCCAGACTCTGATGAACTATATACATTCTACTACAAAATGAGGATCACATAGAAATGCCAGTTCTAGGGTGCCAGAGAAATTCTGACTTCATTTTTTTGCTAAATTCCTGCTCTGCTGGAAGCAGCAATGAAGGCTGTGATTTCCCTTACACTGACTATGTTAGAAGGGAACAGTATTTATACCAACACATTTGTTTCAAAGGAATTAAAGAGGGCACAAAGATGTATGTTCAAAACTTGCAAGAGCTTTACAGGGAATCCACTACACTTGCATGGAAACCCAGTCTAGCACTCTCCATTGACATAAAATTGCCTATCTGACAGAAGTACAAGATTTGCTAAGGGGAACACACGCAAGGGGAAGATGATTAGTAATAAACAAGTCCCCAGATGTCCAGATAGTGTGTGTTTCTCAGAGATGCAAACACTACAGAATGCAAACTAAAGATACTGTGGTCACTCACGGAGTTAATCATACGATCAGTTGCTCTGGGATTCAGTTTCTTGTAAACCCAGTTTCTGACTGGATCAATTCTGAAAATGAGTAACAGTTTAAAACACAAAACAAAGCTGAAAGTACTTTATAGTTAATTTCACCTTAAAAGAAGCTATTTAGCAGAATAAAACAGAAGTTTTGACAGTTCCTATTTCTGTTTTTACAGCTCACATAGGTAATACTGAGATTCAGCCAGCACCTAGGATCTCAGTTAAGTCCAGCTGTGGAAATACACTGATACAAGCTCATGTTTGGGGGTTTTATTCTCGGGTTGCTTACAGGCAAAGATGATTTACACCTTTCAGTAAAGGGTAGAAGGTTGCATTTGTTACATGCACTTTGGTCCCACTGCCTTGGATTACTGATCCAGAGCTAGACAAGGAACAAGGGACATCAGGGTGCAGCAGGGCATTTGTGAGGTTACAGTGAACATCAGCTGCTCTGCACACAAACTACCAAGGCTGCAAGATATCCCTCGAGTGAAATCGCATTACTCTGCATTTCTTGCCACATGTGCCACAACGTGCACATGGAACCTGATAACAGGATCTGATCTGCAAGCAGGGCCACAAGTGGGACTCCAAAGTATTGCCACACTGAGATGTGTGGTCTTAAACTGGCACGTGCAAGGAAGAAGTTCACTTACTTCATTAGAAGGCGCCCAGCAATCAGGAGAGCAAGGATCCCCATGTAAACCAGGAAAGCAAAGAGAATAGCTACATGAAAAAGAAGAACACAACTCTATAAATGATCTAACAAAACCATCCAGCAACCTGGGCTTGGCCAAATGAGACACAAACACGACACAAAGCCCAACTCCTTGATCATTATCCCCCCTTCTCCATGCAATAAATATCCCAGAGGAAAAAAAACCAACAGCAAAACCCCCAAACTATCCAATGCAAAAGCAGGTTAGTTTCAAAGTGCAGCTCAGTAACTCCACATCTTGGCATAAAAAGAGCAAAATAAAACCGCGTTGCATCACAAGACACTAGTGAGAGAAGAGCTGATGTGCTGTGATATGTTCTGAAGAAGGAAGTAGAGATTTAAAAACAGCCTCAATGTGCAGAAGATAGGGGAAAGGGCAATACACCTAGTTAGCAACCATGGAGAATTTTTCTTTACAGTTAGGAAACTGGAAGAACTGAAGAATAATGTAATGGAAAAGAACAGACATAGACAAGAGTTTGAAACAGTCCTGGATAAGAGATGAACAAAAAAGAAGAGGGTCAGGTTCTAAATTAAAAGTGCAACAACAAAAATCCAAACAAACACTGTGTGGATTGTTTCCCATTTTGTGAGAGAAGATAGAGGGAAGAAGAGGGAGGATTCTGCATATATACAAAAACATGCAGGGAAACAGGAAGTAATAGCTCCCTCCAGACACGTACCCACTGATTTTTCTGTACTAATGCCTGCTGCAAAAATGTTGTGGGCAGACAGGATATCATGTGAAGAGGCCTGATCCTGGTCAGGGCCTCAAGACGGATGTATAAAAGGAGGCAAGGATGTCAGGAAAGAAGAGGGGAAGGCTCATGACAACTCTCCAGCACAATATGAGTGGCTGCACATGTGGGTTGTAGAATGAAAGGGAAAAGGAGAGCTCTACATACGGAGGTAGCTGTTGATAGGGCCTTCATTGATGATTAGGTCACAAGAAACAGTTTGGTTGCTTGTACTTAGGGTCTTTACCACAAGGGAATAATTGCCAAACTCTCCAAAATGATACTGAATCCTGCAAATGATAAAGGTAACAAGACTTGTGAGCCACCCCCAGTACATGCAGGTACCACTGCAGCACTCAGTGGGGCTGTCAGCCTGAGGAAAGGCAAGCCAAAAACTTGGACCAACACTGTGATCTAACATGGAACTTGCCTTTTCCAAGCATTACCCTCCCCTAGCCCAGCACCAATTTTTTACCACACATGCACTGCCATCATTTGTTTTCTTGAACTAGAGACTTCCCTGCAAGAGAAACCAGGTGCTTGCACATGCTGCCTCAATGAACACCGTTTTTGTTCCTGCTCGCACCTTTCAGCACAATTCCAAAGTGCACCACACTGTTACAGCAGTGGAGTGAAGACTGAGCTCTAGGTCTAAACAGTTGGGAAAAAGGAGGAGATGAGCAGGCAGTGAAGAGGCACATGGCTCCAAGGGGAAAAAACCCAAAAAACCAAAAACCAACAACAAACCAAACCAGCACAAATAGAGGCTAGCGCTATCCATGTACTCCCTGGGGCTGGGCCACCTACTTGCAGAGATCTCTGTCACCCACAGAGCTGTTGAGCAGCAGGGTGAGTGGATGCTGCGTATCAACCATTACCGACGCCGTGCCTGGTTTTCTCAGGCTCTCGTTGCTTGGTGGGACAAACGCCAGGAACTGATACAAGCACTGTGGAAGAAGAGGGTGAAGGGAGCTCATTAGTGCCAAAGAAGAGTGAAACGGGGTTCTGCCTTGGATGGTGGCAAAGACAAGGAAAGATGCCACGGGGCTGGAGCATCTCCTGCTGCGGGAATTCCCTGCGTGCTGCTCGAAGGTAAAACCAAAGCGAAGCGACCTGACGAAGCCCCGGGGAGACGCCGGAGAAGCCGAGCAGCCCCGCCGCTGGCCGGGCTGTCAGAAGCGGAGGCCGGGGGTGACCCCCGCCCGGCACAGCCCCTCACCTGGTGGCAGGAGCCGGAGCGGGCGGCGAGGTTCAGGCCCGGGGCGGGCAGCTCGTTGCGGACGAGCAGCAGCGCCTGGTCCATCCGCCCCGACCGCCGCCGCTCCGCCGCCGCCGCCGCCGCCGCCGCCCCGCCGCGGGGCCCGGGCGCGCCCTGCCCGTCGGGCTGCGAGAGGCCGGGCGCCATCAGCAGCGCGCCCAGCGCCGCCGCCACCGCGGCCACCAGCCCCGCCGCCGCCGCCATCGCGCCGCGCTCCGCCCCGGGGCGGGGCCGCCGCCACCACCACCGCCCCGCGGGCCGCGCTTCCCGGTGTTTTCCGGGGTCAGGCGTCCCTACCCGCCCGCAGCTCGGGCCCGCCTGCGCGGAAACGCGGGAGGATGCGCAGCGCGGCGAGCGTCGAGCTTGCGGCCGCCTTTAACACGTCCCGCTGCCACGCGTGGCCTCTCGTCGTAGGCTGCAGGCGCCGGGGCGCGGTGCCTGCGGGACGGCTGGGCAGCCGGCACTGAAAAAGCCGTACAGGCGTTCATCCCCGGGCTGGGAAGAGGGTTCTGCTTAGCCTCCGTCTTTCACGGAGGATGCAGAAGGCACGGCCATGGAAAAGAAACAGCATTTCGTTAGGAGAGAGCTTCTTCCCAGAGAGGTGCCATCCATCTCGCTGGCGTTACTGCTTGCAGCCGTCCTGCTCCTTAATGCCCTTCTCTACCTGTACCTCAACAAGTTTTCCAGCTCTCTGGGACGTGTCGAAACGGACTCTGGCCTCTGCCCTTTTGGGCATTTCAAATTCGGAGCGGTGAAGAATTGTTCCCCGTGGCTTTCCTGCGAGGCCATAAATAGGGAAGTCAGGAAAGTCAAATGTGTTGGTGAAGGTGCTGTGAAAAAGGTGAGTTTGGATTTTCTTTCTTCTCTTCTCTGGATAAAGAGCTTTCACATTTTGCTGGCTAATTAACGCCAGCACTGCTGTTATGATTATCCTCTCAGCAGCTAATTACTGTAGGCATCCGGGACCATATGGCTACTGATAAGGCGAACACAACAGGTACGAGAGCATAACCTGGGCCACCTCTCTGACACCAAACGACATCCAGCTATACAAGCAGAATCACAGATTGGTACAATCCTGGCAGAGTGAGACTGGTTATTTGGGTGATATAAAATAACTTAATTCATATGCATTGTCCATGCCAAAGGAAACGTAGGAAATCGTGATATAACTGTGGCATCGGAAGGGGCTTGCTGTGATAGGTACACAGCTCTACCTAAAGCTGACTGTGCCTGCTGACTGCAATTTGCAGTTGTGACTAAGCAGTCACAGGAAGAGGTCGGCAGCAGCTGGTAGCTGTTCATCGAAGAAGGCTCTCCACATGTCTTATGTGTTTCTTGTATGTTCTCAGGTCTTCCTTTCTGAGTGGAAGGAAAAGAAAGTGGTCCTTTCACAGCTCACCAACTCAGAGCTGAAGGAGGACTTTCTCCATGGACTGAATATGCTGAAAGCCCTTCAGAGCAAGCATGTTGTCCGGCTGCTTGGCTACTGTGAGCAGCAGTTCACAATCCTCACCGAGTACCATCCTCTTGGTTCACTGAGAGGCCTGAATGAAACTCTCCACATTCCCAAATACAAGGGCATGAACACCTGGCATCGCAGGCTGATGCTTGCTATAGACTACGTGAGTGTCATTCGGTACCTGCACAACAGCCCCCTGGGCACCTTAGTGATGTGTGACTCAAATGACCTGGACAAGGTTCTCTCCCAGTATCTCCTGACAAGTGACTTCCACGTTCTGGTGAATGATTTGGACGCTCTGCCTCTTGTGAACAGGAGTGCTGGCAGGCTGGTGAAGTGTGGTCACAGGGAGCTCCGGGGTGAGTTTGTAGCTCCTGAGCAGCGTTGGCCCTATGGAGAAGATGTGCCATTCGAAGATGACCTCATGCCTCCCTATGATGAGAAAACAGACATCTGGAAAATCCCAGATGTCTCCAATTTTTTCTTGGGCCATGTTGAAGGAAGTGACATTGTACGACTGCATCTGTTTGACATCCATGCAGCGTGTAAGAAGAAGGACCCGGCAGAACGGCCGTCTGCCCAAGAGGTCTTAGACACCTACAGGAAAGTTTTAACTCTGCTTATTCGGGAGGCAGCCATGCCTGGTACTAGAGAAATGTTATAGTGAATCATGAGGCAAACAACACACTGGTTCCTATTTATGTAGCTTGCCTGATGGGCAAAATCTCTGTCCCCAAAACTGAGAAGAAAAGAACAGCTGAACTTGTACCTCTTGATTAAAAGAAAAAAAATCCCCCCAATCCAAGAGCTGTGCAAGCTTTCCATTGGCAGGTTTAAGCTACCATTGGAAGAGGAGGAGGGAGAGAAAGGAAGTTGTGTGGGTGCAGGGAAAATTTGTTCCTTAAGAAATGATAAATTTTCTTTTGCAACATTTACACAAAAAATATCTTAAAAATTAGAGAAAAACACCTAAAAAAATATTGGTCTACCTTAACTTGTTGGTGGAGACTGGAGAGCAGAGACCATGGCATGCCCCCCACAAGCTTTGTGCTGATTACTGTGGCTTTGGCCTATGTTGTATCCACAGAGCCCTCATCTTCTTTCCCATGCAGTAAAAGCAGTGGTCACTCAGAAAGGAGTGCCCTGTTTCACTTCAGGTTTTGGTGAGCCCCAGTGCCAGAGCTGCAGTGACAGTCTCTCCCTGCTGGCTGGGGCATAGGTTGTTTTTGGAGCCGTATGGCTGTTGCTACTGTACCCCACAATAGCAAGTGTGTGGCCACTTTTGGAAGCAAGAGGATGATGCAGATTCGGAAGAGTCTGCTTACAGATACAGGTTCTTGGTTTTCAAGCCTTTGTCCTGTGGTATTCCCAGATGGGCTCTTCCAAGATGAAGCTGTCAAATGCAAGTCTCTCACTCCTCTGTAAAGCACAGAAATGCTGAACACTTGGAAAAGAGCTGAAGTGTGTCTTTTTTTTTTTTTCACTCACCTATCTATCCTGGCTTAGTGTCATCATGATTTGATGGAGAGGAGAATAACAAGGAACTGAAAGAGAATGTGACTTCCACAGCAATGAGCATTAAACACAAGCTTTGGAAAAGAAAATTCCTGTATTCAGAGCATACAACTCTATTCAAAGTCCATTAAGGATAGAGGAAGGCTGCTAAAAAGTAACCTTTTTGGTGTGTTAGGAAAAAGCTTGAGGTAAACTACATGGATGTAACAGCCTGGTACCAACAGCTAGAAAGGAAGAGCAATGATGCCTTAATCCAGCAATAGGCTGTGTTTGGTGGGACTGGGATCCAGGATGTAGTCCCCTTGGTGAAAAAACAGAAATAATATGAATGAGAAACATGGACTCCACCATCGTCCACCTGAGGACTTTCTGTGCTGTGGACTAAATCTTTGAAAGGCCTAAGAGACAACTTCCATATTGTGATCTGAGAGGTGATTTGTAAGCAGAGAAGCACACTGTCCTTTTTGCTCCTTTTTAAAGAGTTTGGTTTGTTCTTGTCTGTGCTGCTACTCCTCTGCACATAAACCAGCCATGTTCTGACTGCACTGAGATCATGCAGTCATTTCATAATGCATAATGTTCAAATCTTGGTATCAGAATTTTATTATAAATGGGAAAAATTTCCTGCAAATAAGGAAATTAATTCCTGATATCATACAATACAAGCTGCTGATTATGCCTTTCCTTTCCCTCTGGGCAGTGTGTTTTCTTAAATTAGACTTTAGACATTTTTAATTTACTCATTCCTTCCTTGCAGCTTTCCTGCTGAGGTTGTCAGGAGACAAAGCTTAGAAATCAGCTTCTCCATAAGAGAGCAGTGATTGTGGATGCTTTAGGTTTGTTTTGGACTTTGACTCAAAACGCCTAAAAGAAGCATGGGGAAAAGAAATGCTCTGTTGAAAATGCATCATCCAACCCATGGACTCCTGACTTGTTATTATTAGGGTTAGAGTTCTACAGCTCCAGTATGAATACAGGATGTGCAGCAGTTGAAAAAGTCTCCTGTTACAGCACCTTGAAGCCAGGGATAAGGCTTTAAAGGGTCAAGAGTCACATCTTCTGCATGTTTTCCTCACAATAATTTGTTACCTTTTGTTAGCCATCATGTACACTTGAAAGGGAAATCATCATCTGATGGCTGTAAATAACTATTCTATGAAGGGTTTTTAAGAGTGTAGCAAGGACAGACAAGAACCTGACAAACATCTTGTCCTGGTGTCTCTTGGTTAAGACAAGCTTCTGCTGGGATTCTTGCCTTGTTTGTACTGTTGCACCTTGCAAACAGCCACATTAATTTCACCAAGTGAAAAAAATGTGGAAAAATTCTGGTTTGGAATAATTATCTTGCCATGGAGATTATTCCCTGTTCCTCAATGAAATAGTTACAATTTTTTTAAAAAAGAGGTGTCTCCCTAAACATTCACTTTGAGCAGTGGCTTCTCCATGTCTCTTTCCCATTCCCTCTCCTTCAGCTTGTGTGTTGTCCAGCATTGTATTTCAATATTTATTCCATCAGGAATAAATCAGATTTGTTCTGAATACAACATTATGGAGCTGCACTTTCTTTTTTGGGATGTTGTTTCTGTCTGTAAGGAAACATTAGATGGCAGCATGAAGGTCAGTTTAGAGTCAGTTATTAGCAGCTGCCTCTGAAGCCCAGACATAGGCAGAATCTGGCCTTGCAGCCAGTATTTTCCTAGCAAACTTCCCTTACAGGTAAACCACTTAAAGATCTCATTGTGTTTGCTTTAGTGAGTTTGAAGGAACAAGACAGATAGATATAGGGGCTGACCTATTGACCTCACATGCCACACATGCCACTTCCCTTTAACTTGCTCGTGGTCTTTGTGTGCTTTGCTGTCCGTTTCTATCTCAACCTGGTGAGACCAAAACCAAGTTTGCATGTCACCTCCTTCCAGTCTTTCTGTAAAATCAGGTGTTTGTACCCTATGCATCTTTCTATTCTTCCCTGCTAGCTCCTTCTGCAATCTCAAGATTGCATGAATCCATCCAGTCTTTCCCACATTTCCAGCTTCTTTTCCCTTAAAGGCATGACAGAGAGGGGGAAAAGAGGCAGGACAGCCCTACATGCAGTAGTCTCCCCTCTTTCCAGTTCTCTTTTCTGGGCATTTCAGTCTTTACCACCAGTCACAGCCTTTGATAAACATTCAGGGACTTTGTTGCCTCAGTACAAGCACCTCTTGTCTGTCCAGTGGAAAGCATCAGAAGATGAAGGGCAGGAAGAGGCCTGTTCACAGCTGGGAGCCTGCAAGTCCCCAGCCAGCTCTAGACCAGTGGCCATGACCTCCCCTGCTAAGACCACTGCCGCAGTTCTGCCTAACCTCAACAACAGCTGCTGGTTCTTATCTCAAGCTCTGATCAAGTGTCCCACTTCCTTGTCTTTTCCCACAAAATTTGCTTCTCTGGCAATGGTCATTTTCATGTTTCTTATTGTATTACTCTTCTTCCATCCCAAAAAGCCAGTCAAAGAAACTGCACAAAGATGCAGATCACACAAGAAGGACAGTGATTGATGCTTATCTCCTTCAGAAAACTTCAGAGGAGGTTCCCCAAACCACCCTAGGTAATCAATGCCGAGGCAGATATGATCCCAGTCATTCCAGGCCTTTGTTTGCTGTCATTTTCAAGATAAAGGCCCTGGGTCTGGCCCCTTTCCAAGGGTCAGGGCAACCCTTTTGCTGAGGTTAGTGTAACCACCTTACCCTTCTCTTTTGGGCAATCTCTGCCATCCCTGCAGCAGTTCCA
Source organism: Agelaius phoeniceus (assembly GCF_051311805.1). Classification (NCBI taxonomy): domain Eukaryota; kingdom Metazoa; phylum Chordata; class Aves; order Passeriformes; family Icteridae; genus Agelaius; species Agelaius phoeniceus. Next base: position 25,930,789 of record NC_135268.1, read on the forward strand.
CAGCGTATTTCACCCACCCAGCTGCTAGACAAAGAATCAGAGCAGAAGCCCTCTCCCAGACTCAAGAAATAGCCCCTGGTTCCCAGACTGAGCTCTGCTGGGACACTGCTGTGCAAGCAGTGGAGGAGAGCAGGACACTGAGGCCATGCTAGCTGAGCCTGCTGACAGTCTGGCTGTGGTGGCAGCTGAGTCAGGGCCCACTACTGCTGTGGTGCACTCTATCCTTGGCCCAATGCTGTTGCCAAAACAAATTCCCAGTGGATTTCCTACTAAAGTTTAGCTTTTACCAGGCAGGTTTGTACTGCAGGTTATAGAATGGAAACCACCTCAGAGGTCTGTCTCAGAGCAGAGACCCACTGCTCCTTTCATTTTCTCCTCAGGGCCATCCAAAGAATAGCACTGTGAAGGTTATGCTGATTTACTTTCCACATTGCCTGCTGGCTGCACGCTTCTGGGGGGTCAAGTCTGATGGAGCATTTCCCATTTTGTACTATGGATTTCAGAATTCATCCTGAAAGCACTCCTATAACACTAAATCCTCTAGGGGTGAGCAGCCTACATGGCAACTCGTTTGTATGTTTGACACCATCAGACATAAAAAGCAGTGCATGAATATCTGCATCAGCTGTTGTGTAGGTCTGGGTAGCTACGGAGGAGGTAAAATGGACACAATGTATTTAATTGAACATTTGTTTGATTTTTTTTTCCTGTTTGATTTTTTATTTCTTTTTGAAGGATCCGTTGAAAATCTGTGTTACTCTGTATTTAATAGAGTGGTAACTTTTAAATGTATCACATGTTGAGAATACCACACAAAGTTTTTGAAATTCTGTCACAATCTCTAAAATAATATTTTCCTTTCCACATAAACAAAACATCAGATCATTATCTTTGTGAAACAGAGGCAGTCTTGTTTGCCAAATATAATTTGTGAGCTATTTGGCAGAATATGCAACTGTAAACCGATTCTATCATTATGACTGTAACGTCTTACCAACAGTCAAGAGACCCTGGGAACAAGAAAAAAGTGGTTCTCAAGTTCTTCTGGCATGATATAATGTGTATATTTGTAGAGTCCAAGCAAATAAATTATATGCTACATGGTACTTTTAAAAAAGGAAAAGGATTTTGTGGTTTTATTTTAATTGAGGCACTGTATACTTGAGATGACCACAAGGTTTCCAATAATTGTCAGTCTCTGTTCAGAAGTCTACAATCCAGTATTTATCAGGATTAAATGGTGAATATATTTACATTACAGTGATATTTACATATCAGCAATTTTTGATTCTGTTTAGCTCTGGGTAACTCAAAATGCATTAAAAAAGATGTATTTATATATAGACACACACACACACACACACACACACACACATTCTTTGGCTATAATTTTTAAAAGACCAAGCTAACTGTTTCAGCATTCACATTTTGGATATGCAGTAACTGGATTTTCAAAACTGATAATATTCAGTAGCTCTCGGTCAAATTTCTAGTAGTTGCTGGATGCTAATGACTTTTGGAAAGTGCATTCTTTCCCTGTAGAGCTGGAAGACCCTTTTCAGCAATTCTCTTGATAAATCTATGAGACTGAAGTGAGTACTTTTATCAAGTACACTCTGGATTTCTTTGTGGAATGAACAAAGTCTCCATAAAAGTGTTTTTCTCCCTAAGAGCTCATTCCTGGTATGGAGGGAGAGTAGGGTGCTGTGTCTAACTCAAACTGAAACCCTCCAGGCTTATTTGCCTGTAATGTTGGAAATCTAGCCACTAAACTTGGGTCTCCATTAACTATGTCAAGCTTATGCCAGTGCCATATATTATCATTACATATTATTAGTTTGGTGCCTACAGGCTTTGGTCATGGGCCAGGATCCTGCAGGTCAGATGCTATAAAGGCACAGCACAAACTGACAGTCCTTTCCCTACATGCAGCTTTTGTACAAGAAAATATAAAGCAACAACTTGTGCATGCTGTTCATCCTCATGCATGAACAGCATGCACAAGTATTGGTCATCCCATGCTGCCTCATCCAAGCCACAAATAAATGTGCTACCTAACCTACATGGACAGGTAACACAATTCTAACACAAAATTGCAACTGCAAGGACTGACCGTGCTCTGACTGAATTCAAGAGCAGCTTGCATTCCCACTTCTGAATGTGTTTTAGGAGCCCAAGACTGAAACAAAAGCCCAAGATCTAAAAGGAAATAACAGTGTACCAGGCAAGCTAACCTGTAGGTCTAAGAGTCCTTTGCTGTTTGAGGCAGATTCTTCAAGGAAGTCATGCAGAAGGCCTTCACCCCCAGAACTCCTATTTCTACAGTCAAACAGGGGGAAGATCCCCCCTTTTCCTCAGGTCTGCAAGGCTGTCACACTCAGGGCAGCACCAGCTGTTATGCTCCTCAGTCTAACCCTGTCCTATCCACTGATTCACATTTACTAAATTCAGAGGGGTATGTGGAAGCAGAAAATCTGTCTCTGCCTGTCTTTTAGGTTGGGGGCAGGTGGATAATCGAAGTCAGAAATCAAGCATTTCATTAAATTCAACGAGCTGGGCAATGCTGAGTGAGGCAGTCTGTTTCTGTGTGCTGGAGGCTGCAGAGGAAATGCCAGGACCTGAGGTCATGCTTTGTGGAGACAATCCTTGGTTCCCTCTGCATGGGAGGCTGTGGGCAGAGTCCTGGGGTGTCCCAGCTCCTTCCCAGCTTGTCCAGAGTGAACTGCAGTGTTAATACAAACAGTGCCTTTAGTTACAGCTTAAATGCAGCTTCTCTCCTCCCCATCCAAGGGAGCCTGATCTCAGCTGAGGTCTAGAGACAGTAATGCACTATAAAGAGCACCAAAGTTACTTACATTTGTTCTTTCCACTTTTCTTCAAAGATGCGTGATGCTTTCTTGTCAGGCTTGTTAGCAGAGAAGTTCAACATACTAGAAAAGCAAACAAAAAGCCTCAACTTCACAGGAAACTGCTTAAAATCCCTCTGAAACCATGCTTAATTAAATGTCTTTTGTCGTGTTGCATAAGTGACTTTTTTTTTAATCTCTCTTAGTGGTTACCACAGTTCTGTGAATGGGTGCCATCCCAATTTAATGACCTAGAATTATGTCTAATTGCTATTCTATCCTCCTTTCCCACACCATGTGGGGCAAGGAACTTTTCTCATGACACCAGTGCCTTAGGTTGTTTTGGTTTTTTTATATTGTCATTTTCACTCATATTCTTTTATGTCCTGATCTAAGGCCTCTTAAAATGAATCTGTTCCATACCATGGAAAGAGAAAGACTTGGAGCATCTCACAGTGAGAACACAGCTCCCCAAAGGATAGAGTTTCCTCAGGCTGATTAGACATCTGCAAAGCAAGTGCCATCCAAATGAGGTGTCTAGACTCCTTGCACTCAGTAAGGGATCAGAGCATTTCCCAGGCACAGGAGGCATGATTCTGAATGTTTGACACAGGTTAAATAAATCACACTCCAGAAATACTTGAGTTTTCCCCCTTTATTGTCTTATAAAGGGTGAAGATGGATAACCATAACACAAGCACATACCCCAAACACATGCTGAGCATGGACCATATCACTGATGCCTAAATTGTAACAGTTCTAGTATCTGAAGGAAGCTATGGCAAAAGGAAGTATCAGAGGTGGATAGAAAGAAGCAGAAGGCCCTAGCGAAAAGCACACCTAAGCTGTCATGTAGCTGAAACATTCCACATCAGGCATTAGGGAAAAAGTTTGTGTGTGAGTGTTAGAGCAGCCTAGTTTACCTGCATCTCAGTAAGCAGTTCAGAAAACTTTTCCAGGTTCTGAGCTGAAACACTTGCTCTGCCAAAGCAAAATCCTAGAATTATGCTTTTTGGCAACAGCATCATATGGACCATCAATAAAGCTATATTATTCCAGCATCTGAATATCCAGCAACTCCCATTTTGGTACAAAAAAAAAAAAAAAAAAAGGCACAAAGTCTTTCAGAAAGCGCTTTTTCAGAAAGTGCTCTTTCTATTTTGACAAATTTAAACTGTTACATTTAGTTCCTATATGAGAAAAGCGAGAGCTCGTGACAATCTGAACCTCTTCTGAAAGAGACATTGCTTATTCTCTCTACAGCTCCCTGAAAGGAGCTTGTACCCGGCTGAGGGTCGGCCTTTTCTCCATGGTGACAAGTGTCAGGGCGTGGTTTTAAGTTGTGCCAGCAGAGGTTTAGGTTGGACATTAGGAGGAATTTCTTCACAGGAAGGGTGATTTGACACTGGACTGGTGTGCCCAGGGAGGTGGCAGAGTCACCCTCCCCGAGGTGTTTAAGGAGAGGCTGGATGTGGCACTCGGTGCCATGGTCTGGCTGACAAGGTATTCGCTCACGGGATGGACTCGATGGCCTCAGAGCTCTTTTCCAACCTCACTGATTCTCTGATTTATTTCACAGTGCACAAGCCCAGGTGCTGGGCGGTGTCCCACAAACCCGGCGCGCCGACTATCAAAATTTTTTCCTGCGTATACATGTTGGCAAACAGCGGCATTAGCGTTCCCCGGCACAGTTCACTGTCAGCGCTAAATGCAACTCCCGGCGCCCCTCGGCGCCCCCCCGCCATGGCGCGCGGCACCGCCCTGACGTCACTTCCCGGGGCCGGGGCCGCCCCTGCCGGCCGCGCTCCCCATGGCGGCGGCGGCGGCAGCGGGGGCCGGCGGCGGCGGCGCCTCGGCGGCGCTGGGCGACGGCGGCGCCATCGACTACTCGGTGCACGAGGCGTGGAACGAGGCCACCAACGTGTACCTGCTGGTGGTGCTGGCCAGCCTCGCCCTCCTCGTCTACGCGCGGCGGTGAGAGGCGGCCCGGGCGGGGCAGGGCGGGGGCTCCCGCGGGGCCCGCACGTGCAGGGGCGCCCGCCCTCCCCGCCGTGCCCTCACCGCCGCGCCCCCCTCCCTCCTGCTCGCAGGAACAAGAGGAGGATCATGCGCATCTTCACCCTGCCCCCGGCCGCCGAGACGCCGCCCGAGCCCAACTTCTACGACAGCATGAAGAAGATCCGCCTGCGGCAGCAGCTGGAGATGTACTCCATCGGTAAGTCGGAGGGAAACGGGGATCCCCCGGGCCTGCGGGCTGCTGGGGGCCGTTTCTAGAGGGGCGGCCTCGAGGCTGGTGCAGCGGGAACGCCCTCGGTGCTGTGGCGCCCTGTGAGGAGCAGGAGCAGGGGCTGGGCAGCAGCCGGGGCCGCAGGACTGCTGCGTGAGGAAATACGGAGCGAGGGAGCGGCTGTGCAATCGTCCTAAAGCAAACGTCACAATGAATCCCATGTTACACTTTGAAAGAGCTGGGAAGGTCTGGGTGTCGTGAATACCTGGACGGATTTGTAAAAAAGTTGAGAGGACTGTGGAATGATAAGACAACCACATAAATTGAAAATAAATTAGGATTTTACTGTACCAACAAGTGTTGCTGCTCCAATCTCAATGCTGAGGGTCAGGATGGAGGCAGGAAAGAGCCCCATGCCCGTGATAGTCCAGTGGTCCAATTCAGAGAAACACAACCTTGCTTCGCACCTGCCCTGCGTGCATGCCTAGAGGAAATACAGAGAAACCTCTTAGTGGTCTGAAACCACCTTTTAAATGCAAAGACTTGATGTAAAGATTCTTACACCAGGCCATTGCATTCTGTAGGAACAAAATTGGATGTTCTTCCTACAGTGGAATGCCTGCTGGCATTTGCTGATGGTGTTTGTACCACTGCACACAGCTCTTTGATCTCCCTTTGCCTTGCTAACCAGATTAATTTTGAAGTCAGTGTAATTGTTAGCTTGTGGCTTGTATATTGTGGAGAAGATGAGAAATGTGGACATCAGCCTTGTGACTATTGAGGCTTTCAGGTCATCGGTAATAAAACTTCTGAAGCCATAGCCTTTAATTTTATTTATTTTTATTTTAATAAAAGGACCTGAATGGAATCATAGTTCTCTGCCATTGATTCACTGACATTTTGCTATGACTCTACTGTTCAGCATTTATAAGGTGAAGTTCCACAAGGTGACTGAAACTTTGCCTTGTGTGGCTGAATTAAGGTTCTCTGATGTTACGTCTGTTTCTTGATTGTTGTCATAGTTACATGAATATATATAAGCATATATATGTACATGTATGTATATGTATGTAATAAATAATACAATAATAATAACAATAATATAAAATAAATTGTATAATCGTTGTTGATTGGTGTTTCTTTTTTTCAGCAAGGAAGTATGAACAGCAGCAGCAGCAGCCACCAAAACAGACTGAAAGCGTACAGCTCTCAGTGGAATGAAGCCCACAGTTCTGTAGGAACTCAGGACATATATCCAGTGCTGATTTTAAGAGTCAATGTGGAGCTATTTTCAATGGTTTTTAATTGACACATAGCTGAAGGCAAGGGGGAAAGGGAGTGGACTGTCCCTAAAAGTTTGTTCTTAGTAGCTTTTCTCTGAGCCCTCGTGCGGTAAAGCGAGTGCTCACTGGAACATTCAGCATGAAAGCACCCAGCACAGGGCAGACCTGCTCAGAGGAACATGAGGGCAGGGAAGTGCAGTCTTAGCAATGTCTGAAATTATTTCTCTCTGCCAGCACCTTGGAAATCAGCTCCTACCTTCTCTGGCAACAGCACCCTGGAGAAAGCGAGGCAGTACCTGTCTGCCTGGAAAGCCTTGTGTTCCTTGATGATGAGTTGTTGAATTTGCTGAATACAGTCAGTAAGTGTGACTGAAGGCACTGGGTCATACTGCCCGGTGAAGGTGAAGCTTTGAGAGCCCAGTGTCACTGGTGGTAGTGCAGAAAAGTTCTGCTCTCTGTTTATTTGGGAGTTGTGTATGCAATACTGTGAACCTTTCCTGGAGAAACTTTGAGACGTACACAGTGAACTACACATCTAGAAGACACTTAAAGCCACTACTCTAATGTTAATAGCAAAGGTGGTTAGCTTAATTTAGTCAAATTGCTGTAAAGAATGGGTCTGTCTGTAAAAATCGGTATAAGCAGGTCATAGCTTGTCCAAAAGAGACTTCACACTGCAGTTACTTTTTCTTTCTAGGTAAATCTCAAAATCAGTAAATTGAAAGGATTCTGCAGAAATTACTTTTTAATAAAAGCATCTAATCATGAAAACTATTTGAAGATGTATCATGCTGTAATTCCTAAGGTTATACAATGTGAGTTGGCCGAATGATGGACAACCAGCACAGTGCTGGGTGTTTATGTCCAGAGGTTCTCACCTGTTTTGCTCTGAAATCTATTAAGTCTTGGAGCAGTGGTGAGCACCACTGCGGTTACATTTGAATATTAAGAAACTTGGCTTTGAGCACCAAATTTTACTATATTGAAGTGATCTGTACTTCAGTGTCTGTAGGACTGTAAAACGTGACCCGGCCGAACTGACAGTGGCAGAAGGTTTGCCCCATGGAAGGGCTCCTTTGGGTGAAGGGTGGCTCCCTGTGACAGCTTCCTCGCTGTAAGGAACTGCGGAAAACAGCGGGGTCACTGCGCGGGGCCGAGGACTGGCGGGCGCGGGGAGCGGGGAGGGCGCGGAGCCCCGGGGCCGCCGGTGCTGTGTCCTCCCCACGTTACTGTGCCCGTGTGATGACCCCGCTCCGCAGCGCGTCCCCGTCACTCCGCGGGGTTTACGGGGCACAGAGATCCACGCCCAGCAGAGCTCCCCGGGCTCAGGGGAAATCTCCGGTCCGCAACCCCCTCCACCTCCCGGAAACGGCGCCGTTTCCCCTTGGCGCGACCTCACTTCCTCCCGCGCTTCCGTCTCCGGGACGCGCCGGCTCCCGCTGCTGCTGCCGCCGCCGCTGCCGCTGCTGCTCGGAGGCCGGAGGCGCCCGCCGGGCGGTGAGTGGGGCCGCGCCGCCCGAGCCCCCGCCGCCCCCCGCGCCCGTCCGCGCCGAGGGGAGGGGAAGGGGCGCCTCGCCGGGGGCCGTGGCGAGGCGGGAAGGGGTCGCCCGAGGAGAAAGCACGGTCGGGGGCGGGGAAGGGGTGTCCGGGTCCGGCTCCATTCCCGCGGGAGGGCTTGGTGCCGCCGCCGGGCCGGCACGGCCGTCCTCCGCGGGAGCGCTCCGCTCCATCCTCCGCGGGAGCGCTTCCCGCGTGTCCCGTGCCCGCGTTCGCGCCGCGGTGATGTCCCGGCACGGGGGCTCGTGGCGGTCCGGACAGCTGAGCCCTCCCTCCTTCCCACCGGCCCTGCCCACCCGGCGGGCCGGCAGGGAACGGAGCCTTTCCAATGGCGCATCTCGGCCGGCGCCGCTGCCCGCCGCAGCCCCGGTGCGGCTCCGCTCGCTTCAGTGGAGCTGCGTGGCGGAGAATGAACCGGCGCCCTGCCGCTTTCCCAGCACAGCCGCCTTTCGGGCTGCAGATAATCATTTCACGGTTTGCCTCTCAGTTCAGCTGAAAGCACCGTGAAGGGCTTCGAAATCTGGAGCAGCGTGCGGCTTCGTTTGTATTCATGGACCTGGGGCGGTGGCAGGAGCATCTCAGACTTACTTGTCCAGAACAAAAAGCTTGTAAGGAGAAGTAGCAAAAGCAAAAGGTTTTCTAGGGCCCGTGCCTTTTGCCTGTGCTAGGGTGTTCTAAGTGTGCTGCTTGAGCCATGAGCGAAGGGCAGGTCGTGGTTTGTTTTCCTGGCAAGTGCAGCCACGGGAGTTCTGTCCCAGTGAAACTATACCCTGTTCTGCAAGGGGGTTTATGTTTTCAGCTGTACAGTACAAGTATGTGTTGGGAGAGAAGGTGTAGTCAGCTTTTGACTGTAGTCAAATATCTGCACTGATTTTTACCTGTTAATTCATGATTCTAAAAGCAAAGGCAGATAGGGTAGAGAGACAATAGATTTGTTTTATGCATCCATTTTTAGTAGTCAGGCTTATAGGCATGCACAGGAGCAGCTTCTCAAACTCTCATAGAACTTAGTTAATGCAGAACTTTGGATATGCTGGATGGGGAAAGTTATGACCTAACAAAAATTGGGCCAAAGTTATCTTCAGTTACATTTATTTTTGAGAATGCTGTACAGAGGGAACTGTTTCTAGCTTACCCAATACTGTTTAAAAAGCTGTTATGCTGTCTAGATTAAATGGTGTCTGATCACATGAAGCATGTGAGGGAAGGCTTTCTAAGCAGTTAAAACTTTACATCTGTAAGATACTGCAGAAAGTCATTAACAAGTTGCTCTCAATTATAACTCCAAAGTTTTTGAGAATCTGACCACTCTGTTGTCTCCACGTGAGCTGCTGAATGTCAGATCTTTGTAAATGCATTCTTCAGATGGCATTACAACCATGCCTCTATAATCTTATGTGAAAACTATAATCTTCTGTTAAGTGGTGGAAAAGTCATCTCTCTCCTCGTAACCCAAAATGTGGCTGGCTAGGTTTTTTACTCAGCACTGCGCAGAAGATCAAAGGATTTTGATACAGCTCTGTGACAAGGCTCAAGAGGGTCTTAAGTATTTAAGCTATGAGTATGTCTGTGTTTAAAGAAGACGTCGTAAACTCTGAGAGCCTTGTAGTGAAAATTTCCTCCCCTGTGCCACGAGCATTTTGTGTTTCAGTCCAGTGTTACATGCCCAGATAGTATGAGCTGGTATGTGCAAGCCGAGCCCAGATGAGAACGTGTCTTGCAGCAGCTGCCATGATGCCTTATAGCCAGCCACAGGATTTAGGAATTTCAGCAGAGTGATGCTTGAGTGGTCCTAAACTTGCTCTCAAACTTTCCTTCCAAAACTGCTTGACCTATTGAAAAGACCCACAGAGGAAGCCTTTGTTGTACCACTAGTACTTATGATGCCAGTAGAAGCTCTGAGAATGGAGAGAAGATCCCAGTGCTTTTGTCTGAGGACAGTTTGCAGGGAAGCTCCTTCAGTGCAATGCAAAATTATTAATTATGAATATTCTAACCAGTGATGAATCTTTCTGTAATTTATGTTTTGCATATATGATTAAGCAGCATTGGACAAAAGCCTGGTGACAGCACAGGGCTCTGGAATGTTTTCCTGTTGCCTGGGCAGTTTATTCATGTTAGCTTACTTCCGTGAGCTTTAATCGCTCCTTTTAAAGTCTTCCTGAACTCAGGAGTGCCCATGCTGTTGAGCAAGCTGAAATTATACACGCTGCAGGGAGCAAGGTGGGGATGTTGCAACTTAACATCTCTTTTGGAGGAATTGAAAAGATTTTGTCCCAGCCCTAATTTCTGCATTAAAGAAATTGAAAATTGTCATTGCGTGCCTTCTTCAACAGGGAAGCAGCACATTGTTAGAAAACGTGTTATTAAATCCATGATGTCTTTGGCCTGTTATGCCTAAGGAGCAACAGCAATTGGAGGAGGCTTGCTGACAAAGGGGAGTCTTCAGTCATGGTTGCTTATGCTCCAGATCAGAAGCAGTGATCAAAAGGCGTTCCCTGTCCCCTCCAAACACTTAAACTGCACTTTAGTCATGGTGAGGAGCCTGGGTGTTGTTTATTAATGTAGTCATGCAAACAAAAGGCAGCACTCGGTCTTGTCCTTGAGACAGGGGTGCCGTTGAGGAGCAGAAGGTTTCAGTGCCTCAGGCCCTCGAGAATGGAGGTAAGAGCCTTCACTTTGCAGCCCCGCATCTGTTGTGGCATAAGAGTTAAGGGCTATGATCCAGTTTTTTGTAGTCTAACAAGCTCCACCAGAAGCTGGCATTGCCTGGGTTGAGAGGCCTCGCTGCTGGCTGAGGGAGAGATACAGAGGATGACCAGAGGTACTGACTGCTGGCAGAGCAGCCCAGAGCCAGCACAAATGTCTCATGAGAAATCTGACATCAGGGAGTGGAAATCGGTGATGCTTCTTCTGTAACAGAAGGCAAGAAGGGAGGAAAAAAAAAAAGACACATGTACTGTTTGGAGCAAAAGGCTCATGATTTTTTTGGGCAGAAACATAGAAAAATCCTGCCTTAATTACTTTTTTCCTCAAGTCTCTGATAAAAAATGGCTGATAAAACTTAGCAGTGCTCAGCTGTCTTTGTGAAATTTGTGTTTGCATTGAAGACTAAGAACCTTTTTAAGAATGAAGGTGCTTTGCCTTATTTTTGAAAGGAATGCCTAAGCTTTGGGTGTTACTTTAATAAAAATAATTCCTGATCTTTTTATGGAATATATAAACTCTGGGCGTTACTTTAATAAAAATAACTTCAAACTCCAAGATTAACAGAATTGCTAAAAGGAATTAGTTCTCAATATGAAAAACAATAAACTAAGTTTGGAATTTCTGAACCAAGCCCTCAAAGGCAATTTGTGGCAAAACTCCAGGAAAAAAAATCTCATTTTTATAAAATTATATCTAGGGACTGCTTTGAAAAGTGATTCTCTCCTTGCAAATGCCTAGGAATGAAGTATTTTAAGAGAATTTGGTTTAATTTTAATCTAGCAGTGAAATAAATTAATCTTGAAAAGGGGCTGTTCAAATTTGGGGTTTACTGAAACTGTAGTCTGAGAAAATACTTTACATTTGCATATCTGAAGAAGAACTTAGATCCTGAGTCTGCGAAGGAGTAGTCCCCTTCAGTTTCTGCCAGGCTATCAGACTTGCTGGAACTGGTTTTGGACATCTATGATGTATAAAATGCACAGGTGGATCTACAGTTTGCTCCTGAGAAAGACCATGGTTTGATAAGATGGTAGCAATATTTGTCATTTTCGTAATGGAGTAGAACAGGTATTTTGAAAAGACTCCGCCAACCGGAGGGCTGTATTACTTTCCAAAATATCCTCTGGATCATCTTGGAAACATGGTTTGTAATATGCTCTTGACTGACAGCGGAGGGTGCGAGGCGTGAATTCCTGAGCAGGGAAGATGTATGTGGGTTGTGCAATGGGAGACTCCATGTGATGTCGTTATTTATGGCGCTTCTCTCAGATGTCTTTCTGGGACTCAAACAGCTGCTGTGAACTTTACCCACCACTGAGCTCTAGGTATGTTTGAGTGACTATTTTGCTGTTGCTTGGATCATGGTGATAAGCAGTACAGAGCCAGGTTCTGTGACACTGGTTGAAAGAACAGAGCAGAATTTGTACTGGTTGATGAAAACCTTGCAAAGGGGGAAAAAAATGAGATTATCATCTTCCATAGCTTTGGTTGGTGAACATCAGGGAGTGGTAGTTGAAGGCAGCTCATTTCTTTCTACTGTAATATGGAAGGAAGGGTGGACTGACAGAAGAGGGAAAGTTGCTTTTTCTTTTCAGATAGAGGCAAAGGTGCAGGTTTTTTCCTCTTACCTCTTTTCCTCATGACTGTGTTGTTAAATGGCAGCAACCATTGTTTACAGGAACTTTTCCTGGCTTTAGTAAAGAACTGTGGGTTGTCATGCGTTTTGATATGTGGCAGTGCTGTTGTTAAACAGATCCAAATCTACAGTCAGATAAGGCTCAGAATAATTGATGTTTTTAGCTCAGCTAAATAACTGGGTTCACATGATCTGTAAGTGGCCAGCAGGTTTTTTCTTAGGCAAAGTATGTACTGCTTGTATTGTACATTTATTTAAAGCTAATTTTATCACAACAGATTGAGAATTTTAGCAACCAGAAATACCTGAGTTGAGTCCGTTAAAAAAAGTCTCCTTACCCAGAGTCGGCTTCTGTGTGTGACAAACAGAAAATATCACTTCGACTTCAAAGTCAGTAATGACTCCAAAGTGGTGAAAGCATTGCACTCTGTGCCTCTGAGATTACTTTTGCCACTGCTGATGGGAGAATTGTTCTGTATCATTATTGTCTTCCCTTTCAACCTCAGCACATTCTGGAATGCCAAGGGCAAACCACTCGCTGGCTGATCCGAGGTCCTGGCGGTGCTGGTATGGCAGTGCTCTGAGCCTTGTGGCTTGGACCGCTCTTTCAGCATTGCCTAAGACCATTGTACAAGTACCCAGCTCAGTACATTGTCTTTACACATGTGAGACTGAAGAACAGGAAAACGTTTATGGCCTCTTGGAAAGAAACCGTCAAGATCTTTGCTCTGAAACAGAGTTTCTAAGACCTCTGTAACTATTAAACAGCATGAAGAGGTCTTTGAGAAATATGTGAAAGGAGAATTTTACTGCCATTATGAGACCTGTCACTTTATTGACTAATCAGTCTCTGATACTCAAATAGAGAAAAAAGTTGCATGTGTTTGGATTATTTAATGAGGTAACTGTTGACAAAGTGGGGCCTTTTACCACTTCTGTTACTGCTATTTTGATCATTAAAGAACTTCATTTGTTTCTGAACCATAAGCTGGAACAGGCTTTTTCTCTCACCCCCTTGCTTGCCTGAAGGTTGTTCCAAAGAGAGATGAAATGGTATAATTTTCATTTTGGTTGAGGCAAAGAAGTATTCTCTTACCATAGCTCACCAGTTCCAAGCCCATAATCACAACATTTGTGGTCAAACAGTGATGACTGTGTGGTATTTCTCACGGATGCTGTAAAAACTCTGTCATCTCCTTGGGAGGCCATCTTCCCATGAGATACCAGCCTTTCTCTCTTTCTTTCCTGAAGACTTTCGGACTGAGAACCTGTGGCCTGGAGTCCAAAGTTTTAGCTTCAAAGGCTTGGAGAAGAAAATGCAGCCCAAGTAATGACTGAAAGCAGGTTTTGGGGAGGATCCAGAACTTCAAGTGTGCTTTAAGAGTCTCCCTTTCTTGTCTGCTGCTTGCATATATTTTTTTTTTTTTTCCCCACCAAGCTTTTGTTGAATGAAGGTGTGGCTTTATACGTTGATGCATACATTGTGTGAGCAGAAACAGCAGAGAGCACTGGAGCTTTAATAAGTACTTGGCACAATAATCATGATGAATGTGCCATGAGCTCATCCATAAGGAACAAAAGTAGCAACACAGGCTAAAGTTATTGCACGGGGGAACTTGCAGCCCACAAGAACATCAGCCAAGAGCAAAATAGGATTGGTGTTGCATGGTTTGGCCCTGTTGTTCTTTATTCAGGTATGGAGATGAGAGGGCAGTTCTTTGCTCAGAGAGGTTCCTGTACAGCCCTCTGTTCTAAGTAAATTTATCAGAATATTGAAGGAGGGTTTCAAAGTGCACAACATAGAACAAAACATCTTGCTTATAAGAGTGGCATCCCTGGAGTGGAAAACGACATGAAAGTGAGCTTGCAAGATCTAGAAGGGAGAGCCTGCTGAAATCTTGGTGCAACTGCCAACTTTCCTGCAGATCCCAGAAGTGTAGCTTAAATGTTGCTAGATATCTAATAGAATTTGCTCAGTAGTTTCCTTGAAGATCCTCAGATTGTGTCCTGTCACAGGGCATAGTGTGGCATGGAAATTTATGGTGCAAGGCAGGCTAGAGCTCTTGGAAGGGGAACAGAAGTGGTTAATGGTTATGCTAGTTCCCATAGTGCAAGAACAAAGGGATATTTAAATGACATTAGGCATAAACACACCACACAATAGTACCGAGAGCAAAAGTTTAGTCGGATTCCAAGCAGACTTGGGCATTTATATATTTAATGACAATGTCCAGAGTTGCTGTAAATAGGATTAAAAATAAATTAAGCACATAAACCTTCATGCTTATTGATGAGGTCAGGAAGGAATTTCCCTTTTGGGGGAATTACATCATTGCTCACTACCTGAACTGTTCTACCTTCTGTAGCATCTGGTCCTGATCACAGGAGGCAGGATTCTCAGAAAAATGGACCAGCAGTCTGACCTGTCGTGCCAGTGCCTGGGTAGGATCTTGTTGAAGGGTTTGAAAAGCATATTTTTTTTGGGGGGGTGGTTTCTGAGGCCACCTGTGCTGCAGTGTATGTCTGCTTTTCCAGATTCCCATTGGTGAAACAGGACAGCTGTTGTCCAAGTGCCTTTAATGAATCCTGAGAATTGCCTGTTGACATGTCAGCAGCAGCCCACGTAGAGATGGAAGATGTGATGGGCTCATAAGGCATTGCTGTATTGCTCCATAGATTCAAAGGTAGCTCTGTGAGCAGCTGAACTACTGAAGATAAATCTTTCCTGCAGCTCTCTTGGTTTTGGTGGCACTGCAGTACCTTACACATTTTTCCTTCTTTCTCTCTTTCCATTACACAGCAGTGCTGTCAGCATCCCTGATTTTCCCCACAGCACAGTGCCTGAGCAGCTTCTCACTGCCTTGTAGTTAGTTCTTGGGCATATTTAATCAAAACATGCTGTCTCCCTGATGTTTGAGAGCCAGACCTTTTGCTCAGGTGACTGCCTTGGTTGCTTACTTTTGCAAGTCTGCTGTGGGAATTGAGCACCTCTGAAATCTCCTAACTTTTGCAGGAGACTAGGTTGAAATTGGCCTTATAGTTTACATTTCCTTGCATGGAACAATCGGTGGGGTTGTATAACCATTGTTTCTTTGGGAAACAAGGAACGCTTTCAGTATTTCAAGCAAGTTACTGAAGAATATTTTTTCTCTCAAAGCAATCAGGTGAATGAAGAGTTACACCAAATAATTGAGGCGTGTGTACTTTTAAAACATGCACTGTTTAATCTTTTAAGATTTCCCCCTAGGTACAAGGGAAAGGTTTCCTTGCCAAAATACTGTAATTGAGTTAACATTCTGGGAGGTTTCTGTGTTTTGTTACTGAGCTACAAAGCTTCAGAACTTCTGTTACTGAGCTTCTGCTGGTGTTGGAAGGAAGGAAGATCAAAGTTAGAAGCACCAGCCTGCCAGTAAATTGTCTCTTCAAAAGAAAACTGAAAATTCCTAGGTTGTTTCAGGTGGCAGCCAGCATCAGATCTTTTGGACAACTATTAACCTTTTCCTGCAGTTCTCTTTCTGCATGCCACAGTGAGCAGCCTGGATGTCTTGTAGTGTGTATGGTGTGCAAGATGACTGTAGACATCTGATTAACAAGTGAAGATGTCAATAATAGATTGAATTACTTGTCCTCAGTTAATTTCTGCTGCTCAGAAAGAATATGGAGTTATGATGACTATCGAACAGTAAAATTATGGTTTCTGCTTCTTGTATACAGTGATCATCATGATAAAAGATTAAGAATCACTGTGGTGTAAAATAATTGAATGGTATATATATTATAAAATAATTCTGGATGTCCTGACAGCTGGACATTTGTGACTGCCTCAACTTTAGTGCTTTTGAAAGCTTTTAAGCTCTTGAAATCTGTGATAGTTACCTTTCCTGAGTAGGCAGTAGCATGTCTCAGTAGCAGGCATGATCACTGAGGCACGAGCTTTCAGGACTGTTTGCCTTCTGATCACTTTTGAGGGTAAGGACTTAATCAAGAGTTCAGAATTGGGGGAGTACGTATTTTCCTTTGACATGTAATCTCAGCACAGCAAATACATTTCTGTCCAGTTACTTAAAAGATGTTTTTTCTGCAATACCCAGAGCGCTCTCAGAGGGTTTCTTGATTTGACTAAGGCTCAGTTATCTTCTCAACTGTGATGTGCAAGAAGCAAAGCCAAAACTTTGTGCTCTGGTGGGACTCTGTCCCTACAGCTGTCCCTCATTTCTGCAGTAAGAAAGCCAAAATGAGCCCCTTTTCACAGGGAGGAGTTGGGGAAGGACTACTCTGTCTTTCTGATTAATGCATATGGAGCATTCTGCTGTCAACTGTTTTTGCAGAATAAAGAAGGATTTTAGATGGGATGTAGAATTATGAGAAGTTTAGGTGGTAGCTGATAAGATGTAGGGTCTGCTCTGCTTCTAGTACAAAGAGGTTTTGATGCTAATGTTTATTTAAATGCGGCCTTAACCCTAAAAGGGAGAGATAAAATGACTTTCATGCTTCTGTTTCACTGAGAGCTGGCTGGCAGAATGGTTTTGGTGCCTGCTTATCTGCTCTGAAGGCTTCTTGGCTGGGGAGGCTGCAGAAATAATTCTCCTGTACCCCCTTATTCAGCATTCAGGCAAAACTGTAAAGCAGGCAGATGGTTTAAGCTGCAGCTTTGGACACAAGAGGGTTGTGTGTCCATTTTGCAGATGAGTCATCCCTTTGCTGTTCTGTTGTTAGACTCTAAACAGTGCTGCTCTTGGCTTTGGGCCTGTTTGACCCCAAGTTTTGGATGGCAGAAACAGGCAAGTGCCCTCTACCCCAATGCCAAGTTTTATGACAGGTTGCAAGTACCTTAGGCCATTGTCACCTTGTAGTTAAGCTGCTGTAACACAGAGAAAGCTTTGTCTTCTCTTGTACCTGATAAGTGTATAAAACCACAAACTGTGTGCTATGGAAGTTGTGCAGATTAGGGAGCAATGGGAAAAGTAGAGGAGAAGCTTACTCACATCTTTGTTTTTAATCTAACTTGTGGGCTTGAGCTCTACTTGGACAAGTGAGTCCTGGGTAAAGATAACTGGCATTGTTTTCAGTAGCGGGTAAGTCAGCAGATGGGTCAGCAGTTTCTTTTAGTTGAGCTGGCTGCCGCAGACTAGTTCTGCAAGCTTGGCACCAGGTCATATTTTCCACAGTGTGTAAGGCTAGCTGGTGCAGGATTTCTCCTGCTCATGGTGTCAGGATCAGAGGTGCAGATTGGGAGATTGGTTACCCTGTTTTTGGCACGCGATGTTTTGCCAAACTAGGTTTGTAAGCTTTGTGCTTGTGAAAGGAACTCTGATTTCCTAAAAGGAACTTGAATGAAAGTTGGGATTTTATTAAAGACACAGAGGCATATTATTATTCATCTTTCATTGCTTCATCCCTGTGATGTTTCCTGTTTTGCTTCTTGAGATACAGGTGTCATGATGAGGAGCTTCTCAGAAACAGAAGTGGATGATGAGTGGAGATGAAGAAATCATACATTTAAGAAGTTGGCTCAAGTTTCCGTTACAGGCATGGAAAGTTTCTGAGACCAAGCCATGCGAGAAGAACATGAGTAAAGAAGAGGGAGATGTAGACCCAGACTTTCTAGAAGGGATTGCAGGATTTGAGAGGACGCTGCACAGACGTCACGTAGTTTTCTTGCTTATTTATTTACCTGCACCCCTGAACTGTAATACTTTGTTTGCATGTCTGTTTGGAAATTGAAAAATCCCCTCACATCTGTGTCTTTAATATAATCGTGGCTTCAAGCTTGTTTTAGGAAGAGCAGAACATCGCTGTAGTTTTCATTTGTGGATGAGATAGCTGCTGCTTTGTACTTTAAATCAATTTGGGGTTTTTCTTGTTGAAACATACATTGAATATGGAAAAGCTCAGACCATTACAAATAGGAAGTTAGAGGTTTTGCTTAAGTTTAATAAACAGCCTTTGCATAGAAAGTATGACGACAGGTGCATAGGTAAAAGAAAAAAAATAGTGCTAGCCCTATAATTTGAGTAACCTTATAATGTATTGTTCTTGTGGTGTCCTTAGGCAGATGCCAGAATCAAATATCAATCAATTTTATCTTTTCTATCTGACTGTTGGTCAGAAAAATGTTCTAGGTAAGATTTCTTGCCAGGGTTGTAGGGTTATAAGCGCAGATTTCTTAGTCAGGAGAGAGCTTTTTGGAGAGAGAGGTTTTGAGCATCTTGGCTGTGCCGTGAAGTATCTCGAAGGAAATACTGGCCATGCAGTCCAACAACTTAATGATGCTGTGAACAGATTTGATTGTAGTAAGTCTCTGATACAAAGTTATTAAGACTTTGATGTATATGTATTTAAAATTTTAAAAGTAAATGTGTTTTCCTGTATTGAAAAGTATTGGTGGTAGTGGCAGGCAAAGAACATCTTTATTTTTCTTATCAACTCCTATCTGGTGTCTTATCCTTAATAAAAGGCTGTGGTTATTTTTGTATACTGACTGAATATTTGGCCTTTAAGAGTATATAATTAGATAGAAGAGTAAAAGCAGTTGTTAAAGGACTATTTTTTAAATGAAAATAGTTTGAAATCATATAATTTTAGTTTCTTCTGAATAGATGTGATTAGTGTCTTGGAAATAGTTTTACAGTGGATATAAGGGGAACAGTTGAGAGACAGTGGCTGAGAATGTGTCCAGCTATTTTTGTAGTTATATTTTTCCAGTTAGATTTTTTTCAGTCTCTTTACTTAGATATTTCCATATAATCGAGCTGCTACATCACAATGGGATACAAAAACTATTTGCACTTTATAATATTTACATTTTAAAATAGGTTTTATTGTAATAATTGATAAGTAAATTGCAATGACTGTGAGAAAATCCTCGCCTATTTTATTACTTTGATAGAAATTTGAATATGGGATAGTATTGTCTGTATCATATAAGAATGTTTTCATGGATTTTTAGCTGCTGAAACTGAAATCAATAAACTTCAGCTACTGTTGTTGACTGGAACAAGTAAATCTGCATATTTGTTTTCTTCGTGTTACCTGTACCCTCGTGTTCACGTAGTGTTTCTGCCAGCATTGCTCCTTTCATGGTGTTTGCCCATGAGGCACACTCAGTGTGGGTTCCTGCATGTTCTTGTGGAAGACTTTATTGATGGAGAACTGTGCATTCGAGTTTGTGCAATTAATCTGTTTTCTGAATAAACCTTAGAGAATCTCAGTCAAAACAGAATCCCAGGATTAGAGTAGCCAGTGGATGAGTTTGTTATTTTTTTCCAATTCTAAGTAGATTTTTCAGTAATTGATGATAGTGTTTGCAAGTAGATAGAGAACGGTCTTCTGTACCCCTGAATTTCACATATGATTAGTGACCAGCCTATCCCAGATGGAAAGTACATTAGTGAATAATACAGTCCAGGTTCTGGATTACTTTAGAGAATGGAAAATACTTTTTGCATAATTGAGGAATTTTTTAAACTGAAAAGTATTATTTTTCTTGTAAACTCATAGTATTTTGGATTTGAAAGAAACAAACTTGTAATATAACCCAAATTTATTGTAATCTATTTAGCTATTAGTATTAAATTAAGTGATTAAGATATCTTCATGTCTGCTGAAGTTTTAAAGAAAAAAATCGAATTGTGAAAGATATCTGGTTAAAGGCTTGGAGACAGTGTTGATTGAAATATTAAGCCCATTTGGGGAGTAATGTATTCCACTGTTTCAGAGCAACTCTTTTCCTCACATAATTTTATTAATTTGATTTAATTAAATATCTGCTTAATTCAAAGTGGAGAAACTGATTGATAGTTGAAGAGATGTCACAATTAATTTTCCCCTTTTTAATTTATGTGTAGAAGAGATGGAAGAGGAATAGATTTATGTGACTTCTGAAGGTCTTGGTGACAAGAAACCATTTTTTAATTAATTGTAGATTCCTTGATTACTTCCT